>NC_139413.1:20618390-21968390 GCF_905368555.1 Meleagris gallopavo
CAAGAGAATGGGTAAGCAGTTCTATAAAATTGCCTAGCTAACTACAGAGCTTTTGTGGATCAACACGAACTTTAAATTGCCCTAAAACCAGTTAGTGATGCAAATGTTTGCTAACTGGCTATACTAACATCACAACTGTCAAAACAGCATCTGTTGGTGGGCACTTGCCTCTGTGGTATTTGTAGTGAGACAGCTACTTTGCCTTGAGGCTTTTTTTGCCATGGTAACTTTGTCGTTTTAGCAATGCTTACTGAACGAATAAAGAAGGCAGAAAGTGGTTCCCCCGAAGATGAGAAGGAGATTGAAGAACTGAAGGGACTTCTCCCTGAAATCAAAGAAAAGATAGAGGATTCAAAGGAGTCTCAAAAGAGTGCAAGGGTAGCTGAGCTGGCATTGAAAGCAACTCTGGTTAGTGCATCCTGTACTTTTCTTTGAACCAAACATTCTTCTAGCGAGGCTTGAAGTAAGCCAGTAATGGGAGAAGCTGAGACTTCACATAGAGCAAGAAGTTAACTAATGCAGTTAAAATCTAGAGATAGGATTAATAGCAAATATATTGAAATTAATTGTTCCAACCTAAACTTGAATTTGTTAGGCTTCTAAGCAGTAAGTCTAAGTCAAATGTGAAACTTGAGTGTTACATCGCTATGTGAGCTTTTCTGTCTGCTATATGTAAGCGTAGAAGTAGAATGCAGTAAGACAGTTGGATTTTCTGCCACTTCCTAAACTGTGTACTGGCCTTTTGTGAATAGGTAACAATGTGCTTGTTAACTATTTCTTCTGCTTTTCTAGGTTGGAACTACATCTGGTTTCGCACAAAGTGAAGGCAGCAGCTCTGTTTCTACAGTAAGTTGGGCAGAGAAAGTTGCTGAGAAATCTTGTCTGCTTTAAGGATTATGGCTTGCTGTTATTGACGTGTCAGTGTCTGTTCCTTAATAGATTCCAGTAAGAAAAGCTGCTGATGGAGCATCTCAGTGTGTTACAGACATCTCTCACCTGGTCAGGAAAAAGGTGAGTCCAGCAATGACTAATAGAACAAACAGCTTGTCACAGTATCGTCGTTTTGCCCTCTGCTGTTGGATTTCTTGGCTTAGAGCTTTTACTATGAAGCCTGGAAGAACACTTAAAAGTAGTAACAAAAATAGTGTGTAAAACTCCTTTCCACTGGGAGGTAATCAGTCTGGGAACCATCCAGCTCCAGATGTGTTGTGATGGTTCAGCACCATGCCTGACCACAGTGATGTAATTGCAGGGCTGGTTTGCCTTCTGGAGATGTCCTCTGAGCAAATGCCCTGCTCTGTGGGAACTGCAGGAGGAGCAGGGCAGCCTGTAGATATTCAAAAATTACAACCAGGCTGAGTTGGGTTCCCTTCTTTCCAAGTGGAAATGGAGAATTGAACTTGAAAAACAGCAAAGGTAGTCCTAGTATGTAGCCATGCTAAGCTATCTCTTACTCAGAAAACAGGATATATTGAATACAAGGTTCCTGTAAGAGTATAGATACTTTCCAGAATTGTTCATACTGCTAATTATCCTGTATGGGATTTTAGTTTTTATATTACGTACTGTTATGACACAGCCTGCCTTGTGTTACACCAGCTGCTTTGAGTTCAAGTCTGTCAGCTTTGATCTGCTTTACACAGGTGATTGTAAATGCCTGCTATTCACTTAGCTGTTACCTAGCCCAACAGTAACTCATTCTCCTGTCAAAGTATGAGGATAATTTAGCACTGTAGCTACTGGCACTTGCATAATCCTTCTTGTTATACTTTGAGATGTTTGTGCTTCAGAGCTTTGGTTAAATCCTAATGCTTAAGTTCTTGAACCTGGCAAGTAGAGCTTAAATAAGTAATGTACAATGACATCTAGATGCTGACTTTCTAAAAATACTTCAATTTGTACATAGTGAAGACTAAACAATTTTGTCTTCAGAGGAAACCAGAGGAGGAGACCCACCAGGGAGACAATGAAGCTAAGAAATCTAAAGCAGAACCGGCTGTCAATGGTGGCGGTGGTGACGCTGCCCCCAGTGGAAATGAGGTTGCAGAAAAAATGGAAGAGGAGGTGGGCAGTTGAGTCAGGACTTTGTGCATACGTATTTTTTTCTTCCCCCTCTGTTCAGGCATCGTTTTGTGCATGGTTTCATGTGTTGCTGATATACTGGCTTTATTGCCTGTTGGTCTTCCCACAAGATGGGAATATTCCCAAGCTGACAGGCTGCATGTTGTACTGAGGTGTCTGACACTAAGTGAGCTGGAAAGATGCCAGCTTTGGCTACCTGCAGCCAAAGGGTGGGACAGAACTATGTGCTGGGGCTCTGCATGTCTGAGTTGGGTTGAACAACAGCACAAAGCCCTTCTCCAAAGCATTTCTGTAGTAGAATGCTTAAAGGTTTTAAAATCCTTAACTTAGCCTACAATTGTTACTGTTTCAGAGTAGTTCTGGGCTCTGGAGATGAGCAAAGCATGCATGCATGCATGCATTGTTATGTCTTGAAGTTAAAGAAACTTTGCTGCATGGGTTGGTGCTGTAATGCAGTGTTTGATTTTTTTAAAAATCAAATACTTCTCTTTCCTTTTAGACAGAGAAAAGGCCACAAGCAGAACCAGGGGCTGCAGTTGAAAGCACAGTATGATAATTCTTTAGCTTTGGACACTCCTCTCCTTCAAAGGAAAATGGTTTTGTATATAGTGTATTTTTTCACTTTTTGGCAACTTTTGTATGACTTCAATAAAGATTGTAAGCAAATGTTCCTTGTTCTGACCCTGTTTCTCTCTCAAGCTCCTTCCTCCCTGCTCTCGTGCTGCAGCCTTCGTGCTGGTTCTGTGTCATCTGACTTTGGAGCAGTAGTACATTTCTGTTCTTTGGGATATGACTGCAAACAATGAACTTCATAGTTTGTACACTGAAAAAGGCCAGGAGGTGAAGAGCTGTAGGTAGAAGCCATTTATTTCACACACCCACCACATCAGTGCCAAGATGATAGAGGAAATCTTGCCATGGGTTTTGCTGCTCCCTGGTTTGAGCCTTGAATGCCTCCTGTTAAGCTTTTCCTAAATGTACTTTGAGAAGTGTCTAATGGAATGAGCAGTAGGGGAGGGGGGAAAAAGAATGTGATTGAGCGCAGAAGTCCATCGTCACAAAAAAAAGTCCCTTATCAGAACAAAGGGTGAGCAGCTCTCGTGTTGCCTGAGCACTGCAACAGGGCACAGCTCATCCCGGCCTCACCTCTCAGGGCCTCTGTGCTGAGCTGGTGCCTCCTGAGTAGGAGGGGGATCATGCAGGGCTCCAAAGAAGATGCTGGGGAGGCTAGAGGGCACAAGTGGGTAGCTGGAGGCTGTGGTGGGACTGCCTGTCCTCAGTGGCTCCTGGGGAAGGAAAAAGGCAGCTTTAACGGGGGTTCCCCCTGGGCACCGGGAGCACAGAGCAAATCACGCTTGCAGTTCGGCACTTAGAGAGGGAATGCGTTCTACTGCAGCCAGGGAACAAGTACCAACTCTTGTTCCACCCTTACCACCCTAGGAAGCCCCTCTCAAGGTGAGTTACCCCTGCGGCACTAGGACCAGACACCGCCAGAGCTGAGGCTGGAGGGAGCGGAGGGGCCACGGGCGGTGGGAGGACGGCAGGGGGCAGGCGCGGCCCCATCCCCTCCGCCTGGCGTCGCAGCAGCAGCTCCACCTTTGCCTGCAGCTGAGCCAGCTCTGCATTCTGCCGGGCTGCCTGCGATCCTGGGGAACAGCAGCTCAGACACACTCTGCTGCCACCTCACAGACAAATGGGCAATGCTCCATTTCCCAGTCACCCACCGACATCAGCTCGCATCTCCCTCCGGACCTTCAATGCCAGGAGCTCATCCTCGAGCCGCTGGTTCTCCAGCTCCACAGCCATCAGCGTCGCATTGAGGCCCCGTGCCGCCTCAACAGCATTGGTATCCTGTCCCTGGGCTCTGTGCTGGGGCTGGTACTTACTCATCTTCTGTGCAGCCTTCTTCTCCAGTGCCATGGCCTCCAGCTGGAGGTCTAACAGCTGTTCCAGGGTGGCCTCGTCACGGCCACCAGCACGCAGGTAGGAGAGCAGCAGAGCCCTACCACGACGCTGGCATGAGCCCTGGTGGCTGGGGCTCTGCTGGGCTCCTGCCCCTCCCTCAGCTCTCACCTGGCCTCAGCAGCCAGCGGCCCAGAGGGCGGCAGGAGGGCGTCGAGGTGGAGGGCAGCCCTGGGGAGGATATGGGCAAACTGGGGCCCAGCGGGCAAAGGGCCCCTTTCTGGGCAGCATGCAGCAGGTCTCACCCTCGGTGCTGGCGTCCAGCTTTGTCTGACATCACCTCTGCAGCCCAACTCATTTCTGGTGACAGACGCCTGTTGCACAGCAATGCCAGGTGCTGGCACAGCTCTGTGGGACGCACAGCTGGGTCACTCCAGAGCCACAACCATCACCCCGCATCCCGTGCCAATGCCTACGCTCTCTGTGCTGCTCTAGCTGTTGGGTCCTGGCCCGGATTTCAGCCACGTGGTGCTGATGAGCCTCCAGCAGCTCCGGTGCCCGTGGGTCCCCCCGCGGTGGGCTGGGCTCTCCCTGGGGCACAGGGGCAGCCACGGCAGTAGGGGCTGAGCCCACGGGACGGGGGGCGACCCCGCACTACGCTGCAGGCGAGTGGGGCCGGTGGGGAGGTCTCACCCGCTCCGTTGGTCGGCTGGCAGCAGGGGCACGGAGCAGCGCCCGCTCGCGGGGCGTGAGGATATCACCCAGAGGTGCCCCGCGGGCTCGACCCGGGCCCTCACGACCCAGAGAGAACCGAGGGAGCCCGGAGAGCAGGAGCAGACGGCGGTGCTTGGGGCGATCCTCGTGCCGGGACATCGTGGCCTTGAAGAGGCAAACGGGGTGGGAGGGCGGGAACTGCTCGACAACAGACGGACAGGCGGCACGGCTGCTCTCGGAGGAGCCGCTGCCGCAACCCACGTTCTCGCCCGCGGACGCGTCCCCGCCCCGCGCCCACCCCCCGGCCCCACACTACCGAGGGGTCCCGCAATCCCTCCGTCCTTCCCGGCTCCTCCCGAGGCCCCCCGAGGCAGAGCCGCTCGCAATGCGCCCTTAGCAGCACCCGGGAGCCGAAGGCCATGCGGCAGCGCGGGCAGACGAAGGCTCCGGCGGCCGCCATCGGGCTTCTGCAAAACACCCGTGCCCCTCGGCCCGGCTCGGCGGCCCTCCCTCCTCCGGGCCGTCCGCACCGACCCGCTCGCGGACGCTCCGGCGGTGTTTGATGCCGCTGTTGCTACGGGCGCCGAATCCCGCTCCGCCCCAGCCGCACGGCCCGTCCCGTCCCGGCTCCGTTCTGCGGGCCGCCCTCCCGGCGCTCACCTCCACCGCGCAATTCCTCGGGGTTCCTCTCTCAGCTCCCCCGTAGCGCTCCTCCGGTCCCCGTCTCTCCCCAGTGCCCCCGGGCCGGAGCAGCTGGCGGAGGCCGCGTTCCACCTCGCGCTGCCCGCCCGCCATTTCGGGCCGGGGCTCTCCTTCTCCTCGGCGCAGGGCGGGAACGCCTCATTGGCTTCACCTGCGCTCACAGCGCTCACCGCTCCCCGACGCAGGTGCGGATGGGATGAGCCGCGAGGGCTGCCCGCCTCAGGCACGGCCCGTTTTCACACAGAAACCCACAGCAGCCCTGCGCTGCTCGCGAGCGGCCATCAGCACTGATGTGCGGTCAGGGGCTTCTAAACTTACCCAGTTTCTTGGCTTCTGTAGCGCTTTTCCTCACGACTTTCCCCATCGATGGGTGAACACAGACAGCTGTCACAGACAGAAGCGATCTGACAGAACGAATCGGCCCTGGGGAACACCTCACGGGAGCCCCAGCGACGTGGGCCTGGCTCTCATTACTTACATATACACACACACACGCACACCCCTCAGCATGGAGAAGCAGCTCCATAACCAAGCCGTGCTGCCCTGCAACGCCCAGCTTCCCCGCTGAGGCACGACCCCAGCCCAACCCCCGGCCACAAACACACACGGGTTGTGTTACCAGCTGAACGGACACTGAAATAGCTTAGGCCACACCTGAGTTGTTTGTAAAATCCTTTTTAATCTAATAGAAATGTTTTCATGATTTTTTAAAAAAGATTTCAATGAAAACAGCTTTGGATTCAGACATTCCCTTGCCACGTTGTGAACACAGACAGCAGCATTGCACCAGGAACAGGCAGTGACACCGACCGGTCGAGCTCCACTATTTTGTATGAAGCGGAAAATAAAGCAAACTGCTTGAGTGGAAGATAATTCAAATTATTTTCTTTAATTTCTTAAAAAAAAAAACAAAACCAAAAACAACGAACATGGGCTGTCATCTCTCCATTGTTCTCTCCCTCTCCCTTTGTAAAGGAAGAGTTCAGCTTCTGCAGTCCCAGCACTACAGCAATGTTTGCCAAGTGGAAAAAACACAGTGGGAGAAGCAGCTCTTTATCCCCAGTGCTATTTAAACCCCAAAGTTGCACATCCCTTTAGAGGAAAGTTTTTCTTACATAAGAAAGACAATTAGAATTGGCAAACTGATGCAAAATATTTATTCCAAGTTAGTTATTTTTGATGCAGTAGTTTTTCCCCCTCATACAGACTCAATGTGATAGTCACTTTTTTAAATCTGTAAATAATGTTATCAAAATAATCTTAATCTTTGAAATCTCACAAAAAATTTATATTTTACAATCCACCCTGAATATCAAGGCTGCAAGAAGAAGAACACAAACAATTCCTATATCCAAATATTTTACAGCTGTACCCAAAAAAAGAAAACCACAAACGCCTGGTTAAGTGATGAAGCTCCCCGAGCCGCCAAAAAAAAAATAAAATAAAATAAAAAATTCATGTTATTAGCATTAATTTAACATAATTAGAACTTCAATAGCCATTTTGTCATTGACAATGATTGTTTTAGCACATTTGTTACCGCACAACATTGTGTAATGCGGGCGGCACTGTTAGAAGCTTGTTGTTGCAAAGATCAGTCAGCCACTTGTATCCTGCTTACCAGACTGAACTTGTGCACTGCCCCACAAGGGATTTCTGTCAAAATTTGCTAGCTGCACAAACTTCTATTAAGCATTAGGGCAAAACCAAAAGAAAAAGCTAAAGAAGCCAATTTCTCTCTTCTTTGGGATACAATTATTTCCCTTGTGCATGAAGTATCAACAGAAGAAAAAACTGAACAGACTGGAGACAGAATAAACTCTGTTTAGTTTATACAACCCCAAACACATGTTGAACTATGAACTGAGTTTATTGGGTTGGTTTTATTTATTTTAATTTTCTTGTGCCCACTCTCAGGCATCGTCATCTGAAGTCTCGCTGCTACTAGTTTCTGTTTCCGAGTCCTCAATCTTTGTCTTAAAAGTGCTTCTCCAGTGGAACAACAGGCTGGAGCTGCGGCCCTGAAGAAATCCATTCTTCCCAAATCCGTTTCTTCTTCGCTGTGGGAATGAAAGTAAGTTTTAAAATAAGCACAACAACGGAGAGTAACTGTCACCAACCACCTGTGGATACCGGTCCTATGTTCACTTGTATATACATGTGCTCTCTATGGGTAATGTAGGGTCATCAACTGCAATGCAGTCTCATTTCTGCTCTTAGTCTTCTACAACATCCTAGGCATTGCACTACAGAGGACTTCTGCATAAATGGTAAGAGTTATGAACATACCTGCTCTGATTTAATTTGGAACTCTTTGAGCTCATCCTCTGTGAGGGGAAGGTAATTCTCATCGTTTTCAGGATATTCCTGCCATCCCATTTCTTTCAATAACCTGATTCATGGGGGGGGGAGGGGGGGAAAAAAAAAGCACAGGAATTAAAGCAATGGAACAAAGGCAAAGGTGAGAACAGTCTGTTCATGAAACACAAGGTTTTGTATTAAATTACTTTGAGTTCACCAGGGAATCTTCTGCATTACAGACCACTTAATGTTTAGCATTTACCCAATATTTTTCTTTCTCGATGTCTTCTACAAATATTTAATCATCAGCATTTCTGTACAATGGGTAAATAACTAGTCTGGCAGAAGGACAAAAAACAAACAGATCTGAACTTCTACCCAAGGACACTGAAGAAGGATGTGAGACAAACTAGCAACGCAGCTCAAGATCTTCTAAAAGTTACTACCCACTTACACCAGATGCTCACAGGCCATTTACTCACTAAAATAAGATACAAACAGAGATATAAAGTAAGAATTTTCTTAACTCTCTGCTACCTTTACAGAATTTAAAGCAGTCAAGAGTATTCCAAGGGCAGACAGAGAGAAACCAGTGTATATGAGTATGCAAGTATCTGATTCATAACCCAGATCATTACCTTTAGGATACCTAGTAATGAATTAATTGGAATTGCACTAGGTTTATGTTACCTCACCATGTGGGCAGGTAAATCCTAGGCAGCATTAACGCACAAGGATGTGGCACTAGGGAAGTGCAGGAATTTAATTACAGACCTTGGCAAAGTCTTGTCTCAGCTGTCATCACTGTTTGTTTTACTTGAAGACTCCACCACCCACTCCAGCAAATAGAAATGGAACCCACACCTCCAGTTCAGCTTTATGTACTTCCCAGAAAGTACTCTGAAATAGTTTCCTTCTTGCACAGTCCGAGGACGTGCCCTCTTTTACTCCAGACACCTTACTTGGTTATTTCCTTACCTGTGTTCTGCTTCCAATGAATGAGAGAGGTTTTCCCCCTCTTCTGGCAAGGGGAGAGAAAGGCCATTTTGATGGCAATTCTCTTCCCAGTTTTCCTTTGGTTCTGGTGTGCTGTTGCTCTCCATCTGAAGAAAAATAAAAGCAAAGCGCACAAAGAACAACATGATATCACACTTCCAAGTTCAAGTTTCTGCCCTAGGGAGTAAACCAAAGCCTTCTGAGTCAGGGCTTTCAACAGAGCCTGGACTGACAATGACTTGAAAACAGCTTCTACCTAGCTGTGACAGGACATGATATGGCTGACACTTTGATGCACTGCACTTTGATGTCAGGGGAGTAAGTGCTGGCATTGCTAAACCATCATCAGTGCCTTCACAGTGTAAGAAAACTATGAAAACCCCACTCTTAAGGATGCAGTTAACATACACATTAAGCCACAGACGTATACATTTAGGATTCTGGTCCAAGCCTGAGGCTTAAGCCTCTATTCTACACATTTTACAAGCACCGAATTCAACTTTCCTGTGAATGTAGTTTGACATGAAGTTTGAAATCAAAGACAGTATTGTTCCATCCCTTAGAGAATTCTTATAAAGACTCAGATTACCTTCATCATCTGTCACACCTTCACTTCCACCTCATTTATTACTTATCCTTTTGCATTTCATCATGTTATGCACCTCCTTTTATCACAGTGCTGCTCACTACCTCTGCTGGCATGTATGTCAGACCGAGGGAAGTCATTCATTTCCACGCCCACAGCCTGAATTACATACACTGCTTTTTTCAGTACCCAACTCCTTAAAAACAGTGATCAGTAAGGACAGCGATCTTACATCATCCAGCTTGTCACATTCTCTGCTCTCTGTTATCTCCCCATTCCTATCATCTTTCAGTGCCTTCAGGAATTCGCTCTTTTTATCAGTGGTGCGACGCATCAGCTTTGTCAAGCGTGAAGAGCAGATCTCGATAGGAGGGGTGGTGCTGGAAGGACTCTAGACAAAGAAAGCAGAATATGGAAACTTTCAAGTGTACACTCTTGCAAAGATCAGGCCCTTTTCAGAATCTGTACTATTAAATGCTCATCAGTTCCTGGACTAGTTCTGAACTCCTTAAGTAATCTAATCTGAGATGTCCACCACAATAGTGACTGGTGCTGTGCTGATAAGGGAAGAACTGGCTATACATTACGCTCCCACCTCTCACTACCAACTTTTTTTTTTTTTCCTTCATATTTCCCTATGCATCACTGTGGCCAAGAATACATTTATTTTGTTCCTTGGCAACGTAACTCTCTCACATGTAATGTTGAAGACTACAACAGAAAACGTGGGCAGAGAGCTTCATGTAGGACTCAGTTCACAAAGATTATAAAATCGGGAAGCTCAGACTCTGTTCTAATTTGTGTCTTAAGCCATCCTGGCTGCCTCTACCCTGAAATTAAGCTTTGGGCTGGGAATCTCTTTTCAGGGAGCGGCACATCTTCAACCAACTGGACATTAAACAGCCACAGCCTCTGTCTCCTCCCCTAGAGAGCACACTGCTGATTCTTGCCTATGAACTCATGGAAACCCAGGTTCTTTGCATGGCCAGGCACAGAGAGCCCTTGACCTGTAGGAAATCTGCTCAGCTGAATTCTTGAATCCAAGGTAACCTCACACGCTCTTCCACAATGTTTTGCTTTCTTCATTATCTTCAATCTTTGAGCCAGGCATAAAGGAACAACAGCTTGCACATTGGCAGCGCCCCAGCCATGACAGTGCAATTAAAACAGCGATAACCAAGATGAGCTTTCAATTTAATGTTTCATCATTTTGACTGGCCATGAAAAGGAAATTTAAAACGTCACGAAAAACCTTCCTGTATCCTAACCTTCTGTTCATATATAGACTTCATGGCTGGCTACTGGTGAGGAATTTAGCTACTTATGTGGATACCTGACACTAGAATTTTATATGCAAAGACATTCTTTTCCTTTATTTACTGGCTTCGATTTTTATCTTTCTCTCAATTAAAAAAAAAAAAAAAAAAAGAGTACAATTTCCTAAAGCATGTAGCTTCTCCCCTCCCTTTTTTTCTTTTTTAAACTAGGGTGGGAGGGTTGTAAATTCTCAAAAATAAATCTCCTTTATAAAGAAGTTGTTATCATACCACACAGTGCCCTGAGCAAAGATCAAGGGAACTAAAATATTTAGCAAACATAACCAGGCAGCAACAGCTGCTTACATTTCTCATGGGCCTGTTGCACATAAAACATTGGTGTGCAATAGTGCCATTGAGAGAAGTGTGTGCTGAACATAACACCTCACTCTTCTCAGGTAGCCTTCTCTATTTTGCCCTGTTTAACACTGTATTGAACAAATCAACAAAGGTAAAAGACATAAGTGACCAAATATTAGGATGAGAAGCTACTGCAGTACTTAAAGCTCTCAACATGGTAATTAGTTTGACTGCAAGTGACAGAAGGTAGCAGTGAGCAAAGGAAAATGAAAACTAGGATCTGAGGGTAATTCTGAATACTCTGCTGAAGCGTTTGAGCTTTTTGCTAGAACATTACTGAAAGGGAACGGAATTTCATTTCTGTTCTCATTTTATTCCTATTCCTTAGAACACTTTTAATACTAGAAGAGACTGTTACGTAAATTTGTACAATTAGTTGGTTTTTGGCATCTTTTCTAAAGGTAGGTTTAGCCATTTGAATGAAATATCAAGGCATCTCTCAGATATTCTAAATGAGAACAACGTATAACATCCAGTTTGCTCAGACACCAGTCTATGAACAGAAGCAATTGCTCATACAGAAAAGTCATCCTACGCCATTTTAAAATCTCCGACTGAGTCTTGAATTTGTTGTCTTGGACTGGCTAAGACCAGTGCTACCCAGTACCTTTTAGCTTACAAGATTTTGTGGTCTCTTATGACCAAAGGTATTATTCTTCAACATTTCTGCAGGAGAGACTTTATCCCTATCTCAGAAATAAAGGGACAGAGATTGTAGCAGTCCTGCAGAGCTGGGATTACTGTACTGTTTGCTGGCCACAGCCCTGTGTTTCCACACTGCGAGTTTCCAATAGATTCATAGAAAAACATATTACAAGTGTTCAATTTCAGTTGGGAGGAATTTAAGCCCTTTTTGTTTAGTTGACTGATGCTGGTAACAGAAGTATTAAAGGAAGTATTGCCCTCTCTGAGAAAAAGCCCAGCTGCACTACTGTCAGAACAGTATCCGACAGCTTTGCAACTAAAGTTTCAGCCACAACTTTCTTAGAAGGAATGAAAAACATAGCCAGACTACTTGTGCCACTAGTGTACGATATAAAGTGCATGTTTCATTGGTATCTACCTTGAGGTAAAAGCCTATATGGCTTACATATTTATATTGTATAAGTGTCTGTACTTACTGTACGTTACACAAAAAGGAAGACTGTCAGTAGCACAAAGACTCAGCCTAAGGACAGTCAAAAGGTAAGGAGAAGGGATACAGCACCAGATCTACTTCTCCAAGTGACACATGCACTCTTTTTAACCATTGCTTTTAATAACTGCTTTTATACTCAGCAACAGCTAAAGCAGAAAAGCACAGGTTGTTTCAGAGTTAAGCTCACAAAGCGGAGAACCATAAACATGACAAAGGAGGCTTTCCTAAAGGAGAAAGTCAAATGCACAACTAAAAAAAAACAAAAACAAACACTTCAAACCCCTCCCCCCCCATAAGCTATTACACAGCTATTACACTTGAAATGCAAACCACACAAATTACAAATTTTCTGAATTAGTCAATTATTGATTTTAATACTTTTTAATTATGACCACCAACTTTTGATTCATGATGGGGAAAAATTATTCAGTGTCACTTTTCTATTAAGCTTCATTGAATTTCAAGATTCAGAACAGCATTTTGCATACAAGCTATGAAGTGAACCATAGGAATGCTGGCCAAAACACATCAAGTCGTAGTTACCACTGAAGTATTAAGTAATTTACATTTGGAGATTCTCTCCACAGATCAGACAAAACCGGAGGTAAGCCAGCTTTAGCCTCAGCAGATTACCTCCTACCAATGTTAAAAACAGACACTAAGCAGAAGACACGTATACAGGCTGAACCCCTCAAAGCTCACTGCTTATGCTGTTGCTTTCCCAGAGAAAAGAAGCGAGGCAGATCACTTTCACTTTCTTTTCCTATAACGTATTGAAGAACAGCATGGGAATCAGTTTATCTTTCAGTGCACATCTTTTCTTGGTATCTGCAATTTCATAAGTCCATGTGTGTCCAACAACACAAGGCTATTAAGTGTGAGGTTGTTTGTTTATTTTTAAATTGGAAAGAAATTCTAGTATGTTTGGGTAAGTCCCAAATGGCAATAGCTTTACAACCAGATCACTTAATTTAGCATATCAAAGATGTGCTAAGAACGTACAAATGAGTCATCCAGGGTACAAAGCTAGGCATCGCATGCAGGAAAGATCTTATTTTGTTGAAGCTACAGTAGGTGACAGTGATAAAGTTCCCTTCCTACACCCAAACTCAATTTCTTACCTCTTTGGGAGAGGTGAGGACTGAGCCACTTGCCAGTACCGCTGGTTTGGTTACAGACACTGGACTGGTAAAGGCAGAGTCACGGCTGGAGGAAAGCGAGCCTGGCTTGTGTTCATTTCTGTTGGCTTTCCATGGACTTGGCTACGTTGAAAAGAACACACAAGACAATAAGTGGTAAGACACTAGAATGGGTTGCTTGCAAGCAGTAAAGCAAAAACTACATTGACAGAAATTGTCTGTTGTGTGGATTTTTCTCCTCCCTCTCCAAGAACATTCCCAGCAAGTTCACCTCTAAATACATTTTTCCCCATTATCATCTCCTCTTTCCTCCAAGTCACAGCAAGTTCTGCTTCACAGGCATGACCCTGTAACAAAAAAAATGCAGTTGGAGCCTAAGGAGAAAATCCAGTGCGGCTCTTCATTAACTGGAATCACCACTGAGGGAATCAGAGCATCCTGCAGCTAAGGACAGATAGGAAGCAAAGATCCCAATTAAATCCATGTTTCACATAGGAACACTGTATGCCTCAAAAAAAAAGTTTGCCTCACTTGACAGGAACTTCCTCTGTGCAAGAAAGAAGCACCTCAAGGAATCTTTCTGTCCAAGCCAAGAATGTAAATTTCCTAGGGCTCTGGAAGTGTCCATCACTGCACTGATTCAGCCAAAGTGGATGAGCACCTACTGTTTTGCTCTGGATATTCTCTGCAGTGTCCCTTAGATACAATGGCAATCTGCCTGAAAAGCAAAGACTTCAAGATAACTTTTTGTTACTTGGAAGATTTTTCTTGGGCCTGTCTCGCCAACCAAGGACAAACACTGAAGTGACAGCTCTTATTACAATGATTCTAACAAATGACTTGTATCAAGCAGCGTAAAAAATACATTTGTCAAAGCGTTAAGGCATAACGGTTCCTTTGAACCATTACACTTCTGAAGCCAACTTGATAGCAAAATAATTCATGCACAGTGTGATTAAGTTGTATCTGACATAAAATAGATCTTGTATTCTGGGAGCAATGAAAGCAGAAGCCATAATTTCTACTATGTTCTCTCTCTCCATTGGGCTATTTTATTCCTTTTAAAATGAATGCATCACCAGAGGAGACCATCATTCCGTTCTCATTAACAGCCTTCCACACCAACTTTAAAAGTAGTCCACAGTGCTGAATAAGTGATTCAGCACTCATACTAGACTCTAAACATCTCTTTCAAACCCAGAAAACACCCTGGTCTCCACAATATTGCCTGTAGTAAGTTTCCTAGGAGTGGAGAATTAGTTTAAGAGAAAGCTTCCCTCTGCATATTCACATGGATGCACTTGTTCAGGTACCTGGCTCTTGGCTGCTAATTGTTATTCTCCCACCTTCCACAAAGTGGCAGCTTACGTAAATTCAAACACTGATCACTGTTACTTTCTTAGAGAGTCTGGATTCAAGGGCAACAGCCACAGCTGAGCATCAAAAGGAATCGCTTGCATATTATGCCCTTCACTCACTGCTCAACTGTGAACAATTCAGCCACATCTAAAGGAAGAATGTGCTTCTATCACTGCCACTGTGTTCTCCTCCTTTGCCACAGCTAACAAGCATATTTCATCCAGTTTGCCTCTGACAGCTTTCCAGTAGCGCTGACTTTGCCAAAAGAAGCGTTCTGAATCCTCTAATGCTTTATGCACTACAACTTCCACACAACTTTCTTCAGAATAATCTACTCTACTACAGCTTCTTTCTGTCTCTACCTTCAGAAAAAGGCATCATGCATACAGGTTTTCCACCTAAGGACACGCAGATCTCCACCTCTAGTTCTATCAGTGGTCATCATTCACTAACACACAAGCTGTTGATGAGACAGCACACAACTCCTAGCTGTTGCAATCCCCACCAGTGAGCAGCACCACACTCCCTCTACAATCACAGCACTGTTTCAATGCACACACACTTAATGACCAGAGAACACATTTATACCACAATTAACACGACTGTGATCTCCTGGGAGCTGCCACACATCACGAGTCAATACCTGCTCCAGTAGCCCAACAGCCTGTAATGTGTTATCAGTATTGTCATATCTATAGCATGTATCCAGGTGTAACCCACACCTAGTAATTGCTCTGAACAGAATATCCTTCACCAAAAGGAAAGTGAGGCAGCTACCATAACATATGGCCATGATTCTGAATTAACTATGGACGTATAAGCTAGAACACAAGTGAGAAAGATGCCAAAACTCAAAATCCTCCCAAAAACAAACCCTGCACTTTTAACATTAGTTGAACTTTCATACCACAGTCACAAGACTGTCTCCAAAAGTCTGATAATATTTTTTAAATTATCTATGAAAATTAAAGGGTTTATTCCAACTGTGAGCACAGATTAATGCTTTTTTTTGTTTGTTTCAATAAGAAATTAAAATTTAAAGGGTAATTTCAGAGAACAGTTTGGAAAAGCCTTAAGAGCAGCTCTTCTAGATTGAATTAACAGAAAAACTTCTGCAAAGGGTTTTAGAAGTAATGAAAACAAGTGCAATAGCAACAACACAGCAAGGACTAATAGCTATGAAAATATTTATGTTTGACTTCCACAATTCCAAGGCAATGGGTATACATGTAGCAGCACAGCAGACCTTTATACAGCTTTCAGAAGTGCATTTCAATCTCTTAAGCTCTAGTGCTGGTACAGCACTAATTTTCAAACCTCACAATTATCTTTACACACAAAAACAGCAGCAAAGTTAGAAAAGCTGTATGCACTCCTTTTCACTCTTTGAAGCAATGCAACGGTTTGGACAAACAACATCTTTGGCTTTTTGTTTCAAACACCACTTAAAACATCCAAACTAAAAACTGGTAAGGCTGTATGGATACTTTTATCATCCAAGCTGTACAAGGACAAGTGATAGCTGCATTAGACTCACTGCACTACAACTGTATCTTCTTTAGCTATTCTGAACAAGTATGGATATGGACTGAGATACATAATGGGTTGATTCAGCAAACAGAAAACTCTTCTACTGATAACTTCATGTTAGCCCAATTTATCCCATGTAAAGGAAAAAAGGTTTAGATTAACTTACTTGATAATCATTTTAACTATTAGAATTCCTCCTCAAGTTGGCAGAGTTTGGTCTGAATTAAGAACAACTTAGGAAAGGTAAGAAATTCTGGATTTGCTTCCTCGTAGAAAGAGTTATTACACTTCAATCTTTGAAGAGTGTAAGACCTTCTACACTAATCACAGAGGTTCTGCAGCAATGCAGCAGCCAGCATTAGCAATTAACACATTTTGGAACTCGAGCATGTACTTGTACTATCAATCCTACAAAATTTCTAGAGCATCTGTATTTCCCATGTCCAGGGAGAGACTTTTCCCTTGATCTACAGTACACTAACTTGGCTGGAAACCCTTGTACCTTGGAAGGAGGAGCTGCAGGTTTAGGAACCAGATTTTTGTAGACACTTGGGACAATGGTGGTGGCTTTGTTGCCATTTGCCAGGTGAGAAACAGGTGATGTAAATGCAGCTGAGAAGGCAGCAGCAGGATCCTCTTTTGAAACCTTTTTGATGACCAGCATCTTGGTAGGTTGCTTGGCACTAGGGGGGTTTTCTGTCAAAATAAAACAAAGAATTTGAAATACAAGTGTTCCATTTCATAACAGGTTTAGTATAATGCTCCAGTTTTTCCCTTTCAAACCTTACACATTACATCTGATATTCTTTTGTTTCAGTTTTAAGACATTAGATAAGGACGTTAAAGTCCTATCTTTTTTCACTTAACCACAACAGCTCCCCTGACTCAGAAATGAAAAACCAACAGTGATGCCAGCTAACAACCTTCCACTATAAAACAGAGATCAGAACAGATTAATACTTTGAGTAACCATGGATCAGCTGTTAACTACTAAAAAATATTTTGTGTAACTTGCACCTTCCAAGACGCAGTGCTTACGTAAACAAACAATTAGTACTTCTCAGGTCAAACACATTTTCTAGAGCAGAATTATTTATACAGTTAATAATATTTATTACTTTCTGCTTTGATATCAGCATTCCAGACAGCAATGTAGATAACTTTACCTACCCCATACTCCGGAAGGTGTCCCTAAAGGTTTGTTCTGGTTGTTGTGTCTTCCAGCCTCTGGATTCAAAGATGGCTGTAAACACACAAAACATGCAAATGAGTATATTCATTATATTACACATAACAAATAAAGCTTTTGTATTAATATAACATGCTTCTAGGAAACCACAGTCTATTTCTCTGAGCAGCACCCGAGTTAGAAGAAGAATGCTCTGTCAGAAGACACCTAAAAATCTTGTATTTGCTTTTGCAGTATCTCCAACAGAACCATTAGAAAATTGAGGAGAGGCCCTTCAGTGTTCTACTACACAATAAACTGATATACCCATAAAAGATTCAGGCATTTAATCATCAGCCAGGCAATATTAGGTTACTAATAAAAAAGAAAAATGAAAAAAAAATCTATACATTTATAGACAAAAAAGCTAAACTATTCACATTGAGCTTCAGAATCCACTTTTCAGGGCAACTGCGTTCAGACCCACTATTCTCTGCAGACTTACCTTTGATTCAGTATCAGAACTTAGTGGAACAACTAAGGACATGTTCAAGCTCAAAGAAGAGTACAGAAAATCCAAGCATTCAATGACAAGTGCTCCCAATCAGCTATTCCTCTTCCCCTGTACCAAATAAGTTCAGTAGAAAGAAAAAAGCCATCTTTTTCCTCTTTTTTATGAATTCTTCACGTTAGTTACTACAGCTACAGAATAAGTCTCCAATAACGAGATTCTGAAGTAGCAGCCATTCCTGTTCTATAAGAATTAGGAACAAATGTTACACCATGGTATAAATTCCTTCCTCAGACCCTAGGAATTCCTGTTCCAGCGCTTCACTTTTTAGTTACAGGTCAGTTTTATAGCAGTGCTGCTCACACCCCAGAACGCAGAACAACAGCCTGTCAGGGTCTGTCAGTCACACAGGCCTAAAAGCTGCATACTTAACCACGGTGCACCTTAGTGTCACACTATAGCAAAGGTGACACTACTAGCAAAGTTCGCTACTAGACAGTAGATGCAAGGTATTATCTTCTTCAGAGAAAAAAAGGAGGAAAATATATTTACAGAAGAAACAACCATGTGGTTGGAAAAACACTTATCAAGGTACTGAAGAGAACAAAGACAGATTCAGATTGACTACAACAGTATGGGTTGCAATCATTACAATAACTTTCTATATTTCAAGAGTCTTTTGACTGCCTAAAGAACCAGTTTATAGCATGCTTGAGAAATCAGATTAACAGAAATCTACAGGTAAGCTTCATCGTTGATCTCCAGGTGTTAACTAAGCTCTGATGCAGGCTACCATTCCTACAGCAGAAGCAGCTGAACAAGAGCATGCAATCACTCCCTAGGCACTCCAGTGAAAAACCCAGCAGTTTAAATCTAACTGGCTCTTTAGCAATTTAAGCTGAGACACTAGATTCTGTCCTGAAGCATCTGCATGGCATTCGTATATTTCACTCCAACTTCTAACCTTCCAAATAGAAGCAGTAACATCAAACTGCCATGAGAATATCTGATATAAACAACCTTCCAAAAATAAAAACTGAAGAAGGAAGCAAAAAGCTCAAGATGATCTACGTAAGTGCACACTATCACTAGAAACTCTCTTGACTGGAAGCAGCAATGGCTTGAGCACTAGAGATGAAGTTAGAGGAATCACACTAGGAGGAGAGATTGAGTTACCAGAAAGGTACAGATAGCGTTGGCCTCCTTACACTGATCAATGAGAGCCTGGAGAAAAGTGAAAAACAAGATGCAAACAACAAAAATCATGGTCTGATAAAAATTAGATCTTTTTAAGGGGTGACAACAGGACAAGAAGAAACTAAATTGGAAAGAAAAAGCAGAAATGGTGCTTACATCTTCATACTTGGAGAAGTTTTGAAAACTAAAGGTATTCCAGTAAAAACAAAGCCGGGATAAAAGAGACTATTACAACTAACAATACCACGTGGATCAGAATGCTGGAAAAAGAAGGTTGATGAACTGTAAACACTGATGGAAGAGATGGCTGAAGAAACAATGATTCATAGAGAGATTAAAAAATATCTCAGACAAGAAAATGCTATTCCAGAGGTTTTAAGAAAGATGGTTGCAAAGGTCTGGGCATGCGTCATGACCAAGCTGGGGGAGGTTATCATACACACCAGCATGTACCAGAACAGGAGACAGGAACAGCAAGAAGACTGAAGATAAGCTATACAGATGTACTTAGCAGCAAAAAGGGCTTTGTAAGCAAAGCTACAAGGGCAAGAACATAGCTACTATTCTTGTAGCACATCAAAGCATCGCCTTCTGAGTTCTAATGAAGATTTGATTTGGGTGTTGCAAACTTGTCTTCAAAACCACAAAATTCAATACTGTGCCAAAACCAATGCAACAAGGTCATCAAATCCCCAGGTCTCTGGGTATCAATTAGTGTCCTGCAAGCACTGGAATAATTGTTAAATGTGTAGAGATCTCAAACATGGAATGGAATGCAACTCTAGATCCTAGCCATCTATCAATGATAATAAAAATGAAATCTCAAAAGCCAACTTCTCACAGCTGCCATTTGTAGTGAGAAGCTAAACACTTACAAAATCTTCTTCCTCAAATTGCAAATGCTCTTTGTCTTCCTTCTTCTCTTCCCTGGCTTCAACAGGCAGCTTTTCTTGAAAGGCAGAACTTTTCCGAGAATGGAAGTTGCCATTCCAGTGGCGATGAACTCCAGTTCCTCCTCCACCACGCTGGTTCACGCCATCATGGCCCCGCGAGGGACCATGCCAGCCAGGCTGACTGCCAGAAAGCCCAACATGAGCTCCTTTAGAAACACCAGAATCTACAGAATCATGGCGGAGAAGGGATGGCTGATGCCAGCAGTCTAAACAAAAGGAGATAAGTATTCAAATAATAAAACGTCAACACTGCATGCAGAATGCTGGAAACAACAGGCTGTTTTTCTTGTTAAGTCAGTGTTCACTAAGTAACTCCTAGGCCAAGCTTATTTAACTACTGTGTGATTATCCCCCAGAAAAATCAACCAAGCCATACAATGCATATATAGCTTCCACAGAAACTCCTAAAGGCCTTGGCACGTGTCATGGGAGAACAGAATACAGTGCAAATTTCTCATTTTGAAAAATACAGTTTTGAAAAACATTTCTATTCCACAGAACTGTAAAATACTCCAAAATAGCTGCTCTCAGACTGCACCCCAATCCAATATTTACCTCCTGCAGTTCGGAGGGGCCCATTATTGAAAAATCCATCAGAAGAGTTGTGTCTCCTTCGGCTCACCCCAAAGCGTCCTTCTCCCCGTGGAAGATGCTCTCCATGCTTCTCAAAGGTGGCTGCAGGGGACTGTATAAAGAAAAAGATAATGTTATAAAACACTCCCAAGCCCACATTCCTGTTCTAGTTTTCAATATAGCATGCATATCTGCACAGCTTAGCCAATGACATTAACAATCACCTAAGCCTTGTCCATCATTACCTGATTAACCATTAAAGTATTTTTCACCACTGCCATTGCAAGTGATGTAAAAGTCACTGAAGAAAAGAGACCTGAAAAGAGACCTCCTGGGTCAACCTAAGCTTCTTCTGAAATCAGAAGATACCTCCACATTAAAAATGTAAAAAACAAAAACAAAAAACCAAACTAAAAAAACCCTAAACAAACCAGTGAGTATTTCTGAATTTGGAGTTAGAGTCCAAGGCATATCAGTGCACTACACAGCAGAGGCCACGTCGCTTTCATAAATGAAACCCAAAGAATTATATCATGAGTCATGAGTGCCAGCTCAAGTCTTGACCACTCCACATATTTGGGGACGAGGGATTCTTAATCATTTTTCACTTGGGATTCCACTCAATTCTCAGCACAGTAACACTGAACTACTTCCATGTCTGAATGCAAAGGATATTTCCTCCTCTGAAACAGAAGGGATACATTTGTGGAAACAAACAAAAAAAGACTTTTACCTTAATGTTTCCAAAAGACTTCCTTAAAATCACAAAAGTTGTTAAAAAAAACAACAACAGCAAACATTTTAAGTTCAATCTAACACTGGGGCAAGTGTATAAATATTACCATAGCTCTGAGAGCAAGCAATCTGTAACTGAGTTACCTTGGTTGACTGTGGTGTTGAGAAGTTAAGCCAGGCAGGAACAAAGTCATGCTGCGCCATTTAGGTCCAGTGTCTCCCTTCAATAAAATGAGGCATCAAACCTCATGGCCAGGATCTGTAAATGAAGAGAACATTTATTGACTGACATCTTTTCAACAACCTCAAACCTGGTCTACACTACTAAAAGGGGAAAAAGCACTCTAATTTTTTGTACTGTGCTTGAAAATGACTTTTTTCCTGCTGACTTTGTTCCTCTGAACAAAACAGGTAAGAATTTAAAACATTCCCACCTACTTCCTGTTTATAATTCCATTCTAAAACCACACCCATGAAATCCATGATAGGATAGGTCTGGAGATGGATGAAGACAGAACAAACAGCACACGTCAGCGATCTGTAAAACCGAGACGTGCCGTGCCAAAATTTGGTACATTCTTTCATTGTTTTTTGTCTCACGGCCTACACAAGAGTGATCACTTCATATTTTATTCCAAAGGTTGTACATTAAACATGATCAAGCCCACAATGCTGACAGAGACACTGAGAGAAGTTCAGAGTCCTGAAAGATCCACCGCAGGCCAGCTCCTGCACCCCAGCTTAAGACCGTATCCCAGCCCACCAATTTCCACACTCCAGAGAATGTCTTATGTCAAAACTGCTTTCATAGCAAAGAAACCAGGTGCCTAGGAGCAGAATACAAGCTGGCTGAAAGACTGTAATGGAAGTTCCATCAAAGAGCAGCAGATGTGTCTCCCACTGAGGAACCTGAAACCAAATTTTCTTTCCAGCTTGTCACAGCAATTTTCACTGCTTAAAGCAAACATAACTCCACTACTACTCTACATAACTCCACTACTACTCTACATCGCTACTACTCTACATCGCTACTACTCTACATAACTCCGCTACTACTCTACATAACTCCGCTACTACTCTACATAACTCCGCTACTACTCTACATAACTCCGCTACTACTCTACATAACTCCGCTACTACTCTACATAACTCCGCTACTACTCTACATAACTCCGCTACTACTCTACATAACTCCGCTACTACTCTACATAACTCCACTACTACTCTACATAACTCCACTACTACTCTACATAACTCCACTACTACTCTACATAACTCCACTACTACTCTACATAACTCCACTACTACTCTACATAACTCCACTACTACTCTACATAACTCCACTACTACTCTACATAACTCCACTACTACTCTACATAACTCCACTACTACTCTACATAACTCCACTACTACTCTACATAACTCCACTACTACTCTACATAACTGAATTTTGTCCTTTAGTAGAAGGATCCCCAATTTACAGTTTTACTTGATTTTTACAACCTTCAGTTCAGTCACGAACAAGTCAATACTACATAAGCAAAGGAAAAAAAAAATACATATGATCACTCACCCAGAGTTTGGCCTTTCCAGTCCAATGTCCTCACTTTTCCTTTGCTTCAACGACCTTCTGGTTCCTTTCTTCTCCAGTATACTCTAAGGCCAGCCTTGAGGCAATAGTGCGTCTCAAAGCAGAGCACGAGAGGCCGCACTTCGTGCCAACTGTGCCCTTCACCCCCTCAGCTGCTCATTTTAACCTCTTTTTGCACTCTCACTACAAAAAAAAAAACAACCTAAGAAGGTAATTTATATTTTAAAAAAAGCCACGACCACGTTCACCTCATTAAATATCCTCTAGTTGTGCTACTACAGAAATCAGTTACATTACAAAAAGGTTTGCCAAGCCTGAATGACAGCATTCAGAACACCGCCATGGTTAACACTGAACAGATACACCCAAGTCTGCTGGACAGCTCATGGTCTGCAGCAGATCAACCCAAACACTCTAAAGAAAGGATCACAATGTATGAAAAAGCTTGCCCCAAATGCTGAGATCTAAATAAGAAGCATCCGCCAAAGTGCTCTTAAAAGATAAACTTCATTTTTACCAGATAAATTTGCTAAAAAAAAAAAAAAAAAAAAGTATAGTTTTTTTTTTTTTTTTAAATGAATGTTAGGATATACTCTAGACTTCACGTAGCTTGGTTAATGCTCCACAAAGCTAAGCACTACTTGATGTAAAAGCTCAAAAGCAGGCACAAATGTTTATATTCCTGTTTTTCACCATTTACATGCTGAAATATAGGTCATATGAACAGAAAAATGCTAGGTCAAAAAATAATCTCTTCTACTCTATTATTTCTAGACTGGGTACTGATTTTAAAGGGAGACAAATTATTCCACAAGAGCTTCTTGTTCTACAGTAGAGAGTTCACTTCTGGGTCATAGTCCTCTTCCATCAAAGAGGTGAGACAGGAACTGTAGTCACTGAAAAAAACAACAACAACAAAAAAAACACAACCATCAATACAAGTGGCAGAAACATGATAAATAATGACTAGAGAGAAGAATAAAAAGAGAAACAGAGCAACTACTGCATAAGTGCCAAAAGCTATTTATCTCTGATCACAACCAAGGCAGAAATAATTTAATCATCTAAAACCAAACCATAAAAAAGTTAAACCCCTTTACCCACACTCTCCATCTTCAGTGCCTCAAGAGGACACTGAAGTACTAAGACAGCATAGGAAAGCTTCGTCTACAAACTCAAAGTCAGCCTCACAAACTATCACAAACTATTTATTAAATAGAATCATCACTGATATTTCTAAGTGTCTTAGCAAAAGCTGAAAGAAGCAAAACCAGCATTTGTAAGGACTGTGAAGAATGGATGTATTGGCTAAGACTAGAGATCCATCTAGCCTCCACTCAGAGAGCAGAATGAAAGGATATTCAATGGAAATCCTTGTCATTTTTCTTCACACCTATGAACTCAATCCTCCCAAGATGTTAGGCTTTTATGGAAGGGTCAAGAGGTGGGTATACTGTGGATTTCTAATAGAAAGCACCAGGCTTTGTTCTTTTCTTATTCATTTTTAACATGGTTTAATGAGAATAGAACAAATAATGAGATGCTTGTACAGAAGGGTCCCACAACTACCCCAGTGTCTCTGCCTCCAGTAACACAGCTCCTCTGAAGCCCTTCCCTTTGTTTTCCAGCCTGACAAATGCCACATGGCCCCAGTAATTTTTTGCTATTGATTTTATCAATTATTTTGAATGACTAAACATCAGTTTGATGGAATTCAACTTCATGGTAAGGTGAGCCTCCATGCCGGGGAGCAACAACAACAAAACTATTTTTCTTGTCATGGCTTTTTTCCCTTCAACCATCTTACCTAACCAGCAGAAAACTGATAGGTCTACTACTCCTGAAACTTTTGAAATGATTTATTACTGTTTTTAAGCCATTCTGTTTCTCAGGATCCCTTCTGGCAGGCCTCATTATGCTTTTATAATTGACTTATCAGGGCTTGTTTTCCTTGCCTGGGTATGGTTCCACTCTTTGAACAATTCTGGTTTTCGTTGCATTTGCTATGCTATTCTTTACTCTGCTGAGCATGCAGAGTATGCCTTTTTTGTGCATGTGAGTATAAGGCTGTTTTGATAGAAGCTGAATATAAACAAAGAAAAGGGATACTGTAAGAATCATCACATTTTTATCCTCTAGGTAATTCCTTTCAACAGAACAGAAAACAATGATACGAAAATGAGGGGATCTATCTGAAACAAGATGTTGCTGTTGATGAAGAGGAAAGAACAGAGAAGTTCTGGCACACACAGTGCAGACCTGCAAGCTCCCTGAGCACCACATCCAGTGCCACAATCTCCTAAGTGTCACAACACTGCAAACAACAGCAGTGCTACCCTATCCAGACCTGTTTTTATATTAAGAGGTAATTTTTCAGCGTGCACAGTGCAGCATGGAACATCTGCTGCAGACAAAACAATTTGCCTTCCGTGCTGAACTCAGCACAGGTCCAACTCCTTCAGATGTGACCTTCTGAGGCTGCCACCACACAATTCAGTGGAGGATAAAACAGGGACAGTCAGTGCACAGTTGAATATATTTATGTAAGATTAATTACTTCACCCTCTGAATAAATATGCTTTACAGAACAATCTGCATAGCAATTAAGCCCTGTCAAACTATTGACAGAGGCAAGTAATATCATTTAAAGATGTTGATTTAATGTATCTCAAGAATGATTCACACTGAACTGAAGGATGGACCAAGCAGCAAAAAAAAGCAAAACCATACAAAACTGTTCCTTGTGTTTAAAGGGAGCCAGATAAATAAAGGCTACAGAATTCTGTATCCATTCTGTAGCAGGAAGGAGGTCTGAGTTTAGAAGTAAAACCACAACTGAATTACAGTGACCAGGTTTCACTTCAGAGAAAGGCTTCCAGGACTTTCCAGAAATGGAAGAGAGCCTATCAGCAGTCAGCAAAACAGGTGGCTCTGTATCTCAACGCAGCCAGAAGCATGGTGAAACTCCATGCAAAACTCCAACCATTGACAGAGATTCAGATCTCTTAATCTGCTATTTTGGTACCCCTGGGATTACCAGTGATCAGAGCAGTTCACTAAGGAGCAATCTCTCACGTGCACACAGACAGGCCAGCGCAACTCACAGACTTTGAACTGCTGTTTAAGTCCTACAAATGTCATGCTTTTGCAATTCCCATGAACCACCAAATCAAAATACTTCACTGAACCAAAATACTTCACTCTTGTTAAAGGAAGGACCTTTGCATCCTCTCCAATTTTCCAAGCGAGTATTTTGGTACTTATGTAACTTCTATGGGAAACAATCTCACTTGTGGGTGTCACCGTTACTGGAGGGTTTACAAAAATCTGCATGGAAGGAGCTGCAAATTAAAGCAAGATGCTTAAGCTCATCTCCACCCTTTTCAAGCAGCACACAGATGACAGGTTTCAAATTGGAAACTCAAAGTTGTGCCTGAGTTTATTTCCTGGCCTGAGCAAAGCACAGAAGGCTGTGTGCCAATGCAGCCTGCAGATGGCTCCTAATTCCATCAGACAAACAGACTGCTCTTTGGCCATCACCTTCCTCTGCATGCAGCATCACAAAAAGTAAGGTATGTGACACATGAAAACACAATGCTTGCTTTCTGTTAAAGCAAATGCTTGCCATTAGATGAATTGCTGTAGGTAACACTGCTGAAGCACTTCAATCTCTGGTATTAATCCGTAGGTTTCTCTCACACACACTGAATCCTGACCAACATTACTCCTTCCACACATCCACAGGGCACTCTTATAACCCATCATACCACTGACAGTACCAATACTACTAAATCACAACAAGCAAGGCCAAGAGTCTATCAATAACCTTCTCTGACAGCAACTTACAGTAAATCATTAATAAAAAAGTGCAAGAACAAGCATGAATAGCAGCCGAGATCCCAGCATACCTTCTCAGTTCTGTAGAATTTAAGCCAGATTGTACTACAGTTTATTATCAGTGCCTCTGTGTAAAACTGTTTGCTTTTCAATCACATTCATATATTTGTCTGTCAGATGAGAGGGGGCAGAGCTCACTTGTGCTTTGTGTAAAAGTCCATTTGGGGCAATAAAAACGTCAGCCTCGCTTCAAGTGGATGTTCCTTTGTGCTCCCAGCGCCCAACCATACCCTGCTCTCTTCTATGTGACACTCATAACCCTAGCAAAAAAAGCATGAAGTGCTCACAGTCTGAGCACGACAAATTTATAGTCACATAATGCTGCATTTTTCAAATCTTTCTTCCCAATATACCACGTTCTGTTTGTTTGATTACCACGCAGAACTGAAGTGACCCCTGCCAGCCACGCAGAGAGATCCTCCATGTAGCAGTAGGTCCGTGTGCGGAGCAAACACGCGCAGCCCAAGGTGAAGCTCTGCCGTCCTGCGCTCACAGCTCAGCCAATCGGCTCTTTAATTGCTTCACTATTTGGAAAGCAGCAAGGACAAAGATCAGCCCTGATAGCCACTCCCAATTCCAGGCAAAAAAATAAATAAAAAATCGACCAACAGTGCTTGTCAATGCAAGTTTAACCCATTTCTCTTCCACGTGCTCATGTTTGAATTATTTCTGGAAATGCGAAGCCGAGTATCACCAAATGAAGCATTCTAAAGTCTCACCTCCTCTCAGAACAATTATATTCACTGCAGTGAGCTCTGGTGGAAAAAACAAAAAAGGCTGCCATGCACCTCAAAATACTCTTTTACTGATCAAAAGGCAGACTTTTTTTGACAAGTAAGAGAAGGACATAAAATAGTAATTCTGTATTAGCACTTGGGTTCCACTTGCTAAAGTCCTAATCTCATTAAAAATGATTTAAATGATCATTATTCACATGTTGCATTAGAAATCTTTCAACTAAAAGCTACATCTTTTCCCAAGGTTTTGTTGCTACAGAAATACTTCTAACACTGGAGTCAGAAAGAAGTGAATGAAAAAGAAACCAAATGTTATTTTATATAATTAAATGTCATTGTGTATTTGTCTAAGTAAATATTAAAGGCTTAACGTGAAAATGGAAGGAACTCACAGGCACATTCCATTAAAAGAGACACAGATTAAGGTAAGTACATACACACAGTTCAGGTCAAGAACCTACCCCCTGCTAATACACCATCCATAAAGTTTCTTTGTGCTACAGTTCCTAACAGCCGTCCAGGCTCTGCAATCCTTCCCTCAGCTTTAACACAGGTATGACCACAGGTAATCTCTAAAACTTTGATTCCCAAGCTGAGCCTTCCATACAAACCTGACAGTAGGAATCAGGGAACCAGTAAGCCAAGAACATAAGACGAGAGAAACAAGCTCAAGACAATGAGAAATGGATGAAGATGTTTCTAAGGCTGTAAGGAAACGCAGAGACTGGCACGACCACCATGCATTGTTCCTATCACTTCCTCTCCCACCTCCTACCTCCTCCTCCCAGGCAGAAGAGCTGCCCTGAGCTACCGACCAGATCCGAGGCCGCCAGCTGTGCCGTGCCCTTCTGGCCTTTGTTCACATTACATATTCCAACACATTTCTAAGTTTTACTGGATGCTTTTCCTGCTTCAGTGTTCTCTGCAAGCCTCCTCAGGTCCCTTCAGCTCTATTTAGGTAGAATCCTATCAAACATAGCACCTAATTCAATTTCTCCTCTCTCACAGCGGCAAATGCAAGTCTTGGAGCCTCTACTGAAAACAACTGGATAAACTTTTACCCTTCATTATACATTTATCAATCCAGCACACAGCAGCTGTAATAGGTCAGAGAGACAGTATCTGTCTATCCCTACCACAATTTCAGTCCACCTCACTGCCCTCCTATGTATTTCTCCAACTAGAATGCATCTGCTTAAAAAGATTTGTTTTCCTAACTGGTCATCTTTATAAACTCAACTGGGATTTCAACAGTATTCCTAACGATCAGATGTCAGCAGGGTTGCAAATGCATTCAGAAAAATTAGTGAGCAATTTAATGGATGCATAAGGCAGAACAGAATTTACTTCCCTCATCAGTTTTCTTTCTGTGCAGCTCTTTTAAAGTTATTCAATCAAGCAGACATGCCTAAACATACATAAAAGAACTTCCTACTTAGTTACTCTTTAGAGCAGAGTGTCATTTCCAGGTGTAAGTTAGCTGGCAAACAAAAAAACTCAGAGAGAACACAGCTTGGTATTAATAGAAACTTTCTTTTCCAATAAGATAATCATATTTGTGCGCATAGTTATTTTAAAATAACATAATTATAAATCTTGCTCCAACCTTGCATATATTACTGAGCCTTACTATAAAAGACAACTGCAGCACTACGAGTTCAAGAGTTGTCATAACAACTGCTGAGCTGAATCTTCTCCGGTTGAGATGGGTTATTTGTACCTACACAAAACAAACTTACTTTCATTCTGCCTTCAGCTTCCATTAAGACAACACGCAGACACACCTGCAGCCCGTCCTGCTGCTGAAACGTGGCTGCACTTGGAGAGGACCAGCGTAGGTGTTGCAGAACGACACGAAGAACCGGTAGTGCTCCCCAGCCGGGGTGCGCCGCAGGAACACGGAGCTGCCACCCTTCTTTGTGGCACCGCACAACCAGAGCCCCAAAGGGTTATCTGAGCACAACTGACAATTACACAAATAAAAATACCATTCTGAAGCGTTGTTTGAATTGCACCTATTGGCTGAAAAGAACTACCATCTAAAAACGCACAGCATCACCCAACTTGGATTTACAGAATTAAGGAACTATGAGACCATTAAAACCATGCATAACGTGTTGAAATGCTCATAATGCATCAAAAAATCTTCCCAAATAAATGCAGATATTAAAATTCTTTTTTTGTGTGCATGAAAACCATCTGTTGCTGAAAGATTAACAGCTTACTTTTCAAGTTTAAAGCAAATTAACCTATCTTGCAGAACCACCAGAGCTGTGCTGTGCTCCAGAAGCAGAGCCGCACCTGTGTGTGTTCCAAGACAAAATCACCAGAACCTTATTAATACAGATGGCTTTGCAGAGTAACAGGTAGGGGCTGGGGGAAGATCCCCACCTGTTAGTCATCTGCTTTGCAAGAGAGGTCAGACTGATAATTTCAATGATGCGAAAACAGGTTGAGAAAGGTCCACGAGGACACATCTATACCTTAAAGTCCTCTGCTGTACCCTGTGCAGGTGCCTGGCACAGTACTGCCTCACAAACAGCTCTCCACTCACTGCTTTCTTCCCATTTCTAAGGTCACGCTGACCAAATCCTCCCTCCTTCTGAACTCTGCAAACAAATGCATCCACCCAAGCACACACCTTGCACAGCCAGGGCTCGTGAATAATTACTGACAGCAAGGTCCGAGGAAAAGTCATTTCCTTCTTACCAGCAAAGACACAAGAATGTACAAGAGTAACAGAACCAAGTCATACAAAAGTGACTCCTATGATTACAACCAACAGAAAGATTCTCCATCAAGCAAGGAAACACCACTGACAAACAACTCAGCTTTAGCAATGCTACTGGATGCACCAAGCAGGACACAGCCCCCAGAGGCAGCACCTCTGCCTACAAAAGCAAGCTGTGTTTTGCACAAAAGCCCAAAGCACACTTTGGAAAAGACTGCTTCTGGGCAGCCTTTACAACAGCCTGTGTGAGGTGATGAGGCTCAGAACCTCAGCAAGCCTGAACTTTACAGCTGAATCATACCAGTGGAATCTGAAGAGTTTACACCAAGTCCAAAGACAGCACTATTTTAACACAGAGAAACAAGACGACTCAGCCCCTAACAGGCACAGACTGGGACATGGATACTGCACCTACAATTATTCCCCCTGCTTGCATACCCTACAGTTGCTAGTGAAAATGTCACCCCTTACGCACCTCTCCTGTGCCACTTATGTCTCCACTCCTGTTTGGTGTCCCTTCAGCAGTCCTTAGTGCTGCTGATACTGGAGAATGGCAGCAGTCACCCGACGTACTAAAGCCTGCTCACTGCTGTCCCCTACTGCATGGAGGGGACTCCTGGGTGTTTTATACATATCTGCTGTTAAACAAGCGTGGCCACTGACATTACTGATAACAAAATAACACCCCACACCCATAACTTAAACAGTGTTATGCTTTAAAATTGAACAATGTTCTGAACTTCCAAACAGTTTTAGCATTTTGCACTGTAAGGTATTTTAAAAACCGGAGAAGCCATTCTGCTACTTTTCATCAGATCCAAAGGTCTCTTTAGCTTTTGAAGAGCAAAAAAAAAAAAAAAAAACAAAAAACACCAAAAAACCATTTCACAGTGCACTTTCCTCTACAGACCTTTGGAAAACACCTGAGGTCAGCACAAAGCAGAACACTACAAAGCAGAAAACCTTGTCGTGGCACTGAACGGTGCATCTGCACAGCCTGCCCAAAGCCTTATGGACAGCCCCTTCTGACTCCCAGTAATGTGCACTGGGATAATGCTCCTCATCATAAGGAAAGAATTGCAAATATGTAGCATGCAGCAGGGATAAGGCAATAATTACATAACTCCTGCCTACCTGCCTTCTAGAGACGTTGATGGCAGACAAATAACACAAAAACTCCTCCAATACCTTAAAAGAATGGGATGAGTGCTGCCCACCACGAGTATTTTGTAACTCAGTATTTTATCAGTGTTATTTAAACTACCACAGCACATTTACATTTAAATACATTCAGTTCAGAGCAGAGAAAAAATGTATTTCCTTTGGAAAAGAACATTAAATATGAGCAGAGTATATCAAATATTTGTGTCAAGGCAAGCCAGACCATAGATCTCGTACAGGGGAGTACAGAGCTGCATTCCAGATGAAGGATAAGAAAAGAACAGAAGGCACGTCACTTGCAAAGAGAAAAAACAGCCAATGAAGAGAACAGAGAAGGACATCCAGAAGTGAAAGACTGTTCTCCCAAAGGGTATTACAGTAATTCTTCCCCTCAGTACATTTCCCCAGCCCTACAAGCCAGCACCACAGACTGGCAGGGCAGCGCGTTCCAGTTGTTGCTACTTCCTGCCCCAGAAACCGGCACTCACACAATCTGTACCCCTCTCTTATTATAGGATTATTTCCAAACCATTCTACCTCAAGTCCAGGACAATTCAAAGAAACACAGTATTTATTCATCTGTGGCTATGATATGACAAAAACACGCTCACTCAGCACTTCTCAGCACACGTCCAGCACCCGCGTTATCAAAATTTATGTTCTCTGCTACATTTTTCCTTCCAGCAGCTTAAAATTTTCAGTGCACTCTAACCAAATACTATCAAACACTGCTGCAGAAATATCACTGAAGACAACCCAGTTTAAAACGAGTCCTACACATATAAAATGAACTGCAATAATATTCCACTTGTTTGGTTTTGGCCTCAAAAATTTAGAAGAGGAACGAGCGATGCCCAGCCCTGTGCTGACCTGCTGCATTGGGCAGGGAGCTCCTCTCTGGGTGCTCACAGTGTTTTGTGAGAGCTCTGTGATCTGGGCAGCAAAGCTCTGACAGACTTCCACAAAATAAACCAAGGAGACACTGAGAACATATTGCTCAGCTGGTTGGAGTTGGTCTTTAAGGTTGTTTCTATTGCAGAGAATTACTGCCTTGCTATTCTGCATGTACGCTGTGTGAGTCAAGAGTTAAGCAATGTCATTCTTCTACCCCAGCGCCCTACAGTAAGCTAGGGAATACCAGGAAAGCGCCTGGGAAGGACTCTGAGAGGTTTCAGAGATCATCTTCTTCTCCTGGGGCTTAAAAGACCTTCTACTCTCTCACACTGGATGTCTTTGAAAATAAATTAAACAACGTCTCCTCCCAAAAGAATCTGTAGAGTCACCTTCAGACTGCAGAGGTCCAAAAAATAATCCTAAAATTAATCCTAAAATGTCTCAAAAATCATCAGAAAAACAAGTTTACTATCAGTGGACTAGAATTCATTATGCAGGTTTTCACACCCACACTGGAATATTTTTTTAGGAGCCACACATCACAGAAGATTACCACATCAGCACTCTCCAGATTATCTCTACAATTCATTTTGGCTGTTCCTACAGCTTGGAAGCCTGTCCCTGCAGCCAGTGCCCAACTGAACACCTCCAGCTGCCTCCTCAGCCCCTAGCTACCTGCCCTGCTCACCAGGGACGTGGCAAGCTCACCCCTCTTTACAGCCACCTCTGAAGACCTCTCTCCACATCGGTACTTATCCCAGCAGAAAAAGGATGTAACAGTGCATTATAGGATTGAATACAGTCACGTTTCTTTCTAATAAATAAATACACGTCACAACCACTCCGATTTTACTGCTGAAGCTATTTAGGTTCAAAGTACTGATGGTGATAACGCCGAATGTGACCCACCTAGCACACCTGACAGCTTGCAGACAGCTGGCTCCCACTTCCACCTGCACGTAACTTTAACCTGCTGATGTCTGATGAACCACGAGTGGTACAAAACCATGCCAGAGCTCAACAGTTTTCCAATCCTCACTCAGAGGTTCTCTTTTCAGGCCTTCGTTACAGTTCTCACCCAGCTATAACCTTTCTCAAAGTTTGACAAACTGAACAAAATACTTTTGCTGGAGGCCTACAGCTCCTCAGAGGAATGGAAAAACTGCTTCATGACCTCATTTATGATGCTTCCATGTATTCCAGTATGACAAGTGAGTTTTCATGACAGCAATGCTGCTGATTCATGGTAATTTAGGAACCACTACAAACCCCAAATACTCTCTCACAGAACTGCTGCCCAGCCAGCTGCTACGTGTCGCATGAGGTAATATTCCGAAACTTTACAATTTGAACCTCACCTACACTAAGCAGGATTGGCTTCAGACCATTTCTTGAATTTCTCAAGATCATACCGTCTGCGTTTAGTAACGAAATCATTTCAAAACAGAAAAACAAAACTACCAAGCAGTACATGACCCAGCAGTGATTCCTGATACGAACACTCATCACTTGTCTCCCTGTGACAAGATGAGTTGAACAGACAGGCTCCTGTCCTGTCTTCTTCCAAATGCTGGGAGTGGATTTGCTCCCCACCACTCCTCAGCTGGAACTTCTCCCATCCCCACAGCCTCTCAGCTCCCGAAGTACTGTGGGATACATTCCATAAGGCCCAGCCAATCTGAAGACATTTAAGGCATCCTTAGCCCATTTCTCTACTTAAGTAGAGTTCAATATATAGAAAAAGACAGTTTTTGAGAACAAAAAGTCAAGAGCGTAATATATTTAACATTTGCAGGGTACAAGAACTCCCCCACCAAGCTTTTAAAGATTAGCACTGAAAAACTTTTCACACCACCTCATGTGAATACTGGTTAATCTCTGGGTGATGGATGGTGCACTGGAACACAATGGCAGAATGCTCTTTCTGGAGTGTTTACAGCCAGAAGCCTGCTGATAATTTGACTATAAACTCACCCACAACTTTCTGGGTATCGATAATCTGTGTCCAAAAGAACAGCAGATGCCTCACAGCAGACTCAGCCTTTTGTTTACAAGAGAGCTGCTCATTAGGAACTAAGGATGACAAAGCACCAGAGCACTATGGTCACTGTCACATGCTGTGTGCTATGTGGGTCACACAGATACCCAGGAAAGCAGCCCCTGCCACACTGAGCCTCTGTCCCCAGCATCACCCACCCCTGGCCACACCATTACTCTCCTCTGACACTATCTACCCAAATCTACTGCAGATGCTGAAAATAAAAGTGCTCCATGGGAAATCCATTAAAATATTTGGCCATTTCTTGTATTAGAAAAAGTAGATTCCAAAAAACAAGGACATTAAGCTAGATCCTGTGTGCACACACCTCTGCTTATCGGGAGCACCAACATCGCACCACAAAGCTGTGATATTCCTTTCAAGGTGGAGGATAAGGCAATGAAAGCCCCAAACCGAAATGGAGCACAAGATTCAAGGATGGAATTAAAAATACACAGAAAGCTGCGGGTACTGTTGCTAGCATGACCCTATTCCTAGGACTTCAGCAGCTCCTGGTGAGACCTCTAGTGTACAGCAATCCCAGAGGCACTGGGTCATATCCTGCAAACTATGTGGGCCTGATCATCACTCCTTGCACACAGCCTCAGTTACGTCTGGATGCACTGCTTCAAAGGGTTTGTCCTAAGCCAAACCTTGGGAGCGCAACCATTTCACATTAGTCATTTTAGGGAACTGCACACACCGACATTCTACAAAGTCTTTTTGCTGCTTAATTACAGAAAAGCCTGAGAAGTACAAAGCATTAAAGTTCTTCTCTTTGCCAAACACTTCTGAAGCCCAGCTAGAGAAGGCAGGAACTGAACAATGTTAAGCACGCTTTAATCAAGAAATCCCAATTTGTAGTCATGTAGTCCAATTGCTAATATATATGATTAATGGAGCTGATAGGCTTCCCCCCCCTTACCACCACGCTTGCAGTCTTGACGTGACCTAAACTGCTCAGCCTGCACAGTGTTTGCACATACAGGACAGTGAGTATTTGGCTGCTATAGGCCCATCTAAATCCACTCCCAAAAAATGTAAATTTACCCTCTGACCATACAATAACTCGTTCAAGTTTGGCACACTGTCACAGGAACACGCTACCTTCCAGAACACCAGTGAAACAACACGCTGGCGTTTGGGAGGCGTGCTGAGCAGAACCACATTTCTGCCAACTTCGCTGCCTTTCGTCAAACCTGACAAGTAAGGAGAACCCAAACTGGTGCAACTCTGCAAAAGAAAGACGTGCACCACTTACTCGGAATGCAGGCGCTGCAAAGTGACACTGCAGCAGCTCCTTGCCCCGCCATGTTGGAAGGACAACATCTAAAGCAGAGAGAAAGCACTCAATGCCAAATAAGTTAGCACAGGACTTACAAACCCCAAGGAAACTCCTCTGCACGCAGAGTGCCTCACCAACTGGAGAGCTTGCTAGCAATGACCTTGCTCACTGTAACCTACAGCAACAACCAGCCCACGTTTATGCCTTCACAGACAAAGCCGTACCGGTACAGGAACCACCGCGCTTTGCTGAGAAGAGTGCTTTGTGTTTTAGCCCTGCTTAACATAACCAGCTCCTTTCCAATCTGCTCATACGAACGAATAAAGCACGCCCTGAAGTGCACCCCGCAACCAAACCCATTCAGCAGCTTCAAAAATTCCCTAATGCTGAAACTACGTTAAAAAAATGCAACTTCAGCTCTTGATCCAGTGAAGTGTTTGCTCTCTTAGTGGCACTCTTGTCGTTGCTATCCGACATCCCACACTCCCAAAGAAATTCACAGATCCATCCACAGCACTATTTTCTCAAAAAAAAAAAAAAAAAGAAAGAAAAAGAAGATAATCCACAGCTCTCAAAGTATTTTTAACATTTCCCAAAGCTGTTTGTGAAGATCAGTTCCCTTTTGTGACTTCATCCCCTTACTTAAAACACGGATTTCAAGAGGCACTCAAGCCAAGCACCAAGCAGTGCCATCAGTAAGACAAGGTGACAGCAACCTGAAACACATCTCCAAGGAAGGCATCTCCCCCAACAGTCGGCACAGCGTGCACTTCCACTGAGTTTGTGATACATATCACATCTGCACACTGCTCCTTCCTTATTTCAGAAACGTTCATAGAAAAAAAAACAACAACCAACAAACAGGACTTCTTTTTTTTTTTCTAAATGCCATCTGTTCCCTGCATATTTTCACTCCAAGTCCAAGCAGAATATCTGCAATGGAAACTTCTGTGCCACGCAGGATTAAGACTACAAACCAGATGTATAAAATATGCAAAGGTCGTGCTTCCTTAGAAGCGGCTTTAAGTAAATGAGGAAAATGCCAACGAATGCTTTCTCACTCTAGAAAAAAAACTTTTAGAAGTTCTCATAAGGCAGTTTTCTCTATAAGCCATGTGAAGTAACGCTAAAAAAGCAGGGTTATTTTTGTTGAACGGCGATGTTATTCCCTCTCCCCCCGCCCCACACCTGACGTTTCCAGCCCCTCTCGCATACACAGGAGCCGAGCACAGCACTCCCACCCCCGCGCCCGGCGCTCCCAGCAGCGCTGCGGGCCGCAGCCGGGATGCAGGCAGGCGGCGCCGGGCCCCGCCGCAGCCCCACCCGCTCCGAGCCGCCCAGGTGCGCTCCCAGCCCGTGTTTACGTCCCTGCCTCGGCCGCTTCCAACCTCCCGGAATATTATCGGCATTACTAACGCCTGTGTCACTCGGAGCTCGAGGGCGGGGAAGGCGGCGCCGGCTGACCTGGTCAGCTTATCCGAGGCGATTTGCAGCCGACGTTTTTAAGAAATTCCGCCACGGCCGGAAGGATTTCGGCAGCGGACGCTCGCCTCGAGCCGCTGAAGAGCTCTCGGTCGGTACGGACAGCCGCTCCGAAGTTGCCGCGGGAACCAAAACTCAAAGCCCTCAGAGGCGGCCCGGAGCCCGGCGCGCTCCCGGCAGCTCGGCCGGCACCGCCCGCGGCCGCCACCGCCCCGCACGGCGCAGCACCCGGAGCCGCACGCGGCCGGGCGGCACCCAGGGGCTCCGGCCTCCTTCCGCCGGGCCGGGCACACGTGTCGCCGCCGACCTCCTCCCCCCCCAGCCAACCAACCACCGCGAAACGGCGGCGGATCGGCCCTCGGCCCGACTCTCCCACTTTCGTTTCCAACTCGCGCTCGCAGCGCCGCCGCGCAGAAGCCCGGCCCAGCCCCGGGGACTTTACCCCGGCCTCTGCCCCCGCGCCCCTCGCTGACACGGCGCAACGCCAGCGGAGCGGCGTCGGGCTCGGCAAACTTTCCACCGAGGCAGGAAACAATAAGCGCGGAGCTCGGCCCCGGCCGCCCCCCCCCCCAACCCCCGGCTCGGAGCCCCCCGGGAGCGCGGCTCCCCCCGCCGCGGCGGAAGGGCCGGGGCCGTGTGGGCGGCGGGGCCCGGAGCGCCGAGCTCCCCCCGGCGGCCGCCCCGCTCCCCCCACCGCCGCCGCCAGAGGGGTCCCGGCCTGGCGGGAGGCCCATCCCGGGCCGCTCCGAGGCCGCGGCGCCGGCGATCGGGGAGCGGAGGGCGGGGAGCCGGCGCCGGGCCCGGCGGAGTGGCGGACGGAGACGCCGCGAAACGCGGAGAACGGAGGTGGGCGCCGCACTCACCGGCCAGGCCTCTCCCGCTGCCTCCTGCGGCCCCAGAACCATAACAAAGCTCTGCCCAAAATGGCTGCCCGGCCCTGCCCGGCCGGGGGCCGGAGGGGGCGGGGCCTGCGAGCGAGGGGGGCGGGGCCGGGAGGCGGAAGGGCCACGCCCACTTGGCTCCGCCGGCGGCCACGCGGAGCGCCCCCCCAATCCCGGCGCCCGCCGCCCCGAGCGGGGATAAGGGTGCGCGCGCGCCCCCCGCCCCGCCAATCGGCACCGTCCTCGCGGCCTCTGGGGCACCGCGGAGAACTCCTACGAGTCCCACAAGACCCCGCGCCGCGCCGCGGGGCAGCCTGGGAGTCGTATTCCGCCACGGCGCCTCGCGCCCGTCCGCGTGCGCAAGCTCGAGAAAATCCCGAAGCCGGGTCCGACCAGCTCAGGAGCCCGCGGCGCTCGGGCCGGGCTGTCAGGCGGCACGACGGTCGCGCGCCGCGCGGTGCCTTTCTGGCACGTGTCGGGTCGTGCGTTGGGTGCCGCGCACGGTCGCGCTCTTACCCGTGCGCCGGAACCAGAGGCGCCGTGCACGTTCCCGCCCGGACCGCCGCCCGGTGCGCAGGAAGCGCCGCGTCCCTCACGGCCGGCCTTCCTCATCGCCTGCCCTGCAGCGTCGGTTCCCGGAACGAGCCGCAGCAAAACATCCCGCGGTGGATAAATATTTACAGAGCGTGTCGAGGCTTTTCCTCTCAGTACAGCACAGTGAGAAGCGCACGTCTGAATGCTGAGCGCGGGCTGCGGCACGAGCTGAGCCGCTCGCGGTTCGGCCGTCCGCCCGTTTGGCTGCTGCTGTAGGACCCGGACAAAGCAACATGTTTCGTCTCGTACAGCGGTGCTGCTCCCGCACACCTCTCCAAGTAAGTTCCTGCAGGCTTTGAGCGTTGAGCGCCGGTTTTCTTTAAAATAAAAGAACGTGCCATTGGAGCGGTGGGAAACAGTGCCTCACAAGTGAAAGTAGGCATGCATTCGTTGCAGCTTTTCTGAGCGCATCCCTTATTTTTACAGCCGCTTTTGGCCGAAGCTCAGACTCCTTTCTTTTTAAATCACATTCTGATGTCTACATTCTTTTTCTCTCCTATAATTACCGTCACTGGTGCTGTTGAACAGTGATGGGACAGTAGCTGCTATCGGGGGTGGCGCTGTCCTATGATCGCTGTATTCCTTTCTGGTCAGGCCTGATGCACGCTCCTGCTCCTTTAGCCTTTGGGGGGGTGGGAGAAGAGGTGGCTGCACAAAGTGTTTTCATAGTGAGCAGCGTCTGCTTGCTCACTGGGAAGAGCTGAGCAGCTGTGCCAGCTGGCTTGTGAAAGCTGTACCAGCTTAATCGCTTAGATTAAAACATGAGAAAGCCCCGAGGAAGGGCAGCTGTGGGGTTATCCAGCAGGAAAACTCAGTTCAATATTTTATAGATACTCCAGGTAGCTGTAGGACAATAATGCCTGTGTTGTAAGGTGCTCAAGAGAACAAACTTTTTAATTGCAGCTCCAGAAGCTGACTGGTCCCAGACTACTCCTGAATGGAAAGAATAAGACACGGTGCTCCTCTCCCTGCCTCTCCCTGCAGAGGAATGTTTGTCTTCTCTCAAGACCTCTGAGCCTCAGCAGAGCATCAGTGTGTGCAGTCAAACTCCAGGCTTTTCACACCTCTTTCCCACTCTTAAAGAAAAAGCCTCCCCAAGAACCTCCTCGAGAGCCAGGCCTGTTGCGACGGAGTATGAAATCACTGAAGGATTCTCCAAAGCCAGCCCTTTACTTAAGCCTTGCAGGGCTAATTCCACTTGTTTCTGCGCCACTATTAATGGTTTTCCAAAGGACCTACCACCCAGAGCTGGCGTTTATTCAGGTTACGTATGGTGCTGTCATCGTCTCTTTCCTAGGAGGGATGAGGTGGGGATTTGCTGTCCCAGAAAACAGCCCAGCCAAGCCAGACTGGCTGAACCTGGCCAACAGTTCTGTTCTTCCTCTGCTCGCCTGGCAAGCCTTGCTTTTTAAAGATATCACTAGCAGTGCAGTAATGCTTGTACTGAGCTTAGGGATAGCATTACACTATGACCTTTCCCTTCTTCCTACCTATCCTCTTTGGTTTAAAGGACTGAGGATAGTGGTAACACTGGGGGCAGTGTTATCTCTGTTAGCTACTTTAGCCATGAAGATGGTTTCTGAGAATGAGTTAACTAACAGCAGACCCGAAAGGCAGAACACAAAACAATAAAGCAAGAGGAGAAAGCTGTTTATTTGTTAATAATGTATTTGTATTGAGGTCACTTGGAAATAAAGACTTATTTGTGCTTAGAAGTCATAAGATGGCATTGATCAAGACACTTATTCTTGGAGCAAGTACGTTCATAGCAACTTTAGAAGGGAAGGACTATAAATACTGATCGTGTCCAAGGCAGGCCAGAATCTGCCATTACCTGTAGAACAAAGCATTGTTCTTGAGTGAGATTAGATGAATTTAAGATGGAGATTCACGTGTCGTGGGTCTGAATTGCACTGTTCTGAATTATTGAAGTATCTGGTTTGACTATAGCGTGATAACATTCTGTGGGAGGGAGAACAATGATGTAGTGGTGCGTGTTCTAAATAATGTCAAGGTGAAAGCAGTAAGTTTATCACTGAAAGAAATAGAGAATTGTGCAGAAGTACATGCATACACCTTCAGTTCCTGTTTTGTGGAAGTGTGAAAAAAAACACCAAAAACTCGACCTTATTTCAAATTGAGGAGATGTCCAGGATGAAACATGGAACACATGGAACTTAGAGTGGAAAGAAAGGATAGGCAAGGTTTGTTTGCAGTGGCAAGCTGTGGTCAGAGTTCACCTAAAGTATACCATTAAGCTGCCATAGGGAAGGCTGGAAGGGACAACTTTTTATCTTCAATGAAGTGCTACAAAAAAAGATTAGCTTACTATTTAGACTTAAATAAAAAGGAAGGCAGGCCATCAGCTCCTAGATTTTGCTTGGTCTTAGGGTTACTTAACCAGCGAAGCTGCTTGCAACACAACCATAAAGGACTATCATGTTCTTAAGTTAAAGTACCATCATTTGCTGCTTGGTACGACACAGATCTACTGCTAACACTAAAGGATCAGACAGTAGAATTGAATGAAGTTTGTGTCTTCTCCCTCCTCAAGAGTAGTTTTATTTGTGCACCCTGGGAAGGTACAAATGCAGCTGTGGCCTGCACACTCTCCCTGAGTAGCTGATTATTGACAGAACTTTGCACATAAGTCTACTTCCTAATGTAATCTTGAGGAAGAAACAAGAGCCCATCATATGATTTTCTCTTCTATCCTCAGCTACCTCAGGAAGCTTAATGCATTGCATAGGAGCATACTTACTATAGGCTTTTTATCTTAAGTACAGTGTAAGATGCAAGAAGAAAGCCAGTGTTTGATATCCATGTACCCTCAGGACCAATTTGTATGATCCTCATAGTACACATAAAGCACTTGTCTTCACTGTGAATGCAGCACCCACTATCACTTCAGTTTTATCTGTTCATTCTGCAAAGAACAATTTAGAAAACCTGCCTAAAGATGGTGCCATCTTCTTATATGGTGTTGCTGAAACAGCAGCTATGTCCACGAATCTCTCCTTTTCTTATCCTATTACCTTTTGTGTGTTAACAGCACCATGTCCCCAAATCAGCAGTATACATTGATGCTCTCTGATTATAAAATAAATACAAATTCTTTATTTGTAAACACAACGTTATGTTTTTAAGTATGACAGTTTTTTTAAAGTGGATCCAGACAAAAGTATTGCTTTTGGTCTGAGTCAGGGAGAGACTGCTGAGTAGCTGGGAGCAGTCAGTTACAGCCTCCAAGATTCGCTCAAACATCAAAATCAACCATAGGAACTGGAGAAAAAGCTCCAGACCAACAGCAGACTCCCTCAAGATAATCTGAACCAGAAAGTTTATGGGAAAGGATGACAAGTGGATGTATGTAGTTCCCAAATGAATAAAACAGAGTGAAGGTGGTGTTTCTCAAGTGTCTCAAAAGTTCCTAAAACACAAATAACAAAACTTACCTATAATTTCATTTCAGAAGGCTGCATGGAGCTGATAAGGCAGCCACAGTTGCAAGAAGCCTCAGTGACTTTATACTAAAGAGAAATTAATGAGAATTTTACTACAGAAGTGTGTTATTTGCAGCTTGAAGCAGTCAAAATGTGTAATCACTCTCTCCCAGCATCCTACCAGGAAACAGGACTTCCAGTTAAAGAACAGGACAACTCACTAGATGAAAACAGCAACAATACAACTCATTATGGTAGGAAAACACCCTATTCAAGAGTATTCCATATTCAGTTATGAAAGTGTATTTTATTACAAAAACTGCTTAAAACAAGTTCAAACTTGAAAAAAGACAAATAGACATAATTAAGAAATAATTTTTGAAGTAAAAACATATACAATGATTGAGTGATCAGAGAAAACAAATGCTCCATCATCTAGCACATTTTAACCTGGCAATCTCAGCCCTGTGTTAGAATGCAAAATCTGGATTCTTTATGTATCTGCAACACTGACTCTGGGGGCTTTTACTCATATGTTAATTAGTTAGCTGTATGAAAGAGATGTTGACTTAGCACGAGTGCCCCCTTGTCTCCATAATGTAGGCTTTCTGTTCTCTGACATTCCAGTTGTGATTTGATGTTCTAGGATAGCACTGTTTCTCAAGTTCAAGCAGCTTTATTTCAGTCTCCTATCCGAGTCATCCGTAGCTGTGCAGACAATGCAGTTGCAGTGTGCAAAAAGCAACTTCAAGTACAACGTTAATTTGATGAAGCTAGAAATAACTCCAAACTCCTGGCAAGTATTCTAAAAGTGTATCCAAGTTAAATATGAATTCCTTAAGAAAAGACACACTAATAGCATCACCTCAATGCTGAACACAGTTATTTCCACTACAAAAGGCTCTATCCACACTAATTTGGAAGAGGGAAGGTATAAGAAGCAGCAAGGATGAACGTGTGAACCTTGTATAAGAGGATGTATTCAGATGCCAAATCACGTGTCACACAGCATAAAACAGTTAACAAAAGCAAAGGAAAAAATGGGCAAAAGGTTTTCCTTAGGTTTTTAGTCTAAGAGCCATCCTAACTGCAAAAATAACTCATCTAACTAATGCCATTTCCATTTAAAATAATCAGTTTATACAGAAAAGGAGCTCTATTGCCATCGCTGACTCCACTGAGTAAAAAAAGCCTGTGCTGAAGTGGAATGACATTACTAGAACTGCAAGAATAGCTTTCCATAATAGGAAGTCCTCAGCCACTTACCATCAAAGCTGGGGGTGGCAGGAAAGTAAACATCTAATTAATATTTAGTGCCCACGCCATGCAGCAGCAGAGACGCTCAAACGCATCTCGGTCCTAAGTGGAGGTACCAAGTCTCTCCCATCTCTTCTTTTTCTTGTTTTCTATCAGCAAAGGACAACTAATGCTAGTCAAGTAGCCAGCCTGCTTTTATCAGCAGGGAACTCCTAGCCATCCATAGCAGCCTTCTTCCTAAGGCCAGCTAAAGATACTGACTGACACGTCTGAGATCTAATGTCTCCAGTGTGCTGGAATGATTTCTTCAGATTTGTATGGGGCAAATTTGCCATTTAATAAATCTTAATCCAGTCATAAGAGGCATTCCTATTCTGGGATAAGCCTGTTTACTTTGAAGGGCAAGAGTTTTAATATTTCCTTTTGCTTAGGAAAAGCCCTCTGATCTAACCCCCTGTTTCTACTGAAGGTTGAGCTGACAGAAGAGGTTTCTGGCCAATGAAACCAGAAACCTGAGAAGGCAGATGCTCACTCATTCCTTGGATGAGTTTTCTTCCTTGCATTTTACAGCACAGCTACACCTCCTTCACAGCGGCTGGTGATCATGTTGGCAATTTCAGTCCAACTGTCCATGTGAGGGTTATAAACTTCAACAGAGTCAGAGGTTACCGGAGCAGCAAAGTCATGACTGGGAGCACGGCCTCCCGAGGCATAAAGAAATCCATTCACAGTCACAACACAGACACCAGCTCTTGGCATCTTCATTGGTGCAACTTCAACCCACTTTTCCTAATGAGAACATGAAAAAGTCAACAAGTAATTTTAGGGTATGTCCCAATTCTGATAAAAGCAGCTTTTTAACCTTAAAGACTGAAACACGGCAACTATGCAAACATCACCAGTTCAAATACGCTATGTGTAGAGTATCAGGTGTGTTACTGATACTGTAATGCCAACACCTTCACAAGTGGTCCATATCCTACTAGTCTCTAAAGAACAGATCACACCCTGTCTACACAACGCCCCTTCCTTTCTTCAGTCACTGTGTGATGCAGTCCATCTCCAAAACAGAGAAAGATATGCACTCTGAGATGGGAAACAAGGAGAACACTGCACAACAGAATGCCACGCTGGAATATGTGCTGCTTTTAACACTAGCTTCTGTCACAAAAAGCATCATATAAACATGAGCAATAATAGCCAGGACTGATACTACATTCAAAGTGATTTTTCTAGTTGCAGTGAAACAACCACTACATTTTGATGCAGAAGAAAGATTCTCAAGTAGTGCAGCAAAGGGCAACTCTTACTCGTTCTCTCTGGAGAGAGTGTAATCCATTCTATTGCAGAAGGAGAAGGGGAAATTTATTCCACTATCTTTACTTAAGTAAAGTCAAGTATTTACCAAACTATGATTTACCAAACTATGGAGTATCTGAGCTTGATTAGCCTTCAGTTTCCCAAAAGCATGCATACAGTTTTCAGAAACACATAGCTCTGGGTCAGATCAGCAGAATGCTACAATCTGGTTAGGACAGACAGACTCAGAGGTCACTAGAACTCCCTCCACCTCCACCCCCAACCCCCACTTGGATTACCAGCCAGTAGGGAAAGCAGAACTGGAAATTATTAGTTTTTTCTTTTTAAAGGAAGGAAGCAGGCTACTTCCACAGCATTTTACACAAAGTCCACTCAGTCTACATTTCTGAAAGGAAGGGACTCCACCATACCTCTTCAAAGGAGTATCTTTCTACAGTAGCAAGCGCATCTTGAGATTCATTCCAGCCTCCAACAGCATAGATACAATCGTTGAGAGCAGCTACACCAAGATATGCTCTTCGGGTGCCCATGGGAGGAAGCTCAGACCAACGTTTAGATATCGGGTCGTAGACTTCAACAGAACGCAGCTCTACTCCCTCATGGCTGATACCACCAACAACATAAATTAGACCTGTAGAAATATAATTTTTCCTATATTAGGTTTCATAATATGAAGTCTTGAAAGACAGAAAATGCTTCTCATGGCATCCACTTCAGCTTGCCACTAAGATGATTCAAGAATACCAAATAGAATCCTTTATTTGTCCAGAAGTAGCATACAAAGTTCTCAGGTAAGTAACCCTGAGGCTCAAGCACTAGAAGCTCTGATGAAAGCAATCATTAATCAAGTGAAGGGTGGAGAATTCAGAAGGCTGGAGCTTCTGTTAATACTTGGATCAAATGCGTAATAAGCACACATATAGCTTAAACCTTCAGACACAACTGTCCCAAAATAATCTGAAGAATTGCCCCAGGTTGTCAAAAAGACATGCACATGAACCCAAAAACTGGAGATAAATAAAAGCAATAGCAGGAAGGATAATCGAGTTAATAGATTAGCTGGATAATCATACCCACAGTCATATATAAACTACTTTCATGAGATAAAAGGCAACAGACAGAGAAAGAATTCTATAGTATAATTTCTGTAGAAATACATGCTAGGAGGACAAATAAGCAAGGCACAATCTTCCGCAACTGACAGGACAAGACAAAAGTAAGAACTCATGACCAAAACATAACTGTTTCTGAAGAATTCCAAGAGCCCAAGAGGGTTCTGAAAGCAAGCTTAACAAGCCTCACCTTGTATTTCACAACATCCGAAGTAATAACGGGGCACAGCCATGCTTCCCACCACATCCCAACTATTTTCTTCAGGATCAAATCTTTCGATTGTGTTGCCAATCTCTGCTCCAACCCAACCTCCTGCAAATGACAGCAAACACGGGAAAGAATTTAATGGTATGAATCAGTGCCTAAATTGCAGGTAACACTGTTGTCCTGCAACAGAACAACATCAGTTCTGCTAGGGAAATAAGTTAGAGCTGAACAATAACTAATCCACAAAGACCTGGTGTACTAACGCTCATTTGAACAGTTCTTTTTCAAAACTGCAGATTTGCAACATTAAGCCATAATATTAAAGACCAAAACAATTTACAAGTTCCATGAATTAACACCTCTGAGATTAACCTCACCTAATGGAAAAAAGAATTACCTAAAGCATAGATAGCACCATAGCATGCGCACACTCCCAGTCCACAGCGAGGATGGTTCATGGAAGCCACAATTGTCCACTGCTTACTGACAGGATCGTAACATTCAGTACAGTCAAAAATCATTGAGTCCTTCTCACCTGCATAATAAGAGAAAGCACAGAGACATGGGAACTACACTGTTTTGCACTGCAGATGCAGATTTTTCAACTCTTTCCAGGACAAAAGAGTGTTAGGATACAAGATTTTTCTTTCAGCTAGCCAAACAGCCAGAACAGCAAAAGCTTCATTGATACCCAGAACTGAATCATCAACTTGAAACAGCATTCATCAACAGTTCCCTGAAACATTACTGAAAACACCAGGAGTGAACAACAGTGCTATATACATTTTATTTTGCAGCACAACTGACAATTTTCAAGACTAAACAATGCATTCTGTGGTGACAAAAACAGTATACATATGCATTCCTTAATGATTGGCAGGTAGAGGTACTCATCACATCCTTGTGCAAACATGCATAACAAGCCCTTCCAGGTAGGCAGACATGTAGATGTCTTGCCTCTCATTCTGTGTGCTTCTACTAGATTACAAGTGAGAGAAGAGATGCAAATAGCACACAAAACCTGCACGGTACCTAACACCTCTTAGTATATCTGAACACATCTATATGCTTACCTGAGAGTTGCTATACCACAAGAGGAAAGAAGGTCACTAAGAAATGGCCAACATTGGAACCCTAACCAGTACACTCACAGCAGCAACAGTAGAGAAGCAAGATACCCTAATTCAGTTATTACTGAAGCTAGAATTTATATTGCCTACTGCTGGCTTCCTCAGTACTGCTTCGAGAAAAAAAAAAATTAAAAACTCTACCCATGATTTCTCCAGTATCTTTTTAACAGAACAACACTTTACATCTCTGAAGGACTCAAATTCAGTCAGGAAAACTAGAAGTACTGGACTTTAGACTGTGCAGTGTTAGATCTATGCAATACTGCAGGCTTACTTTTCAAGAAAAAGCCCATCCCCAAGAGTAAACACATCCACAAACAAAACACAAAGCAAGTTAGTAAATCAGAACACAACATCAATAATGTCCTGGCTACTGAACCACTCATTTGTGAGGAAATGAACCCCTGCATCTATCAATTCTAGCCAAAGAATGATAAAAATATAACAAAAATGATGTTCTTACATTGCAGATAAGGAACAGGAATTTACTGTACCACTACAGGGCACATACTCCTAAAATAAACACAATCTATTCAGCTTTCTGAAGTTACAGCAAGAGGACAATGCCTCTCTCTAATGCATATCAGCTCTTCAGTTAATTTTGTTGGGTATTCTCTTTCAAAAAGAACATACATACTTTATATAACAGACACTTCTTTAACATTTACATTACCATTAGCATTACGAGTGTTCCCAAAGTAAGTGCTTGTTTCAGGTTTTACCTCCAATGGCATAGACCATTCCTCCAACAACAGCCACACCCAGCCCACTACGGGCCTGGTGGAGGGAAGACACCGTAGTCCAGTAGTGACTGAAAGTGTCAAATCGCTCCACGCAGCTGAGGGCTCTGCTGTCACTCCAACGTCCTCCTTGCAGTCGGGTGTAGCCTCCTAGAAAGCAAATGGAAAGATCACAGCTGAGTAAGAGCTTCCTGCTCAACCCCATGATCTTAACATGTAAAACACAGAAGAAAACCCAACAGAAAATCCATAGCAGCAGCACTTTACTGTTAGTAGGAATCAGACTTTTCCAAACTGCATTAGTTCTCCATCACACACAGAAGAAAGGTCACCTTGCAGGCCAGGTAACTTGTGCTACTGCACTTCAATGCATCACTACAGATGTTCATATTCCTGGTAAAAGGCAGAGACCAGCTTTTGCTATCTTACAATTATGTTACTTCTCACAGGGTGGAAAAAAAAAAAAAAAAAGTATTTCCTTCCAATACAATGCTGTAGCTTTGGTGAAAACTTGAGATTGCAAGTATCCCATCAAGTAAATATTCTGTACAGAGAAAACATCAACTTTCAAAAAACAAAAACAAACAAACAAACAAAAACAAGAAGTGCAGGGAATCTGTATATGCCAGTATGCATTTCCTGTAGTGAACCATGCTGATTTGCAGCTTTCCACCCAAGGCAAATAACTTTTAAAAGGCAGATCTAGGCTTTGAAAGCTATATCATAACTATGCAAAATATGACTGCTCCCCCGCTGTGTAATTTTAAGTAGAAAGCAGCCAAAACTGCAACTCAGCCAGATGAAACGTACTGCTCTTTCTGCATCTTCCCATTGAATAAAAAGTAGTCCAGCATTTCTGTCAGTATTGTAATACAAGATACGAGTTCATCATTTGTTTTACAAGTTTCAAACAGCCACATTCTAACCTACTGCATAAAGGTATTTCCTGGCTTTCCTCCGTGGACGACCTTTAGAAGCTTGCAGAAAACTGCTGACCTTGTTTTCTTTAGGAGATTTACAGACTTCGCAGTATTCTTTCAGCAGAGTTTGCAGGGCCACCCGAAGGCTGAAATCTGAAATACCTTGAGGAAAGAAGCAGATTAGAAAAGACTTAGTTAAAAACTGCTTATCTGAAAACAAACATCTGACACTTCTCGCTTTTCTGCGCTCACCTTCTATGTACTTTAAGAGCCTTTGTGCCGGCAACAGAGGGAATCGCACAGGCTCCAGCACTTCCACCACGTACTTCCTTCTTTTTCCCAGATCCTTCAAAATCCATTGCATGGCAGCCAGGAACACCTGGTACTCGTCCTCGATGCTCAGGTCCTCGCTCCGCAAGATCTTCACCAGCTGCTCCTTGCTCAGCGCCAGGAACTCCTCCCCAGCCTGCACCTCCAGGAAGTGCGCGTGGATGTAGCTCTCTGTGAACTCCAGCAGGTCGTGGCAGGCGATCTGCTCGGAGAACTGGAAGAAGCCGATGCAGTTCAGTGGGTCGATCTGGCCCTTCAGGAACTCGCAGCACAGCTCCACCACCTCGCTGAGCTGCAACATGTCCGCGGCGACGATCAGCTCCTGCACGTTGTGCTCGCCGATGCTCACCACGCCTGCGGGCGGGCACAGGACGGCGGAGCTCCGCTGTAAGCCGTGCGCGGGCAACCGAGCGCTGCCAGAGCCCGTCCCCCCCACAGCCAGACCCCCTCACAGAGACTGCCTGCCCCTCTCACAGACGGGAACACCGCTCCCATGGAGACTGCCCGCCCTCCCTCACGGAGACCCCACGGCCCCGACCCCCCCCAGCCCCGCCGTTACCCGTGTAGATGAAGTCCAGTAGCGTGTGGAAGATGCCCGCCTCGACGCCCGCGATCCGCACCACGTCCCGCCCCGATTCCTTCATGCCGCCCGCGAAGAGCGCCGCGAAGTACGGGCTGCTGGCCGCCAGCACCAGGCGGTGCACGGAGAACGTCTCGCGGCCCACCTCCAGCTGCACATCGCAAAAGCTCTGCCCGACGCGCAGCCGGTTGATCTGAGCCAGCAGGAGGCGAGCGTGACGGTCCGAAAAGGAGCTCCCGCCAGCGGTGGCCGCCGCGGCGCACGCCATGACGCTTACTGAGGCGCGACCACCCCTCCCGCGCTCTGATCGCCCTGAGGGGCAGAGCTCGCGCATGCGCAGCTCCCCCTACCCGCGCCTGCAGCGGGCGGTGCTCGCGCCTTTCCGCAACGCATGCGCGGTGCGGATGGCGGGAGAGCGCGCCTTCGTCTGTGCGGCGTACGGCGGGGAGAGCGTGTGGCCGCGGCCTCGACTGGCTTCAAAGCGCGGCTCCCTTCGCAGTGCTTGATCTTTTGTCTGTGTGCCTGCCTGGTCGATTGGCCCTGTGGAGCCTGTTTGCTCGCAGTTCTGGCCAACATTCCCATGGACCTGCTCCCTTCTCTGTAAGGTGCTTTTTTTTAATGTGGATTTAAAACATTCTCCTGCTAGGTGACGTTACTGCCTGTGGTACTGGCTGAGGGTGCGGGCAGTCAGCAGATGGAACAGACTTCCCAGGATACAGAGCCTGTTGGAGTTGTAGAAGCATTTAGAAAATGCTCTCAGAAATATGGTTTGGTTTTTGGGTGGGCCTGTGTGGAGCCAGGAGTTGGACTCTGTGATACCTGCAAGTCCCTTTCAATAAGGGATGCAGTGTGATTCTCTGTGTGGTGACAGTGGCCTTCTGCACTGCCTTACAGACTCCCTCAGTTGTACTCCTCTCAGGCTTACCTCTGCAAGCTGTGATCCCAGACACTGTAATGTGTTTGTGAGGGGGAAACTAACAGCCCCTCACTGCAGGATGGCCCCTCGCTGTAGGGTAGACATGGAGGCCCTGAAGTGTGTCCAGAGAAGGGCAATGAAGCTATAAGAAGTCTGGATCACAGGTGTTATGGGGAACAGCTGAGGGAGCTGGGATTGTTCAGTCTGGAGAATAGGAGGTTCAAGGAGGACCTCATCGCTCTCCACATCTCTCTGAGAGGAGGTTATGGTGAGGTGAGGGTCGACCTCTTCTCCTTGCATCTGTGATAATGAGAAGTGATTACCTTAAGTTGCACAAGAGGAGGTTCAGGTTGGATATTAGGAACAATTTCTTCTTCCAAAGAGCAGTGATGCACTGGCACAGGCTGCCTGGGGAGGTGATGGTGTCACCATCCCTGGAGGTGTTCAAGAACTACAGAGATGTGGCACTGAGGGATGTGGTCAGCGCGCACGGTGGTGTGGGATTGGACTAGATGTTTTGGTGATCTTTTCCAGCCTTAATGATTCTATGATTATATTTCATTCTTTTCTGAGGAGAAAACACAGCTAACCTCTGCCTGAGGCAGTCCTAGAGAATGGAATGATGGGGGCTGTGTGTCCTCAGTGTGGCATCATGGTCAGCACTGCCTGAAGGACGGCCAGCCCACACATCTGCTTTCAGTATGGCATCATGCTGCATTTGGGTCTTCCTCTTCATACCAGTACGGATGCTTCACCACAGTGCCTTGTAGTACCTTGGGGGTGTCTGGAGTCAGAGCTGGTCCTGAGGCAGGGCCGTCTTTGTGTAATTCATTGAGTCACTGCATGTCTGGGCACTGACCAAGGGAAGAGCTTCACATACTGAGTTACACCTCTCATTCCTTGGGTCTGAAAAAGCCAGCACTGATACAAAAGCATCCCTGCTGAATTTTCCATGACAATTTCAGCAACATGACATGCAGCCAAATAAAAAAAAAAATAAAAAAAATTAGTCTCTTGGAGCACTTCCATATCTATTTACTGTGAGTATGGGAAAAGAGAAACATATCTGCTTACAGTTACAATGGTCATGGCCCCTCAGGCTTTTCTTGTGATTCAGTATTTCATTGTAATAACTTTTCAATGTGCTTCCAGAAAAGAAATCTGAATTGTGATACTCTCTGGGGACTGTTACTTTCTCCATTCATCAGCATTTTGTTCTTGACATTAGAATGGTAAAACGACCTTCTGAGCTGGTCTTAAAAAAACATCCATAGAAAATACAGACTTAAATAGAAAAGTAAGGTTTCTACGGGTGTGTGTGTAGGGTGCATGCTGATATGGCTCAATATAGATTTTAAGCTAGGCTGATAAATTCTTTGAGAATTTTCTTTCATTGATGAATCAGTAAAAGAATCCAGAGCTGTCTTTGTGCTGACATTTTATTCATTGGAAGTGGCCTGTGAGTAAAAGGCTTAGAATTCTTCTCAGTGCTCAGGCGCAGGCTGATGTCAGCTGTTAGACGCTTGGCCAGCATTAGGATTTCACACCATAGTGCCAAATTTACAGGCACAGAATAGCATTGTTGAGACTGCTAATTTTGCCCTGAAGGCCTGTCCTATACTGTGTTAATGTGGCTGACTAGTTGTATGTACAGAAGAGGGCACTGCTTCAGCATGTTTCTTTTATAACCTCGCAGAGGCCATACAAGATGGAGTTAATACTCCCATATGCTATTGTGCATCTCCTAAAGCAGACTAGGGTTTTTTTTGTAATAAGCCTGTAAGTACATTTGACAGAGTGAAATTGTATTGTGTAATGAGAAGCCTTTTGATTAATACCAAGAATGACAACATATCACAGTGAAGGAATTAAAAATGATTTCGGTTTTAATTTAATAGGTTCCTAACATGGTATTTGTCAGTAAGCCAGCTGAGTACTGACTGACCCATAGGACAGGTGTCAAAAAAGGCATGGTAGGTATCCCTCCGTGTGCCCCACACCTGCACAGAAGTGCTGCTATTGCAATACCAAGACCTCTCAGTGGGAGCAATCTGACAAATAAGATTTTTATGCTTTCTCCTGAAAAAGCTCTGTGCTGTGCCAGGGGGCTGAAGCACTGCAGTCTTCCTTGGGATATTTCGTGGAGACCCCTGCCTGCTCAGATTTCTCTGGTTGAGGGCTTCTCTGGAAAACCTGTTCAGACACCTGGACAGTGCTCTGCTGAGTAAGGTGTCTGCTTCCACTCTCAAATCCTGCAGGTGGTGCTGTCTGTACAGGATGATATTTTCTGAACATGCAGCAAGAATGGGTGGCTAATATGTGTTACTTGTTGGGTATTGTAGTTCTCTATTGTAGGAAGGTCTTAGATTTTTTTTTTCCCTGGACTCCATAAGATGAAGGGCTTTTAGTCTCAAAAAACCTACAAGAACTATAATTGATTTGAAAGTGCAGTTTTGCTTTACTGTTTCCTGTACCTGTAGCTTTGGGGATCATTTTGACATAATAATCAAAGAATAATCCCAAAGTATTTCTTATGATACTTCATTGCTAAAGTTCTCTGTTGCAGAGGAGTTGTGAAACTCAGACCTTGGCTGTTTGTAGGTATGACAAACCTTGTGGAGTGTTTTGTGATAGAAAATCACTTTTCAGTTGCTGTTTTTCAGCTCTTCTCTCATTACCTGCTGTAGCTACCATTTGTTTTTTAATACATGTGACCTACCAGATGAGGAGTGTTGAATGGCCTCACCAAAAAGGAAAGGAGCTTATATTGTGCTTTGGTGTCCAGCTCATAAAACTCTCATAGGATGCAACCATTTTTGCTCAATTTCCCTACATTTTGTAAGAACTTGAAGTAAAACTTCTAGGGAAGCGGAAACTGGAGAAGTGCAGAACCATGAGAGTTTATATGGATTAGAAATATCTGTAGTGCACTGAACTATGCTTTTTTACACTTCCAAGCTACCTTCTTTTTGTTAAGGCCTAAACGTGCCCATGTGTCATGTGAATACCATTGCATGCATAAAGCAATGATGCAGATCATCAGTCTCAGCCATGCGTGTTTTCTTGCTGAAGTGGTGGACTTGTGTGCTGTGTGATGAGTCCCTGTGGAGCTGGTAATCATGTTGTCTACTCCCAGTCAAAAGCCTCTAATGAGCCAGGGGCACTAGATTCTAATCAGATACCCACGCAAAGTTCTTGTTGGCTTAGGTGTACTGAAGCCTTAGTGGCTGAAGAAGCTTTCCTTCAGGGTCTGGATGTTTCCCATCTTGCTAGGAAAATTCATTGTGCTTTACAGTGAGATAACAAGTTTTCCAGACTTAGGCCAGATACGAGAAGGCTCTCTTGGCAGGATTGGGCCAGGCCCATGAGCTATTATTCCTACAAGATGAGCTTTATTCCTGCAAGAAATAATGCATCTTAACAATTATGCATGTGTGTGTAGGGTAAAGATCTGAACTGGAGTTGATCAAAGATGGAGAACAAGAGTGGTCTTCAAAGCTAACTTTTCTGCATAGGCAGCCTCAGAACATACGGTTTGCATGAAAACTTGAGGTTTTCTTCCCCCTGCCCTGTCTTCCTATCCTCAGCTTTTCTCAACTTTTTTGTCTATTTTGGAATTAATTGATTAAGTGATTAAGTACTTTCATTGCTCTCACTGTAATATGGCTTCAGGTAAGGATAACATTGAGGTAACTGCCTGATAAGAGAGTTGTCAGTTTAAACAGGTTTAGCATTCTTAAACTTGTTATTGAGAAACTCTCCCAAGCATCCACTTAGCACTGAGAAGCAGGCTGTGCTGGAGTCCAGCTGAATGGCACCATGTCCTGCAATGGGCACCCAGACCCAGCAGAGCCACCTGGCAGGCAGCACAGCTGGGGAGAGTCTGAGCTGCGAGAGCCTCCAGACAGAATGTGATGTTCACAGATAACGGGGTGTGATTTCAGGAGCACTGGTAGCATTTTAGCACTGTGCTGTAAGCTGCACTTATACAACTAGTCTTGGTTAGAGAGCTGATGGGTATATGGTACAAAACAATCAGAAAAAGAAAAATCTTTGAAGTGTGTTGCAGCAATTCAGGTGTTGTCTTCTGACTTACTTGTGTGGAGAGGTTTATGTTCAGGGTACGCTTACCTAGCAGGAAGTTTGTTGAAATTCCAGTGAAATAGGAACATTGTGCAACATGTGGCTACAGTTCCCCACTGGTTGGAAGATTCTTGTTTAAGCCAAAGGTCTGGAGCAATTCCAAGCAACTTGATTTAAAGTAAACATCCTGGATGCAGTGTGTCAAATACTAACACAATATTGTTTTAGTTTTTCTCATTTCTCTTGTGGGAATAATCGTTCCATGAAGAAGGAAAGTGATCTAATGAGAGAATTAACTCAAGAGCTTGAACATGGAATTAATCACAGCTGTCTGAGAGGGGAACCAAGGCAAACTCCACAGAGAGCTCACTGCATTTCCAAAGAAGGAGGTCAAAAGAATGCTAAGACTCAGATAGCAGTTGGTGATCAAAACAGAAGTAGAAGAGAGATGCTTTTAGTAGCTAAAGAGAAGCAAAAATGTGCAGCAGGATGAGTTTCCTCCTTTCATTTCTGTGAGATGTTACATCTCAATGGGAAGGGATCTCTGCAACCTTTTCTTGGGGGTGTGAGAGAGTGACAGATGGTTTGGGTCTGATCCTCATTGCGTCTTCATGCTTAGCTGAAGCAGGTGATTGATTTCATGGCTGGCTCTTCTATTCACTGTTTGTTGGGAGTGGTCCTGCAGCTTCACACTGACCTGCTCCCTGTATAGTCGTTCTATCAACAGTAGGATCGTGTTCCTTCTCCCAGAAAGTATTGCACTTGCTTTTACAGAACGTGTGAGCTGATTTTATTGAGAAGATGGATGGAGTTTAATCTCAGTATGCAGGGATCTCTGCCTGATACCCCTCACATTCCACAGCCTGTGCGTGCAGTGCCTCTGTGGAATGTGAGATCTGTCATGAAGGCTGTGAGTAATTGCTAGTAGGATGTCTGTGAGCTCTGCATCTGCGTGCTCTGTGAGTCAGGACATCCAGGGTTCTGTATATACTGAAGTCTTAAAGGATTAAAACTTCCACAGTATAATGTTTTGACTGTAAATGGCATTGGCAACTAATACCCATCCCAGCTCTGTGGCTGCTCTGCTGTTCCTTTGCTGTGTATCTCCCTGCTTATTTTTTTCCTTGATTTACCTTTCTGCAGTGCAAACATTTTTCATTTCCCTTTGTAGAGTTTCACCTTTAGGGGCTCAGACTAGTTCTCTGGTCAGAACAAATCATTTCTACACTGCTCTTGTCCTACAAAGTGTCTGTAAAATGTCTGCTTAATTGACTAGAATAGGAGCAAACCCTTTGGGATTCCTAACAAAAGACTTGTCTGAATTTAATGACAACATAAACATAGTGATATGGTAATTCGTTTGTAAGCAGTTCTGAACCTCTGTTGCAGTGTTTTTGTTTGCACTTCAGTTTTCTCTGTTTCCTTATCAGAAAGTCACATCAAATGTTACCAAAATCCTTCAGAAGCCCTCATCTACAGCTTTCTCTTTTTTCCAGCAGGCTGGTTGTATCTCAGTTAGGAAAATCAGCCCGTTATGACGTTGTTTGTTTGAAATAAGCTAACAGTGATAGCATTTATCATTTTGTTATTATTCAAGGTGATGGAAATGCATTGTTTAATAACTTCTTCTACTGTGTTTTATTGTGTGTTGTTTTTTTTTTTTTCTTGATGTTCAGGTTTCTGCAAGTTTTATTTCATAAAATCTCTCTTGTGATTTTTACATGATAACATTTATCCAAGGTTTACCATGCAAAGCACAACTTCATTTCCAGGGTGAAATGAGTCTCTGAAAGAGGACTTGTTTGTGCTAGTCCTCATTCTGCAACACTTGCAGCAATCAGATAAGTTTCTTACTGACTCCATCCCACTGACTCAGTTTGCTCACTACTTGTCTTCCTCTTGGGTGTATTTTGAAGATTAATTAATACTTATAAAATGCTTTTAGTAAAACCTGCCTGTGAAAAATGCAGCACTAGTTGAAAATGTCATCATTATTGGTATTTATCATTTTGCAAAAGGGAAGCTATTTTGCAATCAATATCAGTGTAGATTTAGGAACTATAAAAATAGATTAGGGCTCTAGAGATACTGGAGAAAATTGTGGCTGGCACAACTAAACTGAAGGTAAGAACTGTTGAGTAATTAACCTGCTGAAGAAAGCCTTCCAGTGGCACAAGATACAGGAAGCAACTTTTGGTAATAACACTAAGTAGTGAAATATATGTAGAATTAAGTATTTGTATTGCAGAAGGATGGTGAAGTCCTTTTCAGTCTGTGAGTATTAAAACTGAAGTTCATCATCATAAGTAACATCAATAATTCTCAAGCAGCAGGCTCAGCTCACCTGTCCTACCCAGCTCTAGGGAATTGCCAAGAGAGATCTCGTTGGTAAAGGCTCCTGGCATTGCAGTGGGGTTTCAGAAGACTCATACTGCTGTGCCAATATTGAAAGAAAGAAAACTAAATAAGCAGAACAGGCAGAGTGACCCAGCTAGCTGTGTTATGGTTAACATGACATCAGAGCCAGGTAGCATGGTATGAAAGCTGATGTTTGGTCATATAGTAAATAAGTCAATAATTGGCACAGATTTTTTTTTTTTTAATCAAATTTATCTTGTTGGAAAATCCAAGTTAACTTCTTAATAAAGTTTGTAAGTCTGGTTCCTACAAGTTAGTGTAGAAATACATTTCACAACATGTTTCACACAGTGTTTCATCTACCATTGTGACATTCTGATAAAGATCTTCGTGGCATTAAATACAGACACTTCAGTTGTCGTGGTCCCTTGGTTGCTGTAGGATCCAGTGCTGTTCAGGAGCATGCATAACCAGTCTCATGGCTTGTCCTGAAAGTAAGCATAGAAGAACTTAGTTGAAAATGGTTTTAAGGGTGATTTGGTGAGCTAGAGCAAAGAGAATAAAGGCAGATGGGAAAAATAGAGCAGAGATGCAGGCAGAGACAAATGTGCTAAATTTAGCAAAGAACATAAAGGAAATGTTTGGCAGTGGCTGTGCAGAAGAAGCTGCTGTTATGCTAGTGAAAGAGAATGATTAATTAGTGAATTAATTTTGCATAGCAAAATAAAAAGCAGGAAACTTTCTACTCTGATTCAGGTGTCTCTGCTATCAAGAATGACAAGAAAGAAAACAGTAAATCAGGGTTAAAAAAAAAAAAGTCTGGCAGAGCTTCACAGAAGTGCATTTTCTTTAAGAACTGTAGAAGCAGTTTCAAAATGTAGAAGCAGCAGGTCGAGTAGCCATGAAATACAGACGTGACGACGTATCATTCCAAAAGCACTTTGGTACCGGTAGGAAGTATGCCGCTGTTAGCTATAGTGAGAGGCAGAGCATGACCTAATGGATCTAGCTTTTACAGCTGTGTGAAACCATTAAAGTAAACAAGCAGTCTAGGGAAGAGTGTGATGGATTTTTAACATTCTCCTAGTGTAACGGGATGTGCCAAGTCATTGTTTCAGCTGGAGGCCAGATCCTTACATATTGTAAGGTACCGAGCTCCATAGCAAGCGCTGAGAGGATGTGGATTTTCACTTGATGATAATGCGACTCCCAGAATTAAATCCTTTCATGGTTGCCCTGGTGATACAACTGTGAAAGGCTGTACAGAGTGGTATGGAACTCTCTGCTCTCCACTGATGTCGGAGGAAGGATGCAAGCCTAAGTAAAACCAGCATTTGATTATTCTTTACCTGATGAGTCCCTCTGGGACTGGTGCAGGCTTTGGTTTTACTTTGACAGTAGCAGTGATGCTGGCAAGCAGAAATACTGATGGGGAAACCCCTCATGTGGGTCCTCCCTGATGCAGAGATCATTCTGTTTGTAGTCATTCCAAGGGATTAATTGCATTCAATATTTTTCTTCAAATTCATGGTGTAGGAGACTTTTGTACTACTGTAGTTTAAAACAGAAGCCCAGAGCAGCAGCCTGTGCATACTGTATACTGGTCATGTATGGATCCAGGGATTTATCTAATACACCACAATCCCCTGTTGTAGTCAGACCTACTGACCTATTTCTGCCTGCAACATTTCTTCCTTGTCTGAGCAGAGTCTGGCACACAAGAACTTGTGACATGAGTGATTATACCTATGCTAATGAAGGATTCGTGTTGAAGATTTGGTGCATTACTGGCATGGCCTTCCAGAGGTCTCTAGTTCTCACTGTTCCACCTTAAATCAGCAAGCACTGCCTGTGCTTCTTGTCTTTGAAAATGAAGCCTAGAAGTTACCTTCAGGCTTCTGATTCAAGTCACAAGGTTACACCTGTGCTAACTTGCCTTGTGGCTTTGTGATGCAGATGTAGAAAAACTCAGAGAAGGATTAATATAGCCAACCATTGATTTATTGAGTTCTCAGAAGTGAGGGATAAAACAGGCTGCTGTGATGCCCTGAGCCCAACAACCATAATGTTTTCTCTCCTCCTGACATTCATCCACCAAAATTCATCTTGTCTCTTCCCCTTCTTCTTGCTGTAGTGCCTCAAACTTCAGGAGTTTCTTTTGGCAGGAATGCTCCTCACTGCTGCTGATACTGGAGCTTTCCTCTGAGCTTTCGGACAGGAGATGCTTGATTGCCACCATGTCCTTCTTGTTCATTTGCAAACAGAGGCAGGAGGATTCGCTGACCTTAAATGATTCCCCCCACATACTCTGGCACATGTCGGTCCCATTTGCATACATCTGTGCGTAAAACAGGAAAAACACATCAATCACATTTTAAAAGGAATGGGGTTAAAATCGACTTGTATTAATTTGAGAAACATCACTTTTTTAGAAATGATACAAAATTATGAAAAAGTCTGCAGTCATCCACTGTCTTGTACAGCTCTGTGCTGTACTTCATCCCTTTACAATGTTATTCAGTTCCACCACTGGCAGAAGAGCTTTGCCAGTTGTGAGAGCAAGCGATTACACAAAGTGCAGCGTGATGAACAGCCAGCCCTTTGTTTCCACCCCGGGGCTGACAGAATAAAGATGTGTGCAAGAGGCTGCACGACTTGCAGCATGTCAGGACACTCTGACATGTCTCTGGGTTTGAGTGTTGCTGAAAGTGCCAAACTGAGTGTTTTGAAAACTGGACTCTATTTGCAAGCTAGAGACAGTCACAGCTCCATGGGATCGCACTGTGCCTGCTGCAGTGTACATCGTGACCAGGCAGAACCTTCCAAAAAGAAGGGGCATAACTCAGAAACTGCTTGATGAAAAGAAGACTTACAACTGGGGGCCCTGGCCTGCCTCCAAAGAGCTTTATTTATTGCCTCAAGAAATTGTGAGCTGCAGCAACTCTGCAGGTGAATTTGGCTTGTTCTTGGTGCTATGTCACTTTGTTAGTCCTCTGTCACAGGACTGTGCAGCCAAAGAACAAAAATATTTCTTGTTTGCCAGGCTCACATTGTGGCAATCTTCTGTCCTCCCTGCTTGAGTTTTCCTAAAGAGTGTAAGCTTAGCAATTATCATGTTCAGGCACAGAGTGGGCAAGATATATATACTTTGTCTTGCCTACATTTCTCCTGTGTGTTTGTTGTTGAAGTTCAGTTTTTCCTGTTTCTGGAAGGAACTTGAGATACTTCCCAAGTAATGCTAAAAATGGAGTTGAGGGTGGGAGTGATTACAGGAGCAGAAGCCTTAGGAATTAAGGAGAAGAAACTGCTAATGACTGAATCAGAAGTAGGCAGCTGGACTGCTGGTCTTGTTGCCGACTGTGTCACTGAGTTGCTTTTAACACTGGGGTCTCTCAGAAGGAAGCCGTGTTTCATCTGTGATATCATATGCAGTCCTTGCCTGTGACATTGATTCACTATTCCCTTGGCATTTCATTTTGTGCTGTGATTTCTGGGTTCTGAGCTGGTTTGCCAGTTGCAGCAGCACATGTAAAGATTTGTGAATCTTGGAGAGAGTGATCTGTCTTCATGGTCAGGAGACTTCTGCATGGAAGGTGTTGTGTGTGCCAACAGTTAGTGATTATAGATTTAAATCTATTATATGGAAGTGGGACTGGGCTTCTGTAGTCCTGTGGCTGCTTCTGCTCCACCTGTTTTCCACAAGTTCTCCTTATGAGATGTCTCCTTGTCTCCTCACACGCTAAACAACCGTGGCTTGGGATGTGCAGAAGGCAGGTGAGATGAAATATAATAATCAGATTTGATTAAGAAATCTATCTAGTGCAAATAATGGAGAATTCATTCTAAATAGCTCTAAAGGCTCTAGTCTGTAATACAGCTTTTTACATCTCACCAGCTTGCTCTATGGATGCTACAGTTGCTGGAGGACTGTGAAGGTTGGTCAGTGCACTGGGAGAGATGCGGGGTCAGAAACGGAGAGGTTGCTGCATCTGGTTCTCCCCTTGTTCTCCTTTGGGCAGCCAGATCTTAGCTGTTTCTTTCCAGCTATTCCTGTACTTTCAAGCAGCATGAGACATTTTCTTCCAGTTCCTGTACAGATCCTGCTTTTAGCTGGTTGTGTGAGAAAATATTTAAAAGCTGTTGTGAGTTTTCTTAAGTCCATATGCAGGAGTCATGGCTACATCCTATTCTTACGTTCCGCAGGTTCTGTAGCACACATTCATGCTCTGATACTTGTTAAATTAGCCATTTAATTTTGACCTTCCTCCAAACTTTGCTTGAAGATCACAGCATAGCCAAATGCTGCAGCAAACAAAGTGTGCCCGTTTAACAAAAGTGTACTTAAATTATTGCTTCTGATTGTTCAGCTTCTTGGACGGTGTTCTGGTCTGTGCATTAACATCACTTGGGAAGCACTCTGCTGGGAGAAAAATGATAAAATGTGCTTCACTTTAGCCAGACCAAAACTGGCTACGATCCACGTACATTCTTAATACTCCTCACTTGTTCCAAATAGTCCTTATAAACACTTACATACGTCACATGTAGGACTGCTGATTGCTTCTCTGCATTTGCTGAGGGCATCAGATGAAAGCATCTGCCCACAGTGCCCTGACGTGGGAGAACCTTTTGGGCCTTCAGATGGCAGTAACTTTCCTTTCCATGAGTTGAGTGCAAAGCAAGTGACTCCAGTGTTTGTATGTAATTACATTTTCATACGGGAAATATGTTTTTATAATTGCTCTGAAGAAAATAAATATTTATTCATACTTACCATGCAGGCCTATTTTTGGTAAAAAAAAACATGGGCAGTGTTGGGTGTGGTTCCACTTAGTTTAGGAATAGCTGCATCTGCCTGCAAGTGATAAGACCTCTGGATTTGCTGCATGGTTTTTTTCCCAGCAGATGGTATATTTTCTTTAAGAAATATTTACATGGAGATTTAAGTTTGAACCTTCTACCTCTGGACTAGGGACAGTTTAAACAGGGACTGAAGATTGTTTATGGAAATTATCATTTTGCTTTCACTTCATCTGGAACTACTGATGATTTAGCATATCTGGAAAACTAAGCTGCAAGTTTCCACAGCCCGTTTGGTTTTTGGCCATCTTCCTGGCCCTGCTGATCAGTGTCACTGCAGAGCAGACACAAATCCTGGACTGTGACTTATATCAGTTGCTGAACAAACTTCTGGATATACATGAATTCGTACAGAATTCAGAACAATCCATTTGGGATCTCTGCAAGATGTACTACGAGTCCCTAAGAACTACAGTTAAGTTATGTTCACTTCTTTAGTTTGGACTGGTCTTAGAAACTCAGTGAAGTTTAGCTGTTAATAATATTCCAATAAGTGTTGTGGTTTTGAGCTGTATAATCTAGCCTTGATCCTAAACATACTTGAGTCACTTGAGAGAAATCCCTCGTGACTCTTGAAGGCCTGTGAATCAGATTGCAGGCAACTTTCCTCCCGTAAGTCTTTTAATTTCTCATTTTATGCACTTTTCTTCATAAACCAGTTATCCCAACCATCTCAAGCTTCAGAAAGTCAGAATGAGCTCCCAGAAGGCTTCTCAGTGCTGCTTTTTGACTAACAGGTTTAAAGTGAAAAAAACTAGCTGTGTCTAGCAATTGGCAGACACAGAAGAGAACAGCAGAATTATGGTAGGTCTATGGAGAGTAAAAAGGAGACAATTAGAAAGCTGCAAGGACTTAGGGATTTGAAGTATGGAGGACTCAAATGTGACAGTGTCAAATAGAGAGGAGGGCAAGGATGTCTAGTAATAAGAAAACCTTAGAAGTTCCTTAGTGAACTGGGAACTTGCTTCTCAGTGTAAAAAGGCAGAGGTGTGTAAAGCTCTACACCATGTGAGAAGTCTTATAAAATAAACTGTCTCTTTCTGTTACATGATCCAGGTTCTTTTATCTTTTACTTTCTGACCTGTGCTGTGGTTAATGTATCAGTTCTGCTGGAACATTTTCTTCTGTTTCACAAGCGGTATGAATAGTGATTAATTAGAAGTGTTTAGGGAGAGATCTACATAAAAATGCTTTAAAAACTATATATTTGAGAAATCTGGTGATAGGTATAGGAATAGCTTGAAATTGTTGAAATATAAAATAATTTACATACTGCATTTTAAATCCACATATTCAGGAAAAAGAAAGTACTGAGTGTTATTTATTTTGTGCCCCAACTGTCCGTGTTTTCTTACCTCCCCGTATGGCATGCATTTACTCTTACAGTGGTTTTCTCCACTTTCATCCCGTTCCCAGTCCGTCAGCCAGTTACGAGCACAAATGGAATCATCTTTGCAGGCTTCGTACCTTCATGGAGATCAGTGTGGAAGATACAATTATTTTCCTTGGTGTTTTTCAGTGAACTACAGGGATTCAACTTGAAAAGCCCGTGGGCTGCACTAGTAATGTGGTACGGTCACACAGTGCTCTGTATCAACTGATCTTCAAGAAAGGTGCACAGTATCTTAGCTTCACATGTATATAAACTCTGAACCAGACAGGAAGACCTAAATCCCAATGAAAACTAAGCAGATCAGCCACGACATTTCATGCTCACAGGTTTAAGTAGATGGTCCGTGTTCTGGGAAGCAGTGTTCACTTTTTAAATTTAAAGTGATTTTTAAGTTGTAAGCAATAAGGTAAAGAGAAGCTTATAAGTGGCCTGGAATCGGTAAGGTATGCAACTGGCTGTTCTATGTGATGAGAGATCTCATGACCTACCCATCACCTTACATCATTTCCTTCCTTCTACTTCTTTTTACGTTCTACTTTTGGCTCTTACTTTGGCTCACGTCCTTAATTTGTTAAGGATCTCTTTCTGCAGATCAGTTAACATCTACTCAGAGTTAGTCTCAATGGCTTCGGGCAGTCTATTCACACCAGAAATTGGGAGTGCCAAAACCATGAGGCATAGCTTTCAAAAAGTGAAAGTAGTGTTCGTTATAATTAATGCTTTGGGGTATATTTTCTGTTTGTTTTTTTTAATCTCCAGGGTCATGTTTCCAAAATTACTTTGATATCACAAGGACAGTAGACTTATGTTTTAAAATGAAACACGAGCTGTTATATAGTCACAGAACTACAGGACCTAGACGTTGTAATACATGTGAATGTGCAGCAAGGTAAGAAGGTGCACATCTGCAGAACTGTCACTGCACGGTGCCTGGAAACGAGCTCACAGGCAGCACACGGACTGTAAGTTGCTGCTCAAGTACAAGCACTAATTAGAAGTGAGTAGACTACGTGCATTTGAGCCTAACCTTTTGTACTTTTTGTTGCAGTGGCAGACAAAGTGATTTTAAATATATTTGCAGTGCACACAGAAACATTGTAGTAGGACTGCAAAGTTCCTGCGTCTCATTTTCACATTAAAATCAATGTTTGAAGGTCAAGACCTTTGCTGAAGCTTTGATCAGGTGAGGAGCTGTGATTCAGTGACCCAGCCCAACGTGTTCCCTTACTGGGATGCTTCCTGGCTGCTCCACAGCACTGCTGGCAGGCGGGTGGGACAGGTGCAGGAATGGAGGAGCAACGTTGGAGTTTAGGGGAGGGCAGAACTGCTTTTATTGTTTGGTTTTTAAATTAGTGCCACCTTCAGTTATACTTTTCAAACTTAAGAGTGTGTATTTCAGAGTTTGACTGAACTGGGTTATCCATGCTATATCTCTGGCTTGCTTGGGAATCTGAATTAAATATGATTATTAAAATATTTATATTTTTATTCACTGTTACCTATTGAATTGTTGGGTGTGATGTTTCCTAATTACAATTATTTCCTGACCCTGTGGTTCGTTATACAAGAAGGTAGCAAGGCATAATTCTATTTTATGGGTTTTTCTTTCCCTGTGGAAGTAATTAGGAAGCTAAGTTTATGACAAATCATGACTTCTGATATGTTTGATTTTTCTGCTGTCCAGAAACCCATAAGTAGTTTCTTCAGACATTAATCATAACCTGTGAGAACATAAGTATTTAAAATATCCACTCCAAATATACCTGCTCCCTATGCACACTGGGTAGGGTATTTTTATTTTGAAGCTTTTATCTTTTAATTTTTTTTATAATTAGCTGTTTCTCTGTTAAATGGCACGGGGTCACCTCACAGGTGGGTCAGACAATGGCACCTATAAGGGGCTCTTTCAGAAGCAATGGTTTTAGGGCTAGTGGGAGGAAGCAATTCTAAGACAATAGGAAGAAAAGGAAGGCCCCAAGCCAGTCAGATGAATTTCTTTTAAATGAAGCCACTGCTCATTCAGAGTCGTCTGCACATTTCTGGCCACAAAGCCATGCAGCATGCAGCAGGCACACTCATGGCATGTGGGGAAAGTAGGTCACATCACTAGCAGTGCTGAACGGGCTCCAATGAATAGAACACACACAAAAAACTTTAAATCGCCAGAAAGGATCGGAATTCTGGCCGAGCTCTTCTCTTGCCTCAAGCAGGGTGAGGGAATGGGTTTGACACTGGCATTAGGCAGGCATACAAAGCAGCATGCACAGTAATGGATCATCTTCACGTTTTTGATGCAGGCCAGGCGTCTGTGACGCCAGCAGGGGCAATAGATCATTGTTCAGTATTTGCTTAGAGCTGAGCCTTTTCCCTACCAGGAAAAGGGACTGATGCTTTGTCCCTGTGCAGCAGCTCTCAATCACATACACGTATACTTTCTAGTAATAAGAGTTAAAAATGCTGTTTACATGGAAGTTCTTGTAGTATCCAAGCAATACTGAGGGTTTTGTGATGCAATATTGATCTACCCTGTGCACGGGTATAAATCCCGTAGGTGCTCAGGCTGGCTTAAACCAATTCATCCTTCTGAGAAGGATTTGAAGTGCCTGCAAAGTGAACTTAATTCCCTTTCCTTTCGTTGTAACATTTTCACTGAATGTAGCAATGTGCTTTGTGTGCTGTTACTGATGTAGATTCTATACTTACATTGTTTCAGGATACATTTGTCTTAGATATCGGTGTTCTATTACTTTGCCTGGTAGACCTGTTTTAAGGCCCACTGGCAACTGTGTTGCTTTAGTATCCAAATGTTTTCACGTTTCAGAAATATTTAGTTTGGAGGTTTTAGATTCTGAGTGCTGAGATACAATGTTCCTACTCCAAGACTAAGGACAAATAGGTGCTGCTACATATCTTGCACGCAAAAAGTAATTTGATTCCATAACGCTGTATTTTGGGAAACAAAGTCAAATGCTACTCTGCTTGCTCCTTACTATTCTTGTTTGTTTCTCCAAGGTTCGGGCTTTTAAAAGTGTTGTTAGGGTGACAGAAGGAAGGAGTGAAGGGTAAGGATGAAAAACTTAGAAATGAAGCTAATTTGTTATATATGTTAATTGAGAACCACATTGGAATGAGCTGCTTCCACGATTTCACAGTGCCTTTTTAATACACATAAATGTGCAGTGTCATAGTCAAGTATTTAGACTTAAAATCCTAACTGCACAAAGCTGAGCTGTGGAGGTGAGTGTTTCAGGAGCAGACGCAGTGCCCTCGTGGAGAGCAGCATGGTGCTGCTCTGAGTCCCTGACCTGGGACAGAGAATGACTCCATCCTGCTTTCAGCTTGGGATATTACTATTGTGCAGGGCAGCAGCTTAGCAGAGGAAAAGGTAGAGATGGCAAACTAGAAATGAGCAGGAAGAACAAGCAAAAAGCTTTGCAAGTGATACAGCAATATGGAATTTTGTTGCTCATTGTTTGGGAAGACCGTGCTTCATCCACTTTCTCTCTCTGACTCCTGAGTAACGGGCATATTAAAGCTAAATAGATATTTTGATAACAATTTGAACCTACCAGTCATCACAGAAGCTTTGACACAGTGGAACAGATTGAATAGCAGCAGTATATCTGGGATTGATCCAGTGAGCAGCGTGCGGAGAACACCGGTAAAAGCACTCGACTTTCTTTGTGAAGTCTTCACAGCTGTTGTGGGTGAGAAAAGCCTCAAATAAACATGTTGCTCAGTGTTAAGGCTACGACTTCAATTTTCTAGACCTGCTTTGACGTGGATGCAGTGCTACAGACTAGGAGAAAAGCAGAAAAGCATCATTTTGCCCTGTTTGTGTCATTCTTTTGGTATTGTGTACAGACTCTGACTGTGCAATTACCATAGCCAACTAAAGAGTGCACAAATGTTTCCATGCGTATTTCAGCCCTATTTGTGTAGCTTTTCCATAAACTTTTGGTGCCTTGAGTTTTCCTGGCACAAATGACTCAAGACAGCAATAAAACGTAGTTTAGAACTATAGTATAAAAATGTTCTAAGTTGTAGTCTAACAGTTTCACCGATCTTTATATTTTCCCACAGCCCAGCTGAAATTGCTTAAAAACAGTGTTGCTGCTCTTCTGGGAGTGGCAGGCAATAGCTGTGACTTCCACACATCTGTTTTTGCTTAATTGTTTTGTGCTTTCATTCCTTTATTTCTCTAACTTGCCATGTTTCACAGCTCTAGCATCTAACAGAGTATTAAAAACCTGAATTATGAAGATGTTCTCCAATTCTCCATGGCTACCAAATGAACTACAAGACTACAAGATTTTTTATTCTAAATATTCAGAAGTTTTATTTCTGGCCTCTTGTGCCTTTTGTTTGGAAGATATGATCATCTAGTTGATCTGCTTTCTCAACAGAGAGGAAGAGGCTGATCTTTCTGGCTAGGCTTTGCACTGACTGGGATGTGATGGTTGCTCTGTACAGAGGTGCAGCACGGTCATTACCTACTGGGTTTATGACTGCTTCGCATTGCCAGATCTGGTTCTGTATTGAAAGCAAACTTTAAAAAGCATAACTCTGCCTTGAGAAAAAGGCAGAAATCTCTCTGCACAAAAAGTATATACTTAAGGATTCACGGGCTTTTGTAAGAGGGGAAAAAGAAGAGCCAGATGTTGCTCTGGTGTAGAGGAGAGATGATGGGAACCGGACCAGGCGGCGTTCTCTTTAGGGCAGCGCAGGGCCAGTCCATCTGCGGGCAGTTAGTGTTAGCCGTGTGGCTGCTACAGTGTAGCTTCAGTGAACCAGGACACAGACAACATCAAAGCTGACTTACGATTTACTGAGCTGCCCACATCTGTTCCAGTAGCTGTTGCTTACTTTAATTACTGGGGAATGAGCCAATTGCTCTGTGAAGTTTGCATAGCAACAGGAAGCTGTTAGGAATGAAACAAAGATCTTACAGTAAGGATTTTCTTTAATGCTCTGGAAGGCTTAAAATATAAGGTGAATATCTTTGGTCCGTAACATGATAAAGTCTTTTGGTACTAAGCAGGAGATGCACCCGACCTCTGATGTTTTAGTTTTTGGAAGCAGCAGTGTGAATGCTAAGTGGGATAGACTGGCACGAACACTGCTTTGTAAGGGTGTTCAGGAAGCCCGGCAAAGTTTACTACTGCTCTCCCAGATGTTAGATGCTGCTGGATGGTAATTTTAAAAGTTACCAAGCAAGAAAAGAGAATTGCAGAACTGCAAAAAATATTACTGTAATTTGCTCAGTATGAAAGTTTAACCTCCTGCAATTTGTGTGGAAAGCGACATGCAATTGCAATCTGCTACAATTAATTAAACACTGCTATTTTTAATAATTCAATGGGGACAATAGTTAATTCACTAGTACTATCAAGAGAGAAATACACGTTTTAAATATTTCTATACTTTATGACAATAGGCTGAGTCCATCTTTGCTGTAAACCTTTTAAAAGCAAAGAGAGATTCCAGAAAAGTAAACTGCATCGGCTTTTTAAACAGACGGTAAATAAAGCCAGTGGGAGTTTTGCAGCTGACTTTGTTAAGGACCAGAGTCTTACTCTTGAGTTGCATGCAGCAAAATGACATTGAGGGAGGTTTTTCAAATGCAGCTTATACTGCATCTAATGTATTTTTCAGAAGCAAAAGAATGGCCGGAACAATCAGTGTGCACAGAACTGGACTTCTAGACTAGCTCCAGCAAAAACTAAGCCACTCTTACATTCAGAGTACAGAGTGCATTCATGCATGTTTGGCTCTGGACTTGGCTTCACTTTGTGGGTGTCCCCTTCCAGACATCCATACTGCTGGCAGGTAGATGATGTGATGACAGCAAAGAAGGTGATGGCAAACCTCAGCATTGTTGTTCAGTTCTTTTCCTGTACGGAGAGAAGTCTTTGCTGATATCCTTTAATGATAGGAAAAGTTCTGATAGTAAGAAGAAGAGCTGCTGTAAAAAATCTACACATATATGCAACTAAAATATGCTCAGGAGATATATACATATAAATATTAGGACACTCATTCCCCTTTCCTTTGCTTATGTCTAAACACTTATTCTTCTGCCACATATTTCCAATCTTTGGTGGCCTGTGAAAAAGCATTCCTTCAGGCTCTATGTTGTAGTTTGCAGTATTTAAGAAAAGGTTTTTAAATTTCTCATGCAGATATGAATTTATCATCCCACTGCTACACTAGATTTGAAGAAAAGATTGATCAGCTCCTAAACTTACTGAGTTCTTCTGTGCACTGGGAACATTTAATTGCAATGCTTCTGTTTACAGAATTGACAAGCTAATAGTAGAGTATAATGAAACACTTGAGGTGGATAAATTGAGTAGATAAGATGCCTTCATTGAGGTTATGCTCATTTGTACCTAATAATCTGATCAATTGTTTTCTGTCTCTTTTGTAGAGTTCAGTCAAAAATGCAAGATAAAAACCATTTTGTCTGCGAGAATAGAGTTTCTGTAAGTACAGATTACATATTAGTGAGTTATACAGATAAATCTAGAACCTCCTACATAAATAAGTGCATAATTCTTTATGGGTGTAATTAATTTAACCTTTAATTCTTTAGTTAAATATTCCTGATGCTTTTTTGGAAGAGTTTTGCCTGAACAAGATCTGCAGCTCCTCTCCTTACCTAAACTTTTCAGATGCAAAGAAAGCAACATGGTACAGAAGAAAACCGCCTGTACAATTTCTCAGTAGTTTCTCACCTCTTTTGCTGCCTTCTGGGTGAAACTTCTCCCTAGAACAGAAACACAGTAAATTGCTTTTCTCGCTTTCCACTTTATATACCCGCCATCTGGCATCAGCACTCCAGAATTTGTTTGCCCTGGAGAGTTCCTTGACCCTTTGAAATGCTAACATAGATTTATCTCAAAAGCAGATGGAATGACCAGCACATAATGCCCTTTTATTGCTTGCAAATGTGGACATAATGAACAGGAAAGTACATAGACTAGAATTAGAAAAACAACAGCTCTCCAGTGTACCAAATACAACTACTTTCCATCCCCTGCCTGATTTTGCAATGATTCCTTTTGTTGTAATTATTAGATTCATTTCTACAACAGCTCAATTGGGCTCTTATCACAAATTTCACTGAATTAGAGACATTACAAACAACACTTCATATTTCAGCCTGACTGGCTTAATCTTAACTGTAAATATATTTACGTTTGCTTTGGGTTACTCAGTAATTTTACTGCAGCCCCTGAAAGAGAATTGGTCTCCTGATTCTCAGGCCTTTGCTCTTTGTCCAGAAGACTCCTTTTTTAACCTGCTGATGCTTGCCCTTCTTTGTGCTTTCCAATGGGTGTCACAAGCACAAGGAAAAACTGTTGTGGGTACCACTGACAGCAGCTGCTGACTGGATTGCCTTACAAGGTGTGCTTTCTGCAGAGGGGATTCTGCATCTGAACATGAACCATCACAGGAGGCAGATGTGGTGATTACAAATAGGTGCACTTACTTCGATAGGTTAAATCTCACTGAGCTCCCTAACTAGTGACACACCACTGATTACCTTGCCATTATTTAGGTGCAAATGAAAAATAGTATCTCTTGTTTCTATTTTAAAACACAACAGTGGTTTGTCAAGTAGTAACTGTGGGTCGGTAATTACGAACCTTTTTTGCTTGAATAAAGCAAACATTGGCACAGTGGAGGTGTGGAATGAATCTCACTCAGCAAACTCACAGTGTGATAATGATCTCTGCTGAGCTGTAAGCACCAATTCCTACTCTGGCTGCAGCCTTCCTTGAGACAAAAGTGCTGCTGCCTTTAAAACTGATTTTCAGATCAGTTGAAACCCCGGTGTTTTCTGTTTTCCAGAATGAATTTAAATAAGACAAATGCAAAGAGACCTAAGTATAGGAGAAATTGATGTAAATGTAATACCTTACTGCCTATGCCTTCATTCGTGTGGCTTGATCTTGTGCTGGCTGAAATTAATGGAGCTCCTTGCTGATTTGTAACGTAAAGGACTTGTGCATACTGCTTGGTACTAAAATCAGTGTATTCATACAAAATAAAGACCACTGTGCCATATAAACATTCCATTTCAACCTGAGGATGAGTAGCTGTGCTAGCTGGCCTGGTGAAAAGCACATGTTCTGCTCCTTACTGCTTGGTCTGTATGAAATGTATTCATGCTTGTAAAGGTGTTAGCAGCCAGGAGGTTTCTTGTAATGCCTCTGTTTATGGAATTGACATACAAATTATATTAAGCTATAGGAGACTGGGATCTTTTTCAAGCTTTGAATATGAGCCAAATGGGACCACTTGCTGGGAGATTAGGCAGAATTTCTAGCAGCAGGAAGGAAAATTGTCATATGTTTGTGATTTCTCAGACTTGGCTTTGGTTAACAATAGATGTAAGCAGGCTCAGGCACAGGAGCTTCTAGAGATCTCAGCCATACATCATCCTGAGCCTTTTTTTTCTTATTCTGAGTAAGAAAAAATAAGAAAAAGTCTCAGTATAAGACTCTGAGTCATATTTTGAGAAATTTATTGTAGAATATCTCTTATTGCTTTCCATACTTGACTGGATTATTATTTTCATTTGTTAATGCTGAATTTATTTTCAAGCACTCACTAATATTCTTGTACTTATAAAACTCCTGTTACTATTTAATTTTAACATTAATATCATTGCCTCATGAACTTACATTGATCTTCTCAAAGTTTTTATACAGCATTAAAGCATGCATGATGTTAAAGGTATTGCCACAGACAGTAATTCTGGTACTGTTACATTAAATTATCACTATTACATTATCATCTGATGGTCTGATAATGGCCATGATGTTAGCAGAAGGATGTATCCATTCCGAAATCACAGACACAGCCATATGAGCTCTCAGGAGCTACTGCCTGCCTGCATAAATTCCTTCTGCAAGAGCTACCATTGGTAATGATGGAAAAAAGGGAAAAGAAAGACAGGAACTCTAGCTAGTTGCTAACTTCACAGCTTCTGGCCATTGAGTTAGTATCTATGTCAAACTGACATCTCCTAACTCAACACAGTGATCCCTTTTGAGTGAGTCAGATCTCTTTAATGAGTGAAGTAAGCTTTCATGGTTTTATATTTTTGTTAACTCTACGAAGCTGTAGTGGCGAAGGGAAAAATTGTTTGTACTTCCAACCTGTGACAGCTGCCAGATCTGTTTCCCTCCATGGCTTCCTGAAGGTGTAACAACACTGTGGCTGGAGTGAGATGGAGTTTCACGAGTGTAAATTGGAGCATTTGGCCAATTACAGCTTTATTACATATGGTGATGTGTGCTAATGAAATTAATCTGCTTGTTCCTCATATCTCAGTGGGAGTCTGCAAACTTGGAAGTGTTTTTCTTGTTAACTGTAACAGGAAATGCAATGAAGAACACAGGTTGTTTTCTAAGTTAGTGTCATTCCTGAAGCTCCTTTACAGAACCGCATTTAAAGTTGCATTAAGCGTCGTATTATTTGCCAACTAGTTAAGTATATATATTGACTTTTATTTTGTTAGACTTCAGAACCGTGGGTTCATATTCACCAGTCTGCTGAACACATCATGTCACAAGTCAAGCTGAATGCCAGAGGCTCCAGATGGACTCAGTCTGGCACTCCTGGCTCCAGAAAAAAAAAAAAAAAAAGGCTGAGATCAAATCTTAACGCTACCAAATTTAAGGTCCAACTTGTTTCTGTTCACTTCAGCTGGGCCGGTGTTTTTCCTTTTATTTTGTTTGTGTAACAAATACATCACAGCATGAAGTCAGGCTTACTTGCTTTAATTTTGAGTACGTGAATGTTGCTGTGCAAGTTCCCCAAAAGAGCACAGGAATGACAAAAGCACCAGTAGTTTTATATAACCAAGAGAATGAGTCAGTGGAAAAACAAAAACAAAAAGCAAACCCACAGATTTTAATGAATAGTGTGTTTAAAAAACACTCACAACCCAAACAACAAAATTATCACTGTAAAAATGTTACTTCAAGCCCTTATGTTAGGTTTTTTCCAGAATTAAAGGGGATAAAAACCTACTTATTTTAGCTTATTACTAAGTTGAAAGAACCTCTTGAAAGCATAACTGAATGCTCTTCCTTTGCTTTACTCTTTCATTTGCCTTTCACGTTCTGTTGATCTGTTACTGTGGGGTTCCTGGATCCACAAGCAGTTGTTGCAGCTTTTTACATCTTTTTATTCTTTTGTTCCAAAGAACAATCTCTGGCTCGGATAGCTACTGACTGACTGTGTGCTGTGATGTGGTCTCTCGCAAGTGACAAAGAAAACGCAGTCCAGCTTGGCCAATGCTCCAGAAGTAACCAATTGCAGTGCTGTCTCTGATGTAGCATGTTAATATTTGACTGAATTTTCTACAGCTACTTATGCATGCTGAATTTATTTTTAGGGGAATATTTTTTAATTTAGACTTAATTGTGGGTGCTTTTATTATCTGTGAAGAGGTGATGCTGGATGTCCCTGCGTAAAGCAGCAGCGTGGTGTTGTGAAATGTTTGGTGCCAGTGCTGGGTTATGGGTGGCCATATCCCACAGGCCCATTCTGTGCCTTCATTCTATACTGTTCCTTTCTTGCCACTGTGCTGGCACAGCCAGTGGGGCTGTGCTCCCAACCAGGTGGGGAACTGATCCAGCAATAGAAATGTTGCAATTATCCCGCCTCCAGTGCTGCTAGCCAAATCAATTTCCCAGTCCACTTTATAGCACAGCTGTGGAAACAGTTGTGTTGCTGTGAGGAAAAGGGCGGTATATCACAATGAGAGAGACAAACAGTGATGGGTAGGACTGGCAGTGCTTTTGGTGGAACTGCCAGCCTCTAAGCCCCATTGTGTTACTGTTCTGCTTTTTTTTCTTGATTGGTACATTGCACACCTTGTAATCACAATGTAGAACCAACAGGTCTACAAAGGAAACAGTGCAAACACAAGGTAACAGTGAGATCATACTGGTCAGCATGTTAAAAGGCAGTGACAGGAAACCACAGGATTAATCACTGCTGAGCTTTTCCTGTTAACATCAGAGCAGGGATGAGTTTTAAGTAGAACATGGTTGAGGTCAGTGGAGTGCTTCTGCAGATTTCTGTGAGGAATGACTCCCATGCATGACTTATTAGTTCTAGAAAGCTTTACTCATTCCCCCGTGGTGAATCTGTCCTTAGAAAACTGACCACAGCACTCTTGGAAAAGGTATTTTTTCCCAATGCCTTTCTTTACATTTTCACTTCTCTCTCTGCATCTCTCAAGTGGCACCTCTCTCTGTTGTATCAGTCAAAACCTTCTTTCTTTTCCAATCACTTTGCAGTTTATCGATACCCTTTTTATCTCCTCTCTTTCAGTAGAGACCGTTTAAGTCTTCAGAAGTGTTGCAATGCAAGCTTACACTGCACACCTGCTGGATTTCAATGGCTTGCCTTCCTGTGTGTGTCATCTCATATCTGCAAGGTTATTTCCTTAAGTAGCAGTGAAATTATGTGTAATTCTCCCCTGGCCCCCCTTAAGACTCATCTTTGGGTGCCGAAAGAGGGTGATAGCAGTTAGGATCGGGTGCTGCTCCTGCTGGCCAGCATCCCTGTCCCCCACTTGCTTCCCTTTCTGAACCTTTTAGAAATACACAAAAGTATGCGTGTTTATACACATGTAATTTGTATTCTTTTAGCCCTAGAGATAACAGCTCAACTGTGGCAATTGCTGTAAAATAAAATCCAAGCTGTCTGTGAAGGCAGCATATTCATTGATCTCTTTCTGTCTCTTTAAAGCTATGATGTGTTTGATGAGTTTTTGTTGCTAAGAAGTGCTGTTAACTTAGAGAGGGCTTAGTGCAGTAGCTAAATCTCACAGCCATGCTTTTAACTCATGATATATATTTGTGTATTTACATGTTCTACTCCATATCAGATGTAATATGGTATCTAGAACAAGATTACAACAGAACAAAGCTGTCACTATGACAAATTGCATCACTGCAAACAAGTATAAATGTTCTTCACAGTATATAATGAAGGAAAATAACAATTGGAAAGGAAATCATATCCTGTTATGACTGGTCTTTTGTTATATACAGATCTTGTAATTGCCATCCTGGACCTGGTTGTCAGTTTGCTTACTCAACTTGTCAGTACTGGGGACAGAGTAATACACTTGGTTTCCAGTGAACACACAAAATCTGTACAGTGTACTCTTACTGAGTGATCAGTCTTTAAGAAACTCCTTCCTAATCTTTCTTAATTCAGTGATTTACTTGTGCCCTGAAACATGTTTATATCTTTTCTATAATGTGTCCTCCTGTAACTATAAGTATTTTTATTAATTACACAAATGTCTAATATAGGACTTCTCAAATAGCACACCTCACTAGATTCAGATTAGTAAATTTTGCCTGGGTTGTGTCAAAGTCTCAGATTTAAAAATGCTCCTGCATTGTTTTGGAATTACCATTGCTTGGATAGCCTGGCAGAACTGGGATTGGTCTTGCTTTTTGCTGAAGAAAATGATGCATCATTGTATAAAGATTATTTGATTAGTCTTAGTTAAACCTTTCCTAGCAAATCTTACTCCTCCTGCAGTTTATGTAACTCCTTTCCTACCCTTATTTCTTGGTTTGCTCAAAACTGGAAAAAAAAAAAGAGGTGTCTGAGGAGAGCCAGCATGTCTTCACTAAGGGCAAATCGTGCCTTACAGATTTGGCGCCCTGCTATGATGGGATTGGTGGGTAGGGGGAGAGCAACTGACATCATCTACTTGGACTTCTGCAAAGTATTTGACACCGTCCCACATGATATCCTTGTCTCTAAGCGGAAGAGACACGGATTTGATAGATGAACAACTCAGTGGATAAGGAATGGGCAGGATGGCTGTGCTCAAATAGTTGTGGTCAATGGCTCAGTGTCCAGGAGGAGACCAGTGATGAGTAGTGATGCTCAGGGATTGATGCTGGGACCAGCACTGCTTAACATCTTTGGTGGTCACACAGACAGTGGGATGGAGTGCACCTTAAGCAAGTTAGCTGAGAACATCGAGCTGTCTGGTGTGGTGGACACGTTGCCAAACCTTGACAGGACTGAGGTGGGCCTGTGCTTACTTCATTTTCTTTACTTGTATCATGCTGCTTTTCAAGTGAATCTTGAAAAAAGAATGTTACAGAGGTGGTTAGAAAACCGGACAGCAGTCATCTTAACGACGTGTAGCCTACATAATTATTTGTCATTACTGACATTCTACGCAGGTATAGTACAGCATATCCCAAAGTACCGTGCTGTCTTATTGCCACTGCCAAGCATTGGTATTGCAGTGTAAAGACCCAAACCTCACTGTGAATGCCATAGAACTGCATCACTAACAGGTGTGTGACGGTTTAACATGCAGAGCAGCTACAGCCATTTCCTCCACCTCACACAGAACAGAAATACTGAGAGTGAAGGGAATTCTCCCTGGATAACACAATTCTATCTAACTTCTGGGTTGGAAAGGCATGTTTAGGCATCTAATGCGGAGAAAAAGGAAGGTGGAAGCCAGGGAAATTAAGTATGTGGAACAGCAAAGAGAAATAGAATTAATTACTAGCTGAGTATCTGTAAGCGTGCCACATAGGCTCTCTGTGGTCTCCTGCTTTTGTGCTGTCAGTCAGTCTTGGTGATGTGAAGAATCAGCCCTTCAGAAATGTGTATTAATTACTCTCCTACTTTTTTTGAGTGTTACAGAGCATCTCTGGAGACGAAGGCTTTGAGCACAGGTGTGGCTCTGCTTTACTTACCTTTATTCTAGGCTAAGCCTCTCACAGTTACACTCAGTTGGGAAAAAAGGCTCTCTTCTATGGAGAAGTCAGATAGTCGAGTTGGTTTGTGGATCTGGAATTTAAATAGGAAAAATATAAGAGAAGCAGTAAGATGAACTTTTTTCCTATCCATTCAACACGAGAAAGTCTCATTTCCTTTTGTTTCAAAAGTCTTGGAAAGACATCTTGAGTCAAAGTGCTCCCCAGGGATGAAGCTGAAGAATAAGGAATCTTGGAGCAAAGTGACCACCAACTTCCCAAGCAAAATGAGAGCCCAGATGGCTTCTTGACGTAGGATGGTTGTTTCCCAGCAGATGCCGACTGCTTAATGCGAAAGGGAAAGGAAAGGGGACGACTTTGAAGTTGCTTTTGTGAAACACAGTGCAGAAAGTGCTAACTTACACCCTTGGGAAATAACCTGTAAAGGCAAGAATACAGAACGGGTGTGAGTTATTGAGACAAACGCAACGTGATGACAGGCACTGATGGCTGCTGCAGGTAACCAATCTTTGCAGGCTTGTCTTCGCTGCTGAGATGATGAGTTGTCTGCCCTCTCCCTGCCGCCATCTCACTCTAAATGCTAGAGCGCAGAACGCAGGGTCACAGCCCCGTGCTGCCGGTGGCGGTGGGGCTGCGTCTACAGACCGCGGCCCGACTAAAGCGAGCGATGCCGTCGGACGGCCGCGCCCCCCGCCGCTCTCCCGCCTCGCGCCTTCCCGCCCCTCGTGCCAAGTCTCGCGCTCTCCCCTTTCCCCCTTCTCAACTCTCGCGCCTCTTCCCGTCGCGGGGCCGGCGCTCTCGCGATAGCAGCGGCCGGCGGGAGGGCGGGCGAGTGGGGGGGGGCGGCGCCGCGGCGGCCGCAGCGCCCGCGCTCTCTGACAGGCGGGCGGCGGGAGCGGCGGCGGGCGGGCATGTCCCTCCGCCCCGCGCGCAGGTGGCGGTGGTGGCGGCGGCGCCGGTGGCGCCGCCCCGGCTCTCCTTGAGTCCATGGCCGGCTCCCAGCCGCGGGAGCCCCGGTCGCGCCGCTGAGCCGAGGAGCCGCCGCCGCCGCGATGAGGAAGGGCCGCTCCCGGGGGGACAAAGCGGCGCCGCCGCCGCCTCCGCCGCGGAGAGAAGCCGGGCGGGCGGTGGCCGCCAGCGCGGCGGAGCGGAGAGCCGGCCTGCTGGGGGGCGGCGGCAGGAAGGAGCCCGAGGACGCCAGGGCCGCGGGGGCGCCCGGCCGGGAGGCGCCGGAGAGGGTAAAGCCGGCGGCGGGGCCGGGCGGGGGGTTGCCGGGTGCCGGGCCGTCGCCGTGCCGACGGCCGCCCCGCGTGGCGCTGCCGCCCTCCGGCGCCGCGGCTGCCGCGGTGCGGGGCCGGCCGGGAGCGGGGGGTCGGTGCTGCCCGCGGGGAGCCCTGCCGGCGTCCTCGCCGCGCTCCGGTGAACCTCCGCAGGACGGGAGGATGGAGCCCGGGTCGGGATTGCGGTGGGTGGGAGAGCGGCGCGGGGGGCGGCTGGCGGGGCGAGGCGAGGCTGCGCTGACAGCTCGACTGGGCGCTGTGCTGTGCCGGCTGCTGTATTGGTGGTAGGTCCTTCCTCGGCACCTCCTGTCGGTTGCTCCTGATCATCTCTTCAGTGATGATGCGGTTTTTTTGTGCGTGTCTGTCATTTAACGTCTTAATTTTTAACACGAGAAGTGATTTATTTAATACGGGTACAGAAAACTGAGTACATTTACACAGAATCATAGGGTCAATACGTGCACTCTTATGGGTTTCACCCCCACCAAAAAAGATCAGTTCCCTATTTAAGGTTTTGGGGATGAGAGACCTAGCAGAGCTTGAGCTTTGCTTTGGCCACATTTTGATGTTCCTGGTTTTACAGGGGAGAGAAATAGGGGTGGGATTGAGCAGTTGAAAAATGTAGTTGGCAACTGATGAAGAAATTAACACAAAAGTAAAGATTCCCTCGTTGCTTTATTTTGCCTTTTTTTTTTTTTTTTTTGGAGCAAGATGAAGGCCTATTCTTGGACACCTTTGGTGGAGGAGGAGTCTTAAATTTACATTGTTACGGCAGATGTAGCTCCAGGCTGAAACAGGAATACCTCTACAGTTGTGTTCGGAAGCCCCGTTTGTCAGTTGTTCGGTTGTGAGCCTTCTTCCCCAGATGTAGCTGCTTGGCAGGGCTCTGCTTACTGCGGGGCTGTGCCCATGGCAGGCTGCTCCAGAAGCCCCACTGATGGAACACAGTTTTGCCATGCTCAGAATCAGTCCTGATGTTGCGGAATAAAAATATTGCTAGGATTTTTAAAAACCAAATGTTGCCTTCAATTATAGTAGGCTGATATTTCAGCTTTGACTAGCGGGTGCCTTTTGAATATAGGCTCTTCTCAGACTGGGCTCTGGAAGCAACCAACAAAAAAGAATAAGTAAAAACTGAAGAGGTGACAGCCTTCTGCTCCAGTCTGTTCACTCATATAACGGTTGGTGGAACTACTGTACACAACAGCAAGGTGTTTGCTGTGTTGTGACACTTGGTGTGATATTGACATGGAAGTTGTGACTCAGAGTGTTTACAAACTGTGTATGCAGAGTGCACTGTATCATATTGTGGGGAATGCTCAGGAGGCTTCACCAGCACGGCATTAATGTGAAACAGGAAAGGCTGCAAATTCAGAAGTGCCAGTGTTTGAGACACACAAACTTATTGAAGGGAAGAAACTGGCAGTATGCTCCTAGCTCAGGTGCTCTGACTGAGGGCTGATTTGACTTGTAGGAACAGATTGCTGTTCAGGCACATCACTGGTGCGATGGGAGGTACCATTTGGAAACCTTCTAGTCAGCCTGTACGAGAACCCTCCAAACTCCAGACGATGCCCTCTCATCTTTTCTCCCCTTATTTATTCTATTTGAAGCGGTAGAGGTTCTGTAAATGCAATGAGCAACTTGCAGTAAATGGATGTGTTGAGCAACATCAATAAACATGTCAAAGAAGCCTTCTCACAGAGTCTGTCTTTAATCTCAACAGCTCATTATTGAAAGGTCAGGAGCTGCTGGTGCAGAGGGTGATGGAAGGACCTTCCGAGACGCAAAAGATAGCGATGTTTTATTTCCATCGATGCAACTTGACAAAGCTTTCCTTTGGGGCCCCCTCTGTTTCAAGCAGCCGTTGTGTCCCAGGCCCACAGCAGTGCACGTGGCTGCAGGGAGCTGCTGGTGGCGAAGGCAGGTTTTGCTGCGTGTTTGCCATGCAGTTTCACACGTTTGTGGTTGGGAAAGACTAAGCTACTCTCAGTGCTGGAAAAAGTACTTATCAGACTGTGACCATGGTAGCTAATCGCTGTGCTGACCTTCTGGGCCTTTGAAAAGCCGATCCTTTAATGTGCTGTGCTTATAGATCCGGCATGTACGTTCAATTAATGTTTTCACTTTTTTCTTTTTGAGCTACTTAAGAACATTATGCTGGCCGTACTCGGTCACATTATAGAGCCCGCTAACCTGCCTTTCTGAGCTGCCAAAAGCAGATGCTTAGAGAAGAGCATAGTGTGTATTGAGGAAATACCTTTCCCAACCTCCAGCAATTTGTGGCTCTCAGATTTCCGGGACTAGAGGTGAGATTTGTTTTTAGTGCCCCCAGCGGGTTTTTTCTTCTGTGAATTTCTCCAATCGGTGTTTGAAGCCGTGTATACTTGTAGTGTCCGCAACATCCTGCAGCTGAGTGTTGTATGGCATAAGCACGACCTGACTGAAGAAATCTCCTCTTCTTGTTTGTTTTTCAATTTTCCACTCCTTTGTTTCATCCTTGTGTAGTTTCACCGCTGGAAGAAGCGGCGAAAAAGAGAATCCACATTCTTCTGTTTTGCTTATAGACTGATAACTCTTACTTACCAATCCATCACTCGTTTGACATCCTGAGGAGGTTTTGCAAGAAGTGACTCTGTTCTTTCCATTGTCCTTACTGGTTATTTTGCATCTTTTACAGCTCTCTTCCTTCTTAGAGACAGTGATGCATGGATCGGAGGAACAGAGTCGGGGTCTGTTACGTTTCATTCTTTAATCTTTTAAGTTCAGAATTCATAATTGTGTATATGAATTTAGCTGCTTTTTTATTATTATTATTTTTACGTCTGCATAGCTACACTGATCTACATCTAATCTTATCTGCTGTTCTACATCATGATACTTAAGAAGTGTCCTTAAGGTTGACTTCAGATCTTTGGCTATTACTTCTGCAACCTTGAATAACTAAGCAAACTGTGCTGTAAATGTTACACTTCTTTCCTACGTCTTCCTTTACAGTATTGAAGGTACTGATCCCAGAACAGATCCCTCTGGTGTTCTGCTAACAATCCTCCTTTTCTGTGGAAAGGCCGTTTGCTCCACCCTCTTATTTCCTATCTGGCCAATTAGTAATTGAGTTGTGCTTTTTATCCCGTGGCAGTTAAGTATCACTGCCTGGTGGCTTCATTGTCAAACACAGCCCAGTTGGATTTTGTGAAGGATCAACTTAATCCTCATATATTTGCTGACTGCACTGAAGGAGAAAAATGGAGTTGAGGTAAAAGTTAATGATGCTTGAGATGGATGACAGTTGCCCTCATCTGTGGCATTAAATGGTATATAATAAGTATTTAAACATTATAAACATTGAATTGTTTCTATATCAGGCTTCCATAGTTGGATACTTTGTGATATTTGCCATGAGAGATCCTGCATGCAATATAGTGCGTGGCAGAGTTGCTTTTATTATTGTTTTCTACTTCAGGTAGAAGTCAAGGATCAAAGTTCTCTTAGAGAGGAATATTTAATATTCAGAAGATACGACTCAAGGGGCTTCAGATGAAGGTACATGAGACCACGTTTGGTATGTAGAGGGTGGGTAGCAAACGGCAGCTGAGTGTTTCCATTAATATTGAGTTAAGCAGACTTAAAAAGAAGTGGGCCTTCATGCAAAAGGCGATGAGTGTATCCATTGTTTTGCCTCTGGAAATTATGGATGGAAAAAGCATTCAGAGTTCAGGTACTGTAGGAGGAATATGGTGAAGATTACTGAGGAAAACTGAACTGAAATTAATTGGCTGAGGGACTGCAAGTTGTAGAGGCAGTGTTCTGGGTTAGATGGAACCTTGGTCTTGTATAAAGCTTAACTTGGCTTCTGCTGACCAAGAGTTGGGCTGAAATGTTGCTAAAAGTCGGGACTCTTCTGCTACGTGTATGTCATTGTATGGGAGATGTTCAGTTGAAGCCAGCAGGTAAGCTATTTACAGAATATAGGTAAGGTGGAAAACCTCTTCAGTCCTGTTTAGTTTCATATCACCATGCTCCTTTCTGTGGTGCAGTAGACTGTCTCCACCTGTACATTTTGGGGTGGGTAAAGAGGTTCAGACCTTACATGTTCCCCAAAATGTACATTTTAAATGTTACAGTCATTTGGAACTGTAGTGCTACAAACTTTTAGAGTGTAGCAGAAGTATTCCTTTCTCTTCCTGTCTTTGCAACTATATAGTTGTGTAGGTCCTGCAGCCCCAGTGGGTTATTGTGGCCATCAGTTGTGATTCCTCCATTTGCTTGGGCTGTGCAACTTTCCTCAGAGAGAAATTAAAACAACTTGGAAATTGATCTTATCTTAAGCTTAGATCGTGGTGTATCTGTCACCTCTTCTAGAAAACTCTGCCAATGTTTAATTATTCCTGCAGTTAGGAAATTAAACCACATCTTATTTCAAAGCTTGTTTTGTCTGACATCCAATTTTCAGCTGTGGAAATATGCCTGTGCTAGCATAGGCATTAAAAACTCTATTATCTGACATATTTTCCATGTATTTGAAATGTAAAATCTGGCTTCAGTTGGAACAGAAGATGATGAGTTCCTTTGCTTTAAGCACTTTGCACTTTTCCCCCAGTTGTTCTTGGAGTGGGTGCACCACAAGTGGGCAACATTCTGCTGGCAGCCTCCAACACCGTGCTCACAGACAAGGTTACTTCTCAACTGTTTGATATTTGTCTTCTTACGTTTTCAGGGATTGCATTGCCACAGCTGGGTGTATCATATGGGAGAAAGTTTTGTAATGTCGTGTCCGTGTGGATATTTCTAATGCCTGTTTTCAGGAACTTGCACAAATCATTCCAAGACTACTTTTAAACATTAAGTTAGAAAGCTTATCCACTGCTTTTATGTTGTCTTTTAGGGAACAGCAAAGTATCTTTTCCACTGCCTTCTCACCCTGTTCATTTTTTTGGAAAGCAGTCAGTAACCAGCAGGGAGAAAGAAACTGGCCAAACCCCAGAGTCCTACTCAGATTTGTTTTGCCTCCACAGCTGCAGATGAGCTGTTACCATGCTTTCCTTGTTGTGGGGCAAGCTTGGAAATTGAAGAGATCTTTCTTTTTTGTCCTACTCAGAAATGATGCTTCAAATGTAGTAAGTGTTCTTGCTCTCTTTTTTTCTTTTCCATCTAGGTATCTTCAGGACTATTAAAGGCAATACCTCTGTTGTGATGAGCTCTGTATACACTGCCTATCAGTTTGGGATTCATTGGTTGTATCTGCTGTGAGTCATTCCTTTTGCATGATAGGTGAAGAAGCAACTTTTCGGGTATGGTTGGTGCTTTGCTTCTGAGCTTTCTGTATCCTTCTGTCTCTCGGACTGCTGCTGAGAGCTCTGCTGCAGCTGCTGTTCTGCTGTCAGCGTGGGCCCTGTGGTTAACAGCTCACAGTGCTCTGCTTTCTGCCTTCATGTCAAAGCACAAAAACTGGGATGAAACTTAAGAAGGTGAAAGTTCTGTTTTTTTCCTCAAAATTCAGGTAAACAACCAAATGAACCCATCATGAGAATGCAGGCTTTAGTATTCAAATTACAAATTCCATAAAGGCAAATATAGATTAAAAATATCCTAATATGTTTCATGGACAATGGAGGGGAGGACTTCTGCTGAGTTCTGGGAGATCAGAAACCATCTGTTTTGTCCCAGCCAAATATTTTGGGGTGTTCCTGCTGTTTAGGGCTGATTGTAGGACAGCTCTGTCCTGTGTCTGTTTCATCAAAGGAGCTAAAGAAAATATTTGTGGAAGACATTGCTGAAGACTATCAAATCATGAGCTGTCAGTATGACTTACCATTAAAAATTCAGAACTGCTGCTTCTAGACCTCAGACTTCCTCTTCCTTTCTTCCTTTCTTTGCCATCTTATAGCTCTTTTTCTAATTTCAGTAGGAGGGCAAAACAATTTTGTTTTTCTGAGAAGATACCGAGCTCTGGCCCATTTAGCTTCTGATATGGTGAACCAGAGCGCATCTTCTTTCTGTGTTTGATTGACAGGCATTCCTAATTCATCTCAGAGCTTAATTTCTTGCATTTTTGCCCATTCTTCCTTGGTTAAAAAAAAGCACCAAAAAGGTAGTGAAGAAGGCAGAGCATTGCAGGTGAAGAAGGAACTGCTCCCTGTAATGTATATGATCCTGTTTTCTTTTTCATTTTTCTGAGGAAGCAAGAACAGAAGGTAAAGAGCAAACCCCTTCATGTTCTGCAGGTAGACCTCACTGCTTTCTCCAGATCCGTGTTGATGCCACAGCTACTCCTGTTCAACACCTTTGTTAGCCTTGGTTTTTTGTATGTTGGTCAGGCAGCAGTGGCAGCTGCTGGTAACGTATTGCTTGGTCTGAGTTCACTTGTGTGCTTCTACTGATGTCCAGAAGTAAAGGAAAAAAAATCACTGAAGAAAAGGCTCATCTAAAATCAGGCAAAGGGGAATGGAGTCAAGTGACCAATTCTGCAATGGGTTTGTTAGATAACAGCAACATAGAGCCAAAGGGCGTATGGCTCTTCTCTGGTCTGATGCCATAAAAACATAATGTTTCTCAAAGTTAAATATTAATGGACAAACCTAATATGTTTCTATAATCAATACATAGGTAGGTATTTCATCCCTGCACAGATGATTTGGCTTGCCCATGTGAGATTTAAATTTCCTGTCACTACTGAAGAATAAGAACAAATCTTGTGCTTTATGCACATGAACAGCTAAGTGAGAGTGGAGGGGTGATGAGTATATAGGTGTTCACACTGCTGATGGTTTGCCTCTGGCTTCAGCAGGGCCCTGTGTTTGCTGTCTGAGAGGAGCATACAAATCAGTGAGCCAGGAGAAGCCTTCTGTCAGAAGGGGATGGATTTGCTGTGGGAGTACTTGTTGTTACAATCATACACCACTGCGAACTGGTACAGAGCAGTAGAAGATCCAGGGCTTGGGTTAGGTGTCTACAAAAGCCTAGAAGACTACGGAAATATTCATGGCTGTATGCTTTGAGAAACCAAATAACATCTATGTCACACAGTCTTACACTGCTTGATTTCCACATCAGATTATGTCATGCTGTGGTGTCTTTCTTGTGGTGATGTGGTACTGTTTGAAGCCCGATTAAACTGCTGCTCAGTGGAGGAAGAAGTTGGGTCCCTGGCTTCTCAGTGACCACCTGTCTTTTTGCAAGTCACTACAAAAATGTGTTTCAGCTGAGCAGAGAGAACTGACACATCTTTACTTCTTACTTTTTTTGGGTATGGTGACAGGTGTTGCTCTTTGGCTGTAGGAAATTGATGCTTTCTGCTATCTCTGTATTAAAAACATCCGAAGGCCTTATTTAATTGAATTAGCTGTATTATTGCCTTTAAAACCTGGTTTAAAATCTACTCGCTTTTTACTATTTGCTGTTAGCTACTTTGCTATTTCTCTAAGCTGTGTTTCTCTGTGGCAGCAGGCTATCTAACTAAGCTGAGGTCTCGTGAACCCTGAATCTAATTATCTTTAAGAAATTAGTTTCAAATGTTCTGTTAAAAACACAAATTACAGTGCAGTGGGGGAAGGGATCTCAAGGCTGAAAACCAAACAGCGGAAAAAAATCTAGCTGTCTTGCTTGTAAGGTTTTGGAATTGCTTTAGTGTTAATAGGAGTCCATTATTTATGTGGAAATACAATGCACTGTTTATTGCCAGAAAAAAAATGTTTCTGCTATTAGAATTGCATAATAAATACTGTTTGTTATGCAATGTGTACATAATGTAGGTAATACGCTGTAATAGATACAATAAAAACATTGACAGTGGTAGCAGAAATGCAGAGTCATGGCCTGAAGCAGTGATGGAGCACCTGTGGGAAGGAAGGGCCAGCCCAGGGAGCTCAGGTGTGTGCAATGCAGCTAGAAGGTTGGAGCCAGGATCCAGCCCTTCCCAGCCTCATTTAAGGGCTGGCAGTGGAGGCAAGGGCAGATTGCTGGAGATCCCTGTGTCCTTGAGGCCTTCTGGAGGTAAGCAGCTTTGTTCCTTTCTTTCTGTGCCCATAGCTGCTGCTGCTGCATTTGGGCAAATCCTCGCTTGCTGCAGCCTGGGACCTTGCTGCTTTACTGCTATTGCTCTGCTTTCTGTTGTGTTACAACAACAGTGTTTTCTGAAGACAATTGGTGTGGATTTTCAGAGATGTAAGAGCAAGACAGTGCTTTCAGACCTTCCCTGGATGTACTTACGTTTCTAGGAGCAGATAGCACTCTGATCTCATTGGTGGTGAAATAACTGCTGCACTGTGGGAAGTTTGAGGTTTTGTAACTTGATTTGTGATTTGTTTTCAGAACGTACATCTTCATGAATGATCTCTATAGGAATATTTGCTGTAATGTTTTTTTCAGTGTATGTTGTCACACGTTAAGCACCAGAACCATTTTCAACAATATCAAGTCAAAATAAGTTATTGAAGCACCAAGTGTAATGGTGTTTGAATAAGTTTGAACCCAGTGGTCAGAACTGATACTAAGTGTGCAAAGAAATAAATACAGAGCAGTATTTTAGGGGAGAACCAGCACAGGAGCTGGATAGTTAACACAGCGATAGTAGGTATTTGGGCATTGAAACATTTAGGTGTAGTTGGTTGCAGGGACACACAAAACAAAGGATAAGGCTGCTGATTAGTCAAATGACTGATACTGAACCTGTGTTGAGACAATGGCAAAAAAACAGGACTATGAAATCTCAGCTATGCATTCACTCAGTTATGGGGATGTTCTTTGCTCCTTGCATTGATCCTTGGTTTTAGGATGGGGAGAATCTGTTTACAGCACTGTTCTGCCAAAGCAGCAGGCACTGAAGACTCTGCTGACTGTGAGCTTTCAGTGTGAACTTGACCCGTGTTGATGTGCATAAACCTGACAATCGAGCATTGTTTTTGTTCTCAAGCAGAAGGGAAGAAACACACAGCTTGTCCTTGGAACAAAATTTGGCTCTTGTTTCTTCGGGGTGGAACTTGATGAGGAGGAGCTCTTGTCCAACTGTAGAAACTAAATTTCTGTGTGCAAATATTGATAAGAATTGTGAATCAGTATCTTTGCCTGACATTTTATGTGATTTCTGTTAATAAAAGGTAAGCATTAAGTACTTGCTATGTTTATCATAAAATCTGAAGGTTAACTTAATTTCCACAGTTCCAGTGTCCTGTCTCCTTTGGTTCTAAGGCTATTGGCTGTTTTATGTACTCGTAATCACGGGGGAAAAAATCATCCTTTATATCATACGTGCAGTTTATATGTTGAGTTTCAGGGAGATTTGCATGGTGCTTTTTCTGTTTGCTGTGCACTGATGTGCTTCTCATCTGTGCAAAGAAGTGAGAAGATTCCAGGTTGTTTATGGCAACAACAACAGTGATGCCAGGAGGTTGGAGCGTAGACCCTTACAGACCAGAAAGAGCATCTCATCTTCTTTCTAGATGTAAACAATGGCCCTCCTTAGTGATGAGAACACATTAAGATTAATCGTGGTCTGTTTTCAGCACGTATGAATTTTCCCCTATGCAGTCTGTATTATTTAAATAAGTTCAGTAGATTAAGATTAGGTCTTAAAATTGCGTCACTCATCATCTGTAGTAATTGAATTGCTGGTGCCCAAGTTTGGCTCACGAGTTACTGCCTTCTTTCTCAGTAGGCGGCTTCATTTGAAAGAGGGCTCACAGCAGCAATTGGGTTTGGTCTCTTTCCTCTGTGCCCCTCTGTCTTGGGATGGTTTTCAATGGCTCTGTCTCAGACCAACAGAGACTTTTATTTGAGACTGCACTGAAACTTCAGCCTGCTATCCTTTTTCCTTTGGAAAGTGCTGCTCTTTTTCTGAAGAAGATTGAAAATCTAGTAAGTATTGTACCTTAGGCCTAGAATTCTAGAACTGCACTATCCTTCTTCACACAGAGTTCCTAAGTGTAGGATCACATGCTTTGTGTAAATCGTGGTGCTGTGTATTTCTGTGTTAGCAGTGGACATTCGGGCTGATAGAATTGGATCACAAATCACTCTGTCTTCCAGACTGCGGTGCCATTAGGAATAAAATGATTCTGCCTCTTGATGATTTTCAAAAAGGGTGTGATGGTGTACGTAGTTGTAAATATTTACTTCTGCTTTTTAAGAAGGCTTTTAATGCATTCCTGCAGCTGGGAGCACTTGGCACCAAAGTTAACAACTTGAACTTCCCTGGTGAAAGGACATGAAAGCTTCCAATTCATTAGTTGTAATCAAGCACGCTTGGAGTTGTTTCCTGAGGAGTTAACAAGGGAAGAATCTTGCCATCGGAGCAGCAAGATGAGGTGTTCCTCACAGCATCAGTCTGTGATGCCTTTCCGTTTGCTTTCAGCTGTTTTTCTTGTCACTCCTCTGTAATCTGCTCGTAAGTGGGGATGAGTGCAGGCAGAAGCTGGAGGTGCTCATCAGTTACAGCTGTGTAACTGTATCACTGCACCAGTAATGCCCGCCTCCCTGAAAACATCACATTGGTAGTGAATAAAGCTTATAGATTTACCTTTGGAGATGTTGGGATTTATTGCACAGGTTGCAGTATCCTTGCTAGTTTTGTTAAGGATGTGTGTGTGTATTATGTAAAACAGAGGGGAAAGGCTGAAAAGAAAATGCTTTTCAGATACTGGCACACTGAATCCTGAATCAATTGGCTCTTACGTATTAAAGGACAAACAGTACCTGATTTTAAGGTTTTTCCGTTTTTAATGTTAGCAGTTTTTACTGCTTAAAAAATCATCTTCAGTTGTACTTGATTGGCATTACTAATTTCTTGCCTTCCTTACAAAACAGGGTAGTATTAGTGCATTATTTGCTATTCTTTTTCATTTCTTTCTTTCAGCAGTTTGTGAGAATTCATTTCAATTTGGGTTATTGTGCTTGGTGGGCATAAAAAACCTTTAATTTTTGACTTGGTAAAGCATTTTGGCCTACGGATTTGTGTGTTCAGTAGTCAGAGTTAAATGTTTTTTGCTTCTTTTAGAGATTTATTTTTAAGGAAGGTTAATGCTCATACAACATTATGTGCTTCCAAAATACATTCTGAATTAGAACAAAAAGTAAACGTAACAAATGCTGACCCGTGTGATGTTAGAGCTTCAATGCAGGCCCTACAGTGGTATGTTGCCCTCCCATCTACCTGCTGGTGGTTCAGTCTCACCGGCTGGGTGATTCAGCTCTTGGTCTGTTGGTTGAGGGAAGTTGATCACTGATACCACCATGGCTGTGCTTCCTGCATTCTCCTGCTGTTTGCAGGCTAAGGATCTGTGCAGTGCTGCGTACTCCTACCTGCCAGGAGGAACATCTGGTTTCTTGTCTTCGGTCTTACAGCTACTGCTGCAATGTCTGATTCTCCTTGCTGAGCACAGCGTAGCCCTACTGTGAGATGTCAGGAGCAGAAGCAGATTTGGGTGCCTTTCCAGTGCCACAGCTGTGCTGAGTTTCTGTTCAAGCGTGCTCAGTGTCTGAGGTGAAGAAAGCAGAGCTCCTCACTGTTCAAGAAAATCCTTTCCTATTCTTCATATCTTCCTGCTTCAAGTTATGTGAACAAACGTCTTTGTGTACTGCTGAAAGAACTGATAGGAAGAACCTCAGCCTGGCAAATGAAGATTGTATGTGATGCTCTTACCTGGACCCCGGCCCTTTGAAGGATGGAAAGGGCTGCTCAAGCCTGACTTCTGTCTTCTGGCAAGAGCCACAAGGCCAAAAAAAATTCGTACACATCTTTCCTATTGCCTTTGAGAAGAAATTGAAGAAATCCTTTTTGTGCTTTGTGAGCAAAGTGTTTCTGTTGGGTGTTCTAAAGCTGCAAATCTTTTTTGCAAGTCAGGAGTAGAAGTAGAGCCCTTAAAGTTGTGGCAGCTTGTGCCACGTAAGGAATGCTTCAGCCACTCTGCTCTACTTAGTAACTGGAAAGCACGTAAACAAAACCGTGTGTTATCACTGCAAAGACTTGTCCTTACCCATGGGTTTGGGATGTTGCATAAGATCTTTGCCCTTCGCGTGTATTACGTCTTGCTTTGGGACAAGGACATGGGAAGAGCTCTTCTTGTGTGGGTTTTTTCCTGTTGACTTTATTAGGGCTGTTACTGTAATACTGCTGTTCTTCATTTGTGAACTGCAATACTAGAGCTGCATTTTGATGGATATGTGAAATAAATTACAGTTTCATGAAAGACAGCTATTGTGGAGTTGAAACTTTCCCTCTTCTTTGTTTTTTCTGACAAAGTTATGCACGTCTCTTTGAAAGTGAAGTTTGAAAGTGCTGCCTTTTAGTTTTGCATTTTGAAAACTTAGTAATAGTCTGTCTGAGAACAGTACACTGGATGTTTTTATTTTTATTTTTTAATTATTACTGGGTGAGTTTAACAGGTATATACCTGCAGTGTGTGATTGGGGTCCCTTTCTTTAAAATATTCAGCAATTATGTAGTTTTTCTGACAGCAAGGACTTTCTCCCTTGGCCTCTGCAGCTCTCAGAGGTAGGGCCACACTTTGAAGGGACTTTGCTTACTCCGAAGTGCAGCTGAAACACATGGTAGAGCGAATGCAGAAGTATTGGCTTCTGGAAATGAGGGTGTTCAGTGCCTTTGTGGGGAAGTTCAGAACTAAATGAGAAATTAAGCATCTACTTTGAGGTGTGTGGGGAGCTGTGAGGCGTGATTAAAGCAGCTTTCAAGCAGTTTAGCAGTGCTAGGATAGGAATAGGGCTTGGTGGTGAGGAACTGGCGGTAAGTGAGCTGAACTACTTTGTTAGCCAGGTCTCATTTTTGATTTGGTGTAGGTGGTGTGGCAGCTGAATGTTTAATGGTAAGCAGAGGAAGAAATGGTGTTAGAGCAGTAGCTCTCAATCTACAAAACGTGCACCTCTAAAGCAAATGTGGAGCAATGCGTTCCTGTTCCCCAAACTAACAGTGAGGTTACTGTTATGTTGTGCTGGAAAGAGATGGGGTTTGGGAAGGCTAAGAATGATTCAATTTCAAATCCACACTTTCTTTTTCATGTAAAGCCACTTTGTGTCTTTTTTTTCTCTCTACAAAGAATCTTGAAGCTTTTAGAGTGTGCAGTCCTGGTCTGTGTTTGACAGTTAGAGGCATAACATCGTAGGCTGAATAGATTTGCATTAATGACTTCAGAAATAGATTTTTGACTACGATCTGCAAATCTTATTTAACAGCCACTAGTGAGAGCTGATTTTTTTTCTTATTTAAACGTAATTTAGAAGACATGATTTAAAGTTATGTTAAGCTGCGTAGTAATGTATCACGTAGGGAAATTGTTTGCAGCTTATTCTCTGCCTAAGATGAGATTTTATATGGATAAGCTTGGCTTGAAGCAGCTAATGAGAGGCATTTGTAATAAAGTGGAGGAATCCATGAAGGTATGTGAAACTTACTGCACAGCTGCAGAGAAGGAAGAGTGCCCAAGTGCGTCTCTGCAGGCACATACATGATGCTGTGCTCGTCATTTTTCTTCGGGCACTCGGTGAGAGTTGCTGTGACACCCACAGAACCACTGAATGTAGCAGGAAAAAGCTGTGGTTGTGTTCAGTGCTCTTCTGTTACCTACTTATGTTTTGCTTGAAGGTTTGCTGTGTGCTGTGAAAGAAATTAGTCTCTTTTCCTACACCCTGTAATAGGAAATAATTGCTGTAGCTTAATTGCCTTTTTCTGACTTTATTAATGGTATGACTTACAACAGAAATGTTCAAGAACCATCTTTGACTAGGCTCTGGTGATGTGTGTTCTGCCCAGATTCGTGACACAAAAGAGGGGGGACGAGAAGCATCAGGTCTCTCCTATAGTCAGAGTTAGTGCCTTTCAGAGAAGAGAGACCTTAACTGTCACTAACAATCTTTTTCTTGTTTGTCTGTGTACAGGAAACAATAACAGAGTCCGCTCCGTTACGCTGCAGGAAGCTCAGCAATCCTGACATCTTTTCATCTACTGGGAAAACTAAGCTCCATCGGCAGCTGAGCCAAGATGACTGCAAGCTGCGCAGAGGCAGTTTGGCAAGTTCTTTGTCAGGTATGGCAATTGGTAGGAACCACGTGACAATTCATCAGAATTAAAAGACTCAGCATTAGTTGTTCTCATAACAGTGGTAATAAGATACTCCTACGTTATTTCTTCTAAACTAGAGATGGTTTCTTGTTGGGAAGGCATACAGGATTTTATATACGAGAAAAATGCAGAAAGAAACCTTTGTAGAAAAGAGGGAGAGTGGATTTGGAGTGAAATTCTGCAGATTGTCCAGAGTGAAAAGTTAAAAGCTAAAACTTGATGTGCAAAATTAAAGGATTAGTTGGAGCCTCAGGCAACACAATGATACATTCTTGTCTCCTTTAAAGTCATCACTGACTGTAAACTTTCCTACTTTTCTGTGTTGTTTCTTACAAGGGACCTGAGTTTTATAGCATGTTCAAATTGTTGGCTTTTTTAAAATCCAAGTGTTCTAAAACAAACATTTGTGATTCAGTGCAAGAATGCTTCTTGGAAAACCCAGATACTTTTTTTCAGTTTGTGTAAAGATTTCCCTTCTAAACATAATTGTCAGTTCTATCAGAGAACTTAGTTCGTGCCTACTGTAGAACCACACAGTGAGCATAATCTGGTAATGGGGCAAAAAATGGAGAGCAACATTCAGTAGTTTTCTTTCTGAGAGACTTAATGCACGGGATAGGAGATTTCACAATAGTTTAAAGCTTGTATTAAAGTCTGTGATGCTGGCATGAGACCATAAAGAGCTGCATGGTCAGTCTAGAATGAAATGGCTGATCTGCCTAAATACTGCTGCTGTTCTGTACAGTTAACTTTCAGCACGTTTCCTCTCTAATTAGGCTCACTGTTTGAGTATTTGCATGTTAGAGCAAGAATGAGAAGTGCTGGAAATTCTCAGGTGGGAGGGGAAGAGGAAGAAAGCGAATGTTTCATTTTGGCAGCAGTGTGGGCTTGACTTAAGCAGTTGAAAATACAACCAGTCTTATTCTCTCCTTCCTTTACCTGGAAAAAGATAAATACACTGATGTTTGAGGTTAAACTACATAACTGTTGGCTGAGTATAATGGCTGAAGATAGTAGTGGTCTTTTTGTTTTTTCTTTGAACAGAAGTATGCCAGGGAAAGCAAACAGGAGGAAACAGGAAAATGAGGAGGGGTTTTTTTATTATTATTTTTCTGTTTGGATATATGCTCTGTAAATCTTCAGTCTGAAATTATAATTCTTCCATAAGTTGTTGCTGCATCTTAGTGACTTTTCAGTCTGCTATAACCTGATACAGGAGGGAGAAAAGAGCCCCGTTCAGATTATTTTGACTCCATTGGGTAAATGAAGTGTAGATCATAGAATCACCGAGGCTGGAGGAAAAGACCTACAAGATCATCCAGTCCCACTGTCCACCTATCACCAATAGTTTTCAATGTTGAGATGTTTAGACATTTTAAATGCAGGTTGGGAACACATACAGGATTTGAGGCATGGTAGGAAAAGGCTTTAGCATCAAACTCCATCCTGAAAATAATTCTACTTTAATGAGAGAAACAAATCTCGGAGAAATAATAGTGATTGTAGATGACAGAAGATTGTATGTGCAAACTAGATGGTTCAGACTCTCAGTGGAGGTCTGTTGTCTTGAATTCAGTCTATGCAGTTGGTGGCTCCTTGATTTCCTGGAAAAGGTTCTGTTTTGTTTAAATGCTAGCTGCTTTGTGGAACTAAAAGGAGATATTGACAGCTCTGTCTTACAGAGAATTAAAGGTTAATCTAGTTCTCGTGCACCAGCATTTTGAATGGTTAGGTAATTACATGCTTAGAATTGCTGTTGTAAGGTGTCTTTGCTAGTACTTTACTGAGCTAAATACAGCAATGTGTGTTTCTGTAGTTCTAGAGCTCTGCAGACAACAGGAGGTATTGTATTTACGTATAATCTTGAAAATGAGCGAGCCATGCAGATCATGTCTGCAGCTGTAAGCAGCTTTGAACGGGACTGAGAGTGGGGTACCAATAAGCTGTGTCTGTTTGCTAACTGACATTAGGGCTTCTCATCTCTCGTGCTGTGACTCATTCCATTAATGTGTACTTGGTACATTGGTTGTAGTTCTTACAGAAAAATAACGTAAACAAAATTACAAAAAAAAAATCACACCCCTCACATGGAGTTGTGGATAACCACACTGAGTTCTCCAAATATTGCAGCAGCTTTAATTAGCGAATGTAATATTTCATATTTAATTCTAAGGTCAAGTGAAGTATTTGCAGAAAAATAGCCTGCTACAAAGAGGGCGTTCTCTGCAGTATGTGTGATTAAAGGTGGGGGCTTCTTCCTGCTGCTGAGTGCAACAAATGCCTTACGGTCCCCTGCGATTCCTCCCGTAGAACCTGAGCATGTGGTCGTCTGTCAGATGCAACCTTGTTCACCGTGCTTGGGAGGGGGGGGGTGGGGAATCAGTCTTTCCTTTTCCCCTATATGAGTAAGTGCCTCTAAAATGTCTTGCACTGTTTTAGTGTGGGAGATGATATCTAAGATAGTGTACCATTAACAGCCCACGTTTCATCTTGGAGCCGTGCAGATAGAAATTAATTTAGTCTGCCAATCTTAATTTTAAGGAAAGTTTTGCAGATGGTAAAACTGAAGCAGAGTCTGACTGACCAGAGTTACAGAGGAAATAATTTGGAAGCTAAGAATGAAACCCAATTTAAATACTTTTTTCACTTGTGTTTTAACCACTAGTCTCTGTCTTCCTATTGTAAATAACACTGCATGTAAAAGGACACTGTCAGGCTTGGTGCAGTCAATACTTTGACTTTGGTTCTCTCTTGTTCTGGAAATTTACTCTTTGTTGCTTTTAAAAACAGAGAGTTATATTGACTAGAAAAAATACATTGAGCAGATCCTTTTAATTGATTCCTGGACTTCCTGCAGGAAGGTGCAATGATGTGAGCCTCTTGAGATAGGAGCTGCTCTTCTCGCTGTGCGCACAGCATGGGAGATAAGCATCTACATCAATCAGATGTAAAGGAGGCTTGGGAAAGTGACAGAACGTTTTGTTTTTGGGATGAAATGGTGCTGCTGACCGATGAATTTTGTTAGAAAATATTGATCCCTGATTCAAAATAAAACGGTGATTAAATATACGCTGATTTCTCTTCACAGCTGAATGAAATCTGCTGCTGAATGTTGCAGTGGTGGGGAAAGCAGGGTTGTCTGGTTGGCTAGGTTATCTAGGAGAGGTAATATTTTAAATTATGAATATATTGTCTTAAGATTTTTTTAAAATTACATTTAAAGGATTTTGCAACGTGAGCATTCTATCGGGCAACAAAATGTTCAATTGGCAGCAAATGATGTTTCCTTTTTAAGCTGTGTGAAGTATAGAAAGGCATAAAAGATAGAAGTCTGTTTCTAAAAGGTTTTGAATTTGCCCATTACCTAACAATGAAAGTAAACTATTAAAAAAAATATTAGCAGAGGTAATGAACTCCCAGGTAACGTTCTTTTACAAGTTCTAACTTATTGAAATTTTGAGTCCATTTTCTATTTACTGATGTTTTCCACATGCAGGATTTGCTTTCTGCATTGCATTATGGAATTGGAAATTTTTTTGAAAGCAAGTTGATGGTATTTTGCTTTTGTTTCTAAAGGAAAGCAGCTGCTTCCCTTATCGAATAGTGTCCACAGTGGAGTGGGACAGACGATCTGGCAGCCACCTGGAGACACCTCTAACCTGGTCCGCATGAGAAACCAGTCTCTGGGACAGTCTGCTCCTTCACTTACTGCTGGTTTGGTGAGTAAGTCTGCGTAGACTTGATGACTTTGTGTTATAAATCAGAAGTAGTGTGATCTCGTGCTTTGGTTTATTTACCTCCCTTTCACTGAATGCACTTATTCATGTTATGTACATTTTCTTGGGTTGGAGGTGAATTAGAGGGAGAGTGTACTTACCTTTTTTTTTTTTTTTTTTTTTGATAAAAAGCTGGAAAGGGAAAAAATGTATATGTGAAGAATAACTTTTGAGGAATCTCCTTCTTGATGCTGCTTAAGCTGTCTGATTCGTGAAAGAGAGATGGGAGCATGAGAACCTGACCATTTAAAACAACTTTAATTGAGAAACAGCTTTCTGAGTAGCTGCCTTGGTTTATTTCCTGGAGAGCAGCTAGGGGGCTGAAGCTGCAAGGGATAACTGTCCATGGAATGAGAGATCTGGAGCTGACATCTGCTTTGCTGCATGGTTTCTGTCAAAAGCATTTGGTAGAAAAGAAGAATGTTGAAGAAAGCTGTGTCTGTTCAGTTAGCATTCTCTAAGAACAGAGTATTCTGTACAAGAAGGAAATTCAACTGGTTGTAGTCATGATTTTATTGCAAACCAAAAGCAACATAACTTCTGTTTTCAGCTGTTCTTTATTTCCTCTAATTATTTTACATTCTGAAGTGTGAGAAGAAAAGCATAGGAGTAGGAAAAGACATCCATCAGCTACTTGTGAGCAGTCATATATGCAACATCAGGTGTTGATAAACGGTAAATGTAAAGCAAAGCTAGAAGGTTTTTTTTTTGTTGTTGTTGAATTTCCATGCCTTGTCTGTTTAACAAGTGTTACTGAAATGAAGAAATGGTTTGTCAGTTGCACTGCCTTCTAGGGCTGTGTAAGTAATTTGGTAAATGTCTCTTATTCTGTAAGACTGTTGAGGATCAATGATTCCTTAAATAAAAGGGTGTACCTCATATTTAGCACTGAGATTTGACCCTTCAAACTTTTTGGGGGAATCCTAGGCAGTTTGTGGGTTTGAAAAGAAATTTAAATCTTTACAATTAAAAAAGCCAGGCATTTGTGTTGCTTAAAACTAATTTTGGTTTTACAGTGACATATTAGCACTTAGCATTTTTAGATGAGCTACTGTAGTGATTTAATTGGATTTTGTTTTAGTTTGGTGCCTGTCAATAGGTACCCTTCTATCAGTCTTTGCCTCAAATACCAGTTCTTAGCAGTGGTTGTTATTTCACTGCATGAATAGGAAATACAAATTCTTACATGAACATCTAAGTATTTCTCTGATGGGGACTTAAGGCTGAAAAAAACACCACATTAAAACACAGACTTATTCTCCAGTGGTAGGCAAATGCCTTGAAGCTTTATAGCTCAAGTTAATGAAAATAGCTGTACTTTAAAACAAAGCACTGTTCTCATATGTATAATTTGGAATAGTACGTTGTTGTTTAACAGCTCTGCACAATTCAGTGAGCTGCAGATGTGTTTGTGTGTGAATGCTGCATATTAATAAGTTGTATTCTCAGTTTACCATGGCAGAGTTTGTGCTGTCTATCAAATGCTCTGATATGATATGCAGTGTCCATAATTTATTTTAAAATAATAATCCATCTAATTAAAGCAGACAAATTCAGCTATAAATCCAGTGTTTGTCTCTCTGTGATACTGCTAGGAACTAAAATATGCGTCCATTTTCCTAGTTCTGTATAGTTTATGGTGAGCTATATGTTAATTACAGTTGTAGTTAATTAAGCCTAGAATTTTTTTTGTATGGAATGGGCTTCTGAAGCAGTGAATAAAGAACTGATCATAAGATGAGCTCCTAATTAAATGCAGTGAGTCCTGGGATTTTGGTGCTGCTTATATGTTTGTAGCTCTTTTAATATGCTTGTGGTATTGAAGTATGTTTCACAAATTAGAACAGCAAAAGGTTTCTTGCCAGTATAATTAATCTTCTTAGAAGAATAGCTCTATTAGGAGATGAATAGGTTCAGTAATGCAGAGTGTCATTTTCATGTGCCAGCCTTGATTGTTAGAGCGTTTAATTCTCTTATTATTTGTTACCAATACAATAGATGGATGCTGGAGAGAAATTGGGAGTGTGGTACTGGGATTGCATAGTGCTCAAAGCTGTGTGCATTATGTCCCCACTTCATAGCACTGTAGATATCAGTGTATTTTCCTTTGCTAAATGGCTTTGCTGGCACTCAGTAGCATTTTTTTGTTTTCTTCTTCTAAGCACTAATAATCCTACACATTGTTTGCTGTGTTTAAATTGCATTTTTTTCAAATTTAAAGTATTTGCAAAGTGGAACAAAGAATTAAAGATAGTAGCTATGGAAATAGTTTGCAACTTCAGAAACAAGAATGATAGCTGGATTACTTATTAGCAGCAGCTCAAGAACTGGCAATCACATTCTAACATGCTAGATTTTGTAAGCACAATTTATTGTTAGGATCTTTCAGCTCTTTGCATGTGTGGTGGTCTGGATCAATGTGTCTGCATAGCATAGTTGATTCTTGATTGAAGGAAGCCAGTGGAGACTGAATGCTGAGCACTGGTGCTGTGGAGTGATAAGTGGTGAACGTGTCTCTGTGCCTTGTAAGTATGTGAGTGAGGATTTTGGAGGATGACCTTCAAAGCTCATCATCTACCGTAAGACAGATGGCTCTCGTAGTAGAACGACATTTGGTGGGGAACATCCTATGATTTTTATTCCATCTTTAAGACTTTTAAATCCCTGAGATATCCAAGGAAGTAAATGGGGGGAGGGAGAGAATTCTTAGGCATTTTCTGTTCAAGACCCAGGTACAGTAAAAACCAAAGGGAAGCATGGTGATGGGTCGGAAAATGTGTATAGAGTGTGTATATATGAAATAGATAATGTGGAGAATAGTTTGGGGGTTCATTTGTCTGAAATTTTGGCTTGAAGATATTGTGTCTTGAAAGGAGTTAGAACTTGGCCTATGTTTAGATTGACTGAGAATTGTTGGAAATAAGAATGCACTCCCTTATGAAGAAAGGCATAAAAAGCATCAAGATTATTAATTTCAGAAAGGATAAAGTTTGAGACGACAGAACTATGATGTTTCAGAGGGTACAGATTGGGAGGGTCTTTATTGCAAACGCTTACTTTGACAAAACTCAATGAATGACTTTTGCCAAAAGCAGTTTATTTCAATGCCATAAGGTATTAATATTCCAGAGTTGGGAGGTGTGTGTGTGGATGGTTTTCCTTTCCTTTATATTCTTGAAGATCATAGAATTGTAGAATGGCCTGGGTTGAAAAGGACCACAATGCTCATCTAGTTTCAACCCCCCTGCCATAGGCAGGGTCACCAACCACCAGGCCAGGCTGCCCAGAGCCACATCCAGCCTGACCTTGAATGCCTCCAGGATGGGACATCCCCAACCTCCTTGGGCAACCTGTTCCAGTGTGCCACCACTGGATATGCTGCTCGGCTGATGCACCACACTAATGTCAAATATATATTGACATTTGTGGTGAGAAAGGCTTTTTTCACGTGTGGTTTCCGCACCCCTGTCTACCAACAACTTAGTAGAGAGTAGCTCAAGCACTTGTGAAGGAATCTGATAGTGCACTACCATGAATTACAGTCATAGAAGCACAAAATATCCCAAGTTGGAAGGGACATCTTTCATGCATTGCTCACTGTCTGGTGCTTGGAAAAATTAGAGATGTTCCAAGAATAAGAAACCACACGTGTTACTTTTGCCAACTGTGGTGATGAGAAAACACTTGAGAGAAGGCTGTCATTGGAAAATGTGATACTTCCCTGAAAAATGTTGAGCCTTTTTCTCCTCTTCTTACAAACTGTGGTTTTCTAAACTGCTCCCTGCACACAACTGAAGTCCCCTGTGCCCCTTGAACAGGGAAACTGATCAACAAAATGATGATTGTATTTTCTGTGCTGCTGTAAAGTGTTGGTTTGCCTTCCCCCATTTTGTTCGTTAAGGAGTAGTTTATCAAAATAAAAGCTTCTCGGATTTTGAATCTGGAGGACAGAAAGTCTCACATGCAAGGACTTGATGTTACAACAGAGAACTTCCTGTGTTGAATTACACTGAGCCTGTGATGCTCCCCACTCAGCTGTGTTTGTTCTGAAGGCTCACTTACTCAAAGCCTTGTGGATTTGGCAGTACTCAATGGAAGGGGCCAAATGGTCCTCAGGGCAGTGAGAAGTTCTGCTGGAAATGAGGTAAGTGGGACTTCACCCCATGGCATGTTAACATTGATGTCCCAGTTGAGGTAAGCCCAGTAGATGTAGGAGAGAATATTCAATGTTGATTTTCTAGATTATTTTTTTTGTAATTCTTTAAGATGTTTTAGATATTTCCCATTAAATTCATTTTAGGACTAAAACCTATTGTTATTATCTATAAAGCCTCGTGAGGTTTTTTTGGTCCTGTTCTGCCATCTGCTGGTGGGCATGTGGCAAATAAAAGAAATTAAACCCCAAGATTTAAGAAACTATTGCTAAAATGTTCTTAGAGATGCTGGTAAGTGTTGGTGGTACTGCAGCACTGCAATATTATTCATGGGATTGTATTCAGCAGTAACTACTTGCTAGTAATCTGGCTTTTTTTTTTTTTTTTGGCTGGAGTATGAATTAGTTTTGTATTTTAAAATACCATGGCTTGCAATGTTGTTTTTCTGTTAAAAGAAAGTTGGTGGTTGGGACAGGTAAGAAGAAGAAAATATGTTTTTATTTTGTAATTACATAAGTCCTTGTATTTTGTGTACTTTTGGGGTCAGAATCTGCATTGCCAGACTGTGTTTTGGTGTGTGAACTGCTAGGTGGTGCTGAAGTGCTGGAGGTTTCATCTCATCACAGTGAGTTGCATTTTTCAGCACAAAATGACATCATTGTTATCTAAAGAAGGGCAAAAGCTGTTTTCCAGTGTACTGTAGCTACTGTTAGTGCAATATCACTATAAAAGTTAGCAACTGAAAAATCCTGACAAGAGCAATGTGACTTGAGGTTCCATCTTTTTATACTGTTTCAAAAATCCTGTTTTAAAAGAAAATTCTTGCTTAATACATTTGAGAGACTTTTGAATGAAAAATGCTCATTCAGGTTTATAGCTCATGAAGACTGCATACTTGATCTAAGGAGTAAAGAACTTTCAACGCTTGACTGCAAAAGTGGGATTTAAGTTTCATGTTGTTGGGAAAGTGGAAGATAGCAGAAACCCATCGTTATGTGAATGGATGGATTTTTTTACTTTGCGAAGTCATAGAAATTGCATTTTAAAACAGTAGTTGAGGGGGAAAATGTAAAAATGTGAGATTGGAAGTAAGTGGATTTCCAAATTAAGGTCATGTTAAGTCTAAATTTATGCATACTAATGAAAAATTTGCGTTTGCTTACACTATGAAATCCCTGATGAGACTTTGAGAGTGGGTAAGTTTTGTAAGTGTTCAAAGATATGGCTGTGAGGAGCTGAGATAGAAGGTAAGAGAGGAACTAAAGCGATGTCTAAGCTTGTTTCTTGGCTTGAAGGAACTGGATTTGAGGGAGAGGTGGGGAGGAAGTTCCCGCTAGGGAGGGGGCTGAATGTATTGTGATGAACTGAATGGTAAGACTCAAAGCGAGGACAAGAAATTTGGATCTGATAATGCAGAGCAGTGGAGAATGAGGACTTTGCAGAGGAGCAAACAATGCTACAAGCAAATTGCGGAAGAGCTTTTTGAACATACTTAAGAATTCTGAGCACTGGGCAGTGCTTAGAATGCTTGCAGAGATTTACCTTTGTCACAGCTTTGAGGCATCTCTGGGAAAACTAATGTGCTTATATGCTATCATTCTGCATATTTCCATGACAAATTCAGGAATGTGTTCTTCACAGTGGCATTCAAAACTGATAGTCCTGATAGGTTTTTCACCAGTAAATGTTGTTCTAAATAATTCATGTACACCTGAGTAAAAAACAGCAAATAATTGCAATAAATTCTGAACCAAAGTTATACTTAATGTACAGTGCATACATCTCACTGTGAAGAAACTGCAGTCTTTTCAGGTCAGCTTTTTTATTTTTTTTACTCCTTTCAGTTAAGTGAATTTCATTTTGGAGTGAACTCATTGGCTCAAAAGAGAGATTTTCATACTCAAAAGAAAAATTTGAACGCTCTTGTGTGTAACCTGAGGCTTGTCATCGTAGGAAATACGAATTCATAAAACTTGCCTTGTGATAATTGTTAGGCACTGGACTGTCAGTTTGAATGATTGCAGTTCTCATTATCTTCAGATGCTGTGTGTTACTTTTTGTCTATGCATATGTTGAATTGATTTTTGGCACACGCAGCCAGTTCCGCTCCTGACAGCAGCGCTATTGTAGGTGTGAAGTGAGAAATGCTGGAGTGTGCGTGGAAAATGAGCTTTGCTGCTTGCAGAGCTCTGGGGGACTTGAGACAAAATACAGAGAGTTATTCAGACCATTTTGAATATACCTTGTCACTGGAACGGTGCTTTGTTCCAGAAGCGTTAGGTGATTCTTTCTGACCTTTATGAAAGAATATATCAGCACAAGCAGCAAGAAACTCTTCTTAAATTTAAAATATTCTGAAGTAGCTTTGTATATTTTGGTGATTTTTTTTGTTTTAAGTAGATATTGCTATGGGAAGAGTGTGAGTGAGCTGTCTGCCTTTAGTGTTTTACTATAACCACCTTTTCTATCTGGTAACTGTTTCCAAGGGTGTGGTAGGGGATAGGAGGGTCTGTCTTCAAGCATGGAATAGTTTGGTTGTCTGAGTTTCAAAGTGCTTCGTTCCAGTAATGCAAATGGTTTTGAGCTTTAAGGTGCTGATAAAAACCCCCTTAGTCCTTGACTTAAAAAAAAAAAAAAAAAAAAAAAAAAAAAAAAAAGCTTCGGAAATGCTGTAAGAAGGAGCATAATCTGCTGTGTTTGGCTGCTGCTTTTTTGTTTGGTGTGTTTTACTCCAATGTCTTATTTTTAGTTTCTCCACAGCATGCAGTGCTGTCCCAAGCAAGCAGTTACAGCAGTTACAGCTCCAGAAGCACCGTGATGGCTCATCTTACTGCTTTGAGGAACGTGGGGTGTGGTTGTTTCTCTGCCTCACCTCTGCCCAGCTGTAGCTCAGAGTCTTGCCCAAGAGTTGATCTGCAGCCCTGTCTGCCTTGTGATTACTGGAGGGGAAGAGGTGATATCTCTTGGCAGAGATCGGTTTGGCCTTGCAGCTGAAGCAGAGCACCAAAGTCTGAGACTTATGCAACAGTTCTGATACCTGAACTTTGATAACCTAGGATACAGGGAGGCTAAATCATCTGGTCGTCAGTAACGCTGGGAATAAATTGCAGCTCACGGACTTCCTATGAAGCTCAGGTTAATAATGCTTGGAGAACTCAAACGGACAGGGCTGTAGTCGCTTTCTATGTAGCGTACCTGCATCACTCATTTCTGATTCTGTTACAGTTATTGCTTAGATTCAGAAATCAGTTGTTGAAAGCAGGAAACACGTTGGTCTTTTTCAGGTCTTCGCTGTACTGCTGTTGCCAACCTGGGCATTTCAGTGGCCTCAACTCTTCAAAGGTGGGAACTGCAAAGTCCTTTTGCTGTGAGAAGATGTGCATGCAGACAGAAAGCTGTCATGCTAGCAAGCTTGATTTGAAGTCAGGGCGTGTAGCTCCTCCCTTTGCTGGCTGACACTGTGTCTGAAACAAAGCGGTTTACCTGAGCTGCCTGACCAGCAAATAATACAGAATGACTGATAGAGGTGCTTCTTGCTTTTGTTATTCATTGCAGAGACCAAGTTTCCATCGGGGGTAAAAAATAAAAGAGATTCTGTGTACATCATGAACGTAAAATGGTGTCATGTTGAGACAGTATTGCTGGTATGCAACAGTGTGTGCCAGAGTGAACTTTAAGTTACTGGCAAGGGGAAAATGTTTATAACAGAGGATTGAAAAAGCACTGAGTTCCAGATCTGTCATAAAGGAATGTAAAATGTAATTAACCTAAAATAACCTTTAAAAAATTCTTGAGTCCAGTAAATTAAATGAGCTGTGGAGATAACTTAATGAGAGATTTTAATTTTGTATCTTAAATAATATCCTATTAAAATCCCCCAATTTTGCTTTGTAATGGAATCCACTGAGACTCGCATGTTCTCACGATGACCTCATGATTGAGTAACATTGTTAATATATTTGGTGCCTGTTGGAGGGGTAAGGTCTGGGTTAATGGCAGCATTTGTTCTTCAGCAGCTTGAATCCACAGAGCCTCAATTGAAGATATGGATGTTTGAACTTCATTATTTTAATGTGGTTATGTGGTACAGCAGCAGTAAAAAGTAGTCAGATGATGAACTCCTGTTGCAGAGTTGCATAATTTGTCCATGAAAATAAATCATTGTGTGAAGCTTGAAATTAAAATTCTCTGCCTTGGATTTTAAATAAAACGTGCAACTTCCAGCCTAAGGTGGGTTCAGCTCAAAAGTAGAGGTATTTGGGTACCTTCAGCAAAGAGCAATGCTGGAGGATTTGTTTGCATGGATCTGGTTGTAGCACACACCAAAGGTTCCACATTGCCTTTTAGAAGAGGCGTCATTACCTATTTGTTACAGATAGTGAACTGCGGGGATGCTTCTGGAAAATTTGCATCTTGGATCTTCCAAATATTGATAATTGAACTAATTTACTTGATGAGCATTGCCAAGGAAAGTGTATGGTGTGTTCAGTGTTGTGTCAAGAATCCAAAGGTTGAAGACAAAGGTCAGATGTTCACGACTGCTCTCATCTCATGTCAGCCTTGGTTGCCAGTATGCAAAGCTGCAAACTGTGCTGTCTGTGGTGTGAGCTAGATCCTGTGTAGGACTCCTGCCTGTTCTGAGGTCCTTTGGTTCTCGTGCTCCTACTGTGTTCTCCTAAAAATTCTTGGTTTTGTTTTTCCTGTTCCTTCTCCTATCTCCAGAGAGCAGGACCAAAACTCCCCACAGTGAAAATCCATTCTCTCCATGCAAGAGTAACTAGAAGAGCTGTGAATTCAAAGTGCTCTGTGCACCAGCTTGCTTCTGCTGTGACCTGCTTAATGCTTTTTCACTCTAGCTTCTTTGTGCTGTAACCAACTAATCTGGAAATGTTCAGGTAAAAGCTATAGTGTTGCATCTTGTATCACAGTTTTTGCTTAAAATTTGCATCTAGCTTTTTTTATCCCACTGTAACTGGGTCTCATACAGTGTCTATTTCTGTAGTATATTCCTCACTATAAATGAACAGTGTTCTGAATTGTGAGCTTTTGACCCATAAGCTCTTTGATTCTGCTCAAATGACAGTTTGCAATATAGAATTACATAACTGGTTGTTTTAGGGCAATCTTGTTGTTTTAATTCACTCAAAAAATGTGGCTTTCAAAATCAAGTAAAAATAGTGTTCTGAATTGAAAACACATTTAACATTTCTTTTAAAAGCAACGTATCTAATTAGAACAAAGTAGGCTAATGAAATGAAGAAGTTTAGCAAAATAAACAATGTTCTTAAAAGAAACAGTTTATATGAGTGTGTATCAATTCAGGTGCATCTGAACAGAGAGGAAAAGTACCATGCCAGCATTGTCAGATTATATTGATTAGGCCTCAGCATCAATCCTGTTTGAACAGGCAGCTGTTTAAAATGATGTACTTTACAATGACATCTTATTTTCTATTCGATGATTTCTCTGCTGACATATTTATTTTCTTGATGCAGTTTACATACTGTGCTGAAGTTGTTGCAGACTGAGAAATATTTGACTTACAGCAGACATAGAATAGGAGGAAAATCAGACCTCATGGCTGATGTGGACATGTAGAAATATCAGGTAGCATCTACAAGCAAAGCATTGGTCATTTAAACACCAGCTTCATTCCGGGAAGACAGTCTAGCAAATGTAATAGAATGTTTCTCTTCTTTTGTGCTAAAGATTATCTGGAAACCAGTTACGTTTAGGTTAGTTTTAAAAAGAAAATGGCAGCAGAACTTTGTGTACGTGAGGCATTGAGAAGATTGAAGGATCTTGTTCCATGTGGGTTACTGTCAGACAGATCTGTGTACCAACTTCCCACATAAAGTGTCAAGAATAGATTAAAACCTATTTAATTGGAAGGGTATTTGGGCATTAAAATCAGCTCCACAGTGAGGTTGTGGATTTCTGTAATCGTTCTGACTGCTGAGTTCCTCTGTCTTGCTTACCTAAAAGTGAAACTGCTCTTGTTCCTGGCTTATTATAAGTTTTAAGTAGTAGTTTTAAGAAAGAGGTATTGTGGTGCCTATCTTCTTCACTTAACCATTGCATTAATGATGCACATCCTTCTATCTGCTATCTGATTTCCTTTTTTGTCCTACTATCAACGAGGCTTGTACCATCAGGCTTTGCTTCTGTTGTATGGAATCCTCGTCTGAGAATGGCTGTGGGCAACCTAAAGTAATTCTTTTAGCTTTGTTTTTCTTTGCACATCAGGAAACTTCCCTAGCAGTTCCTGAAGTTTAAAAGTAGGTGATTGCAATTTCACATTCTGGAGCATGTAGTGAAAGGTTGGTTAAACTCCAAACTTAGTTAGCTTTTGTGCTAACTAAAATGGATGAAGTCTATTAAACTCCATTTCATCCAAGCTGCATAATTGAGCTCATCCTTTTTGTTAGAAGCTGCTATTTTCTGCTGAACCCCTCGGTCCAAAGTAGTGAGAAGTATACAATGTTATCCACCAGCCATAGGTATAATTAATTTTTTTGCTATGTTTTTCAAATAATTACTTTAATCATATAAAATACTTGAATTCTGACATAATTCTGGCTGTCTCGTTTACAGCTAGTTCTTGTGTTCCAGCATTTTGTCTTTAGAAAGAAAAAAAATATGAGAAAGCCTAAGCATGTTGGGATTGTGACTGAGTGCTGCTGCATGTTTAGGGAACCCTCTGACCTCAGCTGGATCTAATTAAGTAGCAGTAACCTGGGGTCTGTCTTACACACTAGGGGACCAGGGTAAGTGATGCTGGCTGCAGTGTGCTGAGGGAGCTCAGCCTCTGTAGTATGAAATTAGTGGGAGTTTTCAGTTATTTATATGTAGGTTTTGAGAACTGGCAATATTGCTTTCAGTCTTAGCCATGCTCAGTTCTAGTTCAAAATGTAAGTCAAAAAGCCAGCTTTTAGTAGCAGCTAAATATATGCAGGAAGAGCTTATAAGCAAATTAAAAACAAACGAAAAAAGACCACACTGAGGTTTCATTCAAATTCAAGTAAGCAACCTGGTTTAGGACTAAAAAGCGTTGTTGGGGAGCAAGGAACCTCAGCAGAGACCTGCATCTCTATAGCCCTCAGGGAACCTGGTTAAGGATCTCCTGTTAGAGGCACTGAGAAACGCTGAGTTCCTCCTTCCCACCTGCAAATGAGAGTTAAGAATGGTTAAAGGCAAAGCGGAGTGGTTACAAACACGATAAAGGAGGCTGACACAGCTTTAAAAACAATTCAGGAGTGAAATGTGAACTACTACTTGTGCTGTGTAACCTATTGTTTAAAGTAATTTCAGTAGATGAGAACTGAAAACTGGCCAAGGCAGTATTGGTATTTAAAAAAAAAAAACAAACAAAAAAGGAGATCCAGAAGAGATCTGTGGAATCAGACATGTGGGTGTTCTCTTTGTGCTGTAGTTGCCTGAATCCCAGTTCTTAGCAGTGTAACCACCCGTTTGGTGGTAAACAAAATGTGAATAGAGCAGCCTTAGCAAGTCATTCGAATAACCCTGACAGTGCTGATCTCACAGTTTATATTCTGCTCTTACAGTAAGTTTGTCATCAGTGGTTTTATATTTATTTCTAGGTCATCAATTAAAATGCTGAATAATCTTATATGCATGACTGTTCTCTTGACACAAAATGGTCCTATTCAGTAGTGATTCATCTTCTGACAGCTACTTTTTAAAATCCAATGGAATGACTGGTTCTTAATCAGACAGTTTTGCTGTTTCACAGAGATTTGTTTTAGAAATGGGGTTTGTATCAGTAGAGGCAATATTTTAACACACACAGACACCATCCAAAAGCACCTAAGAACTCTTCTCAGAAATTGCAGTGATTTATTTGGAATCTTATTTTCCATAACAATCTCAACAACTGATGTTATTTCTACTCTCGTACTTTAATTGGAAATGTTGATACAGGATTAAAATAATTATTTTGCCTGGGATTGACATCATGGGTTTTGCTGAAACCTCCTGGATAATCTGCTTTCTCCTTAACTCTTGCTTGGCTGGGCAGGAATGGGCTTTTTTTAGACGTTTCCCTTCTGCTTCTTGTTGCAGAAGGAGCGTTACAGGCAGTGCTAAGAAGGAAAGTGGGCTGCTAGTGTGGGGAGTTCAGGAGTGAGGCTTCTCCAGGTGGCACAAAACAGAGCAGGCTTCTACAATAGACTGATGCTGATGTCAGAGAGCTTTGTGGTTTATTTAGAACCGTGCTGTTGTTGCATTGTTCCATCTTAGTGTCTGTTCAGTTGTGCTGTTCATTGACTTCAGATGGAAACCTTAAGGGAATGAGGCTTCTTCAACTTCATTGCCTCTTTTGGAAAGTGTCTCCCTCAATTCCATGTGACTGTAAAGATTTGCATTCTGATACGAGATCATTCTGCCAATATAATCTTTTTTTACTTGACAATGTTGGCAACTCCAGAAGATTGCTTTCAATATTAAGCCTTTTGCCTTAACAGATGATTTTTCAGCATATCACTGTGGCTTGCCATTGGTGATTGCCTGTTTTCTTCTTCTGTGAAGACCTAATGTTTTGGTAGAATTGAATTCTGTTTTTTAATTTATTTTTTTGCCATCACAGTTTTGTCCTGTATCCTGTCAGACTCAGTATGTTACCAGCTTTCTGAGATGCTGCTTTTGTTGTTGTGTATAAAAAAGACTCCACTTTCACAGAAAGAATTTCCTCTAGGGATGATGCCAAGACTCAGAAGACCAAGCAGTGCTATGGCTTTGTATTTGGTTGTAATCAAACTTTCTCTCACCATCATTTTGTCTCGTTAGAGCTGGAACAGATCTGTGGGTAATATGCACATTTTGGCATTGCTTACAAATTTCCCTGAAGCCAGTGGTGCGCATGGTCATGACTGCAAGAAACATCGAGCAGTGGAAACCAAAACTTAAACAATTGTTCTTTCTTTCCTGCTAACTTCCAAGCCACTGGCCGTTTTTATCCAGGCTCAAGGAGGGGAAGAAATGTCAAAAATAATTGCGATTGCAATTTCATAAGAATTGGAACAGAGTAGGAGCCACCTCCGTGCATTCTCTCTGAGTTTTGAGGTTCTGCTTGTTGTGGTTTGACAGCACTGGCTGATGCAAATGTCACAGAGCGCACGGCCCTCCGGTCAGCTGGGGATGTGCTGGCCCCACTGGGTGCAGGTGAAGTTGGAGAGCTGACCTCGCATCTGAAAGGGCATGGGAGGAAGCAAGATAACAAAAAACAAAATGGAGCCTGCAGGAAACCAGGTGTTCTTAATTCTGCTGCTTGAGAAGCAACTTGTAAAATTCTTTCAGTACTTCAGTATAAACATTCTTCTGTCTCTAAAAACGTTGATGTTGGTGGCCTAACTTTGGGCGATGTTGGAAGAACAGCTTTGTAAACACTTCTTGTAATGCTTGCCCTCAGTTTGGCAGAGGGAATGCCAGAAAGCTGATGCAGCAAAATGGAAGATCTTCCCACGTGCCTTTTTTTGCAGCATTCTGTGGTTGCCCCACCCTGAGGCTGCACTGAAAGGTTAGTGCAGGGAAGTGACGAGGGGTTTCCCTGGGCTGTAAATCCAGAAAGCAGGGAGGAGAGGAACCCTCAGATTTGGTTGTGAGTATTGAAGCAAAGCACATTTTTGGCATCATCTGCACTTGGTTTCTTTGCTTTCCAGTAGTTAAGACATTTAAAAAAAAAAAAAAAGTATTTTACAAGCTTGAAAGAGAGACTGTTATCTAATTGGCTTTTGGTTAGGAGAATACTGATTTCTAGGTCAATGTAAAACAAATGAGCATTTAAATTGAAGAGGAGCAGCTGTTCCAAAGCCCCTTTCCACAGTGCCTGGTTTTGTTAAGGATAATTATGTCTAATTTTAAATTATGATAGCTTTGAGTATTGAGCTTTGCCTTGTTACATCCACTACTCATTCTCCTTCATCTTTAAGAAACCATCATGGAGCTAGGTTTCTAATTTGATTTATTTTTCTGGCCTCTTGAATTGTGAAGAGAAATACAGTTTTAAAGGTTCTTTCAATGCTTTTTTGCAACTGTTGCCATGCTTCCATTTTCTTTTTTGAGATCATAAAACAGATACAATATTGTCTAGTGGGAAGATACTGCTGAGAAAAGACATATTTGTGTAAATGTGCAACATTTTTGTTTGTATTTTTAGCTTGAAAATGGAAACCTTAGGTTCTAGTACTGAAAAATTCAAGAAAGCTTTTCAGTTCTTATAAGGAAACATATGCTAAAGATGTCCTGGGGATTACATACTGCTTGTTTCAATTAACACATTGATATTTCCTGTCAGTTCTTGAGTCAAAAGCCGAGATGACAATTCAAATGATAAATGAATATCGTATTTTAACTTCGTACCGGGGAGCTTTGATTTATTTTCTTTTTTTTTTTTTCCCAAAAAGAAATAGCAAAAGATTTCAACTTTGAAGCTCAGTGTTGTCTGAGTAACTTGGTCACAGGTCTGAACTCTCTAAATGGCACCTATTGTAAATACGTAACCAAGCACATCTGTTCTTATAACTTGGTTGGTGCTGGACATGGTAGTGTTGTAATGACATGGAAACGACTGTGTGCATGAATTGAATTTGTAGTAAAACGTAATTATAGTTTGCAGTAACTGTGATAGACATATTTTTCAGTTTAATATGAAATCCCAACATTTCATACTGCTTTTACCTGCTGCTTTTGTGGAAAGAGGTTGCTTTCATATGCCTTGCATTCGATGGGCAATCCATCCATATTTTGTAGCTTTTGTAGAACCAGTTTCTGTGGCTAAATATATGATGGGCTGTCTGGCTTCACAGTGTCTTTTCTATGAGATTCTTGAAACTCCAACTTTTTTATAAACTTTTCAGTGAATATGAATAGTTTGTACTGGTGAAATGGGACAAGAGTTGGTGTTGGGTCCTTGAGCTTTGGTTCTTTCATATTCTGATTAAAGGTATTCATCGCTGATGTTGAAGTCCATGTCTGTAAAGGGCTGTGATAGAATCTAGTAAAGGAGCCCTGATTTTAGCTGTGTCATCGAGACACTTACTGAACAGGAATTCCATTTCCTGACTCTTAAATTTGCAGTGATAACTTCTCCACCAATCGTGAAATGTTTCATTTTGAAATAGGAGATGTATTTGAAATGTAACATCAGAGCAGCTAGTTTCCATTTTGTTCTAATGCCAGTTTGACTCCAGAACGAGAATGTTTACATAGTGAGTATAACTTCTTATGTAAATATTAAAGTTTAGTTGAAGATTCCTTTCCAAAGATGTTAGATTTGGAACATCTTACTTTGGTCTGGAAGCTTGTGTCTCTTCTGCATATACCGTTTATGGTACAGGATGAGAACAGTTGGTCTGTAGCTGAGTGAACCATTTCCTCCACCCTTGTCGACAGCAAATTTACATTTGTATGGCAGATGAGTGGGTGCTGCCTTCCGTGGTGGATCGAGTGGGGGATGGGGCAGTTTTGCACAGAAAGCTAAACCTGAGAATCTGAAATCAGAAAATTCACTGCAAAAGCATGATTATGGTGTAAACCTTGAGGATTTTAGGCTTTTTTTTTTCCTTCATTTCTTCTACCTAGAACCAAGCCTCATAACGGAGTTTATTGTGGTTCAGAATTATTTCCTATTAAGATTCATTGCTAATGCAGGGCTTTGCTCCAAAGGTCTTAGTTTCTCAAATTGCCTCTTGTAAATAGGCAGGAAATCCAGGAGCAATTCAGACAAGCTGTCAGGCGAGTTTCCTTTGGTTGACTGCCAAGTTTTTTTTCTTGTTTTTTTTTAAGTTACCTCATCAACCTTCCTTGTTTTGGTAGTCTGTCAGTTTGTCTCAAAGAGATACGTTTATAAATCTCCAGATAAACACAGCTTGATCAAAAGAAATAAATAAAAACCCCAAAATACTTAAATTTCAAATTGACAGTCAAACCTTTGGCTCACTTTGGTTGCACAGACAGACATTGCCAAAGATTTAAGAGAAAGATTCCATTGAAATTGTCAGCTGATAACCTTCTGGAAAGTGATCTTTCTTCACAGCAGGCAGTGTGTTACATGAGGAAATGTTATATCTGTAAGGATTGCCACTGCTTGGTGTCCTGTTGTTTTTAGTTTTTACTGAGGGGGAAAAAAAAGAAGAGTTCTGAATCATGAAAAATGTGAATTTTTAATCTGAATGTGCTAGATTTAGGGAATTGTTCTTTCAAAGGTTTCTTGATGATAAAAGTATACAACAAAAAGCATTGTATACATAACCAAAAAGCTGTGCTTATTGTGATCTGATTTTGCTCTGTGTGTGGCAAGTGATCCATGAATGGATGGATCTTCTTCACTGGATCATCTTGTGTGCTGTTGACTTCTTTCCACCATATCTCCACATTACAGGGTCCAAGTTGTATTGAGAGGATTTCTGTAGCAAATATTAAATATCACAAGTGGCTTAATGTGTCACATGGGTAAGCTGTAAATTGTCACTGGTCTTAGAACTTGGGAGTTACGAGTTTAAGGTGTGCAGCTATTGAATTTGTTTAAACTAGGAAGTACATAAAGATTTGGTGCACAGTGTAATGATCTGATTCCCAAGAGAGCACTTACTGTTTTTGCTTTTGTAGTAGTTGCAGGTTTCCTTTCTGATACAACGGTACAGACCTCAGAAGATAGCAGGATGCAGTGACCTGAAAGGACTATAGAGTCTCAACAAAACAAATTGCTCTTCATATTTTAGTTCTTAATAAGCTGGGTGAAACATTTTCTGCAAGTATTGAGTGGGTGCTACTAAAATGTAAGTCTGTAGAAGCTTGGAAGTGCACATGTATATGCACACAATAATATAGTAGATACAGATTCCTCTCTTAATTATCTTCCTCCTTTGTACTCTCTTTGGTGATTAGAAAATGTGAGTAATAGGTTAATAGCTTCACAGTTTCTCAGTTGTTTGCTTGTAAGATTCGTTGTACATAAGAACTACTTCATAGCGTCTACCTGTGGTCATTACTTTCCTGTGAAATTGGTGTGCCTTTAGTTGTCTTTCACTGATGCCATTCAAAAACCTTTGGGCTATAGAATAAACTGAAAGAATAGTTTCTTTGATTATACTGCAGTTATCAGATGGAAAACTTTGGTCATCTTCAGACATAGTTATTGGAACTGTTCTAAACTTTCAGATTCTTCCGTAAGATGAAGATCTGCTCAATGCTTATGTGAGTTGTCATAGCTGTCACCCCCATTTCAGAACTATTTTTCAATTTCCCCCTTTTCTGCTACTCCTAGTTCCTTTGTGGGCTTTGTCATTTAGGATGCAGTTCTCATTAGGTACCACTTATACACCTTCCATCTGAATAAGAACGTAGAATCATGGAATGGCTCAGATTGGAGGGCACCTTAAAAATCATCCAGTTCCAACCCCATTTCCATGGGCAGGGCTGCCACCCACCAGACCAGGCTGCCCAGGGCCCCATCCAACCTGGCCTTGAATGCCTCCAGGGATGGGGCACCCACAGCTTCTCTGGCCTAGAACAGTTATAGTGGGTTAGCCCATTAACTTGTCTCTGACAGACACCTGCAATCAGCTGCTAAGGCAGAATCCTTTCCCAGAATACTTGCAGCTATTTGTAGCTTTCTACCTTCAGCATATTTTTGAGAGTTCTTGGCAGGTTCTTCAACGAATTTGTCGGAAGGCTTTTAGCCATGCTGCTGAACTTTTTTTTTTTTTTTTTTTTTTTTTTTTTTTTTTTTTTGCTTTTTATGGCAAGAAATGCTACAATGTGGCTATTGTGTGAAGCATTACTTCCTTTTGTTTGTTTGGAAAGGGCTGATAGCTTCATTTAATTCACCTGGTATTGGAAAGTTGATAAGCTGTCCTTCCCTACTCATCAAGCTAACCATTAGAGGAACACATTTACTGGAAGGTCAAGGCTTTTTCCATTTTTTGATGTCTTTGAGTCAAGAATGAATAGCTTTTTTCAGAGAATGCTGCAGCCAAACACTATTTATTTGGGGCTCTGTACAGAAGGTCACTGGAAAAAACCTTATTTTCTGCTTATACAGAAAGTCACATGATGTCCATTTCAGACAGTGGTAGAAAATAATTGTATATATATATATTTTTTTGGCTCTTTTTTTTCTTCATTAGTTGAAAAAGTGCTGAGAATTAAGCCTTTGGCACAGCTCTGCCTTTCCTTCCTGATGCACAACAGGGAAATACAAGTACATCTGTTTTATAGTTTCTCAAAGAATGTAAATTGTCCTACATCGACTTTTTGTTGTCTTTTTTTCAGTTGTGCCCTACTTAAGATTTCAGTGGGAAGTGAAGAGGATCAGCTCTGGAATTGGTTAATGATGTCCAGGTGATCCTGGTACTTAACTGCCTTTGCTCCTCATCTTCTCTCCTCCTTGCAAAATCTTCCCCACGTTTCAGTCAGTGCAATAGAGGAAGGAAGCATTGAGTTAAGAGCTTGTCAAAGATTATTCACCAGTAACTTTAGAAAGACTGCCAAAAAGAGGGAGGCTAATATATATATATTTTTTTTTCCTTGAGTGAGGTTGAATGCAAGTAGATACTTTAATTCTTAAAGGATTGGAAGATTACGTGAATCCTCTCTTCTGATAAGCAGATATTATATTGGACCCTTCATAAATTGTGCCAGCATCTGGAAACTGTTGGAGAAATTTGTTGTATGACTTCTTATATAATTGATAAAGTTCTATTTTATGTACATGGGTTTCTTTAATATGCTTTAGTAATGCTTTTCTTAGTGAAATCTTTTCTGCAGGTATATTTTCATCTTTGATTGGAAACTCATATGCAGATCTCTTAATATGTTCAAATGATTGCCAAAGGATGGCACCGAATCTCCTCTCCTACCCTCCTTCATGATTGCCTTTGTGGGTTTTCTTCCTCTTGTGGAAGGAATAAGAGGGGAGAGTGGATGACCGTTAATAGTTAAATAGAACAATAGTTCTATTATAATATAATAATAATAGTTGCAAAAAGTAGTCTCCACATTTGAGATTTTTTTGTGGAGGTTTTTGATCTGCCATTTCAATCAGAATTGTTTGCTCTGAGGAAAGGAAGGGGAGAGGAAGTGGAGGAGAAACCATGCCTGCTTCTTCACAGCAGCTCTGATTGGGATCCCTGCTGCAGGAGCTGGGTAAGTGTGGCAGGCAGCCAACTTGAAAGCATTCTCCTCAAGAAAGCCTGAAACTTGGAAGAGAACAGATGATTCTCATGGTATTTTGAGATCCGTGCCAGCCTCAATCAATTATCAGTCACTGGTGAAGGCATTCTGAGAATTGGCAGTGCCTGAGTATTAAGGTAAATAATCCAGGAAGGATTAGATATTTATGTGCTAATCAGAATGTTTCCAATTTCATTGTACAAATAAGTGGAACCTATTTATATTAGATATAGTTATATCTATATAAAGGAACTATAAATATACACCATTGTGTTATCAGGCTTAGAGTGTTTGATTTAATGGTTGGTTTGGGAAGAAAATACTATGTGAAAGGTATTGTGTAATTGTTCAGATTGCTGGATTTCCCCTCCCACTGTATTTTATTTAGTGCAGGTGGCCTCAGTCAAGAAGGAAAATCAATGATCCAGCTAATCTAATGGCCTACCATAAACACTCATAAAACTTATTACAGACAAACATAAACAGCAAAATGCGTGTAATGTATGTGACTGCGCATGCCAAGATATTTCTGTGGGATTTTATGTGAAAACAGAATCTATTTGATGCTAATTTCTGCAAAGTGCAGTCATAGTCACAGGATTCATTTTCTGAAGAAGCTTATTTGCTGGCAAAATGCAGGAAGTAGCACTGAAATCCCTCACAAATATTATCACAGTCGAGAAATCCGACCACCTTAGGTTTCAGCTTGCTTTTCTTCTGGGCTTTAGCTGCGTTTTTCTGCTGCTGTTCTTCCTGATGCCGCATTCTCAAGTTCGCACACGGAGCTCTGTGTCTGGCACCACGCTTCCCACTTGGATTTGCAAAAGCAGATCCTGTGCCTTTAAAAGCAAGTGGCTCACCGAGTTGTTTGCAGCACAGCTTTTTATCCCGTACAGTATACTCCATGCAAATGAGCTCCCGCTCAGCCCTGCGTGGCTGCCTGCCCTGCTGGGGAGCTCACAAAGGCTCCGCAGACCTCATTCAGCATTCGCCTGTTTAAAACGGCAGATGGAAGGAGGTATCGGCGAGATGAGGATTTATTAGCTGCTCACAATAAAAGACCACACTGGCTCTGCAGAGGATCAGAGAAAGCCTGGTGAATGGGATTGAGTTGTATCTGCTTTCAGCTGACTTTACAATGATGCGTTTAGCTCATGTGACTCGGTCACTTAGCGTGAAGATCAGCTAAAGATTTCCATGTAAATATCTGCTCCGATAAGCACCAGCAACCTGTGTGCTTTTATGGAGACGTTTTTGGTTTGCAGCTGTCACAACTGTGGGAGCAGCAGCGTCTCATCGAGCCGTGTTTCGCAGCCGCCGCTCCGGGCGCATTGTTGGTGCGTTTGCTGAAAGCCCCTCATAAACACAGCTCTTGGTGAAGTTTGATTTCTTGTGTGTGCCTGCTGAAATCTGCAGAGGCTGAAGTTGGGCTGCTTTTAAATACAGTATTTATATTCAGAAGCTATAAATAGGCTCTTCTGAAGCTTTTATCTGGCGATGAAATCTGTTGCTTTAGCTTTCTGCTAAGAAATTGTAGGTCATTGCGGCGGTTGGCGATATTTGCAGCATTTCCTTTTTTCCCTCTCTGCCAGAGGAAGGACAGGGGTAGCACAAAGATTCCACGAGATGCTCAGCGATTGGGATGAACACATCTAGGTTTTTGTTTATTCCAGGGCTATTTGCAATAGCTGCAGCTCTTAGCGCCTTTTCTTTTTCAACACAGCTCCTATTTTAACACGCGAATGTAGATAATGTACAGCAAGGGAGAAAGTCTCTTTTGACCTTGCTGGAGTTGTCTGTGTGAAGGTACAGGCAGAAACTGCAGGACAGGCTGCAAAATTATCAGCCGAGTGCTGCTTTTCCTTTTTTTTTTTCTCCTTTTTTTTTTTTTTTTTTGCCTTTCCGCCATGGATGACGAAGAGGGAAGGGTTTCTTAAGACAGCTCTGTCAGTGATGAATAGATGAATGAATTCTTACGTGTTCAGAACTTGCAACATGTGTCCCCGACCCCTCAGCACCTAAGAGAGGCAAGATCTCAGCAAGGAGCTCAAGAACGCGCCGTGCCTGCTGCGTGTGAGGAGGAGAGCAGCATACCTCAGAGATAGCAGAAACAAAAGAGGGTGCGATGGTATCTCTGACATTGGCTTTGTTGTACAAAGGAGCAGAGGAATTCAGAATTGGGAAAACTAAATTTTATATTGTTTCATTGTGATTTTTTTTTCCTCATTTTAAGTATCTCCGTTCCCTCTCTGTCCATGGAATGAGTTTTTTAGCTGTGTGAGTGTGCAGGGTTTTTTTTGTTGTTGTTGTTTTTTTTTTTAAGGAAGTGTGACCTGGATTTTGTGAGCTTATTATGATCGGTAACTGAAGGCAGCTGTTGTAGTTTGCTGATCCCTTATGTAGCTGAAGTACATGGAAAGAAAACAAAAATAAGCATGTGGGGGATCTGAATTAAATTCCACTCTTTGGCCTTATGTGGAGCTGTGGATTATTATACATTTCTGGACAGTTGTGTATGTGAAGGGAAAGAGACATCCAACCTTGGAAAGACTTAGGGAAGTCAAACAGATTTTTTTCCAACGCGACCTGCTAAATCTGTCACAAAAGGGGCAGGCAAAATGACATACAAATAGTCAGAGACCCTGGCTGCAGTTCTTCATGACAGGCGAGTGAAAGACCACATCCTATTTTTAGAGAGTGGATGGAGGAGGGGCGGAGAGGGAAGAAAAAGTTTGAAAATAATGGACTTCTTTAACAGTTAGGGAGCAAAACTGGCCAGCAGCAAGGGAGGCAGCGCCGTGGGGATATGGATGACTCAAGTATTCTGCGGAGGAGAGGGCTGCAGGTAAGTGCAACTTCTCTCTGTTTTGTCCTGCTGCCTGCAGTGTCAGCGTTCTCAGAAATGATGACAGTCTTTCAGGGTAAATCAAGTCAGTATGTAAGCAGCGCTAGGATTTAAGCTTTCTTCTTTTCCCCTAGTACATGTATACTCATCATTAAAAGTAAGATTTTTTGCATGAAGTTATAAAATACATTTTGTTAACTTGCTTTAAATTTAAGTCTCATAAAGCCTTTTGAAAAACATTCTTATGGAAAAAAGCAGTGTCTAAACTGTAAGGCTTATCTCATATTTGAAACTTTGGTTTTGGAGATATTTTAAACCCTGCAAAGTGACTTTTTTGACTTGCCTCAGAGTAGCCATTTTAGCTGAGCATTACTTAGAAATTAAATGAGAAAGCAGAGTGAATATTTTTAATCTGTGTTAGAGCTATGCTTATTTATTACTTCAAATGCGTAGCAATCCAAATACAGATGAGTGCTACAGAAAAGCAATTCTTCAATACAAGTGATATCTATTTTTATATCTATTTTTTCAACAACTGTCATTATGTTGACACAGATTCTCCTGCATTTTGTTTTAAGCTTTAACATCCCAGTGAAGTTCTGTGAAATTGCAGTGCTGTGACAAACGTGGTGATCTGTGTCAGTGTCAATGGGGTGTGACAGCAGAGCCGATTCTCCCTGAGTAAAACAGCTGGAAGTGAGAGAGCTCCCAAATCTGGTGTGAACTGGAAATGGAATCAATTTTTGCTTGAAAGCACCATATTCCTTTTTTTTGCATTGTAATGTGATATAGCCTATTACATACATGCTGGCATAAATCATTGTTTATAGACCATGAAGCTTGCCTATTAAACAATAAACAAAACAGCTGACAGGCACGGTTAATTTCACTTCCTTTGAGGCAAGCGAATTCACTATTTTGAAATGCTACCATTCATAGTTTAGGGATGCTTTAAAGTCATCAAGGTGTTACTGTTGCATTACCTGAACGTGCTTTGTCTCACCATTTTAGTAACTGTATGTTTTGGTTTTTCTTTGTGCCAACCTATTAATTTTTCTGAGATTTTCTTTCATATAACGTGCTGCATCAATCACAGCACTACTGTGATGTGCTAGTTCATTTGCTCAGCATAAAACATCTTGTATTCCATTTTTCTTTAACTGAAGTGTATAGGATTGGGATTATTGTTTTCAGTGATGATGTGCTAACTACTTGGGACTTTGCTAAGAAAATTGTTTCTGACCAGAGAAAATCTAAATCATTCCCTATATGCTGATTGTTCAGAGCCTAGAATGTGAACTTAGAATGTCTGAGATGTTGCATCTGTGGGGGCGTGGTTTTTTATTTTTAGTAGGAAAAATTATAGTAAAATATTTCATCCCTTCCTTAATAATAAATGCTATCTAAGAAGTTGGTTCAACTCTGGAAATTAAAAAAAAAAAAATTCTAATATGTTTATTCTTCACTTTTGTTCTTTACTGTATGATATCACAGATTTGGGATGGGATAATTCTATAATGAAAGTCTGTTTTGACAATGTAGATAGAGGTCTAACTGGAGAATAACATTAATTGCACTGGTAAAGATTTCACTCAAGAAATCTTACAGTTTTGAAGCATGGTGAGAAACACATTAAAATTGAGTAAATATGTTAAGTGTTTTCAGGAAAGCCAGGGCAGCTCATTACACTAATGGAATGAGCTGCTACGTCGGGGCAGTCCTGCGGTTATTTCTGTGATCAGCAATAAGCCTGGAACTCACCCATGGATATTGCAAGTTTAATGAAGAGTTTGAGTTAATATGCCTCTCCTCTGTTTCTCTGCACCTCTGATGGGACAGAAAAAGCTCCCCAGCTTCCCTAAGATCCCAGTAACCCAAACTGTTTTCTCCGTTGCTCTGGAAGACGTTACTTTGCTGTTGAGCTGGAAACAAACGTGGCAGGTAATGGGAAGGGAATACTGCCATTACACTTGAGATCCCCATGGCTTCTGTGGAATGTCTCATGGTAAAAGTGCTTCTGGCGATGTTTAACTTTTCCTGCTGTCAGCCCTTCAAGCGTGTGGTTGAGGTGAAAGCCTTCGTACTATGAAGGAAGAGAGGAGAAAAGTTAATTCAGTGCCTCTTATGCTACACAGGATTGGCACACTAACACGTCATTGGCAAAAGCAATCCTCTTCATAATAACAATGAGAAATAAGTGCATTGCAACGGTTTTCATCCCATGTCAATGATTGTGCTAATTAGTCCCCAAAATAATCCTAAAAGCTTCACTGAGAAGCTTCTAAAAAAATGATTAAAAAAAAAAATCATTAATGGGGGGACGAGGGGGCGAAAGGAGAATAAGAAATCCTTGTGCTGGTAGATCTTAAAGCGGTTCACGTGATGAATGCCAGGTGAGGCACCCTGCAGCCTGAGCAGTGTATCTCTCCTCCTTGTGCAGTGTGACAACTGGGGAGACGACGTTCTTCCTTAGTGAAATTCATCAGGGTGCTTCAGGTAAGCATTGATCAGCACTGTGAGGCTGGAGGGGCCCAAATGTCTGCTGGTGACAGCAAAAGACATACTGGGATTGGTTTAACATGTGCAGCGTGATGGAATTTGATAATTTTAGTAGCCTTCCATGTTTACTGTCTATATGGGCTGCTGTCTGCACGTGCTTGGGTTGGTACGTGTAAATGATGTGTTTATGTAGGTGTAATTCACAGCTCCACCAAGAATGCTCAGAGGGTTAAGACAATGCACTGATAGGACAGCAGGTAGTAGGGCAGATGTGCAAGTCCACCAGTAAGTTAATGCTGGATTTATTTTCCATGCATCTTGGACTGCTGGGGGTGTTTCTAGAAGAAACTGTGGCTCACAAAAGTGACTATTGAAAACGTTCCTTAGGAAAAATTACAAAACCACTGGTTTGTGTTGGCTCTGCCAAGGCAATGCATTTTAATTAATTTTTTTGGGAGTCTGGGTGCTGGTGGTTTGGTGTTAGAAAGTCACCGATGAAAACAAATTACTTCCCCCTTTCAATCTGGGTGTTGGTGACTTTTGAAATAAACATCCCAGCCTAAATTGGGCTCTCTAATCCAACCCCTGAACTCAAATCCCTGCTAATTCCAAAGTGAGATTGAGTTACTCAAGGTCTTGTTCAGACTGGTTTGGAGTATTTCGAGGGATGGAGAATTTGCAGCTTTTCTTGGCACCTGTTCTGGTACTTACCCACTTGTGCTGTGAAAAATCTCATTTCCTTTATATTTAGTTGATAGAGAAGAATGTGTTGGTCAGCCTGCTGATACTGTTTCACATATAAACTGACTTTTGCAGATTAACGGAAAGGAACAAATGAATTATTTTCAGCAGAACTATGTGACCAGTGTTTCTGCCTTATCTCGATAACCTGAGATTCTTTATTTTTAAACTGAGTGGATTTAGACTTGTACTGATCCGGTTTCCCTGAGGTTTCAATGTTTTGTTTTGTTTTCGTATCTTCCTGTCCATTGGACATCTTAGTTGGTGGACTCCTGCTTATTGCTGGTGATATTTCATCTTTCTCTTGCTTCCTGCAACTGAGTCCTCAGCCTAAATATGATGAAACGCCTCTTTTGTGTGTTATTCCTGCTGCCTAACAAAAGCAAAGGAACTTTTTGTTTTCCTTTTCTCTGTCACTGCTGAGAGCTGTACGGGAGCCTGCAATCTGAAGGAGCAGGTGCCTTTCCTGTCTCCCAACTCTTTGTTCAAATCAACAGAAATTTCAAATTAGGCTGTTACTTCTTTTACTTCTTTTCACAGTGTTTCTGAAGTTCCTCTCACTTTGTTCTTTCCAGTTGTTTTGAAAATACTGTGGATCTGTTCCTTTCTCATTTTCAGTGGCTACCTGTTGAAGGACCTGTGGTGCATGACTTTCAGGTTCCCTTGTGTTCTTCCCTCACAGGCAGCTTGTTCTTTTCAAACCCGGTTCTTTTTGCCCTGTTAAAATAAGCCATTAGCTGTCACCACTTCATCCAGTTCTCTAAGAGATGTACGTGCACTTTTTCCTCATGCTTCTGTTACCTCTATTACCTGAAAAACACTTGAGATCACTGCTGTGTACTTCGTCTTCTCTGAGGGCCCTTTTCTGCTGTGATCCATGCTGTAAATGGCCTCGTGTGGTGTAAGCAAATAACCTAAAGAAGCAGCAATTGTTCCTATAGGCTAAATTAGTACATTTGTATGACCCGTATATATCACCTTCCTTGTTTCTTCAGTCTGTTTTCAGTGCATTCTGTTTGGTCTCAAACAGTGAGTGCTGACTGCTGGTAAGAAATAGCAAAATAGTGGAAATGAAGATCCAGGAGGAACAAACCAGATTTTCTCGGTGTGTATTTGTGTGTGTGTGTGTGTGTGTGTGTGTGTGTGTGTGTGTGTGTGTACACAAACATACTACGCACGCAGTTGACATAGCTGTGTGGTAGTATTGATGGAGGACCAAGAAAGTGCTTCTGATAATGGAATATTCTTTTAATTTGTGGACTTCCTTTTTGGCTAATGAACTTGGACTACTGGCATAAGTTACTCCCTAGAGACAAGTGGTAATGCAGATGTGGAGCTGCTTCTACAGTCCTGGGCAGAGAGCTGTGCATGTGGTTTTATTTATTTATTTATTTTTTATGTATCACGATGTAAATTACATTGTGAAGGTAGCTACAAATGTTTGAGGCTATCTGGGTTTGTTGTTGCTCATATGTGTAGAGAAATAGTGGGGGAAAAAATGTTTGGGGACGTTTGAGTCCCCGTGAAAATGAACTTGTATGTCGTCTCAGAGTGAAAATTGGCAGCAAAAAATTGGTGCATTGCTTTACAATAGCTGCTGTATGTTTGCTTTTACTCTTCTCACATATGTAAGAAATTAGAGTTTCTGTCCTAAAAATCTTACTTCTAAGTACAAATAAGGAAAGTAATGGAGAGTGCGGTGTGTCAGATTTCAGATGCTTGTCAGTCATTATTTGCAGTGTTTGTGGTACTTGAGCTGTTCTCAGATGTGGTCAGGCATTCTCAGCACCAGCGTTCTCTGTATCAGTGTTTCCTACATAGTGCTGAAATTCGAGTTAAGTTCAACTATTTAAATTACTTTGTTGGAGCCTTTTTTACTGGCTTCAGTGCAGATGTGAAACGCAGAGCCCATTACATTACTTGAATGTGTTTATCTTGGCTAGTGTTTTCTACTCCACAGCACGTTCAGCTAAAATAGAACCAAATATAAAACCAGCAGAGGGATGTTTCTCATTCTAAAGATAAATCCTAATGCTTTCTTTGCAGGGAGTAAAAATCGGGCGTGGAGGAGGTCTGGGGAACGCAGACTGCTGATTCAAGGCTGCTGGAATTCATTGGCTAGTTGTATCATAAGCAGCTTCTGTCATGCAGGTCTGCTGTCGTGGTGCTGTACGTTATACCCTACGTAACTACGCTGCATTGTAGGACTGCTGGCTGGTGAGAAGCATTGCTGCTGTCGGTGGTGCCTGCCTGGCACAAGCTGGCACGCTGGCTGCCTTTCCAGACCTGCTGCTTGTGGTTTCCTCACAGTGGAGCAGGAAATGGCACCGTGTTTGGGCAGCACGTGCTTCTGGCCTCTGCTCTGAAGACATAGGAAATGTACTGAGGGGAAAATGTGAAAGCTTGTCAGAATAAAATGTCCTTGAGATATGGGCAGGGATAAAAGGTTAAATGGTTTGCTCAGACTGAAAAAATACTTTTAGCTGCCGTCTTCAGGGTATTGTTAAATTGGTCTGATAATTTGCTATACTTATGCTTAAATAACTGCTTTCAGTTTGTCAGCAAGGACTTCATGAATGCTTGTATAGCTGAACTAAACTTTTTATTTTCTGCTTGTGTGAAAAGATAAAATGCCAGTAATTAATTCTTCTGCTTCCGGAAGAAAGGTTTTGTTAGCAAATGACTGCAAGAAACAATGGCTGTATGTGTGTGCATCTGACTACAAGGAGGTGCTGGACAAAGGAGTTCTTCCCAAAGATAAGCAGTAAAATCTTTTTCCAACATTTGGCTTGAAGGCATCTTCTTGGTGAACTCTCGCATTGCCGTGCTATTTTTGTTGCTGCTGGTAGTCACAGGGCTTGCCATGTGGTTTTTGCTTGTTTTCCTAGCCATTAGCTGCTGGGGTGCTTCACGTGGGTCAATATCGTTTCTTTTTGTTCTTGCTTAGTGACAGAAATCCCAAATCTTTAAAAAAAACAGAACAAAACAAAAAACCTGTTCTCCAGCATAGCAACATAACATGCTGCTGCTGTGCTGTTTCATCTGCTTATCTTTAATAGTCTTCACTGCTTACGCAGACCCGCTTACCTCTTTAATGAGAAGCTATGTCCTGCAGCGAGGCAGCATGGATTTTGCTTCTAGGCTTATGTCATCGGGCTGCAAGTTGAAACTGGTTAAAGCACTTTTTGTTATTTTCCTGTCAGTTCTGCTGATGGTTGCCTCTTCAGTTTCTCTAATGTGCTGAAGGGCTGCTCTTGTTGTAGAAAGAAACCCGAGTAAAACATGCTAAGTGGAAATCTAATTTTGAAAAGCTATCAGGATTGATTGGGGGCAGGTAGTAGCCTTGTATTTTCAGGGGATAAAGATGAAATATCTTTGCGTTTTGAGTACTTGTAAATCCTGGCTACTAGACAAATAAATGCCAAAACTATATGATGAGTTGTGATGTTTTAATAACACCTAGGAAACGCTATCTTAAATGTCAGGAGACATTTACAGCCAGCTGTAAATACGTGGCAGTATTTCCTGTATGACTTAGTTTTTGTTTCTATTGTACTTCAAATTGCTCTATGCAAGCTGTTGGTATTTATGGGACTTCTGTGAGTTGGTGGGATTTTGGCATTTCTGGAAGCAAAACAAGATAGGCTTTTGGAGGTTGTTTTGTTTTTAAATATTTAGAAGCTATTATTAAAAAAAAAAAATACAGAGTAACTGATAGACACCAAAATGGCTGTGCAGAATGTCTCAGTGGTGGTATTTAGTTGTTGTTCTCTCAAGTATGTCATACTGAATCTTCAAATAGGGTTTATTTTGAAGAGTTGCATCTCCTGGATGTTTCTGGTGCGTGCTTGGCACAGCAGGGAGAGGTGGTAGGGATCTGGATTTCTTCATTCAGCAGCTGTGTGAGGAGCAGTCTTTGTGCCCACCAGGGCACCGCAAGTGCAGCTGTGGTGCTTTTAAGTCAGGCAGTTCAGGTATTGCTCTTGGTTGGTGTTCAGCTGTCTGGATATTCTCTGAATTGTCAGTTCTGTGAATATACATCAGAGGCCTTTTCACTTACAGGAGCAAACTGTTGAAGGTTTAGGTACTCATTCAGGAATCAGAGAGATGAGGTTGGTGTTGGTGGACCTACTCAGACCTTGCTGGCTGTGAGTGGTCACATTTCACCTTGTTTTTCTTAACTACCAAGTGGGTAAATAGTGTAACTTCACTGCTGCATGAAACAAAAGCCACCAAAATACACAAAGTTCAGGTGTATGGAAATGATTTATTTGACTAGTTTTACAAATAGGCATTTTCACTTTACTCATTTTTGTGGAAAAATGGTATTTGTATCACAAATAATGCAGCGCAGACTTCCTTAATAGTGGCTTATGGGCTTTGAAATCATCTTCTCTTTATGGAAAACAAAGCACTTCTTGTGAGTCAGAGTTTAAAAAATGCTACATTTCTGCATCTTTTCATGTGAATTCGTTGGAAGACTGATATTAGAATATTAGAAAGCTAATTTCAGTCTGAGTTTAATTGTTGTATGTATCGTAAATAGATTGTAAATGGCAATTTACATAAATGTTTCTGTATGAGTAAACTTTGAAGTTTCTCCTTTTGCTTTAAGGATCAAGAACGTTATCTGGTAAAGAAAAAAATATATATATTGTTTCAGATTTTGATGGTCTGTGTTCTAAGACTCAACCTCACTTCCCTGTCAATAAAACTGCTGCAGTGGACAGTTATGTCTGGAAGGCAACAGTCCATTCTTCCTCACATCCCAACACGCTGCTGTCTGTTGCAGGTGTTTGAATGGAGTGCTCTACTACAGTTTTTTTTATAATATAGTGAATAAATAGTTCAATTCCTCCACCTTCCTTCCACTTCTAGCAATAGTCAATTAAGGATTCTTATTCTTCTTTATGAAGTGATTGCAATTATTTATTTGTTCTTGTTTGTCTCTGGAGATTTGTCATTAAAATGGTGGCTTTGGAATTAGCGGCATTTTTCCTATAAGTGCTGACAAAGAGTTTTCTGGATGGAAAATGGTTCAACTTTGTGTTGTTTTTTGCTTTTTTTTTTTTTTTTTAACCTATTTTTGGTCAAATTTGAAAATGGCTCATTTTGCTAATGGCAATGCTCTTTAAAAATCAGATTGTTTTAGCACAACAGATGCGTTTGTAGCTGGAGATTTCTCTTTCCAAAATGCTCTTGGATATTAGCATGATAAAATCATGTTTGGAATGAGGATGAATATAATTACTGCCTCTTGTATGGTATAGCTTAAACCTCATATAATTACTTTTAAAGTCCTTTCATCGCAATAAGAACATATTAATTGACTTTGACATTTATCACTTGTTTTATATCAGCATAGGCTAATAAATGCCGCTTGTACTGGCAGCCAAACGATGCGATGATATCAGCTGTCATTGAGGTAGGTTAGTGCAGTCCACGCAAAAGGTCCTTTCTGCTCCGTCTGTCCCACGATCTGTGGCTTCCACATCTTGAGTCTGACTCTGGGCTGCATGGTCTGAAATAGAACAAGCCAAACCCCTGCTCTTCTCCTTCCCAGCAAACATGGGGGGATGCAGCCTATTAGGAAGTATTTTCAGCTCCATGCTGTTTTTTTTGTTTTGTTTTGTTTTTTTGTTTTTTTTTTTAACTAGCTTTGGGGGTACATAGCGATCTCCTTCTCTGTGAAAATGTGTGTGAGTTAACTTTGTTTTTGATAACTGTAGCGAACCATTTGATCAAAGTGGAAGAATGTGAACTGACTGGAAGAGAGATTCCCCCTCTGGGGGCAATTTCTGGATACCTGTTAGGAGGGGATTGGGATCTTAAACAGCCAGAAAAAAATTAAAGGCCAGAAGAATGGATTGTGAGTGAGATAAGGGCAAGAAGAAGATTAGGCACAACTTAAACAGGAGTGTAAGTGGTTTTGCATTTTAGACTGGCGTGAGAATTATTCTCCTTAGTGGCTTTGAGTTAAGTATTTTTCTGGCTTTTGTCTTCTCTCCCTTTAAGTGTGAGTGCCCTGCACCTTCATTTTCTCCACTTGTTGACTCTTTTGGTTGTGTAAATCTCTGAGAGCCACATTTAACCCTGGCAGTTCTGTAGCACTCTGTGTCTCAAGACATTTATTTATAACACCCAAAACCTGTTGTTTTTGAAGTGGGCAAATAAGAAAGTTTTCTTTCTTTTAACAACTGCATACGAGGGAACAATTTTGCTGTGCTGGTGACTGCTTGCTTGTAAATGTTAATAGTTTGACAGTGCTGAGCTGATATTTTTCTTCTAAAGTGGCTACCACGAAGAAAGCCCCTCAGGGATACGGGACTCCTATGGAGTTTCAGAAAGCAATGTTGTGCTTGATTAAGTTTAGACAGATGATGGAGTGATGTAGTAAAATCATTTCTGTTAAGGCATAATATAACTTAGAATGCAATGCGGTACCGGTGGGACTGATAAAAATGAAATACTAAAGAAAAACCATGCCCTTACATAGAGCTTTCAGCAGCAGATGCAATAGATGTAATTCAGTTGTGTGGTGCTGGAAACATAACATTGATTTACCATGAATCAAGAGAAATAGCTTGTACCTTGCCTGCTTGAATGGGTCGCAGCAATCTTAGTGAAATGAGTTACCTAAAAATGGGTTGGTACGAGAATTCCTTCTCTTTGATAGGGGTGGGAGATGGCTGTAGGTAGGTGAAAGCAAAATAAAATAAAAAATGAATAAAATCCTGAGAGATACTTCATGTGTAACTGCTGGGAATTGCCGACTTTCCCTGTACCTGAATTGTACGTGAAAAAATAGAATACCTTCCAAGTTAGTCCTCCATAACCTGCATGAAACTGAAGCAGAGGTTTAATAGAATGAGAGCTCCTTGTACTATTTGCACGAATTACTTGATCTCATTGCGTAGCATCTGTGTATGACAAGATAACTGCTTTTTTTCCTGTTAAAAAATAAAAGACAAAATAGCACTTATGGTACAGCAGAACTTGCAATAACTTTCTGGGAAGTTAGCTCTGTTACTGTGTGGCTTGTGACGGCTTTCTAGCTTTGACTTCTCTGAGATGCAGCAATTCTCCTGCTCTGAACCAGGTCAGTTACTGGATGAAGTGATTTCTGTTTCTTTATTGCGTTTTTGGAGCTGATATGAGGCTAACAAACAAGTTTACTACCTTCACCTTACAACTAGAAACAGATACGTTTTCCTAATGTTAAAAAAAATCAGTGTATGGCTGTTTAATCAATGGATATATAGATTGGTGTGTGTGTGTGTGTGTGTAGTGTGAGTATGTGTATATGTGTGTGTGTTTATATATGTATATATATATACATGTATATATATATGTATATATATATACACACACACGCACACACACATATATATATATATATATATATATATATCCAGGAGCTTGGCTAATATAATTTATATTGGAGAAATGAGAGAAAGTCACTCACCCTGTCCTGGGCTTGCGAGATGAACTCCTGATGGAGCAGATCTCCAGAGAGATCCTTCCCCAGTGGCAGTCAGCTCTTAAATGGGTCTAGGAGAGGTGGAGCCAGGCTCCACCCCTTCCTGCAGCACAGGTGATTTGCCTTCACCTGTGCTCCCGTGGCTGACTCATTGCTCGCCTCAGGTGATCAATCAAAGGTTCAGGCCGTGATTCAGCAGCCCCATACAATGGCTTTTATTCCTCTCCTTAATTTTCAGGTGACTCAGGTTTCTGCCTGAAGTACAATTAATTTTAAATACCATTAATGTAGACACTGATACTTTAAACAAAACATCATAGTAGGAGTACCTTTTGTTCTGGTCACCTTTGTTGTCCTGCTTCTCTCTATGTGCTGCTCAGTAGCATTGGGTAAAACTCAGTATGTCAGGAAATGTGTATTTATTTTTTTATTTTCAAATTTACAGAAATTCTGCAATTGTGGACAAAAAGCCTTTTCATGGGGGCTGCATCTCCCTTCAGTACTGTACATTTAAGCCACAGTGTGCAGATGCAAGTGTTGTGCAGGTGAGATTGAACAGCATATCAGAATAGCGCCTGTTGTAGAATAAGGCTTGATGAGAGGCTGTGTACTTGTTTGTCCTATTGCCTGAAGTGCTAAGGCCTGCAAACTGTGGAGTTTAACAGGAATAACTCAAAGTATTGGCAGCAGGGTGCAGTGAGCAAGTGAAATCTGACCACTGGGGGAGAAGTGATGCTTTAAATGGAGCTGTTGCATATTTGGTTATTCTCAGCTAGTCAACTCAATTTCTCCCCGATATTCTTGGTGAAAGATTGCTGCTCCTGGGAGGCAAATTTGAGAAAGCAATCAAATAAGTCCATTAGGTATTTCAAGAACCCCCCCTGCTCTCCTGAAGGGGGAAAAGAAATAGAGCAAGATATTTAGCTCTAAAAGTAAAAATAAGCTCCCCTGGTATGTGAGCTGGGTTTCTGGATGTTTGGAAAGTGTTTTTATGGAATTAATTGATTGGGCTCTTTTTTATTTTATGAAAGGAGAAAGGAGAAAAAACAAAAACAAAAAAAACAGTATTTGTTTTCATGAACCAAAAACTGGCATACATTTATTGTCATCTTGTGTGAAAGAAATGGTTACGTGGGGTCACCCACCCTTGTTCCCCATCCTTTGTATGTGAGAGCAGTAGATGCTCAAACAGTTGGAGGTGCTGAGTCAGCATTCTCTACTAGAACTCTTGGAAACAAATGGAATTCCTATTTGACGGCTGTGTTACAAGCAGGTAAAGGAATTGTATCGGTCCCGTATGAGTACAGGAAAAAAAAATCCAGTAACTAAATATCAGCCCCCATTCTCTGCCACTTTGCCTGGGATTGCAAAAAACAAAACAAAACAAAAAACAAAAACAGAATGAAACCTTTTCATGGGTGTAACAGGGATTGATGTTACAGCTAAAAATTGCTTTTAGATACAGTATTTTGGAAGAACGCAGAGCAGAACCGTACGGTTTTACTGGTCTGTTACAAATCTCATTTATACCCTTTCTCACAGTCTTCTAACTAGGCAAGCAGATGTACATAATCATGGTAACTTTTTAAATCAGTTTGAAATAACATTCACTTTACTGTTGAACATTTATTTTCTTTTCCCTTCTGAATCTTATGTTTGGGATTTATCTTGTTGATACACCCCGTCCCTAGAGGCGTCCAAGGCCCTGGGCAGCCTGGTCTAATATTAAATGGGGAGGTTGGTGGCCCTGCCTGTGGCAGGGGGACTGGAGATCCATGATCCTCGAGGTCCCTTCCAACCCTGGCCATTCTGTGATACCTTCTGTAGCACTTCATAGCGGCCAAGAGAGCGCATCGGAACATAAAATGAGAAATGATGCAAAGAACAAAATTACGTGTAAATATATACTAAGCTGTAGCAGGAGACTCCTCTTAATTCCTTGAATGGAGTCAACGTTTTCCAAACAGGGCATAACTTAAAGGGTTCTGCTTGGAAAGTGCAAACTAGTCAGAGTAACTTTAAAGTATCAGTAAAAGTAGAGATAAACACCCACAGAACTGAACGTGGCACTGATTTTCAAAGGTTAAAATTTTAAATAAAATTCAGAGGAAATCTGTTTTAATTAAAAGTAAAGCAATGAGTTAATAGAATAATGAGAATATTGAAAAGGTAAACCAAGGGTGGGAGCTTTAGGAACAGAAAGACCACCCACCCACCCACTCCCAGCCCTGAATCATTACCTTTCTTTGTGCTGTATGGTTAAAAATTGTTGTCTGGATTTTCTAGCAAAACCGACAGGAAATCACATTTTAATTAAACACAAGGAGCAGAAGGTAAACCAAACTCAAGCAAAACATTAGCAAAATTGAAAATAAACATATTCTGCCAGACCTTGGTTTTGGCATATGTGCCTCTAAATGGAGTATAGTGAAGGAGAATTCCAGTATGTGTAGCATTAAGTAGCAGTGTGTGTTGGGAGCTGGGTTTTGGTATTGGCCAGGTGATAGAAGAACCCTGATAAGCAGCAGAAGGTTTCTGCAGGCTGGAAGATGGGTCCTGAGATCTGGGAGGCTGGTTGTAGATACTGTAAGGGCTTAGAAGGACATTGAAGAGCAGTGTCTGTCACCTCTCTGTTTCGCACTGATATGAGTTCTTTCTTGGGTCAATGATACATAAACTGAACAGTCTGAAACCCAAAATAAGATATTTGTCAAACCTGCTAGGCAGTTTTCATCTTCATAAACTGAGCAAACATCCAAGTAACAGTGCAGTGTTTAGAGGTGGTTCACCACTACCACTGAGAATTAAGATGATGGATTACTGAATTGTTGTTCAATAAAAATGGGAGTAGAAATTACATGCTCAACTGCTAAGATCAGGCAGCCTAAACCATTTGTGTTCAAAGTCGAATCACTGAGTAGCAGGCAAGTTCTTGGGCAGAAGATTCGAGGCAAAAATAAGAAAAATCATAGGAGCTTCTAAACCATTTTATAATTTTTAATGTGAAAAACACTTAAAGGGATTTACTCTAGAAATGTTTTTCTTGTCTTTTATTTGCTTCACCAGAAAATTAAGATGTGGTTAAGTTCTGCTTCCCATTTTAAAATCCATGTTTGAGTCTTCAAAATGCTTCTGTGGGCTATTTGCATTATCTTTTTACCTTCTAAGATGATTTGTAAATTGGCTTCAAATGGAAGAAAGGTTGCAATAAAAGTTGAATCTGATCATATGGATATACTGTCTTTTGAACGTTTCTGGAAGCAAATCTTATTTTGCTGCTTTAATATGTTTGAAGTTCAAATTAATCTTACACCTAGATTAGCATTACTGGGATGTGATAATGGATTAAGTACTGATCTTTCTTGCCCCCTGTTTCATCAGCTGCTTTCTTCTGCAGGAGTGGTAATTGCTTTGGAATGGAAATCTTCAAATACTATTTTAGTTGATAAAGGTTTGTGCAATATCCATGCAGATGCTCTTTTTAATTCGAAAGGATTTTTCTACTATTTATTTTGACATATGTTAAATAGCGTAAGAAAGATCAGAATGTGAATCACAATTCCTTAAAGAACTTGTGTAATAGCTGTTTGAGTAGACATATAAAATCATAACGTGGAGCTCAGCTCATGAAAATTTCCAACTAAGAATATGATTGCCAAGCAAGCACTAAAGCATTTATCATGCTTAAAGCACCCCAGGATTGACTATAAACAAAGTAAAACTATCACAAGGAATCAGTAGCCAGTGTCGGATCGAGATGAAAAATACAAACATTAATACTAATAATATTAGAAGAAAAGTGCTAGCACTACTAACGTGAGTAAGGTCTTCTCTTTCTGATTCAGGTAAAAATTCATCTGTACTATTTTGATCTGGAAGATGAAAGACATAGCTGCAAATCTGATGGAATTGCAACCTGAGAACAAATAGAAACAGAAATCAGCTTTCAACATCAGATGAATTCACCAGAGCAGGAGAGTGTTAACCAAGTTAATGAGTGTAATGTAAGTAAGGCTTGTAAAGGACATGCGGCTGTGCATCTAGCTAGCTTCTGCCTCTGAACTGAGAGGTTGCTTTGTTTCTTGTCCTTACCTGATCCTTGCAGTGGTTTGACTGCAGCCTCAATTACAGAAACAAGAAAGTTTGGGATTTAATTGAGAAAGAAAACTGTTATTCTTCAGTGACAATCTCAAGACAACGCAAAAAAGTTCACTGCAATTTGTAGGGGCAGCCAATATTCCCTTTGTTTTATGATGGTAACTTTGACTTCACATAAAGCATTAGAACTTTACTGGCAGCAAAATATTCAGTAAGAGTACTAGTTAAACACAATTTGAGCTTATAACAGAGAAAACCATAGCAGATGACAACGAGCGACCAACAAGCAATATCAATTTACAAGAAATTGCTTTTTTCTTTTAAGTGTGTGGTTACATTCTGATGCATAATACATAACAAGCTGATACTGAAAGAGTAGCCAAATATTGTTTAGATTCTCTTTGTCCCCTGGTGGTGAACAACATAGAATTTTTAAGTATACAAAGTTTTAATTTTTAGGAGTGCTACAAGATACCGATTCATTGAAAATCCAACAGTCAGCGTTAGATGATCTGAGATGATCCTTCCTCAGTTTATAAAGCTTGCATCTTTAGTACTGAGCTGATCGTGAGAGATCTGCCACTTTCTTTTCATTGCATTATTAATGGTAGAGATTAATCAACCAGTGTATTTCCAAAGTCTGTATCATAAATGTGTAAAATGAAGCTTAATAATAACCAAGTTAAAATTAAATATTTTCATTAATTGACATTAAGGTGCTCATCCTTTTTTTTTCTTTTTTTTTTTTTAATAGTGAAAGCTTTACTGTTTAGAGATGCAAAACCCCTAAATAACCACTGACAGTAATAGCCAGTAGAATTAGAGTCAGATTAACAAAGAAAACCTTTGGATTCTTGGTAGGCTCTTTCTTCTCCTGGGAATAAATCCTGATCCACAGCATTTTCTCCAGCAGTTTGATTCCTAGTCTTGAAGTGCATCCATTTGTAAAAATGTGGTGATCTACCTCCGTCCATCCCAAATTACACATTCATGGCTTAAGTATTTCAGCTGGGATCGCAGTGTGTCAGCAGCAGGCAGATCCTCCGGTAGCCTTCACTTGGTGAAAAGTGGAGCTGGTACTTGTGCAGCATCTCCCTCATAAGATAAGTTGAAGTTATTAAGAGTGCAGCTGAAAAGCCAAGAAGGTTGTACATAACTAGAGAGGGTTCACTGACGATGAGCCACAAAGCAAACAACAAAGCATCCCAACAGAAAATGGCAATGGCAGTCGTAAAATCAGACAATAAAGTGATCCTACCATGAGGGCAAAAAAGAAAAAAATAATTAATCCCCCCCAGAGAATCAGACTAAACAGAAAACAAAAAATAAACAGGCTTAGTGCAGAGAAACACAGGCATATAGCAGCAGCCATGTTGCCACTGAAATATCATGTTCTTAAGCAGATTAGGAAAATTCCTCTTGTACTAAGCTCTAGCAGTTTGCCTGCTAAATATATTGTGGGCTGTTTTTGAATGCCTCCATAGATTGCATATCTAGAAAACACATTCCAGAAACCTGTGGCTTTTAAACCTTTTGTTTTCCAAAGAAAGAATTCTGTTGTAAGAGTTGTGTTTCAAATAATACAAGAATCTGTGCTTTGTCAATGCATTGGAACAAGATTTGCTCTTCTGTTTTCTTTGAAGCTTGGATGTGTCCCCATTAAAACGTGTGAACTTCCTGTATGTTTGTAGGAAATGAAATTTCGTTGTGTGCGTGTGTATTAACGTTGTGCATGGTGTGGGATTAATGTGTATGCTCTGTTCAGCTGGATGTCCTGAGGATCATAGGGAGCGTAGATGCTTCAGTGATTTCATAAATGTGGTCAGCTGAGAATTAGAAACTTTCTATTTCAGTTTCCAGCACTTTTATATGCACCCGTTTTATGAATCATTTCTTGTGCCAGCGTTGTCCTTTGTTCTGAACAGCCTTCTTTCCATGGGAATTTTCCTGTGATTTTACTCAATGAATCCAAGAGGCTGTCATCGCTTGCAGCCAAAGTCTCCTTTTGCTGAGATGATGGCTGCCAGCCTTTGAAAGTTACTTTCTTTCTGTAATATTGGAAATGCTCCTGCTCTGAACGTAGGAAGGCACAGCTTCTGTGCCCATGCTGTCGTGCTGCAAGCCTCTAAAGATACTTCTGTTCTTTTGGCTAGAAGGACTAATTATTTGCTCTCTTTTAAAAACTTGCTCCATAGATTCAGTTCCTGGAGTCCAGATGATAGTTTTGTCCTTTTTTTTTCTCCTCAAGTTTCCAGGCATGTATTACATAGGAAAATTAATTTTAAGCACAGTAGCACTATCTCAGCGAGGGACCTGGGATGTGTCTGTGTGAATGGCATGGCCAGGACCAGGCCTGGCACCATAGCAGCTGATATGTTTCTGACTGAGCTAATGGCATTATAGTAATTTCCATATTAAGTTCCATCCTGTCCTTGATGCTGCCTATCAACTTGTTTGCTTTTTTTCCAGCCTCCGGCTGTACATTGTCATCAGTTGCAGCCTTTCAGTACCTAAAGGGAGCCTATAAACAGGAGGGGGTCAACTATTTGAAAGGGTAGATAACAGCAGGACAAGGGGAAATGGTTTTAAATTGAAGGAGGGAAGATTTAGGTTGGAGTCAGGGGGAAGTTCTTTACTATGAGAGTGGTGAGGTGCTGGAACAGGCTGCCCAGAGAGGCTGTGGATGCTCTGTCCATCCATGGAGGTGTTCAAGGCCAGGTTGGATGGAGCCCTGGGCAGCCTGAACTAGTATTACATATGGAGGTTGTTGGGCCTGCCTGTGGTGGGGGAGTTGGAGATTCATGATCCTTGAGGTCCCTTCCAGCCCGGACCATTCTGTGATTCTTTTATTTTTGAAATTTGTGTTTGGCTTTATGTTGGAGTATGAGCAGTTAGTGGTGTATATATCAGTTCTGGCATTGTGTTGACTCCTCATCTAATGAATTCCTCACATTTTAGAAGTGTTTGCTCCTGTGCAGTATATACTAATGTACTGTATGCTGGAATTAATGGTAAACGCTGAAGTCTCATCTAGCATTTTACTATAATAAAATCAATTATTTACCTCTGATATGCTTTTTTTTTTTTCTTTTGGTCCTTAATGCGACCTATTTTGCACACTGAAAACATTGCCCAGCTTTCTGAATGAGCATGCGGGATGCTGAGAATGCTTAGCCTGCTCAGAAATAGAAGAGTTGGAGTAATTGTATAATTCGTACAGTGAACAGGAGAACTAACAAAAAGCGAGGATTTGAATAGATCTCGCTTATTTCTTATTTGCTCAATGAGAGCAGAATGGGCTGGGAAGAGATTGATCTTACTCATAGAATCATCATTTCATGGTGGAAAAGACCCCTCAAGATCATCAAGTCTAACCATCAGCCTGGCTGACCAACTCCCATCACTAACCCGTGTCCTCAGTGCCATGTTCACACATTTCTGAAACACCTTCAGGGATGGGGACACCCCCATCTCTGTGCAGCCTGTGTCAGTGCCTGACCATATCCTCTGTGAAGAAAGTCTTGAGATCCACTGTGAACCTCCCCTGGTACGAATGTTTGGAAATATTACTTTATTTTTGTCAGTAGTTTGCTTCATTAGTTTTATGTCCTGTTTGTTATCTCTTTAAAAGTGAATAGGCGGCGGGATGCTATTTAATATAATAAAAATTAACAGGACTCAAAGTATTTAGTCTTAAAGTAAGACTTAGTACTGTCCATTAGATATTTTGCAAATGATTCTCCATAGTTTGTTTTACAGTACACGTTCTGCTTTGTGGAATCAGCGTGCATTGAAATGCTGTGTGCATCTGCATTTATTGTTAAACCTGGGTAGAAAGAGGCTTATAAGTACTCTGTTAGAGTTACTGGGAAAATTAAAATAATACTGTATTCATCTGTGATGCCTGTTGATTTTTAAGCAAGCTGTAATTGCAATGCAGGCAGAGTAGGCACAAACACTGGCTGGATTCTGGCAGCCTCAGCAGAGAGAGATGATGATTTTTGGTTGCTTTACCCCCTGCTGAAATATTTCCAGCCCTGTGTTTTCCAAGCAGGGCACTTCCACAGGACTCGTCTCCTAGTGAGGCAGAGTACACGCTACATCAGAGAAGATGTTTTTTTTCCCTCTGAGCACATGTATTTTTTTTTTTGCCTCTGTTAGGTCCCATTTCTGTGAGCCATCTCAGTTTTTCTCCTAAACATCAAGCTGATGTTTTTTAGAACAGTTGAAAACAATGATGAAAATAAATGATGGGCAGAAAAAAGTCTGATTTGTTATTTAAGAAGATGGTGGAGAATTAGTAAAAGTGGAAAAGCATCTTTGTAAATGTGTTACTTGTAACCTGTTTTTTTTTGTTTGTTTGTTTGTTTGTTTTTTGTCACATAAGTGAGAAAAGACTCTTTAAGATGTTAAGTCAAGAATGCTGCTTACCATACATGTAAATCTGCAATAGCCCCAGAAACTGCACTAGGATTATTTTGGGGTTAGTATAGATGATGCTTAAATCTTCCTGTGCCAATCATCCGTAACTTCTGGGTTAGACAGTGGTCCTGCTTTCTGCTGTTAGAATTCTGAATTCAGCAAATACCAGGTCCACATTAGAAATAAACCCTTAAATCCAGAATTTTTTGATGGAGGGTGTACCATTCAGTGAAGTAAACTGTCATGCTCAAAATACTGAGCTGGATTTGGAGTAATGTTTTATCCTGAAGAAGGAGATTAAATGGGAATCATGCTCCTTGCTTTTCTTTGCTGAGCCTGTATTTTATGAGAAATTACACAGTGAAAACGTTCCAAGCGCTTTGAGCCTGTTGCAATCAGAGTATGATGAAACTAGTGAATCTAAACTGTTTATAGAAATGGCACACATTGGTTAACACAGTGCTAAATCTAGAAGTAAATGACTGAACTGAATCCAGGTGTGCTTTTGTAGGCAGTGAATGGTTTTACAGGATCGGCCACAGCGGCTGAGAGAATGCGTTCATGTCTGAGGATGGATTAAGGAGTTAAACACTGAAACAAAATAAACCAAGGTTTTTCTTGATGGAGAAGACAGTGTATTATACCACACCACATGCAGGTAGAAGGTTGTTATTGGAAAGGCTTTCTTTGCAAGTTACTCGGGTTATTTCTTCACAGGTGGTCACTAAACTAAATGAGCATTTCAGCTCTTTCTTCAGAGTTCGGTCCCTCTCAAACAAAAATACTAATACTTCAGAATATTTCAGTGCGTGTTCTTATTTTATTAATAGTTACCATGACCATCAAGAGTTTTAACAGCTACTACAAATGCTTTTTATTTAAAAAATCCCCTAACACTCCAGGTAAGCACATCAAAACTAACTTCAGCTCTGAGAAATGCTACTGGATGGGGCTGACTGTTAGAGTGGGGATGGGCAGATGAAAATTGCAGCGAAACTATTGAAAAAACTGCTGCGAGCAACTTTGCATAGAGATATATAGCATGTGTTTTGTTTTTATTTATTTGTGGTTGCACCATTCTGGTTCTTTGTTTTGCCTATATTGAGGTTTACGTGCTACTTTTTCCAGTGTGTGGCTTTTTGTAGGCTGTGTGAGATGTGTATGGGCTTCAGTTCTGGGTTCCAGTGCCTTCAAAGTACGTTAAAGACGTTCAATTGAAAACAGTGTGTTAACGACTTTTGAAATAAAGCCATCGTGTGCTCATTACCCAGAAGCCAGCGTGGGCTGAGTGCTGTGAGCATGTTTGGAATTGAACCTCCAAGTATGAACAAAGACATCGATGAGCGTGGCTGCTGTGTGATCTGTCAGCTTCAGGAATAGCCCCTTGCTAAATCCTGCCCATAGAAAAGAATTGTTGAATGACAAATTCTGATGAATGTGCACATCTTGTAAATTTCTTCTGTAGGTACAAAGTGGAATATTCCTTAAAATATGCCTTTGAAGCCAACACCTGGATGAGCCCAAACCTCGCAGTTCCTTCCAAAGGGCCGGAAGGTGTGGGGGATGAAGAGACCTGAATGCTTTGTAGTATGAAAGAATAATGGCTCTGCAGACAGTTCTGAATGCTTGAAGGTCTCTTCCCAATGATGAAGTCATTGTTTGTTCTAATTTGAAGTATTATAAAAGACAGAAGGCAGAAGTTTTAGAGATTGATTCCTATCTTTTGTCTCCATATATTTTCAAGAGAGTACATATTTATAATTTAAGTGCAACAGAGAGAAAATTCTGGCCAGAACATGTCCTTGTAATAGAATCAGCTGTTTCTGTCAGTCCATTACAGAGCACACTAATCACCCATCAGAACTAAAGTCATTAGGCACAGTCTGCAGTTTCTCAAATCTGCTTTGAGAGCGCATCTGCATTTTACTTGTTCTGTAATTGGGGATGAATTTTCCTTTGCTCTGAAACAGATCTCTTGGCACCAAGGAAGTCTGAATTATCCAACTGTATTAAATGCGAGGTTGTTCAGAAATAAATCTGTGAAAGATCCTATGCTTCTTCGTATGAGAAATCACAGAGAGCTGAAAAACCTTAATTCGCTTGACATTTGCACAGTTTATGATATACCTGAAGGACAGCATGGCTGTGGCTGATTAAAAATATGCCCAGGGATGAGGTCAGGCAGCGCCTGCGATTCCCAGCTCTGCAGATTTTCATTTCGAAAGCAATAGATGTTGCTTTCCCAAGATAGGCTCTGCCCCCTCTGAGCCCAAAATTGTCCTGCATACAGCAGTATAAACCTTTCACCACGCTCAGTTTGATCTGTACGTTAATCTTGGGTTTGGCCTAGCACTGCTTTGCAATTTTGCATTCTATTTTCCACCTTCTTGTCGCATGTGAACAGGGAGCAGTGTTCCCATGAGATGAAGGTAGCCCAAGACTGTTATTTTATAATGAAGATGAGGTTGGTGCTTGTTACAGTTCCTCTACCCAATCAAAACCGAGGAGAACATTTAATTGTCAGGTATTTCTAATTGTTATGGTAATCTAGGTATTTCAAAGCAAATAAAGTATCTCTTTAAGAATATGTGTGAAAGAGCTGGTGGGAGATCTTGCTTCACTTTAATGTTTGGTTTTCACTGAAAATACTGTTTTCTAGAATGAATTCTAAGCAGGTAGCTGTAGAAATAGAAATACTCAGTGCTTGGGTGAGTCACGCCTTATATTTCCAGGGGATCAGTCTCTCCCTGTGCATGTAACATGACTACAGACTTTCTGTAGCACTTTGCTTTTGCTGTAAATATTATCTCGGAATGAAGCAGTAAAAACCTTTCTTCCTTTATTTGTATGGAGGATTTAGGTTTCAGCTCGGCTACGGTTTGAAGCCCAGTGCACGTGAACAGTATTGCACCATTCACTAATGAGGACAGGAAGAAGTTCTGCTGGCTGCTCACAGAGATGCAAATGCTGGTGGGCACCTGCTTGCTCCAGACTTTCATAAGGTGCCTAGGACCGTGGAGGTCCTCATAAAGCACAGGACTGTCTGTATTCCTTTGCAAAACCAACCACCTTCCTCCTGTCCCCAGTGCCCTGCGGCTGCTGAGAAGCAGAGATTGGAGAGGGGCGAGCTGGAGTGCCTCGTGCAGATTAGCAAAGCAATGAGAAATTACATCTGCTTGTTCTCTAAATAACGTCCGTTCAGAGCAGATGTAATTAACTACTGAACTTAATGGATGCCTCGTGAGGTTACAGATGCTATCAGTCATAAAGGGGATGAAGGCAAGGGAGCTTTATATGCTTGGAATCCCTTTTAGGGCTAATTACTAAATATCTTTAAAATTGATTGCTTATGCTTTCAATTTCTGAGAGTGTTCTCATGTGATCTGTGTGGAACGGACGTGGTGCAGCTTTTGGGCAGGGTGGGGGACGCCTGTAGTGTGGGGGCTGTTTGAGGAGCAGTGCTGTTCTTCTGCCATAGGGCTTTTTCCCAGAGATCTGATATTAACAAACTTCAGGAGCTGCTTAGTGGTCTGATACAGATGTTCTTGGTGCCTAAATTATTTGAGAAATACATGGTTGCAAAGATCCCTGGGGAGTGGCGTGGCCCCAGTCGGCTGGAGCTCAAGGAACTCAGCTGTGGGGTTGGGGTTTGGGTGGTGCTGTGCAGAGCCCAGGTGATCCCCGGGGGTTGCTTCCAACTCGGAATGTTCTGTGATTCTGTGTCAAATGTCTCTGCTTAATATAGAAGGAAAAAGCCACAACTGACTTCATTCTTGCTGTCTGCTTCCCAAATAGCACGTGACTGGGGCCTTGGTGAGAGGCAAAGCTGACAATAAGCAGGACCCTTCTGGCTGTCATGAGATGCCTGATGATGGTGTTAGTGTTGAGCTGACGGTGAACCTTTTTGGGTCCATCTTCACTATCAGAGTTCTCTCGAACTACAAATTTCAATGCAGTTCTCTTTGTAACCACTGATCCTTGCTCACACTTGCGTCACCAATGCGCTGAATGGATGTGAGCTGGTGAGCAGCCCCAGAAGTTTTCACATGAGATACCCACTGTTTTACAGAATTTCTGTGCAAGGTAAGCCGTGTGAGTGCTGGGCTCGAGTACTCAGTTATAAATTGAACAGAAGATACTTCATGATTTTTGTAAATAAAACAAGTGGTCAGGTAGTACTGAAGCTGACTGGCAATTCTTTTAGAAACAGCCTTTTAAGGAGTAGATGTGTGTATTGTAGAAATGACAACCGACTTAATCATAGATTAATATTAGTACGAGCCGATGAGAGAGGGAATAAAATGGGGTTTGTTTATTTGTAATGCTCTTGGCATTCTTAGCAGCTGTGACCGTTTCCTTGGGGTCGCTGCATGCCCAGTCTTGAAGGAATTTTTGTGCAAGTCAAGACAGGATAATTTACAGAGCAGTGTCTAAAATAGTGTGCTCCTGTATGTTTCTGAGGTGACGCTCCTTTCTGCATTTTCCAAACTTTTGCACAGCATGACCTTCTGACTTAAATTTCTCAGGCTGGCGTGACCTGGCAGAATGAGTGAGCATTGTGAATGTTGTTCCTGTTATTTGGGTGGCAGTTAGAGCTGGGCAGCCTGCTCTGCTCACAGCCTGGATCAGTGATCTGCTTCGTGGCCTTGTAAAGCTAGAATTAGGTAATGAGAAAGATTAATGAGCTGTCTAAGCTGTGCACGTTATTCCTCCCAGTATTGCTCTGCCTCAGGCTAATCTGTGCAGAAATTATAATGTATGTAATAAAGATTTGGAGTTGGTTAAGTATGTTAGTTCTCAGATTTTGAGCGATAGCCTGCCTAAATAAAAGGTAGAAGACCACCATGCATCTCAGCTTGTGTGCAGTTGGTCCATACGTTTGGACAGCTACTTCATTTTGGGAGTCAGTTATCTGACAGCCTGCTGAAGCTATTGCTGTTGTTTTATATATTGACTGTTATGAGAGCAAGTCTTTTCTGCTGCTTGTTCTGTGCTTCTGTGCCACATCTACAACTCTTGGGGCTGCAACGTGTAAGCTGTAATCTTCAAACAAAGTTATATCTGTGATCTTTTACGTGCTATGTATTAATAGTAAGTATGGCAAATGTATTTGAAGAGAGCTGCTGCTATACAATTGCTCTTTTTCTGTTGTTGCTAGCCTTGGGGAAGACAATCAAGCTGATGGCAAATTAGTTTGCTGACATCCAGGATTGAACAGCTGAGTTACTGTACCTGCTCTTCTTAATGTGACTGGGGTTCTCAGGGGTTGGCTTTAATTTTCAGAAAGCATTCACTGTTTAACCTCAGTTGAAAAGCCTGGGCTCAAATATGAAGGTAGCTATTTTCTTTACTGTGAAAGAAAGACTGCTGCTTTACTGATAGCACGGAATTAGACTGACCCTGGGCTCTCAGTCCCGAATAAGAGATGGGAATGAACGCTGCGGAGGAAATGAGACTTGGAGAACTGCAAGTCATTCACCATTCTGTTCGTGAGCCTTGGCTGTGAGTGCCCACACAGCACATAACCCACAGCTCGGCTGCAGCTGCTGTGGGCCCAGGCTCGGGCAGCTCTCTGCTCACCCACTTGGAAATGTGGTTTGCATACATTGTTTGTGTTGTCATCTGTCTGTTCAAGCTATGATGTGTGGCTTCGGTTGCATCTGTTGACATGAGTGGGTTTGGTTGGGCCCATGGTGTGCTGCATCATGTTGTACTGTGGGCTTCAAAACGTGATGTGGTGTACAGAACATGGAGTTCTCGCTCCAGCTTATATTAAAAAGAAAACAATTTTTATCTATCTGTACATACACATAGAAATATGCATATATATACTTTTAAAGTCTATCTATCCATCTATATGATATGCACATTTATGGAAGTGGAGCCTACTCGGAATATTATGTGAAAATTCTCATCGGTTTTGAAGATGTATTCTGTAATTACTTTAGGTCAAGTCACCAGTAGCCTTAGTCTTATGACGAGCCCAGAGGTTAAGTGGTACAAAAGGTTAGTGGGCAACTTCCAGAGCCATATATTGTTGAGAGGTTAACGTGCAGATGTGGCCCAGATCCTTCACTTTGCCTACAAAGGGGGAACTTTGTGTTGCTCAGGCAGAAGGGCTCGTGGGGGACAAGGAAGTAATTGGCTGTGATTGAGAATTTTGTTTAAAGTTGAAAGGGCTTTTGGCTTTATTTTCTTCTTTGCCATTATTTGAAATAAACCCAAGGCTTTTTTTTTTTCTTTTTTTTTTCAGAAGAGTACAAAAAGGGCAGAGGATGCTAGAAACATTAAATGCATCATTGGCTGATTCTTGACCCACTGGTTTCAGGACCGATGTAAACTGTTTATTTAGAGAAATGGGGTCATCTGTCAGCCCAACAGCTGTCTTTTTTTTTCTTTTTTCCCCACCATTGCTTTTATACGTTAGTATACTTTGCAAATGATGTTTCTACAGACAGACAACTTCTGCTGAGGCAGGGAACTAATCCAAAGAATGTGTTTAGTTTGCTTTGGGTGTGTAGGGTTATTTAGGATAGCACCAGCTGAACAGGTGTACTGCAAACCATGGTAGTGCCATGCACGTGGTCCTGAAGGATCTGACACCCGCAGCCATGAAGGTGAGAGTTCTTAGGGAGGGTGCTTTGGGGAACAGGAGCACCGCTGGGCTTGGCAGTTCAGGATGTGTGCGATTGATTGCAGGTATAAATTCAGTATGGTGCTCAGTAAGGTCTGGGAATGAAGCTCGGTGTCCTCGCTGTGTTTTGAATGACAGCAGAAAGTGTTTGGATTTTTGTTTTCTGTATTTTAAGCATCACTGTAGTTAAGCAGATGATGTAACCATATGATTCTGAATTTAGTTTCTAAAAGGACAGTATATGATATTAAATAGCATCTGCAATATATTCCATAGGCTAATCTGGCATTCAGTACAGATATGTTTTGTGTTGCTGTTTAAAATTCTTTGCTGATGAGTTTGGCAAACAATTTCAGATGTAATCATTACCTGAGAGAGAAATTGAGAAGTACTGTTTTAATAACCATTTACAATGATATGATGAAAAGAAGGAAATTATTTTTCTTGACAGATTCTGATGGGAAAAAGAGGAGCTTAGTGTGGGGTGGGTGTTTTTTTTTTTTCTTAATCACCATGAAAAATTCTTTTCTGTTAATCTGATGGATGGATTACAGTTTGTCCTTGCCTGGCCAGGTTGTATTTTCCATCAGAACTGGAGATTCTAACCCTCATTATATCATTTCTGTAATGCAAATGGTTATGTATAGAAAGAGATTTAATTAATCCCCTGCTGGTCGGTGGATACCCTAAAGCAAACGTAGTCAGCAAAGGAAAAAAAATTAAAACATGAGTGCACGGTACTGGGTCAATGAGTGTCAGTGGAATTTCATCATCTGTGAAATATTAACTTATTAACTGAAATGTATTTACTGGTGGAGCTGTAAAAATATTTGTCTATTGTCCCAACTGGTATGATAGTGAGCTGCCATGCAGGAAGCCAAGGTCACAGGCAATCTCAGGAATCACACTGGCTGCTCTGGCAAAGGTGTGAAGCATCCTGAAGGCAGCCGTGGTTCTCCCTTCAGTTTGAAAGGGCTGCATTTAAACAGCCATCAGCGCGGCTCCAGCATCCAACTTTGCCTGTGGGTCTGCGCCATATGTGCAGCTCCCTATTCAAGGGCAAATTACGGGATTGAGATCAAGTGACAATTGTGAGCGATGGGCTCCTGTTCTCTTCACACTTTTAGAACATAACGTATCAGTTTAAAAGATGTGGGTTGTCACGTAGGTCAGTGAACAAATAGACTTTATTTCCATTCCATGTAGTGTGTGTATATGCATGCAGAAAGATAGCACTCTTTCTGCTCTGTGAAACAATTACATTTTATGGCAATTGCTGTATGCCAGAGATCACTATAGAACACGTTTTCAGTATGTATGTAGAAAACCATGTACTATGGAAACCAAAAATTAAGCTTATAATGGCCAATATGTTTTCTGTTTTGACTTCATGAATAATGATGGGGCCGGTGAGGATCTGGTTGTGTTGTGAGATCAGAACTGTAGTGTGTTATTAGGGCATGATTTTATATCTGCATTATTTGAGATGATAAGATAGAGGGAAACAAGTATAAAGCACTGCTTTGAAGAAGGGGCTCAGAACCAGCTTTGATAAGTGCTACGATGCCTTATTTCTTTCCCAAAATTCATTTTTCACTTCTTGTCTGCAAACCTGCTGCCGCTTTTGTCGTGTGGAGCACAGGCTGCATGTTTAATAACTGTGCCTTGAAACATGGATCTGATACAAAAGATTAACTTTCAGAGCAGTCTGTTGCTGCCATTTGTGTGGGGTTGGGCAGGGTTTAATTTGCTTCTTATTTTTTTGTGACACAGGATCTGTGAAAGAGGTTCATTGTTTCCACTTCCAGAATTTCCTTGTGAATAATGTGCAGCAGTCATTTAAAATATGCAACGTTTAGTGTAAACCAAATATAAAACGTCAGCCTCTGTGTGGGGGGTTGTGCTGTTACCCTACAGAGCGGATGGCAGGGAGGCTGGCTGTGGGATCGTGGTGGTGTCTGCAGGTATGGGCAGCAGAAGTGCTGGGAAGACAGGTGTGCCTTTGGGAGAGGCCATCCGAAATCCCGAGCATTCACGGGTTGTCCTCCTCGGAAAGGTGGTCAATGTGAAAATAGCACTTCTGCATGAAGGGTTACAGCTGCACCCTGTAAATAGTGCTTCAGACCAAGCAGTTGCAGCTGAGCGCTCTTCTAAGAGTTATCTTAGCTCTTTAAATGTGGTTTGTTTTGAAAGGCTGGGTGGATGTGTAATGGCATGCTCAGCTGTAGAGTGGGTGGGAGCCAGTCAAATCACACCTCCCTCATCTTTTAGTATCTGAAACATTTAATCTGCACAATAAAACTGATTCTGAGCAGTTTTCACTTTCAGGGGTATTTGCGAAATGCTGTTGGACTTCTCAGTTATGTTTCACAGTTTTTTAATCAGCAGTTTTGTAGTGCTGCTGCATATTTGAAATTATCCTATTGTTTGTAGGACCCGCTCTCAATGGTTCCCACTGCACACACAACTCCTAAGCCAGCATGAACTCCAACTGAGCGTCTGCCCTGTGACCACATCCCCACTCGGGTATTTGCTGGCACTGTCCCTTGGAGCTCTGCAGCTTTCAATGGGAGTGTCCTGAGATGGGCATCAATTCTCTCTGCTGCCTGCTCCCTCCTTGCTTCCATCCCCAGCCATTGTGTGTTGCCTTTTCCTCTGAGATGGAACATCTTTAGGTGACTCCAAAGAGGCAGAGCTCCTGGTTCTGCTGCTTGCTGCTATCTCCAGTGGCCATAGCACTGCTGGGTTAACTGGGAACTTATTGATCCCACAGCCACGTGGTGCTTGTCAGGGCTGAAAAGGATCACTGCATGGACAGGACAACAGTTCAGCTGCATTGAGATGTTATCTGCTTGTGTGTTTTTTTTCTTTATTTGGAAACTCAGTTGATGACAGATTTCAAAAGATGATTTCATGAACAATGCTCAAATCCTTCTTTTAACCTTGGGCGTGTTTGATCCTGAAATAGCAACAGTGTAGGAAGGATTAAGGCTTTCATCATGTGAGTAAAACAAGTGTCCCGCAGAGGAAAGGAAAAGGTTTGGCTGCTGCTATTACTGGATCGTGATTCCTGCAGTAGTTTGTGGCAGAATCTCAATGACAAGAAGTGCTAGAGCTCTGCTGCAGCCCTCGTGCCTGGAGCAAAGCAACATGTGAGCCTCCCATCTCAAAAATGAGAAGATAGATGAAGACATCTAAAGACCACTGCTTTCCTTTTCCAGCCAGTGCTTCATATGTCTGTGTGGGCTAATTCTGGGATGGATTGTTCTGGGAGAAGTGGATCATCATTTAGGTGGAGGACGCACTTTGTTCTGTTGGCTCTGCTGTACTTTGGGTTAATTGTTGCATGTAGATCGCTCACATGGTGCAAGAGATGCATTACACATACAACCATAGAATCATTTGGGTTGGAAGGGGGTCTTGAGTCTCATCCAGTCCAACTCCCCTGCAATGAACAGGGACACCCACAGCTCCATCAGGTCTCAGAGCCCAGTCCAATTTGACCCTGGGTGTCTCCAGGGATGGAGCGTCCACCACTTCTCTGGGCAGCCTGTGTCAGTGTATGTGTATGTGTGTATATGCATATACATTGCACAGAAACGTGGAACAGTGCGAGGTATATGATAATTACACCCTATCTGCTTACCTACTTGCACTGGCAAAGAGCACTCATTGATATGCAGACTTCACAGTTGGAAGCTTTTAATTCTTCCAAATAAATGAGAGTAGACGAAATACCTTTTCAGAATATAAAACATACAACCTGTTATAGATGCTCACGATTTATTATCTTACACACTTGAAATGTTTTGATTAGATCTTGACAAGTTTGTCTGATGGCAGGAATTTATTCCTCGATGCTGGGAGCTGTCAGCTTTGTGAGAATTCGCACGTGAAATCTGCTCAGTGCTGTGAAACTGTAATGAAATTCCAAACTTTAGAGAACTCATACTTGAAAATAATAAATGTATTTGTGTTTTTACTTTTTAGCTCCGGCAGCTGCAGCACCCCCAGAGCTCGGCTGGCTGCTGCCACCTGGCGGCCCCAGCCCTTAGGGGCTGCTCTGCTGCTGCTGAGAAATAAGTGAGGAATACAGAAACAAGTGAAATTAACTCTACTTTTTAATTCTGTTTGTTTTCCAGAAGGAGCTCAGTCTCCCCCGAAGAGGAAGCTTGTAAGTAGAACTATTCTTTATTCGTTATGTGGCTTGATTTGAACATGTATAGCAGTTCAGTTGTGGAAGCCATATAAATAGGCAGATCTCCTGTTTTCTCCGTTGGTGTTTTCAAGAATCTGTCGGGCACTTGGCAGCAGCCAGCTTGCATTTCTCTGAGGTTAAACCTCTATTCATTTCCTTACATGTAGTAGGAAAGTTAGCAGTAGCATAGGCTTACTGCTAATGATCAGCTGCAGCTGATCCTCCCATGGAAGGAGTGGCAGTGTTGAGTGTTACTTGCTGTGACATCCCCAGAACAATTCGGCCCCAGCTCTGGTTATTGATGTGCTTTGGACTGCTTTGATGACTGCTCTTCAGTCTGTGCTGGCAGAAATCTCTGTGCACAGATCCTGGGCCATCCAGTCAGGTGCATGCAGACCATTCTGTGTCACAGAGATATTCCAACCAAGCAGCAGATGTTGGGATAAGCAGGCTTCTACAATTAAGTTTAATCAAGTAGCAGACTTCTAGTATTGTGATGTTTAAAAAATCTTAGCAAATTAATAGTTACAGTTAGAGAATTTAGCTTCTACTATGCTTACAGATTTACAGTGCAAGAGATGGCACTTGATTACACTGTATGAAAGGGAAAGCATGTGAACTGGCTGCTGTTGCACTGTGATTTGAAATGGCTTCCCATGCCACAGACATGAAGCTCACAAAAGCACGTAACCTTTCTTCTCAGGTTTTACTGAGAAATAACTTTCAACCTTTTAATGCAAGCTCTCTCCTTTGTATAAGAGGAGAAAATGCTGTGTAATGCCACTGATTCAGTCCTGAACAATGCAGTGAATTAAAAGCCTTTTTTAATGGGATATGATCAAAACTTTTTATTTAGTACACATGACAGCAATCAACTGCTTAATGAGTCACGAAAATAAGAATGTGATACTGTTTGTAGTTGTATTTTTTTGCCAGCTTTCCTTGAAGGCAAGCTTGACTACATTTGTTGGATGTGTAGGAATGGTGGTGCTGATAAGTTGGAGGTAGAGAAGGTTCTTTGAACATTTGGTGGAACAGAGAATTACCAATAGGGTTTGTGTTTGTTTGTTTAACACAACATTATTTTTGTAACAAAAAATGTGAACTTGCAGTTGAGGATGACAGAGATTTTCCCCTACTTCAGGTATGGAGATGGGCATTGCACAGAACTATTCATACATTTACATTTGAAATACTTGAGATACAAATGAAATCCTTCAAGTGTGTAATGTTTTGTTTGATTGTGACTAAACAATGACTGTTTTATTTCTACTAATTTAACACCTTCAGCTTTTATTACTTGATGTTAGTTTTCTGCCATCATAGCAATCTATGTCAAGACAACCCAGGTAATAAATTTAAAGCAAACACTCACAACTACTGGTGAGACTAAAGCCTGGGAGGAATTGAAATGTATTCAATTAGTTGCATTTGTTACGTAGTTGATTATTTTCTGGAATTACAGAATTTGTTGTCAGTTCTACCAAATGATTTTTCTTTCCTTGAGAAGTGTAAGTGTGTAAGAACTCAGTGGTGCATTATGGCTTATGTATATTTGTGTTGATACCATATTGATAAGCATATGGGATCACTGAAGAAGGTACTGTGGAGCTGAGGCATCTGATTTGGATATCCCAATATCAGAGTGCTTACTTGATGTAAAATTAAAAAAAATAATAATCCACTGTTAGTCTTTAAATTAGGAATTAGAGAAGTTTTTATCAAGAATAGCAATAATAATAGTGTGTGTGTATAATATATATGTTATATTTATAAATTTACTTATTCTGTCAAAAGGAGTGCCCTAAGAGTGTGTACTGAGATATATACTGTAGGCATTTCTCAGTTCTTCAGGAGGCTTTTCTTCTACCTGCATCAACTTACCAGCGAACATAATATGCAAAAATAAATGTATTCTGCAAAGGCATTGTACTGTAGCTAAGGACTAGGGGTGGATATAGTGAGGCCCTGAGTCACTGGCTGTCGTTCATTGACTTTTGTTCGCTGGCAGGAGGGAAGCAGGAATTGACAGATGGATGAAGCCTCTGGCTCAGAGCCAGGAATCCTCAAGAGGTGCATCCATTTTCTGCACAAACTCCAGCCTTTGTCACAGTTCAGGGTCAATTGTGTTATATAGAAATATATAGCCACTCAGCATTTTCTCTGCTAGTCAGGAGGCTGGGGTACATTAACTGCTGTAAAACAATTGCATCATGGCAGCTAGTCATTATTTGCCAGCAAGCCAGAGGTAAAAGGAAGACTTGATTATTCACAGAACGGCTGAGGTGAGAAGGCACCTCCGGGATCACATGGCCCAAGCCCTGCTCCAGCAGCAGTACCTACAGCAGCCTGCCCAGGCCCACGTCCAGATGGCTTCTGGAGGTCTCCAAGATGGAGGTTCAACAGCCTCTCTGCAGCCTGTGCAGAGAAGTGCTTCCTCGTGTTCAGACAGAGCCTCCTGTGCTCCAGTTTGCGCTTGCTAGGTCATGTGTTGGTTGACTGTTAAGTTAGAAAGGTTTTAGACTGAAATAGTGAGATTACTTGTCGTCGCTGAATGGAGAAGGGAGAGCTCTTTCTGACAATGCTTCTAACTTAGTCTTTATCTGACTCATTGCTTTGTATTTGCCTGTGTCTACATTATTGACTCTATTTTTATGCAGGAACTGACTGTAAGCATGAACAACTGTTGCTTCCCTTCCTTGTGCTGAGGAAAAGAAGTGGAATTATATGTCTCAGTACTGAGAGCATGAGCAATTTTGCCACCTAAAGAAGGTCTTGTATAGAAGCTGAACTAAAGGAGTGGTAGAATGGGGCCTGGGAAGTCTGCTATCGGCTCCTCTTCCACATCAGTAGAAGGGAACATGAGCTCACTGTAATGGCTTTGCCCTTGAAGGTCTGGCAGTCTAATCTTAAACAGAGAGTGAGTAGGCACCTGAAACAGGTGGGGGAGTTGTGTGCAGAGCATCATTAAGAGAAATGGCTCAATTATTGAGATACCATTTTGTTATCATCCTGCTTGAAGTCTGTGTCCTCCTATGGAGGGTTCAGTTCAATACACTCAAAGAAATCTCACTCAGCTGAGTTGTATGTTGTAAAGAGGTTGAATAATACAAGTATTAGTAGAGGTAAGAGTAGTGGCATTCTGTCTGTAGTGTGGCTCAATAATCAGAGTTCAAAGTTTTCCTTGAATAAATTATGCATATAAATGTATTGGATATGTTTTTCTCGTATTTTGTTCACAAAAATAATTACCATTCATGAATATTTTCTTTAATATCAAACAGCAAATGCCAAGTGATAGACTGAAACTTTGATCTCCTCCTTATTAGTGGAAGTGGGCTGTTATCCTGTTCTCTCCTTTTGGTGCTAGCGATTGTTTTTGTATTGCTGCCTTCAGGTCCCAGGTGCTTTGGATGTGTACCTGCATCTGAAGTGCACCAGGGATGCTCCAGGCCTAGAAGGACAGAGGCTTGTGTCCGTGTGTGTGACACAATGCCAGGGTGGTGGCTGGGGGGGGTCACTGTTTGCTTACATTGCTGCCTTGACTACCCAGCAGTCACTGGATCTGGCTGGAGATGCATTGGGACCAACCAGTTTCCTACTTGCTGTCTCAGTATTAATGAATGCAGTTGTGTTCATGACACAAACTTTATTGACATGTTCAGGTTTTTTATGAACTTTGTGAGTTTGTTTGAACTCCCCGTGTTTTCTTGGGCAGTTGACCAGTTTGGATTGCTGTAATCTTTGCAATGTCTAAAGGTAATGTTTTATTAGAAAGAAAATACAATTTTCCCAAATTGTACCTAAATTTGAAGAGTAATTTCCTCTGCAAACTAAATTTGCAACACCAGCTTTTAATTTCAGATGCAAATTTTGGTACTAATTCTTCCCTACTGTCAGACATCTGTACCAAATGTATCTTTATAGTGCATGTCTGGGGGAGAATGAGCCTGGAGACATAAGAAGCATTAAAAATAATGATTACCCAGAGTATATTCAGTAAAAACAGTGTTTTTTTTTTTTTACCCCAAAATAGCATATTTTGATGGCTGTAAAGATTTCTGTGTCATCAAAGACCAAATACTGGCCTTGTTGCGTAAGATTAATTACAGTTAGATATGGGGAGGGGCGAGGGGTGGGACAACAGTAAAAAATTTGAATAATTCAGATATTACCAACTGCTGTTTTGATGGTAGTAGGTGCTGACAGGAGATGGTATGAACCGTAAAGTTGTATGTCTGTCTGAATGAAATATGGTGAGCAAGATAACAGTGTGTGATAAAGACACGTGCCAGGCTGTTACCGTGGACTTTATTCCTTTTAGTGTATTTTAAAGGAATATTCCCCCCACTCAAAGGTATAAACCTCTGCAGCCCTAGGAGCTTCACAGGGTATTTCATTAAATAACAGTTTACCTTACCCCTGGCTTCTTGACAAAATAACACTTAAACACACCAAGGCATCTCTCTGGGAGGATGTGCCGGATGCCAGTTTATATTGGCCTCTACTTCTGTTCTTTTTAAACTGTAATAACAGTTGGAAATAACAAATTTGATAGCAGGAAGAGAAAATGCGAGCTGCCTGATGTCTTTATCCTGTTCTGCCCAAGTGCTTTATCTGTGGAGGAGCGGAGGACAACATTTGGTTGCTGCCCATCTTGGAGGGTGGGCATTTCTGCTGGGGTCTGTGCTGGGCCTCAATGTGGAGAAGCCAAAGGAGAAAGAAGCAGTTCTGGGAAGGGGTGAGAAGTTCTGCTACGTTCGTGCTCTGGCTTGGGTCTGTAGGCAGCGTAAGGGATGGTGCCTTCCTGAATACTTCCTGCTGTGATATTTTTGTAGCTGGGGAGGTGGCATGCACTGCCTGCTCCATCCTTCTGCATGGGGCACGGGCTGCAAAAATAACCCAGAGCTCTCAGCTGTCCGTGGGGCTGGCCCTGGGGGAGGGATCTGCTGAGTCCTTCCTGCGGGGTTCTGTGGGATGCTGCTGCTTGTACCCGAGGCTTTAAGAGTGATTTGGGAGCATTGTTCTTATCAAAGAAGCAAAGCCCCTCCAAAAAAAGGAATGCGCTCCGGGACCCCGGGCTAGTGGTCTGTGTTCCTGATGGGACTGGACTGCAGGGGCTGCGATCTATGCCTGCCACTGCCTGCAGATAAGGGCTGTAATTGGGAATCTGCTGTGATTGATGAGAGCTTGTGACAGCAGCAGCTTCCTATGCCTAAATATGGGCTTCAAGAAAATTGGCATAACGCTTTAAAATCTACCAAAGATACATATTTGGAAATTTTATTCGGAAAGCTGACTTCTTACAGAGAACGTGTTTTAGGAACAGTTGACATTAGGAGATAGATGCTTTCCGCAATACATGACACTGCTGTGGAGCTGATAGCAGCCACCATCTGCACACGGAGTGCCGGCGTGCGCGGTGCAGGGGAGCACTGTGCCCTGCTGAAGGACGTACATCCCCGTGCCCTGCTGCTCCCGGCCCGGTGCTGGCAGCCACGGAGCTGCGGCTGAGCAGAGCCGCACGGGGACTGTTTGAGTATGGAGTTCTGCACGTGCTGAAGGGGGTTGATTCTGATGGGACAGGTTCACGTGTTTGCTCGCCGGCAGAGAACAGCTGCTCTTTGCACCGCGGGTGACTCTGCAAAGGCTCAGGGTGCACGTGGGGACTCTGTTCCTATCGCGGTGTGAGTCTGCAAGCTGGCATGTGGGATTTGTGCCAACACCCTTTGGAGTGTGCCTTCACGTCGTGCCTGCCATGTGATTTGGAGAGAGCTGCCCCATGCAGTCCGGGAGAAGTTTGGTGATTTGCTGAGCGCCAAATTGGGCTTGCTGCTGTCAGCCCAGCAGCTCAGGTCGGTGAGTGTCTGACTCTTCTGTGCCTTCTGCCGTAAACCGGTGGGCTTTGTTGCCTTTCTCTGCATCGATCAATTCATAGAAGATTTTTTTTTTAATAATTACATGTTGGACGTGAGCCATGTGACTAATCTGGACTACTGCTGAACTCCTGAGGTCTCTGTGGCACTGGGGCACACGCAGCACTCGGGATCGCACTGATCGCTGTGTGCCCTGCGCTCTGGGTCTCCTCTCCTTGAAGCCTCTGGTTGGGGGCAGAACCACAGAGCACCGCAATGAAGCGGAGGAAGCAGAGGCTGGGAGCCCCGTCGCTGCGGATCCAGTAAGGGCTGCTGTGAGAAATGAGTTGCACTTAAACATTTCAAGTGGAGACGGTGAAGAAAACAAGGCAGGGTATTCTGTGCTAAGAAACGTTGCTTTTTGTTGCTCGAATTTATCCATCTTGCTTATTTGGCTATATGCAAAATTTCACTTTAAGAATTTTATTCACTTTGAGCATTTTATTTCTGTAGACCATTTACCATAAAGTATAGCCAGAAAAAAGAGCAATATTTAAATGTTTATATACGTTGTGCATTGTGTTTAAGTTTTGTAGCTGGTGTTGATTAATATAGTGAAGCTAAATGTTTGGAACTCCCTTTCTAATTAGATCACTCTTCCGAACCTAATAAGTACTTCAAAGAAAGCTGTCACAGGGCTCTAATCTAGAGAAATTTTTGCTACCTCTGTTGTCTTCTTAAACTAAGGCAACATATGAAAATCTCCAAATTTGAAGATTTAAAAAAAAAAATTATTGACATTGTAATGTGTTATTTCTACAAATTAAAATGAATCCTTTTCAATACTTTACAAACACTTTGGAATCTACTGGTGAGAATGGCAGTTTATTGATAGCGACGTTATTATTCCCATGGGTTACGGGAAGGAAGTCATCTATTTAGTGCTGTGTGTGTAAGCAGCAGGGTTAATGGAGCCTGCCCAGGGGTGGGAGGGGCGGGCAGGAGGCGGCTTAACCTCCGTCTGCAGCCTGCAGAGCCCACCAGCTGTCTAAGCAGAGATTGCTCCTGGGGAAGTTTGCCTGTACCTAAAGGTTGGTGACTGATAACAACTGTTTGGATTCAGTAGGGAGTTAAAAACACTAAACATTCACAGCAAACGTGCTCAGCTTCAGGACTTCTCATGGAGAATGTCTGAATACCCAACAAAAGTTGGAGCACGTCCCACATTTCCTTCTTGCTAGGCGTTATGTCTAAGGACAGCAAATAGAAACTTTTTTCATCCCTCCGTTGCAATCACAGTGATAGTTGTAACAATATGGCAGCACCAGTTTGTTCTAACGCTCGAGCACACTGAGCGCTGCCCAGCACTGCCCACATTTTAAAAAGGAAAAGGCCAAACGTACAGTGATAGCAGAGAGCAGCTGTGGCTGGTACTCTGTGTGCTGTGCTCCCTGTGTGCAGGAGGGATTGCATGGTTTTGAGGAGTAGGTGGTAGAGAACTTGCATTGAGCATAGGTGAATCGTAACACTGACTTCTACTGTTTAGGTATTAAATGTTTAATAACAGTTCTTTTGTAAGAACTTGATTATATTTACTTGATTATATGTAGTTACATGTAATTATGTGCAAAAAAAATCCCAAATACTCCAACCAGAGATGATTTATTTTTGGGTCAAACTGATGGTTCCATTTGGATTCCCTACACTGAGAAGTTAAAAGTGGTTGCATCGCTGCTTACGAAAGAAAATATGGTTAGAAGTAAGGTAGCAAGTTGTATAAATTTCCCAGATTAAAACACTCAGTTTCATTATTGTCAGTTAACCCAATGAGGGGTTCAGCTGAGCAGCCATTCCACACTGCCCTAACACCAGGTGACAGCCATCCTGTCCTGAACTTCTAGCTGATATGTTCGGCATGTAAGGATTCAACACAGGAACAAATGCAGTATATTGTTGCCTTTTTCAGATAACAGAAAGTTCCAAACATGTTATCTTGTCACTTTATGGGAATCTGGGCAGAAGGCTCTCATCATTTAATTGTATTTCACAATACTTTTTTTGGTTAAACCAGGATTTCTTTATAATATCAATATTAGTAAGTTAACTTTCCTTTATTTCCAGTGAAGGACATCTCATCGTGTATAGTTCAATAAAGTAGGTCTTAAAGCTTTTTCACGTTGATGTAGAAGTCTGTTTGCAGCTTCCAGAAAACAGCTACTTAGTGAAATGTTCTGTGCTCTCTGCTTACAAGAATACTTGTTGGCTGCTAACTCTAGGCACAATGTAATAGTTCAGTTTGCAGAACTGGGCACAGAGCTGGGAATCGGCCTTCTCAGCTGCAATCCTAATGCTGCTGTGGCTGTGCTATGAACGAGTCACATAACCTCTCTGTGCCTCAGTTTCTCCACCGCTCAATTAGAATAAACTCATTTTGCAGTGCTGCTCTCAGGCTTAACTAGCTGTTTTAAAACATTTTCAGTGCTAAACGTTGTCCTCAAGATAATGGTTTGTGTAATTCATGTTTTTGCTGTTGACTTTTTCTTTTGTTGCCATAGCTGTGGTGCAGAACCACGTCTCCCAAATTGCAGCCTGCGAAGGCTGTGCTGCAAATGGCCCGTGTCTGTCACTGGTGCCATTGCCAGCTTCGTTGATTTTTCCCAGCTAAAATTTGACTTTAACAGAATGGACAGTGGTGTGTGATCCAGGAAACCTGGGAATCACTAAAAAACAGGACTTGGGTAATTCCAGATCAGAAGATTTTGTAGTGGAAAAATAATATGGAATAGATGCTATATATTGACTGACAAGTACATTTTAGTTTGGGTGATAATTGACTGACTTAGTTTATTGTACTGATAGATAGAAGATAGAACATGTGTTTTGAAAGTTTTTTTCTCTTCCTTTTTATTGATGTGATAAACAGAAGATGTGATATTGACCCTGATTTATTTTCTTTTCCACCGTGGCACCTTGTCAGAATCTCCTCTTCTTTGTACTCCCACTGCCGAGGAAGTGATGTTCATCAGCACACGTTCTCTCCTACATCTGCTCCAGGTCTGCAGCACCTTAAATTCCCATTTAGTGCTGACTGTGCACTTGTCACTTCTCCTCTTGTATTTTACCTGAACTCACAAGCCCAGAGCAATCCGTCTAGCCCATGCTACAGCCATCCATTTCAGTGGAGGTAAGGAGAGGTATCAACTAGGAATTTCTAACCGTTTGGTGTTGCTGTAACCACTTATGAACTTAACAGCTTTTTTGTTCGAGAAAATAAAACCTAACAGACAGGCAGAGCCTGGTAATGTGTAATTTGCTTTCAGCCTTGTAGCGTATGGGTTTACGTTGTATTTCTACACGTTTTTTAATTAATTTGTAGTTTAAGGCCAGAAGATAAAATGAATGGAGCTCTGTCTGCCTGAGCGTGCACGCAATTTCCTGACTATACCTTTTGCTGCCTTACATGTGCCTGTTCAGCTTGTATGAAACAGCAGAGGAACCCCCACAGGTATCACTGATGTCAAGAAAAGCAACCTCAAAGTGCAGCAGCCTGGAGTGTGGCCCTTAAGAAGCCCTGCCTGGAGATATGGGTCTGTGCTAACCTACTGCACTCTGTTCTGTTCACTGTAAATCCTTGTTAACTTCTATGAGAACTCAACACTGAGGTCTATCTGCAATACAGTGTCCAAAAAGGATAATGAGTAAAATGAATCCTGCTGTCAGTACACTTAAATATGGGTAAGGAGTTTGTAAAGTGGGGGGAAAAAAAGTAAAATAAACAAAGGAAAAAAGGCCAATACAATTCAGTTTATACTGAGATGCTTGGGAGCTTGGCTGACTTTTCACATTCAGGATTAACTCTTGCTCTATGCTGCGCTGTTACAGAACTTTCAAGACCCCAGTGGAAACCTCTGGTTCCCTTACTAATAGTATTTAGTGGGATCGCCCCTGACAAAGGCTAACATGATCTAGAGATCTTTGTGTGTGCAATTATGAAATTGGAGCTAAGTGGTACCTGCTTAAAACTTGAGCCAGCAGAGAGCTGGTTTTGAAGCTCACATACTGTGCTGTGGAGGTAGCTGATCAAATTTCAGCTGCTCATCAGGTGGTAATGCAATAGCCTCTAAGCCTAGCCTGTTATTTCAGAGGGAGATTGCTCCTGCTGGCTGGCTCTGGGGGGAGTAACAAGAAAATGTGAAGTTTAGCTATTTTAGGCATCTGTCCCTCTAATGGAGAGAAATGCATATTGCACCTGTTGGGTGGAAATGGGGCTGTCAGCAAAGGATAGAGACGTTGTTCATGTCTGTTCTTGGCTTGTTGTGCATTGCCATGGGGAGAGGTGGCTGCCCACCTTGCTGCCGTTGCTGCCGTGCAGAATGGGAGCAGCTCTCCGTGCCGTTCTGATGAGCAGTGATGGAACAGCTGCCTCTTATTGTTTTAATGTCATTGTCACCAATATGATTGGGAATGAATTCTTGTTACGTAAAAGCTGCTATTGGCAGTTCCTTCGTAAGGGTGCTTAAAGGTGGCTGAATGCTGTTTAGAATTGTGAGGCTAATTAACAGTCTGGTAAGTGGTAATTAAATTAGATTATTAAAGTAGGTTGAGAACTGCTCCGTCTGTGAGGATATCTAATGATTATTTATTGTCTTCTAAAGCCTTTTTGGTGCTTACTGCTCTTTTTCCTCCGAGTGCTCCACTCTTCAGGCTTTTGGCATGGATCAATGTTATCATTAAGAATAATTCATAGAAAAATCACAGTATCAAGTTATATTTCACTGTTACTATGGTCTCTTCTTCTTGGTAATATTTTTCACATATGGGGACCTTCCAGCCATCTGCTCTTTAAATGATGAGTGGTTGATGATTCACAGAGACATAGCTCTGTGTAAGAGCTTAGGTCTACTATAATAACTTTTTATTTTTGTCTTCGTTGCTTTCACCTGTGCAGCTCTTGATCCAGCTTTATCCTGCCTTTGTTTGTTGTAGTTTTGTTTACTTGGTTACAGGGCCTGTGATAGCCATTGCTGCTTGCTTGGAGCAAAGGTTCATCCTGGCAAGTTATTGCTGTCATTGATCTGCACAGCTTAACACTCCTAGGTTAGCCAGGCAGTGGCTCATTTCCATCGCTGTGCAAATAATACTGGGAACTGGTGGAAAATGTACTGAAAGGTGTATGGCTTCATGCTAAACGTTCTTGTTTTTTACCATCAGTATACTGCATTTGCAAGTAGCTGTACAGTTTTCCCCTCTTTGTGTGGCACCTTTGATGTTCCTACATGGACAAATGAACAATTGTTAGATCATTTAGCATGTCAGTTAGCATGGAAGTGGCTTCCTGGCTTCAGGAAGAATCAATTGAGCTGAGAACAAAAGTACTTGATACACATAGCCTTTGAACAACTGAAAATAATGTAAAGCTTTTAAAGAGTAAAGGATGTGAAAGTGGCATGATTACAACAAAAATAAATAGATAGTAGATGAAATAAGACTGCTATTGTTGAGGCAGTCGTGGGTTGGAATTCAGATCGTGTGTCTTTAGGAAGAAAAGGGAATGGTGTCCAAAATTGAACTGAAGCTGTGGGCCTCATGTTTGCATTCTGGCTTGTGCTCATTTAGGGGTAGCCAGGAAGTCTAGTTAACCATGTTTCTCAGCTTGTCTTCTTTACGAGTTGGCGAGTCTTTGTGCACCCACATTAGTCCTTTAGTTCAATCTAAAGGTGGATTTACTGCAGTTCTTGATAATGAGTTGCTTTCAAGATACAGTGAATTTAATTGTTCTTGGAAGTGAGAAGCCTTGAGACTAAAGCAGCATGCGCTTCCCTCCATTCTGCGGAGCACTGCACTCTGTAACTCCCTCAGCAAGAGATAAATTACTTCCAGAAAGGGCCTCACTGAGATGTGGTGCCCTGGTTCTGCTTCTTGGCTCTGCTGGTGTGGTGGAATCTCAGTGGGAATTTCATTATCCTTTATCAAGGGAAGAGGTGGATTCCGTTGTATTACTCCAGGGACATTTTCTTATTATTTTGGTTATTTTGACTTCATGAGCTCATGCCAACTGTGGTACATGCTCTTATAGAGCTACATAATTGAGATTGTTCTTCTTTTCATTGAGATATTTTAGCCTTACTGTGTTGAGGCATTTTAGCCTTTCTAAAGTTTATTGATGATAACTATTGATTTTTTTTATAACTCTGAGGAATAGTTTTAAAGATTTTTGTTTGTAGCCTATGCAAGATGTGGTCACCATCTGAGATCCTTGCTGTAATAAAGCAAAACAGGAACCTAACCTTGCTCCAGAACGCTTAATTTCTGAGCCTGCCTTGATGTAAAGCCTTTCTTGTGTAGGCTGTCGCAGGGCTGAGGGCACAGCCAGGCCTTGAGGGTCTCATGTACCACAGTGAGCCCTCAGCTCAGCTGCACCCACCTTGCTGGGACATGCTGAGACACCTTGGGACTGGATGTCTCTCTTCTTTAAAATCTATCTGTGTGTCTTGGTGAGTGTTGTGTAACTAAAGACCTTCATCGCTGTAATTTCATTACCACAGTTTCTTAGAAAAATGGACTTTCTACAACAGTCACAGGAAGCTTTTGGTTTGAGGAGTGCATATGCTTTACAGCAACAGGGCAGCACCTGCAAACAGAAGTTCTGTTTTTCTAGGTAAGGTGAAAAACATTTCAGAATTCAAATTTGATGAGATTCTTAATGTTTTTGTTTTGAAATACCTCAAGGTGCGTCAAGAATTGGTGATAAGTTTCCTTTCTCTACTTAAACTTCATCTTAGTTGAAAGTCACTGATACAGCTTCTTGGTAAGTTTGTTTTAGTTAGTATCCTATTTGATGAATGTCAGCATTAATGAAAAGGGCTGTGTTCAGCTGCAATGACATTTGGGAATTGTTCTGGTTTGGCAACAGGTGACACCTTCCTGGATTAGTGCTTGATTTGGTGCAGGTTCTGTTTTCCTGACTTGCTGAATAGTGGGTCAGCATTTACTGCAAAGCAGCATAAGGAAACAGTGTAGATGAGAACTCAATAACAAGCAATGGAACAACTCTGTGACCGTGTCATTATGCCTTATATGAAATGGTGAATTCTGAGTTTATCATCTCTTTGCAACTGGACTGTAATGCACATCTTACTTTTAATGAATGAGTTTCCCAGAGTTCGTTTATTTTTAATGGATTTTTAAAATTTATTTTCTTTTGTACCAATGGTTATTCTTGGAAGTAGCAGATGGAGACTGAGACTACAAGTAGGAGATGGCGACTATGGGGAGTCTTGGGCCTTGTATTGAAGGAGTTTATGTACCTTGCCAGTAGCTCCGTAGCCTTGTTGGCTTACACCAGTGTGCAGCCGAGGGCTGAACTGGGAAACTGGTGATTCCAGCAGGTTGTCACATGCTGCACGGTGATGTTGGTAACAGCATCTGCATCTTGGTAAAGTTGTGGGGCCTGAGATACAGGCTGTGAGTGCCCCAGTGAAACCCGAGGATTTTCTGCCCTGTCATTTAACCACACACAGTTGCTCTCTCCTCTTGCACCCTGGGGGTTGTGTTGTGGGACAGTGGTGTCCATGCAGGAGGTGCTCACCTTCCCTTACCAAACTCAGCTTTATGCACTTTTTTCCATGTTGGACTGTATAATTTTTTCATGCAGAGGCACTGTAAATGCTGAAGTCCCCACGTCCCCCCCTGGGGCTGCAGCAGTGGAAGCGTTAAAGCCCAGGCTCGGAGCAGGAGGTGTGAATTCCTTGCTGCAGGCTGCCCTCTGCAACCACTGACGAAGCACCACCTGCAGGTCTGTGAGGCCAGAGGCTCTGGGAGGGGAGCATGTCCCTTTGCCTTGGTGAGCTAGAATGAACTTCACTGATAAGCTGAGTGATTCGTACCTGTTGTTTCTGGCTGTGCTATGAGGTGACCAGATACTACTTCTGCCTTTGTCTTGGAAACCTTTGAGTGTGCAAACAGGCTCACAGCACTAACAGGGAAGTACTAATCCCCAGCACCCAGTGCCAGTATAACAGACCTGAATCAGGCAGGAGCAGTGATTGCGTGACACAGCTGCTTGCATTTGCACAGGATTTCTTCTCAGAAGGAGCAGTGATGCAGTGGCACAGCTGCCCAGGGAGGTGGTGGGGTCACCTGGAGGTGCTCCAGAACCATGGAGATGTGGCACTGAGGGACGTGGTTGGCAGGCATGGTGGGGTGGGGTTGGACTGGGTGATCTTGGAAGTCTGTTCCAACCTTAATGAGTCTGTGATTCTGTATTCTTTTTTCAATCTCTCTTTTCTCCTGTCGGTGTTTTTTTTTTTTTCATCTAAAATATGTTTATCTTTTGTCTGCCAGATTCTCTTGCAGTCCCATCTCCCCATATCTCCTAAAATTTTGCTTCTTTGGCCAGTGTTTATTCTTCTGTCATTCAATCCCTGGTGTGGTACTTGAGAGCGCAATCTTCTAGCCTAGTTTACATTACACTGTCAGTATGAATTATTAACGTCCTAAAATAAAATCTTCGAACCATAATCTTTGCAGTGGTGAAAGAGCTCCGTGTGCTTTGTGTTCCTTCACCCCCTGCCCTCGCCTTGCTTTGGAGCCCCGTCCTTGGGGCAGGGATGTTACCGACCCGTGGTCAGGAGGGCATCGGAGCAGTGACACCTCTCTGGGTTGGAACAGGGATTTGTTTGCATTTAAAACAAAGAAGAGAAAGAAGTTATGGAAGCAGTACTTGGGTTCTTTTAGAAAACCACCCAATTTCCCACATGAATCAACACAAACGTTTAGTGGAAGCATTCCTTTAAGTCACACGTGTCAGCATTTCACTCGCAGAGAACTCGCGATCAGTTTGGACAAAATGGAGTTGGTTGCAGCTGCACCCTTGGCATGGAGGAGCTGCCCTGGAGACGTGTCCCAGCCTGCAGCCTCGGTCCGCGCGCAGCCTCCTGGCACCGCCATGGAGCGCAGCACCGGGACCTGTCGCTTCTGCAACTTCTCCCTCCTGCTTAGGAGTAAGGGCAGCGGCAGGGTGGGCCGCAGGACGCCGCGGTCCACTTTGTGCATACTGCTGCTGTAAGTGACCGCTGCTGGGAAGGACTTCGCTTTATCATTTCGCAAGTCTTGTTTGCTCCGCGGAGAGTGCGTTCTGTGGACAAGCAGGTGGTGCTCATTTACGGGTGTGATTCAGTGGTTGTGTAACAATATTTGAAGAGCTGAAAATATTATTTGGGTTTATTTCTAGTTTCATTTTTATAGATAACACAGAAGCCTACTTTTGTATCAAAAGTCCAGAAGGTGTTTGTTTTCTTTTGTCTACCAGGTCTGCACAGCGCTTGCTCTGCTGGTCAGAACCCGGGGAGCACGTAAGGAAATGTGAGATGGAGATACTTCTTTAGCTGTGTTTTCTTTTTTCCTTAGATCTGAGATATTTTAAAGGTTGGTTGGTGAGGGAAGGGGCTGTATTTCTTTTACTAATGTCTGAGCAGTGCTCTTATATACTTCTGTTATAATTTTTGCTAATTGTATCATTTGTTTATGCCATTTTCTAATGTGCTACAGTACAGTATAATAAAATCTAGAATTGCAAAATTTTAAATATTGTTTGCAATATTTTGAAATGAGGTTTTCATTGGAGGCTGCAGAAATCGTCGAGTTCCATATCTGTCTATTCTGTACTATTCCAAGCAAGGAATTAACTCTGGACAAATTTGTTGTAAGTTATTAGATCTGTCTCAGTGTTTCAAACTTCTGACATGTATGGCCCTATTTACTTTTATTTTTACATACCTATATAAATAAATATGTATCAGGTGAGGTTCTAAATATCGTGTAAATTTTAAGAAATGTTACTTTACTAATATATCACCTTTATAGGTTCCCCAGAGTTACTGTAAACCAGATTATAGAGGTGTATTGATCTGTAATTATACAGAAATCAGTGTTTCCATGCTTGTTCTTGTGTTCATCTGCCTTGCACATTGTGCATTTCTCAGAGGCTCACGACCTCAAGTAGTTTGTTTGCCTGCTGGTTGATGATATGTTATCACTGCTTTCCCAGACTTTCAGATTAAAGCTAAGCTTTTGCTGTGAAGATTGATATTATTCCAAAGGAATAACTAAAATAGGGACCGATTTCTGTTAAAAATTCATGGCCAAATTAGGATGCAGTTCTGCCTTAGAACTGGGTGAACTTTTTATCCTTTTTTTTTTTTTTTTTTTTTTTTTTTTTCTAATACCGGTACTCATGATGTTCCCTTGCATGGTTTGGATTTCTATGTATCATCTGCACCATGGCTTATTTTGTAAAGTCTATTCTTATCCCATGCTCTAACTTCATTAAGAATTTATGCTTGAAAATGTAAAATTCATCCTCTTAGTCTGTTCGCTGCATTAGCATTCCCCTTGCTCCCAGAATAACTCTTCTTAGCCAACATCCTACAAAATAAGCCTTTTGTTTCAGAAAAGCCATGGTAAATGCGAGGGCTTTACAGTATCCTTACCCTTTGAGCCTCAGTGTGTTAAACAAGCAGCGAGGAAATGAGCTGCGGGGTGGAAGTGCTGGCACTGAGCATGCAGGTCGGGACAGATAGGTGGAACTATACCAGAAACAAATCAGGTGGCAGCACTGTGTTGGGAGTTCAGGCTTGATTTGCCTCTGCATGATGTGCGGCCCAAAGGAGCAGCTCTCCTTCAGGCTGGCTGCCAGCCGTGCTGTGTTGCTCTTTGTCCTTTGTGGGCATGGTTTGTGGGTGTGGGTGATGCTTTGGTGGTTGGACTGGATGATCTTAGTGGTCTTTTCCAACCTTAATGATTCTGATTTGACATGGTGCTGCGGGATGAGTGCTACACTCTTGTGTAAGTGATGGGAGCCCTATTTGATATTGGAAGCCCTATTTGGTATTGGAAGCCGATGGCTGTGGTCTTGAGTAACAAAATCTGCCTGATTCACCCACTTATGTAGCTATGTTGTTTCCTCATCCTTACCATTTGCTTCTTTCACTTACCTTGGTTGTGTTGTCTCTGGTTGTAATCAACCACTTTTAAGTTCTTCACCCCTCCATCCCTACACAGCACAAAGTACCTTTGTTGCTGCTTTTTCTCTTTGTCCTTTCAATTCTGTACTGCAGTTTCCCCATAAAGTAGAGGATAGCAAACACCTGCTTTACAAATCTGCTTTGCTGAGGTCTTGTTGGAATGGTTTATGGCAACATCTGTCGAGGACTGTGTGTTATTGTGTATACAAGACCCCATTGGGCAGGGCAGGGAACGAGTGCTGGAGGAGCTCTGCAGAGAACAGGCAGAGATGTTGGTGCTGAGCTGCTTAGTGGAAGGGGCTGAGTACAGCGTGATGGGTTGATGGTTGGGTTTGATTATCTTAGAGGTCTTTTCCAACCTTAATGATTCTGTGATTCCTGTTTGCAAATACGGTTGCACAGTTAATTCAGTGTAACAGAGTCTTACAGGTTAGAAATAAATGTTTCAAGCACATCTTTTAAGTGCATGATGATAAATTATTCATGCTGAAGATGATAAAATGCCACAGTGGCAACAGGAGGCTCAATTTGTGTTTTCTTCTGACTGAGTTTTCATTGGCAGAGAGGGGGGAAAGTCTTTCCGAGAGGGTTTGGAGGTCAGAGCAGCACTGAGGTGCTCTGTTCTCACACAGTGGTCACCAGGTGTCTTCAAGAACATTTTGGATAAAACAAGAGGAGGTTTCTGTCTAAAAATGAAGTGACGTTTTTAAAACCAATGCTCAGTATTGTTATTTTCCAAGTGGCTCCTCGTTTCTTACAGCATTTGAATTGCATGTTGAGGGTGCATTTGATTAAATAGGATAACTGACATTTGAATCATACATGAAGAAAACAGCCTAGGAAAAGAACGTTAGTTCTAGTAACGCATTTAAAGAGACTAACTGACCTTTCCATGGCATTTGAGCCCAATCATCAATTTGCTGAGCTGGAAATCGCATTAAATGAATGTTGTATTGCAATAGCCAATATCTTACTAGTGCAGTTTGTGAGCGGAGTAAGGAATACTAGCAAACTAGAAAGCGGTATTTTTGTTAATAGGAATCCAAAGAGAGAATTTGAATAAACATTTTAGAATTTGGGGCACAATTAAGTTTGCATTTTAGCAATAAGTCTTTGTTATCAATCTTTAACAGTGCTTTAACAGGGTCACTGCTGTGCTGGAACACTGAAATGCATTAGCTAGCATTTCAGGCTATTCACTATGATGACAACCCCAGTTAGTTCAGTAACAGCGCCAGATTAAAGTTACATGAGAAGCTGGCAGCTTTTATTCTGGTATATGAGCATACAGTGCCTTATAGCTAATTCTGCCGCAGCTCAGCAAACGTTTCTGATCCTTTGAATCATTATCTAAACTAATGGAGGCTGTTATCTGCATGGGAAATGCACACCAGAGAGCAATTTGGTTATTCTTCACCCCAGGAAACCTGGTTGGTTTAATCTTGAGCAGCACAAGTCCTTTGGAGTCCTTCTGTATGGAGCTAGTGCTTGAAATCTGGGCACAGGTCTTTGGTTCTGTATTGGGTTGCAGTTGGGGTGCCTGGAGCTTGGCTGATTTCAGCCAAAAAATGAAGGAAGGGGAGATTGTGTGAGCTAGCAAGTAACAATAGAGACGTGGACCCTAAAGATTTATCCAGCTTTGCGTCCTCTGTCTGACTGCTGCTTACATGGCTCGAGATGGCAGCCTGCTCGGCACTTGGTAGGTCACTGTTCAAATAATAATGATGCCCCAAATAGCTCAGCACACGTCTTCCATGTATTTCTTTTTTTTTTTTTTTTCTTTTTCTTTTTACAGGAGCTGTGTTCTGATTTTTTTTTTTTTTTTTTTTAGATTTTTATATTTTAGAGGTATATAGGAAGAACTTCTTTCCTTTCTTCGCACTGAAGTTCAAAGTTTTCCACTGGAGTTATTACATATTACATGTTGTTCTGGCAACACCATAGCGATAGACAGCGGTTCTCTCTTCAGATCTTCATCAGTTTTATTTGTGTTAATTAATATTAGTTGCAATGCTTTTCTTCTCTTGCTAAGTATGCCATTTAAAGTTTAAACCAAAATTGAATAGACTGTATCTTCTGTTTTTGATGCCTCCAAACAATCCAGCTTTTGCTAGTAAAACAGTTTTAATTTTTAGATATTTCTAGTGCCTAATTTGTGTATTTGAGGTATGCAGCTATTCAAAAATGTCAACTGTGAGAGTACCACTTATTTTTGTGACACTTAATACAATGTAACTGTTCAAGTGATTGAATAATTAGGTAGGTTTTCCCAAGTAGTATTGCAACTGGTTTCTGTCACACCGTTTTCCTTTACTGCATGACTCAAGTTACTTTCATTTGAAATTTTGGGTACTTCAAATTTCATTCTATTTGAAATACTTTAAAAATTCAGTGAAAAAATGCTGTGGGAACCATTTCCTGATGAATAGTCCACCTAAAATCTGTCTGGTTGCAAGAGGTTTGACTTCTGCGATTCTCTTTTTAACATAATATCAGTGATCTCTTTGGGAAGTTCAGCTTACTTTTACAAGGACAGTTGTTATTTAAGATGGTCTTATTCTATGTGAACTTAAGGTCTGTAAGTCAGAAATGTGGCTGCTATGAAAGAAGCCTGGGAAGCAATGGGTTTCACGTGGACTGTTTGCTTAATTTTAATCCCATTTACTATCAGGCTTAATTTGTGTCCTACCCAGGTAATGGGGAAGGTGAGAAACTGGGAAGTCTTTGACGTGTGATATCCAGTGGGTTCCATGTCAGGGGGGCCCTGGATGTGATAGATGTGGTCAGCAGGGAAGCACTCCAGCATAGCAGGAGCTGCTGAACCCCTGGTCTTTCCTGAGGGTAATTTGGGCGTGAATTGGATGAAGGAGATGAATGGAAAATAAACACCCTGAATGGCAAGTGGGAGTGTTTCATAAGGAAGGCTGTTTCTTCAGGCTGGGAATAGCTCATGTTTGGGAATTCACAAAGACATATTATCTCATTTATGAGTTAAATGAAGTAGAAAGCTCATCTGGTAACATGTTTGTGTTTGTGGTATTTTTGTTGGCATGCAGAAGGCTGTGATTTTGAACCAGTGAGAAGTCTCTAGACTTACTTCTGCAAAAAGTTTTGCTTATCATACAGAGACAATAATATAGTCGCTTAGAGGGATTTCATTTGTCATTAGCAAATACTTACGCTTTTAACTTTTTTATTACTAGAATGCATTCTTCAAATGTTGACACTGTAATACTTTAGGATAGGACATATTTTTGAAAGTTTTTGATAGTTTCAGTGTGTTCTGCTATTCTAGTAAGAATGCTGCATCTCATCAGCACTCATCACTGCTTACCTGTATTTTTCAGTCTATTCTGAACCTCTCTGTATTAACCACCAGGGAACTGTCCCAAAATGCACACTTTGCTGATGCCAATGTGCAAGGTGAGGTTTTTTATTGGTGTGTGGAACACACGTTGTGAAAAGCAAGGACAAAGAAGGGTTAAAGAAATTCCTGCTCTTTGCAAACCATGTTATGTAATTTCCAAAGTGTTTATTGCAATTTGTGGGCTCTGCAGAACCATGTGGATAGCATCACTGCTGCCGCTTCCCTGCCCAGCTGGGGGGCCCTGGGTGCCCCCCGAGCACTGAGAGTGAGCAGAGTTTCAGCTGATTGATGCTGCCATTGGTGTCCATGGAGAATATTCTCCTAAAATGGCTTCGCCTTTTTGTGCCTTCTCTGTAGGGAATGTAAAAATGTTGCATGGTATGTCTTTTTCCAGTCACTTTTTGGAGAAAAAGACACAATGAATATGAAGTTAGGGGGATTTAGCTAGTTTTAGTTTATTTGCTGTCTAAGCATTCTGGAATTTCTTTTTGCTGTCAGGTCTACTTTGTTGGTTAATGAAGAGCTTTTTGTCTCCATTACTGCTTGGAAATTTCAGTTCACATTTCAGCTGATGGTGTGAATCCGACTATTTGTAAACCTGTTTGCAAACAAGTTTGTTGGTCATGTGGTACCCTGAGTATAATGCTGTGATGCTGTTCTTTGGTTTATAGACTTGACTGGTATGTGTTATTTCTTGGACTGGTGATGCACTTGCATCTTGCACTTGCACTTGCATGTGCTGCCCGGGGAGTGGTGGGGTCACGGGTGTTTGAGATGTGGCTCTGAGGGACTTGGTCAGTGGGCATGGTGGGGTGGGCTGAGGTTGGGTTAGGTGATCTTAGAGGTCTTTTCCCACCTTGATGATTCTGTGATCCGTAAATTATTGTGCTGCTTCTTTCTGATCAGCAATAGATAGGGGCAGAGCTTTACCTGGTCGCACTCTAAATGAAATCAAAGTAGAAGGTGATGGAGATCCTTTTGATGCAAGTGTCTAAACAGGCTGGAAGGGGTGGCCATGTTGGACATACCTCTGCTATCTGCAGCATGCAAAGTTGCATTTTGTGTTTTGAAGCTCAGATGGGAGGAGATGCTTTGCTGAATCTGGTGTGAGTTTTGATAAATGTGTGTATTAAAAACCGTTTTTATGCATTAGTTAGGAAGGTCATTTAATTCTTTCATGCAATTCTGTGGAAAGTTAATGAGAGCCTAGTGGGATTCCTTCCTCCCGGCCATTTCCATGTGTTTTTAAGGGGTGCATTGTGCACGGAAGGCAGTGCCAGCTGTTGATTGTCATCTTCCTCATGTCTGTGATAAAAAGCCACTCAAGAAGGCTGAAATATGAGAACGTCATTAGCTTTTCTATTGGCAGAAGTGCTTAAAAAAGCCACAACTGAAAGAAAATAGATTGCGTATTGAAATTAAAAAAAAAAAAAAAAGCGCAGCAGCTACAGAGAGGTTTTGTGTAGCCCCTGGAAAAAGCAAAAACATGGCAAGGAGCACAAAAGGGACAATGTGAACCTGTGGCTGCTGTGCAGGAGTGCGTGTGGGAAACCTCTGATGTGCATCACTCATGGTTCCCCACTCCTTGCAGTTGAAATTCAGCTGGCAGAGCTGTTTGGTGGCACCGGGAGTTGTGCTTGCTGTTACCTGACATGTGCATGGGTGGGTGCCTTACTTCTTATTTATTTTTTATTTATTTAAAATCCACTTGGGGCACGTAAACACAAAACATAGGGTTCATTTGAAGATGGAAGATTAATTAAAAAAAAATAAGCGAAAAGCCCCTCTCCTTGCTACAAAGCAGAAGGGCCTCCATTTCAAAATAAAACCCCAAAGTCAGCAGTGAGTGGTGCTGTCTGTGCAGCCACAGCCTGGAAGCAGCGTGTTATTCAGCATTACCAACAGATCCCCGCTCGTGGCTTTGCTTGAAAATGTTTTGATTGCAATTGGAGGAACAGGGAGAGATGTATATAAATAATGTTTGTTGTGTATACAAGCAGCTCCGGTTCTAAAGTGTACATGATGGGAAGGGAATAAATATCTCATTTTGCACTGCCTCCTAAGGTAGAGAGCGGCAGGCAGGGATGGAGGCGGTGGGAGCAGCAGCATGCACGCCTGCCTGCCTGTCTCGCATTAATGGAACAGCTTGCAAGGTCTACAGGGAATTTGCATTGGCTCTGTCACTGGTATTATTTAGTTCCTTATTTATTGCTAGTGGCTTGATTGTGCTGTATTTTCCCAGCAATGAAAGCTTTTAAAGATCATGTCTGACTCCTTTTGGACTGTGCTGTCCAATTTCTCTCTGCCTGCTACCAGCATGTTGAGACGATCCAAAAGGTAATCTAAGGATTTTGCAAGTAATTCTTACGATGTTTTTCCAAGCTACTTGTTTTAATGCTGTTTAGGCTTGCTTTCTTCCTTTATGAACAGATTAAATCATGTACGATAGGCGTAATTCCTTAATGATTTGTAGCTGTATTCATTGTAAAAATCGTACCGTTCAGATCCACGGTTTGTTCTTTTTATAGATATTTATTTAAATGCATCGTTCCTCGCTTCTCGTAGTATGTGAATGTGACATGGGTTTGTTTCTACAAAATGATGGATTGATGCCTTACTGAGAACAAGCTGCCTCAGTATTCAAAGTAGCAAAACAGTATTATGATGATATAGGCAGCACTGGGCAGGGCTTGCAAATGTTTTGACGTATAGTACATGATTTTCTTAGGGATATGCATCACCTTAAATTTTAAATCATCCTTGCTAGTTTTTTTTTTTTTCTTGGAGATGTTAATATGTTACTGTAGTAGTAAATAGGATGAGAGCTCTTAGTCACATGTTACTCTTTGGATTTTGATAAAATCCCATTGAATTCTGTGCACTAATAGCTGGTATCAGCTCTGATGCAGTACAGTGGTATCCCTTCAAGATTGGGAAATAGCGACGTAATTATTACTCATCAGGGGTTCTGTGGAGCTTAATGCACATAGCCCAAAAACTTACTAGAGGAATGGGCTTGGTGAGTGAGGTAGGTGCTAATCCTGACCAACGCAATATATATAGGTTTATGAGTAAACAGCTGCCATGAGCATCATAATTTCTCATTGGTTGATAGGTTGTTAGAGTTAAAATCTATGTAAGATTTGGAATATAAGCTTTGACTTGATTTTGGGATGAATTTTGTTCATGAGCTGTCAAAAATGAAGTTAATCTATTAATTAATTAATCTAAAAGTTAATCTTTTAGGAGATTGTAACTCCAACATAGAAACATACTGAATGAGGGGAGAGGGCTTACTCCATTTCCTGATTCTGTTCTTACAGTTTGAATTTTATCAGTTTGTTTCTGTACTAACAGTGATTTTTAGAAATTTTACTGGGAGCAAAGAAAGATTTTGCTTTAAAAAATAAAATTTAGATTTTGGTCACAAAGAGTTGCATTAGAAGTTTTATTAACAAATACAAGCCTTATTGTCTTTTTATTTTTTCAAGAAGAAAAAGAGCTCTTGCACAACAAGAATGAGGTTTGTTTATCTTGTAAAGCCTTGTCGATGTGCCATTATGAATTTGAAATTGGTCGTCGAGGACTGACACAATTTTGGGGATGTTAACAAGGTTTCTGATACAATTACTTTGTTAGAAAACTTCCGCTTGAAATTTACAATTCCATTTATTTGTTAGTATTTGAAGAAAAGAAAGAAAGACATTGACCTGTAAACCTGCTGCACACCCTAATGGAAAAGAGAGTACTTTTTATTGATTTAACCAGATAAATGAATATTAGACATTTGAAAGTGATCAAACAGCTATATGAGATGCCCTAGCAGAGAGCAGCTGCATCAAGCCGGGCAATAGAAATCCTATTTCGCACAGCACAGAAGCCACAGTCTTCAATCAACCCTGGAAATAAAATATTTGAGCACATGTGACAGTTTACTGGGAATATCACCTTCTGCCATGTCTGCTGGCAGCCTGCCCGGCTTGGTGGCTGCTGTCATGGGGGAGCTGGGCAGGCAGGTTGGGTTGTTGTGATGTGCGTCGTAATAGACGAGTTGGTTCATCTGACATCATGTTGTGCTGGGATTCATGTTGGGGCATTGGTCCCAGGGGCACACGAGCACACTACTACTCCTAGCAGTAGCTGGCTGTGACATAAGCCATTGCCCGTCTTGGTCCTTGCGGCAGCAGCACCCAGGGCATCCCTGGGTGCCAGCATTCCCAGCATCATGGCACGTCTGCTCTTTGAATGAAGTATCATATTGTTAACTGGATAAATATGTTTCTGTTTTCATTGCTTCCCTTTCAAAGTGTAGTACTTTCGGTACTTTTTAGTACGTTTTTACTTTTTAAAAGTTGTTATTGCAATATACATTTATTATATGGAGTTGAAACTGCGCAGAGAATATTTTGCTGTATGAAATATTTGACAAAATTTTCCCATGATCCATACGGAAAACTTTTGCATACAGTCTCATTGCAGTAATGGTGGGTTGTGTGCTCTGAATTCTGGGCCACTGTTGGCATTCTGACCACTGTGCTGTGACACATCTCTATAACGACAGCGTCTGATCCCTACTAAACATCCTACAGGGCTTTGCTCCCATATGGCCTTTCTGCATTAGGATGTTGTGCAGGGCAGCTCTTCCTCCGCGATGCATTATGCTGAAATGAGCTGTCTGGTGCAGCTGGGGGCTTCTCGGCACCACTAATGGCAGTGGGAAACTGAGCCATCTGCTCCTCTGGTCAGGGGATGGGACCATTACTTCTTGAGCGTATTCCCAGAAGGATAGGAGAAGTCAAGAGCAACACTGAGGAGTTTGTCATGGGAGGGGTGACATAAACATAAATCAGATTTACCTGTCTAACTGGTTCTGTATAAATATTTATAATTCTAAGCTGCAGAATAAATAGGGGAATTTCTCGGTACAAAGCGCACGTGGAGTAGTATTGTCATACTGCTGTACTGAGACATTGCCCGTTGGATTTGAGTTGTGGAGAGATTAAGCGTGATTTTGGACATATTTAAATTAAATGTCTTTGTTTTTCAATCCTTTTGTTTCTTGTGCTTTGGGCATGACTTCTTTTGGATATGCTCTAAGTTGTGCTGTGCGGTAACAGCAGTGTGTCATTGTGCAAGTGGCCATGTGTTGGTTTTCAGAGATTGGCTTAGAGTGATGTTTTCTACTGTTATCTCATTTTCATTCTAGCAACGTTTAGCCCTGTCTGGAAGAACAGGCTGTGACTTTTAGGAATTTTGAGTATTTTTAATGGGTTTTAGGAATTTGACTTTGTTTAGTGAGGTTTTTTTTGATGCAGTTTGGGCAGGGAAGATTTGTATGTACATTGAGAAAGATAACTCTGGGGGTACACAAAGGTGGGGTTCTGTTAGGAAGGATATACTGCTTCCATCTCCAGGATAGCCACTGGTGCTCTAAATTTCCTTCCTCTTCTTTTTGATGAAAGGCAATTAGTGATGCATTAGTTCTATAATTATCAAAACCATTGGAATTAACTACCATGCGAGTGTGAAAAGTAGCAAGCCATCTCTATAGTCAGCGATTCTATGTAAATCGTTATAAATATTTCCTGTAATCACTTCCTTGATAACTAACTAAATGTTCTTTCCCATTTAAATATCCACAAAACCAGAATAAACCACCTTTTGCTGGGTATGAAGCAGTGATTGGGGAATAGTTGGGTGCTCGGAGCACATTGTGGGTGCTTTCTTGATGTGCTCCTGGCAGCTGTTACTGCTGCAACAGGGTTGTGTGAGGTGGGGAGCTGCACTCAGTGTCTTCCCATGCTGATTCATTCAGATAGACATTAAAGGCTGTGTGTGTCAGGAGGATGCTGCCTTCTATACGTACATTGCCCCTGAGAAGGAAAGCAAAGCAGAATACTTTTGTGATAACATAAAGCTAAATTTAAAAATGTGTGTTTGTGCTATAATTAACTTTAAAGTGACAGCTGTCACGCCACACATTTCCTTGCTTAAATGGGAAAAGTAAGAAATGTTTTCACTCTGTTGAGAAAGATGAGAAAGATCTGAAAATTTGATGCTTTTGATAATGCTTAGGTCCAGTTTTTACTTAGCACAGCATAATAAACGGTCTCCAACTGACACCCCTAATTGGAGAGGAAATTTCATTTCAATTACTTCTGCAAGCAGTTCAACCTTGGGACAAAAGCACTGACTGTTGGGGGGAGAAAGAAGTTCCTACCTCATCTTCTGAAAAGCTCATTATGAGAATTGTGTTTTGTGTTGAGTGAGCTGCAGTGGGTATTATTGTTGAATCACAGAATCATTAAGGTTGGAAAAGACTGCTAAAATCTTTGTCTTAAGGCATCCCATCCCACCATGCCCGCTGACCACATCCCTCAGTGCCACATCTCCATGGTTCTTGAACTCTTCCATGGATGGTGACCCCACCACCTCCCTGGGCAGCTGCGCTAGCACATCACTGTTAGGTTTAGAAACCCGCCCTGTTGTACAGCTGAGAGATGAGAGTGGTGGTGGAGGTGTACTGGGAGCTGTCAGCGGGTTCTCTACGTGTGATATTTATACTACTTAACTACAATGGAAGAGGCTGGTGTGCCAAGAATGGAAGGATGGTCCTCCTCCTATTCAGAATAAGGGCAAGGATTCACGGAACGTTGCCTGTACTGTTTGTAATTTCTAGTTTATCAGGGATTCTGTGTACGGTAGATTTTAAATTTATTATGAATGCTCTTGTGGTCTTGCTTCTCTTCAGACTAAAATCCAAAGTGCCCTATAGAGTTAATGCTGAGGTTTTGAGCCTGGGAAGCAATTTGTTCTGGTGGAAACCCTCTTGTTCAACCACCTGGCTATTGCCCAGGCCAAACCAGTTTTTCAAGTCAGAACTTCTGCGGAGTGGAAACTAAGCAACATGCAGATCGTCGATGATTTTATGAATTGCTGGGATCTTCATGAAGAGATGACTGAATGTAACATGATTTTACATAAAAAATGGCTGTTTGGGCAAGAGTCTGCTTTCAGAAGGGAAGGGATGCTGTGAGCGGGGCAGTGGGCAAGTTGGGGGTCGAGCCTTCTGAGGTGAGAGAGCGTGGCAGGAACAGTGCATGTGGGCACGCGCCTGGCCTGAGATGTGCACAGCTTGTGGTTAATTCAAATAGACACATTTGGGTTTAGGAATCCTCACCGTGTCTGTGCATCTGCTTATTTCAACTGCTGTTCGTCTCTGACAAGTGCATTTTAAATGCGGAGTGTCTGTCAGCTTGGTGTCTGGTGATTAACCACTGCAGAGTGATGTTTTGGTGGGGCTGGGTCATCATAATGTTGTGGGGAGCCTCACCCTTGGCTCCTCAAGTCTTGTGTCTGTGGTGGTAACAGACTGTGCTAGGGAAGGGCCGATGTGAGATCAGCTCGATATGTTGGCATTTAAACACTGTGGGTGCTTCCAGTTGTGAGGGCCTTTTACCTGCACAGTGATGTTCCTCTCTGCAGGCCCATGTGTTTGCCCTCTGTAGGACTGGACAAAGAAAACCAAGCAATATCCCCTCCTGTACGCTTGGGATTCCTGTGACTTCAGAGGCAATTGAATGCTGACATTAACTAGGAATTGTAAAACACCTTCGGGCAAAATGTTCTTATAAAAAACAGACTTCATTGGAAGAACTGTGAGGAACATTATATGATACGTCATCTTCTATCACCGTACACATTCCTGGAGGCAAAAAACCTCAGCCAGGTGCAGAACACTTTTTGTATTGACCACCATCTCACCATGAAACTACATTGTTGTTTTGTTTTTTTTTTTTTCTAAGCATTTTGATTCTATGGTTAGACCTAATTATTGGATGTTCCCTGAATAGTTTTTCCCACTCCATAGCCTGACCTATTTTTAATTTTTTGCTATTATTTCCAGGACTGCAGAGTAATACCTTTTACAATAGATGTATAGTTAGAATAATAAGCAGTTCAGCAACAAAAACTCCCAGCTTTATTCCAAGAGTCTTAAAAGCTGCTTTTGGTTTTGGATACACAGACTATGCCAGTCTTATCAAGCTATGTGTATTGCTTCTATATTAAATTCTGCAGCTTGACTAGGGCTGCATGAACTCTGCTGTTCCATCTCTACTCTTCCAACTGCTCTGTAGCAGGAGAGGCCTGCAGAGAAGTGCTACATTTTTTCCTTTTTGTCTGAATACTTCTCAGTCATTTTCTCCTCCATCTTCTATGTCTACTTCCTTTTGATTTAATCACTTCTATTTTTCTTCTTTCTGTGGGTAGGCAGAAAATGGTAAAAAAAACAAACATTCCTGGTTCCAGTTTCAGTGCACCCCTCTGCCTGTTTTTACATGTGCAGACCACAACCATACTGCTGTGTGTAAATATATATGTGTTCTGTGTAGAAAAGGCCACTAAGACACTCTGGTATGGAGATTATTTCCAGAATAACGTAATATTGGAATAGTTTTTAAATTAGGGAATAGTTTTTAAATTAGATATGTAATTTATTGTCACTCTGCAGTTTGAAACTACAATTAACTGATACAGAGCTAATTTCAAATATCTTTTGATGCTTAAATGAAGAAAATGCTCTGAAACAAAGAGAACTGTTCATGTTGAGTGCAACGTAGCAACAGGACTGCTCATATCCTGGTACAGAAGACTGCTATTAAATCTCTGACTTTGGAATTGTGGATAATGGTTTCTTTTCATTTTTGCCTCACATACTTTGTTTTCAGGATGCATCTTTGGAGACCGTGTTTAGAATGGGTTTGTTTTATTACATGCCTGTATATCCTTGAAGTTATGGGATTAAAAAAAAAGCTTTCAAACACTATAAATGCACTTTGTCATTTTGTTCTTGAATTTGTTTGCTCAAATTTTTGCACGCAAAAGATGTATGATAATCTGTCTTCTGTGACAACTGAGACACCCATTGAAAAAGCAGTCGTGCTAGGTGAAACATTTAATAATAGAGTTGGTGGAAACGGGAAATGAAAGTATGCAGTTATGTTCAGGTTTGGTTAAATTGTCCTTTCACACTTTGTGATGTAACTTCATGGCAGCATAATGCATAACACAACTGAACTGGGAGATAGTAATGCTTGAGGAAATCCGTGTATGTTTTCTCCCATTAAATACTGTCTGTTTTCATTCTGTCATCTCTCTTCTGTAATCAGAGATTTTTTTTTTTTCTCATCATATAAGGATGAATATAGCTTTGAAACATACTTGTGAGGGAGGAATGTTTCAGAATAGAGTGGTTTGATTTAGTTGGGAATGGCTGTGCCAGTCATGGTAATTTGTTGTGACATTTCATTTTGTTTGGCTTTGCAGTTGCTCCTGTGTTCCTCTGTTAATAATGCAGAAGGTTTGGACTACACAGCACGGTGCAGGCAGGTGTACAGCAACCACAGATATTAGGCAAATTAAACATAAATTAGACACTAACTGGCAATTTCAGCCATTTCTTCATGATTTCTTAGCATGAGGTTTTATTATCTCTTAAATTTGAGCTATAAATGAAGAACTAGAAGAGTTTATCTAACAAATAGCTTGTTTGAGATGAAACAAAATTACTTTCATGCATTAATTCCAAAATACTTAGATGTTAATTTTCTTTAAACAAAAGAACCAGTCTACATCCAACTTCATGCATGCATTGCTCAGCACTTTGTTTCCTTCAGCTTCTGTATTTGCTAGCAGGCTGAAACATACCAGCCTGGCAGATGTTCTACACGTTTACTGTCCATGTTCTCCCTGGATATCTATACTGAAGTGCAGCCCACACCTTATAGCTGATCCTCTCATTTACCTCCATGCTCCTTGCCACACAGGTGAGCAGGAAGGGATCTACCCCACAGGTGGGATGTGCAAATGGCTGCAATAGCTTGTAGACAACACAGGGAGGAGGGAATCATAGAATCATAGAATGGCTTGGGTTGAAAAGGACCACAGTGATCATCTAGTTTCAACCCCCCGCTGAGTCTGTCATGATGGAGGATCTGTGGTATGTAAAGATGGCCCTGTGCTTCCATCCTTCGTATGTTCAATGGTTTTTCCTTAAGAGAAGATAAGTGGTTATTGTAGGAATCTGCAAACCAGACCTCCACCATGAATAATAATGTGTTTTTTTTTCAAGTTATTCTAGGATGAAAAAATTTTAAACAATTCTGAATGTAGAAAAAATAATTCCTTGAACCAGATGCTTACTTATTGTTATCTATTTTAGAGAACTAATTATCCCTGTTGTTGGTAGTGCTAAAGCTTACAAAATTGCTTCCATCCTTGAATTACTATAATTAAGACGATAACTTCCACATCTAGTTAACATTGCTGTGCAGCTGGTGCATTCATTGACACGCAGATTTCAGATTTTGTAAATTTTCTGTCATTGTGAATAAAAATTTTAAATACTTATTTTCATTTCCAAAATCTCTGTTTCTCATAAAGAAGTCTTTGTAAATCAAATCAACTGAAACTAAACTCCTGTAACATCAGAGGAAAATCTAGTTAAATTTGGTTAGGTGCTCATGGAATCATTAAAGTTGGAGAAGACCTCTAAGATCACCCATTCCAACCCCAGCCTACCCACCATGCCCACTGCCCACGTCCCTCAGTGCCACATCTCCACGTTCTTTGAACACCTCCAGGGATGGTGACCCCACCACCTTCCTGGGCAGCTTTGCCAGCACATCACTGCTCTTTCTGAGAAGTTGTTCCTAAATCATTAAAAAGGATCATAAACATTACTGATTAGTAACAAATGTGATTAATGCTATAATTTTTTTCTGTACAGTTTGTTTATTTGCATATGCAACGTCTTCTGCCGTGAGAGTGTTTTCTAGAGAAGCACGTTATCTTTTTGAGAAAATTCCTCATTGTTCGTTCCTCATGACCAGCACTGCAGTGATATTACTGGAGATCAGTCCCAAATTGCCTTATGGTGGGGGTTTGTTGACTGGGGGCAAGGTGTACTGGGGCTGTACACAGCTCCCAGGTACCACACACCCTGCTTAGCGCTGCTGCACGAGGTTGCTGCTGGCTGCCGAGCACATTGCAGCAGGTCCAAAACTAGTGTCCAGTTACCAGACCCACATCTGATGTCCTGCAGTGTTCAGTTTCAAGAACACATCTTGGAACGCTCCACTGCACGTAACAAATGTTATTTTTACTGTGGGGAGAGATCTCAACTCACAAATAGTAGAAGCACATTTCCGTGGTGATGGCAGAGGCATTGTTTCAGCTCTCTCCACGTAAGCTCCCGTCTTGCTGTGCTTGTTCTGAATAAAATCAGGCAGCTCTCGTGCTGCCCCGGGCTCGCAGGTTCCTGCAGTTTGGCAGTGGCCCTGCAGGGCATGCAGCAGGGGTTGGCACTTTCCAAGTTATGGAGAGGGATCTGGGAAAAACCTTAATGAGACCCACACCAAACTGTGAGGAGAGGAGGGTTGGGGACCTTGCATGTAATGAAGGTAGGAAAGCTTTGGCTTACAAGCACATGGTAGTGCTCAGAGTCTCTCTGGGCTGATTCAGAACTGTATTTTTTTCTCGTCATTGTGCTCTGAGTTGTATAGTTAACCTTTTCCCTTTCTACTCTCTTCTTCTATTCCTGGTTTTTATGCAGATTGGATTGTTTTTAGAGAGTTGCTTGCAGAATTCATGAACAGTAATGAGCAAGAGTTCAATAATATGATCTCCTCATTATTGGCCATGTAGCCCAGTGCTGAGCTCCGTCTGTCTGGCTGAAGTGCATCTTCCAGAAAAGCATTTTGCCTTCATGTGAACTGTGCCAGCACTTAAATTGACTCGCTCAAATTTCTTTGGCACAAATTCCTGGTTAAAACTAGCTTGACTTCTCTAATATTCAGCTATTCTTCTTTAGAAGGTGCTTAAATGCTGTTGTGATGAATTCCTGAGGTTAGCTGCCCAACTGGAGGCTGCACGTTAGCTCTTCATAGAATCATAGGGTGGTTTGAGTTGGAAGGGACCCTTGAAGACCATCTGGTCCAACTCCCCTGCAACGAACAGGGGCACCTACAGCTCCACTTCTCCCTTTTTATTTTCTTCATTTTTGTGACTATGAGGGCTTTATTGCTGCTTTTCTGAAATTTATCATTGATTCCAAGTTCTCTTCGAAGTTATATCTATGTATCTATCCAGAGAGCTCTCTTCCACCAGTTAAGAGTGCATTTGTGGCTGTGTGTGCATTTTTCCCATCATATAACATGAATTCAAGAAATTGAAAGTTCTGTTCTTAGCCTTTATGTCTGAGCTTTGCCTTATTGCCAGCACATGTGGATCGCGTAAATGGCTGAATGGGCCCCAGTGATGTTCCTCCTTCCCTGGTGAGAGATCCAGCAAAATGGAAAGTTACCAAATTTTGGGGGTATAAAAAGAATATTTTTTATTCCGAACTTGGGCAGCTCAAAAGCCATTCCTCCCCTGGGTGCATTGGTGCAAACCTGACCTGTTTTAATGGGTCTCAGCTGTGCTTTGCTCTCCAGCTACTTAACCCTCTCTCTTTTGAGTCGTCCTCTTTGCAACGATGGCAGAGAAAATGGATTTGTAAAACCTGGTCCAGTCTGGCAGATGCAGCCAGCAGTTAAATAGCTCTGAGCTTGAGACAGCTCTTATTCCCCATTATGCTGTGATTTAAATATACCAACTTTCCAGAGAACGCTCCAGGCTGTGATCACGAGTGTTTTAGTAACTCCTCTTAGCAAAAGGATGCAGCCACAGAGGACGGATCTCTCTTTTCTCATGACACTGGTGTTTTATATTGAACAAGATCTGCAGTTTTTACGTGGTAATTTACATTAGAATGCTCAAGGTTTTTTTTTATTTCTCACATAGTCATCTACGTTACATTAGAATACTCAGCACTTTGGTGTTGTGAGAGATTTTCATCGTGATGTAAACATAGTGATTATCTGCTACTAATGTTGGAATTGAGTATTCTGTTTTTTTCAACAGTTACTGGAATAGACTGACTGAACACATTAAAAAAAAAATCCATAAACTGAGATTTTAAGCCTCTTAACATCAGGTCGTTCGTTTGTCTGTATGATGTACACAATGGCAATCAGTTTTTGGATGGAGTGTTGTTGAATAATACATGAATGTAAATGAAGATTGTATGGAATCAGTTGGACAATTTTGAGGAATGCTTTAAGTACACTAAAGAGCCTGAATAGCAGTTAATGGCGCTTCAACTTTATTACTGTTTATTATGGTTGGCAGTTCCCTTGTGCTTTTCTCTGCTTCGAGTTCTCCAGTTTCCTATAGAATAACAATAAAAGGTCTTACAAATAATAACAGTCAGATACACTGTGTCCTGTGGCAGCAAAGCAGCTCTGCATTAAATTGCGGTTTTGGCAGACTGAGCACATTTATCGGGGCCGCTCCAGGCGGGATGGGGGCAGATGTCAGCCCAGGAGCCACTGTGGAGCTCTGCTGGGCAACCTGAGTGTGTGTTGTGTATGCACTGCGTATATTCCTATATGCCACAGGAAAATGGATGATCAGCAAGGGGGTTAAATATCCAGTAGGTTTGGTCAAGACCGGGTGAAATGAGAATGTTTCGCTTGCCCATTATGATTACTTCCATCACCTTTAAAGCTAAGTTGGGCAGAGGGCTCACCGCATGGTTTTCAATAGGCACTGAAAATTCAGTGGGCATTCAATAGGCATGTTTGTGCTGCTTCTAGCACATTAAAACACCTATTGCTGATAAATGTATGTTTGCTTCCCAGCAGTCAATACCAAAATCGAGTGAGAGAAGAAATATCGACCTGAATCTGAGCGATTATTTCTCCTTAGCTAAAGGCTGTTCTTTAGGACCAGCCTTCAGGTGCTTTGATTTCTCTGGTTTTGCCTCATCATTTGTATCTCTTTCTTCCAGCTGTCGGACAAGCAACAGAAAGAGTTTGATTGTAACGTCCAGCACATCCCCGACTCTCCCGCGGCCGCATTCCCCCCTCCATGGACATGCAGGTAACTCCGAGGGCTGCCGTGCTGGGAATCGTTGGGAAAAATTGTCGGTGCTCATTGCATTGAGTTTGAACATAGAATCATAGAATGGCTTAGGTTGGAGGGGACCTCAAAGATCATCTTGCTCCAACACCCTGCCATGGGCCGGGTTGCCAGACATGTTGATATTCCATATCAGTGTGCCATCTGCAGTATCTATCTGCTACTTCGAGCAACACGAGATGTTTGAAAATTGCTTTGTGTATTGCTGCCAGTTTTATCACTTCAGCAACGGTGAAATGCTCATTTCCAGGCAAATGGGCAACCACTTCTAGTTATCAGAGTGAAGTGTGGAAAGATGTTCTTTCTAAAGAAAAAGTGTTTATTCAGTCTGCGGTAACCACAGAATTTTAGAAGGGGTCATGCATGTGGGTTCAGCAGCTTGCCTGAACAGTGTGTTCCCTTGTTACCTTCATTGGGAGAGAGATACATGAGGTACACCTGCATTGCTTTCAGTATTTCAGAATGCCAGAGAAAGCAGTTGGGTTTCAGGTGTGGCCCTAATGGGTACAAGTTTAATTTAAAACAGCTCAAACGTTGCCACACATATTCACCCACTGTTGAGCCAATGTGGAAGCACATCACAGTTGTGTGTAAGTAATTGTTTTCATTACAATCAGACTTCTCTCATCCTACATGGTAGTATGTCCTGAAAGTACTTTCTGCAGATTGAAACAAAGGAAATGCTGAGAAAGGACAGCAAAGTGGTAGTAGTTAAGGGAGAAGGAGCCATCTGCTTCTTCTTGCAGGGCATTGTGCCTTGAGAGGGACATTCAACCAGCTGGAAGGACAGAAGTTGTTGTCCAGGGATATCCATGAAAGCCTCGAAAAGTCAGATTTTCATACAGATTTGCTGAGTATGCTGTAAAGCCCTGTCATGAATGGCTGGGAAGTTGCTGTACTCACACTGTTTTTTTAAATGACCCATGATTTTCATTTTCAAGTGTTAACAAAATCTTAAAAGTAGCATGTTAAGGCTATTTTCTTTTTGCTTCAGAATCTCAGATAACTCAGATAAAGTATTTTCAAATGTAACTTGTTGGAATTTGTTACTGCACCAAAAGTTTGCATTTGCTAGAGGAATTCCACTTCACTCCAAACTCCCTTGGCTCTCTTATGGCTGATTATGATAGTGATAGCTTTGTAAAATGTAATATTTCTCCTGGTAGGGATTCTCTGCGTACTTATGTTGTACTCCTTACTTTATTTTAAGAATCTATATGTATGTTGAATTTAACAAATTCTATGTCAGCTGTATAAGCATTTAAGTAAAATGATGGAGAAAAGTGCTCCTCAGAATATGAAAGAAGCATCTTTGCTTTTCAAATAGCAATAAGATGTTGATCTGATCATTGCTCAGAAGACAAAGGCAGAGATGTTCACACCTGTATTTTCTCAATTTTCTTTTCTCCCATCTTTAAAATGAAAATTGGTCTTAGTGTTTTTGATGATGTCTTGGGCTTTACAGGCTTATCTTTTATTAAATATGTAACTGTCTGGAAAACTAGAGTAGCTACTCAGTGGTATGTCATCTTTCTTTAGCAGAAATTGTGAAATACTTCTATTTCTTGTTCTAATGTTGCATATGGGATTTGAAACTATTAATTAAAAAGGACATCCTTTGTGACCTCCAAGAGTTGCAAGCAGAGAACAGGGAGATAAATTACTGGTAGCCTCAGTTCCCTGCCAGTAGTGTGCTTAGGAGTTTTACCTGAGTCAAGTAATTTATTCAAGAGACAAAAGCAGATGAAATTTAGAGTAGATTCACAAATATTTTCTTAAGAAATATCATATATGAGATGTGAATTTGGGAACAGGCTGTGATATTTGTTTAGTATTTGAACAGAATCGATCAATCTGTTTGTTCAGACACATACACTGATAAGTCACTAAGAAAAACTGGAGCCTCTCCCATCCCTCTTGTGTTGTGAATACGCTGCTCTTCGTGTCCATTCTGCACCTCTTCCACAAATGAAAGGGGTGACAAGCATGCAGGGAAATAAGGAAGGCTTTCTAAAAAATTTCTGTTCAGAAAATAGAGTTCTTTATGGCATTAACTGCTGGAGTTTCACTTTTGTATGTTCTGTACATGAAGTTGGGGTGTGATGTAGCACAGTCCTTCCTCCTAATGAACACTGGCCCTGCAAACTACACATTTTAATGTACAGAGCAGCTTCAAGATAGGATGTCAGGCAATTCCATATCCTACAAAATGGAGAGGAGAAGTAATACTTAAGAGGTCTAAAGATGAAAGTAAATTTGAACAATTTTTAACTCTGCCATGAAAACATTTTTGAATCAATAGCTCTTAATGGATTTGAAGTGCACTAATTCAGTTTTCAAATTTTATGAAATAATCTGTTCCAGAATTACATGGAGCCTTGTTATTAAACAGCTACAGCTTGTTAGTGTCATGGGAAAGTCACTCTTCTTATTTACTCCCCCATATCTTGACTGAATCGCAGTTTTGGGAAGACAGGTTTGAAAATCTTCCTTGTATTTCTTTCAAATCAGAGGAAGGAAGGTGTCCACACACTTTCCCTATGTTTGTATTTCTTTGAATTATTATTTTTTAAAGCTAACATACACTTATTACAGCGTACACATTGTAAGGCAGATTAATACATTACCCTTAGACTGTGTCTTACAATGAAAACCTTAAAATCAATCAGAGAAACAGCATCATCTTTATAGTAGGAATGAGAGAGATACTTGAAGGCGGATGAGGGAGTTTCACGCTGCTGTAAACTGCTTTCCATGCTGCCAGGTTACAGTGGATACGCTTGTCCCTGTTCCTGTCTGTAATAATGTATGAAGGGAGCTGCTCACGGGCAGTGTGGTAATACTGAATTCAATCATTCTGCTCTCTCACTGTACTGTACTTGAAGTGAACAACTGAACTGTAAGTTCAGTTCCTCCTTCTGGCTTTAAAAAAAAAAAAAAAAAAGAAAGAAAAGATTATTTTTAAGCCTTCTATTTACTTCTTTTCCATGTATCAGTGCTGTACAAAAATGCACGATGCTCCTTCTTGATCCAAGTATCCTTGGATCCAAGGGCATAAGCTGTGTATCTACGCAGTGGCCAAGCAATAAAACTTGTGCAGGGTATGTTGTGTGCAGCTCTGGACCCTGACCTGGTCATCAGAGCTGCAGTTCATTTTTCACTATATGCATGTGATTCCTGGATGCCAGACAGAAGCCAGGATATTCACTTTGAGATGGGTGGTGCATGGGATGCTGAAGTGATTGGAGTCATCCTAACATTGGGATGTGCTAGAATGCAGGAAGTTCTGTGATGTGCAGTAGGATCTGTTCTGCTTCTGTTAATATTCAGCAAATAGCATTAGTATATTGTATGTAGATGGCCACAACAACTGGACCTTTGTATTTATTGTATTTCTCAGAATCTCAGGTGCAAGCATTACAAAAAGGTTCTAGTTTGAGCTCTTGGACTCAACCTATCCGATGTCGTCGTATTTGTAGGTGACAGCTGAGGCTTTTGCCTATCTCTTCCCTGTAAGTCTGTTTTCCTAGTTTCAGGGCAGCAGATGTACAGGTGCTTTAGTTACCTCCTTCTCCACGTGTCCAGGAAATGTAAAAGTTCATGCCTGAATTATTAACATTGATGTAACTGCGTTGATTTACCTAATGGGTAATCATTCTGCGTAACAGCCTCCCCTGAGACAGTCATTTCAGGTTCAAAAGGAGCCAACTATAACCCCTGAGCAACAGGGGAATTTACCTTTGCTAACAGAATAAATAGAGTTTCGATCAGCTTCGGTGAACGAGGCCATTGCAGTAAGGCTTTTCTTATTAAAATTCCTTCAACTAGAGCAGATGCAGCAGTACTGGGAAATTTTAGGGAAAGTAGTAATTCCCCTTCTCCCTGTTGTTGTTTTAAAAGCTTCACCCAGACTTGAATTGAGTAGAAAAACTAATTGCTTTTCATTTTAAAACTTGAAGCAACTCACAGGGGATCTAATTAAAATTCCAGTGTCTGGGAGGAAATATGCTATATAAGTCTGAAAAAGTTGTTACTTAAAAATTAATAGTATCTCCATACCAGATTGTGCAGGCTCAGAAGACTTCGAACACCCACATAGTTAATTTCAAAAGTTAAAAACTGTCATTACCTAATTTGCTCAGTTACTCTGAAATCCTATTTTGATCATCATGTGGAGAGTTTACAAAAGATTGATGAAGATATTAAACAGATGATGACAGTTCGCTGCCTGTTTATAACAGCAGTGGGCTTTTTGTTCAGAAAGATCATCTTGATGACAGCAAAAGCAGCAAATCTGCGGTGGGTATGTGAACACCCAGCTCCTACCAGGACAGGCAGACTCCTTTGCTTTGCTGGGATGTCTGCACTGCTTCCTGCAGGCCTCATTCTGCCACATCTCCTGATCTTAGCTGCTCTTTTAGCTTTTTGTTCTGCTAGCAAATACGTGGCAACCCCAGCCCTAGCCTTGTGCTGCTGCCGGAACATGTGCTTCTGCACCTTGAGTTGGTCATTTTGTTGCTACTGTAGCTTTTTTCAGTGTTCTTGTAAGCTTGCAGTGCCATCTAGACTGTGAAAACTAGTCTTAGCCCAGCAGTGAAACGGCTCTGGTTTTTCACTGTGCCCATAAGAAGCTGAGTGCAAGCTTAATAAATGAAGTGCCAGTATTTGTCATCTTATTGATTTCTGGTGGTGTTTCTCCCCTTGCTGCCCAGGATGCACTGGGAATGGGTTTGGTTGCAGTCAGTTTTGGGTGAAGGCAGGCATTGTGTCCTCTTACACTGAGCTGTCGTTAGTTCTTAACTGATATTTTACAACAACACATTAAAACGCAAACCAAAACCGACCCACAGGAAAACAAGCTTGTTGCACACACCCTTTGTTTTTCATTCAGTTTGCTCTCGGTGAAGCAGATTGTGCTGGATCACGCTTCTCTCCCCAGCTCTCCCATCACCCCTTGGCACACACCAGATCAGCCCGAGGCTGCTGTAATCCCGACCAGCTGCTCTTGTCCCCGTGCACTTGTAGGCCAGATGGAGCTGCTCGGCACTGGGACACCGCCACGGCCTGGAAGCGTCGGCTCCTTCCTCTCTCCCCCTTCTTACCTGCATGTGTGTGTTAGGTGGGAGTGACTGCAAACCTTCCAGTGAGCACAGTGCTTGTCTTCACCTTCTGCTCAGCATAACACTTAAGGTACACGAGTAACTTTTTTGGGATTAGCCCATTGCTGATGCTCACTTTTAATGTGACTTTTCAATATGAGATCTACACCTGAAGACCTTTCTGATGACCATGTAGCTTGCAGAGCATTGCTTGTCCAGTATCCATTTGTTTTCCTGCTCACGTTTCAATGTTGTTTTTACTCAGAGAAATTGCTGCTGGCATACGCTTACTATGGGTAGTTTCTCTTTTGTGCTTGTATTAAGGATCTGAAAGAGCAAACCACTTAAGAATATGCCTGATAGAAAGAGTACACTCGCTGACATGAAGCTACTAATTCATCTTCTAAATTTCAAAGGTTTCTGCAGTTAGTCTGTAAATGATTCTGGCTTTCAGAAGGGCTTCTGTAAGTGGCTGCTTTTTTCTTTGAAGACATTGCAGAGCACTGCTTACCAACTGTATGCCTATACATCATACGACAAAGCTGGGAAAAAACACTCTTGTGCCAATTGAAAATCTAATGTTATTTTTTCTTCAGTGTATGAAGTCGCTGGCTTTTTCATTTTCGTTATATTTTTTTTATGAGGTGGTGGTTAGGGTGAATGCTAATACTTTCATACTTTCTCACTTGAGCATCTTCTGTGAGTCTGTAGTCCTTTTATTATATGTAGTTCTTGTGGCATTTTTTTTTCCCCTCAGTGAATTTTACATTCAGCAGCGATAAACACAGTAAGTATGAAGATACTTTCTTCCTACTCATTATTCCTGAAAGTGTCATCAATATCATTTCTAGCCCAGGTTTTTCATTGAGAAATGTTAAGTTTCTATGGGATTGTATATTGCATAGGGATTGTTACATAATACTGAGAGACTATATTGTGTATATACGATGCACTACTATTTAAGAACAAGTATGAAAATGTGCATCTTAAATTACTTCAAAAGGAGGTAAGATTCGGATCAAATCGTATTTCTTTGACAAACTAATGCTCAAATGATCAAGAGCACAAAGCATATTGTCAATCATTTGCAAGTACAACTTGGGATTGAGGGTGTTTCTGCACAGTGAGAAGTTCCTCTGTTGCAAATGTGACTGAATTTGTTTGCTCTCTCAAACAGGTGGCAGCCCTTTGGACAGCCCTAGAAACTTCTCTCCAAATGCTCCTGCTCATTTTTCCTTTGTTCCTGCCCGAAGGTAAGTCAGGATACATTCTCCTGTATTGGCAGACAAGTTTAGAAATTGCCTACAGGTTACAAGTATTTTTTTGTCATGGTTTGCTTTCTCTGATATTTGTAGTTCTATTTTATCCTCTTTTTGTTTAGGTCTTGGCAACACTGGGAATGTATGAGGTGCTTTTGAGACATAAAAATGATCAAAAGTTGATAAAGCTGTAAATAGAGCCTGGGGAGGAGGCAATGTTCTCCCAGGAAGATGACATATAGGCTGTGTGAGATAACAAGCCATTTGGTCACAATGCCTAAGTTGTGAATAGAATAACTCTGTCTCAGTGGTAATCCTAGATCCACTTCACTCTGAGTAACGGAGGTGCTTTGTACGTCTGCCCTTCTGTTCTGCCGTGTCTGCACAAAGACAGACATACCAAAATCAGGCATGCACTCTGCATTCATTCACTGCCTTCTGAGTGGTAGCAACTTTTTAGTTCTCTCTACTGTCTTGGGCATTGGTGTCAGGAACATGTTATTGCTCTGACAAGGAAGACAGCTGATAATTGAAATCACAAGTCTACAGGAACTGCTAAAAGAAGAACAGTGTTGAAAGACTTGAATGCAAAGCTATCATCTGTCCTGTAGTGAGTGCTAGACAAATGCTTGTTACACTGTAGATCAAACTGTTGGAAAGAAATCTGATACTATTAGTGATCAATTTAGTATAAGGAGCAGGACAGGAAGAATAAAGACATCTGGGAGAAGCAGACAAATGGAGTATTGAATTTCGTATCTCATCAGGAGGGCAGAAATGGATCACAATGCAGAAAGTTAAATTTGGTTGAGAAAGAGAAAAACAGCAACAAAAAAATAATAAAGGAGATCCCAAGCAAAATTTAGGCAGGGAAGCTGGATTGCTCGATTCATGTGTGAGAAAGATACTTTTAATTTGCTAAATGCTTCAACTTCAGCTTCTTATCTGTGTTAGGATGACCCGAAAACAGGAAAGGTGTGATCATTCTGAGAGGCAGCAAGTTTTCTGATAAAGAGAGATCAGCTTGAGGACTAGATACGGGAAGGTTAGGTATCAAAACATCAAAGAAGAGTGGAGGATTGGGATTTGGAAACAGGCTGGGTTTAGGGAAGCCGGAGGCATACCCTTTATGTGGACATAGGGTAAATCCTGGGGTGGTTTTTTTCCAGTGAAGTGGTTTGCTAGAAGACCAGGTGTCCTTGAATACTGCTTGAAGTAGATTTTGATCTTAATATGGTAGAGAAACAAAATCATGTAAAATGTGATGAGCTGGATATGTATTTTCATATTCTCTTAGAGGGAAAAAATAGTTAAAAGTTTTACCTGGTGGTAAAACAATTAAAATGGACTCATGCATCCACATCTATTTTTATAGAGGGATCTGAGCTTAATGTGAGTGTATTTCATATGTTCTGTTGAAGTCAACTGGAATTTTACCAGTTTTCAGAATATCTGGACGTCAGATCACAGGAGGAAAGTTGCAGCTGAAGCCACTGTGAAAGCTCAACATCAGCTGTTGGCTATTCCAGCCGTCTTAGTAAAATTGCTTTCCAAATTTCCAAACAGAAAATAAGTTTTAGTACTAAAACTCAGAAATGTGTCCTTTCCTACTTTTCCTTTCTTCCTCATTTTTAAAGAAATAGACAAACAAAGGTTAGGTCTGTCCTATTATATGCTGTGGTTCATTTTACAGCATGCATGCTGCTCTGCATACTTTCTCAGTCACTGAAAAGAACACTTAAGCTCAGCTTGTTTTAGAAGTTTGTTTCTATTTTCTACTTGTATTACACCCTGAATAGCTATGCCAGCAGTACCACGTCTGTATTATATTATCAAGCAGAGTATCACAATAACATCTGTGGGAAGTATGGTGTTAAGTAATTCAGAATGTTTTTCACTGTTACCTCAGACAAATGGATATGTCACTGTACCCTTTTGTTCAGCATTGTTTGGGTCTCGAGAGAGTTTGTACCTGATTTTTTCCCATGGTTGTCACAGAAATTATTTCTTGATGTTTTCCTGCATTTTATATTTGATACAATTTCTTCATTTATTATTCTGTTTGGACATGGTTTGTGATTTTCCTTCTTTGCTTATGGCCTTGTGATGAGTGGGTTCTTGGGTTGGAGTAGGGAGCACATTCAAATAAGTCTATTGTAAAACCAAATTCACTACAATAGACTGCAGGATTGTCCTTAATTTGACTAATGCTTAATCAAAAATCTCTCACTAGGTGCCATTTCAGTGGCTACTTCACACCCATAAAGTCAGCGTGTTCAGAAATTCTTTTGCATGAGCAAGAAAACGTGGTTAATTTTGTCTATATTCAGTAAAATGATCTTAGTGGAATGTCAGTAACACAGAGCATGAAGGTTTGTTGTTATTTTTCCCCTGAAATTACATGTGCATCTTTGTCTTCTCTGTCCCTCATTACCACTGTGTGATTTCTTCCATACAGCCATGGACACAGAGCGGACAGGTAATGCGCGTCGTATTGCTGCTGTGTGTGTGTATGAACCATGCTTCTGTGCAGCCAGGCACCAGCCTGTGTCCCTAACAAGTTCACGCTGTGAAAACCCCATTTAGGCATTCAGCTTTTGATTACCAAAGAATAAAACTTTGCATTTGGGCCTCAAATGTTAAAGCGGTAGTGCTTTGTGAGAAGATGCTTTGTTCTTCTAAGGCCTCATTTTGAAATTCATCTGCGTTCATGAAATAGCATTGTAACTGCCATAAAAAGAAAAACCCTCCTAATTAACTTAACAAAATGGCATTTGAAAGGCAAAACTCATTGCTTCCATGTCCTAGCTAAGTTTATTTTGCAATAAAATAAAAGACCTAAAAATTACTTTCCAAGTATCTTTTCCTGAAGGAATATTGCATGAAGTCTCTCTGAAAAGAAATTTTTATTAACAAAGCACTGAAGCAGCTTTGAAATGCTTTGCATAAATGAGAGAGGAAATTTCTGTTAAAGTCTTGTTCCCATTCCTTCAATTTGGAAGTTTTCTTTCCCGACTCACCTCTTTCTGTTAGATGTAGAGCTGAACCTGCTGTCCTGATGGCTTGACACATTTCTTGCCTAGATTGCATCAGTAGAAAATAGCCCAAGCATAAAGAGGTATCCTGTAACTTTCTAATGAAGAAGAATTTGTTTTAACGTTGTCAAAATGAATACTAAAGTTATTTCAAAGCCCAATTTAGGCTAATCACTAAAAGAAGAGTTAGGCTTTCCTTTTGCGAAAAATGATGGAGTTATTCATTCCTGTCTACTCTTTGGGAAGATAGGAAGATATTCTCCCTCATTGTGGCCGAGAGTCCAAACTGAGATCATTGGCCTGCAGGTCCCACCAGCACCCATGTGCTCTAGGAAAAGCTGAATGAAGATCTCTGCAGCTGACTCGTGGTGTCCATTTGCTGCCACACGACACAGTGACTTTGCAGTGCTGACATTGGTGGTTTTTCAGGGTTAAGAGAATAATTTTTTCTGGCATTTTTCATGTTTGTCTTGCCAAGGAGAACACGACTTGTGGCTAAATGGGGTTTAGCTATAATGTATGCATGCATAGAAGTCTGCATTACAGCTTGAGTATTTTTATGCATGAAGCATGAATCCTTTTAAAAACTCTCTTGATATAATACTCTTTCAGTAATATGGAACAGTGGGTTTATTTCCCTCTTGTTCTAAAGTAGATGGCAAAGTACCTGAAAATAAACAGATCTTTATGTTTGGGTGTACACTGAAGTTTTCTCTGTAGATTGAGGCATTGTATATTCGTAGTGGGATGAGAAATATTGCTGCAAAGAAGCAATTGAGATTTTATAAGCAGTATTTCAGATCCGTAAGAGGCATCTTATTTTACAGTGTGCCTGCAGAAATGCACTGTATCGATGTGCATCCAAAACCACAAAGTCTTTCCAAAGTCAGTTAGAATGAGGAACTGCTCTAATTCAGTTTCCCTTTATGAGCAGCTACTGATAGTCTGCCACAGCAAAGCAAACGAGTGAGCTGAAACTGATGTGAGGGAGCCTTCCTTAGCACTCATCCCAAAATGCAACAAGACACACTTTTAATTACAGGAATCAAAATGCCTTCAAGATTGAGATGAAATTAAAGGCAGAAAAAGCACAGTGGGCTGGGATGAATTGAGTTTAGGTTCCAAGCTCACTGAGGTTGGTTTTAATGGGAGAAGAGGGTTTCAAGAAGTGCAGGTCTGATGATTCTTCAAGAAGAACCGTCCTTAGTTCTGACATTGGTAAAAACAAGAACTGTCTGACAGTATTTTCAGGGTATTTTGTCTGTTTTCCCTGGGAATCATATTTATTGGCTATGACAAGGTAAACAAACAAGACCACTTCCACTAAGCTCACGATTTAAAACATTTTTTTTCCCCCTCAACTTTTAGCATTATTTGAAAGACGAGGAACTGTATAACAGCTTTAGGCAAGACTGCCTTTTTCAAAGAAGTCTGTTTTATTTGTTCATTCCTGGAACGTCAATTTTTGCACAACTGGCAATATTTAAAAAGCATCTACTTAATGTAATGCAGGAATCTGATGTCCATTTGCTTTATCTTTTCCAAGATCACTTATTTGTTTCTCTTGAAATGTACCCTTGCTGTTTTTTCACAAAGATACCTGGTCTACTTGAATATCTCAAGACTTTAGAAAACCGTATGGTTAAGAGATTTGGGGATAGATGTTTATTTCCTCCAAGTATTGACCACAGTATGTCTATCACAGTAATTTCCTTTGCTTCTTTCCTCAGAACGGATGGACGCCGCTGGTCCTTGGCCTCCCTTCCCTCATCAGGATATGGAACAAACACTCCCAGTTCAACAGTTTCAGTAAGTGACCCAGACTTCTCCAAGCAATTCAGTTCGTACAAACACACCCTAACAAATCTGCTTCTGAGTCTTTACTAAAATATCTGATCTTCCTTCATTTTTTTTGCTAACATTATTAAATATACTAATTATTTTTTAAAAATTGTTTTAATTATTGGTTCCACTGCTTCTTCCTCCATTTCCCAGCTCCTATCATCTTGCACTTTGCCTTTACTATTGGTGAAATCCCAGTGTAGCACTTGGCTCGACTGCTCGGTTGAGAGGCACGATGTGTCAGAAATGGCAGGGCTCTGAGACAGCACGTAATTGCCAGCAAGATCTCAGCTTTTTTTTAACTGGGAAATGAAATCCTCGTCTGCTTTCATGTTCTTAGTGTTAAAATCTGTTAGCAGAAGGAAAAACTGATAATCCACATCTGTTAACTCAACTTCAATAATTTGAATCTCCTAATGTAGCTTTTAATTTCTTACTTGTCGTTAGAAAGGTTGTCTGCAGTTTGCTTGAATTCTTCTGTACTTTCAAAAGGCTGATATGTTGTTAACATCAGTAAGGCACCAACACCATTTTAACCCTTAAAGCTCTCCGATACTTCATACAATTAATCTTATTCTTTAGTTTGTGCATATAAATTGTGTTTATCTACCTGACAATCTTACAATGCCATGCATAGAAAGACTGGAAATGCTAAGTCTACCTTGAGTTAACATGCTTTTGTGTATGGTTTAATGGTGAGTACCTTAACAGCGTGGTCACATATCATTCCTTCTTTCTATAATACTTACACTGATTGTTTTGTTTTATATGTACTGTTTAGAATGTGTTCCTAGCAATTGTAATACTTGCATTAGCTAGGACTCAGTACTGCATGAATATTAATCTTACTAAGTAATTAATCTTAATGAGTAGTAATCTTACGCTGAGTGCAGTATCATTATTTTCTTTCTGAAATGTTCCAGTAAGTTCATCCTTAAAACCCTCTCAAGTACAAATTGATCTTCATATGTCCTTGGAACACGAGTTTTAAATTCATTCCATATGTTAGGAGAAGAGATTGGGGTCAAAATTTTCCTTTTAGCTATAAGTTGACATGATTAAAATTCGATTTTTTGTCATTAATATCATCTGATTGCTTCAGATGTTCAGACATGTTCCTGCAGACTCTAGTTTGTACTATTTCTACAGTTTGTTATCTTTAGTCCATCAGGACTTTTAAGGTTTTTGTTTGTTTGTTTGTTTTTTGTTTTTTTAACTTTTTCTCTCCTTAAAAGGAGACTAGACTTGATTTCACTCTCCCAACGGACGAGAAGTGTGTGTACAGGTATATAGAGAGGAGCAAAGAGAAATGTGGAAGAGCATTTCATTAGCAATGTGGAAAAAGTGGTCCTGGTTTCATTGACAAGCAAAACAAAATACTATTTTGTATTAAAGTACCAGAGAGCAGCTTTTAAAAAGGAGCTCTGCTTTTGCTTCTGTAGTCTTAAAATAAACCTTTATCACTATAAGCCCTCGCTGTGCCCTCTTTAGGGGACAGGCGACAATAATTTATTGGGTATGGAACATATTTAGTTACTTTATGTAGGGGTGACATAAATAGTCAGATCATTGATAATCACTGAGAATGCTTCCAGGATGCATGTGAAGTTGGACCAAACTGTCTGCAGTGTCTTAAGTCCTTATTTTCTGGTGTGATAACCAGTTTTCCCAAGAAATTATAGTTTGATCAGTCTTGGGGTAGTTGTTCATGGAGAGAGCAAAAGTAGCAAGATAAATTTGTGGATGTATCAGTATTTGTTTTGAAAAAGGAACATGAAAGCTACATTTAGAAAGTTGCCAGTTTTCTGATATAGGAAAGAAAGAATATTCCTGCCTTGCTATGTTCTGTGAAGCAGCTAGGTCATTTTGGTTGAAACTTCTCCATAAAAGAGAGATAGATACGTCACATAGAAAGCATCAGTCTAAATAGTTTAAGTATCATAGCTGTAAGCAATGGAAGACAGGATGGTACAGTGCAAAGCAAGTGGTGATAGTCATGTGTAGATCTGAGTTCACCGTCCTGCAGGAAATAGATTAAAACCCTTTTTTCCAATTTTTTTTTCTTTTTTCTACATAGCTGAGTCTTTCCTCTCTTGTCTTCTTTCTGATCCAGTTTTACAATCTCAGAAAGATATTGAGACATGATGTTTAGTAAGTACTGAAGCAGTCTTGTAGCCATTAAACTTAGTACCACGTTTCTAAGCCAATCCTCCTTACTACTCATCAACGACAACACTATTGTCATAGTATTTTGTAGATTAGAATTAATTTGAATTGATCTGAATAACAATTCTGGAGTGATAAGCAGCATTATGCCTGTGTAGACTTTAAAACTGAAGTAAGAAGATTTTAAGAGGTTTGTCAGAAGAGCACGACAAATTAATCCCATGGATAAAAACATAACAGAATGGTGGGCTTCCATTTGGTGTGATCAGTCCTGTAAATTGTATTTTCAAGCAAGAGAGAAGGATGGCAGCAGACCTTCTTTCTGGTGTACGTATCAGTAGGAAATGAAATATCAAGAAGAAAAATGTCACTGTGTTCTGCTGGGCCTGAGTTTCTGCATGGCACAGAGCTGTCATATATCTCTGTGATCATAGATCTGCTTTCTACCAAGCAACAAACTGAACAAACCAAGGCAATTACATGTTCTAAGGTCAGTGAAAACCTGTCGATTCTGCTTGAATTTTTGATTCCAGTTGATGGACAGCACTTAATAAACCCCACCATATTTATCCTTTTCATAACAGTAGTGAAGACTTCATCAGACCAACACTGAAAGAGCAGTGTGGAGAAGATCTTTCAAGTTACATGGGTAGAATAGTCAGTTGAATGGGCCAATGCACAATTATTTTTAAGCACCTAATTTTCTATTCATTTTCGAGATGCAGTTTGTGTGTAGTACTATGCAATTAGTTTGATTTTTTTTTTTAATTTATTTATTGAAGAGTTGGCCAATTCTGCATCTGTAATTAAGACACCAGGGGAATGCTTGTGTTAAGCTGCTGCAAGTATTGAGTACAGTGCTATGATTACTTAAAAATCAATATTTCAGAAGTGTTTCACTTTGTGCTTTTTTACTGAGAAAGCTGCATGCCCTAAGGCTGCTAGAAAGGCATAGGAAAGTTCATTTCTCATCATGGTCTTTATCTCCAGAGCTGTCCTTAGTTATTCTCTGGAACTACAAATTTTATGATCTGTTTTCTTTTAAAGAGAGGAAGGAATTTGGTGGGCCCTCCATGAGCTCACTAATACAGCTTTGCCAGTGGCTTTGCAGTTAGGAGACATGTTTTCTTCTGGAATTTCAGTTTTGATTTTTCTTTTCTAACTCTAGTAACTTGATATGTGCAAATTTTTTAATGTGGCCGTTTTAGTTTAATTTTGTTCTGAATAATAGAAGCATTTCTAATGCCAGAACTCGAGTACCTGTTAATGCAGCACTTCATAAGCCTGTGCTTTTAGTCTGCCTGCTCTTCTGCAGACTTGGTGTTATTCATCACGAATGACAAACACCTTTAGTTTAAAAAGTGTTGCTGTTTTTGCATAAGCAGATGCTTCTTACTCTTTGTACGGTGTAAGACAGGTGATCAAAGAAAGCTCCTGAAGTCAAAGAGTGCTTGCATCGTTCTGTAATAAAGAGAATCTTTCCTGTGTTGGGCATAAGCAGTGTGCACAGCAGAACAGCTGTGAGGAGAGGGGCTGTCAAAGACTCAGACTCTGCTGTGACTTCAACGTAGAGAAGAGCAGTGTAAGCTTTTACACCATCTGCGTAGTTGTCTCTAGATGGACATGGCTGGATGGGACTTCCTAACGTGATCTGTGCACCTAGGCCTGCCTGAAGGAAGACATGGGAATTGATGGTTCCCTGTTCCAGCCATCCTTGATGATTTCATTCATACCCTAAAACTTTCAGATGGATTCTTTTCTCTGCAATGCGTTGGGCACTGCATAGTTTCTTTGTTACTAAAGGAAAAGAACTTCAGGTTTGTAAGTGCTCACGTTCAGCTCTTCATCTGATTGGTTCTGCAGCAGTCTGCTTAGTTTTTCTTCAGTTCAAGAGTTGTTACTCTCTTGGCAAATTTGGATGCACCTAATTTAGTTTTAGTTTTAAATGTTTTCTTTATCAGTGTTATAGATGTGCTGGAGTCAGTGAGCAGCCTTGGTAGCATTTGGCTTTCACTGCTCAGCCATATTTGTTAGCTTTCTTTTCCCAGAACCACTGTCTAGAACAGCATGCTAGGTGAGTTAAAACTTTGGTCATATGTATCAGATTGTGTGTTATTCCCTAAAACACATTCTTCTGGTGTTAGGATGCTCTGCTTTCCTGTTGGAGTGAGGGCCATTGTAGCAAAAGGAGAAAATCTTCCACCAGAAAAGTGTGCACAATTAAATTTAATCAGATCAGTAAGGAGTCTCAGAACTTAGGTTAGTATGGTGTTTTTCTTAAGTCCCACTTACAGTGCTGCTCTGGCACTTCAGAGGTTTTTATAATTTGTCCTTATGTAATACATTTCCTTATTTCGTAAATGGAAAGGATGTTGAGAAACATCACACAAGAACAAGTGCAGCCCTTAGTTGCCTACAGCTTTTTCCCCTCATCCAACATTTGATGTTACCAACACTTTTTTTTTCTGAGTTTGAGTTTATACAGGTTCAAGAATTAAATCTGTTTCACATCTATCTTATCACAAGACATGTCATATAAATTTATTAACTTATTTAAACACAGATGAACTGCTTCACTGTTTATAACAGGAAACTATTAATCCTACAGCTCTGCAAAGTCAGCTACTTCCATTTTATTATTTCCTACTTGGTTAGAAAGGAAGTGTGATGAGTAAAGAAAGAGAGGAATTAAATGAAGATTATGGAGAAGTAAAATACAGACTACTTAATGCAGCAATTTCCAAGGAGAGCCAGTGATCAGTGAAAACTCTTGCGTCTACACAGCTCCATAGCATTCTGCATGCCAGTGAAACTCCTGAGCTAAGAGAGCATGAGGGAAAAGGAAAGTTGCTCACCACTCCAGGAACCTCCTTGTCCTTTCCAGGGTAGCACTGTTGTTAATGTACACTCTTTCTGTCTCCTAACAGTAATTACCTTCACAATGGTTCCAGAATCATATGTATTCCTTTCCTAGCCTGTTCCCAAAGTTGTCCTGGTCTCACCAGCTCTGTCATTGTACAGAAGGTTTGGCTTAGCCTACTGAGAATGTTAAAAAGAGGCACCTGGTCTGATAAGTAGCTTTCTTTTCCGCTGGAGTGTGCAGTGTCTGGCAGAATCCGTTCCTCTTCCATTCATTAGCTGACCCCTATGCATGCGTTTAGTGCATTTCTTTTCTGTATTTTTTTCTGTACTCAGTCATCATGCTCATCTCAGGAGAAGCTGCACCAGCTGCCCTTTCAGCCCACGGCAGATGAACTTCATTTCCTGACAAAGCATTTCAGTACTGAGAGCATCACTGATGAGGAAGGGCGTCACTCTCCAGCCCTGCGGCCTCGATCACGCAGTCTCAGGTGAGTTCAGGTGGTGTTTATTGGGTTTTTAAAATGTTGGGCACAAGTATTGCATTTACATGTGTGTTTTCCCTTCTAAGAACAGTAAGAGAAAGCTGTTTTTTTTTTTCTTTGTTGCTGTTGCATGGTTTTGAAATTAATGAGCTTATACCCCACCTCGCCTAATCAGAAAATAATAGTTTTTATTATTTGTTTTAACATTTGACACTGAAGATTTGAGTAGTGACATGTTTTGCATAGTCTGCTTTTGTATCTCATCGTAACTAAGAAAATGTGATCCAAAACATCTCAGAGTAACCCTACAGGATGTAGATTTCCTTTAGTGAAGTTTCTTCTCAATTTTTGCTGCAGTTGTATAGGGAAGCCATTACAGTCACCGTTAATAACTTTTCCAGCAGAGCTTCTAAAGTGGAATGAAAACTGGAGTAGATGAAATCAAAACCTTAAATAGAATTGCACCCACGAGCAATTTTATAATAGCACAGAAAACTGCATTAGCAGTTGGGTAATTTTTACTGTTGCTCCAGAGAATCAGTTCTTCAGGAGATAGCTATCCAGGGATTGTTTCCTTCTGCAGTTGATTTTTTTTTCCATACTTAAAAATAGAAGCAACTAAGACTTAATCTTTCACAGAATTATAGAATGATAGAAGTTGGAAAGGACTTCTGGAGGTCCTCTTGTCCAAACCTCTGCTTAGAGCAGATTGCCTTGGGACCATGTCCAGACAGGTCTTGAATTTTCCACAAACTCTCTGGGCAGTCTTTCTTGCGGTTCTCTAACAATCTTTTAAAAAAATACAAAAACAAATTCACCAACATATTATATCATGGCAAAAGCCTTGAGTTTTGCTATGAATTTAGTGCTGGACCAAGTGAATGAAAGTTGAGAGAAATATATCTTCTACAGCATCTGCATAACCTTTCGTTATGAAACAAAAAGGATTCATGCAAGCAGGGGGTGAAGAGGTGAAATCTCCCTCATATTGCTCATCTGAGGGTATCAGAGGTAATACTGCTTTTAAATCAATGTCAGCTGGAAATGCTGAATCAGTGTGCCCCAGCTCAGGACCTCGACTGGAGTTTGTAGTAGAAGGAAGTGAAATAGGTGAAGTTAACCAGAAAATGTGTGAATATCATGTTATGGCAGAAGACACTTAATGATTTGTAATTATTTGTATGTTCTAAACTACAGTGCAGGCTGCATGATAATTGCATATGGAACTGCTAAATGTAGTTACTCAGTTATCTACAAGAGCTGGTAAGTCCTGTAGGTAGCAGCACACTTAGTCTCTACCAAATGCCATGTAGTAAGAGAGTAGTGATGTGATTTGTACTAAACTGTTCAAATCTCTTTGAATGATAGTCCTACTTCAGTCCTGTTGCTGTCACTCTTAACACCAGCTATCGCTGCCCAGTGTAGCTGTAGCAATACTAATTCTTTGTAGATAGGACAGCTACTGTAGGTAGACAACCCATCACTGAAGTAATTATTGTCCTTTCTAACATGGACCTACTGCTGTCAGCATCAAGAAGTACAAAACACTATTCTTAATGCCAGGAAAATGTAAATAAAATAAAGAGCCAAATTCTGTTTTTTCTTGTTAATATGAATTATCAATTTGCTGGGAATTTGATCTCTGTAAGCCCATTTAAAAGCAGAGTTATCGTATCATAGCTTTATCATTTGTGACAAGACTAGATTAATCCAGTGTGTCATGACTGTGTGCTCAATATTCATTTCTGAAATACTTTCTTTAGCTCTCTGGTTTTCAGTGTGATAGTAGCCAGCCTTATTGGTATTCCAAATCTTAGAGTGAAACAACTTTTTTTTTTTTTAACTTACTGTTTCTGATTTGTTTTTCATTTTGCTTATTGCTAGCACTGTTAAGCTGTGTGACTCCAAAGCACCCTTACTGCTAACAAACATCCCTCCTGGCCCTCGCTCCTCAAAAAAATTGCTCCAATTGTTTGTATTGATGTATCAGTGTTTGTAGGAGTTAGCACTCTGTTTGGCAGGGGGTAGCACGTCCTTGTAAACAGCAAGTGTTGACATATGTGAAGACCAGACCCTATGCAGTGCACAGCTTGCTTATTTGTTTGCCCACATAAGAATTAGCTCACTTGCTGAGAGGACATTTTTACTTAATTAAAGAATAAAATCTGACCGGTTACTGTGCTCAAAGTCAGGCAGGAATTCCCTAAAAATATTTTAAAAGGTAATTAATGGTTCTGTTTGATCGGCTTTAATGAAAAGCTGATGAACAAAATACATCAGATGGGCAGTCATATCTTTGTAATTTAAAAGATGGCCTGATGTTTATGACTGATTGTTAACATTTATTCAGGATACTTTTAATGACTTTGATATGCAGGGGAAGGAGGTGGCCTGGCACTGCAGTGGGGTTCAAAAGAGTGATGTTTGTAGAGCTGGTCACTGAAGGCAGGTGTTCTCCCATCTGTCTGCAAGAGATTCAGACTCACCTGTTAAATGAAAGGCTGTACCTTCACGTGATGCACCCATTTCGGTGCTTTAGTAGAAGAGCATATTTCTTTATTGCCCAGAGAGGTACTTCTTAACTACCATCTCTCAACTGTTTTGGTTTTATGTAATGTGACCTTCAAATCCTTCAAGTTACTGATTACAGGGAGCTGCCTGGGCTGCATTCACTTCTCTTGTAACAGTCCTGGGCTTTACCCAAAGGAGATCTTCTCTTCCAGGAATAAAAATGCATGGAGAGCATGTATTCTCATGCTAAACTTGGGCTGCTGCCCTCCATTGTTCCCTGGTTTTCTTCACTTGTCATCCTTCAGCTGACGAGTGGGAGATGCTGGAGATAACAGTAGGGCTAACTAGCAGTGGCTTCTTCAAGAGCTGCCGTTGTGCATGTGCTCTGCCCACCAGTCTTCCCAGTTTTCTTGATCTCTTTCCATATTTCAGGAAAAGATTGTCTAGATAGAAAGTACTGAAGATTGCAGCAGTGAATCTTTATATTGCTGAAGTAGATGAGATCATCCTCAGTCAAATGTGCTGCTTCATCAGTTTGCTGAGCAGTGCTGCTTTAATACAGTCCTCCAGTGTGACTTCCCATGTGCTCGACCCTGCCACTAAGAGTGTACAGAGGTAATTCCTAGAAAATGCCGGTTATCAGAAGAAGCTGATCAGAAAAAGCATCCAGGATGGGACCAAAGATTAGATAGTGCGCACTAGTGGCCCATGCAGTCCAATTTTATCTCAGAAATTGATCCTGCTCAATTGATCCTGCTCTGCCAAGCTCAGTTTTCTTTTAGCCATTGGCTTGTCCAGAAACAGGCCTAGGCTCAAGCTGTGATTGCTGTGGTCCATGTGTAGTGCTGGATCCGGTGTTTCTGCATTACCTTCTCTTTATTAGTGGGAGCTTTCTGACACCCAATAATGATGTGATTTCTATGAGGTCAAGTATTTAGAAAATGAATTTTTGGGGAGGACGAAGGCCAGCACTCTGCTCACCTTCAGAGCATGTATGGTTTGTATTTTATGTAACTTTAGCTCTATAGTTTTAAAATTCGTTCTTTTCTGTGTCTGGAAGTGACACAAAGCATTTAACTTCTCTGCATTTTTCTAATTACAGCTGTCAAAGAGAAAAAAATGCAGATTCATAAACAGCTCAGTTATATGTAGTCACTGTTCAGCTAAATTTTTGTAAGATTGAATTTATGAATATGCTACTCCTTGAAATAGCTGTCTGTGAGCTATTTTCACTTTCTAGCGTCAGATAAAGAGACCTGAGTTGTGACAAGCTAAAACCTTTGTGGGAGAAAGATGTCGCTGAAAGTCTACAACATAATTTCATGAAGTGGAGGGAAGGGGAAGAAGAGAGCAGTTTTTCATTCTGCTGTTAAGCTTAAGGGGACAGGTATTATTCTTCTAATGTCTGCTCTGCTGAGATGAAAAACTCCCTGACAATAATCATTTCTTTGACCTGCCCATCTGCACCAGGAAGAGAGAAGCAGCCTGCTTTTTGTCTTGAGATGTTATGCACATGCACACTATGTGTCCTGTTTTACAGAAAATAATCTGTTCCTTTGTAAGGCTTGAAATGTTAGACTGTTTTTGTACTGCGTATGAAATCTTGTGCGTGCTATATAGACGTGCAGAGCTTTTGCATTTGAAAAGCTGTCATGCCTGTACAATATATCTGAACTTCTTTTTTTTTCCTTAAAAATTCTCTTCCATTCTCCCACGGTAGCATTCATTACCTGCCTGATCCTGGCTTCTTTTTCTCCTGGTTATATCTCCATGATGCTGTAGAATAACCAGCAGTGCCTGGCAGCCAGCCTTGGTTGGTCACTTACCTTTAGAGTCATTTCTGTAGTTTCCTTGGCTCAAGCTCAATATGAGGCAGTGATAGATACACTGCAGTTTTGCTGTAGTCAGCTAGACATTTAATTTGACAGGTTATATTGGGAGAATTTCATTTAGAATGAGTTTGAACCTTCATCCTGGCTTTTATCCTCAGTTGCTTAAGTGTTCACCATTTCACCATTCCAGGTGGTCTAGTGGGGAGAAAGGGTGGTAGATGGATGGATGATCCTGGAGGTCTCTTCCAATCTTGCTGATTCTATGATTTTATGAAAAAGTTGTATTAATCAATCAGCTGCCAAAAATGAGAGAGGAATCTGCCAGTGCCCAAGGAAGCTATGGACTTTTAAGTTTTTACTTTCTGCATATCAGTAGATTCTTGTGCAAAGAAAATAAGAATTATTTTGTTTTAGATTTGTAAGAAACAGCCCAATAGTTCCCCTTACCATTGTGGCTGCTCTTAAGGAAATACTACAACTGCTGCCAAGAAGCATGATGTCCACAGAGCACTTAAATTTCTGTATTTATATGAATAAAATATCTTGAAAGCATAAGCAAAAAAAAAAAAAAAAAAAAAAAAGTCATGTATTTTAGCTGTAGGATAGCAAATAGTTAACACGCACAGATTTTAGTAGTACTACTTCAGCATTGAGATGGCATATGTATGTGCCTATGTATTTCTGTAAGTATCAAAGGGTTTATATGTCCTTGTAATGTATACCTCACTCAAATCACACAGAAACAGTTCATAACATAAAAATAAATTCTTCCTTAAATATGTTCACCAAAATGTTTTGCTCCAGATGAACTTCCAGGAGATAAGGGTGTGTTTTTGCTAGCGTGTTTGAGCTTAGAGAAAGAAGAATAAATGTGGTTGGCTAGATGTGTGGGGAAATTTGCTTCCAAATAAGATACATACATACATACATATACATATACATATATATATGATACATACATAATATGTATATGTATGTATGTATGTATCTTATTTTATATATATAAAATACTTTTTAAAAGCTCTTACTCTTTATTATCTTGCATATTCTCTATGAATGTAAATGTAGGCTTCTTCAGAAAGAAAATGTTTCTTTATAAAAAACAGCTATCTACCAAGCTAAGGCATGCATTCTCCTAAAAATATATATTAATGAGTATATATTAATGAGTAACATTTGAGCACCCAGATCAGGTTTTTTCTTGTAGCATACGTGTTCAGTGAAATATTTAGACCAAACTGCATTTTTTCAAACTGAGAAATGAAATTTAATGAACCCAAAGCACAACGTAATTCATGGAATTCCAGCACCAGGCACGAAACAAGATTGGTATTGCTATATCCTGAGAACTAGTGAGTTAAATTTTCTCTGAATTATAAATATCTATTCCCAAAAGAATGTTTTTCCTCTAAATAGGTTAGCAGCTAGGTAGGAACTGTAATGCATTCAGAATTTAAAATGCATTTATTCCATTTAGGGAGATTCATCGTTCACAAGTTTAAAATGTTTGAACTGATTCAAATAGTATTGTTGTTGGTTTTTTTTACGTAGAGAAAACATATTTAGCAGTATGCATTACTCTTAAAATCGTGAGGACAATAGTCATATAATATGCCAAATAACGGAAGCCTTCTCTCATCCCAATTGCTAAAGCAACGTCACCAGGAAAACGCAGCGCTGCAGGCGATCCCGTGGCTGGGGATTATCTGCATTACCTCACTCGGCTGCCCTCAGCAGTGGGATGAGTCAGAGCATTGCGTACCATCGTGTGTGATGAAACGAGATGCAACTGTTCTTTAAAAAACACCCAAACAGTCGTTTAAAAACAGTTGGCCAAGATTTACCGTCCTTTTTTTTTGGCGCGCCTTGGGAGTTACTTGTTAACCTATGCATACATGCATATACATCTGTTGTGTGATGTGCCTCAAGGGAGTGCAGTTTTCCTATAAGCGTTCTATTCCTATTGCTATGGTACTTATATATGAGATTTAGCAGAATACCACTGTTCATGCATCCCTGCTACAGCAGACAAAGGACAGCAAAGGCATCTCAGGTTCCTTTTGCACTTCCTCTATGCCTTCCTGGCACTGCAGACTGGAGATAACAGGAACTTCTGTGCAGCCCTGGTGCCATCGCCAAGAAGGCAGTGAGAGACCACAAGCGGTGGCAGATGCACCTGTAACATGTGTCCCACTCTGTCTGTACCCGTGTGTTAGGGCTTGTGTTCACTGCAAGGAGCTGGTTGTCTGCCCCCTGCAGACAGGGTGAGCGATGTTTGCGATGCCTGTAAATGATGTACTTTCTTTTCTCCTCTAGCCCGGGTCGCTCGCCAATTTCCTTTGACAGTGAAATAATAATGATGAACCATGTGTACAAAGAAAGGTTTCCGAAGGTAAGGAATCACTTTTTGAGTAATGCAGTCAATGAACTTGTGACAAAGCTGAGTTAATTTGTAATACTGTGACAGACCCCTTGTCTTACCTGTAATTTCTAAGCAGTGCAGTTTGGAAGCCGTTTTCTATAAATTTCTGTATTAATTCTGCAGTAGAAAAAAAATAGACAAAGTATATTCAGATGGAAGAGTATGAAAGGCTTTGAGTATTATGTATGTATTTTGTATTTACTGAATTTCTCATTTTTTAATTGGCATGATAAATGAGCATGAGAATGAGGAGAATGGCCATGCTGTGGCTACTCGATCCATTTCACTTATTTGAGGCCAGCATCTCCGTATATTATCATAGAATCATTCGAGTTGGAAGGAACCTCTAAGGGCCATCCAGTCCAACTCCAGTGAACAGGACACCTACAGATCCATCAGATGCTCAGAGCCCAATCCAGCCTGACCCTGAATGTCTGCAAGGACAGGGCATCCACCAACCCTCTGGGCACACTAACCCTCAGCTTCTGCTTTGAATTCTGACTCTGGATGGAAGAAGGATGCTTTGCTTACTTCTGTGCATACTTTGAACAAGCTATTTTGGACTTTTTAAAAATACTTCCTTCTCTGTATAGTGACATTAAGTTTGCTTTATACCAATCCAAACTTTTTGGTCTTGGAAGGCTTTACATTTACATATTGGAAATGCATGTTTTCTTTTAAAGTCATTCCAAATTACGCTAGAGATTTTGACAAAAGCAAAGTTTGCCACTGGGGCCTTTGGTACCAGAGAAGCAATGAAGTAAAACTTGAGTTTTCAGAAAAGCAAATTATTTCAGTGCTGAAGTGATTGCAGTGAAAATAAAATGGACTGTTTTTTGCTTATTTCTTTTAAAGCTGAATATTGAAATCCATGGAATCAAGTTTTGAGAGTTAACGTCTCACTGAAATGAGTGCAAACATTCATCTATCCCAAAGCTGTCAATATGACCATTCCCTTTCTGCTTTACCAATAGTAAAAATAGATGTTGCTCTGGTGACAGAATATTGAGGCCTAAAGTGAAAGAAATGCTGTCTGTCTGTTGCTTGGGGCAATGATTTTCAGATTTCATGGTCTTGCCTACAATTTCTGAGAGCTGCCTTGTATCTCACATCCTTATTTTGGAGACCTGGGAGGAAAGCAGCCTCAGAAGCAGGATATTTTTATAGTCATTTCCATTTTCAAATAGCATGTCCTGATTAAATGTTGTTGTTTGTTCTTGTTAATGCAGTTTTGCCTATGGAATAATGTTTTTATTCGAAGCAGAACACCGTCATTTTATTTTGGACGATTTTTTAAGCCTGGTGCGTTTTGGGATTGAGGATGTGGCTTTAGAACCCTACTTGTCTATGTTTAGATTTTGGGATTGTCAGATTTTAAGAACAATTTGTTTATTCTGTACTCTTAGGCCACAGCGCAGATGGAAGAGCGGCTGGCGGAGTTTATTGCCTCCAATGCTCCAGAGAACGTGCTGCAATTAGCAGATGGGGTCCTAAGTTTCATCCACCACCAAGTTATCGAACTGGCCAGAGACTGCCTAGATAAGTCACGTGAAGGTCTCATCACTTCTCGCTATTTCTATGAGCTGCAGGAAAACTTGGAGAAACTTCTCCAGGATGTAAGTGCTCTCGAGAAGTAGAATACGTTATGGTGATGGAAGCTGTAGACAATAAGGCAGAGCTTTGATTTCAGGAGAGGGGAAGGGCGGTGGGTAGGGGCGTCAGGAGACCTGGGGCGTTCCAAAGTGCTGTTGACGTACCATGGGCGGTTCTAAGCAGGTCACCTCACCTGTGTACATCTTTGTACAAAGGCTAAATATGCATATGAGTAAGTCAAAGGCAGTCTTCACAATTTATGAAAATTGGGTTCATCCAGATGAAGGAAATTACTGAACTTTTCTTTCATGTACTTCAGGACTCTGAATGACTTATTAATTACAATAGTGCCTTCAAGGAGTGAAAGCACCACAGTTTGTAGTGTTGCTATAAATTTTTCATAAAAGATTTTCTTGAGTTGAACTTAATTCAGTTGTGGGTTATTTTTTTACTACTTCGATGTGTTTTGTGGTGTTCAAAGCATTTGAAAATACACAAGGGGGCACAATTTTAATGTGTGCTCAGTATGCTTCAGCTACTCATTAAAATTGCTCTTTTCCTTTAAAATAAATTCTAAGAGATTTTTTGAAGTTAATATTATGCTGTAGCTGTTGTGAGGAGTCAGTGCTATTACTTATTGCAGGGTTTGGACCTCTGTTTGGGAACATCTTCCTAATTCTCTGCTTTGATTTAAGGAGATAGCAAGCTACAAGTACAGGATTTGCAAAAATCACAGATTCAGATATTTACTGTCACTGGGAGACCTAGAATCAGTTGTATGCTATAGAAATAAGATCAAGTAGAATCTCAAAAAAAAAACAAAAAAACAAAAAACAAAAAAAAAAAAAAACAACCCAAAAAGTCCTTCACTTGGTGGTATTGTCTGTGCAGTAGGATATATAGTTTTATGGTATATTTTTATAAAATGTGAAAGATTGCGAAGGTGACTGCTTGATCAGTAAGGAAATGAGTAGTGGTAGCTCAGGAACTATCAGGGAGGCCCACAGATTTTCATACAATTTTACTGTGAAATTCACACAGTAATTTCAAACCACAGAAAGAATACTCCATTTAATAGATTGCAGGTTGAGGCTATTTTATGTTGTGAAAATGTATCCGTAACATAGAGTAATTGGATATGTAAATAATGAGCTGTTTAAATATACCAAACCAGAAAGCTTTTAAACTTTTTAGATCTTGGCTTTTGTAATAAAATGCCAACAAATCTCATTAGTTATGGCAAATGAGATACTTTCTCGTTTGGAGCGTGAAATATTGCCTTTTAGTCATTGCTATTGCTTATTGCATCACTGAAATGATCCTGAAGTAAAAAATGAAATAAAATAGATTTTCTTTATTTTGGGAAACATGAACTTGGATGCTATCCTTAACATTTAAAACAGTTATTGAAAAAGAACAGGACGTCTAATGATTCATATATTGTGTTGAAGAAATGTTTAGATGATGTACTAAGGGACCTTAAGTTTAGTGGGGAAGTATTGGAGGTAGGTGGACAGCTGGACTGGATGATCTAGGAGGGCTTTTCCAACCTTGTTGATTCTCTGATTCCATTACCATGGGGAGTTGCTTAGGGGATGGAATAGGAGCTCAGGGTCCTTCAAGGTGATTGTGCCTCAGTGCCAAAGAACAAGGAACACTACCCAAAAGTTCTGTGGCTTTATGTAGACTCAGCCACTGGGAGGAGGGAATGAAGGACTGCAGGTATTTCTGTGCATTCAACAAAAGAAAAAGAGGAAAGTAGTGGTATTACACTATGTTCGGTGATACTGCACATTGGGAAATTGATACTCTGATTGGAATTGCTTTCTTAATATGAGCCTAAGTGTAAATTTATTGTTTCTTGGCACTGCAGGTCTATTGTTTTGCTTTCCATCTGTATATTAGCTCAATTACAGCATTGTGACTTGCATATCCCGGTTACTGGTCCCGTGAAACCCCAGGGGAGGACAGTGATTTTAATTTCATGCCCCAGTGGCTACAGTTAGTGACGGATGGGTCTTTCAGATAAGGGAATCGGTTTGTAAATTACCCCTCGCTTCCTCCCGTACACGTGTCACTGGCAATGTGTGCAGGAATGGCATCAGCCTCTCCCACAGCCCCTGAGCTCCTCTCCCCTCCCCTCGAGAGGCGGGGGGGACCCTGAAATGACACTGCCAACCTTCAGACAAGCGTGTCGTCATTGGGAGCTGCTAATGAGGTGTCCCACATCACACCAAGACACATGGAGGCAGCAGCACTATATAACCCTGCCTGCTTTGGGGACACTGCTGGGACAGCTGCTAAACAAGACATCTGTAGGGATGTCTGAGCTGTCCTGGGGGAGAAGGAAGCAAGAAGAGGCAGTGCTGCTGCGGATCTTGGACGAGCAGCGCTGTGCAGAGATGATGGCTGAGTGGCTGTTCCAAGTTGTGTTTCATTTTTGTCATCCTCTACTCTGTTGTGTTGGTGGCTTTTTCCCTTTTGTTTTTCTTTCTCGTTTAGCAGTCATGGTCTGGCTTCTCATTTTCATCACGGACACCTGATTACATTAGTTATATTTTTAAATTATTTTGCCTAAGCTGGGGAAGATGAGAAAGAGAGAAAACAAAAGGACTTGATTAAAAAGAATAAGTTTGCTTCAGCACCATAAATAGATGCCATAAATATATACATATATCTATTTTCATAATATGTAAGGGGGGAAAGGATTTTCCAATTGCATGTCTCATGTTTCATATAATACAAAGTTGTTGATGTTTTATTTATTCATTGCAAAGCAGCTAACCCCTGGTGATCTGGAGTGGCTTTTCAGCTATGAAAGCATTAATTTCTTTATAGAATTCATATTGTAACTTACGAGTTTGGATATTGCATTAAGGGGCACTGAGTGAATACTAAGCACTTTCATTTTGGTTATTCTCTGTTTTATAATTAGAAAATATCGTTTTAAAAAAATCTCAATTTATTTCAGTGCTTTCAAAATATTTTTTTATAAGGCTCTTATTAACAGGAAGCATCTCTGATGCTGTTTTCAGATGATGAACTAGCAATTAAGTGGTTTTTCTAGCTATGAATTTCTACCTCCCTGTGTTTTATTGTTCTTCCAGGTGATTTCATGTGTGTTTTGGCTTCTTAGCCATATATGTTTTTTTCTTAGGTGGTTTTAATGAACAATGCTAAACAAACCTTTTCATTTCTTGCTGCACGTTGATAAAATATCATTCTATAAGCAACTGCTGGCTCATTGCCAGCATAAGAACATTGGTTAAGTTCTGGACTTTGTTTTGTGGGTGTGCTAAAGCCTGTTTTTTGACCTTGGAAAGAAAAAGCTATACTTCATTTCAGAGGGTTTTTTCATGTCACTGGAACCATCTTTTGTCACCCTACAGTGAAATATTCTTTTATTTGTGCTTCAGGACTCCCCGTGTAACCACAGTGGTTTTGAGCAAGCGAACAGTTAATTGGGGGTGCATGGGTATTGCTGGTCAAATTTGGCTTTGCTTTCTACTTTACCCATTTTAATGTATTTATTATTGTAAAAAGGCATCTCCCTCCTTCCCCTTGAAACTAAACATTGAGTTTATACTCAAGTCCTGCAAATCAAAAGGAGAGGACAGGAATAAATTCTCTGAATTAGGTTTCTCTGTGTTCTTTGTTGGTGTGCTTCGTACACCAGAGCATGCAGTGCAGTGCTGGAGTTGTTAGGCAGGGTTTATGAAATGGAACTGAGAGAAAACAAAGTTCAGGCTTTTCATGATGATGAACAGAAGTAGTTGGAATTGCAGCTGAACGCACAGCCTGAAAATAGGTGTAGCTGTTGGTCATTGTCTAGACTTCAGCATTGTGTGGAAGATAAAATTGAAAAAATCAGTAATCCTGTTTTCATTAAAAAAAAAAAAAGACCACATCATATCAAATATAACTTAAGGTGATAGGTGATATAATGCAAGTAGAGCCTTTGAAATAGCTCTTGCATGATAAAAAGAGTCAGTTGGAATGGGAAAGCTATATGTAACTTGGCATCCTTGAGTGAGCTGAGATCATTGCCTGGCCTAACTCCTTCTTGACTTTGCTGCCGGATTACAGCGACTGAGCTTTGACATATGTAAATGAAGAGTTCTCTACAAGGACCATAATGTGATGTGCTGCTCTCCACAGGCCCACGAGCGATCCGAGAGCTCCGAGGTTGCCTTTGTTACCCAACTGGTAAAGAAGCTGATGATCATCATAGCGCGACCAGCTCGGCTGCTGGAGTGCCTGGTGAGTCTGGGCCTTGGGAGAGCAAGACTCGTGCTCCAGATCCTCCATTGGATCCATTTTTTTTTTTTTTTTTGGTAGTTTGTGAACATTTCACTAAAAAATTTTGGAAGAATCTTCCTCATTGCTCCCAAATGATGAATGATGAGGTTTGTAGGGGCAGAATTACAGTAACGTTGTGATCTTGCAGTAGTGCTCTTGCACCCAAATGTTGTTTTAGATTTCCAACTATATCTATTGGTGCAATAAAAGTGATCACACCTGCTTATAATCTTTGCTTTCTTTTTCCAAGTGTGCTAAACCTAAGCTGATAGGATAATCCACCGCCTACCCTGTAACAGTATTTCTTATACAGAGGTTGAAATATTCTGCTGGTAGATTAGATTAATAATTTTATTAACAATTCTATTAGTGATTTCTAATATTGGGACAGTTACAAAATGAAGTGAATGGGTTTATGGTTTGATTAGAAGTGATATTTGAAAGTAGGAGAGCTTCATATTGGCTTATCTCACCTGTCAGAGAGGGCAGAAGATACTTCAGCCCTCTTTAGTCCTCTGATTAGGACATCCCAATGGCAAAAGTAGGCTGGGGGTCCAGGTTAACACTTACATTATAATGACCGTATTATCTGATAGTTTGTGTTTTGTTCATAAAAGTTCCTGCTGTCCTTGTCATGTTTTGAATGGCAGATATACAGCCAGCAGACTATGGATGTGCTCTGTTTTTGCAGAGCAGGATGAGATGCGTTGTCTTGCTTACTGAGCCCAGAATTGGCTTTGAGTGTTTCTGAGGAATCCAGATAATTCAACCCACTCTTCTCTCTCCTGTATAGCAATCTTGTAATTGTAAAGCTGAATCATGTGCCCCTCTTTCTGTCTGTCTCACCACCTTGCTTTAGGAGTTTGATCCTGAAGAGTTCTACCACTTGTTAGAAGCAGCAGAAGGCCATGCCAAGGAAGGACAAGGAATTAAGTGCGACATTCCTCGTTACATTATCAGCCAGCTGGGACTCACCAGGGATCCCCTGGAGGGTGAGAGCTCCGGCTTTGTGCTCACCACACTGCTGACAGGATAACCAGATCTCCAGACTCTTAACTCCTGGTCATCACAAGCTCAAGGAGCCTTTTTTTTTTAATTTTATTTGTTAATTTCTAGGCCATTTTTCTTTATTTTCCTGTTTGCTGTCAAATTCCAGACTGTCCTTTCCATCCCCACATCTCAGAGGAGCATTGCTGGTTCAAGGACCACGCATCAGAAGTGACAGTTCTTTACTTATGGTGTTAATAATGTCTCCCTGTATTATAGCTAAAAAAAATGATAGAAAATGGCTTTATGATTTAACTGTTTTCTCTGGGCTGTTGGGCAGTAAAAGTAAATATATTATTTCTGTTCTGCCACTGCTGGAGTGCTGCTGAGTTGAATTCAGTCATTTGTTCAGTTCATTTGTTGTCCTCTCTGGGAGAAGTTGAGGCTTTCCATAAGAAGCCAGGACTAGTGCAGATTTTTGAGTGGAATGTTTGTATTTCTACATCTTAAATATCAGTGAAACCGAAAAGACTAAATTACATCCAACACGGTGTGTCACCAGAGTAGGAGGAAGAGTGCCTCATTGCATTGTCTGATAACTGAATACTTCATGTGAGAATAGCAGCAATATTGATGCATGATTCAGTGAAGAGTAGATGTATTCTGAATTTTCTAAAGTAGATCTGTTATAACAGATCAGTTAATTGGGAGTTCTCTTGGATATAAAAGTTTTTATTTCTGTTCCCAAAAGATATTTTCCCAGACAGTTTATGATAATTAACATGAATTTATATTCAGAGTAAGTCTAGTTTGTGATGAAGATGATTTATTTTACTCTTTCCAGCTTTAAGAAATGTTGGATATTGCGCTTCAACATTTCATACACTTCTAAGAAGCCATACAAATTTGCTTTTTACCTGTTACATCCAAGTCTGATCAGGTCTGTGAAATTACAGTGCTTTTCAGGTCCTGTATAAGTAGTGTTTTAGAAGAAAGTAACAGCTTTTCTGCTAGATCCCAGAATTGCAAACTGTAACGTGAATACGTTGTAAATGTAGAGAACCCCAGAAGGTCCTACTTTGGAATTTGTGAGTTAGTATTTCTGTCTGGCACTTTGCTAACCGACTTTCTCCTATGACAAGTTTTACGAGCACGCATGGCTTGCTCAGCAACAATAGAAAGTGTGACAGAGACTGGAGATTGCTGCAGAATATTTCAGCGATTGAACCGTACTTTTTGTTTCCTCAAGAGAGCATAATTTTAGCATAAATTAATAGTCTGGATAGGTCTAGTTTTACTTGTACGGTGTTTACCCGAATGACAGTGACAGGTTGACTTCAAGTGAAGAGCTCTTCGGGAAAATTTATACCAAAGATTGCTAAATGCAATTTAATAGCATTTGTTGAAATCTGACATTAAAGAGAAATTTTCTTTGATCCCTGTCATGGGAGAGAACCTTTCCATCACTAATTCCCCTTACTAAAGTCAAATTTTCTTTAGAAATGTGTGGAGATGTCAAGGTGCCTTATTTCCTTCCTGTAAGGAGGGCACCCAGAAATGTCAGTGGTGTCTGTTCAGAGACCGGTAGTTAATGTAGGATTTGGTTCTGTAAAGTTTATAGCATCTCCTAAGACAGCTGAGTTGCCTAAACTAACTGCATTTCTCACAGTTAGCTGGTACTCAGCGTTTTGCAGACTCAGCCACATTTCATGGAGAGAGGTTGTATGAATTGTAATTCTCTTTCTTTTCTGGAGTACAGAGGTGTCACAGGGCAATATGCTTGGAATAGGTTTAACATTACCTAGCCAGCAGTTTCCCCTAACTTGCATTTGTTGCTTATTTTAGAAACCATCTAGAATAAGTGATGCTGAGATTAGGACAATTAATTATATTCACCTCTATATAAAAGATTGCCTACAGTTTACAGGATGTTAAAGGTTAGCAGTGTATAATTGGGGTGACTTTTTATGGAGGGGGAAAGTATGTCCTACATAATCTACAAGCACCCATTGAAATCCTGTTTGTCTTGTACAAACAAAGAGAATAGTGTTTGATTGAGATCATTAGGAGTAATCTCTCCTCTTTCTTTTCAGAAATGGCCCAGCTGAATAGCTATGACAGCCCAGACACTCCTGAGACAGATGATTCAGTCGAGGTAAAGCAGTAATCCACTCAATACTGTCTGGCGCTCTTTTTTTTCTCTGCAAAGAGGTAGTCTGCAATAAAGAATTAATGATAATGCAAAGTAATTTTAATTAAAAGAGGAAAAAAGTGCTGACATTCAAAAGTGCACATTAGAACTAAAGTATACGCTAATAAAAACGTGCAGATCTCAGTAGTGTGGAGGTGAAATCATTAAAGATGCAAACAGGCTTTAGCATCAGATTTTGGTGATGTTTCTTCAAGTTGCATATAAGAATCATTTGGAGAAACTTTATTTGCATTTGTAAAACATGATGGGAATTGAAGAGAGATGACTGGTGGAAAAAAAACCTAGTTATATAACTCATTAATTTTCAAACATCTGGAATTTTTTAGTTTATTTGTATTTAAATAATATTAGGGAAAGGTCCAAGCCTTCTGATTTACCGTGCTAATGCTTGTGGGGGGAATCTGCAGGGCTGCTGGAAGTACTGAGAGTTATCCCAAAGCTGAGAGCTCCTGAGCTTTAGAGATGGATTGAGATTGGATGAATGGTACTCAAAGAAGAAATGGACGGAAAGAAGTGGCATATAGAATGAAGTTGTTCCTGCACTCCTCATTTCCTTTTCTTCGTCTTCTTTCCCCAGAGCCGTGGAGCCTCTGTCCAGTCAAAGAAAACTCCATCCGAAGAGGAGTTTGAAACTATTAAACTGATCAGTAATGGTGCTTATGGGTAAGGCTTTTTAGGCTTTGCTTTGAAGAAAATACTGCTATCATTGTACCCAGCAAGGGATTATAGCAAAGCTAAGGAAGTGAATGGATTTTACTGGGCCCAAATTATAAATGAATTTTGCAGAGGTTTTGAGTTCCACACTTGTGATGTCTTCTGCGTTCTTGGTTGAGATGCCATTTCTTTTATGTGTTCTGGATTTCTTACCCTATGCCCCCATACCTGGAAGTAGTTCCCAACTATGACAGCCTTAACATTGTACTGAACTGATAGTTCACCCACCTCCCTAGTTTATTGTGGGATTTCCTAAACAATAGGTCATGGTGGGTTTTTTTGTTTGTTTGTTTTTTGTTTTTGTTTTAAAGGCAGTTTCAAGAGTGAGAAAATTATTCTGTACCCACTTCTTTACTGCTTACCAAGGGCTCACTGCCTGAATTTCCTTCTGTGCTGGGTATTGAAGTCCTGTGATTTCTGTTTGTATGAAGGCTACCTGAGTGAGTGTGGGTAACATTTTGTAGTTGTAAATGGTTACTAGTGACTCAATCAAACAGCAGGAAGGAACATTGAGGAAGGCTTTGTTTATAGTTTTCCATTCTTCCATGTATGATCATGTATTTGTGGCTGTTTGTGAGCTGGGCGAATCTGCTGTAATATGTCATGCTGTAAGAGTGCTGTTAGATTTTATTATACATTAAAGAATCAAAGATGAAGCTGCTGGTCAGTTAAAATCTGAATTTTATTAAAATTTTAAAGATGATTCCTGACGCTTTATCATTACCAAGGATATTCATTAGGCTATAAATAAGAGCAGTGATTCAGTAGGTAATAATCAACAAAACTTAAGCATGTGCTTGAGTATTTTGTCGAAGTGAATGCATATTTAACAGCAAATTTAAAAAACAAACAAACAAAAAACAGTGGAAAAAGTGCATTTTTGGGTCTTTGAAGACATGATGGAGCATGTTGAAGCTCCATATTGTTAGATAAGAAGCTTTTGTATGTTTTCAGTCATATGTCTGCTTAGCCTCCATGGTTTAAACATAAATTTGCAAAAAGTGGGAGGTGAGGTATAGTTTTGCTGTTACTCATTCCTGTCTCCATGCTGGGTGTGTTTTATAGTGAGCTGCTTGTGAGACAAAATACCATGTTAAATGTAATATACTCTAGAGGAAAGGAAGCAAGTACTGATTCAATCAGGCAGGGAAACTGGATGAAAATTTTATTTGCAAACTGTATTATTAATGTGCAGGAATCTAATGATCTGCAAATGATAGAAATGTAAGAGATATTGAAGGAAATCCCTGGTGACAATGTTGCATCAAGTTAATTTTATGGAGTTTGGAAAGAAATCATGCTGATTTCATACATTTTTTGGACTTTTTTTTTTTTTTAGCGAAATGGTGGCTACAGTGTTGAAAAATATAAGCCCCATTGCACTGATACTTAAATAAATTTGTAGTATTTGTGCCTGAAATATATATATATATTTTTAGTCACATCAACAAAAATGTTCCGTAATTCTCAAAGACAGAATAGGTTTTGAAGGAAGCATTGTGGCCTTCCTCTTTTCTAGGGGAGATAGGCAGTGAGATGAGATTTCATGGAATCACAGATAAGTCAATCAGAATCCATCCAAAAGAGTTATCATCCACTGTTTTTTTAACTAGTTCAAACAGAAAATGGAACTTTTCCTCTTGGTACGTGATTTTCTAGAGCGGTGTATTTGGTGCGCCACAAGACCACCCGTCAACGTTTTGCCATGAAGAAGATCAACAAGCAGAACCTAATTTTGAGAAACCAGATCCAACAGGCTTTTGTTGAGAGAGATATCTTGACGTTTGCTGAGAACCCCTTTGTAGTCAGCATGTTCTGCTCCTTCGAGACCAAGCGCCATCTGTGCATGGTTATGGAGTACGTGGAAGGTATGTTTGTCATAACCTACAAAGAGCAAATGGCTCTTAGAATGTACACGTAGCATGTATGCAGTGTGTTTCATCTTAAAGGATGCTGTTTCCAAGTGATTTATAAGATATGTGCTTTTGGATGTAATACTGATGAGCACACTGCTCTGATTGCAGAAAATGGGAAGAATATCTTAGGTGTGTGCTGTTTCTTTCTTCATGTAGAGTGAGGTCAGTCAACCCTGCAGCTACAAGGGAGGTCATGATGTCCTTTTAGGGAAGAGTATATGGACTGCTTGGGCTGGAGAAGTGACTCATTCTACTCCTAGTATAGCTTGGCATAAGGAGATAACTCCATTTGTGAATCCCAGTGAGTAATCCAGCATGATCACAGTGGAGATGAGGAATTATAAAGCCACATGTAGAAAAGCTATTGGGGTCAGAAGTCAGCATGAACTTTCCAGTCCTCACTGGAAAGAGATCCTCCTGCTCTCTTAGGGGATGATATGGCTGAATCCATAACACTAAGATTTTTGTATTTATTTGAAGCTCAAGAGAGAGTTGAGAAACAGTTTTGAATTCCATATAACAAGGTTGAAGGAGACAGATTTTAGGAAACTCTCTGTAGTTATCTAGTACTATTGTGCTGTAGCCATTCTTTTTTGTTGCTGACACTTGCCATTTCACTGTGCCATATTTGGAACTCATTTCTAGGGGGTGACTGTGCGACACTTCTCAAGAACATCGGTGCCCTACCTGTTGATATGGCGAGGATGTATTTTGCTGAGACTGTTCTAGCGTTGGAGTACCTACACAATTATGGGATTGTTCACCGTGACCTAAAACCTGACAAGTAAGTCTTGAACTCTGCCAAAGCTTTAGGATGAGAGCCAGTTCTTCGGAGACTTTCTCCATGGGCAAGAGGACGTGGTGGCTAGAGACAGTAGAGATTTTTGATGACATCTAACATGCAGGAGGTTTTAGGGAGTCTTTTGCTGCTGATGTGTAGAACCAAGTAGACACAGAGAGGGAATAGGGTGAACATCTTCAAATATTACCTTAGAGCTGTTGCTGCACTGCTGAAATGTGGCAGAAGGCAGCCTGAATTCTGCCTGCCTTAGCTGCTCTATGATGATCTATTTCATAGGAGGTTTATTCCAGGAGCTTAAGAGAACACTGAGAGCATGCTTAGCATTGCCCTGTGTTCTTATATTTTTAGTTCATTTTGGGAAACAATTAATTGAATGTTGGATTATTTTGCTTCTCTTTCTTCTAGTCTCCTGATAACTTCCATGGGTCACATTAAACTTACAGACTTTGGACTGTCTAAAATTGGATTAATGAGTCTTACAACTAACCTTTATGAGGGACACATTGAAAAGGATACCAGGGAGTTTCTGGACAAGCAGGTAAGCTTGAGGTTACTGTTTTTACAATGGGAGGAAAAGATACAAGTCCTTTCTTCTACCTGTGCACAAGTTTGTATTGTTTTTTGTTTCAGTTTCTTGCTTTAAAGTGGTGTGCTTCAGCTCTTTGTTTGGGACATTAAAGGTGTGCCCTGGGCTGCAACAGTTCTTTTAGGGATGTAATATAGCTTTTGCTGGAAGGTTGTTTCGCAGTCTCCCCCTTCTGGTGCTTAGAAAGTTTGTGGCAAGTTTCTATAGGCTTTTGTAATTTTGTCTGATGGCTTAATAATTGATTTTCATTGCCATGGTGTTTACTAGGGGTCTCTTTCCCCCTTAGCCTTCATTTTGCTAGGCTTAACCAGCCAAGTTCTTTTAGATAATGGGATAGATTTTCCTTTGATTAATTAATAGCTCTTCCATGCACCTGTTTCAGCTTGATTTCCTGGGCGTCTTTAACAGGAACTATATAGTATATTCTGGATACAGGTTTCTGGTGCCATGTATAATGGGATTAAAAAATGCTTATCTCTTCTGAAAATACTTATGATCACAGCAGAATCTTCTTGTTTTTGTGTGCCAAGTGTTAATTCGTAATTATCCTGTGGTTAACTAAGAGCACACACGGGACCATGTCTCCTTTTGCTTCTGAATCACAGTATTTTTTGTAGCAGGTGTTCTCTGGTCACTAGTTCATGGTCTTGCATTTTGCAGTATTATGTTTTTTACAGCTGTTTTGCTTCCGTTGTTGTTTTGAAGCCCAAGGCAACCTAGTACTTCCAGCATGAAGTCCTTAGCGGTTGTGCCAGCTGTACATCCCAAGTTTAAATGATGACGTTTATCACCATGCTGAGTTGCTAATTCTGCATCAGTGGAACTAAATTCTGCTAATGCAGAGAAGTGGGAGTTCTGTCAAAATTCAGTCCCTGATATATATAGTCATACCAGTAGCAATCCGTCAAGCAGATAGATGTATGCAGACAGAATATGATTTGAATTTGGCAATCTGTAGGCTGATTGCTTTCTTCTGTGTTTCTCTTGAGGTCTGTGGGACTCCGGAATACATTGCCCCAGAAGTGATCCTACGGCAGGGCTATGGGAAGCCGGTGGACTGGTGGGCCATGGGAGTCATCCTGTACGAGTTTCTGGTTGGCTGCGTTCCTTTCTTTGGTGACACACCTGAGGAGCTGTTTGGACAAGTGATCAGTGGTATGTTTCTGTTCTGCTCCTGTTCTGCTACAAAGTAAATGCTCGAAAATATTGAGGTTCAGTAGTTTGCTCAGGAAAGACTAGATGTAAAGCAAAGGCTTTTTAATTTGCAAGCATTTATCTGTCTGTCAAAGTAACATCTGTCTTGATTCCAGCTATTGAAAATTGTCGAGTACTATCTAGCTTAATAGCTCTGTCATTTCTCAATGAATGTGCCACTGAAAACATTTCCTATTGCGAGTGCTTTCTGAAACAGTACATTTTTAACACACTTGGCAAATATCCTTTGTAAGAAGTGATTTTCAGTGAAGAAATAAACTTAATGTATGAAATGTTTACCTGCAAGTTGTTCGCTTTGTTCCAAGTCTAACTAGTGTGGAATGTGTGGGCATGGGGTACAGCCACAGTATTGTCAGTGTCATTGTTTATGGATTGTCATGGAAGTCCCATTTCATACTTTATTAATAGAGTTCTTAATGCTTTTTTCTCCTCCACAAGCAGTGCTTGGATTGACAGCAGCTCTAGCTGAGGCTGGATTTTATGCATTTTGGAAAATGTCAATGCTTGAATTATGTTAAGTATGCAAGCTGCTGAATTCAAGGTATTTGCAGTTCTGGGGAAGTACTGAGCACTGCATTTTACGGTGTAGGAATGTGAATGGTAATTCAAATTGGTCAAAATGAAGCAGATAGAAAATGTCAAGTCTTTTTTTGTCCCCAGATGAAATTGCCTGGCCAGAAGGTGATGATGCACTGCCGCCAGATGCCCAGGACCTCATTTCTAAGCTCCTCCGCCAAAATCCTCTGGAAAGAATGGGGACAGGTAGGAGCCTAGCATATAGGAAATGCCAGAAGCATGAAAAGAAGCTACTGTGGCTGTGAGGCACACCAATCCATGTTGAAAAATGCTAGTATAGAGCTGGGGAAAGCTTTATGCTGGATTTGATGAAGCTCTGAAAAGTAGTGTGCTCACAGTTCAGGCAGGCTGCCCAGAGAAGTGTGGTGCCCCATCCCTGCAGGTGCCCAAGGCCGGGCTGGATGGTGCCCTGGGCAGCCTCTGGTGGGGGCAGCCAACCCAACCTTTCTATGATTCTAAGAAATATTACTGTATTGTCTGGAAAACAAGGAAAAGGCAGCATCAAGTTTGCAACGTAACTTCTCAAATCTCTGCTGTTCTAGTTAAGGCTTGCGGATTTTGCCTCAATTCGAGCAGTGCGTAATCAGATTTCTTTGCACTTCCTTCAACTGGGGGCTTAATCCCCTACACTGAAGTGTAATAAAATAAATGAAAACTCATGTGTTCTTAGAGGTCTGTACTGGGGAATCCTCCAAACATATAACAAAGTCTGATAATCTGTTTGGCAAAGTCAGATACGTATGTTAATCTTTTTGTATTATAATATCAGACTTGAAGTTTTACAAGCCAATGCTTCTCATTTCCTGGTAGTAAAGAAATATCAACAAACTTCAACAGCCCTCTTGTTTTAAAATCATTTGTCCAGCATGGGTTGGACAGGTTGTCTGTTTTGTTGACTTGATTTGTCGGATTTAATTTTGGATTTTTGATTGGAAAACCACAATTTAAGGATAAAACAAAACAAAAATGTATAGCAATTACAAAAGGCATGTATTCAGTAGACCTAACCCATGTGCATATGAGGGTGATGAATAGGTCATGAATTAATAATCAGATGATTTTCACATGTTTTTTTCTACTTCAAGTCTGTGTACTTGAAAGGTGTTTCTGTCATAGAAAAGATGTAGAGTTTCTTGCCTTACAAAATGAGTTGATGGACTGATTTTTCTGATTTCTTATATACCTGTAATGCTGAGATTGCTGTTCCACTTGGCATCTCTTACTGCCACTGGCACTCAGCAAACCTTTCATCTCCTTTCCTCTGCTATTCTCTTTTTCAAAAAGACAGTGGCATCTTTTATGAATATTAATTTCGTCTGGAAAGAAAATAAGCCCACATGCTAGCATACAGATAATCCTTCTTAGTTTTTCCTTTTGTGTATTCACGAGGTTAATAACTCAGAAGATAGTAGTTAAAAGATACTAATTCAGGAAGATATGTAAGCCCCTGCCTTCATTTAAGCAAATGGATGAGTTTATTTGTGAAAGTGGAGCTACTCGCATGCTAAGTACCTTTTAGTTTGTTCTTTTTATTTAGCTATGAACAAGGTGGTATTTAGAGTTTGGAAAATTTAAATTAAGATGTTAATTAGTTCTTAATCTTGCAATTCGCTTTAGAATGTAATAGCAGATGCTGTCTTCCAGCCTGTTTAGTCATGTGTTGTCATTAAATATGAAGAGGAGGTAAGAAGGGAGAAATTTCATTGAGATTTTACCCTGTATAACCACTTTGGTAAAAGGATGAGTTGTTTCTCAAAATTCCTGGAAAAAGCATGACTTAAATGTACTCAGGTACATTCTTATAGACTCTTGATATTTCTAGGTTTTGTTTTTCTTGTTATGCAAATACTGAAAGAAATACCCTGCAATAAAAGATTTTTCTTTCAGGTAGTGCCTTTGAAGTGAAGCAGCATCGGTTCTTTAAGGATTTGGACTGGAATGGATTACTTCGGCAGAAAGCTGAATTCATCCCCCAGTTGGAGTCCGAGGATGACACAAGCTATTTTGACAGTAAGACTGAAGATTAGGCATAAACTGCATCATACTTTTTGTGCCTACTTCATTTCTGAAATTGTCAAAGATAAGACATTGTTAGGAATTGAATAGAGTGCTGGATGGAAATTACTTCAGAAAGTTTCTGTAGAATGCCAAGTAAGGCTTCTTTGAAAGCAAATGAGTTTTAAATGAAAAAACATTGCTGTTGAAGTCAATTGGCCTTTCAGTGGTGCCTGTGAACTTGCCAGCCGTGGCCGAACAGTGAGATGCTGTGTTTGTTGTGCTCGATTTATCACAGTACTTCCAAAGCATTTGGTGTATCCAACTCCCCTGAGTTCTTGAGGATATATATTTTTTTCAACTGTTTTCAGCTAACCCAACAAAAAAACCACAACCCAGTTTGGGGGACAGGTTTTTAGACTAGGGGTACAGGTATGGGAGGGGACCTGCTCAGCAGGTTATCGGGATGACTTTGATGCAATCACTGTATAAAGGCTGGGAATCTCACATCAAGAAGTATTTCACAGAGACATTGATAAAGGCTGGCATTGCTGTTATAAACCCTAATGCAAAAAATTTTAGAATTTATAAAAGTAGCTTTCTGGCTGATACAGTGCAGTAAATTTGGCTCAGTACAGCTATCAGCTTTCTGTAGCCAAACTTATTAACGTCCCCCTCTGCAAAATCTAATGTGGCTGGCTTAGAATTACAGTGCTGCAAATCTCATAGCACAAAATCTCTTTGGAGGCAGTTTAGATTTTTTGCATTAAAAATAGCTTTGCATATTGGCTGCTTGCCCATTTTCTTTCATAAAATCTAATCCTTTTCTAGTTCTAGAAGGGAGGAGAGGAAATATTTTGAGGGGTAAATATTTTTATTTTTTAAAGACGGCTTGCATCTGTGTATGCAGGGTAGGCTTCTTGCAATCATAAAGCTGTTGATTTGGAAATTGGGGCAATGAATTATTTCCTTGTTTCTTTCCATAGGATTGCATGCCTTAGGGAAGAAATATTCTTACTACAAAGGCTCTGCAGGATTAGACACACAGAGAATTTATGCTGAGTATCAGCATTTTGAGCATAATATAGCTGATGATATAAGATAAATTCAGAAGGAAGGAGGTATTCTTCCTTGCTAGGTGTACAGGATGAGCAAAACTGCCTGAATATGTTTCATTGTTATAGAGAATACACATCATGGCATATGAACGCTTAGAGTTCTTTGTAAGTAGACAAGTAGGAATTGATACAAAGGCTGTTCTGGGGTAAGCACATATTGCTTGAGGTATATCAATACTCCATGCACTGATGAAATCTGCCATGTCTGGTTCACAGCCCGTTCCGAACGGTACCAACACCTGGATTCAGAAGAGGAGGAGGACACTAATGATGATGATCATGTGGAAATTCGGCAGTTTTCCTCGTGCTCACCAAGGTTTAGCAAGGTAGGAGCATGCTGCCTTGTAGAAAACACAAATCTAGAGAGGAACACTGTTTTTGAGGCTTTGGTGCTTCATATGAGGTAGATTTTAATCACGCAGATGATATGTGGGAATCACACAGTGTTTAGTATTTGCTGAGGAAGGAAAGAAATCTGTATGTATTTGTTAGCTCTGTGGTAGTTTGTGGCCTGCTAGAAGGTAGGTGAAAGGCTAATTGGAGAATGACATTTTGTGTTTCTTAGTGTTTTGCTAATATGCAGGGCATTGCAGAGGTCTGTTGTGTATGATTCTGGCGTAGGAAGTGTCCAAAGCTTGTTTGCTTTGAGCAGTGCTGTTCTAAAAAGGGTGTTCTAATAGGTGACAAGGTGGTATTAGGATGAAAACTGATGTTGGCGTTTTGGAATAGTGGTCTAATATTGAAAGGATCCCATGCAGTAAGAGTAAATGCAAAGTTTCACACCTATGCTATTCATTGTTTTGAACAAAAGGTGAGGTGACAGTTTGAAAGAAAAGGATCGTGTGTTAAATATGCCAGGCTGTTGAGGCAAAAAGCAGCTATTATAAGGAGCGGGAAAGAATGTTTTCTGCAAGGCAAATGAAGTAATCCTTTCTATGTGCTTAGTAGTAGGTGCAGCTTAGCTAGAGTGCTTTGTCCTGTTCTGGGAAATGTTCTCAAAAATAAATGTGGACCAGTAAAAAGAGTCCGGAGGAAAGCAAAAAGAATTATCCAGGGTCTACAAAGGATAAAACTTAAAATGTTCTAGAAGAAAGGGAGTACATTATTCTTCCTGTTCTACAATAGGTATGGAAACATGGGTGCAAAGGAGTTGTGCAATAGGTGGTAAGAAGAAGTTTCCAATGCTGAAAATTAATTAGCACTGGATTGCCTGGGGAGCTGCTAGAATTTCCATCACTGGTAGTTTTTGAGAACAGGTTGGAGAAACATCTGCCAGGTGACTGAAAGAGAGTGGTTCTGTTCTGAGGCAGGGGAATGGACAGGATGCCCCGAGGATGCTCCTTCTAGCCATGCTTTCTGGATTCAATATGCCTTAGTCAGGCTTGTGCAGTTCTCTCATTCTGCTTCAGATGATAGGAAATAAAAAACTGCTATCCCAGATATTTCGAAGTAGTACAACTCCACTATTAGCTTGGATAAAACAGATTATGTTTGGGAGAGGCAGAAAGGAGAAGAAATGCTCTTTTAAGGCTAGTCTGCTCTACGAGCAGCATTCCAACTTCTTGGGGAAATGGAAGTAGGCATTTTATTTAGGGACACTGAAAGATTTCAGTTCTTCATGACAGTTCCTCCAGATTTCTGCTGTTGAAGTCAATTTTGAAGCACTATTTCATTCTTCTTTGTCTTCAGATGAGCTGCAGTAGCTTAAGTAGCAGTTACCATTAATTTTATGGAGCTGCTCTTGGTTTGCATGACCAAAAGTGTTTAAAATTGGACCTGAGGATTAGTTGGGATTTTGAAAAAGTTCTCGTGAGCGTGTAAGAGTTTCTTTTTTCTGTCTTTTCTCACCACGAGTATTGTTCTTCTGTTAGAATGAAGCTTTTCTTTAGGGTTCAATGTTTTTGCCACAAAGAGAAAAAGTTCACTTTTAATGAATTTATTTTAAGACCTGGAAAATTATACAGCATTTGTAATGTGGGAGGCATAAAAGGCTCATTATATTTTGAAATTCTTGTCTGACAATTCAGCCATATGATTTATTAATAGTTATCTTGTTGATGCTCTGAATTTTTAATAACATTATTTTCATTAATCTCTTCTTATGTAAATTAGGTCCACAGTCAAGTGTAGTTTTAAAAGGATGGCTTTTTTTTTGCTTAATCATTTAATTATTTAAAGACGGCTGTAAAACCAAGAAAGGCACTTTCATTAAGCTGTCAGCATTATAGTAGATTCCTTGAGGAGGGCAGGACTTTTTTGTTCTGAAAGAAGCTCGGGGCAATGCTGATAGACTGCTGATAATGAAATGGGGTCATGAGTGTGATGCCTATCATTGAATTGAATTTGTGTAGTAAGATTTTAAGATTCAGATGCCAGCCTTCCAGGCTGGTAGAGTCTGCTTGTGGAGTTTTTCTTCGTGGATTTGAGAGCTGTTATAAGCAAACATCAGTTAGTTTCCATAAAAATGTTGGCGTTTCTGTGGTGTGATGGGCTGCTTTTGGAGGACAGGTGTTGGGTGCCGTTGTAGAAAAGCACATTTATTCAACGTTTCTGAAGGTTGCCTTTTTCCTTTTCTCCCTGGCACACTTTGAGCATGTCACATCTGCACTGCATTATTTAGTCAAAGAGCATTGCCACGGTCATACTTCCAGGGAGTGTCTTCCATTTTGAGAAAAGACTGTGCCCCTTGATCAGAAGAGGGCCAGGTAAGGTGAATACGCTTTCTCTGTACAGAAGGCTCTTCTGCTGTGTGCAGGTGTACAGCAGCATGGAACGCCTTTCCATCCACGAAGAGAGGAAGACTCCACCACCGACTAAACGGAGTCTGAGTGAAGAAAAGGATGACCGGCTGGACAGCCTGGGTGGCTTGAAGAGTCGGGACCGCAGCTGGGTGATTGGGTCTCCTGAAATGTAAGTCCAGCACGAGTCAGTACGTGGTTTTCTTGCAGTATCTGAGAAAGACTGACCTGTGCCAAAACTCTGTGACCTCTGTTAGGTCAGGAATGCTTCACGTGATACATTTCCACAGGTGAAACCCAATGAGTGGAATAAATAGCTGAGAACAAATGTCCAGATATGTGTATCCATTTAAGTACTAATCTTTCCTAAATTTATAGCAAATACGTTAAGCGAATTGAAAGGAATTCTAACTTTCAGCAAAGGTTTCATTTGTGAAAATGCTCATTATGTTGGAGATGTACCAACAGCAGATTTTTCTTCAACATCAGAGAATCCAAAGTCTGTTCTTTTTTGTCATTTGTCATACATTAGAGAAACGGTTAGTCAAAGAGCATTAGTTAGGACAGTCCAAAGTTTCCAAAGTTCAGAGTATCCCTGCAAAAATCTTTTGTTCTATTAAAAAAACATCAGGAAAATATACAAATGCCCAGAATTTGGATTGCCACCACGTTTCCAGCATAACTGAAATAATTGTCAAATTTGTCTTCGGAAAGGACTCTCTCATTTTTTTACAACTTCTGTAAAGCTTTTACACTGAAATTTGGCATTGGAAAGCCAAATAAAATGTGGTTGTGATCTAGTCTGTATGACTCCATTCAAAAAACGTTTTATAGATTATGCTTTTAACTGGTGTTCTTGAATCAGGCCTTCTTGGCTTGAAGTTCACAGCCGCTTTGAAAGAGAAGTGAATGTAATACCAAAAGGAACATGGATGGTAATTTGTATTTTGCAATTGTGAATTTTGTAATATTTGTTATCATATTTGTTGCATTATATTTTTCTTCGGTTTTATTCCTTGCTTTCTTAGAAGCTTAACAATGGAATATACTGGAAATCTAAATTTGGGTGATGCCTTCAAAGCTTTGCTGTTTTAAGTCCTAATGGTGCAGCTCAGTCTCGTAACTTCACCTCACATTGACTTCAGAGGTGTGAGCTGGGTCTGTGCACCCTTCTGTCCTTTAAAATTCATTATCCCACTGCTTTAACGGAGGGGCTCTGCCTTGTGTTCTCCCTCAGACTGCGTAAACGCCTGTCGATGTCCGAATCCTCGCACACAGAGAGTGACTCCAGCCCACCCCTGACCGTCCGCCGGCGCTGCTCGGGGCTCCTCGACATGCCCCGCTTCGCCATCTCTGCTGAGGACGAGGGAGCCGTGCTCAAAAGGCCTCAGTCAGAGGGGATGCTGCTATCGGCCGTGCAGTCACCGGTGCCCATTCCAGAGCAGCCCGTGGAGCATGAGCTGCAGCTGGAGAGCGATGCTGGGCCCACCACCCCCTGCGTGGCTGTCAGCAGCACCACGACACTGGCAGGTGCGTGCCCTGTGTGATGGTGTCATGCTCTGCCAGAGCGCTGTGTTAGCTTACAGGTACTAACTGCATGAAACCGGATTTAGGTGTTGGGTGAAATGTATGTCTCATGCTACGGCATGGTTGGCAGCCCTGTCTGCGGCAGGGGCTTGGAACTGCATGATCTTTGAGGTCTCTTCCAACTCAAGCCATTCTATCCTAGTATAGTTTCATTGCTGTGCTTCCCTTTAATATAACATCAGTCTAATCTCTTCAAAATTACATCTTTTATTTTAGTCCTTCACTTAAAGATCTTCCCATGCTGAGACCCATATAATCAGTGCCTGCTTAAAATGATGTGGTGCATGAGTTAGAGCAGATGACTGCTGAGCTGGGGCTGGAGAAATATGGGTGTATGGCCATACTGAAAGATCTCCACTTCCTATGATTACTTATCTGAAAGTTTTGAGTAGAGGCTTGAACTAACAATAGCACAAGAGGTAATGACTTTAAGTTGCCCTAGGGGAGATTCTGGTTGGATTTTAGGAACAATTTCTTCTCATAAAGAGCGGTGATGCACTGGCACAGGCTGCCCAGAGAGGTGATAGGATCACTGTTCCTGAAGGTGTTCGAGACCTGTGGAGATGTGGCACTGAGGGACGCAGCATGGTGGGATGGGTTGGGGTTGGACTGGGTGATCTTAGAGGTCTTTTCCAGCCTCAATGATTCTGTGATTCTATGATTCTGTGAAATTTGCTGGGGACATGGGGTTTGCATGCTACTTGCTGTCTCAGCCAAATACACCTAAATTTAATCAAGTTGCAGTCTTAAAAAATTCATCTTGCATAGGTAAAGTGGTGTTAGAAATCAGTAAGTGACTTCCCAGAAGCTTTGTCTTTCCTAGAGCCATATCCCAGTGCTGGGCTGAACAGAACTTTGTGATGGTGCCCTGGAAGAAATCAGTTGCTGGGAGAGGCTGGGAGCAAGCAGGCAAAGAGGTTGTGGATAGGTTGTAAAGGGAGGGGTGACTGAGCGTGGAGTCAGAATGGCAGCGGGACTAGGCAAGGACAAGCTGAGGGGCACTGGGAGGATGTGATGTTGGGTTGTCAGGAGGTGGAGAGACCTTAAAGCAGATTTGCCTCCAGCCTGGAGTGAGGCTCAAGATTACCATTTCTCATTATCCCTCTTCTGCAATCCAGTCTGTTAAAATTACGCCAGTCGTCCCATTTGTCTCTACAGCTCATCCTCCCAGAAGAGACCATCACTTTCTCCATTAACTCATATGAGAAGGAGTAGGGATGAATGAAGGAACTAACCCACCACATACTTGAATGACATTCTGAAACCCATTGTGACTCCCATAGCGAAACCATGGGATAGGAACCTTAGCTTTCTAACTCTGGCTGTTAAATGTTGAACTGGCATTGGGTAGCCTTTGGGACTGGTGCTTTGAATTTTTATTTTCATGGTACTTTCTGCTTTACTTAGTATGCAGAGCAGCAGTGCCCACTTAAAGAGCAATGATCAATGTTTTGTTCTGTCCTCATTGTTCAAAATGTGCCCCTTAGGCTTTATTTATTGCACGCTGTTCAAAACTTGCTTTTGAAGACAGAATGATTAATTTCCCTTGTGAACTAGCAGTGATGCTCACCCCTTTAATTTCCAAGCACCTTGTAAATTCTAATTAATGTCTTTTCACAGTGCCCCTTGAAGGTATCGGATGGGGAACTGAGGCACAGAGCTCATGTACACCCCCAGCATCTGCTGATGCTGCATGCCCAGGCTGATGTTCAAGATTATTTTGCGTTTTATATATAATTATAGAAGGTTAAGTAACTCAAGACTAAATTGCAGTGGTACGCAGAGGGGGCAAATTAAGGTTGTCTTTCCAACCACATTTTTGCTTTCCCTGGCTTTAGTACCTTCATATTCTCTTAAAGTGGCTTTTTTATGTGCGAGCTCCAATAAAACCTGTTTTTGCTATTACAGGCAGGTTTTAACTTAAGGATTGACAGTTCTTACTGATTGTAAAAATGGAGCACTTTCCATAAACCTGTTTACATCTCTGAACAATTCCATCCAAATGGCTTGCTTGCAGAACTGCAGCACGGATTTAGGATTCGTGTAACTCCACCGCTGAGCAACGTGATTTCATTCGCAAGCTTTTCCAGCAGAATAGAAGCCTCTAATTTTCTGTGTTCAGAATAACACCATTTCTGTAAATAAAAATTCAAGCCCTGGGGTTTCTTCTTAGGAAAATTTACTCTTGGACTACATGTAAACATGACTTTGATTTAATGTATTTTGCCTGTAGGAGAATAGATTGTTAGGAATTCCCTGTGGTTCTAATCTGTTTTAATTTAAACTGTAGCTGGGAGCACTGCAGACTTCTCTGATCCACGCGCTCGCAGCAACAGCAACGAAGGCCCAGACTTCACCACTCCTAAAGCCATCAGCGACTTGGCAGTGCGGCGCGCGCGGCACAGGTTGCTCTCCGGGGAGTCGGGCGAGAAACGCACCTCGAGACCAGTCAATAAAGTGATTAAATCAGCATCCGCCACTGCCTTGTCCCTCATGATTCCCTCAGGTAAGAAGTGCCTCGGGCTGGGCGTTGTGAGAATCTGCCAGGACACTCAACAGATCCGCAGGCGGACCCTTCCTTCCCCTTGCGCTCTCCTGGAGCGGAGCCTTTGCTGGCAGGAGGGGAGCGATCTGACCCGTGCTGTTGCTGGCTGCTCACTGCCCACTGGGATAGCAGTGCTGCTTTGCCACAGACAAACTACTGTGTGCGGTCTGAGCGCAGCTCTGCACGCGGCAGCTTTCCACGAGCCGGTCCGTTAGAAGCAGCTCCTGCAGCAGCAGAAGCTGGTTCCTGTGCAGCATGAAGTGTATCAGTGTGGAACGGCTTTTAACCCTCAGGGTGTTATTCTTTGTTTTGTGGGAGGGGACAGCCTGCTCAGGAACTGTATGTATGTGCCTTGTTCGTGCATCGGGGGAGTTTCAGTGGCTCACATAACTAAGCATTCAAGAATTTGGTGGTGTAAATAAGTCACAGTGTAAGCTGAGGTTGCTGTCCTGGCTCTGTCTCTACATAGAGCCATAATTTGATGATTCCTAAAGCCAGGCACCAACTTCTGGTGTACAGCACGTGGAGGCAGCACTCCCACAGACCACTCTGACAGCCCTCTCCCCCTATAAGGACTTTATCCCTTTATCCCTCTTTCTGGAGGATAAGACCTTGCTGCGTTCCCAGGGCAGTACCTGCCTTAGATTAGGAGGCTGGGCTCCAGTGGGCCCACTGTGCCAAAGCAGCAGAGCCTGCTGGCAGAACAGTGCCTGCCCATCTCACTGGGATCTGGAGACAGCTACAGAAATGCTTCTGGGCACCTCGTGGTGGTGCACGTTTCATTCCTTGTGGACTGAGCACCAGTTGCTTTCTGATCCAGAAACTCACGAAAATCTCTAAGATATGTATGTAATCACTCAGCAAAAGTCTTTCCAAAGCTCTGCTCATCTGCCAGATAAATAATGTGCTGGGTAATTCAGCAGGTGTTTCTTAGTGAGTTTGGGATTACCCTTTACAGCTGCATTTAATAATCCTACCATTTGGGATTTTTTTTTTACTGATATTGACCAGCTTCACTCTGAAGTGAGAACTCTGTATTTGCTTTGTATTTTCGGAAGAGGATGTTGTTGTACAGCCAGGTGCTTTAGCCTGGCTAAGCCACTTGAGCGGCACATTTAGGCAGCTGAGCCACGTAAGTGAGAATTCAACTCCTCAGCTGTGTGGGAAATGTACTCTGACATACACCTGTAATGTTGTTTTTTAGTAGCAAAGTCCTGCAGTTGCTGCTTCGTAGAGCTAAGTATTTTTGCCCCTAAGAATTTAAAACACTACTAGAAATTACCTGCACGTAGTTGTCATGTTCAAAACTGATTTTTCTTTTTGAAGTACTGATTTTGACTGATCGCAGCACCAATGCGTTATTTGCACCAAAATCTAGAAACGCTCTGATCTTTCTGGAAAGGGGGGTTAATAAATCATACCTTTGGGCTAGAGTATTCCAGCACTGAATCTAGAGTCATTAACTATAAGTTGTAAATCCAGGAAACAGGAAAATTAAACGCTGTGACCTAGCTGTAATTGTAGGCAATCAAGGTACACGTTACTAAACATGCTGTCTGGAGACTTCACTGGGTTTTGTATTTTAAAACATGAATTAGTTGAAGCTGCAGGAAAAAATCACCACCCCTAAGAGCATTGGGAGAGGTGATTTCCTAGCTGTTCTCTAACAAGAATTTTCTCTCTTTTGGAGGCCTGCTTTCCTAATTTTTGCACACCTTTGTGTCATCACTGTAGATCACCACACGTGTTCCCCATTGGCTAGTCCAATGTCACCTCATTCTCTATCCTCAAACCCATCTTCGAGGGACTCCTCACCCAGCCGCGACTTTTCTCCTGCTATCGCAAACCTGAAACCACCAATCATCATCCATCGGGCTGGAAAGAAATACGGTTTCACTCTGCGTGCCATTCGCGTCTATATGGGTGACAGTGATATCTACACTGTGCATCACATGGTCTGGGTATGTCTCTGCTTTTCTAAGGAGTGCCCTTGGGTCCGGAAATGTAGTTAGCTGGGAGCCTGGGATTTAGCTTTATAAGTTGCATTTTGCCACCCTGTTTTCTTTCTCCTTCCGTGGACCCAAAGTTAACGTTTTTTGGGTGGGGGAAACCCTTTTGACTGTAGCAGGTTTCAAGCCCATCACAGAACCATAGCAACCTTTCTTCTTTCTTTTTTCCTTGGTTACATGTATTCACTTCCTTTTACTTGTAGCACATACTTTGAAGCATGTTTCTATGTACATACCGTCTTTTTCTTTAGTGAGGTTGTTGCACGAGGGTGAGTTACAGCTAATTTGTTCAGACTTGCGTTAGCAATTGTAGCCTGCTTTGGATCAGCTCACTCTGCTGGGATTTTCCAAGCAGTCACTTGGAATTGATTACAAGCCTTGAAGCATCACTGCTGCTATGCTGACTGCCGAGGGATTTAGCTCTTGGCGTAGTTGCATGCTATGCTAAAAGGTCTGGTTTCCATGTCTGTATCTATTTCTCCCTGTTACTGCTGGTGCTTGATCTCTGCACGTTAACGTGTATGACTTCTAGGAATGTCCTGTTCCCTGACATAGGGTGATTTGACTTTTGCAGTTCGAGAGAATGGAGAAAGGGTAAAGGTGGTTCGTCCTTTTTCCTTGTATGCCTGCTCATTAGGCAATTCAGGCTTCACGTGTTTTGGTCATCGTTTAACACTCATTCTTAGCTAGAAAAATAATCTGAAGCTGCATTTTTCCCTTGCTCCTCTTGGCTGTCCTGGGAAAATGCTGAATTTACCAAGATTCTGATATTGTTTTGCAGTCAGAGGGAGAGTTGCAGAATTCTTGAGCGTGAATGTCACCTCACTGTAAAGGAGGTTTGCCTTTTTGAACTGTGATGGGGAAAGGCAGTGAGCTGGATAGGTCAGTAAAGGGTGGAAAGTGGAAAAAGACACTCTGTTTGGGATTAAATGTAATACAGGCAACCTAAACACATGGCACAGTCCTATTTAAAAGTCTGTCAGCCTTGGATTCCAGCATGTATGTGGTAGAATGACAAGGAAATTGAAAAAGATTGAAGTCTTGCCTGGAAATCAAGAGTATCTAGTTAACATTCTTGAGTGCTGAAAATTTTGGGAAGAGTATTGACTCTTAGTTTGGGAGGAACTGCTTTCTTGACCAGATTAACCATCCTGGCTGTCAGCCTTGGATCAGGAGAGACTGTCGGGAAGCTGGGGAGGAATGGAAGAGTGGGCTGTGCCAGTCAGTGGTTCCCTTTACCCTCCATTGAAGCAGCTAATGCGAAGGATGAGCTGGGCTGGCATTGCATTTGATCTGGCCAGCAGTCTTGTACATTCCTCTCCTCAAATCAGTCATCCCCTTCTCATTGCCAGCACGTGGAGGAAGGTGGTCCAGCGAACGAAGCAGGGCTGCGTGAAGGGGATCTGATAACCCACGTCAACGGGGAGCCGGTCCATGGGCTGGTGCACACTGAGGTGGTGGAGCTGATCCTGAAGGTAGGGACTCTGCACCATTAGGTAGTGGAAAATAAACAAGCTGTCTCATATTTTGCATATTACCTAAAAACACTGTAGATATCTAATTGGCATTGTCTGAAATACAAGCATGTACACCGCACCTGGCCTTTGTTTTGCAAGAACTCTTTGCTAAAGCTTGATCCCTAAATCTCCAAAATTGACTGTGCATCATTTAAGCTGAACTCAGGTATTCTCTTTGACATTAAGAACCTGCCAAATGTTTCTGACAGCGCTGGGGACAAAGGTTAATAAGATTCAAGTGTACCTTTCCTCAACACTTTATGAAACAAGTATCTTAAAAAATTCCAGTTTACTTTTATTTTTTTACCTTTAGGCTGTGCTAATGTTATTAGCTCTTAATACTGCTTTCTCAAGGATTATTCCCAGTGGTATTTAAAAGCAGCTTTGTAATGGTTGGTCTTAAAATTATCCAGTTAAATGACTTGCTTTTTGATACCTCCTCTGGGCTGAATCCATTTATGGAAATAAAACCCAAAGTTTTGGACCGTTCCAAGAGGCAGAATTCTTTGGGAGGAGCAATCAGAATTTTTTTATTTGTAAGAGTGAGACAAACCATGCTCTGTGCTGCAGCTTCGGCATGATGGATGCCTGCTGTGCTCACACCTGCCTTCGGTCAGAGCACGGGGAATAGGATTGGTGACAGAATATCGCTTTGCTCAACTTTCCAAGGATAACAAGTATTAAGCAGTGGGAGAGGTCAGGTGCTGTGTTCCCTCTGCTCTGGGAAGCTTTACCAGCTACCAACTGGGATCTGATCTAATCATTTGTGAAGGCCTGACTAAAGAGGACCCTCTCTCAGCAATTCCTTAATAAATGATAAGTGGAAATGCAAAGGGGGAAATGGAGTTTGACAACAATTACAAAATGGCAGGCAGTAATGAACTAGCAGCCTACCTGCTTGGCCTGCAGATGTGCTTCATAAAGCTGTGTTTTCAGCTGTGTTCATGTCTTGTTTCTGACAGAGTGGAAATAAAGTGTCCATCTCCACTACGCCATTTGAAAACACATCCATCAAAGTTGGGCCAGCTCGAAAGGCCAGCTACAAATCCAAGATGGCACGTAGGAACAAGAAGAGCAAAACTAAGGATGGTCAGGAAAGGTTTGTTTTGTTGGTTCTCCTTTGGACATAAAATCGACCAAAATATGACAACAGAGGTAAATAAATACTTAGGGCTTGTAAACAACATTTAATATTTTCCACAGTAAGAAGAAGAGTTCTTTGCTGAGGAAGATCACCAAACAGGCATCACTGCTTCACACCAGCCGTAGTTTATCTTCACTGAATCGCTCTCTGTCTTCTGGAGAAAGTGTGCCTGGCTCTCCAACTCACAACCTGTCGCCCCGGTCACCCACACAGAGCTATAGATCCACTCCTGAGTCTGTACATTCAGGTAAAAAAAAAAAAAAAAAAAAACCACAAAACAAAACTCAGGGAAGAATTTTGCACTGATAAATTTTTGAAGAAAAATACCCAGCAGCAGGTAGCAAATCTGTTTCTAAAGTAAAATGACAGCTGTGATTACCTCAAGAATGAATGTGTTCTCATTCACTTAGTCATTTAAAAATGAAAATCCATACACCCTTTTAAAAATGCACTTGCTGAACTATGGCATCCTTTCACTTTGATGCAAACATGTATTGTAAATTGCAGTGGTTTTGTAGCCATTTGACACATTTTCTCTATTATTTTGGGAAAAAAAGGAAATAATTTGGTGTTCATATTTTGAGCCTACTGATGGCGAAGAGATTTACATCACATGAATAGCACTGGAACATGTGGCTTATCTATTTAGAGGGTTTTTTTTTTACAGAAAAACATTCTGATAGCATGATGTTTTTTGCTTTGTTCTGGTGTTGTAACAGGGGTGTGAATTTTCATTCAGAAACCGTGGAATATTATCTCGTAATATTACTGCACTGCTTGATAATAACATGACACTTTGTCTTGACTTTGCACATCTTACTTTCAATAACCTCTTTGAATGATCAGATATGTATTAATCTTTTGGTCTTGTTTTGTTGTTTTTTTTTTTCTCTCTTAAGTTGGTGGCAATTCTTCCCAGAGCAGCTCTCCTAGTTCCAGTGTTCCCAATTCTCCAGCCAGCTCTGGGCACATCCGACCAAGTTCACTGCATGGACTGGCACCAAAGCTTCAAAGGCAGTACAGATCTCCAAGACGTAAGTCTGCAGGAAATATCCCTCTGTCACCACTAGCTCACACTCCATCACCAACCCCACAGTCCACATCACCACAGCGCTCCCCATCTCCTTTACCAGGACACTCGATTGGCAGCTCCAGTATTATTCAGTCTTTTCCAGTAAAACTACACTCCTCTCCACCACTGGTGAGACAGATTTCTCGCCCCAAAAGTGCTGAGCCCCCTCGATCTCCTTTGCTAAAGAGAGTGCAGTCAGCTGAGAAACTAGCTGCCTCACTGTCCTCTTCTGAGAAGAAGCTGACGTCCTCACGGAAGCACAGCTTGGATATCTCTCACTCTGAGTTCAAGAAGGAGATGCTACAGAGGGATCCGAGTCTACAGAGCTTACAGGAATCTGTGAATGAAACAACAGGTGGCAAACTCGGGCTAGCGGAAAAAGGGATGTTGCAGAAGCCAGGTTCCCGAAAGTTGGGTGCAATCCGACAGGACAGAGTGGAGAGAAGGGAGTCTCTGCAGAAGCAGGAGGCCATAAGAGAAGTAGATTCTTCTGAAGATGAAACAGACGATGGTTCGGAGGATAGTCAGGATGGAAGAAGATTGGACAAGCCCCCAGATAGCGGAGACCAAGGCTCAGATTCTTACAATGGGGATAATAAATTTTCCTCTAAATTGGAAAGCAAGGATAGTATGGAAGATGATGCCTTTCTACCTGAAGATCCAAAAAGTACGGAAGATTTGCAGAAAGGAAACAGTCAACAAACCAAGGCTGTTTCTGAGCTGCTGCAAGTTGGTGTGCACCCTTCCCCATCAGAGGTTCTCCCACGAACTTCTCCAGAAAACGGAGCTGGTTCAGAAAAGCCATTCCTAAGGCCAGAAACCACTTCAAAGGAGCATAAATTGGTAGAAAACAAAACTTTTGAGCATTTTGGTCCAAAAGACAAATCTTCTGAAGCAGTCAGAGATCTAGAGGGAACTACCAGTACTCAAAAACCAGTGGACTGCACAGAAAGTATAAAATGCCCATCTGTCAAACTCCCTGAGCTTGTACAGGTTGACTCTGCAGGGGCCTCGTGTGGTAAATTTGACCTGAAAGACCCCTTGCTGTCAGAAATCAGTCAGAAAACCCAAGATCCCAAACCTCTGCTAGCACTTTCATCTTGTTGCACAGCAAGTGGGAGCTCTCCTTGTTCAATAAGCCCTGCAGATCGTGGTGAGAAGGACCACAAGGGCACACTTCCATCTGCAGAACAGGACAGCACCTCATTTCTGCATCCTGTAAGTGAAACATCTGAAAAAAGTCCCAGCTCATCCCAGGCAGAGAGTGCTCCATCTGCCAGCAAAGCGAGCCTGGCCATGGCAGCAGGCACCGTGACCTCCACGCTGCTCGTCCCCTGCGCTATCGAGAGGGCACTCTCGGTGTCTCAGCTGGTGCCGTTGGCACAGAGCGTTTTGGGCCCCTTAAAGCTCAGTATGGCTGGTTCTGGAGAGATGGAAAAGAGAAAGGATTTCCCCCATTTGGGTGCCTCGTGTAAAGAAGAGAGAGATGGGAAGCAAAAAAAGCAGGAAGCTTCACAAGCAGGAGCGTGCCAGGAGAAGGCCAAACCATCCAGTGCCGATGGTTTGACCACGAGGAGTGCATCCTGCACAGAGTCACTAAGCTCAGCTAAACCTTGGGAGGCAACGTGTCCCGTGGTGGCCAAACAAGAGGCAATGTCCTGCAGCACTAAAGCATCGGAAGCACTGGCAGGTAGCGGCAAAGTGGCCCCAGCGAAGGAGCTGCCGCATGCTCTGGGACAAGCAGCTCTGAGAGCCTCTCCTGTGCCAGATGGCAGCACCAGGCCCTGCAAAGAAGGGACTCTCACGCCGGCGAGAGGCAGAGAGGCTGGAAGTCAGCTAAAAACACAGGACTTTCCCCTGTCACATGATGGTGCTGTAAAGAAAACATAGCAGCATCCCTGGTACACATGGACTGGAGCGTTCTGCATTCAAAATAGAGACTGCATGTTTGAATTTTGTAATATACACTAATATAAAATAGAACTTGTGTACATCTATTTTTGGGAGGGTTTTTTTCATACTGTTTTTTGTGTTTTTTCATCCTTGCTATTCTATTTTTGTACACAGTAATGCTTGCTGTTTGAGGTCTCTTTAGAACAGGGTATCGTTAAAGCAGGGCTAAAGAAACAGTTTGCTGGTTTTCCCCTCCTGCCCTTTCGTTTTGCCTTGTTGTGCTCTTCCTTCCAATTCTGCCTTGAAGTCCCCAAAATTCTGAACACAAAAGAAGGCAGCTTACTTCAAAAATCTCCTGCTTTTCAGTTTTCTCGTTCAAATTCTATTGACATTCCCAGATACTGAATTTTTTCTTCGGATTTACAATCTGGTTTCCTTTAACAAGGAGAAGAAAATACAGTCTGATCCATGAGTTACTCTGGAGCAAGCAATCTTCTCCAGAGCAAGACCTCTGTCACTGTGTGCATACACTCATCCTTAAAGGATATGGAGGCAAGGGATGGAGGAGCTGGACAGAGAGTTAGCTCTATCTTCTCTTTAAACCAAATGAAAGTGTTTTATTCTTCTTTTTTTTTTTTCCCCGATGGAATTATCAGAGAGAAATCTGTAAGCTGTTTTGGAAGGGAGATTGTTTTTATTTATCCTTTGTAGGACACGTGGCAACTTCTCCTTGTTTTTAAAATTTTAATGATGTTTCATCATTTTTTGTTTTCTGCCTTCAATTTGTACCTTGCCCTGCCTCGGAAGAGGGACCCAGGACAGGACTGCCTCATTGGCTGATTTTAAAGTAGGGAAATTTGTAGACCAGTATGTTTTGGGCAAAGGTATCACAATGGTAAATGACCTTTCAAGACTTTTCCTTCTCTTTATGAGTCTCCATAGGTTAGGATTTAAGGTGTGCCTTGCCATTTCTGAACTGGGGCATAGGAAATTTGCAGAGTTTTTCAAATCTGCCCATTTTAAAAAGAAAGAAACTACAAAGAGTTCCGACTCCTTGAGTTCCGTGGACAAGCTGCAAGCAGACTTCAAGACACATGTTCTGATTTCAGCTTTGATAGCTAGATCATTTCCACTTGGTTCCATTAAACATCACTCTTGGCCCTTAGGTTTAGGCATTGCTTTGCTTTAAGCGTGACTGACTCTGGATAACAGTGCTCTTTGCTGAGGATTAGATCCATAATTATACACCAGTAATGTGGACGTTGACACCTACAGCACTGTAAGCCATTTCCTCATCCAATTCAAGGTTACTGTCACTGAACACTCCCGTCATTTGTCCCAGATTGTGCTCAGCTTTTACCCTAGTCGTGTCTGAGTGTATCTCTGCAGGTCTAGCACCCTGCTCACTGGCTTTCTCTGTTAGAAGCTGAATGACTGTGCAACAGTATTTCAAGCTAAAGCCGGCACCTCGCGGTCTGACTTCATCATGCACTGCCTTCTTCTTTGTCTTGGCCTTTTCTGAGCTTGAAGTTTTGATTCACTTTCCCTAAATGTAAATATGTTTTTATATGGGAATGTATTTTCTCCATCTCTTTCAACTTGATTTCAGCCCAATCCACAAAACTCTGAAATCTCGCCCTGCTTCTTTCTGCATAACTGTATTTTTCCCATCATATATGAAATTTTGGCTGCTTGGATTTCATTTCTGGACCAACTTTTGGTTTGGTTTGAGTTTTTTTTTTTTTTTTTTTAAACATTTTAAATGAGTGTTTACTCTGTGTGTCTGTGTGAACATGTATGGTGTTGTTAATACACTAGCCAAAGCCTCAGAGCTCCCACGTAACACGTGAATAAATCTTGCTGTAACAGTATTGAGAGCAGGGCCTGTTCTGTCTGTTGGCTCTTTTTGCTGGAGGTGGTAGGCTGCTCCTGTGCTCTTGGTCACCGATTACAAGGGAAAGGCAAACTCCTATTGCAACCAGGGAGCTTTGCGACGTGGGTCGTTCCAAGCACCCAGCCCAGGCCATGAGCTGGCGTAGCTCAAGTGGGTGAAAAAGCAGCTGACAAATGCATCTGCTGGGCTGTGTCAGCCTGAGCAGGTCTGAAGTGGCCGTGGAAGGCCCTAGCTGTGCTTGCTGCTGTCTTCTATTCCGCAGCTCCAGTGCCTGATGGCGCAGTTACCCTTAGGCATCTTAAAAGGAGTGGTCCACTTTGGTGTCACAGCTTTTGCTGCTTTAGCCCAAACCAGCCGAAGAGGAGGTGAGGGGTGCGTTTAGCCGCCTTGTTTGTGGCTGTGGTACGGAGTGATGGATGCAATGGAAAAGCCAAAGCCATCCTGGTGACAGCCGGGTCCCTGCTCACACTGCAGCTCCCCTCAGTGCAGCATTGGTCCAGTTTACATTGAGGCACCTTAGCACAAAAGTTTGGGCAAAAAGATACTTCCTCTGAAACTGTGATGGAAAAGTAGGTGGAGACAGCAAGATTTATTCCTTGCTAATTGCTTAAATACCTTCTCAGACTGCAAAATTCCCGTGCTGCGGAGGGAAGGAGAGGCGCAGTGCCCTGAGATGCGCAGCAGCACGGGGTTGGCCACGAGGGAGGTGGCAGAGTGTGAGCGCTGCGTGGTGTCCGAGCCCTGCGGACAGCCAGTGAGACCTGATGTTTCCTGGTTAATTTTCCCATTTGTTTGGTGGGTTTGGGTGTTTCCTGCCTTGCTGACTGTGGGATTGCAGCACAGGAGCTGCTCCCCATCGGCACGTCAGTGTTACTCTTCCCTTTGTCTCTTACTGTTGCAAACTAAGAGGAATGGATGGTATTTATTGTAAATATTAGACATTAGCATTGTCACGGCCACTCCTGGGTCTGAATGTTGGAGGCCTTTGGCTGCTCGTATCGCTGCGGGACAGAGTGGGATGACCGTGGTTTGGCTGCCACACTTTTGCATTAAGGTGTGATTTGGAGTATTTTATCTTTTTGTTCCGTAGAGAGGAAGATAAAGCCTTTCTCTGGTTTTCTCTTGCTGGCCTTGAAGGATAATGCTGTACTTCTGGTGGGAGGTTGTTCAGCAGTGTGCGTTGTGTTGGTACCATATCAGGTGGCTGTGGGAGCACCCCAGGTGGGCCCCGCCGCGCCGCCTCGCTCAGCACTTAGATAAGAGGAAGTGTGGAATCTCTGTGTTCTTAGAAACTTGAACAATTGCCACATAATAGCGGTGCAATAATTTTTATTCATGTTGTACCTGCATGTCGATGTTCAAATCCTCCTCCAAAATAAATTTTTTTTTTTACATAAATTCAAAGTTGTGTTGCCCTCTTATTTCCTCACCCTGCAGAGCTGTGTGTGCTGTGGCACAGGGCTTATGTTGAGTTGGGCCGTGTTGGGCTGAGTTGGCTTGACCCAATGGAACCGAATACTGACGGTGAGGGCTGTGACAGCTGGGCTGCCCCCGGTGCCACCTCTGCAGTAGTGAGGATGGATGGGGACAGGGCTCAGGCACGTCCTCATGTTCCCAGCCCTGGAAACCCCTGGGGCTGCCCACAGCCGCCCCCACCTTCATCCCGTGCCAGCGGGCTTTGGATTTGAAACACTGATTAGGGCTGACCTCATATTCCAGAGCTTACTTCGCAGTCGCTAATGAAGGATTAAGAACGTTAAGCTAATTAGCAATCAGCAAACGAGGGCTCAGTCGGTGTTCTCAGCTTGGTGCGCTGTCAATGAAGCGGTCACCGGGTGGTGGGCACGAACCGCTCCTTGGGGGCTGGTGACACTGCTGGGGTGACAGAGTTCGTTGCTGCCACAGTCGAGCCAGGGCTGTAAAGGAAATAGGAACATGATATTTTCCACCTGAATTTCTCTGGAATCGGCTCCACCCCAGTGCCCATATTGCTCTGAAGCTGCAGTTGATGGGAAGCTCTGAGCTGGGGCTGGGGCTGCCCTTGGGATTTGGTGCTCGCTGCCATCTTGCACTCTGCTTTGTGCTGCTGTGCTGTGCTCGCAGCCTGGGCACGCCATGATGGGCTGTTCTGAGCTGGCAAAGGGATAAAACTGTGTGAAAGGTAGAGATAATGGGCTCAGATCTACCCTGCTGCCATCAGCCCTGGTGACAGCCCCGTTGTCACATCTCTCTGCTCGTTAATCCCTGAGCTGCGCCTGTGTCAGCAGCTGCCCTGAACCTCCTCCTGCTGAGCTCAGCCGTGGGGCATCCCTGCTGCTGGTAGGGATTTGGGGTCTGCTTTGAGGTCTGATTGCTCCTGGGGATGTCAATAGGACCAGGCCCTGAACCACAGCCCTGCCTCTGCTCTCACTGTGAGGTAGGTGTGGATATGATGGGTGCTGGCATCCATCTTTACTCTTGTATCAGCCTCGTGTAGGGATGAGCCACTCACTCCTCCTAGGGGGACATCACCTGGTGAGGAGCACCTCGTGTTTCAGAAGCACCAACTCTTTCCTTTGGGGAAAAGCCCCTGGATGCTCTCTGGGCCCTGCGCATTTTTTCAGCAGCTGCAAGAGGGTCCCATCCAAAGCCAACATCCTCTGGGCCAGGAGGAGGAGGAGGAGGAGGTTGATCCTCAGCTGCCGGCTCACTCCAGACGCTGACTCTCTTTCTCCACGTCCCCTCCCATTCCCACTGGCAGCAGTGCAGCCGTGCTTCCTGCCGGAAAATATTCGGGATGTGGGCAGAGGGCTTCGCCCTGTTGGGGGGAGGGGGGGAGTCCCATATGCACCCCATTGTAAGGGTATGGGTGGGTTTGGGGTTTGGGGTGATGGCAGTTGGAGCCTTTGGGGCAAAGGCGCTGCACAGCCCCGTGGGCTTTGAGTGCCCACAGCCCTCTTGGGGGATCTGGCTCTGATCCCAGCTGTGAGAAATTCCTCCTAGAAATTACAAGCGTGAAGGAAAATTACGCCAACTCGAAGGAGGAAGAAAAAAAATAAGTGTGACACAGCGAGAGAAGAAAACAGCCCCAGCCCCACGATCAAAGCCCCGCGCAGCTGGAAGCGCTCCGGCAGGAATATTCCCGGCTGTGTTTGCCCAGTGGCAGTGAAAGGCCGCTTTGTTCTCGGCCTCGCCTTCGCCCCCATGGGATCGGTCCTCTGGGGCCAACATCGCTGCCGGGTGCCGCAGGTGCGGGGTGCTGCTCTCATTGATGCTTCGGTCCCCACAGCCAACCCCGAAGGATGTGTGTCCCAGTGCCCTGCTGTCCCTGTTCGCCCCCTCTTCCTCACCTCGATTTTCCTGACTCTCCCAAACTTCAGGCCAAAGTTATGTGCTTTTCTAGGTTTTTTTGTTTGTTTGTTTTTGTTTTTTTTTTTAAGAGCTATTTTTGTTGCCTGGGCCTGTTTCACAAGGTACACCGCTCCACGGAAGAGGAATTTCCCTCTGATAGCTTCTTCCAGGCATAGGGTTGCATGGGCTCCGCTTTGTTGGAACAGCTCCATCTGGACAAAGGTCCTCCTGACCAAATCCTAGGGATCTGAGATCCTGCATCCTCCAAGTTCCACGTCCCAAGGTCCCAAATCTCCTGGATCCTGCATCCTCCAGACGCCATATCCCTGAGTCTCACATCCACCAAGTCCCCCATCCCCAGCTCTGGTGCCCAGGGCACAAGGACTCTCAGACCAAGTTCCAGCCCTCTAGCATCTCCCATGGGGTCAACTGAAGTCCCCCCCCCCAGCCATTAAGGCATTCCCTCTGCCGGTTTTGGGCTGGGAAGGTTGGCTCTGGCTGAGTCCCAGCCCGGAAATCTCGGCTGGGCTTTGGCTCAGTGTGGCAGGGAAGGCTGCCGAGAACAGATCGGCCCTGTGCAAAAATGGGAACTGTGTTGTCGATGAAAAGTGCTTTCTTTGGGTAGGATGTTTGTGTTTCCGTTGGCTCGGCTGCGGCAGGAGTGTGCACAGCACCTGCCTAGGGCAGTGGGCTCTGCTTGCTGCGCACCACAGCTCCTCGAGCTGTTAGATTGGGAAGAGGTGGGGGAAGAGCCCCGGAGCTCCCCATCCAACTCCTGATCCCCTTCTGGTTGGTTCTGTTTGCAGCAGCCCGTGGGAGAAAACTGGGAACAAGGGGTGGGCTTGGCCCTGTTGATTGGGAGTGGTGTGAAGCTGGGGGCTCAGTTACTCAATTCCATACATCCATATTTCCATTCCAGCTGTGTGTGAGGGTGTTTGTGATGCCCACTGTGCGCTGCTCCCATGCCATGCGTGGGCTCCAGGCTCAGCACCAGCTCTGCCTCCTGGTCCCCTGCCCTGAGCTGAGAGCTGGGAGCATAGAGGGAACACAGAGCAGCTCGGTTGTGGCAACAAACTGTGGCTTTCAAAGCAAACCCTGATGGTTTGAGCTTAACCCCGATGGGCTGAACCAAATCCTGATGGTTTGAACCAAATCCTGAAGGTCTGAGCCAAATCCCAGTATTTGTATCAGGCTGTTGGCTGGAGAAGGGCCGTCTATTGACAAATTTGTTTTCAGCCTTCTTTTCCCCACAGGGGAGAGCCTTGCCATTAATCTGTCATTGCACTGGTCCCAACCCTGGGGGGACATCCTGTGTCAGCATCCTGTGACCATCTGTCTGTCCATCTGTCTGTCTGTCCGACCCTCCATCCCACGCCCCTGCCCTGCAGGGCCCCGTGCCCCCGGCTCCTGCCTGCTCTCAGGGTGAAGCCAGGGACCTGCAGGAAGCGCCGCGGTGCTGCTGGGGATGGAAAAACCCCAGGATCTGCCCTTTCTCCGGGTGCTGTTTTTCTTTCCATCCACTCAGCACAGCCGCTTGGAAATTTCCTATGCTGGCTCCTGGCTGCAATGTTTTCCTAAATGAAACGACGCGCCTGGCGAAGCCCTGAGAAATGATTCGCCCATCAGTGACTTACATCCTTCCCGCAATGCTGCCTTGTTAGCCCTTATAAAACAAAATAAAACAACAAAATAAAGCAGAGATTCCCCAAGAACGCCTTGTACTTCTCCTCGGTGTTTCCCATGACTTGTGCCCCTCGCTGCCCTCCAGCCCCTTCTGGTGCTTGTTCCCCCGACACAGAGCTGATGAAGCGCAGAAATGCTGACTCAGTGGTCAGAAAGGCTTACTCAGCGCTTCAGAAAAATGCCAGCACGGCATTTTTAGGAAATGGTTGACTCAGCTGTCAGTAAAAATGCTGAGTCATGGGCTCAAAGAAACCCTGAGGAAGCAGTCCGCAAACCGTTCATGCACCCGGATGTACAGGGCCAGCCACTGAGCCCTCAGCTGCTCAGGCTTCTTTTGTTTGTCACCAGGTTTGTCCCCATGTCCCCCACTGGGGCAATGCAGGGTGGAACCCAGCTCATTCCCAGCAGATTGGCTCTGCAGCCCGTCCTGTCCAAGGGAGCCCCAGCAGCACAGCGTGCAGACATGAGCACAGCCAACAGCACCACATCCCAACCACGCTGCATTTCTGCATTTATTAGAAACAGCCGTCAGTACATCCTTCTAAAACATTACATGTCAATGTGCTTTATTGCAATTCTTTATTGCATTTTGATCTAGAGCAAGTAGGCCCAGGATGCTTAGTGTCTGGGATTTAAAAGCCCAACCATCTATTAAAAGAAAGTACAGCAAAATCGTAACACATCTGGTGACAAGTACAGTGTTGCATTACTGATCTAGAAACTACAGTATGACTTGTCCGAAAACACTAACATACAATTGGTTTCCTTATGAAGCAGTTTGTTTCTTTTTTAAAGTTAAACTACATGAATTCCTTTTTTTTTTCTTTTTCTTTTTTTCTTTTTCTTTTTTTTTTAACTACACCATAAACGACAGAAGAACAGGTTTTACACAAAGAACAAACAAGAGTACCAAAGTTACATGCTGGAATTCATACGGAAAGAAAATAAGTCGTCAGCTTCTGGGGAAGCAGGTTCCTAACAGAGGCGGTTTCCCTTAAAGAAAATCGAAGTCAAATAATAATGAGAAAGGATTAAAGCGAAGGCTGCACCAAGGAGTGCTGCTGCTGCAGCCCCACGCCCCGCACACAAAGCGCCGGTGCCCCTCGTGGGAGCACGGAGGGTTTCCTTCCCCAAACCTTTGCTTTTGGAGGATTTCAGTGCTGCGTCCCAGAGTGCACAACTGGAACCCACATTCAGTTCAGCTTACAAACAGAGGAACTCCCCCCAGGAAACCCATCCTGCGGGATTTCAGAAGCACGGATTGGAGGTGGTCAGGACCAGCTCCTTGTCATTTATGGAAATAAGCCCAGCTTTGCCCAAGCAGGATGTGCTAGCGGTGAGTTCTGCTTTAGTTTCCAAGGGGCAGTGCCACTTACAGCTAATGCATATCAATGTGTATGGGAATATATTTTACATATATCTATATACATACAGTACAGATACACACGCACACAAACGCACACACACAGATGATGCAGACCATTACAATCCCGTGGTGCAATTAACAGCCAGATATACAAAATTAACAGGTTTAGTCAAAACTATCTCTGCCTGACACTCAGGAACACAACTCAGCCCCAAACCCATCCACACAGCCGCATTGCAGCCAAGCCCTGGGGGCCCAAAGTCACAGCCTGGCCGCCCCTGGTGTTGCCATCACTGGACATGATCCTCTTTATCCAAACAATCCCAAAGCCCCTTCCCTGACCCGGTGCAGGGACAGCACTGCAGGGTTGGGGTAAGCAATCACCAGCCCTACGGAAGCGATACGGAACCGATGTTGGGGAAGGGTCAAATTAAAGCTGCTGTGTCGAACGCTGATTCTTCAGCAGGATTTTTATTTTTCCTCTGAAGCTCTCTTTATGTATTTGTAAAGGCAAATTTGTGAACAAATGCCGTCATAAAGCACGGTGACTCTATGCCAATAGCAAACAAACCTGCAAATTCTGCATCGGTTGTATGGAGCCAGCCCCAAAGACCGCACCTGCAGCACCGCCATCATCTAAACAGTTAACAGCCACGGTGCTATCTGCCCCTGTGAACAAACAGGAAGGAATTGAAAAGATTTCAAAAGAAATTTTTTCCCTTCCCGTTCGGTGGAAAATATTTCTGCCCACAGAATGCAAGATTCACAAAAATGTTGGCCAAACTTCCCCTAACCCCAGCAGAACGCGCTCCCTGCGCAGCACTCGGCTGGCCCAGCTGTACGGCCAGCCTTCCTTCGGGCCAGCAGCTCCACTCCCCGCTCTGGCAGCACGAGCTGTGCCAAAGGAAACCAGGGATCAGCGGCCGCGTTTCCTTCCAGAACAGAGGAGCAGTCCTTCAGAACTTCTATTAATTTCCTGACTGCTTCTTGCAGTGCACACGGAGGACAACAAAGTACCCCAAGCTTTCGGCCTGCGCTGCTGGAGTGGCTCTGCTCTGCATCTCCTCTTTCTTTCCTGGTTGAAGACAGAGCTCCCACACCAGCACCTGCTGCTGCGTCACAAGCAGAGAAGCTTTGGGATGCTGACCCTTCCCCTTTTTAAAGCTATTTCGGGGCCATTTGCATGCTAAATTGAAGTAAGTGTAACCCGCTCCCCTCCCTGCTTCGTTCTTTGGGAACGTATTTTGACTTTGCTGATTCAAAAGCAGATGTTGCAAATTAACAGAAGGAAACTATGCATACAAAAGTCTGACTTGAAAGATGATCCGAACAAAACAACCCCTGACCCATCCTAATGCTTTGTCAAACTGCATTTTGAACCTGTCTCACACCCCTCCCGCCCTACAAGCAGTACCTGTTTTATGTCTGCACAATGCAGCAAACATACGAGACTCACTAACATTTCAGATTTTTATTCCCTGTTAGTGTAACAAAAATAAAAAATAAACAAGACATTCAAAAACAGAAGAGAGATTGTTCAAGTACCAAATAAGGGGCTTTTCCAACCCGAAGCTGTGACACTCCTGCAGCAACTCTGCACTCAATCTGGGCTCGGGGACACGCAGCCCTCGCTCCCTGTCCTCTCCAAGTGCCACCCTGCATTTCCACAGTCCCCATTACAGTTGCCTGGCTTTGCAAAAGACAAACTTTGGTTTTTGCCTCGCTATGACTTGGATTCGGATATGATGAAGTATAAGCTCTTCTCTTGGACATGGCTTTCTGTTGCGGGACTCTTGCTTACACGAGTGTCAACGAGAAAAGAATCAGGCCCATCACATTAAATGGAAAACTTCTTGATGTTCTGCCACATCAAGAGAGACGAGTGTGGAAAGAGCGGTTTGTTTTTGGCAAGAGACAGAAGGCTGTACTGGATCTACACTCTGGATTGCAACTACCCAGCAGTGCAAAGCAGCTGAGAATTATAACAACACCCAACACAATAGGAGCCCTGAATGTGGAACATCCCAGCGGGGGGTGGGCACAGGCTGCTCCTGCTCCACACACCCTGAGATGAACCTCTGCTCCTGGGTTGGTTACTTCCATTCTAAGATTACTCGCAACCAGTATAGAAATGAGTGGGAAAAGATCATAACTTACTAACTTCAAAAACATGGCACTCTTGGCTGACGCAACGGGGCCAATGGCAACTGTGGAAGTCGGCCTGATTTCCCATCCATCCGAATACAAAATACTGAATCACCCCTGATCCCTGCAAATATACTTCAAAACAGATTAGAAGAAACTGTGCATATCAGAGTTTCAACGTTCCCACCCCACCCCCGCCCCCATTTAACACTGTGCAAAAGTTATTTATTTAACCCTACATATATATTTAATACAACATGGGTCAATGAAATCAATACTCCTCGGACTGCAGCCCAACACGAAGCTGCTGCCACACCAGTGAGACCTTCCCCTCCTTCCTCCTGACATTTTGACTCTTGAAACCAAAGCTTTCTTGCATTTTACTGCTTTAAAAGAACTCGAGTTCCTTTGTTTTGCCTTTATGTTCACATTTCCTGTATTTGTTTTAGGCTTAACAGCTGTTCTATTGTACGAGGGTGTAATTCCGTACCTCACTGGCCCAGTTCTGATTTCTCAGCCACGCAAGTTCACAACTACTGGATGCAATGGTTTGTCTCCCCGGTCCAATGCTGCTGAGCAAACAGAAGCAGGCTGAGGGCACAAAGGCAGCAGGACCAAGCCCTTGCTCAGCTGATGGTGGCAGCTCCCTGTGCCAGCTGGTTCGTACCCATTTTTTCACTTGCCATACGAGTGCAAATTTGATGCGAAAAGAATCTGTGCAATGACACGTGAGGGTCACAGGGCACTTATGCCAGCAGCGTGGCTTCAGGTGCCTAAAGCAAATACAAAAAGACAAAGTGGCAAAACATAGGGAGGAGCTGAATACAAGCAGCACAGCCTTGATCTGCCCACAGACCTCTTCCAAAGGTTTGGGCCAAAGAGAATTTCAAAGAATGCTTCGAGATGGCTTTCGGCTCTGAGCACAGCGTTCACAGCAAAGGCATCACCTGTGATTAGCAAAGAGATCTCTGAGAGGGACGAGCCAGCATCTGAACTCGCTCACACCACTGCAAAGCCAAGATCCTGCCAGAGACGCCAGTGGGATTACACGGTATTTGCGTTGGCATGGCCGGGGGAGCCTGGACCAAGACCTCACAGGATCAGTGAGATTCCACTACAGGGAAACTTCAGACAACCCCACTTTTCTACCCTGCTGCTGTCAGTACTGAGAGGATGTGCCAGGACTTCAGGGCTGAAAGCAGACCCGTGCTTTTTTAAAACAAAACCAAGCCCAAGCGCTGTGTAATAAGGTAGCAGATGTCCTTTGGACAAAAACAGGGATGAGAATTACTTGTCTCACCAGCTCTGAATGGTAACGCTGTAAGAGGAGAGCCCAGAGATCACAGGGGCACAGAAAACACTCACAAACTCCTCTAGCAAAGGTTTTTCCACAGGAATGAGGCACACCTGGCTATCATTTGTGCCTTTGAATTGATTTCCCTCGCAATGCATTTGGACTGAATCCAGCACTGAGTGAATGTCAGATGCACAAGAGGTGTGAGAACGACGGCTCTACAGCTACCAGATTAGAACTAATTACCCAAGAGGTGGGGCAAGGCTCTTTAAAAAGAAAAATTTTTACATCCATACACAACAGAGGATTCCATTCCAGATTTTTACACAGAGCAAAGGCTACATTAGCTTTTTTCCTTCTCTTGGGGAAGTGGGACAGGAGGAACACAAGCGCAGACATGGGACGCGTTGATATAACAGCTTACATGAACTTTCTTCTCTGTTTCCCAGCTTTGGTTAAGTCTCATAACGTTTCATTGAATTAGAAAAGTGGAATCTACAGGATTCTTTGCCAGAAGATTACACTCTCTGGCTGATTAGAAAGTGCCTGGGACGCATCAGGGTCATCAGTGCAAAATAAAACATCTCACGGGCACGCCAGGCAACCAGACTGCCTTCCTTGCAACGGCTGTCAGTGCTTCAGACTCGTCATTTCCCTGCTTGCAAATTCACAACATTCAGTTAAATAATACTTCTCGTGTAAACATTAAATATCAACAGGCCTGGCATTCCTCCCCACGCATTACAGAAAACCCACATTTAAACAGGAAATCAGCCACAGGGTCAGAAACAGGTCTACAGCATTCCCAGATCTGCATGACTGTCTGCTTCCTGCCCTGTACAATGGGTGCATTTCAAGGGAACCATTTCCAGTAATAGGAACAAAAGTAACTTTCAAGGTTGCACACTAAACAATTAATTTGCCGGTTATGCTTTGATGCCAAATGGCTCAGTTTGCCAAACTTAGCTCTTTTTCATTTTAGAAGCTTAAGGAATGGAAATAAGCTGCTTTGTATGGTGTCCAAGGAGGGGATTTATTGGATGATTGCTACACTTGACAAAGCCCAGGACTACCTTCTCCAGTATTTGACAGCAGCCTTTGCCAAACGATGGTACCAGACACGCAATAACTGAAGAGTACATCTCCCTTCCCTTCTTGTGTTTTGCCCAGTGTCCAAAATAACTAAGAGGGAATTTCATTATACCACTGTAAAAATCTTGCTTGGCAGCAGTGGTGCAAAAGTTCAGAATCTAGCTTGCCAATTATAATTAGCATGCTCACTTCTATACAGACCTAAGTGGCTACTCCTGAAGAAATCACTTGGTACAATAAGCCATCCAGAAGCATGAGATTGCACCTGCCTCTTCTATATCAAAACCAAGCATTACAAGAGTCTGTCATTGTTCAGCAAGAGAACTGCAACATGTGAGTGCAAGCTTCATTCTAGTTTACATTCTGAAGCACTTATCTTTAACAATAGAAAACAGAATCCCAAGCTGAGGAGTGGGAGGAAGGGAGGGGTGAAAAAAGAGAGGAGTGAGCAGTTACATCAGATCAGACAAATTTAGTGTTTTGAAGCCACACAACATTTTAGCTTTTCCTTTTATTTGTTTCAAGTTTTGGTGTAGAAATTATGTGCGGATGCTAACGCAACCTTCCCCGTAAGTGCTCAATCTAGCAACAAAGTTTTGGTGTGTTCAATTTGGTTATAAATGTTTCCTTTAAGTGAAGACCTGTAGTGCCATTGAAACCAAAACTTCATCACTGTTGGCAAAAAAATAAAGCAACTTTTCTTTACAAGCATTTTCCATTTAAATAAAAACCTGAAGCTTTCCCGTTATTCCTTTGGTCTTCTCTCACCAAATTCCATGCTACCTCAAGACAAGCCCTCTTCGGAAGTTCGTCTGAATCGCAGTGAAGCTGCTAAAATTAACAGAGAAGAATTGCCGTGGTAGAGTTTCCTCCCTAGTTTCTTGGGAGTTTAAGACTGAAAGACATTACTGATGCCTCAAACAGAGGCTTCAAATTGTCTCTACTAGAACAAGAGAAAACAAACTCCAATTAGAAGTTCCACTGAAGGTGCCTGGCCAAAAATCATCTCCAGAAAACAATGTTTTGCTTCCAGTATTTTTGTATGGGTTTTGTTGAGTCTATTCCCCTCATAAGGAAACAAAAGTATCAGTGTAAAAGCACAGCTGAGCTTTTAAGGTAGCACCAGGACACCTACACCCAAGTTGTCGTCTTGTTGCTGCTAGGCCTCTTTTTGATTCACATTCACAGAATCACTTCTTGTGCAAAACAAGCAGTCTAAGGAGAAAGAATGCCCTCCAAGTTCTAATAAAAATTGTAGAAAAGAATCCAAGATAGCCAACACTTTCCTTCTCCCCAAAATTTATCTGCAAAGAGAAGGGGGCATCTGTGCGTAGACAGGGTAGGCAAGCCTGACATTGAGGGAATCGTTGTGTTGAACAAGGGATGTCTGCTGGTAATGAAGAACCAAATCTTTAAGTGTGCTGTACAGGTTATATGGTTCTGCAAACCCATAACCTCTTGGAGTGCTGTAGATCACACAGTGTTTCACTTCTCCATCAGCTCTGCAAGGAAAGAAAACAGGAGAGCTTGACATCAAAGAACAAACCCGAAGTGACAGTCTATTAACAATTAACTAATGCAGCAACACTGCCAGTCACTAAATTACATAATGGAGGACTCAGTAGATGCAAGCAGAGGAGATTAATAGTCTGCAAAGAAACAGTGCTTCAGGGCGTGTGATTAAATACTCTTGCATAATAATCCACCTAAGAAGCCTCTTCTATCCCAACAGCACGATTCCCTCCTGCATTGTTCCCCAAGCATTTCTTGGAGAAAAAAAAGTCAAGAGTTTAACCAAGAAGACAAGCACCTGAAATCTGCAAACACAAACTCAGCTTTTTTGGAATCCTTTCCATTAAGTAAGTGCACAAGCCAAAACCCACATGTTCTTACTCTATTCCTACAGAATATTTCATGAAATACAGCTCTAATTTTCAGTGTGCATTTTCTAATGTTGAGCATGGCATAGGTTCAAGTTGGTTCATTATCTGAAGTCATAGCTACAGAGTCCCTAACTTGGCAATGCACTTACTGTAACACTTTATTTCCAAGGCTGCTAGAATAACTCATCTGTCAAAAAGATCAAGTATTATGTAATCCCTGTACTGAAGCCTTTTACAATCCAAGTCACATGTAGGAACAGGTTATGTTAAGCCATTCCTTTGCTATTGTGCAGTATGATACCAACCAAGTGAAAGTATCTGATGTCACTTCATTGACTGTGACAAACAGGTATCTTGAACATAGCAGATACTACAGTCTTTGGTTACCTTGAGGTGATATACCTTCACATATTCATTTCCCAGACTTGCTTTCAGATGCAATTAACCTCACGTGAAATAAATCAGTGAAAGCCATTTTGCACTCGAGAACAGGCTTGAAGGATTTTTAGATAATGGAATCAGAGTTTTTCTGACCTCCATTACACCAGCATAAAACAAAGTGAAACACAAGAAATCAATGCAAGGCTGTGTGAATGTCAAAAATTACTGCTCACAAATTATGCCTCCTCTGAAGCATCACTGTTATCTTAAGCACAGAAGAGAAAGCACCTCAAATTTGGCATGTCTAACAATGAGAACAGAAGACGTTGCAGCTTTACAGTCTCATTTTGATTCTTCTCATGTATTCCTTGGCAGGGAAGAATATTGGAGAATTTGGCCTTGATTTGCTTATGACTGTACAGCTTCAAGCCAGGATGCTTCAAAATTTTTTTACTGGTAATTGTGGGGACTGAAGAGACAGCTTGGACTACAGTTACTGCACTTTGAAAACAGATTTCTGCAACAAAGCTTTTACCATGCTAGACTGCCTGCAAACAAACAAAAGGCAACGCATTTCAATGGTAGGTGTAGGATATGCCTAGCTTTTGTTCTCCTGAATAAAGAACTGTTGTAGAGATTCACAAATTGAACAGTAATAACAAAAAGAAAATAACTTACACCACAGAACAAGCATAACATCCTTTCTTGCTACTCTCTCGAATTAAAAATGCTCCATCAGGTTTCCCACAGAGCAAGTCTTCTGCTTGGATGCGGTTGAGATCCCCAACAAACCAAGTTTTCTCATCATGATGTGGCAGGTTTTCCTCTTCTTCATTCACAAAATAAGTGCTGAGGGAGAGTAAGTTTGTTAACTGAGCCAGCACTTAGTGAAGAGTTAAAAAAAGCTCAAGTGATTTTTGCAGAAATATTTAAGAAAACCTCACAAAAATAGGGAGTTCAGATTCTTAACAGTCATTTGATATCTGCTGACAGCCCTTAATATTACAAGTTTCAACTTAGTACTTAATTGTTCCAATTCAGATGTAATCCTAAACGTTTCAGCAGACTTGCTGCCTCAAGTGACATGCAGCTCCCTACCGAATTCCTTCCTTTGTTTGCACTCCTCCACTTAGAAATTGGTGCTTTGTATTACCACCCTCCACAAAAGGCATCGTTTATCAATGGAATGCTTCTCAGTAAATCCTTATGCATGACACTTACTCATCAATATTTTCATTTTTGATCCCCAGCCAGTCATTTATCCGCTTCTGCCTCACCCCTTTGTGATTGAGCCATCTGCCAGAAGAAGAGGACATCAGTATGTTACTTCAGAGTATGCATGGGGGTTTTCACACTGAGCAAGCTTAAGTTCAGACACAAAATCCCACAAATAAACACTTTATAGCTTCGTTTGCTCTCCATTAGCAAAAGACACAGAAGGACCATAGATTTCATAAGCATGCTTCTGCTTCCTTGCATAATCTTCTGCAATGCCCTCTTTTCTGGTAAAGTACCTTAGCACTCATGGAACTTTAGTTAAGAAAAGAAAATATAATTCACATTACCCTGATGAAAACAGTCATTAATCAGGTTCATCAGAGACACTGTTTTGAGGAACAGGTCAGCCTTACTTACACAAGATACTGATCTCTGATTTTGCGGAGCTGAATTAGGTCAGGCTTGATACTATTCATTTTCTTATCAGTCTCCCTGTTGTCCAGAGCTTGTTTCTTCAAATCTTGTTCCAGACGCATTTTACTGTCATGGATCTCACCCAGGCGTGATTTTAATTTTTCATAGTTCATCATTATCCTACAAACAAGTGCAGTATTTGAGAGGAAAGGTCAACCCAGTCAGAATGAAGCACCACCATGGCACAATACAACTGTTATGGGTAAGCATTTTCAGCTCCTCTACCGTGATTCGTTAAGGACTGTGTCAAGTTAGGCACTGTATTTGGCATTCCTTCAAAGGTGCACGCACACTTTTTTCTAGTAACTTTACAGAAAAGCAAATTCAAATGAGGCCCTTCTTTTTGACAATCAATATCTGCTACTAAATTTCTAATTAAATAGAAATTTCCTTTGAACGTGACCAAAACTGATTACGAACTATGAGATTTATTGGAGCTATGTCCATTTCCACTGCACAGTTTACTTGTAAAGATTTTTCTCAATAATATTCTAAGCAAGTTCAAATGGAAGTGGGTAAGCAAATGAAATTATTTCCTGGTCCTCATCCCTGTATCTTCATTTACGTGAAGCCAGAGACAGAATAATCTGCAAATCTCTCATCTCTTCTGTCTGCAATGCAATTTCCAACAGAAGAGGGCTTTACTGAAGGTTCAGATACTTTGGGAAAAGGTCTCAGTGAAAATACTTAGTTTACAAAGTGCTTTACATAATGCAATATAGGACTTCACAGGAGTGCCAGTGTGGACACTAGTTCTTCCTCAGAAAGAAACGTGACTTGAGAGCCTACCGTTCAATTTCTTTCTCATTTCCCTCTCTGCGAAATCGCTCAATGTATTCTTTGCTGTATCGCTCTTGTGAGTGGCACTGTTCCTCAAATATCTTAATAGTTTCATTAAACGCTTCAATTGCAGTCCTCTTCATCTGGATTTCCTATGTGAGGAAAGAGTCCTTGATCATTTTTCATAATGGAGACAACGCATGGCTCTATTATGTTCCCTGAACTGAATGAAAGGACGAACTACTCTCTCCCCCAAGTCAAAATGCGATTACTCAGGTTTAAGTTTAGATATAAGTTTGAGTAGTGTCACGGAGGTACAGGGAAGACTTACTCCCTGCAAGTCTAGCTCTCTGCCTCAGATGGTGCTCTCTATTAGGCTGCAAACCCCTCAGAAATATTTTAGTCAAATTTTCCATCTTAGCATGCAGTAAGACTGCCAGCAAACCTCCTACCCCCGTACAAACTATTTTACACTACAAGAATCAGTCCAAATTCTGTACTCACACTTCCTTAATGCATAATATCTGAAATCTTATTTGAACATGACTTCTTACAGAACTTGGACCTCTACAATTCCCACTGCCGCATACAACATCTGGAAATATTCAACAGCAAAGGAAGAAGTCTGCAGCACGAAGCTTGTAGATGATGGCCATTGCTCCACCTTATACTGGGAAGTTCAGCTCCTATTCCTTCCTTGCCCCACACCATAAACTCTATGACCATCAGCCACAAGTAATATTCATTGTGTTTCCATTAAGCTTGAAACCACTTTCCTCTGTTTCACAATTTATAAAGGTTTTTTCACTGTATTTTCTGACCTTGGGTTGACTTTGCTAGCCACAGCAGGTTAAAACCATTTTCTTTACTCCTTATGTAACTGGAAAGAGTCTCTATAGATAGCTGAAGCGGAACCAACCTGTGATGTTCTGGTATATTCTTCATACAATTTGTCATACTCTTTACTCTTTTCCTGGTACTGAGCATGGTATTCTTGAAGCTTTTTACCTACTGCATCTATATTATCTTCTTTCACCAACTGATCCTGTACATACAAAAATCTATTTAGACTTCAAACAAAGCGGTCTTTTCCTTATAAGTATTCATTTGTCACTTGTACACATTTGCATTTTTTTGCTATTGCAGCATTTTTATAATCACATTTCCACAAAACACACAAAGTCCCCATCTAAATCCCTTCCTCCACACAGCAAATTCCACAGTCTTCAGACAGCGGGAACTGGAATTATGGGCATTTCCAAATGCACTTCTTTCCCCTTAAAACAGGGCAATGTCTCAGGCCACTGAATAAAACATTAAAACATTTTTGAAAAATCTACATAGCTATGCACAGAGCAAGCAGCTGCATGGCCCATATGTGCTTCAAGATCAACACTACCTAGAACAATATTGTTTGGGTCCATCTGGGCTTAAGGGGAAAAATAAAATGCTTCTCAGAGACTCAAATATGCTACATGCTAGGGTTTCACTTCTCTGCTGGACCGCTTAGATGGAGACTGGAAGCTTGATAGAAGCAACAGCTTAAGTGGCTAGACAATTTGAAAGATCCTTTACAATGAGCAAAGTGAGGTCAAATGTGAAAACTCATATTTTTGCAAGCTTTCAAGAAAAGAATCTTGTATGAAACAAGAAAAAAAAGTCAGGTTTCACATACAGAAAATGGAATTATAAACAAGTTCCACTCTTTTTTCTTGTCTGCACTGATGGTTACTGGGCTTCAGTGAAAACCTTACCTGCTGGTATCGGGATACTGGATACATCAACTTCACATCGAGTTTCGGGTTATACTGAGCAAGAGACTCGTTGCGGTAGTGGTTAATCAGTTCCACAACTGAATTAAATGTCAGTGGGTCAGAAAAGCCGTATTTTCCATCCCGATGATAGATCTTTATCAGTTTATTGTTGCCACCCTTCCTGTAAAGCAGTACAGTCATTCAGAAGTTTTACTGCATACCTCTTATCCTCCTCAACACTGGGGCTGCTAACAAAGACACCAGTGAAGTTCCTGGGTAAGTCTTTGAAGTCAAACAGGTTAACATACACCTTTATAATGGCTCTTTATATACCAGCAGATATTCGGTAGCTTAAGAGTCAAGAGACTCAGAATTATCATCGGCTATTATTTGAATAGGAGCAAAGACCAAAGAAATTATCTTATTGTGTGCTCGTTCTGGAGTCACCTTAAGACATAACTCAGCCAAAAGTTTTGTAAAGGAAGAGACGGATGCCAAAAGGCTGAGTAAAAGTGCCATACTGAACCCAAACCAAACTTTCCTGCAACTTGGACTGGCTAATAACATACAACTGCATATACAGTCATACAGCAATTAACAAGTCTCCTGAGTTACGGATGCTAACACAGGATACATGAACCTAAACAAAATCTCCCAAGGATTACAACATGGTTGTAAGTTTAGGACTTTACATTATCCAGATTTATACATTCCAGCAGTTTCCTCCTTTTTTTCTTTCTTTTTTTTTTTTTAAACCAACAGACTGTTTAGACAACATTCTGTGCTTCCTGCACTCTCCATTTTGGTTTCTAAAGACACATGCATTCACAGTAAAATAACCAACTCATGCCAGACCTTAGCACAAAAGTCTTGAATGTCAAAGCAGAAGTCAAAGCAGAATTTAAATGACACTCTTGGGGTCAAACTTGCCAAACTGAATTTCAAAGCAAGAACAAATATCTGCCACATCATAGAAACTCCCAAAGGTGTGCTGCAGCAGCAGTGGTGTATGCATCTCGCCTATTTGCCTCTAACAACCAGTCTTGAGAGCCTGGCAGAGTCAAGTGGCTGGACAGGCTGGGCAAGGACAGGCTGGGCAAGGCCCCAGCAATTGTTACGTGAGGTCTGCCACCTAACTGTAGAAGAAATTTTAATGAAGAAAGGAACATGGCTCTAGTTCAATATTTCCTAAACTTTAGATCAGAAAGCACAAGACACTCCTTCTACAAAGACACTGTGTTCAATTCTCCAGAGCTGCATGCTGATGAGATATTCAACACACTCCCATTAATTAAAGTCCTAGTTTATAAATACCTTTTCCTTTAGGAGTTCTGAAACTATGAAGCCCTACTGAGTGTCACTCTTCCCTGAGTCCTATCTCATTTACAAAGAGATATTTACAGTACTGCTTAGTGAAGGACAAGATCCAGTGCACAGAACAGACTATCTGGTTATTCACGTGCTCATTCTGTGATCTGCAGCATCTCAGGAACATCTCTCAACTTGATCCATGTCAGTGTTACACAGCCACTGCTGCCACTGGAATCACAACTAGCTATTTGGGGTCTTGCTGTGTGGGACACGACTACTCAGCGCGTACCGTAATGTCAGAGTGTAGTCTCCCTGCATCTTGGTCGATGCATCACGCACCAGGAATGTTCCATCTGGCATGTCTCGTAATTTGTCATTTACTTCTTCCCTAGAGAATGGAAAGGAAGGTAAAATTAGAAGCGTTAAGGACATGACTATTGTTGCCACTGGGGGCCAGTAACATCTGTACGCAGGAGGAGTTCAGCCTTCAGAGTATCAGGCAATCTTTCTTCACACTCAAGTCTTCTAGTCTTCTAGGCCTCCTAGAAGAAGTTTGAACTTGTGTAGTTATAAGAAAAAAATAGCAGCAGCAGTGGAGTGCTGCTTAGGAAGGAGTCTGTTTTTAAGCAACAGTAGCAGCTGTGTCTCAGGGTTCACAACCTTTCACTGTAATCTGTTCAGGTCTTAAAATCCACACTGGAAACAGGTGCCCTTTGAGAAGGCAGACCTGACCTCTTAAGAAATGGGCTCTACCATCATCCCTCAAAGGTGCCCAGAGTTTAGTACAGTTCTTGTCTCAAGAGACTCATTATTGGCTTAACTCTGATCTTAGTTACAGTAGTTTTAAACCACTACAACCTTGCTAGCTTTGTTGCAACTTTTACTTTTTTACAACTAAGCAAAAGGAATACTCAGTCCAGAGCTTTAAGCTAAATCAAGAAACCCGCCAGCAAAAGTGAATACCTGCAAGCATTAAGAAAATGCTTTCATTTAAAGAGTTAAGGTTCCAGAGAGGCTTGAGCATTTCACCCAGACTGCATATCACACTGTGTAACAGCTCCCTTACAGGTTCTTTTTAATACACTTTTTAATACAATCATTTGGAAACTCAAGTTTATCAGGTAGTCTCAACATTATCTACGTGGAGTAGAAACTCTATTTGAATTTGAAAAAGAAAAATCAACAGTGGCTTTTTTGTTCAAATAATAAAGAACAAAAGCATTCTTACCAAAATGCCTTAGTTTTGATTTGGCCTCCTGCAGAAAACCATTCTGTTAGTAAGACTGATTCCTACTAACTATCACGTGCATGATCAGCCTACTTCACTCAGATTGGGCCTAGTTAACTCTAAAGGCTTTTTCCTTTCGGAAAAGATAGATACGGTCTGAGAGCTTGGGCTTCTGCCTGCAAGATGCATCCAGGAGCTCATGACAAAATTTTCAATGCAGTTCTTGACTGAAGAACATGGTTCCTGACCTGGCAGCCCAACGCAGTCTGTACCTGATGGCTTGCCAACTTAAGGCCATTAACAATACCAGCTTTGTGTGTGTGCGTATCACGTTTTAATCCAATAGTCACTGCAATGTGATTTGCACTACCTTAGCTCCCACCATCACGTGCATTAGTAAACAGGGAACAAATCCACAGTCAATAAACTACCAGCATTGAGCTGTTTTAAACAAACCCTGCCTGGTGGGTAGTGTGATCAGGTATCGCCACTCTGCTTTGATTTAAGTATTAACAGAAAAATATCACTGCTTAGGCCCTTCAAAAACAAGATCTATGCAGGTTTGCTTTATAGAGATAAGGGAGGTACAATAAAGATATGAAAACTTTATTTCCCCTTTCAGAAGTTCAGTGAATGACTGCGGCAAATCTTGCCTTTATCTGACAAAGCATTTCAAAGTATTATGTGCAGAAGTTGGAACAATTTCTGATCACACTCCCAGCACAATCCTGTTTCCCCTTGCAGCTTCAAGCTCGAGGTTTTTCAGAAGCACCTTAAGGCAGAAAGAGATGACTTAATCCTTTCAATTTTTTATGCAATTAACTACATGAATGCCCAAACCAAAATGGTTTCTTTGGGAGGTAGAAGTTAATTTATTTGGTATGTGCCTGTATCACTGACTCCACATAACTGGTGATGGTTAGCACTTGTAAGAGCTATTTATATACCACCACTTAATAGAAATTAGTATGCATGCAATTTCAACTAAATATTCAAGAAACCAAATATAAAAATGTAACTTCTTTTCTTCTGAACAAGTTTGCTGAACTGCATGCATGCCAGCACGGCATGCTTACAAAACCTTATTTTTAGCTAGCACGCTCAGAAGCACTTTCTTCTTTTTACTTTTTTGTATATCTGGAGGAAGTTAAAAACCCAAAATAACTGTCAGCAGGACTGACACTATCTATATCAAAATAACAGTAACTTAAACACAAGCCTTGAGTCCAGTTGAACACCAGCATTTAGGTCTTTGCCAAGCATAATCCTGAAGCACCTCCACCCTTTAAAATGCTGTCTGAAATAGGTATTCTTTTTCTCCTGAAGTCTAACAGGATCATTTTATTTTTAGTAAAAAGTATTGCTTACCTTGAGATGTCCCCCCAGTACCACTCTGCTTCCTGCAGAGAGAAACTGGAATTGTCCTTTATCCCATTCGTATTCACTGGAGTCATTGGTTTGGAGGGCTTTGGAGGAAGAGCTGAAAATTCAGAACAGATTAAAGAGAGGTAAGTAGTGGAAAGCAATCACTATAATGTTAAGAAACACGATGTGAACGTGATGGTAAAAAAGTGAGAAGAAAATGCATCTTCAATTTGGAATTTTTAAAGAAATTTGAAGTCAACAGCTGTGCTGTGATACTATGTTTCCCAGTACTTTAACCAAACCTGCTAGAGGAAGTAGGGGAAGAAGTAAGAGAAAGCAAGAGTTATTCTAAAGGAAGTCTGGCTCAGGTGAGAGTACAAATGCTATTATCGCCTAAACCTCCAAAAAGAAGTTACAAAGGTGTATTTTGTCTGAAAGCTGCAGTCTGCAAGACATTGCGCACAGCTATGGAAAAGCTGTAGTTGCTAAGGCATCACAAATCCTTATGGCAACCCATGAGAGCAAACAGGTGAGTGTTCCTTCAGAGGGAAATATGATGCTAGCAAGAGCTGTGCAGCAGCACATCCATCACGGGCCCTAGGTTCATGTTCTCCACTAGGAACAAAAGCTATGACTCTCTGAATAGACAGTTATGGGGAAAAGGGACATCAGCTCATTACCAGTGTCAGATCTTCTTCATACAGCTGAGACATTTACCATAAGAAAGGGGCTGCTACAAATCTCCCAAAAAGAGACTCTCATATAGGCCCAGTGCAAGACTGCCTGGAATGCCCCATTCTGAGTTCAGCACAAAGTGGCTTTTACTTCTGTGCTCAAAATACGTTGTGCAGCATAACAGCATACAAGCCACTGATGCTCTGTCTGGTCACTTCTTGCAGTTAAGCAAACAACCTCTTCGTGATCCTGAATGTTAAATTCTCTATCAGGAGTAAGTTAGCAGCCACAGGCATGGTAATAGATTGGTAGAGATGTGTCTGTGTAATGCAGAAACACATTACACTTATTTTCTTTGTGAAAGATGTCTCGAGTGCTCTCCCCTGCTTTGCAGAGACTGAGGTTCTCCTCACAACACCACCACCGAACCAAAGTGTTTTTCAGGCATTTCATGAGACTACGGGAGTGTTTTACAGAAACATCTGAATTTAGAGCAAGAAAGCAGCTACACACATAGGTCTGCCAGCACATTTTCAAGTCAGACCCTGAACATCTGTGCTCCCGGCTCTGTGCTCTCACCATCAGATTACACAAGCATCAGAGAGCAGGGCCGATGTGCGCTGACAATAGCTAGCTTTCAGATGCCCACAAGCCCGGTGTACAAGCAGAAATACAAATAAAACGAGTAGAAAGGAGAGTTTGATCTCTAGCTCCAGCGCAGAGTGGCTTAACGCTGAGAGGCGTGCTACTTGGCACCAGCCATCTGCTCACCTCCGAGCCACACCTCCCACATTAAAGAAGAGAAAACACCGTTTCAACTGCAGTTCCAAACACCATTTCATCTTGAATATCCAACACAGTAAGTTCAGTGTTCTCAGACAAACCAGCAGATACTTTAATCGAGCCAATCTAAACTAAATCTGAACCTTGACCCAGACGTTTGCACCCTGGGGTTGCTGACCAAACACCTGATTCAGATAGCAGCATTCATGCTGCGGTATTGGGCATTACAGCCAAGCATACGGGTTCTTTTTATGGGGTGAGCTGGGAACTTTCAGGTGTGTGCCTATCTAACGAGGCAATAACAGGGTTTGTTATAACAGGAAGGTGAAAACCTTCGGAATCAGTGAAGTAGCTTCCTGGTTAGGAGGCTTCATTTACTCCCAGCTCAACTACCGCAGCTGTTTTGTTTGTACAGCACCTAAGCACTTTATAAAGTACCATCTGAGAGTAGGACACAGTTCTAGCCCTACTTTGCTTGAAGCCCTGAGCCCATGCAAGCAACTTCATTTGTGGAGCCCTGTGTTAGCCCATCTTCCTCATTCAAAGCTCACGAATCAAAAAGAAGCTTCATGTTGCTCTTCCTCCCCTTTGGGCTTTGCTATTCCACATACTCTAAACAAGCAACAAGACAGAAGCAGCGGTTCTGAGTCTCATTAGTATCTGCACATGGCAATAAATCTGAGCTCAAAAACCTGTTTTGTATTTATTCCAGAATCTTTTATAGATTCTGAATCATCAGCAAGTTCATGAAATTTAATGTGAAAAAATGCACGACAGCATGGAGAATTCATAACAAATGGTATCAGCACCAGCAATGATTTCACAGGGTCTTGCAAATTAAAGCTTGGACCCAAAACTTCAAGGCATTCTACAGTGTAAGAGCCTGTTTTATGCTGGTAATAGGGGCTTTCCAGAAGAGGCTTTCAAGTATTCTCCAGAGTACTTGAAAACTTCTCTAGCCCTTCTTGTAAGATTAAACCCTGCTCCCTTATATACTGTGGAATAATTTAGCAGCTTTGTCAGGCCTCACTCCAAAGCTCTGGGCACAGAAAAGCAAACTAACAAAGCCCAGAAAGGTAAGGAACAAGCACTTGCACACGGACACAGAGCTCCAGACATTAAACAAGAGCCCTCACTACAGGTGGGGCCTTTCCTCTTTTTCCTTAATAGGTGGTAGCAGTTGTTGCTATCAGGGCTGAGTGCAGAACTTTATTCTGTGTGAGGAAATTGGAAGGAAATTCTCCTAGGGAGAAGAATAAGGCTTGGACCAGTTCCTGTAAAACCTGACTCATGGAAGCCAGTCTCCTTCTCACAATAGACTTTTAAAAATGCTCTTTAATAGCTTGCACATTTTAAAAATAAAAAGAAGTATTCGCAAGGGCGGATACTTTGTTTCCAAAGAGCTATGGATCCAATTCTTTACTTTGAGCTCTTTGAATAGTAATAGATTTTTCCCTGTCCTGGGTACAGACGCAGGCCCTTGCCAACAAGATAATATGCCCATCTATTTCAGCGGTTTCTGCCTCCATCTCAGTCCGATATGACTGTGGGCTGTATGAACAGATAACTGAGGAGGAAGGCAGTTTAAACTCTGCAGCCCAGAACCTGTGATGACAAGAGGAGAATTTGGCAGTGTGACAAGGCTGCTGTAGCAGGGCAGCACCCAGGCACTGGTGCAATGGGTCATTATGAGAGGCAGCCTAGCATAGTGTTTACTGGTATCTACACAGCCTAATAACCCTGCTAGGAGAGATCATGTCATGTTTCTGTGAGAAATGATGAAGAGCCTTAAAGATCTACACATTTTGATTTAAACTTTAAAAATGCAGTTTGATGTACTTTGCTTGATGAACATTAGCGTGTCAAAATCTTGCTGCAAAGAAGAGTCAGGCTGTCCTGAAGTCAACAGAAATGCCTTTGAGAGCAGCTGTGTTGCTTTCCGTGTCATTGGGTCCAATTCTGATCTAGTCCCAGACACAATCTCGATGCATCTCATAACAATCTCTGATTAGATCCATCCTGATGGTTCTCTTTCCTCCTTTCTCTTGGGAGAGAAAGAACACTGACCAGAAGTGATTAACAGCACAATGGATCTATTTGTTCTAATAAAGAACTTATTGTGAGCACCAGATAGAGAAACATCACGCCAGTACCCATGTCTCTAGGACGGCTTTACCACGTGGATCTTTCCAAAACCCAAAGGGAAGAGCCAATTGGGACACCTGCTCCTGGGAGCTCCCGAGGGCTGGCGTGCAGCCACGGCAGGAGAAGGGGCCCCTCGTGTGGAAGCCAGCACCTTTGCTTTTTCTTTCCTTAGCATCCCTAGCCCCTCTCCCCAGCTTCCCCAACGAACCTCGCTTGAGCTAAATCCCAATCTCAGATCAGCGTTACTCAGAAGGGGGAAATAAAGAGCTGACGGCTGGATGGAGACAGCGGAGTGGCCAATGCCGGCGGGGCCCGGGATCGGATGTTGCTGACGTCAGGCCCAGATGGCTGCCGTGCCCTCTCCTCAGGTAGCTTCAGCCAAGCCGCTCTGCAGCGCCGAGATGCAGCTCCTCGGAGAGACGAGCTATTGATTGGCTTGTGCCAAGGGAATGTTTTTCATGCTTTCTTGACTGCGTGGAATTGCTTTTCTTTTCAAAAGGCTGCTCGAGATTTAACAGACACGATTCCCTGAAATTCAGCTCACCTCCAACACCGAGGCAACAAAGAATACTGGCAAGGGTCTGAGGATTAGTGCCTGTGTATGTTTTTATTTTTAAATAAGGACTCTTGTAGAAAACAATGGGCTATACTAATCCCAAATTTAACCTCAGTAAAGCACGCTGGGACTTCCGTGAGATACATACTTTTCCCAGTTAGGCTTTTAATCAAAAATTTCACAGGTTTACGTGATTTAAGAGCAGCGAGCCCTAGATGTGAGAGTTTTCAATGGCAGTAATTCAGGAGGAATGAAAAAGAAGAACGCCTTGGGTCTCCAAGAGCTACATCCCAAATAGCACCCAGTCAGGCAGTATTTGTGTACGAGATGAACCTGCCAGTTAATAAAGCTCTCATACGCAGTTCTAAGGCAGATGCCACTCAGCCTAAGAATGCCTCCAGAATGCAACTCTTCTAGAATTTTCTGAGGGCTTCAGGTCAGATAAGTAAAATCAAAGCAAATTCAAATGTGGAATTAACTCTATCTTATCATTACAAATAATTACAACTACCAAACACTGTGACAAAGTCAATCTTAAGTCACTCAGCACTTCCATGAGTTTGTTCAGTAAACTTCTTTCTGAAGTGTTCAATCTCCTCTCCCTACACATTCTGACAAGCAGACAGCAGATCAGAAGATTTCTGAAGACAGTTACTCAGATTCAGGAAGGCTGACATACAGTAAGTACCCTACAGACTGTAATATTGAGCTCCAGAAAGTATCAGTACTATGGAAACGTGTGAGTAATCCACAGTTAGACCAGACGGGGGGGGAATGATATACAGTCCTCAAGGACAAAGATTTTCTCTTTGGAGGTATAGATGAGGACTTGAAGTGAAGCAAAAGCTAAAACCTTCCAATCTTGAACTGTTCTCTTTAGCTTTACTCAATTTCTCAACCTCTTTTCTCAATTTCTCAGCCACTTTTAAGGCAAATGCTCAAAATCTTTCATTCCCTCAATAGCCCTGTACCAGTCACAACTGCACAAGGTCCCCTCAAGGCAGTCACAACTTCAGAAAAAAGCCTGTGCTGAATGAAGGTGCACTTGGATTTGGTGGAAGTGTGAACCCAGTGCAAGTGAGAGCAGTGATGTGCTGCACTTCTGCTGAGATTTGCAGCTGACGAAGAGGAGGACTGGGCGCACCTGCTGACAGCGGCTCAGCCTGCACTGCTGACAGGTATGTTACTTTGGCAGCTGCACATCCTCCTGTGTCAGTTCTCCTGCCAAGACCCCTTTCTCTGAGCCCCAAACATCAGTCCCTTCTCAGCTGCCCTTCCCCAAAAGGCAGCTAACATGCACTGGAAATTCCATAGGGACACAGAAGGAAGCTACTTGATCACATTACTGCTGGCCACAGAATCTCACATGCTCACATTTTTGCTCTACTCCCTTAAAAACAGGCAAGACGCCAAAGGCTAAAACATATTCTGAGAATTGAAGTCTTTCAATATCTCATTACAGAAAACAGCAGACAAGTTGGCAGGAAGCCAGGCAGGTTTCCAACAAAAACACTCCTATTATAGCTTTGCTTGTGTTTCTATGAACTTTCATAAAAACCAACACCTTTAAGAAATATTTCAGTTTTGATTAATTGACTTTTTTGATAAAGATCTGTTTTGTTTGAAAACTTCCCAACCATCCAGTCAGCTCCCACACCTCCCAACCACAGTTCTTCCTCCTACAGTCAGCCAATTTTCTGGTGCACTCAGCTCTTCACGAACATCCACAGCTACTGCCCAAGTTAAAGGCTACTCAGTACTGGACACCTGCAGACAACAACACAGTGTGAAGGAAAGGAGCTGGCTCACATTCACAGCTCTCTTTGGGGCATCTGACAAGAACCCATCGCTACTTCACAAGGCTTGTCCCTTCACCGGCAGAGTTGGAAGAATTGGAAGATTAATGCACTGTCAGACACATGACTTCAGGATCTTTTTCTGTATTGTAAAGTAATATGGTATTTCCTTTTCATTTCACTCTTTGCACGAAATGGCAAAGCAAAAAAAGGCCCAACTTCCCAATTTTCATGCTTGATGAAAAATTGTTTACCTTTCAACCCAGCTCATAGTAACAGCTGCAAAGCTCCAGCAGTGCCAGTTTCCATGACCAACAGCATTGAGGTGGCTGCCCCAAAGTCAGCATAAGGAAGATGAAAAGGACAAGCTCTCTTTCATATAGCAAGGATAATTAGCACATTATCAACATCTAGATACCAAATCAATAATAATGCTTTAGAAGTTTTGCCATGTTTCATGTTTCAAGGATTGCTGCTACCTCACCATCACATTTGACTCACCTCAGAAAGGAACAGCTTTATCTGCTGACCAGTAAGAGTCTCTTTGGAGTTACTCTTTGGGGCAGACTCTTTGGTCACTGCATAGAGATAGATGTTGGATAAGAGTAAGGAAAGCACAATGACTTGCATAAGCATAGAGAGGTTCAGTGATAGAGAATGAAGTAGCCTTCATTGTGGAAGATGGACAGTGAAGTCACCATGCAGTGCCACTACACTTAGGAGACATACCAAAGCCAAAAGAAAAGAAAAAAAAAAAGTAATTTTAAATGAAAGAAAAGCTTACGGCTGCTATCCCCAGCTACTTCAAAGACTAAACCATCTATCCAGATGGCAGGTACAAAGACAGAAACTAATTCTCATTGGAGAACAGAAATAATTTGGTGCTAGTGAGAACTTAAAATAATAATAATACAGCTGTAAATACATGTGACTCTTGCTGCTCCAAGCAGCACTTCTTTTCAGTTTACCACTAGTTTAGATCTTTGACAGCAGTATGTGAAAAATTTCTCATACAGTACCTGTCCTTGCCATATGTCAAATATTTTCTATAGTTACTGAAGTAGATATATTTCAACACCACCTAAATTGCTGACAGAGAGCCATTTTAATCTAGATCAGAAGATGCAAATCAAACCAGATCTGAAGTTAGAAAAGTATTCACACATCATTATTTCTAAGAACCTTGTTCCAGAAAGACACTGTATCAAAGCAGAAGTCCCAACCCATGCAGTCATGTGCAAGGTTTTAAGGTTTTTTGTTTTTTTTCATTTTTTCTTTTTTTTTTTTTTTTTTTTTGAGAGGGTAGATGAAAGAAATGAAAGAATTCCTCCAAAAGCAAAGACAATCAGGTGTAACATCAGATCTCAGTGCCTACAGATAGGATAATGCTATGGAAAATAAACATTAAAAAAAAAAAAAAGCTCCTGTAGATTTTTTCTTTCATGAGGAAGATGGGGAAAGTAACCGTGAGGGGTAGCTAGCAGAAGGAAACAGGAGCTTTATGCTTTGAAAGAGAAATCCAACCTGAAGTACAAGAGTCCCACAATGATGCCAATGCAAAACTGAAGTTATTTTGCAGTGAAAGAACAAACAGATGAAGGGAATACAGATTGATGCTTTTGATTTCCCAAACCCACCCATTTTTGTGCTGAGAAACATGATGTTTTTTAAGCCTTTCCAAAACAACCAGGTGTCAGTTTTAAGGATTATCTGACTTTAGAAGCAGTAACATATATATATATATATATATGTAATGATATGAACTATAATTAAAATAACATTTTTCCAGTTCATGAAAACTGGATGAATGTTGGAAGCAGTCACAGGTTGAAGCATCCGAAGTATTTTGTCTCCTCTTACAAAAAGATAGCTGGATGGAAGGTAGCCATCTCGAGTGTGTGGCTGAACTCAAAGCCAGAGAAGAACTGGGATTCTGTTCAGCCACGGGAAAGCTTCAGAGCATATTACGCTTTGGCATCAGGGTTCACCAGGCAGCTGGTGGACATCCAGCAAAGCAGCTGGGGGCCTGTTGGAAAAGGCACTGCTTGCTCTTTGCTTTCTTTGAACTGTATGAATTTTTCCTAAAACTCCCTGGGTGCAGCTACTTCTCTACAGAAGTGCACTAGAAACACTTAAAGTACAGGAATATATTCACTAAAGCACTGCAAAATCTTTGTCTTTTGAGTGGAGGACACAGCAAAGATGAAGGACAATTAAAACAATCTCTTCAGAGGAGGTCACATCCACGCTCATTGAGCTGGGACTCATCGCCAGCTCATATGCTGTAGTTTAGATTATGTGGAGAAAAGAGTTCTTGCTTACTTGCTATTGTGCACACTGTCACAAGAAATGAGATAAAAAGCAGAAGAAAAAAGAAAACCTGACTCATTTCCATAGGGGCATTTAGTACGCAAGCAGAGTCTCTTTAAGCTTTACTCACCAACCTACTTCACAAAAACAAGTTTCCAAAAAGAAAAAAACCAACCAGCTAGAATGCACCAATTGCTTCCATGGAGCCCAAGTTTTAGGGCAACCTGTTACTACAGTCCTTTTACCTAACCATTAAAATACAAGAGGAAATGCTGATCAAAGTTTTCTTTATGCTGCTGTTTCTGGCGTCCTCCTGCTCTCTGCCCAAAAAAGTGACTCACTAAACAATCAGCACGAGATGATGTAAGGCACCCAACTGCTCTCAGTAACGGGCACAGATGTGTACGACCAGCTATGCCTTTCAGTTTTCCCAAGCTGTAGAGCAAAGATAAGCCTGAATAGCTTCATTCTGGAGTAAGATATCACACAGGCAATGGCGAAGACAGAAGTCAACTCTGCTGCTTGGGAAAATGATATTCCCCAAAGGAAACTCCAAGAATCTTCTTCTTTTAAGCAGGTGAGTTAGTAGCAAACACCACAGCAATTAACTCCTGTTAGGTTTCATAATGAGATACAGAAGTGTTCAGAGCAATGCAGAAATAATGTTTGCTGGGATTAGAACAGGCTCTGCTTACAAACAAGCATGGTTTCTTCCATGTTTTACTTTGCATAAGCAGACACCTTTTCAGAACACGCAGTCAAACAACTCCCTTCAGTAACCTTCCCCTCTCCAACTACTTCTACACTATCTGAAAGCCTACAGATAAACGTGAGCCTTTTAAAGCAGGCCCTCCCATCTCAAGCAAAGTTCATTTTACTTTATATTAATGATGCTATTTTTTGCATTTGTGTATTTAATTGAAAGCTGATGAGTGATATTCTTTAACAGCTAGAGCCATCAAAATGAAAACCGTGCACAAGGAATGTAAAAGCAAGCCTGAAAATGCAATTGGAAGTTTAGAAATTAAAAATGCTTACAGCAGCCATTAAGCAAAAAGGCTGGTAGAGAAATCTAGGTATAAAAAATGGAATATGTGCATTTTATGTCACGTTCTGCATAGGAGCTGAGACTCCGTTTCAAGCCGTTTTTCCAGGATCACCAGGACTATAAGTGATGGAACTTTATTTATTTCCTCCTCTACCCTAAGATCTGCACAAACTCCCTTTACACAGTAAGCAAACTCTCATCCCCAGCACCTACATTTTGGAAACTGGGCTTTCAGCAAAACTCCAATTTGTAATGAAGACGCAGCTGCTGCAGTGCTGTGCTATTGATGACATCCACCAGTAGAACTACTCCCATTTTTTAAGATGTATGAGAGCAGAATTTTTCTTCGATAAGCTTCTGGAGTCAGCTCAGATAAGCTGAAGGACAATACTGACAATGCTATTAAAATCTGCATCTGTTCTCCCACTGGAAAAGCAGTCAGGCATAGACATGCAGCATTCACCTACATCTGGCTACTGTATACCACAAACCCAATTTGAGAAGCCACATTCAGTTTCCACAATAACATTGATAATGATACAGTGCGACTTGTATCCAAGTAAACACTGCCCTTCAGATCACAATCCTATGTTTTCCAAGTTACGATTATAGTATCGCTTCCCTAAAACAAGGGTTGTCAAATTGTATATGAGAAGAAAATAGAAACTATAATGAATAAATACATGTTCTCTCTTGGATACTTGTCTCACTCACACAAAGGCAGAGCTGCTTTACAGAGCAGATGAACCTAAGCTGTCTATAGATAATTCTTTCCCCTTCTCCATCTTCACTATTAAGAGACGTTGTAATAAGAAAATTTATACACGCGGTTTTAAGCTGTAATAGGAGACAAGGCAAAGTAATATTCTTGATAAAGTTGTTTGAGTCAAGTTATGAACACAGTCAGCCATACTTGGCCCAACAGCCTTCAAAAAGGTAGCTCTTACACAGCTTCAGGACACTCATTCTGCTACCTGCTCAGAAACACAGCCCATTCTGCATTAGTAAGCCAATTTCAAACTTGTGGTTTTCTTCATAATCCACACAAGTGAAACTAACCTCTAATTTGTAGTTGAGCCAAATATCTTTGCTGACATCTGTATCTGAAATCCCAGTGGAACACTCTCACTGATTCTCATCCAAGTGTGATAAAATGTATTCAGTGATTACACATTTTATCATCAACACAACTGATAATGTATCCCAGACCTACAGAGGAAAAGGCACAATTCAGTCCTACTAATTGGAAGTGAGGTAGTTATGGTTTTGGTACTCTGGTAACTTTGCAGTCAGTTCTCTGTTCAAAAACTGCACTTCTGGCAGTAAATATCATTTGCAGATCTGAAGAGATGTCACAAAAAGAAAAAAAAAACAACCCAAACTCAATCCAGCAACCTATTTTCTTGTCTTTCCAGACACGTCCTGTAGCAAGAACAAACATGAATGAACCACAGACACAGTCAGTTTTCTAATGCCAGTGCATGATGCTGTTATGGCTGTATTACTTTATAGTAATCCTGACAGAAAGTTCAGAAGCTGCATTAGCTATTTGCAATTCATGATTCCAATTTTCTTAGTAGACTCTGAAAATTATTTAGTTGCACCTAGCATTATTTGCTACCTACAGCTACTACCTTATACCAGCGATGCCATTTATTATGCCAAAAGACAAGCAAGAAGAAGAAGAAGAAAGTATCAAGTACTTCAAAGGAAACAGAAGTCACCCTGCTGGCTGTCACTGCTTTTGCTACTGCGTTAGCTGTACTGCTCTAAGGAGTGTTTTGTAAGGCTGGCAGGACTGCATCTGCAGTCCCACTCCTGCGTCTGAGACGGATCGAGAACTAGAAATCTGTAAAGGCCTTGGTTTTTACTTTTTAGAGGCTTTTCACTCTCTACTTTCATTGCTTTTTTTTCATAGTAGCTCATATGGTGCTATGTTTTGGATTTGTGATGAAAAATAGTGCTGATAACACACCGACTTGCTAGTTGTTGCTGAGCAGCACTCGCACAGCATGAAGGTCTTTCCTGTTTCTCACACTGCCCTCGTATCTATGAGGCTTGGATGCACAAGAAGCTGGGACGGGGCACAGGCCAGACAGTTGGCCAAACCGATATTCCCTGCCACGTGACATTGCACTCAGCAACAAAGGCTGGGAGGACATTCAGAGTTGCTGCATTTGCCTTCCTCAGTAAAAGCTATTTGTGATGGAGCCCTACCTTCCTAGAAATGGCTGTCCATCTGCCTGCCAGTGGGAAACAGTGAATGATTCACTACCCGATGACCAACAGGGCAGTTTGGAACTGGAAATTCCCCATGGAAGCAGTCACAGCCCCAAGACTGGCAACGTTCAAGAAGCACTGGGACAATGTTCCCAGATACATGGCTTAACTCTTACTTTTCCCTCTGTGGAGTTTGGCTCAATAATCCTTATGGGTCTTTTCCAACTCACGGTATTCTCTGACTTTGTGAATCCTCTATTTTGCTTTGCTAGCATGCACAGCTTTTGGAGGGAGAGAGAGAACAGCTGTGTGATGTTGAGCTGCCAGCCGTGGTCAACCCATAACATCCCTTTCTGTCACCCAGTGTGGGGCTCAAAGGGTTCCAGATAATGACAAATTTGATTGGAGCGTGCTAGACTGAAATTATAGATGTTATATCTACTTAGCTATCAATTGGCAGGCTCCTGCACTTGCTGCAGGACTTGCCTACCTTACAATATACTGGACTGCAGTCCTTGTTAGTGGCTGCTTATTGCTCTTCCTATAATTTTTACCATTTTACTCTGCTGTGCCTGGGAACATTTTCATATCAGCAATAGCCACGCACCTGGGCTGACAGATGGCCAGGGCACTGCTACTGTTCAGCGCAGGCTGGAATGCCAATGGAAACTCAAGTCAAAAGGACTGGGGCTGCAGACAAGTCCAAGCAGGAAAACATACACCCCAAAGCATCTTTGTGGATAAGACAATGCTGAAACACCTCAAAGCAACTGTAGGTAAGCCCACAAAACACGAGGTATATCTGTGGCACACAGTAAAGCTGCAGAGGAGCAGGGCCACCCCTAAGGGACTGTGGCACATGCAGCAGCTTTCTCCTGTGAGCATGGAATCTTCTGATACGGGTAAGCAATCTTCCTCTGTTCCTTTATAGCACCTTGCTATTGTGCTGATCCTTCTCTCATTACACCTCTGGTGAAACACCTTTTCCCATCATATTGATCTGTCCAATTGTTATACCCTGCTAGCTCATAGGCTAGGGTGCACAATAAGCTGGGAGGGAATGCAGCCAGGACAGCTTATCCCAGCAGACCCAAGGGAGGTTCTCCATGCCCTATGACATTGTGCTCAGCAATAAAAGCTGGGAAGGAGCATTCAGAGCTGCCACTTGTCTTCCCAAAAAAACTGTTATATGTGATGGATGCTTTCCTAGAAATGCACACACATCTGTCTACCAATAGGCAACTGTGAATTAATTCCTGATTTTGCTTTGCTTGCACACACAGCTTTTGTATTAGCTATTAGCCTGTCTTTATCTCTACCCATGAGTTTTCCCAGCTTTATCCTTCTGATTCTCTCCCCCATCTCATGTGAGGAGAGCGAGGGAGCAGCTGCACGGTGCTGAGCTGCCCGCTGGAGTCAACAACACACATTTGCTGCCTGACCCCACATTTGTGGGAGCTGGAGAAAACTCCTGTGCAGGAGAACTATCAACTTGATTATTTTTAAACTTCTGAGCAAGCCTTTGAGCAACCACGCTTCAGGACTTGCTCTGAGCATCCATTTATACCTCCAACATCTGACCAAAAGCAGGAGCCAGCTGATAAGCTGCTGCAGGTGCACTGAGGTCTGACAGGAATGACTCCAGACTGCCTGCTATCACGGGGTTTAATTTCTGCATTATTATTTTGCAACACTAAGGTGGGTATTCAGACAGCCTGCCAAGATAAATTAAAAGCCTACTGGCTCTTAACAAGAAACAGTATCCCCATCCTTGACTTAGAGGTTACAGGTGACACCGTACATTAGGCTCCCCTTGCTTTTGTCTTCTGCCTGCAGCTGAGATACTAAAACGTAATCACGAGCAGTCATGCATGATTTGAGACATTTGGCTTCTGGCATCAGTAAATGCCCAGTATTGCAGCATAAAGACCAGCTGGGGAACTCTTCACGCAAGTTCTGTGAACAAAAGAACGCGCTGCCTTCCTTTGGCAGCAGGTAATTCACTGCATATTGTTAGTTTGTGTGCTGTTGAGAAAACATATTGCCACCATTCAGCTGCTCAGGAGCTCTAGTCACTGCGCAAGGGAATTCTATACTGAAAACCTTCACAAATTTTTCTTGGAGGTGGGCCAAGCAGAGCTGTGGTTGTTACTGGGTGCAAATGCAGCGACTTTATCCTAAGGTATGCAGTGTCTGAGTCCTCCAAATAAATTCCTCCATGCTCCCCTTAGGGATGACCTATCAGCCCAGACCAGAGAATGCTTTTCCACCTTACCTCTGGAGGAGGCCACACTTTCTTTCCCTCCCTCTGCAATTTAAAAGTTATACTTCTACCAAATCAGGACATACACATGGGGACCATCCCACGCATCATTTCCAGCTCTGACTTTTCTCGTTTAAAAAACACGAAGTACAGAGTTACTGAATTCATTGGGGGATCTGCACGTAACACTACGTCCTTTCACAAGCTGCTGTTTGGAACATGTAGAGTCTCAATCCCCAACAACGTTTCAACAATACTAATATTGGCATTATTAATGACAAAAGCACTGTTTCTGCTTTTCACCCTCCCCAGGCTGCATGGCACTTCTGCAGGAATACTGACAAGTGTTTTCTGACCAGTTTAGTTAGGTCAGCCTCTTACAGCAGCCTCCCCATACCAAGCTTTTTTTTTTTTTTTTTTTAAATTAAAAAAGCCCAACACCAACTGTTTGAAGTCACCTACAACTGAACTCATTTTTTCTTTTTTTTCTTTTTTTTTTTTTTTGCTCAATACAAGTAGAAACAAATATTAACTGTGTAAACTATTAAAAGCATTTACAAAAAAAGATAGCCTTTGAAATTCACAGAAGCAAGAAAACGGATTTGACTGAACTTCACGCTTTCAGGAGAAGCATCTAAAAATAGGTAGTGTCAGCTATGCAAGAATTTAATGAGCAGTGGCCAGCACTGAGAGATCTGTCCAATTTTTAAAGCGTCAGAGTTTGCAGAGGAAATGACTGCAGGTCCAGAGATCCAAAAAACTGAAGATGATCCTCCCCCCACCCCTTTTGATTCAAGCACACACATACCTATGGAGAAAAAAAGCTCTCTGAGCTGAAGCAGACTGAATACATTGGAGACAGACGCCAAAATTCATGCACAGGTTGAAAAGTACATTTTGAAGCTCTGACAGTGCATGCTATGCAGATCATTCCACTTACAAGTGCTTATTTGGGATCTTTGATGCCTATTTTACCGAAACATACAGATGAGAGAGCTGAGAACACAGGGACCCTTTGGTTACCTTCCTGCTTGCAGCCACTTCCACTCTTTGAGGTACAGAGATAGTCCCCGCCACCATCCACATACGCATTTTTTAATTCATTACCAAAGACAGAATCAGACTCTTCTCCTTGCACTTGCAAACCTTCCTCTGGCAGAAAGGAAACTTTCTGCCCAACTTAAAACTTCAGGCAAGCAGAAAACGATGCATTTATCTGCTTTCAGTGCTGGCAACCAATGAAAAAAAGTTGCACCGAAGCCTTCTGAATGAGGTTATAAAGTGTAATGAAAATAACGCTGCCTCAAGGAAAGTCTTCCAACCTATTTGCAAGCCTTCCTGGCCACAAGAACAGAACCCAGAAACAACACACACTTAATCTGTCAGTGCTGGAGAGAGAAAAAGGGTCTCAGAAAGCGTAAAAACTATTAAACTGAAAGTGAATGGAGCTAGGTAAATCACCTCCATCAAAGTGTTACGGGCACATAAAGGCACACAGGTGAAGAGGCTAATAAAAGCACCTCTCCAGCAACGAACACAGATATACGGTTTTCAATAAAAGGTGGTTTTCCTGACAAAAAGCAGCCGAGGAGCTGAGAGCAGCTCTCCCACCGCCCCATCCACGGCAGCCCCCACCCCAGTCCCAGCACCAGGGCACCCACAGACAGCAGGGTCTCATCGCTCTGAAGTTCAAACCACCTTCAGCCCAATTTGCACCCACCCCTCCCGCTCCCTGAGTGCACCCAGACGGCTCAGCTCCGTACCTGGAGGGTCCATCTCAATGTAAAAGATGAGCTCAGTGGAATAGGGCATCATCACCTCCCTCCAGTCCGTGTCATCGCGGTCCATATCCCACACTGTGTTGTACATCGCGGCAGCGCGCCTTTCTTGGCAGTTAATTATTTAAAATACAATAATATATACATATATATATATTTTTTTTTTTAAAGGTGGGAAAAGGCTTTCGAGAACAACCCACCTGCTCTAAAACAATGCTTCGACTAAAAAAAAAAAAAAGACAAAAAATCGCTAAATTAAAGTTAATCAAAAAAAATGAAGCCACACAAGACAGCTCAGCGCTGCCCTGCAGGACCTCAGACAGGTAGCTGTACGATAGATATATATAATATATATAAAGCGCTTCTCGCTGTTTGTTTAAAAAGACACCTTTCCACAGAAAAGCCACTTTCCTGAATTCTCTCTAAAAATCGCCATTTTCGGGGTATTTTTAAAAACACCTGGCGGACGGCAAGACAAAAACCCGGCACAAAAGAGGGGCACAGCGGCGGCTCGGGAGGAGGCGACTGCACTGCCGGATGGAGCCCGAGCCGCAGCCCAAGGAGAAAGGAGGAGGCGGCGGGAACAATACCGGCAGCCGAGCCGGGTCGGGTAGCGCTCAGCCCCGAGATCAGCGCCGGGCGTGCAGCCCGCGGCGGTGCCCGCCGTGCCCTGCGTGCAGCCCGGCCTGGCTCAGCCGGCGGCTCCGAGCGGCTGCGGCGGGCGCTGCTGCTGTTGCTGCTGCTGCTCCTGGTGGCGGCAGCCCCTCGCTCTGCGCGCCGCCGCCGGCCCCGCTAGGTTTCATTTTAAGAGGCTCTGAGGGGCCCAACCGTCGCCAACCGCCTCTTGCCGAGCGCGAGGCCACGCCCCCCGGCGCCGCGCGGGTGGGGCGAGGGGGCGGGGCCTCGAGGCGCCTTTATAAGCGCATCGGGGAGCGGGCGCTACCACGGGAGAGTGGAGGGGGGGAGCAAGCCGAGAGAAAGGGCGAGCGGTTGTCTTTACTCCGTCAAAGCACACCCGAAAGCAAGCTTTCCAAAAAAACATTCCAATGCCTCTTCGCTTTATCTTTTTGTACCGGCTCCCCGTTGCCTCTCCGGCCGCTTTTTCAGCCCGCTTCTCAAAGATGTGCCCCCTGTTCTGAGGGGACGGGGGCGAGTGGCGCGTCCCGCGGCTGGCCTGTCGCCAAGGGGCTGCCGCCGCGGAGCACGCGCGAGGGACGGGGGGAGCGGAGCCCAGTTGCCGGAGCTGCTGCCTTTGTCTGAGAGAGCAGCGAGCGTCGGGATTGGTGGAGCGCTCCGAACGGCTCGCCCAATCAGATGGCGGCGAAGCCGGCCGGCTAGATGGTGGTTGGCCGGCAGCCCCGGTTACTAAGCGGGACAAAGGGAGGCGAGCGCCGAGGGGAGACAGGGACAAAGGGGTGCGGGCGCTTCGGGGTTGCGGTGCTGGGGTCGGGGTTGAGCCCCGTGAGCCGGCCGGGGGGTGGCGGTCTGGACGTAGCAGTGCCTGGGGGCGGTGCTCCCAGCACCTAAAAGGCCGGGCGCAGCGCTGCGGGGGGCGTGAAGGCGGCCATCTCGACCCGGGCCCGAGGCGGCCTGAGGAGCGGCAGAGCGAGAGCCCCTCAGGCGTGGGGAATGCGGAAAGCGGAAGCGGCCTCAAAGAGCACCGAGCTTATGTGCTCTCCTTGCACTATAAACGTGGACAGTTCAGTTACTAGCGATGCCCTGAGCGGCACGCAGCCCCCGGCAGGGCTCCCGAGTGGGGCCGAGCCTGGCGAGGCACCCAGCCAGGCCTGTGGTTTGTTTGCCCACGGCCTCAGTGCTGCTCCCACAGTAGCTCCTGGAGGAGCGTTCAACGCTGTGCCTCATGCAGCCCTCTGCAGATAAATTAATTTCATATCCCCGTCCACACGCTGATTAATCTATGATAAGCAGCTACCATTCCTTCTTCTAATTTTTAAATTAAATGTTTGTGCTAATGCAAGACAGCATCTCGAGCTTGATCAGAGTGAAATGCCCTCCTGTCAGCAGCCTCCCTCCTGCCCAGTGATGCTGCAGTGGGTGCAGGTGGAGGTGGGGCTGAGCTGCTGCAGTCCCATCTGAGCTGAGGAGAGGGGCTGCTGGCCCCGCTGCCGCCCCCAAACTTTGATAAGTAGCTCTTGGGGAGGTTGAGGCTGAAATTTGTTCCCCCCCCCACTCCTTCCTGCACCTCGTTATGAGTTCCACCCACATAAGACCTAATTACTTGGCTTTTATGCTGGCAAAGTGGATTTCATTCTTGCCGTTTCCCATGATGGTTGCCTTCATTTTCATGGCGGCACTGATGGTTACAGCTTATTGATGTTTTCACTTTAGTGATTTAAAGCAGAATACATTTTGTTATTAGCACTGGTTTCTCTCATTGCTGCTTTAATCAAAGACACAATTTAAGGCGAAGGATTGCATGTAATGGTAAACAGTAGGATAATGCCTTGAGAGAACAGAATATTAATGTGTTTTTATTTCTCAAAACTGAGCTTATAATATATCCAGGATTGCTTGGCTCCCAACGCAGACGTATGGGGCTCTCCCTTTCCCAGCACTGGGGGCAAGTGGCTGTGTGTGTGCTGGGACAGAGGGACACATGCGTGTCACGTCACAGCAGTGCCTTTGGAGTGAATGAGCAAGATGAGGGGAGTGCTGAGCGCAGAGAGGTGCTCTGGCTGAACAATAGGTCACCCCACATCTGGAAAAGCTATGACCAAACACCAAAATAACACAATACATGTCTTTTCCAAGAGGTCTGCATTGCAAAGCAAGACTGAAAGCAAGATCTGATAGCTATGCACTGTCCCTCCAACATATCTCCCATCCCAGTGTCAGTGGCTCCCTTCCAGTGGACCTCACAGTTTGCATCTGAAGTCAAGATTAAATATTGAAGTTTTGAGCACTTGCTTGTGCTTCAGGCAGTGCTGAGTGGCCCTGCACTGAAAGGCACCAAACACGAAAAAGCCATTTGTGCCAAACTGCTTGATTTCCTCTTTACTGAGCCACGATCGTGTGATCTCTGACAGCTGAATGTGGGCCACAACGGGCTGTTATAGCTGGAGGACTGCAAGAGGAAGAGGGGCTGAGCCCACAGTGCTGCCAGCCCAACTCACTCAAAGATGAGAGATTTTTGGGGTGGGCTGAGTACTCCTGAGAGCTGAATACAATTGCCGCTATTAGAAGAAGCTCAGACCCTGCTAGACACCTTTGCTGGCACAAAGCAGAGCCTTGACCATGCCCCATTCCATTACCGGCCTTGCGCTGTGCAAGCACTGGGATCTGTGAACTACTGAACTGATGGCTGCATCCCGCACGGATGGAGCAGACTGCATCTTCCCCTGCAATTATACAGTCCCAGCCCCTGAAATACCACAGAGACTGCAAAGCATTTGCCACCAGATTAAGGGTATTAACCCCTGTGCTATGCTGAGGTGACGGGGCGAAGTGACAGCAGGTTTCCTCCCCATGTTTCCTTCTGCTTCTAGCAGGGACTGTGCCTCCTCCTCGATGATTTAAAGCTTTGGTTTGTACCCTTGTAGGCTGCAAAAGTGTTGCCTTGCTCCACCCCAGCTGTGGCCACATTTCTGTGGTGAGGAAAAGCTCGGCAAGCATCCCCAAGTAGGGTGCTTTGGTTTGAAAATTATATATTGCATGAAAAACCTGTATTAAAGAATAATACGTGGTCTACAAAAGCATCTAAATGAAACACTTCTATGTTAGGAAGTGTCTTATTTACAACTGGCTGGGCAGCCTGCATCCCCTTCCCTGGTGCTGGGCACACTGCAATGAAAGGGGCCAAAATATGGGCTCATGTACACAGGGGTTGCAGTACAATGATGCATGCACAGAGCTGGACTTGGAAGAAATCATACATTCGGCATTTCCTAACTTAAAAGCACTTGGCTTTGCATTGTAAACAACATTCTTTTAACATTAAAAAAAAAAAAAAAAAAAAAAAGCATAAGGTCTTTTAAATCAATCAGTGCAATGTAGGTTAGGAGAGGGGTACCAGGATGGGGGCACAAGGGGTGGGCAGGGGGTGAGGGAAAGGACACGGTGCTCCGGAGTGCTGCTTTGGCAAGCAGTATGCTGGGCCAGCTCTTCAGAAAGTTCACGTTCAGTTATTGTGTTGACAGGCTGCCAAAGTTTTCCTGAGGAATGCAGGCAGCAGAAGGGAAATGGCGATTTTCAAACTTTTTTTTTTTTTTTTTTTAATAACTCAGCCAAACCAGAGTGGAATTTCATGGGAAAAGCGAAAGGTACATCTCTAGCCTCAGGGCATCATTGCTGCCAGATTTCAGAGCAGTGGAAGTGTCCGAACATCTCCGGAGCAGCACGCGCTCACGCGCTCATATCCACCTCAAGCATCCCTTCTGCAGGACAGTGCTCCCACCCGGCTCCCCCAGAACACTGACGCTAACACACAGCTCTTACATAAACCAAACCTCTGCAGCACCAAAGCAGAATGCAAATCCTGTTCAAAAAGGATTGCAACTTGGACACTTGGATCGTCCCCATCCCAGTGCCAGCCCGCAGCTATGCATGGTGCTCCAGGACCCACGGCCCTACAGTGGGCACTTTTCTCCCCGCACACTGCCAGCGTTTGGGGTCTTTTGCGGAGGGGCAGGGCTGCCCACACCCTGGGCTATGGCACTCCCGAGTCTGTGGGGCCATGAAGCTGCCATTCACCTTGTATCTCTCCCTACACTAATTCCTCTCGTCATTTCACCAGCGACAGAGTTAAACGGAGCAATCCGTTACAGGAGAACCCTGGCAGACTGATTGTGGAGGGTTTCAGCCATCCCCATTTACACTGGCTTGAAAAAAAAGTTTTGCCTTGGGCAGCTCCAGTTACAGAATGATCAGACCACACTTCGGTCCCTTTGTGCACTTCGCATCTCTGTCACCGTGCCAGGGCCTTGTCTGGAAATGGTGAGCAAAATGGAAGGAGACTTGTAACAAATTCAGAGAAATTAGGGAGAAAAGAGCCACCTTCCCCCAGTTCTGCAACCAGGACATTTTTGAAATGTAACACTGTATAGGAATTTTAAATATTTTTCACTTCCTTTATTCATTACTTTAATGCACTGGCACTGCTCGCTCGGATTTTTTTTTTTTTTTTGCAAGGAATGTACAATAACCACTCTGTAAATTCCTCAGGTCTGATTTTAAGAGGAACTGTAGAACTTTATTCATGGAGGAGAGAAATAATCCCAATCCCTTCCTGCCATAACTCTTTCTTTTAATAAACAGAACGGCTCATAGTTTAATCACAGCACGAGCATTGGAGAGAAGAATGCAGCAGCAAAGCTGGGGACACAGAGATGTCCCTGTACTGCTGCCACTCCTGGGACCTGAGGGTCCCCAGGTTTGGAGGTGGCACAGCACAGCACCTCTCGCTGCTGTTGGATAGACCCAGAACAGGGACTCCCGGGGGTGTGAGAAGCCATCCATCTGGCCATCCATCCAGGCCAGGAATTCAGCGCAGGCGGCGCGTTGGCTGCTGCTCTCCTCGCAGTTACACGCATGCAATCCATCGTGTGCTGCTCCTTGCTCCGTGCACTTTCCTTGTCACTTTTCCCAAATGGAAACATGGCTCTGTTTGCTTTGGAGATCGTTCTCCCTGGCTTTCTCTGGTTAGCAGTAAATAAGTGCAAGGAAGAACGGCCTCTGAATGCCGAGTGGGGAAATAAAACGAACAGCCCTATGTAGGGTCAGAGCTTATAAACCACTGCATGGATGCGATGCCTTCATTGGGCACCAAGAGACTGGGACACCGATATCCACCAGTGGTGAGGTCACCATCCCTGGAGGTGATCGAGAAGCATGGGGTTGTGGCACTGAGGAATGCGGTCAGTGGGCATAGTGGGGTGGGGTTGGACTGGGTGATCTCAGAAGACTTTTCTAGCCTCAGTGATTCTGTGATTCTAATTTCTTGGAGGCTAGGTGGGATAAAGTAAAGAAACAAATACTGATGGATGGCCCCGACATGTCTTGTGTTGGAAAGGACCTTAAAGCCCACCCAGTTCCAACCCCAACTACCATGGGCAGGGACATGTCCCACCAGGTCAGCTGCCCAAAGCCCCATCCAGCCTATCCTTGAGCAGCTCCAGGGATGGGGAATATCCCTTCAGCAAGGGCTGTTTCCTCATCAAGTGCTACCTTCAGTCCCCAGCCATTTGAGAGAAAGCTCTTCATAAAAGGAGGGGGAAGATTAATATTATTTTTCAACAGTATAATGGGAGGTTTCCACTCCCAAAGTACTTCAGAGACATTTCTGCACAAAGCCAGAAAAATTCTATCCCCAAAGGAGAGAGGAAAACAAAAACATATTAGACAGAGTTATGAGTGCCTGAATGAAGGGTTGGTGGGAATGGAAACTTCCACATCACTGTCAGCCTGGACTGCTGCGGTGTGATGCTCTGGGGGTGGGAAGGCTGTTGGTGTCTCATCAGTGTCTGCAGCCCCAAGATTCATGTGCACTGATGACATGAGACTCTTGGTGCTTTCCAGTTAACAGTAGGATGGGGAGAAAATCCTTTTGATAAGGGACAAATAAATGCAAAATATGATCCCAAAGGCTCAGAGGAACACTTTTTTGAGTGAGCTCTTGGCATTTCCAAGTGCTTGGGTTACCCATCCAGGAAAAGGGATGGAGCAGGCGTGTTCCTCGCCTACCTCCCACTGCTGCCCTTAAAAGATAGCTTGGGTGACACCTCAGCAAGGCATTGATCTCACATTCATCCAAGAAAGAAATCCCCCCAGTCCTTCTGATGGAGGTTGCAACCTATGGAAGCAACAATGGGAGAAGGGAACTGCCCAGACGACTCCATTCATTGTTGTGATGAACGAGATGGTGAATGGAGATGGGGATGAGGATGTGGGGATAGCACAGAGCAACCTGAGCTTGTGATTGGCCAAGAATTTGGACCGGAGGGACTTAGAGCTGCCTGTGAGCATCCCTGCTCAGCCCCACACACAGGGAGCCCTTCACTTCAACCAAACACGGCAGCAATCCCATAGGATAAGTATTCATAACTCCCTTGGATAGGGCAGCCCACATTTCCCATAGCTACTGCTTCCCAGAAGCCAGACGTCTCAGCCCTGGCTCTGCTGCCTCGGCTCATGCTTCCTTCCTATCCCAGCCTGCAGACCTGGCACAGAATTACTGCCTGCTTTGCATCGTGCTGGGCTCCCACCTCCCTGCCAGCCCCCATGCTTGTCCCTGGCAGCAGCCCCTTGCTGCCCCCGCTGTCCCACGCCGGCTGCGAATGTTTTCTGTTCCTACAGAAATCCAGCTGAACATAAGACCGCCTTCGCTTGCCAAACAGCCAGAGCTCTTCTCTTGCTTTTTAGTTGAGAGCAGCAGTGATTTTTGCTCAGCAAAGTCCAGATGAGAGGACCTCAGTGCCTTGTGGCAGACACACTCTGGGGGTGACCCATGGCTAACCCCTGTCCTGGCCTTTTGCAGGTCACTGTCTAACCCTGCATTTTGAGAAAGGCCTGTCAAAGCATGCAGTGGCAAAGCTGTGTCAAGCCCCTTCCTAGGAGCAGGGTTGGATTTGTGCCTCCAGCCCTGACCCACTTATTTTAGGGCTTTGAGGACCTCACCAATCCAGGGGCCAGGTACTGGTCATCCCATCTGGCACCACCTGAGCCGTACGGAAAATGCACCAGAGTGACAAGCCAGCAGCAACAGCCTATGGCTATGCTGACAACAAATAGCCATTCATCTTCAGCATCACTGAAGTGTTCACCCATGAACCTAGAGCAAAAGCATGGGAAAAATGAGGGAAGTGCCCACTCCTATAGGAGTCCCCCGAGAGGGCATTGGGTGCTCAGGGAGCATAGACAGCACGAAGAGTTCAAGCCTTCCAGTTAAATACGGGAAGGAGTTAGCAAGTCTTTGTGGAGGCGGATTAGAGGCAGAGGTAAATGCTCCTGCTAAGTGTAATCTTCCTGGTTAAAAGCTCAGCTCAGCCCCTATCCCAGCATCTTCTTTGCTTCTTACAAATATAGGAGACACAACTTCGGACAGCATTTTTTGGTTCCTTTGACCTATTTATAGACCCCAGAGATGGGGCAGAGCCTCTCTTCCTCTCCTTCCTCCTCAGTTTGGGTGCTGTTTGTGTTCCCTCCATCCAGTACCCCCTTCTCTATGGGATGGGGTTAGTGCTGGCAGCCTGGGACTGGTGCAGGTGGGAGCTCAGTCACCCTGCTTCCTCAGCAGAGGCTGTTCCCACTCCTCATCCCTTGTCCTGCAGCCATCAGCCACCAGCCCTGCGCTGGCCTCAGCTCACCCAGCCAGGACCAGCTGCTGAGATAACTCATCTGCATCCTGCGGGTGCAGCAGGAGGGGGATTATGGCTCGTGGGTCAGGGCAGGTGAAGGCAACTCCTGGTGATATGGAATTGGGCTGGTGAGAGGAACAGGGCACTCTGCCACCCCACATGCCAGGGAGTAGCCATATCCATAGCCCCCGATCAGTGAGACAATGCGTGAGAGGATCAGGGGCTACGATGGGTGTGAAACACATAGGAATCCCACCTTGAAATAGCAGAATACATGACTATATAGAAACATTTCACCTCTGCTCTCTCTAAAAGCCCTGTTCCCAACAGGGTTAGCAGTAGGTGGACACAAGAGGGAGGAAGCTCTGCTTGGACCATCCTGCCCCATGGCAGTAGCATCCTCGGTATCTTGTTCTCCCTATCTCCACAGGTTGTGTACCCCTGGGTCTTAAGTCTGGAGTAGTGGGCTCTGGTGGGCAGCACCATGAGGATCATGGATTTACTGGGATTAAGATATTTTCCATGCATTCAAACTAGCTGTCATGAGTCCAGACCTATCTAGAGACCAAAGGATGAGAAGAAATGGGGGAGAGCCCAAGGCCCCTCTGTCTCCATCCTCACCCTCACCCCCAATCTCACCCCTAGCCTGAACACTATCCCCATCCCCAACCCCATCCCTATCTCCTGGGCTTGCAGGAATGCTCAGGGCACCGTGCCCTCTCTGGGGCCAGGACACATCAGTCTGCCTGTGCAGGCACGAGGGCTAGGTGGCTCCAGGAGCTTGTTAACCTTAATCCTCCCCTGGATTAATACTGAGGGGAGCTGGGGACAGTGGTTAAACCCAGAGGAGTGCAGCACAGGAGCACAGCGCAGGGGTGATGAGGGGACAGAGGGTGCAAGAGAAGGGCAAAGAGAGGAGCAGGTGGTCCCATAGCCTAATCAGACGTGGCCATGGATTGTGTGGGCATGGTGCTTGGCCCAAAGGGACAGGCAATATGATGGCTGAGGCATCATGAGTGACAGACGGGTGCTGCAGGGTCTGTCTTCATGGCTTGAAGCCCTGAGATCAGTCTAGAGGTGTGGGACTGTGAGCCCAGGATGGAAATCTGCTGTTGAAAAGATACTCTTTTGGGAAATGGTTCTTCTTGGGGCTGAGCTTTCAGCTTGTCTTGGAGGAGAAATGCAGGGATGCTCAGAGCCTACAAATCTGCTGGGGTGCTGCATGCCAACTGAGAACCTACCAGCTCTTAGCATCAGTGGTCCATCCCTAGGTATGCTAATGCAACTTGCATGCCCACACTGGGGAAAAGCATTATCATCTGTTTCCCCATTTCCCCATTAATCAGGGAGAAGTACCAACAATCCCATGTAGCCCCCTGACACCCATCTCTGGGCATCCCCAACCCCAGCAGAGTCACAGGTGCCCATGGATGAGGTTGGCATCCCCCAGCAGCACAGGTACCGTTCTCCTCTGGGCATTCCCACGCTGCTGAATGTGTGGGGCTCAGCATCACCCATGGATGGACCAAATCCTTTGTGCATCCCAGGAAAATGTCATGGGATATCGTCACCCATCCCACCATCACCAGTGTCACCTTGGACACGTCCTGGTGGGCTACCTTGTGGGGCTGCGGGGCCATGTGCCTGCCCCCTGTGGCAGCAAAGCAGGACAGGATGTGCTGTCCTAAGTGGCATCTTCACCAGATCTGATCCAGCCTTGCAAAGCCACAGCGCCTTCAATTCCCTTAGCACTCCAAATCTGCTACTGTGCATCTAAGCGGATTATTTTAAATACCCCATGATGGACTGCTCCTTTGTAATATAATCCAGCCTCGTGTGTCCCATTCCCCTCCTATTTGCTGTGATTTAGCTGCAGCTGTGACAGCCAAAATCTCCCCAGCTCCCCTTGCTCTGTAGGAATCATCCTTCATGCCAACCCTGTCCCCAGATCCTGCTCTGCTCCATGCTGTGGGACCCTGGGAATGCTCCTGTTGCCTCCTGTGTACCCTTATAATGCATCCAGGGCCAGATCCCAAGCCCTTCACCCAAAGAAGACCTGTGCAGGAGCACTCTTTGGATGGATTTTGCCTGCTCAAAGTCATCAAGCCTTAGCACATCCCAAACCCGTATTTTAGAGATGGAGCAGGATGGAATATCAGAGCCCTCCAGCTCCGCTTGTGGAGATGGCAGAGATGCTGCTGCTTTTCCAAGCACTCCCCTTTGGGGCTTGTCTGATTAATAAGGGCTTGTTATTTTCAAACTGTTTGAAATCGTGTTTATTTTATCCGCCGCCGGATCCCTGTGACTCAGGGCTTCATCGTTAACTGCCAAAGATGAGTGACAGATCCCGCTAATTACGGCTAATGATGGCCTTAAAGGATTCTCCACGCACACACGTGCGTTTGTGTGCACATATGCCGAGGGCCATTTATAATTTAAAGTGGGGAGACTCATTAATGTAAAGCATGCCCAGATTAATTGCCGAAAGGCAGCACTGTGGGGCCATGGGTGAGCAGGAGGTACCCAGAAGGAATCCGGATGGCAAAACCCCTTATTCTGCATCCACCCTTCTTGAAATTAAGGGACCCTTCAGCTCTAGGGAGGGATGTGTTGCACACATGGGGGTTTTTCTATTTCTTTCTGAAAGGGAAAAGTCAGAGCTGGATGCTCCACTAGCAGAAGGGATGAAGCCACTTGGATAGGATTCTGGCTGGAAAGAGCAGGCTCAGGTTGAGCCTGATGGCTTGGGAATTTGTCTTGGATCATCCATGCTGTTCCGGACCCCAGAACACTTGGGTTTCTCATGCTGAGACACTCCAGATGTTTCAGTTTAATGCTTCTATGGCAACAGCTGGTGGAGGCGGTGGAATGGAGCTGTGCTGATAAATGCACAGAGGACGGATGGTTATGGCTGATCCCGGAACACAGAGTGATGTTGGCCAGGTGGGGCATTATCAAAACTCCCAGCACTGCAGAGCTCCCAGTGTTTCTTCAAATGAAAGAAATCGGCCAAGAGAGCAGAAGATGAGCAGCCAACACTGAGGACCTTTGGGCTGCTGGACCAAAAAGCCATCAGGGCGGTTTGGATGTTCTGCAATGCCCTAAACTATGACTTCAGCTTTTACCAAGATCTAGAATGCTCCAAACTTTGTTTCTAGTTAACTTCTAGCAGATCAAGGCTGGCACAGCTGCCCAGAGAGCTGTGAATGCCCCATCCCTGGAGATGCCCAAGGCCAGGCTGGATGGGCTGCTTATGGCAGGATTTGGAACTCTGGGGGCTTTAACTTCCCTTTCAACCCAACCCATTCTGTGATTCTAGAGACTACCAAGCTCAATGCACCCGAGCCTCTGGTTATCTCCAGCATCAGCTGTCCTAGGAGCACTGCGAGCACTGCAGGGATGTGGGGCAATGTCCACTCTGCCATGTCTGTTCCCCCCTAGGAAGCTGCTTTTCTTCCCCAGGGAGCACAGGGAAAGTGTTTTCCACCATGCCAGATAAAAATGGATTCGCAATCCAATTTTACCCGAGTACCACTTCAGTGATTTTGATGGAGCCGCTCTCAATGCGCACTGGTTTGAGCCAGAGGACAGCTGTCGTGGTTTCATAGAGCAGAGGTTCCTTATCTGTGTCACCTTTGATTACTGTAATTGAAATCCTGCTCTGATCTGATCTGTGCCCCAGCATTTCAGCTGCCTCTGCAGCTCCCGGCTCGATCGGCCAAGTGACGTTAATAGATTTTAAAGCCGGGCAGGCCTGGAGAATAACCGTGTCACCAGCAGCCACCAGCCACTGCCACCCCCCTGACACCACCAGGATCGCACTGGGCTCAGCCCCAAACCAGAAGGGTGATACTTGCTGGAGCCATCCCAAAACATTGGACAGAAAGTGGGGAATTATTTCCGGAAAACACATGGAGGGGCTCAGTCCTCACCCCGGCCCCCTGCTTCCTCCCTGCCGTGATTCCTCCCCGTGATTATTGTTTGGCAGCACAATACTGTGGGTTTCCCTAGCCCCTTATCAGCCCTGGCCACATGGCTGAGGAGGAAAAGGGCTTCAATCCGAGTGGAGAGATGCTTCCGCTGGTAGCTGGTCCTGCTGTCGCACACCACGTCCCTGCACATTACCCCTATGCCTCTAACAGCAGGCTGGGCTCACCGTCTTGCTGCTACCCTCCACGCTCCATCATTAATTAAACACGGGCTAAAATTAGCTGTGAAGGCAGCACCACTGGGGTCTCCCACTGGCATCTGACTGAAGAATGCAGCAAGTGGGTCAGGCACGCCTCCCAGCCAAGGGTATCCTGCGTGCTTGGGATACCCCATCCTCTGCTGCATCCTTAGGGATGCTGGCAGAGCTTTGGCTCCGTCCGCATTGTGAGGATACTGGGAGCAGCATGATAATCTGATCAGAGATGGAGGAGAGGGAGTGCTAGCAGAGACCTCAACTCAGTTCAGCCACCAAAACGACAGCACTGACGTCTTCCCCCAGCTCAGCTTCTCAGGGTAGTGAGCAGAAATCCCTTGCTTCATCCCCAGCACTAGTGGGAGGCACTGCTCCCAGTGCATGGCTTGGCCATTCCCTGGGCTCAGCCATCCCATAGGTTTGGCCATCTCTTAGGCTCGGCCAACCCGGAGGCTTTCCCCTCTTCTCGCTGCCTCATCTTCACTTGGGCCAGAGCAGCTGGAGAGGCGAGAGGCTCCTTCTGGGATTGCAAGTGTGCATCCTTGTCGTGTTTCTCCCCGCGCCCTGGGGGATCTGTTATTTTTAGCTGCTCTCCCTCTCTCACGTTGCTAGCTAGGCTCTTGCTCTCTTTTTTCCCCCCTCCCCAGCGTTAATTTGTTTGCACTGTATTATCTTCAGATGAGGGGAGCCACAACCAGACATCTGCACAGGGGACCGCTTGCCTCCATTTGCCCACTCCGTGCAGTTTTCAGATGAGTTTCCCCCATTTTTTAACACCCTCCACTGCTCAAGGGCTCTCCACTGCCAACCCCAAGGGATGAAATATGGGAAGGGGCAGTAGAGGGGCAATGCAGCCTACAGATGCTCTGGCCAGGAGAAGGCTCACCCCCTTCCTTTTGGCTGTCTCACAGGCACTCTGGGGCTGATTTCCCAAGCCAAGTGCTGGCTGCTTATGGCTGCATCCCAAAATATCGCCTGAAAGGAAAGCGTCCCCGCTGCCATCCACATGCTGCCCTGCCACCATTCCGTCACACTCTCGGGGGCAGCAGGAGATGCCCCCACATTATTTATAACTCCAATCCTTTTCCTGCTCACTGCACCTCTCCCCTTCCTGGCACACCGAGGAGCACATCGCAGCAGCAGGAATGGCACACAGACAGTGACGCAGGGGTGACCGCCGCACACTGGGACAGCTGGCTCTGTCCCCTGCCAGCAGTACAGCCCCAAGCAGGACCTGGACTTGGAAACTACCCAGGCTGCACTCTGCCAAAACCCTGCTCTGGAATGGGGACACCTCATCCCCGCTTTTTCTCACAAAGGAGCTGAAGAGGTCACATTTTCTCCCCAGCTTGGGGCAAGGAATGGCAGTGCTCCTGTCTCCAGTGCTCTGTCTCCTGCCCCAATGCTTGGCTTTTCTATGTCTGTGGATTTATATATATATATATATTTGTGTGTGTGTATGTGTGTTTAGTTGTTGTTTTTTTTTTCACAAGCCTTTGCTGCATGGTGAGTAAAGGCATCCTGCTGTCTGAGGGCTAACGGCTTGCTGGAGAGATAATAAAGCAAAGGGGAGTAAATTAAAGTGCCTATAAATAGCAGCAGGAGAGGAAAAGGAGATGAAGTCATCTTCCTTCAGCTGAGCTGGTATTTACATCACTGCTTCCCTTTGCCTTCCCTCCCCCTCATCCAGACTGGGAACCAGCCCCAGGGCTAGGGGTCCTGCAGCAGGCTCTGTGTGCCCCCCAGACCCCAAAACATCCCCATGACCCTGCACCGGGTGTGGCTTTGGGGACATGCTGGAGGGCACAGTGGGGAGCTCTGGATGCAGCCCCAGCCCCTGCACTGGTGGAGTCCCCAGGGTCACCCACCCCACTAGTGACCTCACTGCCACTATCCCCATACCCGTGGGGCCCCGTGCCCCGCTGCCACCAGGTATATTTACGCCTGAGTCAGGATGAGGTCACAGCGCGGTTTCCTCCGTGTCAGCTCCCGGCTCCTATTCCCGGGCTGTTTTCACACACTGCCATGTTATTGCTGGGTATTTATAGCTATTTGACAGCAAGAATTAGAAAGCGGCGGCTCCACATGCACCCCAAAATAATATCGGTGCCGGGACGTGGGGGAGAGGCCAGGGCCTGGGCCAAGGCACGTGTCCCCTGCCTAATAATAATTCTTTGCACTTTATATATAGCACCGCAGCTTCCCAAAGTGCTTTGCAGGCATTTAATTAAGCTTCCCAACATCCTAATGTGATGACAGTTGGGTAATGACCTCCTCCTTTTGGATATGGAGAGCAGCAGGACCTGTCCGGTGGCACGCAGTGCGGAGGCACGGCTGTCCTGGCTCATGGTGACATGACCCCAGTGGACCCAAAAAGGGGATGGGGATCCATTGAATCTCAGCCACCCCCTGCTCAGTGCAGGGTAGGGATGACCAGTGCCGCCTCAGGGTACGAGGACAGCAATGGAGACGTCACCACTGCGCAGAGAGCAGGGACAGACACAGCTGTCCAACATCTGGATCAGCAGGGAAGAGATCAGCTGACAAGTCTGAAGGGCTGATTTATGAGCAATATTAGAAGCCGTAATCCTGCCTGGCCTGGCCACCCTGCAGGGACCTGAGGCGATGACAGGGACCAGATATATTACAAAGCAGGAAGGCTGGAAGCAGCTGCAGCTCCTGGGTGGCTTGGTGTGGGGATAGGGATCCCACAGGGATGGACCTCTGTGGTCTTCAGGGTCTGCAGTTTGGGCCACCAGCACTCTTCTTCCCTACTGCATCCATCCATGCTGTGCCAGTACCGGCAGCACCTGCTGCGGTCCGGCAAAGATGGGCACAAAGTGTCACTAGGCAGGACAGTCAGAGCACTGGGACATGGCCAGACGAGGGCTGGGGCTTAAACCACCAAAGGAGAATCTCCAAACCACAACCAGACAAGCAGCACAGTGAGCCCCTTCCTTGCACCATACCCGCAGAGGATGGAACCATGCGAGACTGTCCCCAGGCAGTGCCACCAGTTCTGTCCCCTCATCCAGGTATCACTTACCGGGGGCTCCTGGCACCTCGGCCGCCTCGCTAGCTATGATGAGTGACTCGATGATCCTTGTGCAGAGCTCAGGGTTTGCCTCAGTGCTGCGAGGACAATGGGGTGAGCGTGAGGATGGCAGCAGCTTGGTGTCCCCAAAGATCCCTGAGTTGACCACCCCAAATCATGTAAGGAGTGACACGTGGAGAGATAATGGACTCAAGTTGCACTAGGGGAAGTTCAGATTGGATTTTAGGAAAAATTCATTCTCTGAAAGCACAGTGTTGGCACAGAGTGCTTACGGAGGTGGTGGGATCACTATCCCCAGAGGCGTTCAGGAGCCATGGAGATGTGGCACTGAGTGTGCATGATGGGGTGGGTTGGGCTGGGTGATATTAGTGGTCTTTTCCAACCTTAATGATTCTAAGAAATTGCCTCCCAACCCACACATTTCCATACAGCATCCGCAACAGCTGTGGGACATGGATGGCCGAGGGGTCTCACCTGGAGGACGCAGGGCGGAGGAGCAGCTCCCCAAAGAGCTCCCCAAGCAGCTGTGCTGACAGCCGGTTCTTGCAGGCAGCCTGGCAGAGGTTGCTGAAATGCCGGATGAGCTCCCTCAGCAGCAGCATGTGGAGCTGTGGCAGGGCTGGGGGGGCCAACAGGGCTAGGGCACGCTGCCCACAGTCCTCCACGCTCAGGGTCTCTGCAGCAGAGGGAAGACATCCTGTCATTGCTATGAGGGATACAAGATATTGCACGATGAAGGGACCTTCCCACTCGTCATGTTTTGGGGCTGGATCCTGGAGAGCTCAGGACTCATCTCCCAGAACTTTTGCTTTTTGGTATCTTTTCTGAAAGCCCTGGGGTTTTGCTTCTGCTCCTTGCAGGACTGGACTGCAAGGGGAAGGATTGGGCTCCGAGGCAAGGTGCTTCCCTTTGAAGTTGCTAAACGAGGCAACCCAGCTAATTGCTTCCTAATTGCTTCTTTATCCTTGGAAAGGAGGCAGCCTTTGATTTCTCCTCTCCAAAGGGGAATAGGAAGGCAGTGTCCAGGTGACCCCAGCCCAGCAATATTTCTGCTGGCACCATTCCTGCACGGGGCTGTGCTATCCATTCACTTCCTCACTCAGGCAGAGCCGTCCCCATGATCCCTTCTGCCCTCACAAACACCTCCCCCACTCGGGACACACGAGTCATGGCCTGTATTAGTGTCATAGATATGTGGCCCCACAACTTAGGTTATTCTCTCTTGGGGATCCTGTGCCTACTGCTCTCCCTTTGCTTCCCCAAAATTTGCCATGTGGAGCATGGGATGCTGCCAGCTGACCACCTTTAGGATGTGCCCCTGGTGCAGTATTTCCAGAGAATGAGGAGAGAAAATGCTAGGGGTTTCTCAAAGCTCCACCACACAAAACATGAGGAGAGCCTGGCTCTGCTTACCTTGAGCCATACAGAGCAGGTCGGTGCAGAGCGTGGGAGGGACAAGGGGGACTGGCAGCTCCTGCAGGTACCACTTCAGGGTCTCTGCCAATGTCTGGGCATCATATTCCTCCATGTCCACGTCTGAGGCATCTGCAAGAGATCCAGCAGGAGCCCTGAGTTTCCCACCATGGGACAGCACCCATACTGTGGGCTGAGCCCCTGTCCAGGTCCACTCCAGACATCAGGCACCAGGTTGTGATGGATCAGTGGTTGGACTTGATTATTGTAGAGTTCTCTTCCAACTTTTAATGATTCTATGATTCTATGGGTCTGTGTGTGGGCACGGTGGGGATGGGTTGGTGGTTGGACTGGATGACCTTACAGGTCTTTTCCAAGCATAATGATTCTGTGATTGTATGGAATGATGCAATGCTGCGCAATCCCATGACTGCGGCAAAGCATGTGAGGAAGGCTGAGATCATCCCAAAATGGGGTCAGCCCTTGGGAAACACGTCCCGTGCTCCATTGGAGTCCCATGGCCAGGCTTGCCAAGGGGACATTACTTCAACTGCCCGTCGAGGCATTGCCTCATGCGTTTGTCTTGGAGGTCCCAGCCCAGCCAGCTGCTGGGGGGGGACGCATCCCCTTTGGCAAAGATGTTGAAGTTTCAAAATCTGGCTCTGATCCGAACTGGAGCCAAACATAAAGGTTTTGAAATTTTCCTTGCCGAAGAAATGTTGGAGGGGGGTAGGGAGGAAGTCCCAAGCTATTTGGGACCAATTGAGACAGTGCATTTATAGAAACTGAATTTCTCTCCTCTAAAGGAGAATATCAGAAAATGGACCAGACTTTGCATTGTCTTGATGGTGATGTTTCAGGCCCTGCATGGCTGTGGTCTAGAAGCAAGGGATTAGGTTTGCCATGTCCTGAACACCCTTCCTTTCCCCTCTCTCTGCATTTTTATCCCCAAATGCAGCTTTACTGAAAGCAAGAGTGTTCGGGGAGGTGCTCCATCTCCAAACCCACAGCATTTTTTAGCAAAAAATGCTTTGAGCCTCCAACCACTTCAACTGGCCATAGAGACTGTAAGCCCCAGATGGTGGAAAACCATATTTCTTAAGGGCAGGCCATGGAGCACCCAAACTTTCATCAGGATTTGGACACTCTGAGCTGGGTCTTCTCTTCCCATCCACCCTCTTGCTGTGTGCTTGGAGAGCAGTTCCCCCAGAACATCCCCACCAGGATAGTGCCCATCTCCCTGTCCAGCTCCTCCAAGATCACAATCCATGGCAAGTCCCTTACCAACAGGACTACAGTGCCCAGCTCTTGGCTCAGTGACCAGAAAGCAAACAGATTGAACAATCCCAGGGCAAAGCCTTTAACCCAGAGGCTGGAGACGCTACCTCATCTTCAGGAGTGAGCACCCTGCTAGCCACAAACCAGCCTTGAGCCTGACAGGGTGGCTGCGAGAAAAGCCACTGTACCACTATGACCCATGTCAAAGGAGCATGGGGATGTGCGGGATGCCAGCAGGGAGAGGAGAAATGGAGAGAAGTGGAGAAGTACCCATGGGAAGAGTTCATCTGTCACGTTCCCATCACCAAACTGCACAATTGGAGCCCCCCAACCAGCCACCAGTGTCCCATGAGATGCTCTAACCCCTGCATTTCGCTGAAACTCTCCAGCTTTGGAGGTGATGAGAAAATGGGCAGCAACAGCCAAACCCCAAACCTGTTCCACCCCTCCAGTTGGTTTGAGCTTGCTCTCAGACATCGTTTCCATGCCAGAAACCCTCCTGCATCTGCCCTGGCTGGGCACATCCCACCACGGAGGTCTCACTGGGGATCCATCAAATGATGCTCATGCAGATTGGGGAGAGCAGCCGCCGCCTGTTCTGTGCAGGGAAGGGGATGCCAATGGGTACTGCCCGAGGCAATTAGCCTGCAGCTCTGCTGTGGCCTAATTAGCTCATTTTCATAACTGGGCATAGACTTAGGGGCGTGTTCAAAGGGAAGGCTCAGCCGATATCAAAGCAAGAGTGGAAAACATCCTTGCACCCAGAGAGAGCTGCGATGGGGAGACCGGAGGGGGGTTACCCTGCTGTCAACAATTAATTTCAGGTGGGAGTGCTTCCATGCAGTCTCAGTTGCTTAGATAGAAATGGCCCCACCCTGGTGTCCCCATCATCCTGGGCATGTCTCCTGCCCTAACTCCCCTCCCTGGTGCTGGCTTTGGGGTGCTTGGAGCTGTGCCCCATGGGATGTTTGCTGACAGCTGGGAAGGGTTAAAGGGAAGAGTGGGCAGGGAGCTGCCCCCGCTCTGCTATCACAGGGAGATGATAACCCCGTAAGAAGCTAATGATGCTGCAGAATGAGTCACTGTCCCCCACGCTCTCCAGATGTTCCAGCCCTTTCCTGGAGATCCCTGTCCTCTCCCCAGCCCATGTGCAAGGACAGAGGGACCCCATCCGGTGCCACAAAGCAGGAAAACACCCTCTAAGCCCCCAAAAGCCCTCCTCAGCCCCATACCAATTCCCTAAGCACAGAGCATGGTATGCATATGGGGGTACCCCAGAGAGAGCGAAAGGTTAGGGGCTCCCTTCCCTGTGGGAGCTGAGACCCTGCAAGGCAGAACAAGGGAAGCCCCCCCGGGGCAGGGGCTGAGGCTGAGTCAGGCTGGGTGAGAAATGATAGGATATCTCCCGGCAGCTGCAGCAGGGAGCTGTGAGCTGTAAGACAGCCCCATGGTGTGTGCCTAAATTGCGGCAAAAGGAAAGTAGGAGGATGCTTGGCATGGCCCAGAAAAGGCTGGGGGTTTTGGGAACAAGAGGATTGAATGGAGCCTGGGAAGCAGCCATTCTGCCCCATTTGTGCCATGCACATGGACAGAGGTGATGGCTGCATCCCATATCCCACAGCCAGCTCAGGGATCCCATGTGCCCAGCACCTGCAAGGAATCGCATGGGCTGAGCTGCGGTGTGATGCCTCTGGGTCTGAGGTCCCCATGGCATAGTGGTACCCCAAACTTTGACATCCGGTGCTGAATAAAGATTAAATCAGGACCTTTCTTCCCATCCATGCCTGCTGAAGGACCTGCTCTCCGAGCCTCCCAGATATGCATCCCATTTGGGGGATTTCCCTGTGGAATTTCCCTGCCTTTGACTCAGCCTTATTGTCATGTCCCTGTGCCAGCCCTGCGGTCACCCTGAGCTTGGTGACTGCGGCACAGCCCTGCCCTGAGCTCCTTCAGCCCTGGCTGGGATTTTCCCCACCATACACCCCGGTTTGGAGCGCTGGGACCCCTCCCTGGAGCCAAGATGGGGAAGGTGTGAGGCATGAGTCACAGGCAGCCACTGCCACTAATTCACCCTTCTTTCATCCCCACCAAATATAACAGATGAACTCATGCATCCTCCCAGGCTCTGACCGCTGCGGGATTTATTTACAGGTACAAATGAAGAATAGAGCCGCAGGCATTGGGGTGCATGGAGTAAAGTCATTGTGATGGGGCTGACAGCATGGCGTGGGGACACCTGAGTTCTTGGAGGCTCCATCCTTTTGAGAAGAGGATGGGGGGACACAGCCCCCATCGTGCGCTGATGCTGGGGAGCGATGCGAGCACCCTGCTCCGACCCACTGCATTCTGCCCAGCAGCAGCTCACAGAGCCCACCGCCACCGCTAATCCCCACCGAGCCCTGACCTAATTCCTGGGCACGTGAGCGTGTCTCCAGGCAGACTGTGCTGCGCTGGGGCCGGAGATCAAAGGAGGGAGGATGGCAGTATGGCACCGCACGGCACCGCTCGCCTGGAGACAGCGGCTCCAATCCACTCTGCTGCTGCGGGATTCTCCCTGGCACCCGGCAGCTCCTGCCAAGTGGCTGCTTCAGCGCAGTCACGAGGAGAAGGCAGCTCCAGATTGATACCTGGAGACAGTGCAGGGGGAGAGGACATCACCTATCAAAGCAGGAGGGACTTGCATGTTTCATGCCAATGGGCAGTGGCATCAAACAGTGGCATCACTCCAGTCCCGGTGTTCAGCTCTGATCTAAAAGCTGCACTAAAGTCATCCTCTTAGCAGTGCTCAGATGTCCCCCTCTTGCAGGACGCTGCCCTGCTCCCGTGGCAGCAGGGACAGCACCTCGATGAGTTCCACTATCCCAAATTTCAATGTGTTGGAGTAATGGAGCAGCTCTGGGGCTGGGGGACACTTGTCCCCCCCATCCCACCTGCACTTGCAGCTTTGACCCATCCCATCCCCATTCCATCCCCATCCCCATCACTGTCCACATCCCCAGAACCGCAGCCACCACCAGTCCCCATGGGAGTCATTCTGGGGGAGGCATAAGGGCTGCCATGAGGCCATGGGTACACAACCAGAGGAGCCTCCCACTCCCTATCAAAATGTGAGATGCTCTTGTAATGTAGGGAATGCTTCATTTTCTCAGACATGTTAGGATCTGGGAGTTTGAAAACCAGCTACTTCAGCCCCTTCTCCTTTTTCTTGTGTTTTCTAGAAGTTTTTCCTCTCCATCTGCCAAACAGCAGCATGAATAGGGCATTCACTGGGACCCCGATGCCTCTTCCCCAGACCTGCTTTTCTCCCCAGCTGAGGCAGGATTCAGTTCCCATATCTGATTTCTCCCCATTCCCCAAAATTGACCTTGACTTTTGCCAACAGAGATGGGGTCCTGGCCATGGGAATGGAGACTACAGGGAGAACGGGGCCAAGTGTGACTCTCACATGCAGATTGTGCCCACTCCCAATCCTCTTTTCTATCACTGATGTTTTATAGCCCAAACGCTACAAAACCCTGCAGGAGGATGCAGGGGGAGCGATGTCTGCATTCTGCACAGGGCTGAGCATCACCCCCCAGCCATGAGCTGGGGGACCCCCACACATCCCCCCGTGGGAGCCTATGGGGAGCACTGGGGGCACACAGTGCCTGTTCCCCCGCCCGGCAGGGACTCTGCAGCCAGAGAGCAGAGAGCAGGGAAGCGATGAGGTCATGTTGCTTAATATAGAGATTTCATCACAGCCCTTCTCCCCAGCAACACGGTCCGGCTGCTGCCGGCTCGGGCACTGCGGGGCTGTGCCTGCAGCCTGAGTGCCGCCCTCAGGTGCAGGGCATGGGGTGCCTCAGTGCCCCCCACTTCCAGCAGCAAACCCCGTGTCTCCCACCTCCTCAAATAGGAGCTTTATTTTCCTCCTTCCTTTTTCTCTATTGCACTCACACGCTGTTTCTCCAATAGAAGCCTCAGAAGTTTGCAAAACATATATTTTTTTTTTCTGAAAAAAAAAAACCCACCCAGCTTCTAGTAAAGGGCTCTAGCCAAAACCAACAATCTTTTACTTTCTGCCACTGACACTGTGTGCCAGCGCCCTGCAGTCTGTCCCATCCCCACTGTTGCATCCGTATGGGCAGCACCCCAGCAGGACCAGATGAGTGCAGGGGGGCTCAGTGTGGGCAGTGCCTTACTGATCCATACGTAGGGCCATAAAAAGGTTGGAGACTAACCCAGCCCATGCTGATGGTGGCAAATACTCAAGGGACACAAGGAAGGATGCAAGCATGGACTCACCTGCCAGAAGAGCCTCCTTCAGCTCAGTGTTACCCAGCACAGCAGGGTCTGATCGGTAGAGCAGCTCACTGTCGAGACCTGTAGAACAGCAGGGAGACAGGGATCAGTCCTAGAACCTCAAATCCTGCCTCTGACATGCCTGTGATAGAAGCAAGCAGGGACCCACACTGCAGGATCCCTCAGTCTGCGCATGCTGCATGGATACCAGCATGCTCAGGGCGAGGGACAGCTCTGGCAGTGCTCCAGGAGCACCAGTGACCATTGGCCGAGTGGATGGCTGCCCCTTGGCTGCCCATACCTTGCTTTTCGAGTGCCTCGATGAGCCTGGCCACGGTCAGCAGTGCCTGCTCAGGGAGGGCTGGCTGCTCAGCATGCTCTGCCTGCCCCAAGAGCCCTGTTGGAGAGAGATGGGGAGAAGGGCTTGAAGTGTGCTTCCTCCATTGCCAGTTTGTTGTGTGCATTGCTTCCCTCCCTCCCCCTTTCCTCTCCCCCTTTCTTTCTTCCTTCCTTCCCTTCTTCCTTCTCTTCTTCTTTCATTCCTTTCTTCCTTCCATCCTTTTTTCTTTCCTTCCTTCCATCCAAATTTATTTTCCCTGTTGGTTCCCCCAATAATCCTTTAATGGGAATTTAAATGCCTTTTTGTACTCAGTACAGAAACTTTGGAGATATCTGAGACTGCTTTAAACATTAAGGCTTTGTTCCTCAATCAGTATTCAAGAAATGGAGTCCTTAGGTAATACAAGAACCATAACCCCATCTGCACATGTGTTGACACAGTATCTCACAGTATTACCACCCAGAGAGAAGGTGAGTCCATAACAACTACCTTCATAGTCCATTTTACTTCCTTTTCTGTTTTTAGTAATCTCTCACTTCCAACCAATGATGTAATTAACATTTCCCAAGAGATTACATCAGTCTGTTTGTGTATGCTCCATCCATCCACCCACCACCCATCCATTCATCCATCTCTCTCCCCTCCAGGCTCCTTAGTGTGGGATCAGGCCTTCTGATGAACATCTCTACCTGTGCAGGTTATGCACCTGAGGTTGCCAGAGGGAATGCCTCAATGGGATATCAGTGATGGCACAGAGGGTGCTGCTGTCGCCCCTGGCTTGGCCGTGCCCTCTGAGATCACCATAGTACTACTGGGGAATATACAACATCTGGAGAAGCTGATGTCTCAAGAGCTCCTCTGCCTGTTTTCTGCAGCCAGCTGATCTGTTTTAGTGGAATTGTATTAAAAAATAATAGTTAATTAAATAAAGGTGCTGTGCTTCCCACAAAAGCTGAGTTCAGTGTGGCCCTGTGTTTGTTCCCTCTTCCATTCATGACATGACTGAGAGGTCCTGGAGATGATGCTCATGGGAGGTGATGTTCATGGGACAACCAGGCAGGAGCAAAACAGCCTCCAAGCGCCTAGGAAGACCCCATGCAGCAAACAGCACTTGGCTCCATACCAAAGCCATTTTTAGGAAGTTATTTAATTTTAAAAAGACCACTCCTTCCTGTGGTTCCAGCCCTGGCTCTGGGCATGGCTTGGAAATGCATTTCTTTCCTTGTGAGCTGAACCCTTCCTCTGGCTGGAGAAAAGCCAGGTCACCCTGTTTGGGGTCCCAGGGTCCCCAGCTTGCCCTGCAGCTCAGCAGATGCTGTTCTTTTCCAAAAAAACCTCCAAAGTTTGGAAGTTTTCATTATAGGGAAAATCCCAACAGCTAGAGCATTTTAATTCAAACCAACATTTAGTTCAAAACCACTCATCGTCCAGCAGACAGATGTACCCTGTCGCAGTGTCCCTGTGCCAGGTGACAGTGCTCACATCCCCATGCAGTGGCACTGGCAGAGGGGACAGGGACAGAGCGTGCCCATAGGTGGCAGCACCTCTGCCCCAAACCCTGCTCGTAGTGGGTCAAAATCATCTTGGTTTTACCTATTTTGTTCATTTTATTTGATTTTCCACTTGCCCAAGCCTTGATACATGCAGTGTGGGGAGGGTCTGTGTGGAGGTTGAGGACATGCTGGGGCCTGGGAGGTCAGTGGGAGACCCCCACCTGGGCTTCACATGTGAGGCAGTGATTTTTTGGGACAGAAGCTGCTGTTTTGGATTCCCCGACATGCAGCCAAGCCCCTGCTTGCTGTTTCCATGTGGGCTGGCAGCTCTCATTACCCAGAGGCTGGTGATGGATGGCCACAGCCACACGGTCTCCGTGACCGGGGTTGATCCCAAGATGTCTGCTCTACGGCACTGAGTTTGATAGGGCTCTGCCCTCTGAATAGCTCAGGGAAGAGGGCTGCTGGTGTGCCTCTGGGCTTAGCTGGGCAGGGGACACGGATCCGTTTTGCCCATTCAGGATGGCTGCACACAGCTGCTCGCTCCTCCTTACTGGTGCCGCAGGAGCAGCAGGACTGTGGCTGCCTTGGTGCATTCAGGGCATGAACTGTGGATGGTCACCCACATTTTGACAAGGAAAGACGGAGGTGGCTCCCAGCCTCCCTGCTTGCAAAGAGCTGCAGGAACTGCATGGCAAAGCCCATGGGCAGCAGGGTGGCAGCTGTTGTCAGGGGATGTCGTCACTGGCAGCACTGCTGTGAGGGGGAGGGATGGGAGCAACCAGAGGATGCTCTGTGCCCAGATCCCAGGCTGGATCCCACACAACTGGGAACAGCTGCAAAGCAGAGCCTGGAAACCTGCCGTAGATGCTATCCCTGCTCCCATCTCTCTGCTTCAGACAGCTCCCAGAAGCAGAAAAGCAGCTCCCAGCATTTTATTGGGGTCCATCTGGGCCCTCCTAGTGGGCGCACCCCCAGACCCATGTCCTGATCAACCCAAGGGCTGAGCAGTTCCACTGCTGCTGTCTGGAACCATATTTTGGAGGGGACTCCTCACCAGCAGGTGCCCATTCTGCTCCCCCAGCCCTGCACAGCAGTGATTTCTCTTCTGTCACATCTCACAGGAAAAGAGGATCATAGTGTGCAGGAGTGGGAACTAGACAATCTTTGAGATCCCTTCTAACCCAAGCCATTCTGTGATTCATCCTAGGATTCCCACATCCCCACACTCACCCCAGGGCTGGCCAGTGGGCACAGGGGTCCCGGCGGGTGGCGGGGGCAGTGGTCGTGTCTTGGCCTTGGTGGTGCTGATGCACACGGGGCCCAGGTATTCCACGTAGGTGCCAGGGAAGTGCCCGCGTTCCTTGGTGCGCTCGTTGAGGCCATGCAGCCAGCCCTGGGGGCTGCGCTCGTCTCCGTCCTTGTAGTTGGGGGCAGAGAGTAGTGCAGCCCTGCTGACAGTCAGCAAGTCCCCAGGGCTCAGTGCCAGGTCCTCGTCCCGGTCCTTCTGGTATTCGTAGAGCGCGCGGTACTGCAGCCCCTCTGAGGAGGCCATGGAGGGGATGGAGCAGGGAATGGCGAGGAAGAAGAGACTGTTGCCTTGGAGAGGGTATTCTGACTCCTCCAGTCCCAAAATTCCACGCTGATGCTCAGTGAGGTTGGCTCAGGGACCACTATGGTGGTGAGCAAACGCCGCAGACCCACGCGCTGTCCCTTTCTCAGCCCGGTCTCCTTCTGCCCTCCATCCTCTCGATGCTGGGGTGCTCTGCTGGGGCAAAATGCAGCTCATCGGTGCCCCCAGCCCACGCCGTACCCCCACCCAGCACTGGACAAAACCATAGCCGGGCCAGCACTGCTGCTGTCGCTCACCGAGAAAGTACGGCAAGTCTGGAAAGTAGGGCAAGAGATCAAGCAACGTGCTTTTAAAATAGACACACGGGCTGAGCAGCCGCCCTGCAGCACCGGAACAGCACACGGGGTTGTGCAAAAATACAGGATTTTAGTGATTTCTTTTTTTTTGTTGCTGTTGTTATTGTTAATTTTTCTTTTCTTTTTTTTTCCTTAATGGCTTTTAAATATCTCTGACATATAACGGCAGGGAAAGGACCCCTTCTGCCTCTAGGATTAAAGTTCATTTATTTGTTTATATATTTATGGACTAATATTTATTTATTTATTTATTTATAAATATCCCTCGGGCAGATAACAGCAGGGAAATCCCCCCCCCCCCACATTCCCCCACCCTTCTTTCCCTACGGGGAGATGGATGCAGGCGGCTACTGAGCTCTCTGTCCATCCATCCATCCATCCATCCGTCCACCCATCCGCCCGCTGCCCCCCCCGCCTTACCGGGCGCTGAGGCTGCCCCGGCCCCGGGGGGCGGCAGCGGTGCGCGGGGAGCAGGAGCGGAGCCGGCCCGGCCCCGGCGAGCAGCGCCGGGCGGTGATGTCAGCGTCCCCTCCTCCCGCCCGCCGGCACCGCAGCGCGGGGGGGGGGCCGGCCTGCCGGTGGAGGGGGGGGGAGGTATGCCGCCTGCCTGCCTGGTGAAGGGAGGAGGTGATCGTGGGGATGGGGTGAGCCGGAGGGTCCCCTCGGGATTGGCTGGAGCTGATGGCAGCTCTAATATTGGAACAAGGGGAGCAATGTGGTGTTGGGGGTATAGGGGTGATGGGCTGCAGGTCTGCATGTCTCAGCATCCAAACCATGCTCTGGTACCCATCCCTTGGGGACCCATCCCTTATACACCATCCCTTGGGCAATTATCCTTCAAGCACCCGTAATTGGACCCACTGTTGGGCATCTATGCCTTGGACACTGATGCCATTGGTACCTGCTCCTTGAACACTCATCCCTTGGGTACTCACGCTGTGGTACCCACCCCTTGGGCACTCGTCCTTCAGACATCCTCCTCATGGACATTCATACCTTGGACATCCATCCCTTGGGCATCCATCTTTTGGGCAACTCCTTCGAGCACCCAACATGGTCATCCATGGTTGGATATCCATCCCTTGGACACCTATTCCTTGGACACTTACCCTTTGAGCACTCACCCCTTGGGAACCCAACCCTTTGGACACCCACCCCTTTGGACATGCATTCCCGTGGCACTCATCCTTTGGACTCCACCCTTTGGACCCCATCCATTGGGCACTCACCTCTCAGCCATGCAGGAGCTATGGGGAACTGCCATAGAGAATCACGGCCCAAGGATGCTCCGCTTCCTATCTCTCATTTACCCAAAAATGTTTCCCAGTCCAAGGTAAGGGTCAGGCACCCCATGGAACAACACAAGGCAACACTCATGCATGCAGAGAAGCTCCTTAAAAATGAACGAGGCAATGATTAAGATTTAATAGGGCAGAACTTAATGGAGGGGGCTGGAACAGCAAAGCGCCTGGCTCAGCCATGCAGGGCTGTGCCCACCAGCAGCCTGTACCCAGGGCACTGCTGCTACATGCAATGAAAGCACCAGATCTCAGCTCTGTGTGCCTGGGAAACTCAGCAGAGCTCTTTCATTTGGGTGTGGCTGAGATGTCCAAATATTCAGCTGCCAGGTGGGCACATCCCATCTATTTCTGCACTTCCTTCCCTGGGGCCATACCTACAGGACAGAAATTAGCACAGCCAAAGGACAGCCCTTGGTGTGAGCATCTCCTGAGGATGCCCTCAGGGCGATCACTTCAGCATCCCACTCAGCTCTCCCTGCTCCCCATTTTGCTTTGGGAAACCCTGGTGTGATCCTAGCCATGGCTGTAGCTAAATGGAGCATAAATGCACGGCTGTTAACGTGGTGGAGTGAGTGAGGCTGCAAACATGGGGTTGAGTGTTCCCAGCTGGAGAAATTAAAGAGAAATAGGGTTTGATTCCCACTGTACACCAGCTGGTGCCACTCCTGGTCCCTGTCCTCCCAGCACCCCAGATACTGGGACAGATGGGCAGATGTTCCCAGCCACAAACTGATGCTCACTGAGCTGGGGCTACCCCAAAATCCCACCAAGCCCAAGCTGTGTGCTCTGCTCTCCATAGCCCCACATGGGGTTTGTTACCCTGTACTTCCCAGGGAGGGAAACTGAGGCACAGCTCAGTCAGTGTCCCCATGGACATTAATCCAAGCAAGCCTCGCTGGTTGGGAAGGACACGGGAATGCCACCGGGCTTGTCCTGCTGTGGGCAGGCCAGGAGAGCCAGAATATCCAGCCCTGGCCCCTAATGGGGCAGTGGGGAGCGCTCATCTCCAGGTGCGTGGGCAGGTGAGGGTGGGAAGCAGCCACAGTAGCACGTCCAGGGATTTTCCCTGTGGCTGTGAATGGAACTCCTTCATTGCAAATATTTATGGAATTGCCAGAATTATTTGTGTGCCAGCAAAATTCTGCTCCCCGAGCAGCACTTAGCGATGGCTCCAACTCCCCCCCAACCCAACCCAACCCAACCCAGCTCCCAGACGAGGCGGTGATGGGCGCAGGCAGCAGCCGGGCAGGGTGGCTCGGGCAGCAGAGGGCAGCAAGGCACCGAGCACCTCGTCGAGGGCCCTCGTGGCTTTGCCAGCCCCAGGGGGTGGCCCTATGGTGGTGGGGGGGGCTCTATCGGAGGAGGCGGCCGCTGCTCGGGCGTCCCCCGCTTAAAGGGCGGCGGGGCGGTGTGGGGCGGCAGAGTCGTAGCGTTGCGTCGGGATTGCTGGGGCTGTTCGCTGCTCAGGTAGGAGGGGGAGGGCGTTGTGGGGGGTTGGGGGGGGAGTAGCCGCGGCGGGGATGTGCTCTGGGAGGGGTTCGGTGGGGTTCTCTGTGTCCTAAACCCCAAGGAGGGAAGTTGGTGCTGGGTGTGGGATCCCGCTGGTAACGTCCATCTGCTCTCTCCAGGTGCAAACATGGGGTGCTTCACGTTCATCAAGGTCATGATGATCCTCTTCAACCTGGCCATATTTGTAAGTGCTCTGGTGGTTGTCCCTTACCAGAGTGACCTGGGTTTGCTGGGCCCATGCAGCTGGGATGGGGATACCGTGTGGACCGGATGATTGCAGTGGTCTTTTCCAGCCTTAATGATTCCATGTGTGCCCTAATACTGTGGGGTCTCCTGCTCCCATGGTCTGTCTACAGCTCGGTGAGGGAAAACAGGGGACAGTGCCGGGCTTTAGGGACAGTGTTTGTTGCATCAGCCACCTGAGTTTGAGTCTGTCCCTGTGCTGAGCTCTGGTGGGGTGCCCAGGAGCTGCAGTCTTGTTGGGTCCCACCTGCTGGGCTCTATGTAGGGCAGCAATAATTGTGGCTCAGGTGATGGGGTTCTGTTGGCCTGGTGAGGAGGATGAGCCTGGTGGGGGGGAGGGGGAGGGGATGGGATGGGATGGAAGCAGCCCTGTAAGGACTGTGAGTTACTGAGCTGCTGCTGCTGCCTGCAAAACACATGGAAATGTGCTGATGGAAATCAACCGGTTGAAGTCCTCCAACATAACATCATGGAGCAACAAGGCTGTTCCTCTCATCAAGAACCCCCCTCCAACTCCTCAAGCTCAGAAGCTGACACATCTCTCTTCTCCCCAGCTCGGTGGTGGGACCCTCCTGGGCATTGGTATCTGGGTCACAGTGGATGGCAAGTCCTTCTTGGATATATTTGGGTCACTTTCATCTAGCGTCATGCAGGTTGTGAATGTGAGCTACTTCCTCATCGTCATTGGGTGCATCTTGGTGGTGATCGGCTTCCTTGGGTGCTGCGGTGCCCAGAAGGAGAGCAAATGTCTCCTGATGATGGTAAGGACCTGTCAGTGCTTAATTATGCTTTACCAATCCTTGTTGGAGGTGGGCTGCTGGTGTGGGAGGTCTGGGGGATAGACTTCTCCATGGTAATGCCCTTCTGGTGTGTTCCCATATCATGGAGAGTTGGGTGAGCCTTGCAAAGACAGTGCTGAGCTCCAACTCTGCCCTAGAAAGGGTGGTATTGGTCACTGGGAAATCGGGGGGGTGGGGGATGGGGTGGTTCTGAGAGGGACAGTTGTTGTTCTGACCTCCTTCCCCCTGCTGTATCCTAGTTTTTCTCAGTGGTGCTGATCATCTTCATTGCTGAAATTGCTGCTGCTGTGGTGGTTCTGGTCTACACAAGTATTGTGAGTGGCATACCTAATTCTTGGGCTAGGCTGCTTTGGGAAAACAAGAGAGACGTCAGCCACCTGCCTATGTGGACAGGTGGGGATGGCCTGGCCATGTGGAGGGGCCGTCCAAGGAGCAGGGAATGGGGATTCCCATTGCCCTAAAGAAACAGGGGTTATCGTATAAGTTTTGCCCATTTCTTTCTTTCAAACACCTCAGTCTAATATCAGCCAAGGCTGGACATCTCATGGTAGGAGCCACATAGGAGAAGTCCCTAATGCTTCATGCTAAGCAAACCAACCCCTTATTATGTACTGGAAAATCCACCTGGGGAGAGAAGTGACTACTGCCAGCCTGTGCGCTCTGCCTCATTAGACACAGGAGAAGTCAACCGCAGGGCAAACGTCACACAACCCGGGGAGCCAGGAATGACTCACTCACCGTGCATGGCTTCGCTGCCAAAATATGGGGTTAGGGAGGTTGTCCAGCTGCCCTCGGGCTGATGCAGAGTGACGTGCTCTTGGTCCAGTTGGCCTCGACCCTATGGGCTGAAACCAGTATGGGCATGGGCGGCTCTTGGCTCCATGGAGCTCACCGGCATCTTCTCTGATGGTGTTTCTGTGCCTCTTCCTGCAGGCAGAGACATTCCTGTCAGAACTGGTGACTCCCGTCCTGAAGGAGAAGTATGGGGAGGACGATGCTCTCACACAGATCTGGAACGTCACCATGAATGAGGTGTGCTGAGCCCAGGAGCCTGCACCCCTGGGTCGGGGCCGTGATGCTTCCAGCACAGGCCTGGTGGTGCCCCAGATGGGGCTGTGGGGTAGAGATGGGGTTCTGTTCTGACTCTGCTTGGGGTCCAGAGGTCCCAAGGCTGGGGCAAGAGCTGTATGTTTCGAAATGTAGGGTGTTGCTCCTTGAACTCCCAGTGAGCTGGGCTGAGGGGGGTGGTCTGCTCCATGGGGCAAAGAGGGCCTAGGAGGAGCGTCTGGTGGGAGCATGAGCACAGAGACTTGTTGGATACTCTCACCATCCCTCCTTCTCTTTCTCCCTTTTAGGTCCACTGCTGTGGCCTGAATAACTACACAGACTTTGAGAACTCCCCATGGTATTTACAACACAACTACACCTTCCCAGGTCCCTGCTGCAGGTCTACGTTGCCGTGCACAGCTGCATTTGCAGCACAGACCAACGTCTCGGTATGAACACATGAGCAGCTCTGACTTTCCAGCAGGATCCAATTTGGGGGGCATGGGGAGAGGAATCCATCCCTCACCTTCAGCCTGAGCCCCTTTTTTTTTGTGTGTGTGTGTCTGTGTGTGTTGGGTCCCTGGGGGATGTAGTGACTTTGGCCTGTTTGCAGATGAACATGCTGCTCTCATTGCCTGGTTCTAAATCCCCCCATTTCCTCACCTCAGGGGGATGAGATAAATTGTCCTCTGGAACCTCCAGGCCATCTCTATGGTCATGCAGTTCTGGGCTTGGGAACCTGTTGTATCTCACTGAGACAATGGATCTCTGTGGCTGGAGATCACAGCCACTTGCTCACGCTCACCACTTGGTTGCCTTCCTCAGGGTTGTTTTGATCAGATCCTAGAAGAAATCAGGACAAACGCAGACGTGGTGGGTGGCGTGGCTGCTGGCATTGCTGCCCTGGAGGTGAGTCCCCAGGCCTTGCCATTCTGCTCCTTCCTTATTCCTCAGGGGCTGGTGCAGCCCCATGGGCCATCATCTGCCCTAGGGCGGCTACTGAGCCTTCCTCCCTGGGCACACCTGCCTCTTCCTCCTCATGGGTGCTTAGACTGGGTGCTGTGGGCTTGTGTCCCCATGCTGAAGGAACAGCTGGGGCTCTGACTCTCCTTTTTCCTCCCAGATTGCAGCCATGGTGGTCTCTATGTACCTGTACTGCTACCTGGACAAGAAGTGACCCTGTGAGGCAGCAAGAAGCCATACCTTCCCCTGCCCTGTGTTGGGGTGCTGCTGAGGGCCCCACCGCTCCCTGGGCCTGATGCTGTCCCATGCACTGTGATTTATAGCTGTGGTTTGATCTACTGAGCTGGGATCTGTAGAGTTTATACATTGTATATTTTTGTACTGATATGGCACAATGCATCTGTACATAGAGATTTTTGTTGTTTTGGAGGGAGGAGTGTTGGATCTGATCTGCTGAGGCCAGCAGGAAGTAGGGCACAGGCTGAGCTCAGGGCTGTGAAACAGGTGCTGGCCTGGTCCTGCCCAACCCCTGTGAGCAGGTGGCCGTGGTGCCTCTGTCATCCTGGCACCTCCCTGTCCCCAGCCCTGTGCATGGGGCTGGTCCTTGCCCAGTGGCTGACATCTGCATGCTGCTGGCCAGAGCCCTGCTCTGTGCTGCCCCTGCCCTGACATGAAGCATAGCTCTGCTCCTGCACCCTGCTGTGATTTCAGTGTGGATTTGTGCTGGGAAGGAAAAGAAGAAAGAATAATAAAAATCATCTTGGATATAAATAACTTTCTGCTGTGTTCAATAAACTCCTGTTCCTGCAGCTTCTTTCCACCTGTGCCTGCTCTGCCTTCTCCAGTTCATGCTGGAACTGAGCATGGCTGTGTTTGCACAACAGTTATGGTTGGGAGCTTTGCAGCTCACCTGCCCTCTGCCAGAGCCCTTATGTATTCTAAGCAGGGCTGGAGATGCAGGGGATTTTCCTGGTGACTGTGTAATCCAGTCCCCTCTGCAGACAGCCTTGGTACAGCCCTGCTCCTGGGAGCTGAGTCCAGTGGGATGGGGGGGTCTGGCATTCCCAAAGGAGAAGCAGCCTGTCCTCTTGCAACTGCCCCCCAACTGGGATTTCGATCCATTTTCACTGCTGTCCCATGAGGCTTTAATGCTGCATTGTGCCGGCCCTGTCCCTGCAGCAGGGCCAGTTGTGGGACAGGTGCAGGACCTGCTCCCACCCTGGGTGACTCAGCCTGGGGCCGTGCCGTGGGAAGGGCTGCCACTCTTCCTCCTCTTTCTCAGCAATGGTACCGGTCCCAGTTTCACCACAACCCCGTGACCTCAGGGCTGACGTCAGCGCTTTTTGTTCATATTCTCCCATGCCGAGCAATGGAAGAGCTGGCGCTGCCCCAACCCTTCCTGGAGGTGCCGGCGTTGTCTGTCCCCATGCTGGTGCAGGAGGTTTCTGCGGGCGATGCAGTTTCTGTGGCACTGTGTGATCCCCTCTGCCCGCAGGAACTTGAAAGACCAGTCTCTCCTTCCGGATGCGGATGGAGGCAAGGAGGAGACCAGTTCCTCCCTTCACTCTTTGGGGCTCAGCTCCTCCCGTGATTGTGGGGCAGCCATGGGGCGGAAGGTGTGAACCTGCCACATGGCTGAGTGTCCCTGGTGGAAGGTGGGGACTCCATCCCTGTGGGTTGGAGGCCCTGGCCCTGTGTAAGGTGTTTTCATAGAATCACATAATCATCGAGGTTGTAAAAGACCATGAAGATCACACAGTCCAATTCCAACCCACCCTACCATGCCCACTGCCCTTGTCCCTCGGTGCCAAATCCCCACGGTTCTCAAACACATCCCAGGGATGGGAACTCCCCCACCTCCCTGGGCAGCTGTGCCAGTGCCCAGCAGTGCTGTGACATCAGCAGATAAGGCCAAACTCCTTTGGTGCACGTGATAACAGCAGAATTTTCCTTATTGTCCCATCGTGGTGTCCTTGGCCTTGTGTTCCGGACAGCTGATGGGATGCGTGCGTGCGTCTGGGTGTGTGCACTGCCAGCAGCATTGCCCTGCACAGGGCTGAACAATGAGGTACAGCCACCTCCAGTCACATATCCTCCAGCCACATATCTTCCAGCCCCTCTGGCCACTTGGCTTCACTCTGAGCAGTGAGCTGGTGGTGGGAACATGAGCAGGGTTTGCTTTTTGCAAGGAAATCATAGAATCATTAAGATTGGAAAAGGCCTCTAAGATCACCCAGGCCAGCCTCATCCCACCTACCATGGCCACCGACCACATCCCTCAGTGTCACAGCTCCACCTGTGGCTCCTGAACACCGCCAAGGATGATGACCCCACCACCTCCCTGGGCAGCCTGTGCATCACAATTCTTTCTGAATAGAATTTTTTTCCTAATATCCAACCCAAACCAGCTCTGTTCTCTGCTGTCTTCTCCCATCTGCTGCTGCCCCCCAAGACCTGAAGAAATAGAGACAATCCTTTGATGCTCTCTTTGCCCCTGGTATCTGCTTTCTGGGCTCAAATGGGGAATTTGACCCTGCTTGAAAAGCAAGACAGAAAGTACTGGGACAGGGGCAGAGCTGCTTTCACACCTCGGAGCCCCAGAGTGGGGCTGGTGCACCTGCTGAGATAGGTGCCACACACCAGCCAGAAGTCCTGGATGCGTTTGCTACCAACATCACGTGCACTGGGGCAGGGTGCCAGGCAGGGCTTGGCTCTGGAGGAAATGAGCTTACTTCTCCTTTTTAATTACCTTTGGTGGGGGTCAGTGACAGTTGTCAGGAGGAGGAAGAATTGCAGCTCTTACAGGTTGTGCCCATAAAGGATGCAAATGGCAAACAAAGCAAACTCATTCATAGCGCCTGTCCAAGAAGTGCCAGCTGCGAAGACATCCCCTCCTAATGTTCCCATTGGAGAGCAAAGGACACCCTCGAAGGGCATGGGAGAAGTGAGGCATTGCCACCTTCACCTGCTCTTTCTTCCTCCTTCTCACCCCACGATAACCCCCTGGGGCTGCTGCAGGCGTGGGTGCTTTCAGGCAGCTCCATGCCCAGATTTATAGCAGGGCTATCAGATAAGATGCTGTCAGGGATAGCAGAAATGCAGGGTGCTAGAGCTGATATCAGAGCTGCTGAGTTAATCATTAATGCTGTGCTGGGCAGGACGCAGTGTAATAAAGTTCCAGCAACAATTCTTGGTGCCCAGTTGAAGATTAATTTGCTGCCAGGCTTTGTTGTATATGGATGGGAGGTGGCCCATGGGAGGGGCACAACCATGCTGGGTGCTTGGGGATAGTCCACTGCCACTGGGACCAAGGGAAAAAGTCTTTTCTTGGGGGCAGTTTCGGCACCTTGCCACCCCTTGAGACCTTGGTACCAGAGCTCTCTGTAAAGCAGAGGGTGTAAAAAAGGGAAATCTGCTCTCCAAGTTGGGATGAACTTGGGATGCCTCTCTTGCAAGAACAGGGCCAGGGCCAGCGTGTTCCAGGCATTGGCACCCCTATAGCATGGAGAAGTCTTCACCTAGGAGGATCAGGACATCATCCCATCCTCCCATCCTGAAGTCTTCGCCTTCAGGACACCTCCCTCCAGCCATGGGGCCATATTAATCATCATCGCAGTGAGGGCACTCCATGCTCCCTGGCACCTGTGGGTACTGAGGTGCCTACAGAACAAACATGATGCAAGAAGAAAAGCCACCAGAAATTATGCAAAATTACTCTTTCCCTCCCACCCCCAAGTTCTGGAAAGGTCAGATTTCATGCCAAGGCTATTTTGCTTTTGTTTAATTATCAGCCAGCTCCTGGGACATGGAGCAGCCTGGACAGGTTCTCCTTTGTAAGGCTGCACAAAGGCAGCGGGGGGGCTGTGGGGCTCAGACCTGGGAACCAGGATTTGGATGACACCAGGGCTGTGGGGGGACGGGATACAGGAAGGAGGTGGTACATCTCTGCCTCACTCCTGTAAACGGAGCTCTGAGAAAACTAATAGCCCTTTGGGCTTTGGTGTGTGTGGAAGGGGGGGGGGGGTGGTCTCACCCACACCCACCTACCTTCCCAAGGGCTGGGAGCTGGTACCCTATAACCCCACGGGGCTCTGCTGTTTCCACAGCACTCAGCTGGCAGAGTCCCAGCACTGCAAGGGTTGGTCTCTGGAGGAGGTGGATGCAATGGAGAGATGATGGCTCTTTGTGCCGGCGCTGCCAAGCAGCTGGGGGAAAGCCTCTAGCATCTAGCTGCGCCTAGACCCTGGGAGGCAATGGGAGTAGGCTGGGCCTCACCCTGGGGAGTGGGTCTGGGCTGGTTGGGACTGATGGCTGCTACCATCCCGGTTTCATTTAGGTCCTGCTGACAGCAGCCACCTTTGTGCCCTGCTCTTCTCAGAGCGCAGGTCCCACCCCAGCCTTTGCCAGCTCCCTGCTCCATGGGATGCACTGCTGGGAGAGGGGCTCCAAGCACCTCCTTTTTACTTTGTCCTCATGAAAGCACTTGGATTTAACAGCTCAGGCTGAGGCTGGCCTCATGTCTCCTCCTGCTGCCACTTCCTTGTGCTGTGACCTTGGGCAGAAGTTGGGCATAGAAAAAAAAAAAAAAACCCTCATAGCCTATTTCACCAAGAGGAAAGAAGCCTAAATTCAACGGGAGCAGTCAGAAAGAACTGAGACTTGTTCTGGCTGCTCACTGCCCCCACCCCAAGGGCACAGAGCTGGGAGCCGAGGGGAAAAGCAGGGGTGAGGGTGGTAGTGGGCAGCACAGTGGCTCATTATGCACAAGAGCCCATAGGCAGAATTTCCGTCGGTTACTGAACTGCAGATAATAATAACAAAAAAAAAGCTTGAGGAGGAAGCAGCAAACCTGCAGCAGCCACCCTGGCAGCAGGCAGGGCTTGGAGGACCTCTGCTGGCACCAGAGCTGCAACAGCTGCAGTGATGCTCAGTGAGAGACCTCACACTGGATCGCACCCAGGACATCATCATGTATACTATGGGCAGAGGAAAAAGAGGGGAAAAAAAACCCAACAGGACTGCCTCCTCTATGTCAAACCTACATCCTTTCCTATGGTTTGGGGTTCAGCATGCCATGCAGAAGGTAACCAGGCTCTGTGCCAGCTCTCCCAGGACACAGCAGGAAGCATAGAGCCTTTAAGGGCTGTTCCTTAGAAAATACATACCCAAAGTAGGATATCTGGACAAACATCTTTTAGTGCAGGCTCCTGGCTGTCACAGAGTTCTGTAGGTTGCACAGGATGTGGGTCTGTCCTTTCCAGACAGACTGGCCAGGGTTGGGGATTTGAGCCCAAGGTACACAAAACCAGATATGAAACACACCCAGCTCAACAGCTGTGCAATGTTTATTCTTGAAAAAATAATTCAATTCAGAAAGCGGCGAGCCCTGGGGATGCCCTTGCCCCCAGCACTACCACAGCTGCCAAACGGGAGCCTCACTCAGGGAATGGGGATGGACGGAGAAGAGCACCCAGCAGCTCAAGGTGGCAAGCAGAGAGGGAGGGGATGAGGAGCTCCAAGTCCATGGGGAGAGCCCTGCTGTTTTCCCTGGTCGCTGCGGGATGGGGAGCAGAGGATCCTGCCCATGGGACTGCCATCCCCTTAGCCCAGGGGTGAGAAGCAGGCCCAGCCTGAGCTCCACCAAACGAGAGGGGAAGGGGGCACTGGGTCAGGGAAGGGATATGGGGACTTGGGAACTGAGATGTCAAGGGCATCGCAGCAGAGAGTCACAGAGGTTCCTCCAAAGCTGTGCCTGAGGAGCAACTGGCTTTCCCACTGAGGAGGCAAAGTCCCTTTCCCATAGCAAATAAATGACCTATTTTTTAATACTTACAAAATAAAATAAAAGCCTGGTGATCCACTGCCTGTGGGTTGCCACACCAGAGCCCCTGAGAAGTGCAGCGCTGGGGGTGGCAGAGCAGGGAAGGGTTGAACCTGAGCTCCAGGGCTGGTACCGCAAAGCCTGAAGGGTGCCACCACCACCACCCTGCACCCTCAGGACAGATGTGCCACCTGGCATTCCTCTCCTGCACCTGCCCTGACCCAGGCAGTACATGCCCAGCAGCACTGACCCCACTGCTGGTGGAGCAGATTTGCTGGGCTCAACGTTTATTTTCCCTACGCTGGGCAAGGAAGAGAAGGGAATGGAGGATGGAGCCAGGGTGACAAGACACACCTTCCAGGACTGCCTCCTTGCAGGCTGAGGGCTGCTGGCTCTCCACACTGCTTTCCTGCTATCCTCCCTTTTCCACAAGCAATAAATAAAGAAATGAATGTAGTGTAGACCCCAGCAGGTGCTGGGGTGTGTGCTCCCAGGAGACCCCAATGCTCAGTTCACAGTGAGAAAATGAAGGGGACAAGCTCCTGGCCCAGAGTGCTGCACCCTAGAGGACAGCTCTCACATACATTAATCTTTGTGACCACAGGGAAAGGGCTGAGCAGCAAACCCTGCTCAGAGGGACAAGCCAGAGCACCTGTGCCTGAGGATGCAGGACCTGGGCAGGGAACTGATCTCTCACTGCACAGATGAGACAGGGAGGTGCACTGAGCAAGGGACTAGGACAGGTCCTAGTTGGGAGGAGAGCATTAGTACCAAGCAGATGGGGTGAGAGGGGGCTTGGGGTGCTTCCTAAGGCACAGGAAGGAAGATAAGGACCCCCTCCCTCTCCACAGAGGGCATACCAACTTAGGAGAGCCAGGCTACCCATCCTGACTCAGCTCACAGCTTCCTTGCTAGCTTCGTACCACAGTAAGGGTGGAGATTGAGGAGAACAAACGCTCCTGCTCCACTGTTAGAAAGAGAGCTAGGGTTACCCAGATGGGGAGGAGGGAGAGGTACGGCTACAGTACCACAGGCAAGGAACATGCCAGGATGCAGCACCTCTCTCTACAATACCAGCTGCTGGAGAGCCCAGGTCTAACTGGACTCTGCAGCTGTGGGATCCCCACTCACTGCTCCCACCTCGCTCTACAAGGCACTTTCATCCCCTACTCCTATGACTCAGGGGAGGCAGAGCTGCTCCCCATGGAGAAAGTGGGTGAGGGCAGTCCGAGCAGCACCACACAGCCTGGTCCTCCTCCATCAAGTCATCTCCAGCTCCCAGAACTGCAGGGAAAGGGGAACCTGACTGCCCTTCAGTTGGGGATAGGGTATCCTCGATGCTTCCACAGCAAATCCAACTCGGCCTCAGTATTCCCTTTTGCCTATGAGCTGGGCTGCATCAGCTGTGATGGTCCAGAGTGAGATGTCCAACCCAGTGCAGTCTTCAAGGTGCATCCATTGTACAGGAGAAAAAAAAAAAGCTGGTAGATCCCCTCTTTACCACTGTGCTCACCACTGGGCAAGGATCCAGCTGGGCAAGAGTAATAACACCCAGCTAGAGGGCTGCAGCACTTGCACATGAGTATGCTGCCTTCTTGGAACTTTGGGGGCAAAAAAGGGGAGCAGAGGTGTTTCTAAAAGCCTCCTCCAGCCCCCAGCTGAGCATCTCCTTCCTCCAACCTTGCCCAGCCAGGGAGCAATGGGAGCAGCATTAGTAAAGAGTCTGTGTTAAAAAAAAAAAAAAAAAAAATTCCTTGGATGGGAAGGTGGCATATCTACAGGGAAGGACTCTGCCCCCGTGCGAGGGAGAGGGAGACCACAACAGGGGGCTGAAGGCAGCCCAAGATCTCATTCTGCAGCCTGAAATAAATGTCCATGTTAAGTCACCAGCCTCCAAAAGCTGCTGCCAACTCGGTTCTGCACCATGGGTGTCTCTGTCTTCTCCGGCCCCATTCACTTCCCAGCTACCAGCCTCATGTTTGTTCTGCTGCAGCAACTGCTGGTACTGCCACTGCCCCCTCCTCCTTGGCAGGGGGCTCCATGTAGACTGGCATCACTGATGGAGGTTTCTTGGACCTGCAGGTAAGAAGGTTGGATGGGAGATGGCACTAGTAGTACCACAAAGTCCCAAGAATGAGCTGGGACAGAAGCAGAAGACACAGTGTCCTGGGCAGGGGGCAATGTCATGAGAATGTAGGGCAAATGTGTAGCAAATTGCTATGCCCCTGATACTCACGAGTAGGGGGAGGCAGGGACCCCCACCACGAGGAAGTGGTTTTTCTTTCGGAAGAGCCGCCACAGCCCTTTGTGGTTCCCACGGACATCCAGATCCCAGATGTGGAGGCACTAGGATAGTAGAGAGGGAAGAAGAATCAGGGCCTGGGCATAAACAACAGTTGAGTGTCCTCCAGCAAGTAAAGAACCATCACCCTTGTCCTCACCAAGACACAGCAGAGAGGGAAAATCAGCTTGGTGAGGGCAGCTGAGGGAAACACACCCCCATCCACCATCAACAGCAAGAGTAGATGGGGAGCTTGCTCCACTCCCATCCCTGCTTCAGGGCAGTGTGTTTGACCAGCACCCTCCAGGAAAGTGATTCTAAACAGCTCAGATCATGAGCTCCTACACAGGGAGGCCATAAGCTTTATCACCACAGAGCCAAGAATCAACTTAAAAATGACCCACTGTCCTCTGTAAACACAACTTAAACGTCACCCAAGATAAGCATGAATCCATTTGCTGAGCTGTGTCAATACCATGGACACTACCAAGAAAAGCAGTCAGATGTTTTCCAGCAATGCCAAGATCAGTGAAGGGGTGAGGATGGGCCATGTTAGGGCCTTACCTTGGCGAGCTGAGTCCAGGTGGTGAAATCTGCTTCCTGCTCCATCTTGATGAACATGACATAGACCTTGCCCTCTGTGTCAGGCACAAAGGAGTCCTCACAGGGATTCTTGCTGTGGTCCAAGACTTCAGCCTCACTGCGGAAATAGAATGAGGAGAGGCAAGCAGTGGATAGGGCCACCTCCATTCCTTCTGCTGTCCTACTTGGTCCATCCAGGAAGTTCTGTGGACTCCCATCCTTCTTGCTGGCACTTACCCCAGGAGCCGATGAATTTCAGCCTCATAGGCATCCTTCCTCAAGCTGGAGGAAAAGAGCACAGAGATCAGGGCAGAGTCAGTGCAATAAATTTCAGTCATCTTGGGATGATCCTTGCTTAAGGCTACCCCACTGTAACACTAAAAGACAAGTTGGAGACTGTGGACAGAGAGCAGAGACCGTCATACCTCTTAGCAGGATGCTGCAGCAAAAATGTGACGGTTTACACTTGCCAGACCAATTTTGAACTGCCTCTTACAAAGACTCCATGTCTTTAGAAGAAATAATAATAAATCACAGGGCTAGTTGCGCACAACTTGAAAGCTCTAAGAGCCAAGCTTGGAGGATCAGGCACCTTAACAGTGAAATGGAGTAATTAGGGACAGGTGTCTGTCCTTCAATGTTAATGGAGTCTTACAAACAAGAACGAGGGATGCTTTGTGCTCAGGCTGCTTTCGGACTTTCTGGAAGATGGGTTAGCTACATGCAACCTCCCAAAAAGCACCGCAAGGATTCCCACAGTGGAGCACATATGCTGTGAACGGAGGTGACTGATGGTTCTTGTTTGGGAAGGAACACATCTCCAGCATAAGGAAAAATGATCAGCTCATACAGCTGCTTTATCCAAATCTCCTTCCAACTAGCACTTACCTCTCCACATTTTTAAGCTGAACATTTGGAACAGTGTTGAACTTGTGCTTTTTGAAATAAGCTTCCTAGCAGGAAGAGAGGAAGGAGACAAAGAAAACAGGGTTCAGTCAAGAGCGAACAGTACTCGGAGGTCACCTCAAGTATTTTTACCACCTGGAGAGGTGTGCGGGTCAGAGTTTGACACCATGACAGGGTCTGGGAGAGCTGTTGGCTGAGGGAAGTCACTCACATGAAAGTAGCCATTCATGTTGAGGCCCACAATGCCGAAGTGGTAGGAACGCGAGATGTCAGGGATGATGCACTCCCGGCCCTTCCTCTGCTCAGGCATCCGCATCCACATGTCCCAGTCCCAGAGCTGGGGAGGAAAAACTTGCATTCAAGTTTGAGGATATCATTCAGCACTGTGGCTGTTCAGGGACTTTCTGGATGCCCCCTCAAGCTCTAGCTGACACAGTCCCAGCTTGCCTGGGCTGTTGCAGCCAACTCTGTGGCTGGTTACATGGTCCTCAGGTTAATGCCTATCTAAATCCATTCTGCTTGGACATCTTGCCCAGGTGATGCTCAGGAAGAGCCAGAGCTCCTCCAAGAGCTCTGTTCATGACAATCAAGTGATGATCAGGGACTGCTGATGTGCAGAGATGTGCTGCTGAAGACAGGGCCCCTCTAAGATACTCACCTTCTCTGGGGTTGGCCACTTTGGTTCCAGCTCATCCTTGTATAGGCTCTTCCGAAGAACCCAGCCCAGGCCTGGCATGGTCTCCACGCGGTACAAGAGTGAGGGGTCCTCAGCTGTGTGCTCATAGCCCTGCAACGTTATTGGAAGCATTCAGCACTTCAAGTGCACTCCATGCCCCTCCAAAGTAACTTGCCCTATCCTATGCTGGTTCCCAGCTTGCAAAGCAGAGACAATCACTGAGAAGCACAAGGCAGCAATAGGATGGCAGTTTGCAGGGGTATTTCCAGGGCTGGGGAAACGCACTCACTAAGGTTGATAGAACTGGCTTTACAGAAGGGGGTCAGACCTCACCCTGACTTGGGAACAACACAGGGCAGAGCTGTCTCTCCTCCACCATCCTCTCTGACTCACCTGGTCATTCCATGCTGATATGCAGTACAGGCTCTCATCCTCCTCCAGCAGGTGTATTGACTGGCTCAGAAAGCTGAGGAAAGAGTTGCCCAGTTCCTGGTTAAATATCCTTCCCACAGACAAACCAATGCAAATTCTCCACCAAGGGATGAGCCATCCACAACTACCAGGACTATTTAATCCATCTCTTGGACTGAGGTGGCAGATCTTGGCATAAGCATGTGTGCAAAACAGATCAGTAGCTCCAAAAATGAAAGAAGGACAGGATCCACAAAATCCCAGATGCCCAACCCAAACAGAAGCTCAGTGATCCACAGCTTTACCTGAAGAAGTCAACAGAAATGTCAAGATCTTCCTCCAGAACCACAGCAAATTTGGCATCCTGTAGGGCAGAGAGAAGTGTCAGAAGGACGAGAGAGGGTCAGAAGAGTGCAGAGACACCAAAGAGCATCTAGCTGTGCTGCTCCGTGCCCCATAGGACAGATTCCAGATCCCGTGAGACAGGCTGTCAAACACCACTATCCCACAGACACCCTGTGCTGTCTCACTCCCAAGGGCCCAGGTAGAGGTCTCACTTACTGGGAACAGGTTGAAGGTTGCAGTCAGACTGGCTTTGTAGTGCTACAAGAATAGACACATAATTGCCTGTGTTAGCATCAACTCCTAGACCACAGGGAGGGGCTGCCTGGCACCACTGTGGGGCTAAGCCTGCCTCCCTCAAATACTATCCCAAGAAGTAACTCCCCCAGGGGTAGTAAGGATCTCTCACCTGAGAAACTCTGGCATTTTTAATGCTGATGGGAGTGTGCTGGATTCCCGAGAGGCCAAACAGCTCCACAACATCCATTGGCTCCTGTAATGGGAATGTACAGAGCTCAAATATGTGGTTTAGGACATGTTCTCCCTACCCTCTGCAACAGCGTCAGCTCCATGGAACACCAACAACACGCCTATAGGATTTCCTTTGCATGGCTGTCCTCTTGAGTGCAGGTGAGGCTCCAACCAGTACTCTGCTGAAGGCCTCATGGCAAGGAACTCACTGAACCATCTTGGCCCTTTCAGCTTCTAAATATCTCTAACCTTGGCAATAACCTCGCTTGCCCCGCTGATTTCTGTACCCAGACTTGTATCCAAAGAGGCCTGAAGTTTCTAGTCCCCCATGGACAGTGCAGGCAGAAAACAGGTGTATCTAGGAATATCTTGAGCTGCTAGGTATCAGGATCACAAACAACTACATTTTCTTCCACAACTGCTAAGAACCACCTCTGTCCAAGCACATCCTCATCAAAGACTCATAGAATAGCTTGGGTTGGAAAGGACCTTCTAGATCACCTAGTTCCAATCCCCCCTGCCACAATAATGTTTCGGCTAAAAATCCTCTGCTCCAAGATGGCCCCACCAAGGCCTTCTCCATCTTTATCCTGCCCATCTTACTCCCTAGTTGCAACTGAGGGAAGGAGCTCCCATTACTCCAACAGTTCCCTCTTTCCTTTTTATCCATCATGGCAGCATGAACATCCAAGCTGCCCCCTCACAGATGAAGGATACTGCTCTAGTTGCTATGGCAATGGATGCTACTATCTTTAACAACTGATGCACTGCAGTAAGAGCCTGCATAAACACACCAGCTGCCCCAGTCTGACAGTAGTGGGAAAGGCCTACAGGGGAACGAGCCTGTTCTCTTCCCCAACTTCATCACAGAGTAACTGGACAATACCTTATGGGCTGCTGCACAGATGAGCTAGAAAGCTCCTGAGACTCAGTGGGATCCCAAAGGCCTGTCCTGGAGCTCACTGTGCTGTCAGAGCTGTGGGAACAAGGACCTGGTTACAGGGACCCCCAGAGTGCTCTCACCTCATAGTACCCATCGATGAAGATAGTGATCATCTGAGGATTGACGCCCTGAGCTGACAGCAAGGAACGCAGCATCCTGAGGAGAGACAAGGGGGCCTGAGCATAGCACAGTCCCAGTGAGTCCAGGCCACCCTACACAGGGGTATGGATCCCTTGGGTTGGGGTAGGGGCGCAAGGTAAGGAAACAGAAACTTGTGCCCTGGGCTTTTCCCTTCCCCATGGCCAGGGGCCCCAGGACTTGTGCCAGCTGGTCTGCCCACATTGCTTGCACAACCCTAGAATAAGGCTGATCCTGTCAGCAGGATGTAACAGAAGGCTTAACCATGTATGGTCTCATGGCCCAGAGCAGAGAAACCGTGAGCCCTGAAGTGGTTACCTGTACAGGTAGTTGGGGCGGTTCCCTGCAATAACAGCTACAGGCACATCGAAGACTTTATTGTCTTTGAGCTGGAAGAGAAAATATGTGAGTGAGGCTGGGTGAGACTATGCCACACCAACTGTGCAGGACATGGTCCACTCAGCTCTGCTGGAGACCCTGCCAGCTTCCTCCCAGTGCCTTCCAGGTACTTTGTCCCGGTACTCACAGGATCGGGGTTGAACTCAATGGGCGTGGGGTCTTTGCAGCTGCAGACACTGCCATAACCTTCCACTTTGCTGCAGAATCTTCTCCGGCGGCGGTTCAGCTCTGTATCAGGCCAATGACACTCAGCATCTAGAGGCACCGAGGAGAAAACATTGCAGACTGCTCATTCCATGGCCTCACCTTGTGTACTCATGGCTGCCATGCAGACGGCCCACTGTGGGCTCAGCCATAAGTGAACTAGTTCTTATTGCCATGAACAAGCATCACTGCAGGATATAGAACATAACCACAAGAGCCATTTAGAAACCATCCCCTCTGCACAGCCTCTCTAAGCAGCAATGGTCCTTGCTCAAGATAATAGCCACAATGATCGGATCAGGCTTAATTTAAAGAGATGAAGAATGGCCAGACCATGTCCTCAGTCCCTCATCCTCACCTCTCTCTATTATCATGTCTGGAATTGCCATGGAAGCAAGAAGAAGGAAAGATGGGGTCATTCTAAGTCAGCATCTCATCACAAACAGCCTTAAATCGATCCCGGGCTGCCACTAACAGACCTGTGGCTCCAACTCAAAAGCATCAAGAGCTGTGGGCAGACATCCCCCAGAGACATCCAGCAACACAGAGCAAATCCAACTTCCTTACCTTCCACAGACGTCAGATGAACTTCTGTCTTCAGTAGTACAGGGTCACCCCATGTTGAGAGGGCAGGTGACTTGGCATGTTTCTCTCCATATACTTCCCCTGGAACAGGGACACAAGGTCAGAACTGCCTGGAAGGGCTCATCTGAACTGTGCAAAAACTGTGCAAAGACATGACTAGAGGCTGCAGATCAGGGTAGTGGCTTAGCATCTTCTCTCCACTCTAGGGCCTCTGGGGAGCTGCTGAAGGGGCATGCTCTGCCTTCACTCCCTTCCCTCATCCCCAAGAACAGAGCAGCTTACTGTTTGTGACTTGGTGCTCATACAGTGTGTTGAGGATGGACTGCAACTTTCTACCTTCATTCTCTCCCCAAAAGGAGCTAAGAATCATCTCCCATGTAGTACTAGACTCATACTTACCTCCCTTCTTCCCCACAAATGTCCACATGTCTCTCCAGCTTAAGAACGGTGCAACTTGGCTCCCCAGGCTTTTCAGGACATTCTTGGCTGTGTCCTTGAGGTGAAAAGAGCCTTCATCCTGGAATAAAACAACCCCTCAGTTGAGGTCTGCATACAAGGAGAGCCTATTATTAATACCAAAGAGGTACAGGCCCCATTTCCTGAAATCAGCTCAGCCAGAGACCTTCAACAGCAGGTTCCCAAGATCTCCACACCACTAAATTTGCTGTTTTTTTTCCCCCACCATGACCTATGGGCAGGTCAGAGGAGTCAGAGTTCTGTTTCCATGAGACCAAATTGTTCTCAAGCAGGGACAGAATGTATCTACCAATACTTTACACATGTGAACCCACAGCCTTAAAGTGCACCGTTGCTCACACAGGGGCCCAGAGCCAATAGTCTACAGCTCCTGCCAAAACATCCTGGAACTGGCATAGTTTAGGACTGGCACAGAGCATCTCCTGGCCAGGTCTCAATACATCCTTACATTTCTTTGTGTTCATTCTCCATCTCATTTATAGTTGTGAGCTCTGATACTTGTTTGTTCTTTTTGCCCTGCAGTCTCGCTGGGCACAGCAATAACAAGGAAGAATGAAAAGACAAGGCAGGTGATCCAGCCAGGGAGACACAGCATAGCTGGAAATGTGACAGTTAGCCTTAGAAATGCTCAATAACATTTGGGAGTTGAGCCCGAAGGTGTCCTGACTTGAAGGAACTTTTCTTCTGACACTAAAGTCACATCTACCTTAATGGTGAAGATCAGGATCCGGCCCCTGGCAACCATATTGAGGAAAAGTACCATAGCTTCATCTTCATGAGGAGAATAGGTGTCAAAGACCCTCTTGGCCATCACATGACCCTGTTGGTATTCAAACATCAGATGTATCTTAAATTCCATATGACCAGGACAAGTAGAATTACAGAAATCTGCCTCGGAAGCCTCAATCCCAAAACAACATGAATTCCTTTTTTAGTAGGCCAGGGAGCAAGTACCCAGACAAACTCAGCCTTCACACTGCATACAAAATGCTGAGGAGCACAAGACAGCTTTACCCTACACCCATCAACTCTTCTTCTGCATGTTCCCCAGCATCACCCCTGCTGCAGTTCACAAGTCTTCTGGACCAAGTCCGAACTACTTGAGAGACCCACAAAAGTCTTTCTCTGAGCTAGGTCAGTGCAAGAGAAACACTGCAAGGACCTTTTGGGTGATCATGTCATATTCTGGCAACTGAAAGCAAACACGTTCAGGGATTTTGTCTCATACATCAAACAGATAAACAGGAAGGACAAGAACAGCTCAGGAAGGAAGAGACACACAGATGTGCAGGGATACTTTACCGTAGCCTGATTTAAGACGATGACATGGATCCCTCTTCCCTGCTCCCGAGCCTCATCTTCTAGGACCTGCAAGTGAAGAATTGACAAGAACCTAAGCCAGCATCCCTTATTCCCTGCACATCCAGCAGGGCCCCTAAGAAAAAGGTTAGTATCTCCCCTTTGAGATTTTGGCTTTGCTCACAGTATTCATGAATGCCAGGGTAGAAGACAGTGCAGGACAACATCTCCAGTCTCCTAGGATCCCCCCCTTTTTTTTTTTTTTTTTTTTAAATATACCAACTACAGAATTGCTTCTCACTGCCCACAGTTCAAGGCTTTACCCATTCAACCCCAATCCATCATTTGCTCACAGGAACAGCCAGCAACCATCCACTTACTGTTGTCCCATCCACAGCAACATAGACCTTTGATCGGCTGGAGTACACCTCGACATCCAAGACCTTCTTGTTGCTCACAGGGTGCCTAGGGGCCTCCACATTCAGCATCTCATCATCTACAGGAGAAGAATGTCCAGTCTCAACCAGCCCAGACACCTCTGGTTTGTCTCTGCTTGTCCCTAGCCCAACCAAACCTCTAGGATGTGATGCCTATCAGGCATTCCAGTCCCTTAGACCATGGGTCACAGTCTAAGGGGAAAGCAAGTAAAGGAAATCCAAACCAGCAGCAGGTCTGGTCCCAGCTATCCTCATGCAGACCTCTGAAGCTATACATGCTAAAGCCTTGAGTAGACAGACCAAGAAACATCCTTTTCTAATCATTTTTGTTAAACACATAGGCACAAACCTGTCTTTCATACTGTTGCTCACCACAAGTTTTACTTGACTTAAAGAAATTACTCCTTTCTCTCTGATTTCCATCCCTTCAATGAAATGCCCCTCACCATAGTCCTGTGCAGACTCCTCTTCCTCCTCATAAGCAGCTCTCCTGGTGTCCAAGATCAGCTTGATGTTCACAATCACAGTTACAAGCAAGAAGAGGACAGCACCTGTCTGCAATGCAGGACGCTTTGTGTTAGCAACTTGTAAGTAACAATCCCAAGATCAAGCCTCCTCCCTGCCATAGTCTGCAGGGCATCCCAAAAGGATCTTGGTAGGAATCTTCAGTACTTGGCATTTCCCTCTTTCTTCTAGGGGAAGAGAAAGAGAAGGAAATACAGATGACAGTTTTAGGGTGAGGTCCAGCATCTTCAGCTGGAGAGCACTGAGCATTTGATACATGAGAATTAACCCACTTCCACTGTGCTCTGTTTCCAGATCTGCAAGCAGATTGCTACTAAAATACTAAGGCTGAAGGTCTCCAAATGCAGAGAATTTGGTAATTCAAGTTGCAACTCCCACAGTAACCTCAGCCTCTGCCCCTACTGCAGCATCACTAAACTTGCCTCTTCATCTGAAATCACAGGAGGTATCCCAGGATATTCACAAGGAGGAAGAAATGCTGTATGATCAAAACACAGCAAAAGCAAAAAATTCAGGTCTCACTTCAGGAAACTGCACTGTGCCACAGGCTGCAGCTCACAGCCTTACAGTCTGCAGCAAACTACACAACAGTTCGCAAGGATGCAGATGGTGTTGTGATGGGAAGGACTGGGGCTATGGAGCAGTCCACAGAAATCCCAGTGGCAGCATTGCCACTTTCCATGGCCCTGGTTCATACATTTTCAGTATTTTTCCTTGTATTCAGACCAGAGTAAAGCAGAAACTATTCCATGCCATAAGGATCTCTTTTTGAGACAGGAAGACTTGGACCACAAACATCCAGTGGTGGGAAGCAATCAGCACACATGTGAAAGCTGCAAGAGCAGCACTGGCCACAGCCAAGAGATTGGTCTTAGAGTTGCAGTGCTGGCCTGGGATGTACAATCTTGACTGGTTTTGGAAGTCTCTCATTGCCCGCCAAACACTCAGCAACTTCATTCCTAAAGATCTTTGTAAGAACACCTTCTCCTCAAGCTCTCTGAGGCCTGGTATGGAGGTGAGATCACACACACTGGTCTCCTACTTGTCATCTACTGCCTCAAAACTGCACACTGCTGCTATCTCTGCCATGCAGCCAAATGGGTTCAAAAGTAATTGAGGAAAATGAAAAAACAGCAATAAAACAACAGATGGACATGTAGATAATGTGACAATATAAACACCACTACAGCATTTTAGCTCAGTAGCTTGTTGTTGACTCAGAACTATGATCACCTTTCGGGATCTGAAAACAAATAGTTTTTAATTGGCCAAGAACGGAGCTTGGGCTTGTTGCTAGGAGCAGACTGTGTGTGGTAGCCAGTAGAGAGGTCTTTGTTAATAGCCATGTTAATACCAGGAGAGCAGTCTGTGCTCCCAGAGCTGGCAGGCTGAAGGAGGCAGCAACAAGCAGGACCAGCAGCCAGGTCTAGCGTGGTTGATTCAGCCAGGGATGCTGATAGAGACCCTGCTGCTGTAGACTTATAACTGCAGCTCTGGTTTACACATTTTAAGCTCAATTTTCCTCTGTGTCTTAATTCCTATCAGTACCACAACAGAGCTCAGGGCAGACAGGCTCTAGCTCACTGCTCCCACCACAATGAGCAGTGCTGGCCTGAACAACTGGGTCCATTCCCAAGCACTCCAGGGATGCAGGATTGAACAGTCTGCTTCCCCAGGGAGTCCCTGTGAGCCTACCCTGCACCATCTGCCTATTTTCACCAAGTTCTGCTCATCTCAAGAACAGCTCCTTTTCTGCAGCTCGCTACGCTGTGGCCGAACCTACCCTGTCCTTACACCCTTTAGGATGCCAGCTTGGCTGAGGATTAGCTGTTTTACAGCACAGTCAAGCAGGCCTGGAGCTCCCCCAGACACCAGCTGCCCCTGGGGCACAAGATCCCATTCCTCAGCTTATTTTCTCTGTTCACCTATTGTGAATTACACCAGGCTTGGTTTGCAAATCGTATGTCAGGGATGGTCCCTCATTGCAGGTAGAGTCCTGCTGCAGACAGCACAGGTGTAGAACTAGGCACGCTTTCATCTGAAAGTCTCCCAGGAAAGCCTGAATAATTGTATCTCTAGTCATAACCAGTCCATTTGCAGATAGAAGGAGCTGGTAGATATGGCAGACCCCGCCATACACGAGCACGAAGCTAGCAAGATGGCTTTTCTAGGGACAAGTTATACATCCCCAACACGCTAGGTCACACAGGACTCCTAGCAGACCCACCTCCACCCCCCACATCTGCTCCATAAGCTTGTAAACCCCAGATTATCCTCCCTAATCCACCACAGGCTTGCGAATGAATCACCTGGCACAGCTTCCTGAGCGCCCGCTGGTTCATCAGCTTGTACTTCCAGGCCAGGTACCAGCTCCGCTTCTTGTGGGGCTTGATGATGGGGTTGTGCTTCCACTCGTCCATAGTCACAAGGGTCGCATGGGGTGAGGGTCAGGATGCGCTCAGCTCCGCTCGTGCGTCCATCGGGGCTCCCTGCTCAGATGGGGTGGATACAGGATGAGGTGCAGAACCTCTGCCTAGCACAGCCACAGCCCGTCACTGGGGGTGGCTGTGAACGAGGACGTGACACGAAAGCTGCACGAAACTTCCCTCCCCACCAGCCCCACAGGGACACAGGGCTTTGCTGGAAGACCCCATAACGGAGGGCAATGGGAAGCCCTCGATCTCAAGGCCCAGAGAGGACCTCTGCCACAGCACCGGGGAGGGGTTTTCCTGCTGGAAAGCCCACAGCTACGTAGCGGGACACCGGGCTGGCAGGTGCTGGGGCCAGCAGGGGCTGCGCAGCTGCTCCGCCCGGGTAGCGCTGGATACGAGCCCAGGCCTCCCCAACACACAGAGCGAAGAGGAGGCCGGAGGAACGGGGAGCGCAAGACATAGGGGGCCACGGGGAGGACGTAGGGTCGTACCGCACGGCTCAGGGCGGCACAGAAGCTGCGCTCCGGCCGCGCTACTCACGGTGAGTGCCGGCAGGCGGTGAGCGGGGCTGGGCCGAGCCCGACTGGGCGCCGCCGCAGCCCCTCAGCACCGGCGGGGCCGCGCCGCTTCCGGCGCCGCAGAGACGCGAGGGGACGTGGCCTCTGCTAACTCCTCCCACCGCGCGCCGCTCTGCGCTGCTTGGAGGACTTCGCTGGTACGTGGGCAGGTGGCGGGGCGGGGCCGGGAGGGTGGTCGGTACGGGGGCGTGGCCGAAGCGCAGGGGGCGTGGCCGGGGTGACAGCGCCGCCGCCTCCGCCCCGCGCGGTGCCGCCGCCGCCCCACCCGCATGGAGGGCGGTGGGGATGCGCTGCCCGCGGACCTGCGGGAGCTGGCGGGCAAGGTGGGCCGCCGGCCGCCCGCCGGGCTGCTGCGGGGGCTCCGCGCCGAGCCCGCCCCCGCCCCGCCGTCCCCGCTGCCGGCTCCGGTTCGCGGCGCCCGTCCGCAGATCGCCGATCGCCTCCGTGCGCTCCGCTTGGAGCTGGTGAGTGCCGGGGCCCGGAGCGTGCCGGGGCTGGGGGCACGGGGCTGTCCCGGGGCTCGCCGTGCACTGAGGCAGCGGACCTCCGCTTTGCCGCTCGCCCCCGGGAGCCGCGGGATTCTCCGCTCCCACGCACGGGCACCGAACGCGGCGTTTCCATAGGGAAACGGCCCCACTGCAGCTGCGGGAGCGCTGCCGCGGGGCGGTGAGATGGGTGCCCGTCCTTGGCCGTTGGTTGTCCCCGTGTCGACTCCATCCCCGCTTCCCGGCCGCACTCCTGACCGCGGAAGGAAGGTGTGGAGCTCGGGCTGCTGGGAGGAGGAGGAGGGAGAGGAGGAGGAAGGCCGCCTGCCCCGCACCTTTGGGCCCTGACTTTAAATGACCGCCGAATGTTGGGGCTAAAATGCCATTAGGACCCGAAGTGTGGCACAGCACCGCACCCGGCTCCGCGCAGCCCCGTTCCCGCAGCGGCACTTCGCCCCGCGTGGGCGGCGCGGGGAGGGGACGGCGCGTTCCCACTCGCTTTCCCTGACCGAGGGAGGATATGGTGTCCCCGGGGCAAATTCCTCTCTGCGGGAAGAAGAAAGCATGAATGGGGCGGGGGAGTGGATTCTGCCCCCGTGCAGGGCAAAGAGCCTTTAGTTGCCCTTGGGGACTGAGCGAGGATGGAGGGCATGGGCAGAGGTGTTGTGAAGGTGGAAATCCCGATTACAGCTTTGTCCCTCGACACTTTGGCTCATTTTTTACCCTGTTACCCCAAAACTGCCAGTCTCCTAGGGAAAAAAGTGCCAATGGGTTTCTTGGGTGCTGAGCAGGGAGAGGAGACTGCAGCGCTGGGAGGATGGGATGGAACAGGGAAACTGAGGCATGATGCAGTGCCCTGAGAGCAGGGAGCCCTGGTGGGTCTCCGTGAGAAAGATCCTGGGAAGGATGCTTTGTGGGGAGGAGATGTGCAAATGACACTTTTCAGCAAAGGGAACCAAAAGCGGGGAATGTGTTCCCATTGGCACCCAAGCCCTAACATCTGATCCCAGAGCCTTGCTCCTTCCCTGCCCTCTGGCAGCACCACTCTGTGAGATGGGGAAAAATGGCACTGCTCCGGGCCTGGAGACAATGTCAGGAGGTCCCAGACTTCCTCCATGCCAGGGCCAATGTTTCATTGGAGCGTGTGGAGAAGCCTGCTGGAGCAGTTTGTGAAATAACTTGCCTAGAAAGGAAGTTTCTGCAGCTCAGAGCTGGCTGCTACCCCAATCTGGGCTGTCAGCAGCTCTCCCATCTCTTCTTTTTTTTTCAGTCCAGCCTGGTGGCTTTGAGGAGGGTCAAGGAGGCTTGTTTTCAGATCCCTGCAAGTGTCTGCCCATTTTCTCTGCACCCTCTGACTGGAGAGGCATCCCGTGCTGAGACCTTGACATAACTTTCCCAGGCTCCATCCTCCTCCCAGTGGCCTTGTCCTGGTGCCAGCTGTGAGATGCAGATGGGGCTCCCTGGAGACCTGTTGAGGGGATGCTGCGGTTTCCCATTGGGCTCGGCTAGAGTGATGCTCAGGGCTGCATCCTGTGAGCTCCCAAAGCATGAGTGCTGCATGCAGCTCGGGTTGTGTTTGGAGATATGGTGCACACAGCAGCCCACGAGCTGTCCCTTCATCTCCCCTCACCTGTACCTGTCCCACTGTGTATTTCTTTCTCTCTCTTCCCACTGCCCTTTTGTTCCCTTTCCTGGTGAAATATTTTCCTCCTGTGCAGGGGAAATCCAGTGGCTTTCAGCGGCGAGCATCATACAGACAGGAATGTCTTGGCACGCTGAGCTTTCCATTAGGAAAACAGATGTTTGTGCAGCAGCTGCGGTTCTGCAGAGAGCTTCTCTTGGCCTTGCAGGGCAGGAACTGGCTGAGCAGGGAGGGAGTGCTGATGGGGACCCCAGCCCCTGTCCAGGGTTGCTCCAGGATGGGCTCAAGCAAAGAGCAGGATGGGCAGGCACTTTGTGCCACCACTCTTTTTTCTCACCTTCTAGAAAGTCTGGGAGCTTTGAGAGTGACTGGGATCTTGGGCTCCAAAGACTTCCATGATGTGTCCACCAGGATCAGAGCCCTCATTTGTCTTATGGGGGAAAGTGAATGCATGGGAGGAGATCTGGAATCACTTGGGAAGTGCCCACACTACAGAGGTGGGACTGGTCCTTACCCTGGGGGTTGTCCTACTGCATCCCTGCTCGATGCCACCAGGGTCTAGGGGTATATCTGGGCTCAGATCTGGACCCAGTGCCTGCAACTATCCCCTTGTTCCTGTTCCTGTGGGGGTGGCCGTGGATGGGGATGGCTGTGTGAATGCTGAAAGTCCCTGATGGTGTTGTCTGCAAGTCTCAGATAGCACTCCTGGAAGGGGACACGCGGTTTCCAGTGGGAACCTGGAGTTGGAGGTGGGCAGCATGTCCCCAGGTCTTACCCTTCTTCATACAGCTGGCACTTGGGGTCCTTCAGGGATGGAGGGCACAGCACAGCCATCTCACTGAGCCACGCTCTCTGTCTCCCCACCAGGCATACCTACGCGCGGTGGACGTGAAGATCCTACAGCAGCTGGTGGCAGTCAACGAGGGCATCGAGGCAGTGAAATGGCTGCTGGAGGAGAAGAGCACACTGACCAGCCGCTGCAGCAGCCTGGCCAGCAGCCAGTACAGCCTGGCGGGCAGCCAGACGGCCTCGCGGCGGGGCAGCTGGGACAGCCTGCAGGATCCCCCCGACAAGCTGGACAGCATCTCCATCGGCAGCTATCTGGATACGTTGGCTGACGACATGGATGAGTATTCCCAAAATGCCACCGAGCTCCCCAGAGCGCTGGGAAAGGCTGAGCAGGACTGGGGCAGGCTGGACCCCGAGAGGGGTTTCACGAAGCAGGAGAAGGGCAGAGCAGAGCATGAGTGGCACCACACAGACCTCAGCCCGAATCGGAGTTGCCCAGACCTGCAGCGCTTTGCTAAGGAGCCCCAGGTGGCCAATGGCTACTCGGGCAAAGAGCCCAAATCGGGGCCTGGGGAAAGGCTGGAGAAGGGGAATGTGGGTGGGAAGGTTCGGAAAGCTGAGGCCAACTTGGAGAACTGCAAACTCAACAGCGAACTGCATCTGGAGTACGATGCCCACTGGCTCTGGCTGCAGTCCCAGGACGATGTGACGTTCTTGTAGCCCGTGGCTCTGTGCTCCCCGCACTGCCCGCTCTGCTTCATTGGACTCTGCTCAGGATTGTGGTGTGGTTGGGAATGGGAGCCACTCCTACACATCCCATTTGGTGGCACCAGCATGTGCAGTGTGAGCCATGGGGCAGGGCCATGGGCTGGGCATCCCAACTCAGCACTTCCGTTGTATTTTTCCAAGCAGTGCCCACCAAGGGTAAATGGAACTGGGAGGAGCTGGGGCTCGGTTGGTGGTCAGTGTTGAAAGCCCTTCCTGGAGGTGAAGGTGGTTGAGATGCCTCTGTGAAGCCACTCAGTGGGACATGGAGCTCTAAGTTCCCTGGGTTTGTTTGAGGACTGTCCCACCATGTGACCAAGCCTTGTATGGTGGAGTGGCCCAAGACATGTGGCTCCTCTGCTGGTGTGGATCTGCAGCCTGGAGATGTCCTGTGTGCCCTCTGAGCCTTGGCTTCCCACTGTGCCTTTGACTGCCTGCCCCCTCTGTACCCAGCACCCCCAGCTTGCAGAGCATGGCTTGCACTGAGCTGTACACTCACTTGGGCAGCATCTGTGCCCTTCTTGAGATGTTGCAGGAAGGACAGTGGCATTCCACAGCTTCAAGGAAGGGTTCTTCCACACACATGGAGAGCTGAATCCTGCCTCTGCCCTTGTTGGAGTGGTGGAATTTGGTCCATCATCCCTGGAGCTAGTGGGAAACCAATTCCTTCCTGGAGCAGCTGCAAGGTGAGATGGACGTGGCCAGGAGGGCGATTGGGTGCACCGTGGCTGCACATGCACTTCCCTGCATTAGTGGGCAAGAGCAGGACAGTGTCCAAATCATGGGAGGTAGCATCTGCTGAGGAGTTGGGAGCATCCCAAATCCGCCCCATCCCATCTGCCTGCCAGCAGCTCATGGCTCTATGCATGGCCACCATGACCCCAAGGCTTCGCTTCTAGCTCTGCATGAGAGTCCCCAGGGGGATAGGGTAAGTCCTCCAGTGCTGCTAAAATTGCTGTTGGCAACAATCGCTGTGGCTTAATAAATGGTAACTTTTCTCCAAGGCCACGCTGTCGGTGCTTTGTTGGGTCTGCAGAGGTTTAGGGGCAGAAGAGAGCTGGAGCTGCCACCTCTGAGAACAATAGCCTGTCTCATGTGAGCATGAGCCACTGATCCAGACTCTTTAGCAAGGTATGTTGTGATAGGATAAGAGGAAGTTTTCAACTAAAACAGAGGAGATTAAGACTGGATATAAGGAAAAAGTTTCTTACAATAGGACAGAGAAGCACTGGTACAGGTTGCTCAGAGAGGTGGTGGATGCCCTACCCCTGAAGGCATTCAAGCTCAGGCTGGATCAGGCTCTGAGCACCTGGTCGAGCTGTAAGTGTTCCTGTTCATTGCAGGGGAGTTGGACCAGATGACCTTTAAGAGACCTATCCAACTCAAATGATTCTATGATCCACGGACTTTGGCATCTGCTCAACCCTGAGCTCTCGAGGCAGACGCTGAAGACAGCAGGATGGGGAAGGGTTTCCCCATGTACTGCTAGGTTTAGGTAAAAAATAAAACAAAAAGGAGAAAACCCATAGAAGTAAAATGTCCAGCCCATTCTTCAGCCCAGCTTTTCTGTCCCTGTAGTTTGCCCAAAGAAGCTGTGGGTGTTCCATCCCTGGAGGTGCTCAAGGCCAGGCAGGATGAGGCCCCGGGCAGCCTGATCTGATAGAGGACAACCAGCCCACAGCAAGGGGCTGGGACCAGATGGGTTTTAAGGTCCCTTCCAACCCAACCATTCTATGGTTCTATGTCCCCAGAACAGGACATCCCCTCAAATCCAGACCTTGGAGCTGGATCTGGAGAAATGAGAGCTGTTGTGTCCCAGAGCTTTCCTGGGGAAATGCCCTGGGGGATGTCTGTCTGCTGGTGGATAGTTTAGGGTTAGCAGTGGGTGCAAAGCTGCTGCCCCTGCTGTGTCACAGAGCTGTTGGGTGCTGGGAATGGGCAGGAAAACAAGCAGATAAAGCAGCTGAGCAGTGCCAGAAAACGCCCACTGCTGTTACAACAACACTGCCTGCCAATTCTTCCTCTTAGATATACACAGAGATTAGGTCGTATTAATGAGGCAGTAAAACACTTTAATAACTGGCAAGGGGAGCTATTGGAAAGTCCCATGGGCTCTCCCCTCCCTGCATGCCCTGAAAGGGCCTGTCCCTGGAGGGCTGCAGCCATATAACAGCTCCTATCCAACCACCTTTTCCCAGGGAGGGGGAGAGCCCGCTGCCAGATCCTATGTTCACCTTCACAGTCCCCATGCTTGCTGCTACCGTTTTGCCCCTCTGAGGGTTACACACCAAATATGCCACCTTATTCTCCTCTGTGACGTATTGTCTAGGAAATGTCCCCCTGTGTTCCTGGGGACACCTCACTCTGTGGCATCGTAGGCGTGACACTGCTGCTCACCCCACTGGGGATCACCCTGTCGCTGTCTTCTGCCCACCAGCCCTGCTCAGGTCTCTCTTGAGGTGGGGAGGAGGAGAAATCAGAATCACTCTTCTGAAAAATTAATCTGCTTTTATCGTCTTAGCCCAGCCTGACCTCACAGAACCCCTCTGTTGTTTTTTCCATGGGGTGTTTGGAGGGAAAATTACAGTAAACACTTTGCAAAGAGGCCGTGGGAGATAAGGACTGGATTGTCAGCAGGGAAAAATTGGCACAGCGAGCTCTGCACAGCCACTGGCAGGATTTCCCATGCTGCCCTGGGAGCTGGAGAAAAGGGCATCATCATGAGCAGCACAAAGTCTCAGAAATAGCCAAAGGTTAAAACGCATTGGGTGCTGCTGACAGGCCCCAGCCCGGGGTCTTTTGGCTGGAGAGAAGAACTGAGTTGCTTATGAGAGAGATAGTGTGGTAGCTGGGGCTGGGGAAGGATTGATCTGTGCCATATCCAGGAAAATTGGGGTGTCAAGTCACCCACAGCCCATATCCCTGCCCTGCATGGCCACCTCTCATGGTGAGTCCGGACATGTCCCCAGGCATGGGCCCACTGATACACTTCTCCCAGTCACTCTTTAGCACCACTTGGAGCCTCTTGCTGCGCTGTTTCATGTCCTTCATCCCCAGGACCTGAGCCCAGCTGCCCTTGCAGTGCTGGCATGAGGCACGCAGTGAGGAGCCCACAGATGACCACAGCATAACTGCATTCCCACGTCCCGCAGTGGCAGTTTGGGACTGGTGGCTGATTTTGCCCAAATAAAATACCAAAGCTCAGGTCTTGGTGTTAAATCCAGATGTGAAGTGTGGAGCTCCACCAGCACCTAAAGCTCGTGGGAAAGGACACAGTTCCCCTGCCAAGAGTTTCCCTCTGATTACAGGAGGTATTAGGAAGGAAGAAACCCACCACCCTCAGCCAGCTCCTCATGTGTCCCCCTAGGTATTTTGCTCATCCTCTGCACATCTCTCTATTGGGAACCATGGGGGTTTGAGGCCATTCCGAGTTTGGGAACCTCCCACTTGTAAGGCTGTGCTTCAGGCAAGAAGAGCAGTGTGGATTACAGCTGCTATAAAAAGTGCTGGCACCTCTCACCCTGCACCCTAAGGCGCTTATGGGAGGAAAGCAGGACTTAGGGAGCTATGCTGAGGCCCTTCCCAGCCTCTAGGGAGGCTGGATTGAAAAAAGCACTGCTTTCTTGGGGAACTGTTTTCAGCCAAAAGCCTTGCACAGCTCCAGGCTGCTCTAGGTGCACCCCTTCAGCACCTGGAGGGGATCTGTGCTTCACCAAACCTGCATACATGGGGGCTCAGTGGATCAGCCATGGCATCATCGGGAGCTGCAGAGCTCTGCACATCCCTCCTGCCATCGGTTGTTGACGATGTGGCAGTTCGTGCTCCATGCTCTTGCAGTACCGCTTTGCAGTTGTGCCACTCTGCAGGACGAGCCCTTCCTTTTTCTCTCCTGCCACATTCTGGGGTCTCGGCCACGTCCCACCACCCTGCGACGTTCGCACGCGGAGGGGTCCCGGCTGCAAGAGGCCCGGGAAGAGCGGCCACAGGAGGGAGCCGTGTTCCTTCCAGGACAGCGGGTGACAGAGGGACACTGTCGCTGAGAGCCCTGGAGAACCCGATGCTCAGCCCCAGGTGCTGAGAAGGCAGGGCAATGAGGAGACCTGCAACTCCCAGGAAAGCTTCTGCCCCCCAGGAACTGAGATCTTCCCAAGTTTCCCCAGTTCCATCGCCGCAACCCTGCTCCAAGGCTCCAAAATTGCAGGCATCGCCCCTGGCCCCCCAAACAAAGCATTCCTCCAGCTCAGTGCAGTGGGCCAGAGCTGTGACAGTGCAGCCTCAGTGGTGGGATCAGCAGAAGTGCCCCCACCTCGCCAGGCAGGGACACACACACATATACACATATACACACATATACACAGGGAATTAATGGGGACTCACGTCATCCTCTGGCTCCGTACGCCCATACAGAACTGCTCCCCATCTCCCCTGGCATCCCCCATTACAGCACCACTTCCCTTGACAACCACAGCCCCATACTTTTGGGAGGCAGATGATGCTTCAACCCCTGCTGTGGCTAACTGGGGCTGGGTCAATTGACTCTGCTCAGGATCAGCCCCTCTGGCCTTTTTTGAATTTGGAAAATATGTAGAGAGCTGTGCTGTGCAGAGAAATCGTGGATTCTGGCTTCAAACATCACACGTGTGGCTGTGGTGACCCCAGCACACTCTCAGGGAGTCACCCAGGTTGGAGGTGACAAAGGGAACCCAAAGGGGATGAGCCAGGGATGCAGCTAAATGGGAACCCAAAGAGCTGCATTCACTGCTGGTGGGTCCCTGCCCCTCCTCCAGCATCATCTCTCTAACTGCATGGGTATGCTGGAAGAGGTTTGTAGGCACAAGTATTTGTTGTACATCTTGTCTCCCCATTTTGCCCTTCCCACTGCCCCATTCCCATGATGCAGGACAGCCGCACGCCAAAGGACCACCCTTCTCTCCACCTTGCCTCTGCTCGCTGTATTTCTCCATTTGCTTTTTTTGCTATTCACGGGGTAAACAAGGAAGCTGATGACCCGTAGGACAGACAATCCCGTGGCCCTGGTAATGTCCTTAGAGCCTGGAGGGCTCTGCCCTGCAGGCTCCTCTCATCCTGCAGCCCCTTTCCCTTTGCCCCCACCCCTGCATCGCCAGTTGCTCAGCAGCAGACAGTCCTCTGTCGGCGGTAGAGGCGAACAAGGAGACTTCCCCTGGTCCTTCCCCGCCGTGCCCATCCCATCACACTGCTCACGTCTGCTGTGGCAGGTGGCAGGTCTCGCTGATGGCGATGACCACATCCTGGGGCTGGCGGTCATGATGGCGCAGCACCTCGGGCATCTCGCTCATCTCATTGACACTGCTGGTGATGCAGTTGACGTCGCTTTTGTTGCTGTTGTCATCTGGGTTGGGGCCGAAGATCCAATCTGGGAGTGAAGGAGGAAAAAATACAGTTATCTCTGGATGTTCCCAGATCCAAAACCCAGGAGGAAAATTCTCCATTCCCATCCTCCATTGAATCTTGAGCTCTGAATATGAGGACCCAGGAGCATCCCTTGCCCTCTCTATCCCTGTCCCCATCCCTGTCCCATTCCCACCACTCCATCCCATCACCACAGTGCTGTGTTACAGCCTGTGCTTTTCCCTCTTCTTTTTCCCATTTCTCAGGCTGCTGCCTTTTGGAGGCCCTCCTGGCTCAGGCAAATGAAATCATGCTGCTAATCCTGAAAATTAAAATTAAGTGTCTCCGAAGCGAGGCGTGCATCTGGGCTCTCCAGCACAGGCAAGCAATGTGTTCTGTGCCACGGCTTTTTGCTGTCAGGAACGGAGGGGACGATTAAGTAACTGTGTGAAATCCCAATGCATCTGCTGCTGGAATAAAGAAAAATGGCCTGAGTTGGTGCCTGGGGATACATCCGCTGTGAGAATGCACTGCAGCCATGTGGAGCTTGGAACCCTCCTTGGGCTGTTCTGGGGAGTTGGGAATGAAAAGTGAGAAAAGCAATGAGAAAAAAATGAGATAGGGAAATCCAGGTGAGAGGAGAGTTGTTCCTGGGGCTGGAGGCAGTGGAAACCTCTTCAAGTAGCACAGGAACCCTCTCTAGGGTGGGTTTTGGTCTGCAGTGCCTGACCTGACCAAGTGGAGGTGAAAGAGGACCAACTGTGTCACTGCCATGCAGGGAAAAATGGAAAAGTCTCCTGGAAGATATCAATTTGATGCAGTTATCATAGAATCATAAAGTCATAGAATATCCCAAACTGGAAGGGACACATTAGGATCAAGAGTCCAATTTGCCTGTTGCAATGCAATTATTTAACTTTTCTCTCCAGGCTGAACCAGATGGCCGTGCCACCCCGAAGGGCATGGTGCCCATAGGCACCCAGGCTGGTGGTACTCCTCATGCAACGTCTTGGTGTGATGAGGAATCAGAAGGCAATAACGAGATCACCCCTACAAATACTATTAGAGCCCTCGGCTGGCTTTTTCCTTGACGTCAGCGCTAAAACTCCCATGGGAGATGGTCTGGTTGGGAAAAGGGGGAATAACCTGGAAGATGTGGAAATATGGGCGATGGGTCTTCATATATCAACCTAGGAGTTGGACTCAATGATCCTTATGGGTCCATTCCAACTTGGGATATTCTATGGTTCTTCGATTCCACATCCCAGGAGTGGTTGGATAAGAGTTGCAGAGGGCACAAAGCAATGGGAAGAGGAGATAACATCTCTGAGCAAGGGGAGGTGACTATTGGTGGCCAGGTGGAGAGCCCTTGGGGATATGTGCTTGGAGAAGGAAGAGGACGACATGGCAAGGCAGCAGTAAAGGAAGAAGTGCAGAAATTGATCTTTGGGGAGAGCACTGGAGGGCTCAGCAAAAGCCATTTCCTTGAGAAAATGTCACATCTAGGAGGATATTGCCTGGTTGTGAGGGGCGGCTGCTGGCTGCTTCTCGAGTGTGTGTGGACTGGATTGTGTGCGCTAATCCCAACTACTGTTTCCCTGGGAATTATTGCTGGAGCCTGCTGGATCTAATTACCTGGTAATCTGCAGGAAGATGTAATTAGGTTGTCATTAGAGGGTATTTACTGCGATGCCTTTATGATTTGACTGTGTTAGTAAGGAGTGAAGTAATTACGCAATTACACATTATTTGTGGCCATTTATGGCCTGTAATTGCAGCGTGGTGCTGTATGTGGATGAAGAGAGGCATGGAGGGCAGTGAGGCCCCACATGGAACCAGCAGAGGATTTCCTGCCAGCAGGTCCATAAAGATACAGCCATTAAGATGTTGATGCCCTTATCCCCTGCCATCGTGCATCCTTGGCAGTGGTTGTCTGCTCTGGGATGGGATGTGGGGATTGAATCACAGCAGGGGAGAAAATGGGGTCCCCCAGGATGTCCCTTAAGCAGGGACCAGGGAGGGGACGGAATGAATGTCTTTGGCCCCCCTGCAATGATAACTTTCTCTGATGAGGGAGAAATTTTGCAGGGGATGGAGACGAGGATGAGGAAGGGGATGGGGATGGGGATGCGGTGGGGATGGGGATGGGGATGGGGATGGGGATGGGATGGGATGGGATGGGATGGGATGGGATGGGATGGGATGGGATGGGATGGGATGGGATGGGATGGGATGGGGATGGGGATGAGGATGGGATAGGGATGGAATGGAATTGGGATGGGATGGGGATAGGGATGGATATGGATGAGGATAGGGATGGGTATAGGGTGCTGAACCTCACATCATACTGAAGCACGAGCTAGAAACCTCCAGTGCCAAATGCTGCAGGAATATTTGTAACCAGCTAATGGAGGTGAGAGCAGCCAGGAGAAGAGGAACAGTAGTTACCAGCTGAAAGCAGATAAAGCCCTTAGCATCATGATGGGTATTTCTCTTTCCATCTAGTAAATCTGACAGGCAGGCACATAAGCAACATAAAAAGGACACAACTGCTACCAAGAGGAGAATTAAATCTTGTTTTGGAGCAAAGAAGAGCCCAACTGCCAGGAAAACTGATCTGGTTGCAACCTCGATAGAGCAGGGATTTGTCTTCAGGAGTGAGAATTGCGGTCATGAGAGGGGAAGAGGGAGCAGTGAAGAGCTGGGATTTAAATGCAGCCCAGTGAGCGAGATGTTCACACTCCCTGCAGAGCTGGCAACAAGCAGCGGAAGGGGAAATGTGTTAGATGAACAGCCACCCTCGTGCTCGTGCTTTATTTGCTTCAAATGGAGCCAGGTGTGAAAAGGGCTGCTAAAAAAGCCCTTGTTCCAGCAGCAGGAGCAGAAGCACTTCGTGTGAAGCAGGTCCTGACCCACAGGTCTGCAGATATCTCCCAGATTTTTCCACTTCAAAGGGCTTCTCTGCATCAGCACAGCCAGCCCCAAAGGGAAACTGAGGCGGGGGGGAGGTCAGCAACTGAGATGGGGACACAGAGGGGAGCCTGACATGGTCTATTCTTTTCCAACAACCTTGATAGGCAAATGAATCATCTGCAAAGCAGATCCTGAAAAGGAGGCATGAGTCCTCTCTGATGGGGCTGACACCATTTGCAGTCTCTGCCTCCCGACACAGCCATGGGATGCAGCATCCAAAGGCCCTGCAGTTCTGCGTGGGAGCAATTAAAGCAGATCCCAGCTCCCTGCAGGATCACCCAGCAGCTATTTTCAGCAATACATTCATGCACAGTTTCTTTGTTCAAGGAGACGATGGCTCCTTGAAAGAAACCCAAAATGTGGTGGATGGAGATAAGGCTGAAAAATAATAATACAGCCAACGGGGTGAAAGGGCGAAGAGAAGAAAAACCCCACTGCAAGGACAGATCGGAGCTTTGAGCAGCCCCAGAGCCAGCACCCAGCTCTGTCCCACCAGAGCCTGCCCTGCATGGGACTGTTCCAAGGGAGGATATGGGGAAGGGCACTGTGGATCAGTGATGTGAGGAGACCTGGGCTGACCCGGGGACACTGTGAAGCATCAGCTCCCATGCAGACAACAGCTCCTTCCCACGTGGATCCTTTGCAGACAGCCCGGTGCATTCCCTGGGCATCACCCACACCACACATCCCCATGGCAACTGCTTTGTTTTCAGTCAAACTTTTCTTATATTTCATTCCTAACCCCTTTTTTTCCCCTCTTTCTTTTACTTTGTGCTTAAATAAGGGCAATTTGCAGTGAACTGGGGAGGGAGGAGGAAGGGCAGGCTGATTCCCTAGGATTGCAGTAATTAGGCACTTCCTACGTTGGTGACAGGCTGCTCATCTGCCAAGGCAGCACCTGCTGTCTCCAGCAGCGCTCCGAGTTAAGCTGCTTTCTGAACACTTCATTCCAATTTGTCTTAGCCGGCTCTGATCCTCACCCAGCATGCAGCCTTCCTCCCACCTTGAGGCGCTCACCTCCATCCTTACTTGGTGTGGATTCTTGGAAGAACCCCCAGCTGCTGGGGCTGTTGTTGCCCTTGCAGGGGTCTTGCCCCGTGCTTATCCTCCGTGGGCACTCTGTTGGCCAGGATTATGGGAAGAGCATCACTTCCCCCTTGGGGCTGCCTGCCCACCAGGCCCAAGCTCTCACTGAGTTCTTAAAAAGCAGCTGCAAAGGGCTCAACTGCCCATTCGGATTCAGCATGGGAAAGGAGCAGTGAGCCCCTTGGCCAACCCAAACCTCAGCGCCCGCTGTGCGCAGTCCCTGTGAGCTGTGCCCTACAGGCAGGTATTGGGGAGTCAAAATCCTCTCCGCCGTCGCTGAGGGAATGTTTAAAGCAGTGATTAACTATTCATACTTTAATCTCTCTGAAACAGGCTCCAGCCCTTTGGCATCTTATTTCCATCTGTCTCTGTATCCTTCTAAATATGATTAGCACAGAAACGCTGATAGCGGAGGTTTGAGCCGCTGCTGAGCTTATAAATCCGGTCATTGTGTTTGAGCAGCTAATAGAGCAGCTTCTTATTTACTGCCCCAGTCCTTCTGCCCTGTCCCTGGAGTCATTTGGAGCACACTCATTGGAATGCAGCCCTCTCTGTACAGGTTGGAGTTGAGCTCGGAAGGAGGGGATCATCCAACCTGAGAAGGGCTGATCCTGGAGAGACGCAACGTGTGTCTCTGTGCCCACCCAGCTCTGGGATGGCCCTGGAGCATCCAAAGGAAATCCCTCTGCAAAGGGCTTTGCGGAGGACAGAGTTCAACAGAGTTCAACTTGTGGGGCCAGCACATAGGGTGCTGGGCTGACCCAGACCTGGGGCAGCAGTGTGTGTATTTATAGGTGCTGCCCCTGCTGCCCACTTCTGCTGGGAAGGCAGTGCAATGTAAGATGAGCACCAGAGTGAAAAAACATTACAACCTCAGCAAGCTGATGATTAAGTGTTAGATTTAACACTTGAAGGCTGTTTCTGTTCCCCCAGCTGGGATGAGGGCAGCCCTCAGCAGCAAAACCCAAGAGTATTGGTGAGGGCTCACCACAACCAGCCAAGTGCAGCTGCCTTCCCACAGTGGCAGCAGCCAGCAGTGTCCAACTCATGTGGCTAATGCCAAGGGACCTCATGTATCAGCAACAGGAGGATGTGAAGCAGCTGGGAGGTCACGTCTCACAGCAATATTCACTCTCTGTACTGTCATCTCACAGAGTTGTCGCAGCAGCCTCAGAGGTCGTGATTGCTGTGCTGGGTGCCATGTAGGGCAGCAAGGTGGCTGAGCTGTATTTCCTAGGAGGTTTGCTTGTGTCTAATAACTGGGGAGTTGGACTAGATGACCTTTGAGGGTCCTTTCCAACTCCAATGATTCAATGATTCTATGACAATAAGGAGCTAAGCTGATAATGCAGGTTCTCTTGTTGGGTTGCTACCCTGTGTTCAGGTGTCTGTTGCCATGAAACTTTTTGTTTCAGAGACCTTTAATCAAAGCTCAGATGAAGCTGGCAAATGGGTTTTAAAAGCATTTGGCAGCACAGACGTATGCACACACACACATTTATATACATGCACACGCACTCACAAGCCTCACTTCTTTAGGAAGAGACTAAGCCCAAGGATTTCCTCTGGAAAGCTGATCAATCTACAGCTCAGTACAGAGAACGCAGTGCATGGGTCACATTCACACACAAAAACATGAAGGGGTCAGGGCTTGGTCTAACATCCATCCACACCCAAGAAAATGGTTTGCATGATCTTTTTGAGCACACGATGCCCACACTCACCTATAAAGTCATGAATGAGGTCCTTGATGAGGTGCCCAACAATGGCGTATGCCACTGCCACCACCACCAGGGCTGCCATGAGGAGGTAGAGGACAGCCTTGGGCAGAGGGATGGCGTCGCGAGGAGGGGGTTTGTACTCCTTGTACAGCTGGTCATTGTCGGAGTAAGAGTACTGAAACAAGTGGTCTAGGCCGGCCGTGAAGTTGCTGGAGTTCATGGGCTGGCTGTTGGCCAGGTAGCTGTCCTGCTCGGGGTCCTGCAGGACGCTCACTACTGAGCTGGTAGTGGCCTCCACTTGCTGCACCAAGTTCAGGGTCTTGTTCACGCTGGGGAGGATCTGAGAGAGGAAAGTGCTCCAATCTTTGATGGCACTGATGTTGCAAATGAGCATAGTTGCAATGAGGGCAGAGATCTCCAAGCCCAAGAGATGGAAAAGGGAGAGAAATAGGCAAAAATTGCTGTGCTTACACCAAACCATATACTTCAGGCAGAGAAAGTCTCACTGGGGTGGGTTTCTCAGTATCAAATTCTTACATGATCCAGTTGGGATGCATCTGTGGTACTGCTGTCCTCACTGCTGGACATGCATGCAGCAAACCCCTATGGGCATGGAGTCCCTTGGGAAAAAGTAGATGCTGGGATGAATTGGAGCAACATCATTTCCATTCCTCTGCCTCTCCCTAATGCCACTTGCTGATGGAAAGCAGAGAGCCACGATCCTTTCGGTATTTGCAGTCATCTGGAAAAGAAAGATGAATTGCCCTTCCCCAGCTCCTTACACAGGTGTCCGTCCTTGGTGAGAGAGGAACCCCCCAGTGTCTCTCCAGCACCGGGTGCTGCAGCGCTGGGTGTGCGATGATGCGCTGTGGTCGTCCCCAAAGTGTTTACGGAGGAGAAATGAATCTTTCCCAGCGCCAAAGTTCAGCTGCTCCTGGTTTGCTCCGGAGGTGCTCAGCTCCCGGCCCCAGCAGCAGCAGCAATTTCTGCCCGCATCTCCCAATCGATGCCTTTAAAAACAAAATCCCGGAAAAAAAAAAAAAAAAGGAAAAAAGAAAAAAAAAAAGGAAAAAAAAAATTAAAAACAAGAACCCAGAGCCCTGTGCTGTCCGGAAGGCACCAATCGTCGGCTTTTACCTTGAGGACTTCTGCGAGGGAGCGGCTGTGCGATGCCCCGCCTGGCTTAATGCCGTGCTCCCTGCGGAGCTCCCTGCGAGCTCTGCGTGGGTGCCCCCGTCCCGCGCGGCCCCGTGCTTCGGCGGAGTTAATCCCTAACGCTGCGCTCGGCTCGGGCTCCCGGCTGGAGGAGAAGACGCGGCGACGAGCAGCCCGAGGGCGCGCGTGGGCGCGGATGCACGCGTGGGCGCGGAGCCGGCGGCAGCTGGGGGTGCCCCGGTGTCCCCCGGGCCGGGGCCGAGCCCCGCCGCCGCCCGCCCGCAGCCGGGGCTGAGCGATGCCGGGCTCCGGGCACTGCGCTGCCGGCGGGCGGGATCACATGGCGGGCGCTACCGGGAGGAGGGCAGCCGATCCCATCCCCATCCCCATCCCCATCCCCATCCCCAACCCCAACCCCATCCCCGGCTGCAGTGCTCCCTGCGGAGCCCCAGCTCAGCCAAGTTTTGGATGCCCGGCTTGCAGGAATTGAGCTCTCCCCACACTGTGAAAGCCGGTAAGAGCCACCTTGATGCTGGTTTTAAACTGGTTCAGAGTGCATCACCTTTATCCACTTTGGCAATGGGATTTTGCTGGGGTGCTGGCTCCTTTGGGATTTATTTAAAGGAGGAAGAAGGAACCTTAAAGAGGGGGAAGTTGTCTTGCTATATTTGGAGGGGAAAATAAATCACAGCTCCATTTCTCACATCTACTTTTCTCTGTGTGTGTGCAGTTTCCCCATGTAAGAAATAGATCTTTTGAGGGCAAAGAAATCACCGTGTTAGGCTGAATGCAGACTAACAGATCTTCTGAGGAATTATAGCAAAAGACTCACATTTTTTTCTTGTGCCAGCAGCCAGCAGCAGCCCTGCCAGCTGCCTTTAGGATGGGAGGAAAGTAAATAAATTGAAACATCTCACCCTTACAATGGAATCCCCAGGGCTCAGGTAGGTGATGGACAGACTGTCCAGCACCAGTAGCAAAGGAAATGTGGAGGAAAATGGTTTTCTGCCCCATCCTTGCAGCATACATAGAGCACACCGCAGCGACTTGTATGTCCAAGAGGAAAAATGTGGCAAGATTTATTTATTTTTAACAGAACTCTTCAATGCTAGGCAAGTTTTGAGCTCTTGCAGCGGCACTGTGGTGCAGCCTGGCTTTTCCCCATTTGGACACACAATATTCAGTGGGGTCCCCAGGGGGAGAGAGTGACCCCAGGGTATTCCCATTGGTCCTGAGGGACTGCAGCTGCTCTGAAGCTGTGTGTTCACCAGTTGCCATGGCACCACCAGCGTCAACCCAAGGGAAGGGGAGAGCATCCTGCTGGGCTGAGCCATCCCTGTGCTGCCTGCTGCCTGGGGCTCTGGGTGTCACTGTCCCATGCCCAGGAGGGGATGGAGCAGAGTGATCTGGGGCAAATTATTTGCATGAGGGTGTGTGCATAGAGAGGGCAGAGAGAGCAGAGGGATTCTTAATATCCTACACCTGTAAAGCTGGGTTGGAGGCCCAGATGGTTGAGGCAGAGGCTCTGTCCTGTGCCATATGGGGCAAAACAACCATGATACAGCGAGCCATCAGCTGTTGGATGTCCAACCCTGGAGACAGGTGGTGACAGCTGCAGTGGGACGGGGAGCAGCCCCTGAGGCTTCCCAGATATCATGGAACAGTTCTCCAAGGTCTGCTGCAGGCACTGAAGTCATTATCGGGCTCAAAGTAAAACCCAAGCCCTCTTCCTCTTCTATTTCCTTGCAGTGGAAGTGAAGTTGGCCTCTTTCATTTACACTAAGGCCCATACTGGCTCAAATTGATAGAATAGATGCTTAACTGTTCACTTTACACCCTCTGCCACTCTCGTCTGAAGGAGAGGCTTTATTTCATGATTATCATTTCCATCCCATTACAGAGGGAGAGAGCAGGGAGAAATATAAAAGTGGAGGCTTTAATAACCTGATATTTCAAACTCTCTGTTATTAAAAAAAATGTTTGCATTCACGGTGACGGTGGGAAGATTAAAAGGATTGCTGTGGATTCCACTTAGGGAACATTACTAATGATATCAATAAATCACCCTAAATAAAAATCACAATCTCCACAATTCCACCCAAATGCCATTTGGCAGAGGGGTTGATTATGGGAGCAAAATGAATTTCAGAATTAGCTGCTTGTCCTAATGCAATTGGAGAAATTAAATTTAGGGATACACACATACACAATGACACACACATCTCATGTAGAAGAGCGGTGTTTTGGCCCCTGGGAACAGGAACAAATAACATGTAAAAGGGTCAAGAAAGATGTTATGCCTTGTGATGAATGTTCAGTGTTTATTTCAGCTATTTCCATGGCACTTTTACTTTATGGCTTATTCTCACTGCAACCACAGTCATAGAATGATGTTTTATTTCCATATGGGCAGAATCACACTGACACATCTATGATGCTGTTGTGTCTTTCTTGAGCTGGCTGCCAACAGAGAGAATCATGGAACTATTAAGGTTGGAAAAGACCACTGAGATCATCCTCTTCGACCATCAACTCATCACCACCATGCCCACTACCCATGGCCCAAAAAGTACCCAGCCCTCATCCCCACCAAAGCTGCCACCTGCTTGAAACAAACAAACAAACACGGAGCAGTAGCAGATTTTACAAGATGAATCAGAACAAGCTATCTTTATCTCTATACAAAAATACCTTTTAATTTTTTTTTAATGCTGTGGTATTCATGCTGCCAAAGCTGAAGTCATCCAGATTTGAATAATAAATGCCAAAATGAACATACCATTGCAGTGCCTGGGAAGGAGCTTCCCTATCTGCTGTCTCTGGTAAATAAAGTGAGGTTTTAACTGCATGTGGCAATGTATCACGGCCAGCTCTGCTTATTCTACAGCACTTCCCCAGCTTAGAACATGCCACTGGACTTGGAGACTGAGGATATTCACAGAAATACCTGATGTGAAAAGGATCGCGAAGGAAAGAGAAACATTTCCCAAGTAACAGACCTGGGGTGATGGTGGAGATGAGGTGGGAGGAGTGAGATATGTGTGCTTTTTGCAGCCTCAAAAAGTGCTGCTTGGCCACAGCACAGATAAAAATAGCTGGAAAATATTTGTAGGACCTATTTATGGGCAAATCTGATACCCAGAGGCAGCAGAACAGACAGGCTCCATCACAGAAGGTGAAAGAGCAATGGATTTTCCATGTCCTCTCTCACTCTGCTCACAGCTTCATCATCCCTTGCAAAGTCTTTGCTCCCGTGTTCTCCTCCCAGAGCAGGACCTGCTTCTGTGCTGGGACCTTCAGACCCACGTTCTAAGCGTGGAGAAAGATCTCAGTGGGGTGAACTGCAGCCAGGATGCCAGGCAGGTTACAAACACCCTCCATGACTTCTGATCAATCTGCTGCTGCATCTGAGAGGTGATGCAGTGCTCTCTTCTGCATTGCAGATGGTGCCCTTTCCCCATCGTCTTCCGTAACCCTGACCTGCTGCTTCCCAGTGCAGTACCCTGTAGATGCTGGGTATGCTCACATTACAGGAGCTGATGGTGGAGGGAGGGGGCTGTAGATTTACCTGTGTTCGTCTTCTAGTGGGCACCACAGGACATAAAATCATAGAATGTCTTGAGTTGAAAGGGACACATAAGGATCATTGAGTCCAACTTGTGCTCCAAAGCAATGAGTGCAAATAGTGGGTTATGATGAGATCTTCCACTGGCTATAGGAATGTGGTCCTGGGACCCAGGGAAAATGTGAACACAGCCTTCTGGAAGAAAGGTTGGGATGATGGCAGTGCCCCATTTCCTCATTCAGGCCACGCAAGATGAGATGCAGCAGCCCCAGACTGAGTGACAGCAGCATGACGGAGCTCCAGACTGGACTGAGCTCTGCAGTCTCAGCAGGGACATTGCCTGGAGCACCCCGTGGTGCTCCACCTCTAGCAGCAATGTTTCCTTTGTCAGCAGCAGGCAGCTGTGATTGGCAGTGGCAGCAAAACACCTGATGACTTTGAGATAGAACAAACTCAGGAGCAGACCCAGCAGAAGACAAAAATGTGTATTTAACAAGTACTGAAATAGCTTTCAGTTCGTCTGCAACCGGAGGTGGGATTGCACCCCTTCTGCCTTATTTTGTAACTACATGTTGTATTTTCCAGTCTGCCTGATACCACCAAATGAATGTTCCCTTACAAGAGCTGAAACCCCAGAAGAGAGCTAAATTAAGAGTAAAACTGAAATTCATCATGAACAGGGCACTATTTTGTTTAGTAGGCTGTTAACCATACATAGAAGAGACATAGAATCATAGAATATCCCAAGTTGGAAGGGACCCATAAGGATAATTGAGTCCAAATCCTGGCAATTCCTGACATAGCCCTTGGGCTCCAGCATGTTATTGCTGGGAGGGCATTCATTGTCCTCCAATGTTTTTAATAGCTCACCAAGGGACCTTGGCCATCAGACACCATACATAGATCTATATGGGCCTATAGGTCTGTATCTCCCATCCTACACAACACCTGCTTTTTCTGTTGCTTGTATAGGGTGCAGACAGCAATCACCTCCCCACGCCAGCAAAGACTGCTCTCCTGCCCCAGGCCATGCTGCAGTCTGACTTTGTGGCCTCAGATTTGTTTTGCTGTCGCGTTCTGCCTGCATCAGCCTCTAGGCAGGGAGCAGCACATGGGCCTCCATCCACAGCTGCTTCTGATTTATCACTCTGTCAAAAGCCCCAGGGCTCCCTGTCACCCTATGGGTTAACAGTTGCCACCTAGGGAAGACCTTGCAATTTTAGGCTTGCTTAAACAAGTGTCCAACAAGCGCCCGAAATGTAAGTGGCTTTGATCGTTCTTTTGTATGGCTCATTCCAAGGTCAAAGCGAAGAACAATACGGGTGAGCCATTGTAAAACACAGAAAGCCTTCTGCAAACATCCACACGGGGTTCTGCAGCATAAAAGCACTTTTATTTTCCCATTAATAGATAGAAGCCAGAACACCATCCCCCTGCTACAGATGGGGAAACTGAGGCATGTGGCAATTGAGCTTATACAGCTCCCAAGCTTATACAAAACAGGGACTGGTTCCTCCTTGGCTTCATTGGGCTTTAATTTGGTCTCATAAATCCAGGTGAACTGCTCAAATCATCCGTTTTCTAAGCAAAACCTTCTCTACCAAAAGAGAGAAGCAGTACTAGAGGGAAGGAAGTGTGGATGCCAAGGGAGGGGGAGGGGGGAAATAGAGAGATCTCATATCTGAGACCCCAGCATTAATTCGTATGTTGATGAATGCCATAAATTAGACTGCAATCAGCCTGCATTCTCCAGGGACCTATTCCCTGTAACGAGGCAGAGCCGAGGCTGTTAGAAATCCAGAGGAATTCTGGAGACTCCGAGCATGGTTCCTTCCTTCCCCACCCTCAATAAATAAATAACGTTTGAAAAGAGGAAGGCATTAGTTGTGAATGGATTTTAATTGAAGCAATGGCAAATTCATTTCATAATCTTTAATTATTAGGGGTACTTGCTGGAAATGTAATTTACAAGAAATGTGCTCTTTCAGTTCCAAGACTCTGGAAGGTCCAGGAAATGGGATTTAGAAGCATGCTCTTTCACTGCAGGACACTTCCTCTCTTTGGGAAGAAAACAAGTCATGAGGGATCCTGAGAAATTCTGGGAGCAGATTGAGCCGTTGGACTGGAGACATGCAGAGGTTCCCTCCAGCCAACGTGCCTGTGAGGTTCTGGAACTAATTGGGACTGGAGACCTAAGCTATGAGTGGAGATAAAGGGCAGCTTTGGGTGCAGAGAGCCAGAATCAAGTCATAGCTCTTATTTCTCTGCTCGGCTTCTTTGTTCATGCTCCACTTCTTGCCTGCTTAGCCTGGGATGAAAGCAAGCTCCTTTCATCTCAATTCCTAGCAGGTCTAGGGTTATTCCAGCAAAGGGAATGTGAGTTGGTTCTGCTCCTGAAGGCTATTGACACACTGCTAAAAAAATCCAGTTGGTAGGAGAGGAGAAAGAGAAAGGAGATTTTGTTTTTTCATAATGAAAACTTTGTGGAATGTCACTGAGAGAGCAAATTGTTGCTGTTAGCTGGAAAAAAAAAAAAAAGAATCCCATATTGAGATTTGAAGATGGTGATGAGAAAACAAGACTCTTCCTTGTAATATGAGGGCATTTTGCAAGAAAGCTAAAGGGGAGAGTGTTCATTATGCCCTTAAATCAAATATAATCTTCAAACTTGCTACTGAGCATGTATGACACATCTCCCACGCCTCAGTTTCTCCCTGGTATCAGAATCACAGAATCTCAGAATTACAGAATAATTTAGAATCATAGAATCATAGAATCATAGAATCATAGAATGGCTTGGGTTGGAAGGAACCTCAAGGATCACCTAGTTCCAACTCCTAAGATCACCAAGTCCAACCATCAAATACCAAATCTGTCATTCAACCACATCCCCAAGCACCGCATCCAAGTTGTATGTGGTTGGAAAAGGGGTAGACCTCAGTACTCCGTGCTGGCCTCTGGCCATCTGAGTGCAGGCACAGGGAGGTGCCTAACGCTGGCAAGTGCAGTAATAACTGCACTCATGGGTGGCTTTCTGCAGGGAGATAGGTGTGGCACTGAGGGACATGGTTAGTGGGCATGGTGATGATGGGTTGACAGTTGAACTGGATGATCTGAGCGGTCTTTTCCAACCTTAATAATTCTATGATTCTATGGTTCTGTTTTGATGTGACCTTGGAGCACCTGTCATGAGACTCAGGGATGGGGTGCTATGGGGATGGATAGGCCCAGCCTTCCCCACTTCCATAAATAAGGAGAACAAAGAGAAACTAGAGCTGAAAAGAGAAGCCTTTCTGGACACAGCAGGGAGCTCCTGTTTTATTTCCCCTTCATTAAATACTGTGCTTTCCTCTAATGAAGGGGCCATCCAGAGCAATAATGAGACTCTTCTCCTATCTCAGTGTTTCAAATGCCACTTCCCTTTTCTGTGCAGAGAGAAAGCCGGGCTTCAGCAGCTACGAGGGTGGGTGCCTCACTGCCACCTCACTGTTTCTCTATCAAAACAAAAGGAAAATTAGTTCCCCAACGAGAATCATAAAGCATCCACACAGGAGGCTTCCTTCTTCATCCCTTCACCCCCTGCATCAGTGATGCATTAATTTCCTTCCCACTGAGCTCTGCCATGCGCTGCCTTGCCAAAGAGGGTGTTTCAGGAGGCAAATGTGGCAGGCATCCCATCAGATCCAGATGTCTGCCACTGGGATCTTGTTGATTTTGCTCAGGATGTTGCTGGGAGGATGGTGGCAGTGGCAGCAGCTCCAAAGCGGCTGCACAGACACAGCGGATGGCCTGTAAACGTCTCCTCATCCATCATCAACACGAAGTTCAATTACAGCCTGTTGGGGTTTTCTCAATTTGCCAGTTAATTAATAAAATCTGCATCACAGATGAGTTCTATTTACATAAGAGCTGAAGGAGGCAAGCCTTCATCTTGTTTAATAGCAGTGAATATTCAGATGCTAGATTAACTCATTGCTCTTGGTGCCAACTTATTATTTACTTGGTTGTGTTTTACAGATACTCTGAATTTTCACTTTTTTATTGTGAAGCAGTAATGGGAACGTTGCTTTCCTGAGCTCTGGCTGTTTTATTAAAACGACTTCCAACAAGCTGCAAAATCATTTCTGTATCTTTTCTGACTCCCTGGCTAGAACAAACAGTGCCTAAAGGGGCAATGACAGAGACCTACCATAGTATATCATATCTGAGAAGGAAGTATCACTGTCTTTCCTCATAACTACATGTTTCTGAAAACAAACAAGCAGTAGCCTTGACATAGACACAAGTAAGTTGTTTTTTCCATGAAGTGCAACTGAATTGCCCAATCTATTGCCACAGGGTGGTGAGAGTTCAGGGAGGGATTAGACAGAACTGTGGTGGCTGTAAAACCTCAAGAAATGAATGTATCTTCTGTAGGAAGCCCTGTCCTCGGAGACATTCCAGGTCAAGTTGGGCAGGGCTCTGAGCACCTGATGGAGCTGTGGGTGTCCCTGTTCATTGCAGGGAAGCTGAACCAGATGACCCTTAAGCGACCTTCCAGCTCAAATGATTCTATGATCCTATGATTCTAATGAGGCTCCAAACCATATATTGCCAAAGCTGAGAAGTTTGTGTCAAGACCACTTTATACATGCCCTTTTTCTGTTGCATTTTATGCATCTGTTGTAGCCACAGAATTTGGTGGGCCATTGATCTAATCTCATATAGCCATTCCTATGGCAATTTGACTAACAGTTTGGAGAGGAGGCAACACAGGTCCCTTTGCTTCCAGATCTAGTAGAACCAAATAGATATGTATGTGAAGGCCTGAAAAAGAGAGCTCTGCTGGGGCATAACGAATTCCTGAGTTGGATTTTGTAACACTTTAAGGTCAAGATGCCACAAGGCAATCTGCAATATAGCGTGGGAGAGAGCTTCCCTTAGGATACTGTTCACATCTGACCTTTGTCTGCTGTACCTCAGCACTGTCCTTGTCTGATGAGCTTCTTGGAGAACTGAAGAATTAAGAGGCTGTGGAAGTGCCAAAAGAAATTAGGGAATGTGATTGGGAAGGAAACCTGGGAAATGAACCTTGCTTTTTAATCAACGTACCATGCAAAGCTGGGCTAATCAGCATTAATCAAGTAGAGTACTGCTGTTAGATGGAGACCCTGATTTAGAACTTGGTGCTCTAATAATGGCCCAGCAAATGCAGGGGAGTTTTTCCAGCTAGAATTCCCTTGCCCAAGGCAGTGATTGATCTGCCGAAGATGCACTGATCCGCTTTCCCAACTGCACAGCAGCTCAGCTCCGCAATTGTTTCTCCTGTTTTTGCAGCAGAAATGCTGGGTGACCTCCTCTGAAAGAGAATCCCATGGCAGCAGCAACAAGGCAAGCAATAAAAACAACATCCAGCAGGAGCCAGGCATTTTTGTTTTCATCATGCAGCCAGCCCGTGGGCGTGCACGGCTCTGCCCTAGCAGCAGCTGTCATCCTGCAGGCAGATCTGCACAGGCTGCTTGAGCAGGAATTCCCTTGGAGAGCAGCCATCGCTCCACAGAAATGCCCAGCACATGATGCTGGGAGGATGCTGAAACAAGGCCCTGTGAGGTGTCTCCAGAACTACAGTGGTGGACAAGAGCATCAGGTTAGATCCTCAGAGGCAGTGTTATGTGACCACTTTCCAGCACCAGGACCGCTTTATTTCTGTAGCGCCATGAGCTCGAGGGGTTCCCTCCTTCATAGAGGGAGCCGTTCCCCATTGGAACATGGGTTGGATAAAAGGGATGGACGGAGAAGCTGAGGCACAAACCAAAGGAGCTGTCTGGAGTCGGCGGTAGAGGTAGGAGCTCCTTTTCTCTTGGAGATCCCAGGTCTCTCTCCACTCCCAGCAACACTTTCCAGACAAAGCAGATTTATTTTTTGGAGTCCTTGCTTCATTTGAGTAACCAAATCCTCTCCCTGCCTTACCATCCCCAATGTTTGAAGTGTCCGACATGAAAGCAAAGGCAAATCAATAATATGTGTGATGGGTTATTGGAGATAATTGGCAGGCTGGGGAGGAGAGCGTTATGAAAGTGATGCCACCAGCTTCTTTCTGATCTTTTCTTTCCCCTGAGCAGAAGTGGGCTGAGAAACAGCATTTGAGGACGGCATGGAAAACACAGCAAGTCATGAGGGAGTCAAGCAGTCGGACCTCTCTCGTCCTCTTCTCACCCTCTTCCCTCACCCTCTTCTCCCTCAAAATCAGCACCAGTGCTTTCTAGCAATATTCCCAATGCTTTCTATGAATCTCCACATCACTTACTAGAAATGGCATCTTTCTAGGAATTTCCCACATTTCTTCCTAGGAATTTCCCCATTATTTTTTGAGAGCATCCCAGGTCATCTCTTAGTCATATCCCATGTTGTTTTTTAGGAATTCTGTAGAATGTTTTCTAGGAATTTCTGCTTTTTTTCTCTAGGAATGTCCTACAGGAATCTATCACACATTTTCTCAGAATTTTCCAGAGTTACTTTTAGGAAGCTCCATGCTACTTTCTGGGAATTTTTCAGGTTGTTTTCCAGGTGTCTGCCCTTAGGCTTCCAAGAGCTTCCCCAAGTATTTTCAAGGAATTTCCTATGTTGCTTATGTCCCAGCATGTTTTTTAGGAATCTCCCAAGAAGTTTTCTAGGATTTTTCTTGTTTGTTTCCAGGAATTTCCCCTTTTTGTTTACCTGGAATTTCTCTCCCTCTCCCCCTTCACCTTTTACCTTTTTTTTGGTTTTGTTTTGTTTTTATTTTTTTCCCAGAGTGCTTCCCAGGAATTTAATAGAATCATAGCATCATTAATGTTGGAAAAGACCTCTAAGATCACCCGGTCCAATTTCAACCGACTCCATCATGCCCACTGACCACGTCCCTCAGTGCCACATCCCACTGGTTGTTCTGGAACACCTCCAGGGATGGTGACCCCCACCACCTCCCTGGGCTGCTGTGCCACTGCATCATCGCTCTTTTGGAGAAGATTTTCCCAATATCCAACCTTCCAAGGAATAGTTGTGTATGTTTTTTAGGAATTCTCGTGTTACTTTCCAGAAGTTTTTATGTTTCTTTCCAGGAATTTCTGCATTGCTTCCTAGAAATCTCCCCTTCGCTTTCCAGGGATATCCCACGTTACTTTCAAGGAATGTCCTAGTATGCTTACCAGGAAATTTACAAGTGTTTTCTCAGGATTTTCTGGGATCCTCTGTAGGAATTTCTCATCCTCTTTCTAGGAATCTTCATGCTGCATCCTAGCAATGTTCCCAGCATGCTTCCCAAGAATTCTAGAACGCTTTTTGTATGTGTGTGTGTGGATTACCGGACCTTTTCTGCTTTCATGCAAGTCTTCTTGAGGCTGTTTTCCCAATGATGGAATGGGGAAGTGACTGAGGTGGCTTCCTGAAGGCCTTTTGCCTTTTTTCAGGCCCTTGGTTTAGTGGGCAATATTGGTGGCAAGTGAATGCTTGGACTGGATTTTGAGTTCTTTTTCAACCTTAATGATATTATGATTCTATGATTATTTCTCATCCAGATTTTGTGTGGAATTGTGCTTGTAATGGCAGCCCTGGGAACCCCTTCCTTGCTGTGCTCTTGTCATCACTGAGCAGCCAGCTCTGGTGTTTCATTCTACCATGCTGCTTCTGACCTTCTCTCCAGCTTCTTTCCTAAGTGAACGTCTATCTGCTGCTCACTCAGGGAGCTGACTGTGCTCCTTGCAATAACTCAGGTGTTGAAGCATCATTTGTTGAAATGGTCTTAGGCCATGCCTTGTGCTCTGCTTCAGCAATAAAAACAGTTCTGAGGACGTTTCTCTTTTTCCACACACTTACTTTTCATTTCAGCCACAACCAAACTGCCCAGGTAGGGCAATCACAGAGCATGCTGAAGAAGGCACCTGGATCAGCAGTGCAAATGAAATGGGGATGTCCGCCATCTCTACAATATGGTCCCATTAATTTCCTAAGAAGTTAATGTGGTTTGCATGTAATGCCTGGAGATGAAAGTTGGGCTGCAGTTTTTAAGGTATTAGCAAAATTCTGGTGAAAGCTAATAACAAAATCCAGGGAGAGATCCAGAACTCATCTGATAGTTTCAAACCTTTGATGTGATGCTGATTTAGGGAGTGACCTTGGATGTGACCTTGGATCCCCATCAGCTTTGGACATGATTGAGCCAGCAAGGACAGCCAGGCCTTTCTCTGCTGGTGTCAGAAGTGGAGCAGGTTTATTGAAGCTGAAACATTCAGAGTGCAAAATGAGAACAGCCTTGACAAATGGCTCAGATAAAAAAAATAAAACAGCTCTGAAATTCTTGAAAGGTCCCACTTTAACAATCAAGATTGCAATTTGAAACACCCTTGTTCCACCATTTAGATTGATTATTAACAGCATGTTCAGAGACTGCTGAAACAAAACATTTTAATTGACCCCAACCAGTTGGTTTTGTTTTAATTTTGTTTCATTTTTCAATTCACAGAAGCCTGAGATTTTATCTTTCATCTTCAGCTAGAACAGGAGGAAAAGAAGAAATCTCCAGAAGCTTTGTGAAGTCATACGCAGAAGAAAGGCTTGTCTCTCTGTGCCACTGAGCTCCCTAAGCCTCCCTCTCCTCCAGATACATAAGAATTGCAGCTCTCAGCTGGGTGTCCTCCTGCAAGCGAGCACGCATAGCTGTTACCTGGGGAGGATGAGGCATGGGCACGTGTCCCTGTTGGCTGCTGTTGTCACAAGACTGGGGACACATCCCAGAGCAGGTGGGTTGGTCAGGGCAACACTGAAAGGTCCCTAATCTGGATTCCCATGTTGCTTATTCCTCTCAGAACACACATGTCCAAACTCTGCGGTGCTCATCTGTGGGGACTGCTGAACTCAGAGGCTGCCAGCAGCACTCCCTGTGAAGAAGCATCAGACAACCTTTTGCTGGGCTCACCCCAGTGTGTGCAGTGCAGCTCTCCAAGCAAACACGAGAGCTGTAAATAAGCAGCTCATTTGAATGCTGAGCCTTCCTTGAAGAAGGAAAGCTCTCGAGCGTGTTAAGGGGCAGCTATTTGTTTTCCTCAGCTCCCATTGAGCTTTCCAATTAGCTAGAGAATGCATGCATGATGGAAGGAACTTCTGTTGGAGCAATGATATACACTCCCTGCTGTCGCACACCTACCTGCTATGGGGTGGGATGAGAAGCAGCTCTCTCCAGAGTGGGAAGTTTCCTTCAAACCTTTGAGATTCCTCTGTGTGGGGGCACCTCATGGTCATGCTTTCAGGCCCTTGACATCCCCAGTGGGGCTTCAGTCCTCAGAATAAGTTTCCAAACCTGACAATAGGCTCTAGCAACACCTGTGCTAACAGCACCCTGAATATCTCTACGCTAAGAGAAGAACTGTGGCCCAGCCCAGGGGACAAAGGTGAAGTGCTTAGCAGAAGCTTGACATCATTTAAACTGTGGGATTATTCAGGATGAAGAAGGATGATGGACGACAAAGGTGAGCATCAGAGCAGGAGGGAGGAGGGGCAAGTGGGATGCGTGCTGGACAAGGAGTTCCAAGAGCTCCTGTGTTGCTGGGGGCTCCTTGCAAACCCCTCTCTCTGAAGCAGCAAGCAGGTCAGCATCCCCACTGTGCATGACTCAGGGTATTTTTCATCCCCACTCCTTAATCCCAGCTATTAGGACCTCTGCCTGACACAGATGATTATTGCCAAGGAGCGCAATCATTTGGAAAGGAACAAAATATTTTCATCAAGCAAGGAAATTCTCCAGAGAGAACAACAAGCAGTGAAACAAACTGGGTGGGTTGAAGCGAGGAGCAAGGAACTGGTGTGCACAGAGGGTGTTGCAGGTGCTTTGCTGCTGTGCTTCATGCCTGGATACCTGGCTCATGTAGAAACCCTCCCGCTCACCGCATTGCTTCTGCAGCCTGCGTGATGCTGGTTGCAAAGCTCTGAGGATGGGAAAATCTGTGCCATATTTTAAGATATTTTTAAATGATGGACATGGAACACAGTGTTGTTAGCAGCATGGTCAGGAAAGCCATCTTTTTCACTTGAAAATTGATCGTGTTTGATCTGAGCTCTGGTGCGAGACAGTAATCATGGCCCTCTGCAGTATTGTTATTAAAAGGATCATCAAGTCAGAAGCTCACTTTCATGTCATTTCTAGTACATCTTCACACAGGCAGCAGGCTGGAAATCCATCCTGAACCCATCCAGAGCTGCTGTAGGTAATCTGCTTTGAATGGCTCCTGAGGGTGCGCCAGCTCCAGTGTTCAAAGGGGACCTAGAATCATAGAGACATAGAATCATTTGAGTTGGAAGGAACCATTAAAGATCATCCAGTCCAACTCCCCTGCAATGAACAAGTACACCTACAGCTCCAGCAGGTGCTCGGAGCCTTGCGGGGTACTGGCCATACCCAAATGTTGCTTTGTGTTTATGATGAAGCCAGCCCTCCTTGGAGATTTGGGCTGGTCTTTGTGACTTTGGGCCGAGGAAGGCTTATGGGATGGTATAAAAAAGGAAGAAATTCAAGTGGGGACTTTGATTGTGACTATGCAGAAGCAGATTGCACCAGGTTACGGGAGGCACGTTGAGTGTGGGGATGTGCACCCAGGCTGTGTGATGCTCTGCCAGCTCTGGAGACCATCAGTCATGTGGTAAGTGGGTGTATGGGGTCATTATACAAAGAATGAGGCAAGTGGAGGCTTGGGGAGTGGGAGGCAAAGTGGGGGGATCAGTGAGTGAGAGATACTGGTCAGCTCTCCCAACACCAGTAGTATGAAAAAGGAACATGAAAAGGAGTGTTAATTTGGCTCCAATGAACCTGTTCATAGCCTCAGAAGTAATATTTTCCCTTTCATTCTCCTGCTTACCCAGTATGTCCCTGCAGAGCTACATTAGCAGGCAAACTTCAGGTCTGCAGGATATACCACAGTTCTTTATTTATTTGCTAATTTTCCTTTGAAACAGTTTTGGTTGGTTTGTTGTTGTTGTTGTTGTTGTTTTCCTTTTTTTCCCTGTAGTTCAAAATTTCCCCAAAATGCTGAGGTCTGCAGCATTACCTTAATGCTGGTCAATGGGTGGGCGGGTGGGGGTAGTACCAAGATGATCTTCAGAGGTCCCTTCCAACCCTACGATTCTTTGATGCTGTGACTTCATAGTGCTGCTCTTTCAAGAGCCATCTATATTTTTTCCTGAGTGTCTCAGAGGACAAGAGATTATGCTACACGGGGACAGAAGAGAATTCCCCCATAATACTCATGTTGCTAATTAGTTTTCTAAACACATAACAAGGTGCCACAGCTGTAGTATGGATCCTGCTGACCTTTCAAGTTGTAAAGCATACTTACTAAATGCCAAGCTGCCTGAAAAACACACAGAGCATGGTTTTCTTGGCTCTTCTCTGTTATATGGGTTTTTTGAGGGATGGAGTTGAAGAGGGCATCTCACCAAAGTACAGACAGTCATGAATATATAGGGGTCTTACAGAGCATCTGTCCCACAGTGAAATCAAGCTTGGAAGGATCATTAGGCAAGACCAGAGCCCTAAGCCTGTGTGACTTCAAGAGATTTACAGAAACCATGGCCATGGGCCAGCAGTGCTCCATGGGAGGACAGAGCAGCACTGAATAGGCCAGCAGGCCAGCCACATCCACAAAGCCCTAATGCGGCTTAGCGATGCGATCCCATAATAGTCAGCTTGTCCAGCAAAAGGAACTCTAATTCAGCCTGTGTGTTTATTTAGGGAGATAGTCATTTCCTCCAGCCCAGCTTCCCTGCTCCTGTGCCCAGCTAATCACCTGCCAAGTGGCTGGAGGTGACAGACCGGAGGAGGGAGCAAAGAGCAATGAGAAATCATTTCTGTGGGTGATTTTTAATATCCAGGAGACAGTGGCAGACAGCAGAATGATGGAAGTGTGGACTCTGGCAGCTCATCTGCCAGGAGCTGCCTGTCCTACGGCAAACAGATGGGCCTTTCAGCACACGTTCAGCAGGGGAGAAACCTGCGGCATTACATGAAAGGGGAGAAATGTGCCGAAGAGTGAAGCCTCAGGGAGGGCAGCATCCCTACAGCAAGCTTTTGCTCCCAGGGAATTCACCTGCCTTTTTTTTTTTTACCTCTTCTGCACAATCCACCCCTCCCTCCCCCCCCCCCCCCGCAGCCACCCAGGGAGAGATGGTCAGATTTCAGCTGAGCATATTTTGGAAATGGATTTTCTATTTCATTACCCCACCTAACACCTCTGAGAAGAAACAGTCAGAAAGTTAATTTTTTCCTCCTTTCCACTGCTAGTTGTCAATGGAATGCTAACAGAAAGGGATGTGGAAACTCCTCTTGCTAATTTAGATATACTTTTACTGGTCCCTGTAACGGACCCTGGCTGCTTCTCAAGGACCTGCTTTCTAGTCCTAATTGCTTTCTCTGTGAAACAAATCCCCTCTGTGCACTCAGGAGCTTTAATTGCCCTGAACAGCTTCAGGTGGGACCCCATCCACCCACAGTGCTTCTGCACATTGGCCTGGGGGTTCTATTTAAGCTCGGGGCCTCTTTGGTGCTTGACTTTTATTTTTCTGTTTTACTAGTAATTTTCTTTCTAGCCTTTTTTTTCTGACCTTTTCCCTTGATGTTCCTTGGACTTATGTTGTAAGTAGCTTGCCCCTGTTCCTACTGGGGGTCCTTGGGTGTATGCTGAGCCTGATTCATCACCTTGCCTCTGCTGAAATTGTTAATGGATTTATTCCTCCTCTGCTCACCTCATCCAGCTCAGCTCTTGTTGCTCCATGATATCTATAGCTTGCTTGAATTATTGGCTGGGGATTTGCCTATGACCCCTGGAATAGGAGGAGGAAGCTCCTGCCTGACTCCAGAAGGATTTGTTCACTACCATCAGTTTCTCTGTATGTATCTCTGCTGTCTATAATAGGAACTGGCCAAGGGGAGGATGTCCTGATCCAGCAGCAGAGCACACATTCCTCCCGAAAGTCCTTGCCTTTCTCTTGAATCTATTTCTGTCCTCTAGTGTCCTTTGATCTTGACTTCTAGAGAATGCTGCAGCTCCTTTGCTCTCCCTTCCTTCTTGCTGTTAAGTAGCTCAAGTGAGAAGAGAGGGGTGAACAGAAAGGTTAAACAAGTGACCCTCACCTAGGGAGGGAAACATTCCCTTCCGTACTGGGGCATGCATTGCTTTGACAGCTGGATTCAGGTTATGTCTCTTCCTCCTATTAGATTTGGGTTGAAGATGATTCTGCATAGCTTCCCTCTGGGGCCTGTCTCATAAGATCCTTCTTAGCTCCCAGCTGCAGTGTGGCAGCAGAGTCACCACGTCCTGGCCCTTTCTGCTGATGTCTGCCTCTAATTTGGGAAGCGGGATTCCATCCACTGCTCCCGTGCACAAACTTAGCTCTAGGCAGGCTCAGGAGGCTACAACAGAGCTATAAGGTAGACTCCCTACATCCGCATTTGCAGCCAGTTGAGCCTGCTGCTGGCGGGCTCTCTGCTCTGTGCCTCCTCTCTGATTTTCCTTTTGGTCCCCCCTGCTGGGTGCTTTCCAGTGCCTCCCCAGCTCACTCTATAATCAGATCAACTCCCTGCAGAGATCTGCAGAGGGTCACTCGTTCTCAATGTCTAACTGATTTGGTTTGTTTCAACACAGGCTGAATGTGAAGAGTTTTTTGTCAGGACTGTGTGGTGGCTCTGCCTTTGGAAATGGAGATGCCCTGCTATTTCAGCAGTTAATCATAGCCTTGCGCAGATGAGTGCTGGCTGGGCTTTGCACAGAGGTTTCTCTTTGGAGGTTTTTTCAGGTGGTGGATTCCTCTTCTGTTTGAAGCTGACTGCAAGAGGAAACAAGCAGCTAAATTTCTTGGGTATTTTTTTTATGCTGCTGTGGTCAGGCTCTTCCTTTGGGACAATGTACCCTTGGGGTGACATACTGTTGTGTTGCTTTGCAATACTTAAATGGCTCAGGCTTGGATTGGAATGAACTACTTTCATGATCCCAGCCCAGGCTTCCTTGGGGCAACATCTCCACCAGTCTGTCACTTCATTCATCTTGCTGCATCCTAAATTGGGTCCCTCTTATCTCCAGAGAGATGGAGTTACCATCGTTGGAGGTGTTCAAGAACAGTGGAGATGTAGCACTGAGGGACACAGCTGGTGGGCATGGCTGGGGGTGGGCTGGGGTTGGTCTAATGATCTTGGAGGTTTTTTCCAAACTTAATGATTCCATGAACCTACTAGGTGGCCAAACCTCACTTGGATGCATGGGTCTCTTTATGATCCTTTTTTTAGTGGACTTTCTCACCCTCCAGAAGACAGAAAAGCTTCCAGTACTGCAGAAATCCAGTCTTCTAAAAAGCAGAACATGTTCATCACAACACTGTGCTCTGTACTCAATCTCCAGCCAGATGTATTCCCCTGTTGGGCTTTTCTATTGTTTAAGCCAGTAGAGCCCAGGCCCTCTCCCAGTGAGCTCAATCTCTTATCTGTTGTTTCTATAGCAACCTCTTAGCCTAAAAGAGGCTGAAAATCCCTTTGTAAACACAGCTCGAGGACATGCCCACAAAACCCACGTGGGAAGGAGGACAGCAGGTGCCCAGGAGCTCAGAGAGGCACCCAGTGGACAGCCAAGAGTCCTCCTGCACCACTTGGGCTTTGCAGGATGATTTGAGAGGTTGATTTCTGCCAGCCCAGCTGGTGGTTTTAATGAAGATTCTGCTGTTCTGCAGGGCCAGAACACTTGTGCCTGCAGGTGGCTGTGGCTTCAGGTCACCACAGGACTGCTTCAACCTTCTTACTTCCCTGGCTTTCTATTGGCAGCTTTGCATCCAAAGAAGCCTTGATCCAACATCCCAGGGTAACAATGAAGGCATTAGTTGAGTGTAATGGCATGGATCACGTATGAACAAGTCCAAACCTGCTTCTTCTGCAAGATTGTGAATCATAGGATGGTTTAAGTTGGAAGGGACCTTAAAGCCCATCCCATTCCAAATCCCCGCCGTGGGCTGTGTGCCCCCACCAGGTCAGGCTGCCCAGGTCTCCATCCAAACTGGCCTTAGGATCCTCCAGGGACAGGGCACCCACAGCTCTCTGTGATGCCAAGCCATTAAAGTAGAAACAGTGAACTCTGATATGGCCCCATACTTGTTGTGGTCCATAAATACTCAGCGCTCTCATGGTTAAACCCAGCATGGGCTAGAATTGCTCTGAACAGAGCTTAGTGACAACACAACCATTCCGCAGGGATACTGATATCCTTTCTCTGGATGACACTGAATCACTGAATCACTAGTGCATGCTGGATGCATTTCATATTTATTTTATTTTTTTTTTCTTTTTATGATGGTAGTGTGTGCTGACCATATGGACAGCTGCTCAGAGATAAGTCTGCTTTCAGGAATATAAAAATCTCACCTCTTTGGCCACGTATACCCAGTGCCAACTGATGTCCTTAGGATCCTCGGAGGATTTGTGGGACCTAAGTACATAGATATTTTTCTGTGCTTATCTGTGGATGCTGGCACAAACCCAGAGGAAATCTCTCTGCGAAGAACATACGTAGGTCATGTGGAAAGTAAATTTCTCCTGTTTGGTTTCATGGAAACAACAACAGATATGAAGAGCGCAGTAACACTGTTTGATAGTGGTTTCTAGCTAAGAGCTTGCTCTGTTTTTCAGTATAGTCACCACTGTTAGCTGTGCATTTTTGACAGTGATGAATAAGAGCCTGTGTACCACACTCATTAAAAAACCTGCACCAGTGGAGATGACCCACTGCTTCACATCTAGGGTGACGTTATTGCTGGGGAAAATGTTGCCCGCACAGTGTATTTTTCATTCTCGCAAATGGAAGGAAGTCAGGGTGCCAAATCTGGACTATGCTGTGGGTAGCACAGTCCAGCCAAGGCTAACCACATGCCCCAGGTCTTCAAATTGGGATGGGGCCTGGTGTTACCCTGTTGCAGGACAAAGGTGGTATTCCTCTCTGTTCTGACCCCGCAAGTTTGAGCCTTCAGTCAGTCAGTATTGTGATGTAATGATCAGAGCTGATGGTTTGTCTGGGTTCCACGAAATCCAGAAGGATCATCCCTTTCCTGTGCTAAAAGACAGTGCACATCACTGTACCTGCTGAGAGCTTTTTGTTTGGGGAGTTTGCATGCTGCCACTCCATGGACTGCTGTTTTTTTGACTGCAAATCATAGTGGTGACACTGTTTTTTGTCACTGGTAATGATGTGATCCAGAAAACACTGCCACATTTGACCTCTTTTTGGTTCAGTAGGTCCTGACAAACTTGCAGACAGTGTTCTTTCAGGTGTTTGTGCTTTCTGAGGATATAGAAGTGTTTTAGCAGTTCAGTGGTCCCCTCAGTGGGGCTGGTTGGCTCAGGAGAGCTCAGCCCTTGGTGTAGGAGCATTAAACAATTGGCAGGAAATTATGCTGATTACTCATGTATTAATTGGAAGAAAGAAAAGCTCTGGAGGAGGCTCAGACTGCTAATTTCTCTCCTGACACAGGCATGGAAGGGTCTCCAAGCAAAATCCACTCTCTGGAGAGCTTTTCTTCAGCATAGCTGTGACTACTGCAATAACAAACCCAGGGAACTCATCCTGTCACTGGTTAAGCAGGGTGATGTGACAGTGTTTTGCATGCCCGTCTCACCTTCTGTCCCAAGGTGATGCCTGGATTGTTCAGAACTGCCATCATGGCTCTTGGGGTCAGCCCTGGGAAAGTGCCTCCTCCCCTGCAGCTCTCAGACCCCTTTGTCTGGGCTGGAAGCACACCAAGAGCCATCCCTTCTGCAGGTGGAGAGCTTGTCCTGGTGTTAGGCTGAAGCATTTCATTTCCCAGGCAATGCTCACTGTGGGGAGCCTTGCTTCCTGGTGAGAGCTCTGCCAGCTGTGAGAGGTGGAAGGGAAGCACGGTGGAGGAGATGCAGTGGTTGCTGGGAGATGGGGGAACAGCAACAGCTGAGATCACCCCCCTGCTTTCTTCTCACAAGCTTGTGACTGTCTGTACCTGTGAAAAATGGACTCTGAATCCAATGCACAAGAGGGGGAGGTGTGAAAATCCCGACCTTGGAGATGCTGGAAGTGGGACTGCTATGGTGACTTCATTTATTTTGCTGCTTTGCTTTAAGGATTTGCTGCTGGCCAGTGCAAACACTGGCCAGAAGTTGAGCTCAGTTCTAAGCCTTTTGGTGTAGATTGATCTTGAGATCCCACTTCCTTTTTGGATATACTGCTTGTCTGAGCAGTGTGGTGCTGGGACATGCCCCACCCTGGGGGTGATGTGGGTATTTGGATTCTCACCAAAAGGAAATGTCAATTTGTGCACACCACTGTTTTGCCACAGCAAACAGTAGTTTGATGTGAGCCAGGAATTAAACTGCTGGACAGAGTGAAATCATCGCTTCCTGCTGCCAGCAAGGGGAAAAAGGCTAATGCATGGCAGTAATAACAAATGACAAATTCCCTGCTGTTCCCCTGGGCTGGCAAGTGACATCCCTGGTAAAGGAGATGGATGGCCCTGACCTTCCCAGAGCAGAGCTACCCTGCTTCCCTGAGCAGCCCATGAGAACACCAACACTTCTTGGGGGGGTACTAACTGAATAGTACACAGCGATGGAATGAAAGACTTTCAGTTCCAGTGCCCAGTCAGGTCTCACTGAGAATGGTGATGTTAGCAGTGAGGCTGAGGTGTGCACGAGGTTGGAGGAAATACTATGAAAATACTTGAGGGTCCCTGGGCAGGAGACTTGGGTTAGAGTGACTCCACAGAGTGATCACTGGGGCTCCGTCCCGCTCCTCTGTTCCAGAAGCACACACAAACTGAGTGCTCTGGCACCTTCCACCTTTAGAGATATTTGGGTTTAAATTAGCTGACCAGTTCCCAAGCAGAGTGTGAAATGAATGACACACAGGCAGTTACATGTGGTGTGCTGTTGTTTCTCTAGAAAACCTGGTTGATAACAGTAATAAACCGAGCAGCTTTATGGCTCTGGTGATGTATCAGCATGCTGTCACACTCTGATGGCAAAACACTTCAATCCAAGCAAGCAGAAAGTGATGGACCTGCAGAGAGACATATGTTCCTGCTCTATTATTTTTATTGTTGTTAATAGCAGGGTTTTTGAAAACCCTTCATTTCCTGATCACACCTGTAAGTGACAAGAGCCGGTCCCATAGGATGCAAGGGCAGGGAGGATCTTACAATCACAGAATGGGATGGGTTGCAAAGGACCTTAAAACCAACCCCTGCTGTGGCTGGGTCATTCCATCTCCAGCCAGGACCCAGCTCAGAAATCTGCAGAAACTGCCACCTCTGAGCCTATTGGAGAGATTATGAGCAGCCTGTAGCTTCTGTACCCAGACTTGTGGCATGACAGCTGCTGTTTGTAAGCATTAGAGGAAAGTGTCATCCTGTAATGGCAGCAGAGTGCACCTGGGCTAATGATGAATTGCAAATTACTGGTGTTTTTTTTTTGTAACAGGGCAGCTTCTCCCTCTTCTCTCTGATCCACCTCTCCTGAGAGCAAAATGAACCAGACTGAAGTAAGGGCTCGGGCAGATGAGCCCATCTGCTCAGGGACTTCTGTAAATGGCACCCCTATAACCCTGAGAGAAGGGGGGAGGGAGGGGGGGCGGAGATGCATGTGGATCTGCTCTTCATTTCCCTAACCAAAAAGAGAAGCAAAGTGGGGAGGGCTGGATACAGAGTTCAGGAGAGAGCTTGTGTGTGGGTGGAAGTGCTGACAGGCAGGAAACCTCTTGTCTGATAGAAAATGCAACCTGATGGATGGATGCAGTGGAGGAGAGAGCTGGGGCTTCAACGCCTGACAATCCAATGAGGGGGAGACTATGAGGATGAGAGGACTCTGATCTTTGCAGTACCTGTGTGTGTGTGTGCCTGGGGGCTTAGAGCCAGGCTGGTGCTGGAGTGAGCTGAGCTGGCCACTGTAGGTGGGAGAGATGGCCCAGCATCCCCCAGCAATGCTTTCCTCCCACCACGGTAACCTTAGGATGTTCCCTCTGGGATGTGCTGGTGTAGGGGTTCCTGCCCTGTTGCAGTTCATTCTGATCTGTACTCAGCCCTGGGCCAAACCCGAGTCAAGCACTCAGCATGGTGTGTGTGACCTCTCTGGCCTTCCACCAGCATTTGGCTCCAGGTTCCCTCTGGTCAGCATGAAAATGGGACACCCTTTGTTCTGCAAAATGCTTAGAGCCCCATCGGGAAGTGCTGAAGGAAGAAAGAAACTAGTTTGGTCTGAATGGAGCGAGGGTAAAAGGGAGAAGACTGAAAAGATGCATCCCTGCAAATCCATGGGCTAGGCTGGTTTCAGTGATCAAAGATGACATCAGAGCGGTGCTGGGAGAGGAGCAGTATTAAATAAGTGGTTTTCATCCTAATTGTGTCTCTCTAAAGCCAGTGTGGCTGCTGTGGGAGGAAGCCTTGGAGTGAGAGCCTGACTTATAGGATGATGAAGGAGGAAAAGGGTAGCTGAGCTCCACAGCCATGCCCAGGAAGCAACCAAGGAAGCCAATGTGGAGCTGTCCCATCCGTGGGCATGCAGACTGGAGGTGGCATTCTGAGGGGGGGGGGGGGGAGGGAAGAGGCAAGGTGGGAGCCATGGGGACAAGACACTGAGGTGTCTGCATCCATGTGTGGGGTCTGTAGGGGATGTTTGGTGTCGAAGTGACTGTGAGTGATGGAGATGAGAAGACAGGAGTGATGAAATTTCCTTGTGCTGCCCTCTTCACATCCCTTAGGCTGGAATCCACAACCCAGCATAAGATTTGGGTGCACAAGGCTGGAGGAAAGCACAGGGATGCTGCATCCCCCTGGTACACTGGCCCATAGATGGGATGCTGGTGGAGCTGGCTGCTCGGGCAGGAGGTGGCTGTGCCCTGATGCCAGGGACAGTTGCATAAGCCATACACCCTCCTCCAGCTCCCTCATAGGCATTCATACTGCACAGCCCCTATTATTGGGCTTGCAAATGACACTAATTTCCCTTCCCAAGCTCTCCCTATAATTTAGCAGCAATGTCCTGTACTCGGATATTATTAGCTGTCTTACGTGAATGGTTGCCCTCTTTCTGTTGGTATGGGGAGATAATGAATTTGATAGGAACAGCAGCCCCGGACCAAACGCCTCTGTCTTTATTTTTTAATTGACTGGGCTGGCTGGAGTGGGAATGGCATTGCACAGGCTCTCTTTCCTCCTTAGCTGTCACCATCAGCTCAGAGGGGTTCCCCAGCTCTCTGCACTGCAGGAGCAGGGTGTTGCAGGGAGCCAGCTGTAAAGGCAGTTGGCAAAGGGCTGTTTAAAATTTAGGTAGCTGTGATGTTTACAGACCTGTCATTCCTCAGGGCTCAGAGCCACCCAGGTCTTTTGTTATACCCCATTCCTTTAAGGTTATGTTGTTCTGGGCTGAATATGAGGTGACCTTGGACCCGAAGAATACTGCAAGCCCAGATCAGTATGTGTTTTGTCAAGAGCAGAAAGAAAAATAAATCGTGAGGAAGACAATGTGCAAATACATGGACCTGCCCTAGACTTTTGTGCGGTGAGCAGCTCAGCTCATACCATTCTGTCTTCCTCTACACATCCTATCACCCAACAAAGGCACCATTTCCAGCCCAGCATAGGATGTCATACGGGAGATTCCTGATTGCTCCAAAACCATTCAGCTAAGCTTGGATTCCGGTTCCTTGGGCTCCATGCCATAGTTCAAATATATACTTGTGACCACGTGCAAATGGTGTCCCTGCTTTCTAGCTGACACTTGTGCTTGCCACAGTGGGCACAAAGGTGGAACTGTGAGGGTTCCTCTCTGATGGAGTGGTCACTGGGATGCTTCTCTAATCCATGCTAATGAAGATAACCTCCAGCCAGCAGGTGGGAGAACCATAGAATAATTAAGATTGGAAAAGACATCTAAGATCATACAATCCAACAGTCAACACATCACCACCGCATCCCTCAGTGCCACATCTATGGTTCTACGTGTGGGCAAGTGCAGGACTCTGAGCTGAGGGGCTATGTGAGAGCAAAGCTGCAACGTTCTGCATGAGACCCCTTGGTTAGAGCTGCAGAATGCTGGTGGAAACATGGCCTTGTCTCCCAGGCACTGGAGGGAGAATATTTTCCTTCTCGCACAGACACCAAGGAGTCACTTACTGGCAATTGACAAAGGACCAGAGCCCCCACTTTGTTAATTTTCTGTGCATACTTTTACTCTTCTGGCTTCTGGCTAAGTAAACATTAGAGATTCAGTCTGTACAGAAAGACTGAGGAGATCGTCATCTGTTGACCCTTCTCTCCCTGACTGCCAGCCTTCCCCTGAGCAGGTGCTCAGCTCCCCAGCAGGGATCACAGATGTTGGCTTTTTCTCAGCTTGGTTTCTGCAGAAGTGTAAAGATTTTGCTGGTAATTAAAGCTGAAACCTGGGCTTTGCTACAAGCCACTTTTACTGGCTACCCAGGAACGTAATCTGAAGCTTAACAAAGGCTGCATTGATATAAAAGCTAAAGGGCCATGGGGCTGGGGCTATGATAAAGGGAGGACCCCCAGTTAGACTGAATTGGAGCAGCTCATGCTGCTGTCTCTTCTAGCTTTGATTCATTTCTACTGGGAATTCACCCAGCTGGACCCCACTCCTCTCCTTGTCACCCTGGGCTGCTCTGCCAGCTGGCTTCAAAGTGCCAGAGTTTGGCGGAGAGCTCTTTGAAACACCCTGCATTCACTAAGACTGCAGAAAATAAAAGGAGGGGAAGAAAGTAAGCTAGGAGAAAAGCTGTGTGGGTTTTTGGGAATGCCTAATGGGTATGTTCCATGCCAGCTCTGTGCTAGATTGCAGCACATGTGCTGGAGACTTTGGGATGATGTGCCCACCTGCTCTTGGAAGCGTTCAGGCTGGCTGAGGGCATGGAGAGGGAAGCCCTGGTGACTCCAGGGCTGGAGAGGCCATCCAAGCTGGAGGCTTTGTTTCTCCCATTTATGCTCTGCTAAGGCCAGTCATCTGAGGCCAGCTAGAGTAACTCTTCCAGCATAGAAGCAAACAGTAACATCTGCCTGTGATCTGAAACTATCAGAAACTGGAGACCCTGCTGCTTTCTGCTAGGCAGCTTGCTCACATTTGTGTTTCTCTGACTTTCAACGCAGCCCTGAGAGCTCTTTCTCTGCTGGACTCAGCGAAGGTAGTGATTGACAGTGTGCCTACGGCAGGGTATTAGGTATCTTTGCCCCTTCCAACCAAAGCCATTCTATGATTCAAGGTATCTGCGCAGGACATGCAGGTCCCCTCACTTTGCTTATCAAGGGTGAGTATTTGGATACAAGAGTTGGATGAAGATGAGGGACAGCAAGCAGGTGACTGTGATGCCTGGGGGAACCTCCCTACTATCAAAGCCGTTGATCTCTATATTGTCTGCCTAGAAGGATGTGGTAGTGGTGACAGCTCATCTTTCCTGGCCAAGATCCTGCTGGGGCTTGGATTAGCACCAGTTCCCCCATCTCTTGGTATATTAAGAAACCTTCAAAACAAACAAATGAACAGTTGGAGGAGTTGAGCTCACGTCGGTGATTGTCACCACTCTGATCAGGGATGCTCTGTAATTGCATTGTCTTTGCTGGAGATGATGAGCTGCTCTTTATTGCTGCTGAGATAAACGTCCCGTGAGCAGGACATTGTCAGTGCAGAAGGTGGAAGTGGCCACTGGGGTAACAAAATTGGCAGGTGAGGTGTTGTTACGGATCCTATTTGAGAGAGCAAAGCTCCCAATGTGGGACAGTCTGTGGGCAAAGACAAGCAGAAACATGCTACATTCAACCCATGTTTTTCCTTTTTTTTTTTTTTTGGCAAGAAAATAAATCTCTCTCTGATTTCCTCCTAATCTCACATCAAATGTATCTTGATTGAGCGTGACAAGGAGAAAATTCAAAGTGAATAGCCTGGGGCTGATAGGAAATTTGTCTTGCTCTTTCTCAGCAATGTGGTTCCCCTACCCTGCCCAGCACTGAGCTACTCACTTGGGTAAGAGCTGGTGTCTGCTCTGCTCTGCCCGCAGTGCACATGGACAGCCCCGTGTTCTCTACTATGTTGTGCTCAGAAGGAGATGACTGCTCTCCCAGTTTGCAGCCAGAGCGTTGCAGGCACTGGAGGCCAATTACCTGACACGTCGAGCAATTTGGGAGTGATTTCACGCTTCCTGGGTGTACCGAAGCTGTGCTCAGAGAACCCATCCTTTCAGAGCACAAATGCTAAACATCAAACAGGACCTGAAGTTTTCAGTGTTTAATTTCCCATTTAGCTAAGGCAATTAAAAGCATCACCACGTAACACGGCTGATTTTCTTCTGCATTTTTATTTGCTTGTGTCCTTAAAGAGAGTGGCTGAGAAGCAATCATATCTATCCCGCAGCATGTTCTATTGCAGCATGAACAAACCTGTCTGCTTGCCACACCAAGGACATCTGAATGTCTCCCTGCACAGCCCTGAGAGCCACAGCTCTCAGAATATTCCTACTTGGAGAAGCACACTGCAGGCACATGACAATATGAGAGGACTGTTCTGGTGCTGATGAGGCCAATAGTTCATGGAAATGAACCACTGATGAGAGGAAATGGCCTGAAGTTGCACTAGGGGAGGGTCCAGATTGTGTATTAAAAACCATTTATTCTCTAAAAGAGTGGTGATGTGCTGGCACAGGCTGCCCAGGGAGGTGAAGGGGTCACCATCACTGGAGGTGTTCAAGAATTGTGGGGATGTGGCAGTGAGGGACGTGGTTAATGGGGATGGGTTTGGGGTTGGACTGGGTGATCTTAGAGGCCTTTTCCAACCTTTATGATTCTATGAAAATGAATGCTATATGCAGTCACTAATTGGGTAGTAGTGTAGAGAAGACAGAGCCAGGCTCTTCTCGGAGATGCCAAATGAAAGGAAGAGAGCAATGGGCACAAGCTGTGACAAGTGAAGTTGCAGTTAAAAGTTAGGAAAAAAAATCACACTGAGAATGGTCAGACATGGCACAAAGGCCCAGGGAGGTGGGGGGGGGTCTCAAAATAAGAACTTAGCTGGATGAAGTCCTGGGCAGCCTAACCCAAGTGGTCTTGCTTTGAGGGATCAGAAACTTGCTGAGACTCACAGCTGCATCATTCCATTTGTTCCCCAGCAGCAGATGGGTTTTTAACCAAGTATTTAATGGTTGGTTTCACTCATACCTGAGATCCTACCAGTGAGGCAGAGATAAGATAATAGCAACACAGCAGGTTTTCTGCTATTATTCTGGCTATGAATTAATCGCAGGCGCTACAGCACTACGAATAAGCACATTGATCATTTGCTACGACAATAAGAATTTCAGCCAGTTATGCTCTCCTCTCCATAAAAGCTTTGGAGACTGCAGACTTAATGAATACAAGTCCAGGCTCTTTCCAGAACACTAATAGCATCCTGTAAAAAGGAGCAAAACAACAAAACCAAAGCCCAGCCCTTTTTTTGTTGGGCTTGCTAAAAGCCTCTTGCTGTTAACTGCCCAGTTCTGGGTGCTGCTGATGGAGACCCAGCTCTCCAGTTTGCAGAAGGATGCCAGCTGTTCACTGATATTTGGGCAAGAACAAAAAGCAGCTGGAAGCCAAACAGGCTGGTCCAGTGAAGGATATCTGAAGTGAGGAAATGCAGGATGGACTGTTCATTTACCCAGAATGTGTGTTTTGGTTTAGAAAATTAATATTGTTAAAATAATTAATTACGGTTTTTTTAAGGTCCTGGGCTTTATTATCTGCTTGTTAAAAGAGGACTGACAATCTTTGGTCTGTGCATTTAGAACTCTTCCATCTCAAGACTATCTTCTAGTTTGTTTGGCTGGGAATTGGTGGCCTTGTTTTCAGATGGAAACTCTGTGCATGCTGTTTTGCAAAGAACAGTAAGGAAAATTCCCATACATCCCTAATGATTCAGGCAGGATTGTTCATGCCACCCAGACAAATACAGGAAGCAGCTGTCACAATCAAGAGCTAACAAATCTTTCCTTGGAAATCCAAACATTGACTTTTGTCGCACCCCCAAACTATTTAACTCCCAGAGTGGCTCAAGCAATATGTTTCCTTTAGATACTCAGATATTTTATTTTCTTTTTCACTCGTTAACCTTCACTTGAACTGACATTGTATAAATTAAATTGATTCAATTAAAAAGATTAAATGTTTAAATTAAAGAAACATTGATGTATGAGGCTGGATTATTTTATTTTTAGAATCATATTAAAAAAAGAATGTGGGCTGAATCAGAATGTTTTTCCATGTGTTTTTCTGTTTGAGCCAAGATAGGCTTTGGCAAGCATTTCACAGGGCGACCCAATTTCAGTCCACTTTTCCCACCCATGGAACCTCATTGCACCAGGGGAGGTTCAGGTTTTGTGTTAGGAAAAAATTATTCTCACAAAGAGCAGTGATGCACTGGAACAGTCTGCCAAGGGAGGTGATGGGGTCACTGTCTCTGGAGGTGTATGAGAACTGTGGAGATGTGGCACTGAGTGACATGGTCAGTGAGCATGGTGGTGGTGGGTTAGGGTTGGACTGGCTGATCCTAGAGGTCTTTTCCAACCTTCATGATTCTATGATTATGACAGCCCATGGAGCACAGGAGAATGAAGACAGGTTCAGATGTTGTAGAATTTATCCAATTGCTAGTAAGCACCCATCAGTGCTATGAAACTATTGCCACATCTTAACAATGACTTTAACTTGGTGCTGAATAAACTATCTTATTTGGCAGAAGTGCAATCCAGGATATTCCTTCACATGCAAGTGATAAATATTTAAATACCTGTTTCACCACGAAACAGCCTCAGGGCCAAAAAGGGTCTGCTTGGTTTATCTGTTAGAACTTTTCCTTAATTGAACACAACTGTACAAAGAAAAAGGAGAAAATGTGGCAGTAAGAGGTAGTTATCTGGTTATTGCTGGAGGATCCAGGCATAGAAACCCTTTTTTTATCATCAAACAGGAGGAATTCAGATGAGAAACGTGGAAATTAGGGCTTGTGCTTACTGTCCCTTCTGCCAGAGATGCCCAAAGATGCTGGGATTAGCAGTATGAGGGAAAAAAAAGGAATTTTCCTAGTCAACCCAAGATAAGACATATTTTCTGGCATACTGTTTGTATTTATTTTCCTTGCCCTTTCCAATCCAACCCTGGAAGATGGCTCAACTGTGTTATGAACAACTCATAGGTGGACTGGCCACAGCACACTTATTGATGGAGTGATTGTGCCCCTTTGTCACTGAATGGGACTGACTTCACCAGGACACTGACTGAAAGATGAAGGAGCGAGGGTGAGAAGCTTCAGCAATCTCAAATCATGCAAAAGGTGACAATTAGTAAGTCTATTGTGCTCCTGACAGACACAAAAAATAGAGTTATCAGTGGAAAGATTTGAAAGAAGCCAAATAACACATTGTTTGTTATTAAATTATGAATGTTATTTTTCCAGGCAGGTGTGAATAGATGTAAAAGCAGCCTGAAAATGTAACGGGAGTAGTGTCATTCAGAGCTTGCTGATGGCTATGTGATAACCTCCAAGAGTCCAGCAGTCACAAAGTTCTGGAAACGAGGAAGAAATTTGAATAAAGGATCGCTCCAGACTTGTATTTTTTTTGCCTACACTCCTGCTAATGTCTCATGCCAGGGCAGATGTGAGTATGATGAGCTAGACCTCCTTACATTTGTTTTTGTTTTATGCTGCTAACTGTCCATGCTTTTATTTCTACCCATGGCAGAACTTTTCCTTCCACTCAACTGGAATTTTTCACCAGGACGTGGCTGGCACATTGACAGGAAGGATGTCAAACACTCAGACTACCACCAAACCTTTGGAAATCCCAGACCCAAAGATAAGATTTTGACTCTGAAACCATGAGTACCAAGCATTTTTCTACACCACAATTAGCAAGGAACTTAAAACTTTCTGAAATTGCTATTAAGAGAGAAAGAAGCTCCAGACTACCCTGTACAAATATACCTATATACTGCAGACCCATAAACTCCACTTTGGAACCAGTCCAGCTTCTCCCTGGCTTAGGTCTGCTGCCCAGCTCTGAGCTGAAGGCACCCAGAGGCACTGAGTACCGATCTCCTTGAGTTTGCTCTTCCCATTTATGTCCCTCTCTGCTAAAGATATGTGCCTTATGCCTTATTTGCATTTGTCTGACTTCATCTCTCAGCCATTGGTTCTTGTTCTGGCTTTCTCTGATAGATTAAAAAGCTCTTTAGAAACTGGTGTTTTCTTCCGCTGATGACTCTTATGCACTGTAATCAAATCACCTCTTGACCTCCTTTCTGATAAGCTAAATAGACGCTTTCCTTTGCTCTGAGATTATTTGTAAGTTCTTTCCTGCTGCACTCAGCCTAGGAAGCAGCAGGGATGAAGGGGGAAATGGGTACTTAAAAGAAATTGGAAGAGTTATTTTGTAGCTGAAGCTTTGACTGAGGGTTTGACCTCACTTAAGGGGCTATGCCCTTCAAGAACACCATGCCTTCCTCTCTTCTCCTCCACCATTCACTACTCCACCCCTCCTTGCTGATCTGTACCCTTCTTCTTGGGCCACAACAGAAGCATCCTCGCGTCAGAGATATCCCCCATAGGTGTGTCTTTCCTTCTTCACACTCTTCCTTTGCTGCAGCTCTGCCAGGACGACCAAGCGTCATCTCTGCAGTATGACAGTATTTGTTGTGATGTAGGAGACCCTTCTTTCCCCAGCCGGATGTTATATCAGCCTTTAGTTTCTAGCTTGTTATTAGAGACTCCTCTACTGCTCCCATAGCATCTGTGTTTTTTCAGCAATGAAGAAAGCAGCCCCAGACTTGAAGTGATCCCTCAGTCTGCCACACTTGGAATGGCTCCATCACTTTTCCCCACAGCTCAGAGGCTTTCAAAAGGTATTTAATTAAACCCACATCAGAGAGCTGTTAGCAAGCGTTCTCCAATTAGCAAGGTGGAGAGCACTGCGTGTCACGGGGGGAAATGAGCAGACATGAAACGGTTTTGTTGCCTGAGCCTTCCTCAGTGTCAGATTAATTGGCACTTTTCTTCCAATTTATGGCAGAGCTCTGGACACAGAGGTCACAGCACCACAGTGCAATCCCATTCAATTTTCTCGTTTCCTCAATTTTTCTTCAAAAATACGTTCAAAAATTTCCTTAGAAATCTGAATCGAGTTTAGCTCTGTCTATTGGAGGAAATGAAGGAGAACCAGTGACACTCCGATTGCTCCTAAGTGCAGGCTTCTTCTAGGATCTCCACTGTGCTCTTCCTTAGTTACTCTTGAGGGGTGGATCTGTGGCTTGGGTTGGAGGGAGCCATGTGTCAGACAGAGCTGGCTGTATAACCAAGTCCTGCTCCTTGGCCATGCTACATGGGGAACAACAGCACTGCCATAGATTGTGCTTTGACCCGTTAGGAAGGAGAGGGAACGAGATGCTCACTCCAGAGGATTCAACAACAAATTTAACAAATTTAAATCTCTTTCCTCTGGAACTGAGAATTGAAGTCAAAAGCAGTTTTTATCCTTGGAAATCCTAACAGCAGTGTGCTAGGGGTGCTAATAATCAGCTTCATTTTGTTTTCTCCCACCTTCAAATGCGGTTACAATTCTAACAACACAGCAAATGCTCCCCTAATAAAGCAGGTGATCAGGTTTTGTTTATTATTTGCAAACTGCTGAGCAGCACATAGAAAAGAGCCCTACCTCAGTGTGAGAGCCAGCGACGGGGACACGCTGCTATGACAACAACATGAGGCTGAATCATCCAGACAGATAAGACACACATAATTGTGTGATCACCTGTTCCCTCTTGTTCAAAGGAAATTTTATTAGCACCACTGAAAGTACATTAGAGAACAAATCATAAAGCATCCACACATCAATCAGGGCCATGCTAATCAATGCAAGCACTGCCTGAACCCACTGCCTTGCTGTTTGGACATTCAGCATTTCACAGACTTCAGGACAGCATTTAGAGAAACTTGTGTCTGCACGTGAAAGGCCCAGCAAAACTCTATTTCTATTGAATCAAAGCATTTATGGATCTGAGGTCTTGTTGAGAATACCAGGCTTTTATCTGCAGGTTGTTTGTGGCCAATGGAAGGTCAGGCTAGATGAAGGATGATGGTTAGGGAATGGACACAACTGATGGCAAACATGTCTTTCTTAGCGTAAGTAAAAATAACAAATTAAGAATGGCAAGAGGGAGAGGAGAGCTGGCCTATTGTGTTACAGATAATTGGAGATATGCAGGGCCTCCCTTCACTTGGCCCTTAATATAAATCCATGTGCATTTATGCTGGGCAGATGCATCAGACACAGCATCCGTTTCCAGCTGGTGGGAGAAGCTTCCTCTTGGTTTCCTCGCTCCCTCCTTTTTCCTAACATAAAGGCACCAAAACCATGACTCTCTGGTCTTAAGACTGCTTCAAACTTCCATTTCTTTCACTGATGTAATCTCTGTCCTTTCTGAAAATATTTTTGGTTTTGGTTCTCCAAGTCTTTCAGATGTTAATTTCGTATCTTAAGATTCCAGCAGGTACAAAGTGCTCTTCAAGTGGAAAGACATCCTTTGGAATTATTAATCTGGTCAAAATATTCCACAAGACATTTTTTTCCAAGCATTTTGTCAGGATTTCAGCAGTCAGTGACAAAAAAGAGCAGCTCACTGGGGTATTTACAGTGGTTGCAGACTTTCTACCAGAAGCAGCAATGGCATTTTAACTTAGAGAGTTTTCCACCAATGCTGCTTTCTGCCCCTGCCCAAATAAATATCCCATTACGAGTTCATCCAGGAGCTGACAGGCAACACTGCAGGCAGCAGCAATAAGATCTGAGATGTTTTCCCCCACAGATGTTGCATATGCATGAATGTCTCACTGCGAGCATTTCCATCTGCTCCATGAGCATTCCACGAGAACCATGTTGAGACCTCTCAATCAAATGCTGTTAAAGGCAGCCCCAGAGTAATCTGAAAACAAGAGGTTCAGATGCACAGACATGAGACGCTGACGAATGAGCCTGAGCTACAAGCCAGGGCTATTCCCTCCAGTGACAGAGCAAATAATGAATTCAACATCTCTCCCAGCTTTCCCTCACATGTGGCACCAAGGTCTAGCCAGGTGCAAATACAGAATGACTGGAAGTCAGCTTCAAAAGGCAGTGAGAAAGGAAAAAAAAAAAATGAACAAACCCAAGAGGAAAGACAGTGAAGGATGACAATGGATTTGCAGATAAAAGCAAGATCTCTCAATTGCTGGACATGAGCAGAACAAGTTACTGTGAAGACTGGATGAATGGCCATGCCTGGTGGCTGGTGGTCAGCGGTATGAGGTCTGCTTGTAGGACAGTATCTAGCAGTGTGCCCCATGGTCAATACTGGCCACAGCCATATTCAACATCTTTAGAAATGGCATGAATTTTATACTGTCAGCAAGTGTGATGATGCTAGGTTCAGATCTGGCAGCTGTGTTTGCTGAACAACACAGTATTAACAGGAATCTTCAAGATCAGATGGTGCTATAAGATTTCTGCTGAAGAATGGGTGAAATTTTGATTGCTTTCATAGTATTTAATCCAACAGAGATCTGGAAAAAAACCCTTACCCTCCTGATTTTGAGTTTCCTCAGCATCTATAGGCTGTACATTCCTCTTCTTGGGGACTCAGAGCTCTGTCTCCAGCCAGAAGATCACAGTCTCACTCCGTGGCTGCACACGGAAGTCCTGTGGGCATGGCTGTCACCTCTCTGCACTTTCTTAGCTTTGCAGATCCTAGTTAGAGGGCCAAATTTAAAGCATGAGCCTCAGCGGCTCAAGAATGATATAAAAAAGCAGTCCTATGACCTTGCACTGCTTAAAAACCTATAGGTGCCTTTCAATGGGGTCGCTTTGCCATATGTTAGGAAACCTCATGCATTAGCCTTTAAACTCAGTTTCCTTCCACAGTTCAAAATCTGTCAGCCAGATTTTGTGATTTAGAAAGACCTGACCGAGCTGCAGAGAACAAATCTGCCTCAGATCTCCTCCTTGAACTTTTCCCCTGGGAAACAGAGCCTGTGAGGATGGAGGTGATGGACACTGTGTGAAGTGTGGGGGTGGCTGTCATTCTGCTGTCACATGTTATCAGTCACCTCCTCTCACCAGCAGTGTGACCGAGGAAAGATGGGCTCCTCTCTACCTGTCTCAGTGAATAAAGAAAGGGGACCACAAGCACAGCAGAGAACAAAAATAAACTAACCTGGCTGAAAGCAGACACTGTCACACCTTCAAGGGGAAAATTGATACAGATGCTTTCTTCTGTTTCAGAATCAATTTCAAGCCCATTCCATGAAAGAAATGGCATAAAGGGCATTAGGTCTTGCAACAGAGCCTGCTATCCCTGGGATGATGGATGGAAGATGAGTACAATTACCTGGAAGCTGAGAGCTAGGACACAGACTTTTTTGTTCAGCAGGCTCTGACTGTCCTTCCCCATCATCGTGAAGATCAAAACAAACTCTGCAGAGACTCTGACAGTGCCGGACTTGTCTCTGCTCCAGCTGTCTTGGAGAACAGAACAAGGAGCAGCAATCACAGCTGCTCAGAAAGAACTGTCTGTGCTGTTGTACTGAGGATGCTCTGCCACACAGCATGCAGGGGAACCTTTCAGGCACAGACAGCTCAGTGCCATGCTCTCTCTCCTGTCTGGTGAAGTGCCGTGCCCCAGGCTGTAGTCCCCTACATGGGCAGCACTCACTGCAGCTGCAGCACAGCCTCCCTAAAAATGAGCTGCCACTTCCTAGATGCAGCTGAAGCTGCTGTACCCCAGCCTTTGTCTCAGTGGTGTTGGTGCTAATAGCATCAGCTACAAGCTCTCCACTGGGTTATCTACCAAAAGACCGACAACACGAAGCTGTGCTTACAGTGGTTGCAAGAGGTGATGTTCAGTTGTCCCTACATCAGCCAAGTGTTGACTCCAATTCTTTCAACCCAATGCTGCAGAGATGCCCTGCTCATCCCCAAGGCTCGGATACACCAACACCCCAGAGAGACTTGCAGCACGGTCAAGGGCAGTTAGCAATCTCACAGATCACTATGGCTGCCATCCCATCATTCCCAGACTCAAAGAAAAGGAGAAAACATGAAACAGTTCCTTCACATGCCTTGCTGGTGACATTTTGTTTCTCTTAGAGCTGGCACAGACTGTGGGGCCATCAAGTTCTCACTGGGTGGAGATGCTGAGGTCCTGGCACCACTCACATACCCCTTGCTCAGGAGGCAACCCATAGGATGCCAGAATGAGGATGCATACTCACACTTGTGTGATGCCCACAGAGCCAGGAGAACCCCACAGCCTGTACAGACCTGGATAAAACCTCTGTACACCTCCAGCCCCTGCACTTAGCTTCTGTGGGAGGTGGTGATTGCTGATTTCCCCTCTGGCTGCACAAGGCCTTCTGCTTGCTCTCCAGCTCTGCTTTCCTTTGGAAGCCACAGACAGTTGGAAACATCAAAAAGTGGCGATCCAGAAGCTGTGACCAACTGCTGTCTGTGGCTTTCCTCAGCCCACGAAAGGACAGACATCCACAGCCAGCTGCAGGATTGATGGGGACCACTGCGTCTCATGCTGTGCGGTGAAACTAATGAAATATAGCCTTTTTTTCTTCTCACACAAATTGAAATGCTTTGGGAAAACTTCATCCTCTGTCTCGTGGCTGCAGGCAGCTCTCCTGAATAAGCTATTGTCAGGCCTCTGAGACGTGAGTCAGAGCATCTTTAATCTCTGGGCGGGAGCGTTCGCCGTCGCTTTCATGCTTTGGAATAAATCTTCAGAGACGTTCCCAAATTAAGCACGATTATTTTCTAATCTCCTTGCACTTCTTCCTTTCCCCATTTTATCAGCCAGGCTCAAACACATTCAGCATGGCCTACTTCGAAGCAAACTGATTAATGCAATCGCTTCAGGTTTTAGGAGAGATCAGTGCTTACAGCGGGGAAAAGAGCTCCTACTGTTGCTGGCTGCCCTGGCTCTGCACTGGGGAGCTTATGGGGAGCTGACAGCAGGGCCTGGCACCTCACACTCATGTGGATATCCCAGGGTTGGGGGTTGGAATTGGATCTTTAAGGTCCCTTCCAACCCAAACCATTGTCAGCTCATTTTGGAGTGCAGTATCAAAATAGGACATCAGTTACTGAATGCAGAAGTTCGTGGAGCTTGTGGGGAATAGTGGATGCTGTTGTTGAAGGAGAATGAGGAGCACAGTTAAATGAAAAAAGCTTTGACAGACGTAGCCTCCTAAAGCCTTTGCCAAGTCGTTCCCTTGCTCACCCGCAGTGTCTGTGCCTTTGCCCATTTGAGCAGTGTCACAAGAAGCCCCGCCAGCTCCTGCTTTTGCAGCCTGGTCCCTACGTCCACAGTCTGTCTTCTTCTCTTGACTGACAAAAGTAGAAGGTGCTCTGGCTTTAGTGAGTGTATAATGGCTGACCCGATTTATTTTGAAGCTTTGGAATAGCTATGCTTTCTAATTACTTCTTCCCACCTGCCCGAAAGAGCACTTTTTGCTTTCAGATTAACTTCTTTGAACTTGTGCCTTTGTACTGCGAGCACCCTGGGTTTTGTGAGATCAAGGCAGGCTTGGTTAAAGCAAAAAGCAAATAGTGATTGAGTTTTGTTTTGTTTTTAATCTCTTTTCTACAGGAACGTGCCAGGGTTGCTGATTAGACCTTGTGTGGCAGCATCAGCTGACTTACGGTCCTTGTGCCTTCAAAGCACACTCTCCAAGACAAACAGGGATGACTTTGAAAAGGAAAATCCTTCTCAGTGTTCAGAGGGGCATCAGAATTATCCAGAACATGCATGTATTTAGGCATGTAATTTGCATCATCTTTATAGCTTAGAGCAGTGGGGAAGGGATTGCCATGAGCTTTGCACAGCACCATGCACACAGTGGAATCTGACACGCTTGCTTCTTCTCTCTAAGGCTCAAATCCTCCTCTGTGGGAACTGCTGAATCACGGTCTGAACCACTGATTGAGCACTTGGAGAAAAGGCCTGGTCAGCCCTGGAGGCACAGGTGAAGGCAGTTCACCTGTGCAACCAGGAGCCAGGCTCCACCTCTGTTAGATCTCATTATAAGGGCTGCATGCCACTGAAGAATTATCTCTTGTTACAGATTTTTCCTTTGCGGAGTTTTTCTGTAAGCCTGCATCTTCAGGCATGGGTGAGCATCCTTTTTTTTTTTTTGTTATACCTTCCCATTATGCATATCTGGGACTGGTTCTGCTGCCTTTACACCTGCTCATTTGTTTAAGACAGTGCATAAACCTGCCAGTGGTCTCCTCAGTGACAGCTGCTGCCTTATGGAAATGTGGAAGTTAGGTTGGTAACTTGAAATTACCATGAGAGAGGTCCAGGGATCACCTCCATCCAAAGTTTAGCTCTAGATGAAGGGTTTATTGCCTTAATAACTGCAAAAATTGAATGCCCTCCTCTGCCTGGATGGGATTATTTTTCCTCTTGGCAAGGTTTTCCTTTATTTCTAACTTGTATCTCCTAGTTAAAACTGAAACCTACCACTCCCTTTCCTAGATGTAATGGTCAAAGAGAAGTCCTTCTTCACACGGACTTTTTGCAAACTTGCTGATTGCTCTCATATTTCCCCTTTTCTAAGACTAAACAATCACATAACTTCTCAGTTCCCTTCTATTCTTCTGAAGTGCTGGTCACACTTCTCGCCTTCTAAAACTGGATATTCTAAAGCAGGCATAGTATTGCAGCTGTGTGGAGAAGGGTGATGTCTTAGTGCATCTGAGGCCTCGTGGTGTACCCCAGGACATAGCAGAGCTCTTCAGCAGCTGCATGCAGGGTGTCTCAAGCTGTTCATTGCTGAAAAAGCCCTGAGTGCAAATTCCTTCCATACTACAAATCAACTCTTTACTCCTGCTTGCACATAAGCTTATTTCAGCATTGCTCAGAGCAAGCTACAAAACCCTGCCGTGGAGCAGAACAACTTGCCTGGGACTCAGCCAGGTCGAACTTCTGCATCCCATAGAGTAATTCTAGAGGCCAGGTTATGCTTGGAAGACGCGATGTTTAATGTGACTGTCAGTGGGAGGTACTTCATGCCAGCAGAGTTTCTCTTCCCTCCCTAACTGCCTGTTTAACCCAGTGCCTCTGTGAAAAATCAGTGTGAGCAGCCAAAGGATTTTAAAGTTATTAGGAAGAAAAAGAGAAAAATGGCGTAACTCTGCTTCCTTCAGAAATGAAGCTTAAAAAAGATTTGCCTCAACTCTCTGCAGGCTCCACCTCAGCAGCTGGCTAGAGAGGCTTTGGGAAAAGCCCGGAGCTCTTAGCGACAGTAAGAGCTGCCGCTGGGACAGCAGAGCCATCTCACTGTAATGTGCTCTTCTTCCTTCAATCTCCTTCTAGCAGTTTTTGGAGCTGAAGATCCCCCGGTAGCTTCATCCGCTCCCTGTGCAAGGTAGACCAGATGGCACGTGGCAAATGATTGCCCACAAATGTCAGGCAGATTTCTTGCTTGGCAGGCTATGGCTGTGCAGTCCTGCCTTTTTGTTTTACTGCTTACTATCAATAAGCAATCCCTGTGCCTTCAGAAATGCGACTGCTAACAGACAAGGGAGGAAAACCAAACAAGGATGAGAAACCAGGTGTGACGGTTCTGGAGTACAGCTTAGGGGCTGCCCTGTGTCTGTCCCTAGAGATCCTCAAAGCTCAACCACGCAAAGCCCAGAGCAAACTTAACTTCTGACACTGGCCCTGTTTTGAGCATGGGGTTGGGCCAGACAGCTCCAGAGGTCCCTCCTCACTTATGTCCCAGATGAATCTGTGATTGCAGACATCATTTTCTGGTCCTGAGGTCTCTTCCTCTCGAAGGAAGGAAACTCTCCTTCCCAATTCTGCATTATCCAGGCAGCCAAAATCACAAAGCAAGGAGTCAAAAAATAATAAATTAAAAAAAAAAACAACTCAAAACAAAAAAACACCAACCAATCCCTTTTTTTTCAAGGTTGGGGAGACTGTCGAGCTTGTCAGATGTTCCTTTTTTTATGACATTTTTGCTGACTTTTTTTCAAGAAAATGTTATTGCTTTTTAGCTTGACTGAAAAGCTGCTTTCAGAGGGGAGAAATTATCAATAGCCATCGTGAAAATGCTTTCTATTTGTTGCTGTGGTCTCTTTGTTTTTAATATATATGATTAAAAGCCCTCATTAGCAGAGTTCAGAATCCCTCATGATCTGCCTGTTTTGAACCCTGCAAAATGACAGCAGATATTTAAGCATTTTTCACCAAAATAGTTTCCCCCCTTTATTTTTTAAGTCCTTCCATTCAGACTCTAAGCTTTTCAGGGCAAAATTGCTTCTCTAAAATGTCATTTTACAGCTTCCACTTCACCATGGTTTTCAATTTGGATGGGAGCTAAGTCAGATAATCGTTCAAGACCACAATGTCTCTGGTTTAAAGCAAAGCTGATCTTTTTAAGTCATAACTCCAAACTAAGACTTTCAGTTTATTAAAGAGTTGAGTTTTTGCAGTTTTTTCTTTTTTTTTTCTTTTTTTTTTTCCAGTAGGTTTATTTGTGCCATGGTTGTTTTGTAAACTAGTATAGAAAATAATGCTTTTTTTTTTTTTTTCCTCAGGAAGATGTTGTAAGTTCTCTGCTTTTCATGAATTGCAGTCATCAGATATGGTTATCCCAGTGCCTGACAGATCTGTCATATCAGCCCCGTCCCTTTACGCTTACAAACATGCATCATGTTGATGAATTTAGATGGTCATTTAAAGGCAAATTGCTTGTCCTACTTTTTGGTTCTTATTGATTGTCATGTAATTAACTGATTCATTTTGTTAATGTAATCCAGAGTGTCTGCAACCCACTTAATCAGGAGAGCCTGATCAGAAGACGAGGGTTTAATTAGAGTGCGCTAATTGCCCCAATGAAATGCTGTTTCCTCTGTCCTTACAGCCATTACTTACAGAAGCCAGATTTTTTTATTTCTTCTGAGATTTAATCAAGGGGCAGAGAGAATAACACTTTGTCTCTTGCTAGGGGAAGGACTCTTCCAAGCCAATGCACAGCAGCTGGGGTGACACATCCCTTCTCAGCTAAGCAGTCCCTTGCAGAGCAATGTGATGCTCTGTTTGTCCTGTAAAGCTCACTGAGTTTCAGGTTGCATGATCTATGTAGTGATCATTCAGCTGGCCTCAGAGCTCACTAGGGGACTGTGCAAACTTCAAAAGATATCTTCGAAGAGGCACAACTCCACCAGGCATCAAGATGATTTGCTCCAGGTAACAAATATGGTGCTGGGTTTAGAGAGCATCTCTGCTGCTGACCAGCTTTGCTTCTAGCCCTTGGAGCTGTATGCATCATAGAAATGATACAGAGACCAAACTCTTTTGCCAAGGGGGAAAGGGCTTATTCTCTGCAGGGCTCAAACAGCAGGGAGATAAGAAATTCCTCCTTCTTTGGATGGGGGGGGAAAAAGTATCCACAGGGAAGTCTTTTTTAGTTGTGCCAGCTGATGAGCAAGTGGTTTTTAAAACATGGTGGAAGATGCTTGGTAGATTAACTGCTTAGCAAGTGTGTGTTTATATAGGATACATTCATATATATTCTATCTTTCAGCTTTCATGTTCAGGCTGACTGTGATGAGACATTTTCTGGGTCGTAAAAGTGATGTGAAGGAGGCTGCTGTTATGCGAAGATGCTTGTAACCTTATGTACTTCAGTCCTGATCCTGCAACAGGACAGGCACAGAGGTGCATTTGTACTCATGAGCATGTACCCATGCCCTGAAAACAGCCCCCAAGCACTCTAGTGGCAATGCTGGTTGGTTGGAGAGAATCCAGTGTGATCAGGGACTGTTCCTGGTCCATGAGGCTGAGTTTTGCACTTGAATTTTTTTTTTCTGTGGCTGAGTGCTCTGTAAAAGCCTGAGCTTGGCAAAATAGCATTTGATTGTGAATTTCTTGCAGAAAAGGACATTCAGAAGGGCTAAACCAATTTGCAAAATCAAAAGCTGAATTTGGGAAGTCATTTCAGCATGACCACTTCCTCGTGAAAACTGAGGGATGTGTTTTTAGAAGTGCTAATATAGTTTGAGTCTAACATTTCTTAAATCCAGCCTCTGTAATGTTTGCAGCTTGTGTTGTTGACTTGTGTGTGCTCATAAAGGTGAGACAGATAAGAGTGGCTAATTAGCTTGTAAATAAAATAGAACATAGAAATTCTATAGATTGATTCAAACCCTGAGACAGACTCATGCACATTTAAAAAATATTTTTTGGAAAAAAAATAAAAATCACTCTTCAGCCAGTACCACGAGCCTGGAAAAAATAGGCTGCTGTGTGTCATAGTAGTGACAGGGCTGTGATTAGTGCTTGATGCAGCAACAATACAGAAGGAGAAACCCCAAGGCTTTGACCCAAGTCCTTGTCCCTTGAGGAGGCTGCTGCTTTACCTGGAGGTAAGCTGTCCCCTGCATCCCCTTGGTACACATCCTCCTCCTGTACCCCTGGCCCCTTCTCCATTTCATCGCTCCCCATGCCATGACCTGGGGGTGGTTGGTGTAATATCCAGCACAGAAACGAGGGATTTGGAGAAGGAAGTACCAGACCCATAGTAGTGGAGATTGCAAGCATTCCTGGGGCTCAAATCTTGCTGGAGAAGCATCTCAAAGGTTTATCAGCCTCAGATCCCCCTGCTCCTTCTGCTTTTGCTGCTTTAAGAAATAAGATTTTGTGTGGGGGGGTTTTTTTTTGTTTTTTTTTGTTTGTTTTTTTTTGTTTGTTTTTTGGCAAATAAATGAGATTAGCAGAGATTTATTTATTCTCCAGCAGCAGTAACAGGATTAGGTACCACTTGAGCCAAAAGGACAGCAGTCATAAATGAATCAAAAGACACCATGAAATCTCATGCACAGTTGCAAAGAGCTCTGAGACCAAAGCAAGAAGCAGCCATGTCCCCGGGCTGGGTGACACCAGGGCTATGCCTTGGCTGCACCCACCTGCACAATGGGTGCTGTGCAGCAGCTGTAACCCCAGTCCAGTGCTCACTACTGGGATGTGAACTGTTGTCAGCTGCACAACTTGAACCCTGCTGGGCTCATGATTCAATTTTCCTTTGGGTGGTATTTATGTAAATTTGCCAAAAACAGCTGCAACACTGAGTCCTTGCTGCTGAACCTCTGCCTACATCCAGTGTGCAGCCTGCCTGTATGTGAGTGACACCCAACCTCAGGGAAGGAAAAAGGATTTTTTTCTTTTTTCTCCTTGAATTTATTTATATTTTTTTTTTTAATAAAAAAAAGCACTTAGCATTTCCTCTCTCACAGTAAGTGGCTTTGGTGGAAGGGCATTTGAGCTGCCTCTGACAGTGATGAAAGGAGATTACAACTCCAGCTGACAGCAATTTGGTCTGGCCATACTCAGTTTCCCTCTTGTGGTTTCTGCAGGAATTAACTGGAATGATATTTAAGTAATTATCTTCCCAGCTGAATATGTCCCAGTTAAACTGGTGGGGCTGAGGTCCTGATCCTGCAGCCCTGTTCCCTTCCTAGCTTAGCTAGGGAGATCCACGTGGCACTGCTGAAGCTGCTCAATCAGGCCTGAGGTTTGCATCCATCAGGAGACATTTTGTCACATTACCTCTCCTCATGCTGTTTTTTGCCTGCTGCTGAGGTCACAAGCTGCATGGAGAGGACAGGAGCCTAGGAAGGGTCTGTCCTCATTACCTGGTGCCTGCAAAGTGCTGGGTGCGAAGCCCTGACTCGGAATGAAAGGAAGGAGCCTCAAAAAGAGGAGAAAAAAAAAAAAAAAGAGGGGGAGGAGGGGTGAAGAATAAAAGATGATCCTGCAAGTTGGGAAATCGCTGCATCCACCAGAGAATGGGATAGGACCAGGAGGGAGGAGGAGGATGACAAGCTAATCCTGCAGAGTTCTCAGGGAAGATGTTTGCCATCTCTCCTTGCTTGTACTGAAGGGACTTGGCACCCTGCAGAGACAGCAAGGGAAATGACAGGGTTATTCCCTGTGGTGATTATCTTGTGATCTCTATGGGTTGCATAAATGGGAGTTGATTACAGCCAGAGGAGGAGTAAATTGTGTAATTAGACGGGGAGAAGGGAGGATGATTTAACCTCTGCCTGAAGGTGATAGTTTGAAGAGAAGGGTGGAGGTGAGTGCAGAGTGGTGGGATCTGCTGTGCTGGGAATTGCTGTTCTGACCTTTGTCATGGGCAAGTCCTTCAGCCTTCCCTCAGGAAAACAAAATAAAAAAGCACCAAAAAACAGACAGACAAAACCTTTCTGCTGTATCTCATAGCATCTTTATGTCTGGGAACGTTTCACAGCATGTGCTTGTGCCCAGCACAAGGGGATACCCTTGCAGCTGCCCATGATGCTCCAGGCTCATGGCATGACTGTTCCTTGATGTTGTCCCAAGTTCCCCTCTCCATGAATGATTAGCAGAGAAAAGCTAAACAAGTCATAGGTCTGCATTTCTCAGTTCTATGTTGGGTGTAAGAGAACTGAGATCTTCTTGCTACATCAGTAATGTCTACACAGAGCAAGGAAGAGCATTCTGCCTTCCCTTCTTGTTATCAATTCAGCCTGCCGCGGCCAAAAAATGTGTCAGCTCCTATAGCAGGCAAAAAGCACAGAGCAGGACTACTCTCTAAGCCAGAGTGAGGAAGGCAATTAATGTGAGTATTACTCATGCCGGGAAAAATAGCCAATTACCTTCCTATGGAGCTTCACTCTGCCCAGTGAGCCGATAACTGCAGCATCTGACATTTGTCACTGAGCTCTCAGAGCACTTCAGGAGTAAAATTCTGGCAAATGGATTCGGGCTGTGGAGAAAAAGACAGGAAAATAAAGTTGAGGGACGAGATATTCAGCTCCCAGGTAGTGGCAGGCAGCCTGTGCTCCTTACACCTCCGTGTCCTCGTGTGAGAATGTGGCTTTGCCTTATATCCACTATGCTTTATGGCTGTACTTTAAAGGGGCATCAATATGTTAACGTAAAGGTTAATATGCTGAATGTGGTGTGCAACGTGAGGTGGGGATACAGCCAGAGGGGTTTTTTGTGTTTCTCATTAATGTGAGGCGTGGGGGAGTTTCCTGCACTATCCACCACTGAGTGGAGCCTGAGGAACTGGGCTGAAGAGTGTTTTTTGCTTTTCACAGTTCTGTTAAAAAAATAAATAAGAAATGTCTTATTTCAGGAAGTCTGGGATTTCTTGGGTGTGGCCAACGGGATAATTTAGCTGGATATCTTCGCGTGCTGTGGTTTTGCAGTTTGTAAACGCTTGTCCGATAAACCTCAGCGGGCATCAGCCACGATTCGGGTCGCTCTCAGGAATAACAAACTCTCAGCCTGACCCGCCGCGGCACCCAGAGCGAGTCGATTCGGTTCGATGCGCTCGGCGCTCGCTTACCCATGCCTGTTGCTCTGCCTGAGGGGCGGGGCGAGCGGGGCGGGGCGGAACGTCCCGCGCTTTTCGCGCCTTCGGAGCGGCGCGCGCGTCCCATCGCTCACCTTCCCACCCTCTTGGCCTTGTGCCGGCCGTTACCCCACCCCCCCGATCCCTCCGTGAGGCGATGGTGAGTGCGGGGCGGGCGGCGTTGGGGGCGGCTGAGTCCTCCGCTCTGCGCGCCCCTTCACGCGATGTGCTATGCCTTTCTTACAGCGCAGGAGCCTGGCCCCCAGTCAGCTGGCCAAGAGGAAGGCGGGCGGCGAGGAGGAGGACAGCGAGTGGCGGCCGCCGGCGGTGAGTGAGGGGATGCTGGGCGGTAGCGGAACAGGCTCGCCCATAGCTGCTGGGTGCTGCTGATTCTGCCCTTGGGTAGTTGAGGTGTGTGGTGCTCAGGGATGCTCAGCTGGCTCTGAGCTGCGGTTGGGCGCTCACTGACCGTGACAGCGATCTCGCCAGCTGCTCACAGGCTTTGCCTTGGTGCTGTTTTTCAGACTCAGAAGAGGCAGAAGGCCGGCAGTGAGGCGGAGAGCGGGGACTGCTACAGATCGCCGTTCCGGAAGCCATTGACCCAACTGACCAACAGGCCTCTTTGCCTGGACAGCAGCCAGCATGTGAGTGGGTATCACTGCCGGTTGTGAGTGAGCTACACGTGAAGCTTGTTCACCAGCATAATCCATATGCTTCCGGGGGCCTGTTTATTCCAGGTGTTATGGAGGGGTCACAGGTAGTTCTTTGGAAGGACTTTCACTTGCTCCTGCTGTTATGAAGGGAGTGTGGTGGGAGTCCTTAGGTGTTGACAGATGTGGGAAGCTCTCCACACAGATGGCTCAAGTACTGTCTATTTGTTTGCTGAGCTTTCAAAGAAGCCTGGAGAGGATGGAGATGAAGTTGTCTGAAATGGCATGTAGTGTACTTTAGAGCTAACCTACTCTTTTACAGGAGAGAATTGCCTGACTGAATTACTTAAGGTTAAGGAGAAAGTAACTGCGTTTAAAGAAGTGAATACTGTCAGTGGATTTAAGTAGATGGAGTTGCAAAAATAAATTTCATCCATTAGAAAACTTAAGCAAAAGCAGTTTTGGAAACTGGAGTAGGGACCAGGAGCGGTTCTGTTTTGTTATTTTCTTCCTTTTGCGCATAGAAAATAGTTGGGGTTGGCTGGAGCTTGAACAGTTTAAATAGAGGCACTAGGCAAAAATGAGTTCTTAAAATGCATTTTAGACTTGCTGTCTTGGACGATCTCTGACTTCCAACTTTTGAAGCATGTGCTTTCTCTCTGAATTCTTAGGAGGCTTTTATCCGCAGCATTTTGTCCAAACCCTTCAAAGTCCCCATTCCAAATTATAAAGGTAAGGTGATAAGGTTTAATAATTATCTGTGTTGTCTGACTCTGGGGAAACATGATGGTTTGGCCTGTCAAATGTACCTGTGGGGATTAGTGTTATTTTTTGGAGTGATGACATATGTTCCAGAAATTTGTTTGGATAATCCTACATTTCAGAACTGGTATTCCTGCAACTACGTGTTTGATGTAGCGCGAGAAGGTTGTGTGCCACATCACAAATATAGAAGCAAGATGAATTCTAAGCCACGGAAGAATATGATCTAAAAAATACTCAAACTGTGCTAACAGACTGAAGGCTAGCATGAAAAAGACAGTATGTGCCAGTTCTCTTTCTACTTTACTTGGTTTGTTGAGTCTCAAGGTGATCTTCAAAACAAGGGTAATTTTGAACTTCAAAGCCTCAGCTGGTTTTGAATCAGACAGCACATGATCCCAGAAACAAATGGGACTTTTCTTGTCTCCTTCCCTTCACCCTCCAGCTGAAAAACTGAAGGACAGGTCTGTTTTACTTAAACATTAGTCATAAAATATGTCTGTAGACGCATTCAGCAGTTGCTGAATATGAGACAGCTAGTCACAGAAGAGTTTGTTTGGCGTAGTTCTTATTTGATGGAGAAGTAGACTTGTCAGGAGACTGAAACAGAACTGTAACTGCAGAGGCTTCTTTTCGTGGCTGTTACTTTTCTCTCTTAACTGGGAGATGAGATTGTTTCGTTTACTTTCTTCATGTGGAGGCATTGTCCCAACCTGCAGTACACTGTTGTTTTGCAAGGAATTTCAGCAGGTGGCAGGGGATTAACTCTGCTCGATTTTTTTCCCAAGCAAAATCACTCCTGGGAGCATAGTTGTCTCCTAGGACTCAGATGAGTCTTTGAGCTCGGTTTTGACACTAGCAGTTTTTATACATGTTCTTTCTATGTTCATCTCCATTCCAAAACTGTGACATCAAAATATAACATCAGGAAGAGAGACTTGTCCTTATTTTCTTCTTTTCAGAGAAATTGGCTCCTATGCCAAACATCTGCTATTGCTCAGCAGAGAGCAAATAATTCTCTAGACATAATAATGGCAGTATGAGACTGACTATGATACTGTAGAACTCCATCACTTTTACAGGCCTCTTTCTGAGATTATACAAAAGATAGAATTCTTGCAAAGCCTTGGCTAGATGATCCAAAAAGAGGTTTTGACCCAGTATGTACAGTATACATGGAAATGTATTTATTGAGCTGAGCTGCCAAAGCGTATATCCTTGAACCTCGCTTGTCTTTCAAAAAAGTAAAACAGTCACTGGGAGTAGAACAAGTAGTGGGAGCAGCTGTGGTGCCTGAGGGTAGCTGAGGGGAACATTGTGCCTTGAATCTAGTATGGCATAGAATCCTTAGAGTTGGAAGGGAGCATTATAGGTTATCTAGTCCAACTCCCCTGCAGTGAACGGGGACACTTACAACTAGATCAAGCCCAGAGTGATCCATCACCCTGCAAGTTAGTGTATACTCTTGTATGCCAGCATTTCTGGCATCTGCTACACTGAGTTATTCCGAATTTACTGCATCCAACATGGTGGGCAGTGCCATTGCTCCATCTTTCTGCTCTTTCTTTCCTGCAGTAGAGCTGCAGTGTGTGCTGGCAACGCAGTTGCAATGGTTGCCTTCTCCACTTCAGTTCTGTATGCAGTTCATTCAGCATTTCTAAACTTAATCAGATGCTTCTGCAAATCTCTGCTTTCTTTCAGCAGGATGTTGTTCTTTGAGTTGTGCCTTTGTTTGCTTTCAGGGCCAACAGGCTTGCGGGCTCTGGGTATTAAACGGGCAGGGCTGAGGAGTCCTCTCCACGATCCTTTTGAGGAAGGAGCTCTGGTTCTGTACGAGCCCCCGCTGCTGAGTGCTCATGAGCAGCTGAAAATAGACAAGTGAGTCATTACCTGGCGCAAATGCTTCAGCTCTGACCTCCTTGTATGTGTATGTTTGTGTGCTTTTTTCCCCACATGTGTCTGAGCTGGGCTCTGAACATCAAGGGAAGCTTGATTCCAAGTATTCTGCCACTGAATTGTTTCAGATATGGTAATGATCAAAGGAAAGCATGTACCCATGCCAGATTGTTTGCTTTCTTCCACAGGCTGTTTGATCTTCCACTCATCAAAAATATAAACGTGATGCACAGAATAAGGATGCATACATGGATAAGCTGTTTAGGAAATCTTATGGATCAGTTTTAAGTCAGGATACATCAGCATCTAGAGACAGCCAGAGGGACATGACTGACAGTCAAATGCTAATCTGCCTAATGGTTTTTATTGTTAAATAGTTTCTTCTGTGCTGTCTTTTTTTTTTTTTTAACTGAAAAGGGCTATTAGCTGGATCTTAGGTGAAGGAGGTGTCCCTTGATTTACTCTCTTCATTAATGCAATTACACTAATGTTATTGAGACTAAGAAAATATTAGCTTTTTAAATATCTCTCTATAAGATGCTCTGCCCTTGTTTTAACCACAGCTTGGCTACTGGTTTCATTGACATTTCAGATTGTAAATCAGGCCTGTGTAACTCCACTCCAGAGCTGAATTAATCCTTTTTTCACTTTCACTGATAGTTGATTCTATTACTCCACAGAGAAGCCCTTAGAATAGCAGTGAGATTAAAAAAAACAAACAAAAACCTTTAACTAAGCATATGCTGGGCTGAGTACATTAATCATACTCTTTGTCTTTACTACCTCCTGCAGGGATAAAGTGCCTGTCCATGTTGTGGTGGATCCTGTCCTCAGTCGTGTTTTACGGCCTCATCAGAGAGAAGTAAGTTTTCTGCTGGAACACAACGCTATGGTTGGAAAACTTGGTGCATTTCAAAAAGTTGTGGTCCTCTGCTGGAATTGTAACCCAATAACTGTGAGGTCTGCATAGACTGTCTAACAGACTGGCATGTTGCAAATGTAAGGTGAAACATTTGTTCTAAACACAATCTTAGAGGCACGAATGCTGAAATATTGTGTCCTGTCCTAAGCTAGGGGTATGGTGGGAGTCTTACAACAGTCCCGTTTGTCCTTAAAAATGGAGGAATTTATAGTGGGCAAGAACTTTTTTCCTCTTGCCTCTGATCTAGCAGAGTCAGAGCATTCCCAGCCTACGCACAGTACTGCCCAATGCAGAAGTTTGTTCTCTGCAGGCTTGTAGGTCAGATCAGCTTATAGTGGAAATCTTGGAATTTGTGGGCATATGTGCACTGGTTGCATAGTTTTTTTTTAAAGGACGTTGGCTTGATTCTATGTCACCAGTGATGCCCTAGGAAATTACTAGATTGTGCAAAGAGATGGGATTTTACAAAGGGTTAAAAGTTCAGACTTTACTTGAAATCTGTAGTGGTAGCTCTTCTGACTGGAACACTGTGAAAGGTGATAGGATGTAGTTGCAGTAACTTTTCTTCTTGTGTTGGGCAGGGCAGATTGTCCAGCACTGTTTTGTTGATCACCAGAATCAGTTGAACTTGCAATGTCTGCCTTGATACGCAATAAAGTTCTCTGGTACCGTAGTTCCCAACATGGTATGAGGTGGTATCCTACTTCAATGTATTTTACTCAGAGATTACCTTTTAAAAACTGTAAGTGACCTATGTAGACTTGGAGTTTACCAGTGGAATTTGCTTAAAAGCATTTTCTGTCATAACATGTGGAACATCACAATACAGAAGCATCCACAAATGTCTAGTGTAGGTATCTGCAGAGTTTTAAGTTTATCACCAATGCAGTATGTAAGCCTAGGGGCAGCTCAGGTAAAAGCTGTTGTTGCTGATCTTTGAGCTAAACAGGTCAAGCTGTATGTATTGCTGTATGGGAGATCTTCAGATGGCACTTTAACAGCCTACAGCACTCTCCTGGTTTGTGCTTTTATCTCAGAGTTGATACTTAACCTGTGAGCCATTATAATCCTGGCCTCTGGCTACATAGCTGGAGGGACTCTGTTTTGTGTAAGATATTGCCTGCTGGCACTTTTGCCAAGTAATGATAGTTATGGTGGTGTCCTAGGCACGTTGTTTTTTGATAGCTAGATATCTGCAATAGCAGTCTCTGTTCTAGTCTGACTGATCAGTCTTTGCTTGCTGAGATTCCTGTGCTGTTTCGTTTTTTTTTTTCTGGTTGATGCTCTCAGACTGTTGTACGGCCTTGTTCTTTGTCATGTCACTGGGAGGTTACTGAACTAGATCCCCCAGCCAAATTCTTTTTTTTAGTTAGTAATATATTTGATAATTGTTCAGTTGGCTTAAATGAATGAGCCTAAAAAAGAAAGGAAATGACTTGGAAATTTAAGTGGTTTATCTTCTAGTCTTGTATAGTAGAACATAAAGGGTGTGTTCAGGCTGTATCTGTCACTCCTAGATTGGTTGACAGTATGGGGATCTTGTCCATTGCCAGGACAGTGCCCCAGGTTTTCTTTGGCTCTATCACCACATGATAGAACACCTTGCAGACTTTTTTCTACTTTCGTCTGTCTTGGTGATGTTGTCAGAGCCTAGCAACCAGGCTGAGCGCTTCCATCATGCGATGAGCAATAACCTCAGCCCTGTTTCTTCTCTGAAGTTAAATCTGGTTTGATCTTTGCGTCTCCAGGTGAGTCACAGTGGTTCTTTGCTTCTAGGTGGAAACAATGAAAGCTGCCGAGGGTGTTCTGGGGGTTAATCAAGGAGTAGAAGCAAGTTTGGACATTCCATTGGGTGTTTTTAAGATGCTTAACATGTTTGCACTGATTGACGCAGGTTAGCTAATGGCTTCAGCCTTAACTAGTTTAGTTAGGGTAGAAATTCCTGGGAATTTTAAGTCAGGAAACTAGTTACAACAGTGCAGTTAATACATAGTATGGTTTTGTATGTGTTTTGAAGTCATCACCAGCAGTGTTTTTCCAGAGCAGATGTGGCCATGTTTTAGCTGTGTCTCGGCTGATTTCCCTCTGTCTCATTAGAATGCATGTCTCTTGGGATGTGCTATACAAATTTGCTGTTTGTTGTAATATCAATCCTGTGCATCGCAGTAATAAAGCTCTAATGAAGTTGTCATTCAGTGAATGTCCCCATCCTGCTATAAGAGAACAATTTCTTGGCAGGGAGTGAAATTCCTCTGGGACTGCGTGACGAGCCGGCGTATTCCTGGGAGTCATGGCTGTATCATGGCAGATGAGATGGGGCTGGGCAAAACCCTGCAGTGCATCACTCTGATGTGGACACTTCTCCGGCAGAGTCCAGACTGCAAGCCTGAAATTGAGAAAGCCATGGTGGTGTCTCCCTCCAGCCTGGTGAGAAACTGGTACAACGAAGTAGAGAAATGGCTGGGGGGAAGGATTCAGCCACTGGCCATTGATGGAGGCTCCAAAGAAGAGATTGACCGAAAACTAGGTACAGAAATGTTTGCAAATGGTGTGGTTGGCTGGTTTAGAGCGAGACCTCGCATTGGAAGAAGCTTACAGCAGCTGAAGTGAATGTTTCCGAGTGGTTGTTAGAGCTCTGGAGGCTGACAAGACTGAAATTCTCTTTTCTAACATGTTTAGATCAGATCATTGCATTTTTGGTTAAAAGTTGCTCTTTTGGAATAATCCAAGTCCATTTGTGCCCTTAAGTTAGGGCAGTTCCTGTGTGTCATCTTTCTTCCAGACAGAAGCAGGAGTAGGAGTGGGCAGAGGTGGGAGGGAGATGGAAATGGGAGCAGCTGTGGGGAGTGGAGCATGGATATATTTGGAATCAGCTCTTTGTCAGCAACCAACAGCATTGAAACAAATGGAAAAGTTTTCCTGGATGTTTAAAAGTTGATTTTTACTGCAGAGTTTGGATCCTCTTCTGTTACTGTTTTCATCGTCCTTTTCCTACTTTCCACCCACAGTTGGCTTTATGAACCAACGCGGCCTGCGAGTGCCTTCACCTATCCTGATCATCTCCTATGAGACCTTCCGCCTTCATGCTGAGGCACTACAAAAGGGCACTGTTGGCCTGGTCATATGTGATGAGGTATGGTTAAATCTCTAAGGAGAATATATTCCTGATGTTTTCTTGAATTTCAGGCAGAAGTGGCCCAACTTTCTTAAAAGGCAGGGAGTGAGGATGGGGGTGTCAAGCAAGGTTTGCCTGTGGAGAACACCCATTCCAGTTTGAGAGGCTATGGGTACCCAGCTTATTGTTACTGGGTGAGCCTGAATGAGAAACTGTTCTCAAAAGCTGAAATAGGAAAAGAAATAATAAGAAAATGAAGTGGTGATAAGTATGGTCACATCTTAGGTCCCTGGAAGACTGGGGACACCTACACCTATCTTGCAGTGTAATATGTAGTGAAAAAATCACCTATCTGTGACAGAAAAAGCCCTTGCTCTGTTGGATCCTTGCTGATCTTTCTTGTTTCTCCAGCAGTCCTAGGGCATCTGTTCCCTTAGCATAGAGTGGTGAAAGTGGCCTGCTCTTTGGAGTCCCAAACTCAGGAGACTATCTGTGGTTGTAGGGGAGTTTGAAGGGTTCACCCATAGCAGGACTCTCTTCCCACAGTGTAGCATACTGCTTGGAGTGGAGGTAGGAGATCTGATTAGAAGGCCCTTTCTGCTACCTGTTCAAGGACTGACCTGGTTTGACTCCCTGCTCACTGACTGCTGGGATCTAGCTTTGCCTTGCCTGGTTTTCTAGTTAAGCTTTCACATCTGAACTTGAGATTTTCTTTTATCATTCTATATTTGTGATTATAGATAGTAAGAGACAGAGATATTCTTGAGGAGAAAAGCAAATAACCTATGCCTCCTTGCAATAACGTAGCTGGAGGCCTCAGCCAACTGTGTGTCCCCTGTGGCTCTTTAGATTTGTTAGAAAGTGGTGCCACCCAGCGGTTTGGTTCTTTATGTGCTGGTGTAGCACTGAGAGGGACTTGGACATCAGGAGTGTGATGGCTCCCATTCGCCATTTATGCTCCAAGTCTGTGGCTGTCTATACTTCTCAGTGCCCCTGGAACAGGACCAGCAGCTGGGGATGGTGAGAGCACAGGTCCTTGGCTCTGCATCTTCCCTATGTTTCAGCCTGTAATAAGCATCTCTTCACTTACACTTTGTCCTGCAGCATAAGAATAAGAGCTACTTTTTCCCAGGTTGTGTTTTGCAGCTCTTAATGGAGTTTTGTTTGTCTTCCTTTAGGAATCAGAGGTGTCAGTAGTCCCAAGTATTTATATATGTATCATCAATATAAGTGTCTTTGGAAAATAAAGCAAATTTTAAATATTCTTCTCTTACTTTTATTTGTTTCATTCTTGTGTGTGGGGTTGGTATTTTGTTTGTTGTCTTTGATTGGGAAACAATTCTTATAATTAGAACTTGTGATTGTCAATGTTTTCATGGCAGGTTCTTTTCCTTGGGTGTGACTCATATGTTCCTAGCCTGGGAAGCTTGTAATGGAAATGGTATTTCTCCTTACATAATTGCTCCAGATTTCCCACCAGTTTCTTACCTTTAAAGGAAGTCACAACACCTGAATACAGAAAAAACACTTATTCTACTATGAAGAAATGAAAAGCTCTGAGGTGTTTTGTCACAAATACAACATGTGTTGATGGTGGTCTCCAAGCTGCTTCCTATCAAGGCCACTGGATTTTTCAACTATGTTCTTTTTTTCTTTTTCAAAGGGACATAGACTGAAGAACTCTGAAAACCAAACATACCAAGCTCTCAACAGCTTAAATACACCTCGAAGAGTCCTTATCTCGGGTACTCCCATCCAGAATGACTTGCTTGAATATTTCAGCCTGGTGCATTTCGTTAATTCTGGCATCCTAGGTGAGAAAAATGAATGTGTGAGGCATGAGAAAGGGGGAAATTAATGGCAAAGCTTCCTCTGGTTATCAGTGCTAGTGAAAGGAGCAATCAAAAAATTAAAGAAAGGAAAAGCTGTGTACAGATTGGAGACTTAGTCTCCTTCAGAGAGGCCAGAAAGTCTAGGTCATAGTCTCCTGTTCCAGAGGCTGTACAGAATTGGAACTGTTTCAATTTAAAGTATGCATGTCAAACATGTTTTAAGAGTATTAATTATTAAGATAAGATGAACATGTGGTCTTGAGTACAGTGTGGTTGATCTCCTTACATAGCTGTACTGATCAGCCAAAATGTCTGGGGCCAGGAGTGTCTCTGATAATGTGCACTTTGAGGTACTGCAGGAGCTGCTGAGCAGGAAGATCTAGCTCAAAATAGTACCTCCCACAACAGCTACAGCCTATAGTAAATTTAGAAATCTAAGCCAGGTACAATTCCTTTGTAGGAGAGGCTCTGGGAAAAAGGGTTTTGACATGCTCCTTGCACTCTCTACAGAGGTAGCCTGGAAAATGTGCTTTTTCCTTCTCTCTCTGTTGTGTTCATTTGGATTAGGGATTTGAAGTGACTGGTGCAAGGTAGAACGGTGTATCTTAAGACAGAGCAAACAAAGCCCAAATCTTTGGCAGTCTGCCATCTGGCTCAAATATAATGAGAGAAATTTGAGGATGATGTATATAACTTGGAGTTAAGATTATACCAAGGGTTTTGTGTTTTGTGTTTGTATGATATGGCAGTTTGGTGATTTTATTTTTTGATAAGGGAGGCCTGTGAGTCTGGGGTTGAAAAGAACCTGGGAGAGGGACACTGATTAGTGTGAGTTTTCAGGGGAATTGGAGCTAGATGATCTTCAAGATCCCTTCCAACCCAAGCCATGCTATGATTCAGGATCAAACACCTTCTATAGTTGCTGGTAACTGACTAGAATATTCTGCCTCTTACTCCTAACTCTGTTTGTTTTTGAAAAGCAGAATGGCTTTTGCATTCTCTCCTACATCTTTGGGTTAGGAGCAGGTCTACTGCTTTCTGATGTGAAGCAGCTTGTCTTTGTCGAGAAGTAATTTTTCTGTCACAGACTGAGAATAAACTGATCTGTAAATCATTTATTTGCTGCATCTTGTCACCCACCTTTGTGTCAGACTTCGGAATCCTGTCAAAAAGGCTTCTCATTAATTCTAGTACATGTACAACTCTTGTTAAACACCTAGTCATCAGATTCTCAGCCTTAAACGCAGCATTTGGGCTGCGTTTCTCAAGGAAAGGGTGAGATGTGGTGGTACATGTTCTGCATTTTTCCTTGTCTTCAGGTTTTTTTTTCCTTTCTTATTTGATGTGACTTTTTTTTCTCTCGACCTGTGCTTTGGACACAGATTACCTTCCCTGTACTTGCAGTTCTTTCTCTGTGAGACGAGATTAAGAGCCATATGCATGTAGGGGTCACTTTTCTCTCTCTCAGCCCGTGACCAGTAATAAGCAACTGATTAGAGACTGTTTTGGAACAGGCACATAATTTCTGCACTGTTGCTGACAAGGATACAAATTCTGGGAGTAAAACTGTAACTGGAATGAAAGCAAAAATAGTACATGCCTGATAGAACTCGGGTTTAACTAAATTTTGTATGACCTTTGGCAGTGCAGCATTGTTAGAATTAAAAAATAATCTCCTGTTGTATAGATTTGCCAGCCTTGTTTAAATCTGGCTAGAAAGAAAACCAAATCCCACTGATGGGGCAAGAGTTTGTATTATCTGCTGGGCCTCTTGTTTATGGTTTGATAGCTGAGGCTGTGGGGATATTGATCGAAGGTTATTTGGTAGTAACTGTCACTTTCTCATTTTTCATTTCTGTTTGTGCAGGGACTGCACAGGAATTTAAAAGACATTTTGAATTGCCTATCTTGAAAGGCAGAGATGCAGACGCGAGTGAAGCTGAACGACAGAAAGGAGAAGAGAGGCTCAAAGAGCTGATCAGCATTGTGAACAGGTGAACTTCATCCCTCTTCTCTTTGCAGAGCTTTTGCATAAACCCTTGATGCATGAATGCCTTACAAAATGCAAGTTGTAGCTGTAACAAATATCTTGGTAGTTAACTCTGTTCAGCAAGCGATTATGCAAGTGTTTATTGCCGTAAGAAATCTACGTAGTATGTAGCTTTAGTCTGAAAAATAGCATATCGAAATGGCACAGTTAGTTGCAGTCACTCCCAAACAAACATGCTCAGATATGAATCATAATTTTACTCTTATGTTTGTTTTCTTTTGGTATCTAATAGTCAGGTAGCATTCTTTTATTTGTGTTAATTTAACTGCTGTGTGTAGACTGGGTTGGACTGCAGACTGCAGACCATCCAGTCCAGGTGTGAGTAGCAAAGGATGAGGAGTATTGCTCAGTTCACTGATGATAACCAGGTCACAAAAGAGTTCAGCTCATACTTTCACAGCTGTGTTGGCTTTGTAGGGCTAATGGGATTAGAGTACTAGCATCAGAAATGTGACTTCTGATCCCTAAGGAACACTTCTGTGAAGTAAAATGTCATCTGTTTTCTCTGATTTTTGATATTTCCTTAAATATATTTTGTTTTCCACATCTGCTGACAATCACTGACCCCAAAGAACTCTTACTAGAAACTTCTTTGAATTCTTAGCATTGCAGGTGTTATCATTTCTTTTTCTTTCTTTTTTTCTTTCTTTTTTTTTTTTAATTAAATCTGAGGTGTTGCAACCATCACAAATACAATACAGCAGTTCATAGTCATGGTAAATGGAATTTCACATTGAGTATAGCCTGTCTGTAGAGATAGCCATGACCTTGGCTCAGAGTAGCCTTCGAAACTCTTATGACAAAAATTAGTTTTGGAGAAGAGGTTATTCTTCTTTGAGGCACGTTATTTCCTTAGTTTATCAAAAAAGGATGTAAAAGTGTGTTCAGGAATGCTTGTACCTGTTGAGGTCTGTGTCCTTTTCTTTACTCTCCTACAGTCTTAGCAGACAAATAGAGAAGATGAATCACACTGGCAATATCAAGAGAATTGGCAGAAGCTAAGTAGGGCTTTCAAGTGAGACAGTGATCCGAAGATATGTGGTATCATAGGTGTGGGGCTGAAAGGCTCTGGATAAGGCACATAATCCATCTTGATGTATTGAAGTAGAGGATGTTAGACCTAAAGCATCTGTTTGAGTAATCCCCACAGAGCACTGGAGCCCTCACGAATGCTCGAGACACCTTTTCCAAAGCATCACTGTCTTTGTGCTTAGAAAATGCTCTTAATATGTAACCTAAATCTTCCTTACGGCTGCATAAGCCTGTGTCTTTTCATCCTACTGCTTATGTGTTTGAAGACCAGATTATTCCTTTCTGTAACAACCTTTGACAGATTTTGGGGCTGTCATATATCCCTGGTGTCTTCTGCGGATTTTGTATCCTCATGTTTTTGATGTCTCTTGGCAGAACTGGGTCTTTGCATCTTTTCTTATTTCGGATACTCTTTCCCTCCCCCCCCCAGTTCTTTTCATATTTTCTGATGTATGGTAGAACTATTCTGCAGGGCACCATTAGAACCCTAAAGGATGTGCCCTGAGCTCAAATCTTGGACCAGAATGAACCTATCTTGATAGAAGGTGACTGATAAGTTACTTGGGAATCTGACTGTTTATACTGTGTGCTGAGTGCATTGCGTGTGGTGGCTGAATCCTTTCCCTGTTTGCTGTCCATGCCACTGGTCTGGTGTTGCTCAGCAGTTGAGAATGCTGTTGGTAGTTTGAGGAAGGGCTGAATTTCTCTGCTGAGGAACTGGGCTTTGATAGCTGTGATCATTCTTTACCCCTCCAAATTTCATGAACAGCAGTTGGGAGCCTCACAGAGATGGCAGGCTATTCTGGTTTCTGTATAATGAGCTAATGTAGGTGCTTCGTGTGGATGGTGGGTGTCCAGCCTTTGCCATGTGTTTGATTATCACAGGCTTTTGGAGATTAGATGTCAAAACTTTGTGTTAAGCATGAATAACGTTGATTAAATGGAGTTTTTGATGTCATTTAAGCGTCTGATTTTCATTTCCCTCCTTGCAGGTGTTTAATCCGAAGAACTTCAGACATTCTCTCCAAATACCTGCCAGTGAAGATAGAGCAGGTGGTCTGCTGCAGGTACTGGAAAGCATGTGCCCTTGCCTGAGAGAGGGGAGGAGCAACTAAATAGCTGCAGAAAGCCCTGAATTCTATGCTTGTGGTGACCGTTTCCTTCTAGGAATGAGATTGTAACCATTAGCATTATGTTGCTTTTCCACTTGAAGCAGGGGGGGGCCAACTCAGAGCTGATGGTTTTGCCAAGTGACTGGCATGCTGTGTGCAGCTGTGGGGCAGCAGATTCCTGGGCTGTGCAGAGTGTCTGTGAACTTTTCTTCCAGCTCTGGGCTGAAATAACAACACTGTACCATCAGTCATGGAGGCGGTTTTTAGGTTATTTGGGATGTAGCTAAAAAAAAAATTGTGTGCTCAAGTTAAAAATGAAGCCACGGTATGGAGGAGGAAAGATGGTGTTGGTGGAGTGATTGCAGGGCTCTTACTCTTTTTCAGACTGACACCTTTGCAGGCTGAGCTGTACAAGAACTTCCTGAAGCAAGCCAAGCCAGTGGAGGAGCTGAAGGAGGGCAAGATCAATGTGTCATCTCTCTCTTCCATCACTTCCCTGAAGAAGCTCTGCAATCGTGAGTTGTTCCACTCGTGTAAAGGGTTCGGTTTTTATGCTGTTGGTGGATTTTTGGGTCTTCAGTGTGCACTCCACAGACTTTGAGTTGTTTGTTCTCCAGACCCTGCTCTTATTTATGATAAGTGTGTGGAAGAAGAAGAAGGTTTTATGGGAGCTCTGGATTTGTTCCCTGCTGGCTACAGTACCAAATCTGTGGAGCCCCAGCTTTCAGGTACTGTGGAGCTCAATAGTAGAGATGTTCTGCCTAATAAGTAATCATGAGAGTATGTTTATTGTACTGTTAAGTGATCCTTCCAAGGTCAGGAATTTGGGAACTTCTGTTCTAGCTTGCTTTCTTCTTTCCTTTTTATCTAGGAAAGATGCTGGTTTTGGACTACATCCTTGCTGTTACAAAAAGCACCAGTAACGACAAGGTGGTTTTAGTGTCTAACTACACTCAGACACTGGATCTATTTGAAAAGCTCTGCAGGAACAGAAGGTTTGTCTTTGGGCTTTATTTGTCTAATCTTGCAGGACTGTACTTGCAGCCTACACTGCAAAAGAAACTGGCTATTTTTAAAGTTTTTGTCAGCAGGAACTTCTGACCTGTAATGTACCTCAGATGTTCCTGAATTGGAACTAATATGGCTTGTGTTCTGGCTACTGAGATTACTTGGCAGAAAAGTTTTGGCCCCTATGCAAAAGCTCTTAAAGCTTTGTTGCAAGGCAGTTTGTGGAACATTTTTTCTCTTATGCGTAAGATGCTTTAAAGGTCAGAGCAGTCAAATTGCAGTAAGTGTTTTATATTCTAGGTATTTATATGTCCGGCTGGACGGCACCATGTCCATTAAGAAGAGAGCAAAGGTTGTGGAGCGATTTAACAGCCCCTCAGTAAGTAGAACCTAATAGATATGGGCAGTTTTCCTGCCTCTACTTGGAGTGTGAGTAAAAGTGTTAAATGCCTCTGTTGTTTAATCCAAGCCTGCCTTTCTCCACAGAGCCCCGAGTTTATCTTCATGTTAAGCAGCAAAGCAGGTGGTTGTGGTTTGAATTTGATTGGGGCTAACAGACTGGTTATGTTTGACCCAGACTGGAATCCAGCTAATGATGAACAGGCCATGGCTCGTGTGTGGCGGGATGGCCAGAAGAAGACCTGCTACATCTATCGACTGCTTTCAGTGAGTCTTTGTCCTCTCCTCCTCTGCATGGGGTTCTTGGTGCTAGCCCAGGCTGCAGCAGATGTAATTGGGACCAGAAGGGAGACAACCCTTTTGTGTCAGCAACCAAGACTGAGTGGAACTTGGTTGCTTCCTACCTTTAGATATATTGCCATGGAAAAACAATGAGATTTAAACTGGGAGGTCATTATTTCAGGCCTTGATTTCTAATAATGTTTGGCTTTTGAGAAATAGAAATGATAGAGACTTTCCAGATTACATATTTTTTTGAAATCATTAAGGTATCTGACTTCTTTAATTTTTGGGTTGTCTGATGCTGAAGTTGCTGCTTACCGATCTGGCTGTGGTCTGTTGTGGCTGGGCATATATCTGCTTAATAAAAAGTGACTACATTCCCAGTACTACAGAAGCTTTTGGAATGGGGCTACCAGTTAATGGGGAGATGCTTTGTAAGGAGAACAATGAAGATGACTAGTACTTTCAGAAAAGTACTAGTACTTTTCAGACTTGGGGATTGGAGATTCATGATCCTTGAGGTCCCTTCCAACCCTGGCCATTCTGTGATTTCAGGCTACTGCTGTAACAGTTTGTCAGGGAGTATCAGTAGTGATTACTGCTCAGAAATGTCTTTTATGTGCCTTTGTTTATCTTCCCCTTTCAGTTCCCTTTAACTTCATCTAGTTAAGGATGTCTTTTTTTCTTTAAACTTGTGATCCTTGATAAATTATGATTTCACTTTGACAAAACATCTATATCTCAGTTGGATCCACTGCTGTGGCCATAGTGAAAGACAAGAGAAGCAGTGTTGGGTTAGATCAGTAACAAAAAGGGAAATGGTAGGAGTGCAGCTAGTAGCACTTTCCTCTCATCTGTACTGGTCTGATAAGACACTCTGTGGTCCTGACTGCTGCTTGATCAGTGATGCTTTCCCAGCATAGTGTTCTGCACTGGTATCCCAACTATGCTTCATCTCTGACCTTTTCTGTAGACAGGGACCATAGAGGAGAAAATATTTCAACGCCAGACCCACAAGAAGGCACTCAGCAGCTGTGTGGTGGATGAAGAGCAGGATGTAGAGAGACACTTCTCGCTCGGGGAGCTCAAGGAGCTGTTTGCATTGAATGAGACCACCACCAGTGACACCCATGACAAGTGAGTATATGATACAGTAATGGCTGGAGTCAGCAGAGAACTCCAAGCTTGGTTTACCAATTCAGAGATTCTTTAGTTAGCAGGAGGAAGTTCAAGAGAGAGGGCCCCAAGTGTCTCTGCTTCTGAAGCTGTTAATCATCTGAAGATTAGCACTTCCTTGCTGTCTTCCTTTTTGTTGTGTTAGAAAAACTGCCCTGACTGAACAAGTGAGCAAGGCGTCTTGTTGACTGTTTGTGCTTGAAGGCTGTGAAATACTGCTGTTCATTAACAGCTCTGAGCAAATTTTCCTTTCAAGTTGGTAGAGTTCTTTGCCAGTACTGCTCCTGGTAGTGTGACTGGCTTCCGAACGCCAAGATGCTGAGCTACTTCTATGGCCAGGGCTATTCCATCTGCTAAGAACTGATGAGGCCAACTCAGGTACTTCTCTGGGGGCTGAAGTCCTAAGCTCTGTTGTTTGCCCTTCTGTGTTCCCCAGGCCCCAAAACCAGAAAGAGGACAGGGAGTGCAGGAAAACGTTTCGCTGAGAAGGTTACTAAGACTCTTAATTCAAGCAAGAAGTGACAAAGATTAGTTTTAAGCTGACTCAAATCTTAGGTCTGTACAGGTCTGTATGGCAACAAGCCTTGCTGGCAGGACTGCTTGGTGTTCCTTGTCTCCTTGTACAGCTGCTCAGCAGGGCATCTCCTAGACAGTCTGAGCACAACTCAGTGGCTGTGGCGGGAATTGGGATGGAGCAGTTTGGAGCATGGCGTTCTCCTTTGAGCTCAGCAAGCCTGACACAGTGCTGAGGATGTTTGTGTTAGCAGTGGGGGCGATCACTCAAGATCTTCTCTAAACATTTCTCACTTTCAAGAGAAGTCATCTGAACTTATTTTGGGCCTTGCTGTCCTTTTCCTACTTTGCTAGAAGTTGTGGGGAACACCGTTAGAAACAAAACGGAGGTTTTCAAAATGTTTTTTTTCCCCCCTATCTGTCAGACATGCCAGAGAGTGGTTGTGTGTTTAAATAAAGCATGGTAACAATTCATCCTGCCTGAAAATCCAGTTAGTGGTGTAGGTGACAGGGAGAGTCAATCCAGATGTTATTGGGCTGTATTCTTAACACTTAAGCAGAGAAGAAACCTTGCACTGATTTTGTTCCAGGATCAAATGTCGTCGCTGTGTGAATGGCCACCAAGTACGGCCACCTCCTGAAGGGTCTGACTGCACCTCTGACCTCTCCCAGTGGAACCACTCTGCGGATAAGCGGGGCCTGCAGGACTCTGTGCTGAAGGCTGCATGGGATGCTGCTGTCACCTTCACTTTTCATCACCACTCCCATGAGGAGCAGCGAGGGATTCCCTAACAGGTTACTGTCCCCTGTGGGGGCGAGGGCAGGCTGCTGTGCAGTCTTTAATCCCTTTCGAGGAAAGGGGCAGTGGGTAGCAGAACAGTGCTGGATTTGTTGTGTGGCGATGGGGCAGCAGAACAGCATGGGTCCTGAGAGGCTGGAAGGCCCTTAGCATTGGTCAGTTTCTGCTGCAGCAGCAGTGAGTTCATCACTTTGTGTCTGCTGCTGTGTCTTACACCTGAGAAACAGCATACTGGGAATAACTAGAGCTTGTGTGCTTGATCAGATTCAGTGCTGGTTCTTGTGCTGTGCCTCCTACTCAGCAAAAAATCTGCCTTCAGGTTTATGATAAGCCTACAGTTTTAGAGCACTTGATATGCAGTCACATTTTTTATTGGTAGCTGTGACTTACAGCTTCATTTGAAAATGTGCAGGTTCCATTTCTGTCACAAAACGTGAACCTTAGTTTATTATTCAGGATCAAGAGAATCTGTGCCAAAAACATCCTCAGCTTTTATGTTAAGCATCTCACCTTAACACGTAGACAGTGGAAATCTTGGCTCCATTTTGGTCACTACATTTTTAAAACTACTTGCTGTATTATGGGTGGGATCCCCACATCTGGCAAAGTGTTTTAACTAAATCACATTAAAACCCAGTAATAAAATTCAAACTTCAGTATGAGTCTTAATTCTGTTTTTATTATAAAAATGTTACAAAAAAAACCCCAACTATTCAAAGCCTCTGAAAAAAAAAGATGCAGACAGTAGATAGGGGCAAGATGAGTCATTTTCCCAGATACCTTGATAAATGATTGCTAAGAAACAGCAAGTACTTTGTATGCAACTTTTTTTATAAGGTAAACAAAAGGTTGAAGGAGATCTAAGTTTTTTTTTTTCCCTCCTCATTTTAAGTGGAGGGAGAAGTTCTTATTTGAAGGATCACAGGCTAACAGAATGGCTGATGTTGAAAGGGATGTCTCTATATCCTCCTCTTCAATCCCAGTGCTCAGAAGCTGCATCACCTAGATGTGCTGGTCAGGGTCCGTGTTCAGACAGCTTTTAAGTGTCTCTAGGAGTGGAGATATTTATGGATATGACATTGGGTAAACCAACATGAAACCTGTACAAAAACCCTGGTCCAGAGGTCTGCAGGATATCATAGAAACTTGTTTAGTGTGTCTGTCCCAGTTAAATGGAGAAATACCCAAATGGTCACCTATATCACTTCACTGTGTACCTCTTGAGAGGAACAGAAAAGTGACAAGAACTGTTCCCTGCTTGAACTGGGAAAAGAAAACCCCCATCTGTGCTAAGTTTTAGTGGCTATGGACTGAAGTGTTTTAGTTCAAGCTGATCAGCTTTCTCTTGCCCTGTGTCCTTTACATGACACTGATGTAGTCAGCAAAGGCCTGAGAAGAGTCCCATGAGTCATTGACCACACTGCACACTGCTCTGAGACGCCGAAGTGCTTCTTGAGCTGTTTCAGCATCCTGATCCAGCCAATTTTGAAAGAGCCTTAAGTGGGTGAACTGAATCTTCCCCCCTCTCTGCTGGATGTAGCCTTCCAGCTTCTTTGTGAATTCCAGGAGCCCATCAGGTTTGATGCAATTTGAGCTGCAAAAAGAAAAGAAAAAGAAGGACAAAAAAAGTCACTAAGAGGCTAGGCAATAATTTGAGCAGTTACTGCTCCACCTAATAGCTGTCTTATGAGGATGTTTCAATGCAAACTTCCCTCAGCAATACAAAGTGATGAATGAGTCATTAATTTAAACTGGGGGAAAAAAAACAATCTCCTGAACACAACAATATGAAGGGCTGGAAGTTTTTAAAAACTTTTTAACTACGGGAGGAAACCATGAAACTTACTCTCCTGGCCTCCGAATGAATGGCTGGAGTAGTTCTCACTATGACCTTAAAATCCTGTTGGACTCAAGCTTCTGTCAATACCCTTCAGTCTCATAGCAGCTGACTGGACCCAAGGGACTTCACCCAGTCCACAGCTCCCAGTGCAGCCCTCAGTACTAAGGGATCAGTTCTCTCTTAGAAAGCGTGGAGAGGAGATGTCAGATGCACGTGTTTCTAGATTAAAAGATCATTTCTCTTGCACAGATGCATAAATAGATAGAAAGTTTCACAAGATTTAATCTTGTGAAGAGCATGTAGTAGCCAAGTGGAGATGACAATTTCAGGATGCCAGACTGCTGAAAGGATGGCTATGGTTAGATTCTCATGCCTGCACACTGCCACTAAGCTGAACCGTTAGGATGTAAGTGGGATTAAAATCAAGTAAAACAGTCAGTATTGCAGAAATGCCACCCTCCACTTGCTTTTGTGAAGGTTACTGTCTGTGTTTATGGCCATTCAGGCTCAAAAAAAAAAAAAAAAAGGAATAGTTCAGGTTGAAAACCAAAGAAGATGAAAGGAAGCATTCACAGGATCCATTCACATGATCTGACAGGGAATTACAGTACTTTCCCTGTGCTGGAGCAGTGGGAACAGAGCTGTTCATGCTGATGGCTATGAATAAGTGTAGGTACATACATTAGTTCTAACCTTAAGAGCAAGGAGGGTGTGCACTAGCCTCCCAGGGGAGCAGAAAATGAAAGCTGCTTTTAAGATGGAACTTTGATTCATTTATAAATGTGACAGTGCAACATCTCAGGGAGCATGGCTTGGCCTTAGTCAGTGGAGTTCCCTGAGATTTTTAAGTGCTCACTGCAGCATTCTCTAAGTTCTTCTTGTGCATGAGTTCTCTTATGTAAAGAAAAAAAAATCTGTGCTCGGGCTTTTATTGCTGTTCTGAGCCTAGCTGAGCTCTGGCCATCCTGAAACAAATTCAGTGTGTTTAGAGCAACAGAATACCTGACATCCAGTTGGCAAAGAGAAGAGGAGGAATCTTCAGAGAAAATGTCTGCCAAGGCAACCAGCCTGTGATTCCCTAGGAGGGAAGAAATGCAGCTGTTAGTTCCCAGCTTGCATCTATCTTAAATATTTGAATGGTCAAGGGGCTGAGACATTAATAGAGAAGGGAGGCTGAAAGCATGCATGCCCAGCATAAAGGACTCATCTTCAGTTTGTCCTTAAAGCGATTTAGCTCTCTTTAACGCTGAGGTGATGGGAATATTTGCTGACAGGACAGATTATTTCACTAAAAAAGCCCTGATTTTGTTTGTTTGAAGAGTGGAAATGTAGCTTTGTTTTAAAAATGGACAGAAGCCAAGGTTTAAACACAAATCTCGGTAATAAAAATGCATTTCAGGTGATCCCTTTTGTTTCATTAAAAGATCAGAAAACACTTGAAATGCTTTTCTCAGACACTTCTTCTTGGCCTATAATCCAAAAAGGCAATTACTTCTGTAAATTCAGCTTTGACACAAACTCTTCCTGTACTAGGTCCTGTCCTTTCAGTGGCCACCAAGAATTCTTAAAGCTTCTGAAGCATAAAATACCCCAACTTAAGCAAAAAATTTGTGCCTCTGGATGAGAAGCATCACCAGATGCACTGCACCAGATCACTCACTGTTCAGTTGCATCTGGAGTCATGCTGATACCTGCTTTTGCCACAGAGGTAAGCAACTGTAATGCTCATGTGGCACCTGGGTGCTTCATACATTGTTGAATGCAACTGAAATTCTTCCTATAAAAAAGTTACCTAGCCCACCCTCGCTTGGTGAACTAAGTGACAAAATTGATGCTGTTCATGCAATATGTTAAAGTTCAGCACTAAGATCACAGGCTAGCAATGGTCCTAACTACAACCCTGAAGCTACCCCTGCAAAGCTGGTCTAAAGTCAAGGCTGACATCTATGGTACTCACCAAGGCGATTCCCAGGCAGTTTGAGGCTCTTCAAAGATGAATTTCTCTTTACTGTATTGATTATTTCTGACAAAAACTCAGCAGTGCAGCTTTCAAACAGCCGGCAGAAAGAGAACGTTATTTCTGTGGAAGAAATGGATTGTCAGTACATGTTAGTACTCCCTTTGTGCTTAATTATTCCACAATTACATCCTTCAGACAGCTCCAGACTTTAATCTATTTGCAAGAACAAAGCTTCCCTGGCAGCAGACCACATATGAGAGCACTACCATTCCAACAACATAAAGATGGCAATCCTTACACCAGGGAGGTGACTTTGCCAGCTGACCCAGTTAAAAGCTGATCTGCTCTGCAGGTTAAAAATCTTTGTTTTATAGCCGAGTTGATGGACTCTTCCTGAAGCACATGCCAACTTTGCATCTGATCTTCTCTGCCCTGCTAGTACAGAGAGCCAGACATTCTCACTCTTCCAGCATTTACAGATCTATCCCTGGGACACCCGACTTTTTGCTTAATGTTGCACATCCAAATACCACCTCCTAAGCATCAGCCAGCCAAACACAGCCACCTGCAGCACCTTTCCAGGCACCAGTGCCCAGGAGTGTGCTGTACCTTGTAGCATGGGATCCTGAAGCAAAAGCAGAACTTCCTTCTGGTGGTCAGCCAGGTTCACATCATGAAAGCTCAGCTTCTTCAAGTTTGGATTACACTCTAAAAGCCAAACAAGTTCTCAGGTAAAGTACTGTGTGGTCTTAGGATTAAAAAAAAAAAAAAAAAAAAAAAAAAAAAAAAAAAAAAAAACCACCAAAAAACAACTGATGTAACTAACAGCTAACACCCAGAAACTGTACTGTACCGTGGATAAACTACTGGATTGTGGATAATTAAAAAGAAACCATCCTGTTGTGCAGAATCATCCACATGTTCAACAGAGAAATGGGGATGGCTGGCACCCATTTTCTTTTTTCAGGTAATTCCAAGGATTTCCGCACTGAAAGAACAGACCCACCCAAGCTGGTTCCAAACTAAAAAGACGTGGATGTGGCAAGAGCTCAGAGTTTAGATGCAGGAGGTTCAGGTACCTGAGCAACTAAGGACTGCTGGCAGATGTGCCCCAGCAGCTTGCGCAGCGGAAACACTGCCAAACTAAAGCTGGGCACAGCAGAACTACCAGCGAGGGCTAACTAAATCAGACACTGACAGAGTCCAAGCTAACTGACAAACAAGCAGTGATACACCAGGGATGGGAGATGGCAGCAAGGAAGTTATTCCATGTATCACAGTGATACTACCTACACGTTAGCAGAGTACCTTTGAGTGCCTGCAAAAGGAGCCCAAGCTCTAGAGACGAAGGCAGTGTGGCACTGTCAAGGGACAACTGCTGAAGGGACTTTGATGCCTTAAGCACTGGCAGCAGGAATGCGGTGTGCAGAGGTTCCCTGGGGAATCGGATCTCCAGCTGCTCCAGGCAGCACTCTAAGACAAGAAGAAGAAAAAAAAAAACAATGAAAGAGATTGGTCTAGTGTACCTGTCTTCAGCATAGCTAGGTCCTGCAGCAACCAAAAATCTGTGTGCCCTTTTATCATTTAGGTTGGTAGGAAGAGCAGACGCTCCTAAACAATTTAAAGACCTGGTGGGTACATTTCCTGTGGGCTGCACGGACAGTCGTGGCTAGCAGTTTAGTCCCAGCCTTGTGCTGTATCAGGTTGGCGTGCAGCAGTAAGATGCTTTGTCAAAGACTCCGGCTCCAAAGGAGTACATCATAGACTAGGAATGATGGTGCATCACCATCTCAATCAGAAAGGGGAGGCTGTAATCACTTAATTACATGCCACTGTGACAATGCAGAGTTCAGCTCTCATTTACGTGCCACATCCCACTCATTGCTCAGAATCAGTTTCCTACCTGGGATTTCTGCATCACCGCAGCTTGGATTCCCCTCTGGCCTGTTTCCCTCCAGTTGGCTTTTGAGGTCAAAGCTGACTGAGAGTGTGTGGAGCCGAGGAAAGACACTCAGGATGCAGCGAACAAGCTCCATGCAGGGCATGTGGGAAAAGACATCGCTCACACGCAGCACACGGAGGCAGCAGTCTGAGTGTTGGGAGAGGGCCCGGAGCCCCGAGAGGATGCAGAAGATGTTAGCACCCAGGCCTGGAACAGCATTTGTAGAGAAAGGAGTTAGACGTGTCTGTACAGACACCGGTGCATATGCAGCTGGAGCTATATCAACAGTGGAACTTTCAGCCCAGTGCCAAGCAATGAGTGCAAAGGCTAAATTCACAGTTCCTCCTAGGTACTCTATCCATACATGCTTAAGTTACAGGACTGACTATACAGAGGAGATGGAGATCTAATTCTTTCCTTCTCCCTCTCTGGACAGTCTTTCAGCACAAGGCTGTAGGCTGTTTTCAGATAGATCAGGCCCGTCCTCTCTTGCTAGCATTTGTCTTTGTATAAATACTTGCTGAAACGCAGAGGAGCATGCAAACATCCAGTTCTCCTGGGACCTGGCACTGCCAAAGAAATTCTTTACAACTGTATAATGCTCTATTCCAGGCATACTCAGAAATCAGACTGGTCAGAATAAAAAGAATTATGTTTCACCTCAACTTTGTCATTCTGTATATGTTCCACATGGTTACAGGACAGGATGCAAGGATGCAAGACCAAAATTGAGTATATTCAAGGGGGTTGAAATTAGATTATCATTATAGGCCTTTTCAACCCAGGCCATTCTGTAATTCTATTTCCTTCCGCTAGTAAAAATTAATCCAAGAGCCTTTCATTGAATCAAATAAAGGGAGAAATCCATATTGCAAGAATGGACCATAATATCTTTGAGGATACAGAATTATGCAGTTCGTGTTTGACTTTTAAGTGTTTTGCTTTGGTCTTTTGCAAAGATCAACACTTAAAGATGCAAAACCAGTAAGTGACAGATTTGTGTCCAGACCAACAGACGTACAAAATTATCACAGGCCCATTTTCCCCAGTTCAATACCCACAGAGCTTCCTATGCTTCATTCTCTGCACATTACCACTGTCCATTATCAGTCATTCATCCTGTCACTCACCCAAATGGGTTTGTGCATCCACATGGAAAAATGCTCAGCAGATTCCTTTGAACATTCCTGGAGAAACCTGCAGGCTCAGGCCCTGCCACATCTCCCCACAAAGAAGGAGAGGAGCCAGCACCTGACCAGAGTTTGGTTTGCCACCCATTCTGTCTCTGGGCCACCCCATCTGTCCTTGTGATCCTTCTGGGTTTCCATTACATCTCCTTTCTCCACCCCTGATGTGCTGTGCTTTTGCAGCTGCATGTTTTCATATCAGCACCATTTCAGACATAAAGATTCCTCCTGTATTCCTGACTGTCTTCTAGCACTCGAGCAAGTCCTCACTCTCATTGAACATCTCTACTAATGCCATTCTCAAGATCAGGAATCAATACTCTTACAACGCTTGTTTCAATAAAAAAAAAAAATCAGTAAGTCAGACCAAATCACAGCTGAAAGGAAACATCCTGTTCACACCACTAACCATTGTAAGACAGAACCAGGTTTTCTAAAGACACCCAGGAACTTAGCAGGTTACTCAGAGTCCGACACGTGTCACCAGTCAAAGGAATGGAGAACAGTTCCAGCGTGGACACACTTCGGAAGCGATGAGCAGCTTTTAGAGAGAAGATCCCAGTGGATCCTCTTCTTTTACAGCCAGCGTGGCCACAGCACGGAGATCCTGTGGAGGAACTAGTCCAGTTATCAGTGTTTTCTCCCTCTGTTACGGTGTTTTGGTCAACTGACACAGAGCTGTCCTCTCTAGCAACAGTAAAAACAAAATCATACAGGTCATCCAGGTCAGCACAAAGCCCCCTGCTTCGTCTGAGGCAGCGGCGTTTCTTCCCTACTGCAGATTTCATCCGTCTGCGTGACTTTCGAAGAACAGAGCGATGGGACAGCTGTTCTGAGAAGTAAGAAGACCCTCCTTGTCTGCTCGTGTGGTCACAGGACACCTTGATGTTTGCCTCCTCACAGGCTTGGTTCTCCGAAGAACAACAGTTCAGTCCAGAGAGGGCAGTGTTCTGGCCAGTGCCAGCCACCGATCCGTTCACCTCTGCTTGCATATCGGCCTTCTCCAGAGCTCTAGGGGACTCCTGGTGCTCACCATCACTCCACTCCCTCTCACTGCAGCAGCCCTTCTCAGATTGCTCTTGTGTTGACTTCTGGCTTTGAGCATCGCCCTCCTCACTGCAAAGACCACACGGGCTGCAGTGATATGTAAGAGCATTTCCTGACCGCCAAAACCCAGCACTCATGCTCAAAATGAGAACAAGAAGAAGCGTGTCAGGCACAGGCCAGGCACACATGGACACGTGGCTAACAGAGCCATGGTGAATCAGCCGGTGAAGGAGTAAAACCAGTGAGCGCCTGATGGACTGGTCAGAGGAGAGGAGGTGCTGGAACTTCAGGATCCGCAATGAGCCAGCCAGGTTCTCAAGAACTTTTTGGTTGTGCTCTGCAGCGAGCTCCACCGCACCCTGCAGCATGTTGCACAGAGTAAGCTGGCTAACGTGAGGTGAGCTGTGGAGCAGTGGTGAGAAATGATGGTCGTTGAGACGCCAGTCGGAGGAAACATCCAAGACACCATGAAGAACGTTTGAGAAGAATGTTTCAAAGAACTTCTTCCTCCAGCAGGGTATATTCTGCAATTAAATCACCTTAGAGTCAACCAGGATAAAAACTACACAACAGGGTCGTGTTAACAAAAAGTCAGCCACCACCTTTCTCACTCTCTTTGAATCAAATTATTATGCAGGTAAACGCAGTATCCAACAAAGTTACAGCTAGCACAACTAGCTTCCTAATTCTCAACATCCTTCCTCTAAGTATTTGTTCAAAATACGGTGCTGCTCCCACTGTTATCTTTTCATCCTGCTCTCGTCTATTTTATACATATTCAATAGTTCAAAACCAAAGCTAAATCACATTTCTGCCAAGTAAAGAACACACCATCAGGAATTTTCGTCCCAAGAGGCCATGGGTAATTTGGTGACCCTATCCTCACCCTATACTTGGCTTGCGAAATAGACTGGTGGAGCAGATCTCCAGGAGAGATCCTTCCTCACTGGTAGTCAGCTCTTAAATGGGTCTAGGAGAGGTGGAGCCAGGCTCCACCCCTTCAACAGCACAGGTGATTTGCCTTCACCTATGCTCCCACGGCTGACTCATTGCTCGCCTCAGGTGATTAATCAGAGGTTCAGGCAGTGATTCAGCAGCCCCATACACTTTTTACCTTCTGTTCCCCTAAAACCTGCATCTGCAAAGACAGAGTTTATTCTTTCAGCACACTTACTGCAAGTGATAGCAAGGCTGTGTACAGTTCATTTCTCACAGTAGATGCTTATTTCCCATAATTATTCTTACACAAGAGCCGTGCCTTGATCCCAAGCTCTATAAACACGTGTGTCAGCAGTGCTCAGCAAACATGGCATGCTTGAGTAAAACCAGAACCTGGGTGTCAACGCAGTTTCCTCACCTCTGAGTTGGGGGGCCTGGTTTTCATCACGTCATCCCACAGTTTGCGCCAGATGGGCTGCGTGGACAGTCCTGAAAAATGAAACCAGGTGCTCTCAGCCCTTCTTCCCCAGCTAGAAGTCCTGCTCAGTGCTCCCACAGACACGGGCAGGCAATGGAAGTGGGGGGCATGCAGGGTCAGACTGGGATGAGGAATATCTTCTAAATTCATCCCTCAGAGTGCGATGAGGTAAAGGCTTAAGGTGAATCAAATTAATGCCTAGTGCTCCTGCCTGGAGCGTCCCCCTTGGTTGGGCTTCTCTCCCATTGAGCTGGGATCCCTTCAGTTTGGAGTGCATCCCTTCCCTCCGGGTTTGGGGGGCTGTGATCCTTCTAGGCTTGGAGTTACCTCCCTCCAGGTTTGGGGGTGCATCCCTCCAGGGTTAAGAGAACCCCCTAGACCCGTCTCCTCGTCCCCCACCCCCCTTACCTGCTCTCCGCGCAGCAGCCTCGGCTCGCTCCAGACGGAACACGGAGAGCAGCGGCAGGAGCCCCCGCAGGAGGTGTCCGGGTAGCGCTGCGGAGAGCGAGAAGGAGACGGCGGCAGCGTGCGGACAGGTCCCGCACCCAGCACCCCGCGCCGCCGCCGCCCCGCGCCTTACCCCACACGTCGGGCTCCAGGGCCGCCATGCTGCGGCTCACGGCCGCCGCGCTCAGCGCTTGCAGGCTGCGCGGCCCCTCTGCCAACGTCGCGTCCCTCGGCGCCGCCATCTTGGGAGGGGCGAGCCCCGCCTCCCTGCTTCCACCGCCATTGTGGGGGGTTGGGGAGGAAGAGCTGGCGGCCATCTTGAGAAGGTGGCAAAGAGATTCCCCTTTCTCGCTCTAGAACCGAGCAGGCCGGCGTAGCGAGGGTGGATCAGCAGATAGAGTGCTGCAGCGAGGGCGAAACACGTCCGGTTACAGTGTTGTGATTTCTGGAGATAAATTGGGGGGGGGGAAACAGAAAGCTGGCAGCCATGTTGAGGAGGTCAGGGGTGCGGCCATGTTGGGAGGGGAAGCGCTAAAGGCGGGAAAAGATCTGAAACCTCTTTTGGCTCACTTCCGCTTCCGGAGCGGAGAGTGGCACTTCCAGCGGGTGACCCTGGTTAGTCCTCTCGTACCGCCATGGGTCTGCGAGATACCGTTGTTCACGCCGGGGAGCCCGAGGTGAGCGGAGCCGGGTGGGGCGGAGTGCGGGGAGCGCGCTGCGAGCCAGGACGAGGCCCGGTGTCAGGGCGGACGATAACGGCTGTGCTTTGCTTTGTCCGCAGGAGGAAGAGGAGGAGGAGCTGGTGGTGAGTCGGGGAGCGGGGTGGAGGGCCGGGGAGCATGCGGCGGGCTCGGGCTGCGGGCCCCGGCTGCCATCCGGGCCTTTAAGACGATGAAATCTGAGGTAAACCGCCGCCTTCGGGCTCTCTGCGCTTATGGCGTGCCCGCAGGACCCCCTCACCACCATCAGGGAGCACTGTGAGCAGACGGAGAAGTGCGTGAAGGCGCGGGAGCGTCTGGAGCTGTGCGATGCGAGGGTGTCCTCTCGGTCCCACACAGAGGAGCAGTGCACGGAGGAGCTCTTCGACTTTCTGCACGCTCGGGACCACTGCGTAAGTGCAGCGCTGCTGCGTGGTACATCTCAACGGTGCTGGGAGCTGAAAGGCTTCCGGCTGTGCTCCTGAGCATAAAGGCAGTCCGGGTGTGAGAATGGGTTGCTGCTGAGTCGTGGAAGGAGCTCTTAAGAACTGTGGACTTAATGCTTTTCTCCCTGAAGGAGGTGGAGGTCAACGTCTTCTCCCAGATAACTGCGATAGGATAAGAGATAATGGCCTTAAGCTGTACCAGGGGAGTGCAGGTGGGGTATTTGGAAAAATTTATTCACAGAAAAAGCTGTGATGTGCTGGCACAGCTGCTCAGGGAGGTGGTGGGATCACCGTCCCTGGAGGTGTCCCAGGACTGTGCAGATGTGGCACTGAGGGATGTGGGCAGTGGGCATGATGGGGTGGGTTGGGGTTGGACTGGGTGATCTTAGAGGTCTTTTCCATGACTTACCTTTTCAAGCTTGAAAGCTTTCTAAGAAATCTAGTTAGTTTGCTTGAATTAACTTGCTGCAAAAAAATAAGGAGAGCAGATAGGGCCATGGTGACCTGGAGAGCCAAGAGCCTGGTGGTAAAGCTGTGATGGTTCCCAGCCCTTTTGTACTGGGAGAACTATCAGTCGCTGAGCACTTTGTCTCCTTTTCAGGTTGCACACAAACTCTTCAGTAAGCTGAAGTGAATGCAGGAGTGATTGTCCATCTGATTCTACAGTCCATCAGAAGAGCCTCGTCGGTTCACAGTACTGCTTCTGCCTGTTTATTGCCAGTGTGAAGTACAAAGTGGCTTCTTGGCAGTGACTGAGCACCAGAATGTCACTGTGTCTGTTCTCATTGAAGATGTGCAGCTACACAAAAACTACGTGAATGTTCTGTAATTTTCCATATTAAACATTTAAAGTTCCTGTGCAAATGCTCTCAGTTTATTTCATAGTCCTTGTAGTGCTCATTTATACTGGTATGGAGTTATAATGAAAGTAGTGAGGCTCAAAGCCCACCCCACCTGCTTGTAGCCAGGAGAGACTTTTTCTCCCTTGTAGGAATGTCCTTTCTGTGCACTGCTGATGAGCAGAGGCTGGTGCCATCCCACTGGTAAGAACTCACCTGTTGGAGCAGCAGACACCGCTGAACTTATGACTGATGCTGTTCATTCAGTGAGTTGTGACTAGATTGGTCTTTCCAGAGACATTGCTACCCAGAGGAAGTGAAGGGAGGCAATTATGATTCCTATAACACTTCACCCCTGTGAGCTATGAAGTCATGCCATTCCTGTTTAATATGCCTTCAGAGGAAAGCCTTCAGCTGCCCCTATTGCTAGCAGAGGTTGGAGAAGACTGTTATTGTCACCTGTGTGTTGTGGCCCAGAGCAACTGTCCATGGGGCTGCAGGTGGGCACAGTGGTGGTGCTCTGGGGCACCTCTGCTGTAGTACCGCTGTAAGCACCAGCCCCTTCTGCTGCCCTGGGGCTGTGGTGCAGTGAGATTGAATTCTCAAATCACAGAACATCCAGAGACAGGAGGGGCCCGAGGGATCATAAAGTGTAACCTATCAGTTCAGGCTCTGCCATTCTGCTTCAGGGCAGGAGGTTTAACAAAGGAATACTACAGGGCTGTTTCCTTGGGCAGCAAATACTTCCTCAGCTCTTTGACCAAGCAAAATGGCTTGGTCACCTTTTAAATGCGGCTACTATTAGTGCAGCAGTAGCAGCGATGCGATCCTTTTGCTGGGGGTTCTCAAGCTCAATCCCTAACGGCTCCAAACAGCTCTATTCGTACAGCTGTAAGGTCCGCATCAGGCCGGCTCCGTTACCACGTTCCCCCGGCAGCCTCGAACCCGAGGGAAGGCTGGGAGCTCCGGTCCCGCCCCGGAAGGCGCTGCTGAGCGCGGCCATGGCGGCACGGAGCGGGAGGGCGGCGATGCTGCTGCGGAAAGGTCCTGTGCTGGGGCTGAGCCCGGTGCCTCGGCGGTACCTCTACAAGAAGAAGTGGGTGAGAAGGGGGGGAGCTCCGCGCTTGTTTTCTTCGATCCGTCGCTGTGCCTCTCCCATCGCACCTCCTTTTTCTGTCCCCATTTCGTCCTCTTTACCCCCCCCCAGCTCTGTTACTTCTGCACCCTTTTCCCTCTCCCCAGTACACCCATCGCGGCTCTCATTGCACCCTCCTGCACCCGTCACCACTTTTATCCCAGGTTACACCCCATACCCCTCTCCCTGAGCCCTCCTGCCTTTCCCCTCCTAAATGCTCCGAGTTTTGGGCTCCCAGCCCCTTCACCCCTTGGATGTCTCTCTCCAAAGGCCACCACCTCCCCGCGCATCCCGGCCACACGCCTGGCACTGCACCACTTTGACACCACTTACAGCCTGCAGCTGCAGGAGCGCTGGCCGGCCGTGCGTGCCGCAATGCTGTGCGAGCAGAAGTACGGAGCCCTGCTCAACAACTTCGCCCCTGCCGACCTGATTGCCCAGCAGCTGGAGCTGCTCAGCGCCACCGATTTCGTTTCTGAAGCTGCCAGAAGGGCGCGGTGTTGGCAAGAGAGTGCGGATGTAGAAGCGGAGAGGAGGAAGACTTCCCTGGAAGGGTCTGGTGGAGATGGGACGATGGTGCCAACAGAGACGTCACCGCTGCTTCATGCCTCTGTCAGCTCCAACATCAAGTGCTACACCTTCCCCAGGGGCGACATCTCACGCTTCCGTCCTGCGTGGTGAGATGGTTCTCCTGCTTCCTTCGCTCCACTGTTAACCATAGTTACACAGGCACATTTGGCAAAACAACCAACAAAAAAACATTTTAGTTGACATTAATGGTGTTGGCTGTAGCCACCCAGTCAGGCTTCTGGTAATGCGTTATTGACTGCCCCATATCTGGAGGTGCCCAAGGCTGGGTTGGATGGGGCCCTAGGCAGTCAGAGCTGGTGGGGGGCCACCCAGCTTATGGTAGGGGTTGGAGCTGACTGATCTGTCCATAAGGCCGCTTCCAACCTAGCCATGCTGTGATTCCATGAGTCTTTGCTTCTATAACTGTTCCTGCTACAAACCAACATTGGTAGTTGTAATGCTGTAATCTATAATGTGATAGAAAGCACAGCGATAGTAGTGGGGTGGTACAGTCCTAGGCTGCAGCAAATGAGAACAAACCCAAATACAGCAGCCATGGACACAGAAACAAAGGAAGAAAAAACTTCTTACCCTTAGATGTTCTCCAGAGAGATACCCTCACCTCTACTGCCAACCCTTAAATGAGGTCTGGGAAGGGCTGGATCCTGGCTCCACCCCTTCTGGTCACTCCCCGCGTTGGCCCTGCCTTCCCACCAGGTGCTCCATCACTGCTTCAAGCCGTGACAGCATTTCTGCTGTACCCGTGTCAGGCTGTTAGCACCAGCTCCTTTTGGCCATGCTCTTCTTAGTTTCCAATTGTATTTTTTTCCCTTGCTTTCTATATGCAAAATGGTGGTTTCCAGGCCAGACTCTCTTGGGATCCTCAGCTACTATCTCATGGATGCAGCATCCCTCCTGCCCGTTTTGGCCCTCAATGTGCAGCTGGATGACCTCGTCCTGGACCTCTGTGCAGCTCCAGGTGGCAAGACACTGGCACTGCTGCAGACTGGGGCTTGTGGTAAGTGGAGGAGTTGTTCCTCAGCCCTATTCTGTTAGCAAAGCTGAGATGGAGAGAGTGTGGGGTACATGATGGTGCCTCTCTGTTCATCTTTTCTGCTTATAGGAGTTAGTGTGTTGTTGTTTTTCTTTCCAGAGTGAATTTCTCAGCATGCTGTTTCTCATCTCTCACCTCAGGGCATCTGGCAGCCAATGATGTCTCCTTTTCCCGAACAAAGAGGTTGTACCACATTCTCAATAGCTACATTCCCAAGGAAATCAGGGAGACTGTGAGCATTACATCGCATGATGGAAGAAACTGGGGGGAGCTGCAAGGTGGAACTTTTCATAAGGTGAATGATTGGAAACCAGTGAAAGGAACCATAGAATGGTTGGGTTAAAAGGGACCTTAAAGCCCATCCAGTTCCAGTCCCTGCTGTGGACTGGTTACCCCCACCAGCTCAGGCAGCCCAGGGCCCCATCTGACCTGGGCACCTCCAGGGATGGGGCATCCACACCTCAGCCTGTGCCAGCACCTCACATCCAGTTTAGTTTCTTTCTGTTTCAGAGGAGGACAGCAGCTCACCCAACAGTGTAATTGTATAGTTTTGCATAGCTTGATATGCTGAACAAGAGCTAAAACTAAGCCAGATATAGATTAATATTTCCTCTGGCTGTACCCTGGGCCCTGAGTTGTACTTTTGTCTGGTGGCATAAGCTAGGCAAGGTACAGAGGGCTGCATTTGTCTGCCTGGTGTGGTGGAAGTATTGGGTGAGGTGGTGCGGGGGGATTTCTGAGACAGACCAGGGCCCAGAGCTGATGTAGGATCTGTGCTGCTGCAGGTCCTTGTGGATGTGCCCTGCACAACAGACAGGCACTCTGTCATGGAGGAGGAAAACAACATCTTCCACAAAATGCGAACCAAGGAGCGCCAGATGTTGCCAATGCTGCAGTTGCAGCTACTGATGTGAGTGAGCTTGAAGCTGTTTTGTTGCTGTATGTGCAAGCACTGAAACCTCTTCTTACTTACCCTACTTACTTATCCTAGTCAAGAGCTCTCCCCACCTCATATGGGTTATTTGCTGGCTTCCTTATTACGGTGCTGTTGTCCCATACTTTCCTCTTCCTCCCCTGATGGTGTGTTTGTTCTATCTTGTCCATAGGGCCGGGATCCTTGCTGCCAAACCAGAAGGAGAGGTGGTGTACTCCACGTGCTCCCTCTCTCAGCTGCAGAATGAACACGTGGTCGAGAGAGCGATAGACATTGCAGAAACCCAATTCAACATCACTGTCCACGTTGAGGACCTGAGCCACTTCAGGATGCTCTTCCAGGACACGTTTTGTTTCTTCTCAGGTTGCCGACTGGGGGAGCTCGTTCTTCCTCACCTCACAGCCAACTTTGGGCCACTGTATTTCTGCAAGTTACGCCGAGCATAAGGGATGGCAGATCTGGGCTTGGGGCAGCTTAGCTTTCCTCACTGCACTTCTCTGGGCCATCACGTTTGGAACTTACGTTGTTTCCCCATTGCTGGCTATCATGAAATACCCTGAATGTCCAGGGAGAGCATATTTAAAGGATATTTATTTTTCTTTTTAAATGTCTCAGATGGGCTAAATTGTTTTCATCTTATGTGAACAGGTTCAGGATAATAAATACTAGCTGGAGATGGATCTCTGGCTTTCTCCAGGTCTCTACTCTCCTGTCTGCTTTTAGAAAAAGCAGCTTAAGATCCTGAAAGAAGAGGACCTGAAGAATGTTCCTCTGCTGAGGTTGGAAATATGCTCATGATGCTTGAGATCTGCTGGTAGAAAGAGCTCAGTGCTGTAGAGAGGGATGTGTTGCCATCTCCCACAGACAGGCAGAGAGGCTGAGAGGGGTGCGAGCATTGCCACATGTGCTGGATGCTGCATAATGGCCAGTGGGAAAGCGTATGATTTTGGGTAATAGCTGCACTCGTATGATTGTATCCATCAGTGGAGGGTTACTCAAGTTTATTATAACATTTTTATTTTTGTGGGCAGAATAGTGGTACAGTAATAGATAGACACGGATGTGTTCCATGCAGGGCTGTTAGCCACATAGTTGCATACTCTACCAGCAAGAAAACACTACGAAGTTTTGGAATCCTTTTCCCTTATCCTTGCCCTGCTTCTTGCAAGAGGCTGCGTAGATGGAAATGAAAGTGACCGCCTATCCATATCCATCTTTTCAGGAAGGTGCAGTTCATGGATTGTTGATCATTTGAGCTCAGCATAAGCCAGTCCTGCTGTCTGCGTGACATCTCTGATAAGACAAGTGTTGGTGTGACTGCACAGTGTGCTGGTGGGGAATGCTGCATAGTTCTTACTGCAGCAACAGTGACTGTTTTCAGCCACTGGTGCAAAGAGGGGGAAAAGGTGAACGAGGAGCAGAGGAATGGGGGACAGGTGTGTTGTGAAGCTGCAGTGTCCAGGTGGAATCTTTGGGTATTATCATTTTTCTTCAAAGGAAGACTGTGATGCAGGCAAGATTCCCTTTAACAAAGAAGTCTGGTGCTGTGAAGTCTTCATCAGTGTGATGAAGTGATGAAGTGCTGCAGGTTTTATGGTGATTTCTTGGTCTTTACCTCAGCTGGTTGGCTATTTAGAGGCAAGTCCAGCAATGTCTCCGCCAAGACAGGATAAGAAGGCAGACTTACAGCCCTTGTAATGGCTACTGAGGAAACGGCTGTGTCCTTTAACAGGATCTGTGCTCGTCAGCAAGAAGAGTGGTAGGAAATAGCTTTTCTTTCTTCCTTCCCTCCTTACTGTAATTCTAAGCCCTTCAGATTGCGAAAGGGAGAAGTGACGCAGAGCTGTCCCCTTCCCACCCTGCTGAGGTGGGATTGGAGGGGCTACGCTGCTCTCTTTGCTCGGCTGAGGGTCTCCACCTCTTTCATGAACCGGAGGCACAGTTCCTCCTGCCACGGCAATGCCACACATTGCACGGCCACGGGCAGTCCCACGGCTCCTTCCACAGCCTGCAGTGGGGACACAGGTGGTGAGGGGACGTTTAGGAGCTGCTGTTTTTGGTGACACCATCACTCTGAACATCCAGCACTTCCTGTGTCACATACCTGCTTCAGCATCCTGTCCCAGAGGTCATTACAGCATCCTCTGTAGAGCTTCAGCTCTTCCTCATCAGCCTCTGTCACTGTGCTGACAGGTACGACCCCAGCGGGGAAGTCGAGGACGTTGTACAGCATTGTAGAGGAGATGGCAGCTGAAAGAAGAAAAACAGCCAACATATGTGGCCATGGGCTCATGTTCCTTCAATTATATCCACGTTCTTTGAAGGCTCTGAGAAGCAGCTACTGCTTGGAGATGAGATTAATTAGGGCCGATCATCCACAAGTCCCAGTCCTGTTACAAGGCCAGTTCTTCCCCCCCAAGGGAGGCCAAAGCTCACTTACAGAGTAGTTTCCCAGGGAACCCTATGGTGAAGGCTGGCCCCAGCACAGGGCACAGCATGACATCCAGCTGCAGTTCCTTCCATTGGGTGATGAACTCAGCGCGGTACACCTGTGGGAGGAAATGGGAGACATGCCAGGACCATTTCAGTTTCTTTGGAGTATGCATGGCGGAGGAACCCTTTCTGGGTCACAGTGCTGCCACAGCAGATAGAGGTCACTACTGACCCAGTCCTGAAGTCCCACTGTGTGGAACCAGCTCTGCAGTCTCTTAGTGCTGATGTCCCCAAAGGGAGACAGCACTAAAATCCAGTGTATAAGCATCTGTCCCCACAGCACATGGACAAAATATGGACAGGAATTGGAAAGGTCGCTCCTTAGCTGGCCCTACTGCACTGGGACAACTGAGCATTGGCATTTGGGCATTGACCATTGTGCAGCCAGTGAAGTCTTGACTGGCTTGATCCGAAAGTCCCAGCTATGCCATTCTCAGCTCTCTTTTGTGCCTTTCTTTCTGTCTTCTTCCCAGCACCCCACTTTCTTAAATACTGACACCTCCACAAACCTGGAATTTGCCCTTAAGCCTCAACTCGTAACATGATGCTGGAGAGCACAATCCTCAAAACATACCTCTATTTGATGCTGATGATCCCACATCTCCTTCACTGACCTGTGAGTGGAAATCACAGCAACTTTTTATAGCCATTTTAAAGCATTTTGGTGAGGAAGAGAAAGTGCTCAAACAATTCTTCAGGTTGATAACCCTCAGTGATCTTAGCAATTACATAAAGTAATGTATCTTGCCCGATTTCTCCAAAGTTTCCTTTGGCATTTGGCCATACAGTTAAACAACAAATGTGTGGAAGATTTCTCTTCCTACCCAAGTCCCCTAATCCTTTGGTAACGCTAGGGACAGTGTAACACCAGAGGAGTGGGGAAACAAGCTCCTGAAATCTGAAGCATCCAGGGCAGGACAGGTCCTGAAGAAAGTGATTCAAAACCTGTTGTGAACCCAGCACCCTCCACCTCACTGCAGACAGAGAAGGTAAAGTTCATTTCCACAGACATTCCTGCAGAGGATGCTGTCCTACCTCATGCCACACAAGGCGTTCAGATAGTCGGCCATGCGGGGAAACTGGAAAGGAAAAGAGTTGCTGTTAGGGACGTGAGGTGGGGTGCATAACCTCCCAGCCAACATCCACTGCTGCCCTGCCTCAGCCCTTGAGGAGGGGTGTGACACTGCTTAAAAAGGCTCCACGTGGCTCTTGTTTTGCTTTGCTTCCAACCTAGGGATAGAGCTTCAAATCTGACTCCCCCTGCCACAGTATCCCAACGCATGGATTTGTAGGAAATCTGGCACCACTAGATCTAGCATTTGGAGAACCACTTGCTGTGGGCTCTGCACTGTTCTTTCACAGCTCTTAGCTGGTCTTGTTCTCGTTTTCCTTTGCACTGGATAAACCCCAGGAGAATCCTGGAAAAGACCTTCCCAAATCTCAGCATGTGCCTTGGCCTGAAGTGCCAGTGTTCCTAGTTGGAGGTGAATGCCAGTACCATCCCACTTTCAAGGATCTCAAAGCTTGCTGACACCACTCAGCTTTGAGAATGAAGCCAGGAACTCACCAGAGGTTTAAGAATCAGAGCCAGCATCTTCTTCCCAAGCCTTGGGATCCTGCAGAAATTCACCTGGGGTTTTAAGCTTGGATCTACAATATTTCCTGTACTGAAAGATGACAAAAGGAGGGGATCATGTCAGAGAAGCTGTGGGCCCTTTCTCAGAAAGCTGACTATCTCCTGTTTGGGGTGTGAAAAGAGCTAGTTTTGCTGTGAGTTGTGTTCATGGGCATGGGGAATACTTCTACTTACAACACATCCAACCAAGCACGGCCTCCATCAGCAAAAAATGTCTTCAAAAACAGTTCAGTCATGACATGGTGAATGTGAAGTGGAGAAAAGAGCACCAGCTGCATCAAAACATAAGATCATGTGGCAGCCTGAGGACGTGAATAATTTCCATGGCCTGACTATGGATGTAATTGTAGGCCTCTGGAATAGAAGCCTCCCTGGGCTCCTCACACTGCTGGGCATCCCTTTGCCATCCCAGCCGTCTCTGCTCCCATAGCGGTGCTCACCTTGTGCCCAGCTGCCTGAAGAGCCTCCTTGGTTTCATGCACTGCCCTCTGCATGCAAGGAGGCAATGGGAAGTAACCATCTGTGTCGTAGTATCCGATCCGCAGGGGAGCAGAGCTTGAGTACACCTGGAACAAAGGAGACACCAGTCTGGTGCTGCCTTCCTCCCATGCTGGCGTGTCTCAGTCTGATAAACCAAAAACCACACCAGTACTGTCAAGATAACTGGGTCCTTGAGGCATGCAGAACCCTTGAGGACAAGGCTCACCTCCTCACTGAAGGGGATGCGGGGCACGGTGGGATCCAGCCGGAACATCTCCTCGCAGAGCAGTGCCTTCATGCAGAGGGCCAGGCTGTCCACATCCCTTGCTATCGGCCCCAGTGCACACGGAACTGGCATGGGATGAGAGAAAATGTCTGTGGTAAACAACGTGGTGTGCCATCATGCAAGGAACCATTGGGCAATGAGGGGGGATGTTCTAGATGGGCCCCCAAACAAATCTTGTCTGTCTCAGCCCTCCTCGGGCCTGGAGGATGACAGAAGATCTCAGAGATGACATAACTTCACTGGGGTGACCCCAGAGAGACATGGCAATTTGCATCTGGGCTCCTTGAACCCAGATCAGTGTCCTACAAAGCGGACAGATAGAAGCAAACCTCAGCTTCTACCACATTCCACTCTCCCTGCTCTTCACAGCACCTGGAGAGAAACAGTCTGAAATTCACATACCTGACACAATCCCATTGATTGGGCCACTAATTCCAGACAGACTGCAGGAAAAGAAAAAAAGTATATTGTTATTTCAAGTAAAAGAAAAATATTCGCAACATGTCTGAATGCACTGTTAGTCTTCAGTTCAGGTCCTGAAATAGAATAAATTTGAACTGAGTAAAACAGAAAATCTTGATCAAAATGATAACAAAAAATCCCAAACAGTAACAAATCTTTGTTTAAATAAAAATTGTTCAGTTTTGGAGCTTTCAGAGATTTAAGGACTGAAACTCAGACAGGTCTGAATTCCCACTCCCTCACCAAAGACACCCTACATGAACAGGCAGTAGACCCATCTGCTTACTGACTCCTCCCTGAACATGGCAGGTAGGTGCACAAGGTGGGTGTGAGCTAAGAGTCTCCTAGCAGAGTGGGAAGAACAGACCCCAGCACCTACCTGAGCCTTTTGGCTGTGGGTTTGAGCCCACACAGCCCACAGAAGCTGCATGGAAGACGGATGCTACCACCGACGTCCGAGCCAATGCCCAGGAGGGAGCCTCCCCCTGCAATCAGAGCTCCCTCCCCTCCTGAGGAGCCCCCGGGGGTCTTCTGGTGGTTGAGGGGGTTCAGCGTCTGGCCAAAAATGAGATTGCTGCAGTCATAGCTGTGGAGTAAACCAGCAAGTAGGATGTAAGGAGCAGCCCAGCCCCTTTGAGTCAGTTGCCTGTCCCTTGCAGTGGGCTTACATGGCATAGCCAACCCCTCCTTCCACCCTGTAAATCCTTCAGACATGGCTCATTCCCATTAAGCCACCTCCCATGCACAAGTGCACTTGATGTCTTTTATGCCATGGTGGGATTTTTCCCCTTAATCTTATTGAAAAGCCATTTTCAGTTGAACTGAGATTGTTGGCAACAAACGGAAGTCAGATTTGTCTGGGAACATCTCAGGAGACAGGGAGAAGTCTGTCCCTAAAACCCATGAGCTACAGGCTGGGTTTTAGGTTCAGGAAGAGAGAAGTTTCTAATGATGTATGTTACTTGAAGAGGGATTGTGGCACATTGGTCTTAGCGAATGGGATGGCCCCTTGTCTCTTCAGAACCTTGACTAGGACACTGTCCTCCTGCTCTGGAGTGCCAAGGAACTTCACGAGCCCACAGGTTGATAGATGCCCCTGCAGAAAGGAGAGGTGACAATGGACAGTGTCAGCACAATTTCCCTGCTTTTTGGAAGGAATATCATAATCATAGAACAAGAACATGGTTGGGTTGGAAGGAACCTTAAAGCCTATCCAGTTCCCACCCCCTGCCATGGGCTGATTGCGCCCAGCAAATCAAGCTGCCCAGGGCCCCATCCAGCCTGGCCTTGAGCACCTTCTTTGGGCAGCTGTGCCAGCGCCTCACTGCCCTCTGAGTAAGATCTGGTGTTCTCTTTAGGGTGTACTAATCCACTCCCTTGCATGAAGGGCCAAGGATTCCCACTCCTATCATAAGCACAATGCTGCCAAACACAGGGTTAAGGCTTCTGAACCTATCCTTGCTCTTTTTCATGCTATTTCTCTCCCCTGACACAGATGCAACATTGCAGGCATTCTTTGTTCACTTGCTCAGGATCAAACCCAGAATCCTGCTGTCCAGGTGAAGCATCTGCTGAATGTTCAGGGAGGGAATGACAGCATGGTCCTTTTTCTGTTAGCCTTGGTGTCTGGGTCTTATTTTGGGCTCAGAGTCCTCTTAGCTGTGTTGGTAAATCAGCGTGGAGCTGATCACCTAAGGAATCATCAGAACTCAGCAGCAGCTCCTAACTGCCTGGGTTGCAGAAGCAATGAGATGTGGAGTCACAGCCCCAAGCCTAGCCAGGTTCCCATGTTCATCCACTTCACCACCCAGCCCAGCTCATGATGGGATGTTTCATGGGCACTAAGGGAAGCACCTCGTGGCCAATGTGATCCTTGATGCTGACAGGAATGCCATAGAGGAGTCCTTTCTCCCTCTGCTGTTGTATTTCCTGGAGCTGCTCCTCACACTCTGGGATGAAATACTGCACGCAGTTTGTCTGCTGGGTCACTTCCAGGGCCTTTTCCAGACAGACGGAGGAAGAGGTGTTAGTTAAGAGCAATGAAATGACGTGGCTGCATCCAGTAGCTATCTGGATCTTCAAAGTGAGAAGCTTGGTTTGAATGGTAACCCCCTCCCCAGAACATCTGAAAGGGCTCAAACCATCTGAAAGGGTTATTTGGTGATGGGTATGACCCACTAAACAGAGATATCCCTGTCCTTCTGTATCTTTATTCTGGTATCTGCTATATTAAAGACATGCCATAATCAGCAGTTCTAGCAAGTCACCATCCCATACATCACAGCACGGATAACATAAGCAATTTGCCCTTCAGGATGCAAATAGGCACTCACCTTCTGTATGTAAGTATAAAGGACAGTCCTGGGGGACAGAGACCCTTCCTGCAACCTCCCAGCAAGTTCCAGCAGGGGCAGGGACAGGATGGCATCTGTCTTGTCACTGGGGACCTGCAACAGAAAGATGAAGAAGAAAGTTTTTAAAATACATACTTGTAGCTGGGATGCTTTATCTCCAGATATTATTATTATTATAATATTACTGCTGTAAATGTTGAGTTGATTGACCTGGAACACGTGGAGAAGGAAACAGTTGCAGGAATGAAGGGTGTTAGAAATAAGTACTGCAGAATTCAGGGCTGCATTCATGCTGGCTGGGTGTGTGCCTGTCTCATTCACACACTTGTCATCTCCTGGTTGCTCACAAATGACACTGAGTGTCCTGTGTTTCATTAGTTAAGTTGGGTCAAATTTTCTGGGCAGTCTGAGAGGCCTTATTTGCTGGCAACCCTGGTAAAATTTCTTTTGAAGACTCTCCAGGGGCTACTAAGAACCCAGGTTTTACAACCAAGGATATTGGCGTGTGGACAGATGTGTTACCTTAGATTCAAGAAGAGTTTTTGCTTCTACCATATAGGCAAGAGACATTTTCATACCCCTAAGGATTTAAGGGTTTGGACCAAGTGGTGATCACCTTCATTGGTAATGACCTTCATTGGTTCAAATCCTCTAGATCTTCAAAGGCTTTGTCACCTTTGTCCGAAACCTCTTCCAAGTGTAATTCGCATCTCCCCGGCTGTAAGCTTTCACCACATCTCATCCAGCTCATCCAGCTTCAGAAGAAGTGATCTCCCTTCCTCCCAGGGCAGCCCTTGCTGAAGGCTGCCAGCACATCTCCCCTGGGATCATTATTATAAAAGCTATGGAGAGGTGAGCTAGGAGGAGGAGCTGAAGAACATGAGCAGACACCCCAGTGGGTCTTAGCTCCTTACGAGGATGGGTTACCTGCTCCCTGAACTGTTGGACAGCTTTTGCCATTTTCTTCACACCTTCATCCCGCGTCCTCCGAGCCTCTTCCATCTTCTTCTGGATGTGCCTTTTGCTCAGCCATTTCCAGACCACTACAGCTGCTGCCGAACCACAGAGAAGGGCAAGGGCAGCAGCAGGAGCCAGCTCTGTCTCTGGCAGGAGCTGTCTCATCACTTTGTGCGACTCTCTGGTCTTTGAGGATGGGTTGAGAATGAGAAGCAAGACAGGTGGGAGTGCTTCCCTGTCCCCCCAGATCAGTTCCTCCTCCCAGCACCACTGCTGTGGCTCAGCAAATAGTTTATAAACCCAAAGCTGACCTCTGCAGAGTTGCCTTCATTGGGGCATGAAGTGGAGAATGATTGACCGAAAAGTGCAACAGGTTAAGCATGCAGAGCTAGTGAACCCTGGCTGTATCGGGTGTATGCAGGCTGTCTGCGTTGCAGGAAGTTCTCTGCTGGGGAGGAAGAGCTGTCGGATCTGCTGAACAAAAGAAGCAAGGAAATAGCTTGGCTCCTGTTTCCTGCATAGCCTAGGAAGACAATGAAAGGAGGAAAAAAAAAAACAGTTTGAAAGCACAAGATTTCCCTGCACAGAGATGAGGATGGTATGATGAGAGGATGCATGTTTGTGGGGTACTTACCCATCCACCAAGATCTTTAAACCCATCCTACTCCCATAGCTGTCTAAGGCTGCTTCAGGAGCCCTATCAAAGAATCACAGAATCACTGAGGTTGGAAAAAAAAAAAACAACAGTAAGATCACCCAGTCCAGCCCCACCCCACCATGCCCATGTCCCTTGGTACCACATCCCCACATTTCTTGAACACTTCCAGGGACAGAGACTCCATCACTTCCCTGGGCAGCTGTGCCAAAGCATCACCACACTTTTAGAAAATAAGTTTTTCCTAATATCCAACATGAGCTTCCCCTGGTGCTCTCATCCTGTGAGACAGGGCTCAGCACTGCCACAATGCCTGCGTGCACCAGAACAAGTGGGTCCATGTCATGAATGAGCACACAGATATTGTGGTGAGTCCCACATGATTGCAGCCCAGAAGCAAAATATTCCCAACAGGCATTGAGACAGCCAGTGGCTGAGAGTAGCACGGACACCTCTTGCTACAAGGCCACAAGAGCATCTCCATGATCTGAGATGAAGGCAAGAACTTAGCAAACATCAGCCCCTGTGGAAAACATCAACTTTGGCATCCTCTGAAAAACAGGTTGGAGTGGACAGCAATTAACCAAGCTGTAACAAACTAAGCTGGTTATCTACTGTGCTCCTTTTCAGTGGCACCCTTGCTTAGTGGGCATGCTGGTGATGGGTCGATGGTTGGACTGGATGATCTTAGCGGTCTTTTCCAACCATAATGATTCTATGATTCTGTGAATACCCAAACCCGCTCCCAACCTCTTGGGATTTGTGCAAAGGCTTCCTAAGGAAGAGGTGTGCTCTTTGCACGTGGCAGTGACACAACCCCTGCACTGGGCTGAGCGGATGTGGGAGTTTATTCCTCTTGCTGAGAGGCATCAGAGCATTGGGTTCTCACATCCACTCACGCTCAGGGTCCCGTGCTCTGATCCTGCCCTTTAGACACTGCAAATGTTTAACAGAGACAAAGCCAGCTGTGTCCAAACCAACTCGGTGTTTCAAAGGGCAGTTTTATTAGTGAGAACAGCTGCACTTCCAGATGGCCGGATGCTGCTGAGGAAGCCCTTTTCCTATCAATGGACAAACGCTTTCACCTCCCTTGTAAAGTGGAGGCATAGCTCTTCCACCACAGCCTGCAGTGGGAACATAGGCAGCAAAAAGCAACCGAAGGGGAATGAAGGTTGAATCCATACAGAGGGATGGGATGGTTTCAAAATCCAAACTTGTTCTGCACCTTCTGAGTAGACCTTTGGGCCGCTGAGGCACTCCAAAAACCAGATGAAATGAGAGTCCCTAACAAGGAGAGGAGCAGCTACATAGAGGCAGATAGGCTGAGCTGTATGTGGATTCAAAGGGAAAGGGGATCAAGCGTTGCTTGGAAACCTGATGAGAAAGAGACCTCTGGCCTTGTGGGAAAAATGAGGCAGGGAATGTCCCAGATCAAATCTCAAGTCCCTAGCAGAGGAGTTAGTCTGCCTCTGAACTCACAGTTCAGAGTTTATTCATGAAGATAAACAGTCAAGGCCAAGCGCAGCACTTTTGCAATGATGTTATCACTCCACTCAATCCAGGCCTAAGGTCACAACGTCAAAGTAGTTGTGACTGTGCTTCCATGGGTTGCCAGGTAATACTACAGGTTTGTGCGTCACTTACTGCTAAGCCTCTTCCCTAAGCTTTAACAGGAGCTTCAATGCTGAGACACCATTATAATGTCCAATCATAGATACTGACCCTTCAAGGGCATCTACCTGCCTCCTTTTTGGACATTCTCCTAATTCAAAGTACAGTTCCAGGTTCATCAGCTTATAAGAGGCAAAGCTGATCCAGTCCCAGCACAAAGACTCCAGATAGATCTATAATTATTTTATAAATGATACACTGCCTATCATGCTTGGTGTTGGTGACATAGAAGAGAGAAGTTTTGAAATAATCACCCAATTTATTTTCTTTGCTGTCCATTCAGTGGTTTCCTCTTTTTGCTGTTATCCTGGTGCTGGGGATAGAAATAAAAATGCTTACCTGGTTGCATGTGGGGCTTTCAAATGTTGAGCAATGCAGGGAGAATAAGAGGAAGTACACTTAAGAGGGTCATGGGACAGAGCCAAAAAAGAAATGGAAGAATCCCTATCCTTTGGTGCTCATCTGACCCCTGAGACAGACAGCACTGTTATCGCTTCTCCTATTTCTGCAGACATCCTTCACAGTGCCTCACACAGAAAAAGGCAGCAGACCAACCCAGGCAGTCTGCTCCTGTTCCCAGCAGGGGTGTATCATTTCTGCTTCAAGAAGCAAGACAACACCAGCTTACTGTCATTAACCTCCACCCAACACCTGCAGCTCTCAAGCAGGCTGGTTTTCATTAGAACCTTTACATAAACAATCCTCCCTCCAATTTGGTAATTTTTGTCTTCTTTTTTTTTTTTTTTTTTTTTAAGTCAGATCAGCTTAGAATCCATTTTGATCAAAAAGACAAAGAATTAACCCTGAGGACTGTATCCCATATTCAAGATTTTTGTATCCATACATTCTGCTGTACTTTTCCAAAACAAAATATGTTGACTATGTTGCCCTGAAACAACTTTAAAGATATTTCAGAAGCTGCTGAAGTCATAATGAAATGGGCTGGTCTCCTCTAGAATTGTTCCGTTTGACTCAAGAGGGCTGAATAAATATTTTCTGGGAACTCTCCAGTTAGTGACTCATTTCAGCCTGGAATATTTATTGGAATCATAAGATTTTCATCAAAACACATGCTTTAATTCCAGTCAAAATCTATCAGCAGTTGCAGAACAGCACTAACCAACGTGAAACATCCTGTCAGAAACCTCCCATTACTGTAAATAGGTAGTATGGATCCTACTCACAACTCCTCCAGCTATACAGCTGCTGTCAACCAAGGTAATGCAGACATTTGTCCACAGCATTCCTATGTCCTCCATCATGCCATCATGCACAGGTCTGATCCTACTGAAAAATGATCTCAGACACATCTCAATCAATCAAATGATCTCAACAGCGTGATGGAGAACGATGAGGCTGTTCCCAGCTGCTCCATGGCTGGGCACAACATTTACTGCAAGAAGTTTGCTTTTCAGTGTCTCATCCCTGGGCATGCAGACAAGAGGAGGAAGCCAGATGAGCTGAATGCAGAGAAGAACAGTAATGGAGGTGGGGGAAGAGCAGTTTGGAACCATGCTTGGAGAGTTGAAACAGCTGTTTCAAAGTGAAAGGTGGATTAGTCCTAATTGCTGCTAATTTCACCCATTTCTGGACACTTGCTTTTAGTTACTTCCTCACTTGAGCATTGGCCATCACGTCTCTAATATCTTCTGTCACATTCTGTTAAACCAGGCAGTCCTATCTATGTCAGATACTGTAAGAGAACAGTGACCTGTCCTAACAATGTATGTATGTCCTGCTGGTACCAGTTCTTCTGGGGAGCTTCATGCGCTCCCAGTATTGCAACAAGACAAAGTTTACCCTGCAGAATGAAGAAAAATAAGCAGATATAAGTCTTTATTAAAATTCTCCTGAATAATCAAAGCAAAGCCTACAGCCAGGATGTTGTGCTGGACACAGGAGGAACAGGAAACCTGGAGTGCAATGGCTAGGTCAAGGACAGCATACAATTTTCACTTTACACAGTGAAGCTGGAAATACCAGAACTGAGCCATAGAAACGTTTGAACTCAGGTTTCCCTTAAGTGATTATAGGCAATGAAAAGACAAACAAAATAGCAACCTTCTTTTCCTATTGCTTAACTGGAAAAAACAATGGGAACAGGACTGAAGGCAAATTATTTACTATTTCAGACGGCATGTGCTCCAACAGTGATAACAAAGCTTTCCACTCCTTGCTGCTCAATTAAACGGTTGAGCTCCCTCCCATTGGATGGTGTGGAGACCAGAAGAACATAAGAGATCAAGAAGAGGCTGAACCTAGTTATTAACTTATTGATGGCCAGTTACTGATGGGCTAACTGCAACCTTTTGTCAACTAATGGCACAGCCAAAGAGAGAATCCTGCCAGGTTATATTCTCCCTTAAACATCTGCTACTGCCACTGTTGGAAATAAAATACAGAGGTAATCAGCTCTTCAGTCTTATATTATACACCAAATACTGTTTCACTATGGTTTTCAGACTCCTTTGGTCCAAACGAACTCTCTTGCCTTTCTTCTAGTTTTCTCATAGAACCAAAGAGTGGCTTGCGTTGGAAGGGACCTCAGAGATCATCCAGTTCCAACTCCCTGCTATGGGCAGGGTTGCCAGGCACTAGATCAAGGTTTTATCTCACTTTAATGAAAGAGGAAGTTTGGACAGGGAATCGATTTTACCAACTGCTTTCAAGCAGCATTTATTGCCATTTTACTGAAATGGAATTTGGAGTCTGCAGATTGCTATCTGTGTTGCACATTGGGTAGAAGGTGACGGAGTGATGAGCAGGGTATTAAAGGTCAACATAAGCAAAGCAGATCCTGAGAAATCACTCATTTCTCCTCATGCCATGGGAAACGTTCTCAACCTCCTTCATGAACCGAAGGCACAGCTCCTCCTGCCATGGCAAAGCCACACATTGTACAGCCACAGGCAGTCCCACGGCTCCTTCCACAGCCTGCAAAAATTAAGTGTGGTGTTGAGTCAGAGCACACTGTGGGCAGTGCCATCTTTTGACAGTACAGAAAGTGGAAGAAAGATATACAAGGAGACAGATGTCATCATAAGATGGAGAAAAGACAATATGCCAGGGGTGCATATTGTCATGGCCTTCTGCTAAGACTTTCTCTGCTCACCTCTTTCAGTCTCTTATCCCAAGGGTCCTCGTAGTGCCCTCGGTAATGCTTCAGTTCTTCTTCATCAGCTCTTGTGACTGTGCTGACTGGCACCACTCCAGCAGGGAAGTTTAAGACGTTGTATAAATTGGTGTAGGAGGTTGCAGCTGGAAAAGATCACACAGAACATGCAAATTGGCAAAATTTAAGTGTGCTGGGCCAGTGAAGACTTTCAGATGATAATTCAGTTTGAAGGAATTTTGGACTGGAGTTGCTGGCCCTAAAGAGACCATGGGACTCCTGGTGGGGAAGTTTGAGGCCGCATGGTGGATATTAGCTCTTCTTTGAGAGAGATAGATATGAGTATTTAATCTGAGGCAGACGAAATCTGAACTTGTCTTTCACACTTCAGGGTAAAATCCTAGTATCCAGGCCTGTAACACCATCCAGGGCACTTCTAGGGCAGAGAGCTGCAGTTAGAGGAATGGAGGACTCTGGATGTTTCCTGGAAGCTATCAAATTGCCTCTTTCTGCAAGTGAAAGGCAACTTCTCATGTCTGCTCCTTGCAAAGTCTTGGGGAACATAAGATGGCCACATTCAAAAGAACTTGTCTTGAGATAAGGACTGCCACCACTCTAGCAGCTCTCCTCACGTGCACTTTCAGAAGGTCAGATGACACAGGGGAAGCTCACCCAGTATCTACTGGGACTGATGTGTTACTAAATGCTGCCCATAATAATCCAAACATCTGCAGCTCAGATGAAGTGGGAACATGAGGAGACACACTGAGTGGAGAATTCCCTGCACTAACTTCCTCTGAGAGAAGAGCAGACACTACACACAGTCTGAGGAATGTACAAGAGACCTAACATCTTGCTGCTGCTCTGCCCACAAACAATAACATAGATGCACCCATGAGATGTCTCAATGGAGATTACCAAACAGCTTCCCAGCGTAGCCATGGTTAAAGGCTGGACCAAGTACAGGACAAAGAATCACATCCAGTTTTTGCTTCCTCCATTTAGCAATGAATTCAGTGCGGTAAACCTAGAGGGAAAGACAGAGCAGATGACAACCAATGCCTGGCAGATCAATGTCTATAGTATGGAAAAGGGGGAAAAAAGCATGCTTAGATAACTTAGATAAAAGTGAAAAGTGAAATAAAATCTGAGCTGTACTTTGACAGAGCCAGCAGGTTTTGTTTTTCCTCTCCCAGGTCTATTCTGCCCAGACATAGTCATTGATGTCAGGTGGGCATTTCAGAGTTTACAGCTTTCTTTGCATGATTACCAGTCCTTACGCACAGTTTTGTTTTTGCATTTGATTGAGAGGAGATCAACAGTAATTCAAATGAAAGTCCATTTCCTAAAAGCTTTGTTAGTTTGGAAGAAGAATCTAGAGTCTACTGAACATCAGGCAATGAATGAATCCATTCTCAAAATGCTGCTCCACTTGTCTTAGTAAATCAATATGGATGGACCATACGGCTACTTGAGCAGCCTCAGTGGTACTGAGGGACATGGGAAGGTGGGGATAGGTTGGGATTCTTAGAGGTCTTCTCCAACCTTAGTGATTTTATGATTCTATTTTTTATCTGTTCTCAAATTCCATATGCAGACTGAGATCATTCTGCTGAAAGTTTGACGAAACAGAGTGTTTCCAGGAAATGCAGTGCAAGTAGTCTCATGTTTTCCTGAGAGGAAAGCTGGTAGCTAGCCAAAAATTTTGGATAACTCTTGTTTGTAATAAATGAAGAAAAAAAAAAATCCAAAATACCTTTGAGGTTACCAAATCTTTTTAGAGGATTTTCTTTTTCTTTTTCTTTTTTTTTTTTTTGGCAGGGAATGGGGTGGGAGTAGGGGAAGAATGACCTGTTTTCAGTCTATCGGACCTGCTGCTGTGAGCATGCATTTCCATCTCATGATTGACACTGACAGAGGCTGCATGGTGGAGGCTGGAGGCATGTTTGTTCTTAGGGATGGTTGTAAGGGTGTCCCCTAGGAACACAGATTCCTTGTGAGGAGACGCTAAGGTAGCTCAACTCCTTCAGCCTTGCAAAACACTAGCTAAAAGGGGATACAACTGCTGTCTGTAAATAGACTGGGATCAAATGGAAAATACCAGAGAGGAGAGGTATTATTTAAACTCAGGGATGGAATAAAATGAGTACAAACTGCAAGTGAACAAACAGCAAAAGAAATAAGAAGGCTTCCAATCATCAGATCAGAGAGGAGAAGAGATGGCCAATAAAAATAAGTGCAAATGCAAAACCCAGATTGTTTTGAAAAGGAACCTGATTGGTTTGTGAGCAGCGATGGGCTCAGTTGTCCATGACAATGCTTCCTATCCCACACTGCTGAAACAAAATGAGTTCATACAAAATACATCTGAGCCAGAGCTCACAACCGCAGATTTTTACTCTGTCCTAATTTGGATTGGGGAGAGTAAGTAAGTAGAGACCTCTACATTAACATTGCTTGAAAAGCCCAGCTGCTTTATTTGAGATGACCCAACACCAGATCCATCAGAGAGGTGAAACCAATGAGAGGAATCCCTCACTGTATTTTCTAAGGAAGATAAATCATCCTACCGCCACAGCTACATGCTGATCCCAGAGGTTTTTGGCAGACCTGCAATGGTGAAAAGATTAATCGGAATTGGGACTGTGGCAACAGAAAACAATAATAATAATAAAAGTACAAATAGCCCATTGTTATGGAAACTACATGACCACCCCGAGAACAAGTCATAGCATCGCCTAGATGGCTCCACAGGGTTCACATGTACTTGTTCATACATCAAAAGAGCCTACTGCCATGATTTCATTTATTTTGGCACCTATACAAAAATCATGGCAGCCTTTTAAATTCAGCTGCTCTCAGTTTGCTTGTTTTTGTCTTTCAGAGGGGTCTGTACTTCACATCATACTGCATCCATATGCAGGTATCTCTGTACTGTCCTGGCACATTGTCTTCTGTATCCCAGAATCCACCTGACAATGAGGAAAGCTGCCTTTATCTGTGTGAGCTGAGATATCCTAGCCCTGCCACAGTGAGGAACTTCGGACCCTTAATCTCTGGTGCCTAGCCCTAGATAACACCATGTTGAGCCATGGTGACTTTGCACAGCAAGCTGCCATATACTTGCATGAACCCAGTGGACACATCCATGCGAATCCCTTCCTCTACTTCAGTGCCACTTACCCCACTCCACAGAGAGCACTGAGATCCCGAGCAATTCGTGGGTACTTTGGGAGGGAAGAAGAAAAACTTGGGATTAGTCAACAACAATCCAGATGAAATAGATGGGACTTTATTTTGGGCATGCTTCTTGTCCTAGTAGAAGTGGCTCTGAAGAACAGGTACAGTTTCCGATGAGATGGTTGTAATCCAACAATAACTTACACATTCATAGAATTACAGAATCATTAAAGTTGGAAAAGGCCACTAACATCACCTAGTCCCACTGTCAACCCATCACCACCACACCCTCTAAGCCATGTCACTCAGTGCAACACCCACTGTTTTCTTGAAAGCCATCACCTCTCATCCTATCTCTGTTACCTGGGAGAAGAGGCTGACCACCTCACTACAACCTGCTTACAGGGGATTGTAGAGAGCAATAAGTTCTTCCCCGAGCCTCCTCTTTTTTAGACTGAACAATCCCAGTTCCCTCAGCCACTTTCATCAGACTTTTATTGCAGACTCTTCAGACCCTTTGTTGCCCTTCTTTAATTCAATTACAACAACCCCTAGGAGTAAGGCTCTAGACAACACTGCTAGCCCTGGAGAGCATCACCTGGATGTGGAGATGCTGGTTAGATCCTTGCATAGAGACCAAGTTTACTTAAGGGTATGGCACTTTGAAAACTTCCAGACTCTTGACACAAGGCAGCAAAGCATTGAATGGTGCAGCCCATCACGTGGAAAGTTCCCCACCTTGCCGACTTCCTAGAACACGGATGAGATGTCTCCATATACTTACAATAGGCTTCAAAATGATAGCCAGGATCCTCTTCAACAAAGCAGGAAGCCTGTAAGTATTGAACTGGGACTTCAGATTGGGATCCACAATGTCTCCTTTGCTAGAAGGACAGAGAGCAAAGGGGTATTCAGGACAAGAAACTTGTGCCAGAGGGCACAACCCTATTTGGAGGTGGCCAACCATCCCCCAGAGTCAAGTCCAGAGCTGGTTTCAGCAGGACTGCCTCAAGCTGAGTCTGCTTTACCCAGGATAGCAATCAACAAGCAATCTGTTCTTATCTTGACCCATAAGCCTTCTCCCTATTTTCCTATCCTATTTTCCCTATTATAAAGAAAGGCAGTGAGCAATTGGCTAGGTGGGCATTGGGCTGCTCACCAGGACTGACCCTCTGCACCTCTGTGGGAAGTTACACAGCTCGTGGTGTTCCCCATGTGCCATAGACCAATCACATGCATAAAAACATTTGCCACAGCACTGCTGACACAGGGCATGCTGTTACCCCACGGGGTTACCCATGCATGTGACGTGCTGTAGCGAGCTAGCTGCTGTCCATGATGAATTCACCCTTCCAGAAATCACTCCTCTGCTGCTCTCTTTTTAGAATCATAGAATCATTAAGGTTGGAAAAGACCTCTAAGATCATCCAGTCCAAGAATCCACCTACCACCACGTTCATAAAAGCATGCATCCACAGGAACAAAAGCACTTTGGATGCATCTACTGGTCATACCATGTCAAGTCTCAGGGTTTGCACTGAAAGCAATGAGTTTTACTCACAAAGAGTCCACCAGGTGAGCAGCACCATCTGAGAAAATCCCTCTGGTAAACAGTTCATCTACCATGTAGTCAATCTTAGGTGGTGCAAAAGGAACAATCTGCAGGAAAACCATTCTTGTTCAAGAGGCAAGAAAGATAAATGAATGACAAAGCCCTGTCTAAACCTCCCTCCATATTCAAAGAGACCTGGACTGGTGCCATCTGCCCTCTGTCCTTTCCTGTTTCCAAGGCATTAGCACATGACTTTACATAGGCTTTTCTTCTTTGCTCCTTATAGGAGTATATTTAGTTAGTATATATAAGTTTTCAAAACATCAAATATTCTTAATTTATACTTGTCATTAGAACAGCACTCATATAGAAAATACTACTGGTAGAACCACACTGTAGTTTAGGCTAGAAGTGATCCCTGGAAGCTCAACTGCTCCAAACCTGTACTCCACCCAAAACTGGATTCAGCAGATGCAGGATCATGGAAGCTGCTGCAAGTTTGATGTTTATGGAGACGCAAAACATGATGGAAAAAACATTGCCCCACACCATGCTTTGTAAAAGAGGGATGTGAAATGACTTGTGCAGACTCCGTAAGGAGCAGGATGATAGCTCCTAGTAACCACAGGTGTGAAAACTTACTGTATGCCCTGCTTCCTGGAGGAGCTTTCTGGTCTGCTGGACGGCCCGTTTCATACTGGGTGAGGGTTGGAAGTAGCCATCTTCTTCATAATATCCAATCCGAAGTGGCTTTGAACTGGTGTAAACCTGTGAGAAGAGCCACTGATTAGACATGTGTACCAGAGCAGACCATTCCTAGGATTTAGGAAGACAGTGTCCTAGGCTGGAAGAAAGACAGGGCATTTGGGCTGGTGGAAAGAGCCATATATCAGGAGTAATTGTCTGTATTGCAGGGACAACTGAAAGATCCTAAGACCTGAGCCAGAAGGCAGCACAAGAGTAGAACCAGAGAGATAATTGCAAAGCGCAAAGATTTCTTAGATTCATGGCTTTTAAATAAGGCTCTTTTTAAAGATTAGAGGGGTGAATTTCTCTCATCAGGAAAAATGAATTCCTTTAGGAAGCCAACAAGTCTTTTCTGGGCATTGCTGGGAAGGCAATGATAGGGATCAGTATTCAGCAGGTCTTGTCTGCCAATCCTGCTCTGTGGCTTCTTCTCATGGTTGCTCGTGCTGGGACCCATTTGATCAGCAGCATTGCTTCTCCTTCACTGTCTTCAGATATGAAACCAGATGAGAGTCTCTCAAGATCTCTCTTTAGTGGTAGACAAATGGAGGCATGGGACTGCCTCTGAGCCTCACCTCCTCATCAAAGGGGATGGGGGGCACGGTGGGATCCAGACGGAACATCTCCTCACAGAGCAGCGCCTTCATGCAGAGGGCCAGGCTGTCCACATCCCTTGCTATTGGCCCCAGCATCCCTATCACTGCAAGCACAAAGATCCCATTATTTCAGGCAGGTGGGCCTGGTGCTCCCTTATAGTAGCTGGTAGTGGCCCAGAGGAGAGGAGTTTTATTCAGGCCAGGCAAAAGGAGTGGGGAATGAATGTGCAAGAAGTGAGCAAGGAAGTCTGCCAAGGACAGTCCCTAAGTCTCAGAGGCAGGATGTCATCTGCTGAGTAGACCTTCTGGGCCAGCCTTCTGCAGGCACAAGTCCCATTCAAGAGGAACAAGGACTGCAGCCATGCTGCCAACAGCAGAGAACGTTTGGCAGTAGTAATATATTATCTGGATGAACTTACCTGAGCTCATTCCTGCGATAGGAGAAATCACACCCAATTTGCTAGAAACAGAATGAGAGAAGCAGATTAGATATCTGAGGTATTAGGCTCTAAGATACGTCACCATGCTGGGTTGCAGACTTCCCATTTCCCCAGTGACCATCTAGGAGGACCAAAGGCCCTACAGAGACTTGACTCCCTTCTAGATTAGGAAAACTCCCAGGAGCATTAAGTTGCTAGGTGCTAGAGATGTTTTTTTATCTGGTGCCTATGCAATTCCTCATCTGGGAATAACCCATCTCTGATAAACAGAAATGTATTGTGTAGTTTGGTGCACTGCAGGGAAAACTTTTCAGCCTCTACATTAGCTGGAAGGGGACAGTTGTTGGGGTGTACCTGATCCTGAAGCCTGTGGGTTTAAGCCCACACAGCCCACAGAAGCTGGATGGCAGGCGGATGCTGCCAGCTACATCCGAGCCAATGCCTAGGAGGGAGCCTCCCCCTGCAATCAGAGCTCCTTCCCCTCCTGAGGAGCCCCCGGGGGTCTTCTGGTGGTTGAGGGGGTTCAGCGTCTGGCCAAAAATGAGATTACTGCAGTCATAGCTGGGGAGAAGAACAGCAGGTGAGTGAGTGAGGTACTTTTGTCTCCACAAATCATAAAGACAAGCTGCAGGGATTAATGCGGAATTAATGCTGGGGGTAGAATCACTGTGAAGTAGATATGTTGATTAGTATAGAAAGAAAGAGGCATCAAAAAGAAATACTTTCACTGTAGCATTCTACAGAAAGACCAAGGAATGGCAGTTTGAAATGGGAGGCAATGAATTCAGCATGCATGATTTGTTTGGAAGAGGGTGGGAGCTTGTGCACGTGGCCCCGCTCCCTCTCAGTTCACAAGAATTGCATGACACAGTGTTTTCATGAAGGTGAACATGAGATTACTTTATCATTGTCTGCGGGATGTTGGTTTTCACGAAGGGGATTGCCCCCTGGCTCTTCAGAACCTGGACGATGACGCTGTCTTCTTCCTTCACTTGGCCCAGAAACTTCACCAGCCCACCAGTGGAGACATGACCCTTGGGGATGGGAAGCAAAGCTCTCTAGGTACCAATAAAGATGCTGTTCAAAGCTGTAACAACTACAGAAATAGCATATATGGTCCAAAGCATCCTTGCTTGAGGGCACCCTTGGTTAGCTGTGATAAGGTAAAAAGGATAAAGCTGGATCCCATATACAAGGGTAGAGACATCCTGGACATCCTTGTCTGTTTCCAGCCCCAGGCCAAGGGGACGGGGTATTAGGGATGTACCTTGCAGTCAATGTGGTCCTTGATGCTGACAGGAATGCCATAGAGCAGCCCCTTCTCCTTCTGCTTCTTCAGTTTCTGGAGCTGATCCTCACAGCCATGAACGAAGTCTATTACACAGTTCACTTCCTGATTCACCTCCAGAGCCTTTCCAGAGAGGTTGGATAGAGTAGCAAGATAAATGAATAGACAGAAGGAAAGAAACAGCACTTTGGGTTTTCAAGCTGAGAATTCAGTCTCCTCAAACCTCCAGCATTCAGCAATCATCATCCAGACTTTACCTATGAATTTTACATACTTATTTTAGGGATAATTTTCTGCCCTGGATCTCTGGATTCCTCCACAAGCCACCCTTCATCCATCACAGTACTGACAAATTGTGATCTCATGCATTGCCGTTCTCCCACAAAATAGGCTGATTGCAAGCCGCACCAGAGAAGCCCTGCAGCATCTCTCCATGTTGGAGACATCACTCACTTTGCCTATGTAGGAGTAGAGAACGCTTTCTGGGGACAGGGACCCCTCCTTCAGCTTCTCCGCCAGCTCCACCATGGTCAGTGAGAGGATGTGTGCAGTCTGGGTGCCTGGGTTCTGCAAAGGGAAAGAAATTTGGTGCAGAAAAGAGGAAGACGACAGGAAAGGCTGGTGTTGAGGTTGCAAATCCCCTGTTCTAACATCTGCTTGGCAATGACCCTGAATAGATGTCACAGTTCAGCCTGGTTTCCGTGACAAGGATCTGTTATATGGCACTTGAACCAGCTAAAGTTTTACAAAAATGTATTATTAACTTGGAGAAAAAAGTGCGTAAACTGTTTGCAGCCTTCCACTGCTCCTTTTCAAGAACAGAATAGCAACTGGTGTTCATTTTGGGTTTAAGACCAATCCTGAATCCAAAGACTGAACCTTCTGAAATCTGTGTGCTTCTTGAGGTAGGGGTATGCAGGAAGAAATGGCTTTCAGTCACTGATGTGCAAATGTTAGAGGAACCTGTACATTGAGGACAATGTGGTGGATATTGGAAGTTAGTGCCTCAGGCTGCCCAGGGAGGTGGTGAAGTCACCACCCCTGGAGATTTTCAATATGAGTAACAAGGCCTAGAGTGGTCACAGATGTGGGTTGATGGTTGGACAAGATGTTCATATTGATCTTTCCGATCTTAATGATTCTACAATTATGTGAGAAGTTGGGGTGGCAGAGGTGAGGAGGATAGGAGCAGAAAGTCTTAGCAGGATGAACAGATGAGCAGTGCTATGGTTCAGACTCCAATCCATCATTCACGCTCAGGATTCCTACATATTACAAAATATCTCCTTTAAGCTGCCTTTTCAGCTTGAGATTTTTGGTAAGAATACAGGTGATGACCCTTAAAAAAAGCTGATGATGATCCAAAGTATGCATATTCCTGCCTTTGCCCCAACAATCTATCAGGAATTCTGTTTCTTCAGTTACCCAAAATACAATTCCATCCTTCCACACATGCTTTCCCCCAAATTACCTCTTGTTTAAACCTGCGAGCTGCCTTCTCCATTCTCTCCAGAGCCAGATCCCGTGTTCTTCTTGCTTCTTCCATCTTCTGCTGGATCTGCCTATGACCCAGCCATTTTAGAAGCACAATGGTTGCAGCTGAACCACAAAACAAGGCTGAGAGAACGCGAGGGTCAGCCCACAAGGGGTCTAGGACCTGCCACAGTTGCTCCTGGGTCATGATTTTTCTCCTGGCCTAGTGCAGTTACAAACACTTGGGTCTCCCACCTTCTCCTAAGGAGAGTTGATGTATGAAGAATATTCATTTGCCTTCTGGGCAAGATCAGCTCTGAGGCAAAGTTGCGTTAACAAAGTCCAGGAATGGACTTTTTAAGACTGTGGACTTTGAAAGAGTCTGCCTGCCTGAGGAACACTGTGGATTGGGCTGCAAGCTGCGTGCTCGGATCACACGAGGTCTGAAGGGAATGTCCCCCAAGGTTGTGGCTCTCCAGGCCACTGCTTGCTGCTAGAAATAGTTGATTAACAGAGTCGAGTATCTTAAAAACCCTGGCCTGTGTTATCCCTACATCTAATAATTAATTAGCAGTTAAGCTCGTTAACTAGAAGCACCCAGTCATCTCTCTTTTCCTAGCAACAGCATGCACAGCCTTCAGCACTGGATGGGCCAGCCTTACTTGCTCTGGGGAACTTGCATTTATTGGAAAGGAGGGAGCTTAGGAAAACAAAAGGCTCGCAGTGAAGATGAAGCACAAGCAGGAAATGATTCTGGAAAGGCAGGCTGGAAGGACCTATCTGAAGCTGCCTCCAAGAGTATGACTGTTCTGTCATTCTCAATCCAAGCCTCTTTAAAAAATGTTTTGGCAATCCATATCAGGGAAATCTCCTCTGATGGGTTCAGCATCCCATCTACTCCCAGTAGGGTAGTAGAGCTTGTAAGGAGACTGGGTCCTGGGAAGTCATCACTCTCTGATGGAGAGGTCTTCTTTGGTAGCTGAAAGCCAGTGCTCGTGCTGCTGTCGTGTTACCTTGCTTGTTACACATACATCCCATGGAATTATTATGGTGGCAGCAGGAAGGGAACTATAGGGAAGAAGCAAGACTTCACTGAGAAAATGATTGCTAACTGGAAAGGAGAGGGCGTCCTTCTTGTCCATCCATGATGGAGAGCAAAAGCCAGCCAAGTCAGCGTGGACATCACCAACATCTCCTCACTGACTGTGGGGAGGTGATCCTCATTCAACATCCCAGCTTTAAGTGTCAGGGCCAACATTCACACTGCCTGCTCTCTGGCTGCTCTGGGCTGAGGTCCCCAAAACCACACAGTAACCCCAGCATTGTCCCTTGGCAGTGGGCATGGCTTGTTGGAGGCCTTTGCTCGGGGCTTCCGGAAGAATCCTTACTGGTTCAGGTCCACTGGCATCTCCACCCATAGGACTCTTATGCCCCACCCACCTCCTTGCTAATGAGAGACTGGTTAACGAAACTGGTTAAACTAACGAGGCAACACAGCTGGCTGGGCAGTGAGCTGCACCCTGCCAGCTCAGGCCGACAAGTAGGCATTCCTCCTCCTGGGACCATCTCCTCCTATCTTGAACTTTAAAGTGCAAACAGAAAATCCTAGACCAACATTTTCCATGTAGGCAGTGATTGCCTACAAATGGTGAAAAACTCAGTCCAAGTTTCTCTGGAGCTGTTGTTACATAGCATTCAGTCCTGGGATGCCTGAAGTTTCCCTCCCTTCCTCTTCCACTCCTTTTTTAAAGCCTGCTGATAAAGAACTAGAGCTCTGGGGCTGCTATCTGACAGGCTGGGCTAAACCCTCTGCCCAGCTCCTGACGAAAACCTATCATTTCTATGACTCTGGTTTAAACAATAATAATGCCTTTAAAACCAAAGCACCCATACCTTTCCCGGCAAAGCTTTGTTTTGATTTATCTGTGAGCAGTTGCATCAGGAAAATGCATTGCAGAGTTCCTTTCTCAGACACCCACAGATGCCTTTCGGGAGCAGCCGCCGCTGCCAATCGCGGTGTGGGTGCCTGCCAGCAGCTGTGAGACCTCGCTGAAAACCTGGCCTGGCTCCCTCTGCAAACGGAAGGCACGAATGTGCAGCAGAGCAGGGCTCTGACACTGGCACGCTGCTGGCTTTGTGCAAGACAGTGAGCTGTACTGTTTATACCTCTGCTCTGGGGAAAGCAGGCGTACCTAAGGGATGGGGGGTTGCTAACAAGTTTTTCCCCTTTATGCTCACCCATGCCAGTGGGGTGTAAACAGCTCTAGCATATGGGAAGTGGTCCAGCTCCCTCCTTGCTTATCAGAGGTTTAGTTTTGACCTTTGATTGCCGGTGCATGACAGGGAAAACCTTTCTCCCTCATAAAGCAACTTCTGTGGAGCCGAGAACTGAAGGCACAAACCCTTCCTATGGCACCGAAAGCAGGGATCTGAGTGTCTTAATATGTCCAAAAAAACCAAACCAAACCAAACAAAAAAAAAACCCACCAAACCTCCCCACAAAAACACACTTGAAACAGACTTTCCACTAACAAAAATCACTGTAATGGGACAATTGGTGTAAACATTTGACCTCATCTCACTTTTCCACAATCCACCCAATCACAGATGGGAATGCCAGTCCTGCAGGCAGGTGAGATGCAAGGACAGCTTGCACCGCTCTTAGCTCAAATCCTGCTCTGGGTGAGGACTCAGACAATCATGTTTTTCTTCGTGACAAGCATCTCCACTTCCTTCATGAACCGGAGGCACAGCTCCTCCTGCCACGGCAAGGCCACACACTGCACAGCCACCGGCATCCCCTCGGCACTGCTAAAAGCCTATGGCAAAAAGAAAAGGGAGAGGATAGGGGATATGGCAAAGATGAGATGGGGACACCGTACCCCCCAGGGGACCTGGCACAACTCACCGTTGCCAGGGCCCGGTCCCACCAGTCTTGGAAATAGCCTTGGTAGTTCTTCAGCTCCTTCTCATCCTCATCCGTTGCCAGCGTGACGGGGACGACACCAACAGGGAAGTCCAAGGAGTTGTAGAGCATGGTGTAGCTGACTGCCACTGGGGGAAAAAGGGAGCTCACAGCAACAGGAAGAACCTTTACCCCCTCTATGTTTGATCACAGCACACGTGAATGCCCAACACCACTTCCAACTAACACGCATCTGTGCTGGGAACTCAGTGGCTGCAGGATGGAAGCCTGCCCCTTGGTTCCTGCACACACCAGGGTGGTTGTCCAGAAGCCCAGCTGCCCAAGAGCTGAGCTCTTCCCACTGCTGCCCAGTGCTTCAGAAAGCATGGGGAGGAGGAAGAATGCTTCCCATTTACATTGGCAGGGAGGCTATGGCTTGAGGTCAACCAGGCAGTCCTACCTGAGAGTTTTGCTGGGTAGCCGATAAGGAGAGCTGGGCCCAGCATGGGACAAAGCATCACATCCAGATTCAGCTTTTTCCATTGGGCAATGAACTGGTGGCAAGACTCCTGAGAGGCAAACACACTGGTGGTCAGTGGGGTGGATGCACTGTCCCATGGTTCAGCCCCTGCTGGGCTCCATCAACTGTGGGGTAAACTACATCAGGCCCAATCCTAAAATCCAGTGGGTCTTGGGGAGCCATGGCAGCTCTTCTCTACTGAGAAGCCAGGCCCAGTATACCCATTACACAGCAACAACCAAACAGCAGTGTGCTATTAATGCTGCCTCAGCTGAAACCAGGAGAAGGGAAGGGTGTAGTGCAGTGCTAACCTCACCTTTCACACCATCACACACACTCAGTCGCATTGAAACCTGCGTGTGTTACATGTTACGTGCCCTTGTACCACTTGGAGAGTGTAATAGTGATTACCAATAATAATATTTCAACCTATCTCATGGCATCTCAAAAGAAAACAGAACCCTCCCCCCCCAAAAAAAACCAAAACAAAACAAAACTGTGGATGAAAGAAGAGAACTGAAAAAAAATAGGAAAGTCTCTTGAAAGAAATTTGGGAAATACAGCTGCTAATGTCAAATTTTAAGCTTTGGTGACAGATGAAAGTTCTGATGCTACAGGCTTGATGTGCCATTTTTATAGGAGTTACTAGTAATGAATATAATGTAACTGAGGAAATGGCTTCTTTGGTGCCTGTAGAAGACACAATAGATCTCTTGATTTGGATGAGGCAGAAAAAAAAATACTTTAAAGCAATTTTCTTTAACCTTTGTCAACAGATCTGGCATAGCTACTGATAAGCAATGGTTGGTAAAAAAGAGACTTCTAAAATTAATAAGAGATGATACAATTGCTGCCAGCAACTCATATGTGATGAAATATCATTGCATCATACATCAAGAAAATCTATGTGCAAAAGCTCTGAAGATGGATAATGTCATGCAGATTGTCTTCAAAGCTGTAACTTCATCAAGTCCAAGGGACTGGCTCATTGCTAGTCCAGTTGTTCCTTAAAGGTATGGATGCTTTTTATGGGGACATCATTCACTTTTCTGAAGGAAGGTGGCTAAGCTGGGGTAAAATGCTAAATAGGTTTTATGATTTGTGAAATGAAATCAAATCCTTCACGGAGTCAAAAGAAAACTGTACCAGAATATGAAGATCAAAATGGCTCACAGAGTTAGCATTTTGGGGGGATGTCACCGCTCATTTAAACAAGTTACACATCACATCTGTCTTCCTGGTGAAAAATCAACTTATCTGCGCTATGTTTCAAACCACAACAGTGTTCAACATGAAACTTAAATTATGGCCAGCTCAAGTTACTGCAAATAATCGCATGCATTTTGTAACACTGGCTAAACCCAACCCTGCAAACAGCAAAAAGTGTGAGATATTTTTCCATTTGAGGTTTCAAGACTGCCAAAAAAATCATCATATTTGACTGAATATTTGAATTGTTACCCTTCTTGTACTTCATCAAAAATCTCTGATCAAAACCTTGAGAGCTCACTAAGAACCGCAGCCACTTCCACTGAACCAGCCTATGCTTTACCTCAATTTCATGATGAAGACTCCAGAGTTCTTCCACCGTGCTGAAAAAGGAAGCAAAACCAATGCAAGTTAGTGAGAAGTACTGCACAGAGCAGCTTTGTGGACAGAGAAAAGCATCAAATAGCAGACAGGCACTGGTGAGCTCTGCTCCTGGAGCTGCAGCCAAGGGGGGACTTTGGCAAAGCTCTAGCTTTCCCCTCATTGCATGACAGATGCATTAACCAGTACCAAAGCAGTCAGCACATTTCACTCCTGCAAACTTCATCCAGTTCATAAGCAAGAGGCTGCAAGTGCCCGCCCTTATTTCCATCCTCAGCGCTAAAACAGTTGGCAAAACTCTGCAGTGCTAGTTATGACATTGATATAAACAGCTCTCAGTTTGCTCCCTCCCTGGTATTTTCTGCCTTGTATTTTCTCAGATGCATGCAGCTCGGGAAGTATCCCTAACATAGCAAACATTGCTGCTCTCCAGAAGACAAACTCAAACCCTCATGTTTGGCATTTACTCACTTTGCTCTCAAACTTCTTATGACATTTGACAACCGAGGCACCTGACAAAGAGAAAGCAGTAAAGAAAATAGCTTACATTAATCCCAGCTCTGTCCTCTCAGACATCTCCATCACAAATGCAAGCCACTGACGTAGTGCTCAGGCAGGACTCGTGGCTCTTCCCCAAAATGGGGTGAGGGGAACAGAAATAATGTCACTCCAGTTTGGAGGAGATGTGTCTAAGCACAGCCAGGATGCAAAGCCTGGAGATTTTCCCCCGGTAAAGTCTTTCTGCAACAGGAAGCACCTATTGCTTGACTTCATTTAAGCTAGGAAGTAGTGCACCTTACAAAGGGTTTGGTAATCCAGGACAGCAGAGTTTTTATCCAGTTTGGTGACTTCGCCAACCAGAAGAGTACCCCCAAGTTGCCTTTCTCCAGCTCCCCTTCACTGAAAGAGAAGAAGAGTGTTTAGCTGAACAGTATTAGAAAGCAATTACAGGAGATCAACTTGCACAGGACCAACACCTCTAAATAGCATATCTAAGTGAGAAGAAGGTTTTCTTATTTCCTCTGGGCTCCCCTGTTTCCCATGGGTTGTATAGGCTCTGCACCCAGTTTCCTTTGATCTGCCAAGGCTGGTAACAGTCTTAAACAGAGCCAAAGTTCACTTTAACCTCTCGAATATAAGCTGCCCAGTAAATCCCTCCGCAGATCAGCCACTGTCCATATTCAGTAGATCTGCTGCCCAAGTCCAGGGAGGACTTCCATAGACAGGCACCAATCACAAAAGCCATTCCGGGTTATACTCACAAATTCTTGAGAAAAGTGACACCTCCATCTGCAAACATTCCCCCGAAGCAGAAGTTATAAACCGAATAGTCCACATTTGTAAGTTCAAAGGGCACCAGCTGGAAGGACAACGGATGAGGTGTCAGTGGCACAAGCACAACAAAGCTGCATGGGAGGAGCCATCAAAGGCTAGCAAAGGCCCAAGCTGGAGTCTTTCTGACATCCTTTCAGGAGGGGCTCAGCCATCTGATATCCAACCACCCCAGAGCACAAAGAACCCTCTATAACCAGCAGCGAAGGACAGAGAGCACAAGGACTGCTTGGCTACAGATGAGCTGCCATCTGCATCTGCCCCTTTATTTTCTCCATGGGTCCTGGTTTCCAGATACAAAACCAGTCTGTGGCTTTCCAAGCATGCTATATGCAGTACACCTGTGGAACTGCCTGCCAAAGAACATCACACAGAAGAGGTGAAATGGGTTTATTTATGAATGTTCATAGAGTCCCAGAATCATTAAGGCTGGGATAGACTTCCACCTAGTCCAACCACCCACCTACCACCAATACTGCCCATTAACCATGTCCCTAAGTACAGTATCCACTCTTTCCTTAAACACCTCCAGGGGCAGTGACTCTCCCAGTTCCCCTGACAGCCTTTACCAATGCATCACCACTCTTTCTGAGATATTAAACTCTTCCTAATATCCAACCTGAAATGTTGTGTTAAGTTGAACGAATTGAAGGCCCCTTCCCTGACAAATGTGCTTTATGGTCACTCCTGGGTCCTGAAGCCAAAAGGAAGCACAGCTGAAGCATGACTGTTAGGATCACGCAACACCCTACCGTGTGGCCAGCCTCCTCCAAGAGCTGCTTTGTCTCCCGAACAGCACGTCTCATGGCAGGGCTTGGCATAGTGAAGAAATCTGTTTCATAATAGCCTATGCGGAGGGGCTGTGTACTGGAATACACCTAGAACATACAGAACAAGGAAAAGCTCTAGCTGAAAGACTGTCAGAAGCCAACAGCACACACACGACGCAGGGCATGGCACATATCTCACCATCATACCAAACCACATTGCATCACAGGTCGGCACGCCACTGGCACTTTGCCTAAGAAACAACACCTCTTCTCACAGCCCTGCATCCCCTGCCAGGTCCCTTACCTCTTCATTGAAGGGAAGTGGAGGAACAGTGCTGTCCAGATTGAACATGTCCTCGCACAGCAGTGCTCGCATGCACAGTGCCAGGCTCTCCACATCTTTTGCCATAGGCCCCACAGCTGCAGTCACTAAGGGAAACCAGGAGAAAGCATTTATGGCAGAAGGTCTTTCAAGGGACATCTCCCTCTTGGCATCATTCTGACTTAGTTTTGTGTTAGCAGCAGTTCCTTTTATAAACAGGACTAGGAGAGCCTATAGGTCCCTTCCCACCAACAGCCCCATGGCTACAGACCCAGAGTTGTTATCCAACAATCTCTCTCCATTGCACAGCTTACAAAGCAGAACAAAATCTTCATGGATCACAACTAAAGACATCCTTCCGACCACTAACCCCACCTCCCACAAAACTGTGGCAGACATCACAGCAAGCTGGAGGGTTAGAGGATGTATCTGGGTTTGTGTAACACACAACTCACGCATATTCCAGCATGCTTCTCTGGAGCTGGGCATGCAGGTGGCTCTCTAAAACAGTCCCTGAAAAGGAACCTGCTTTTCTCTTTGAACATGTCGGAGAAGCTAACCCTAGTTAGCTCAAAGTCCTTCCCAACCCTGCCTTTCTCCCCTCCCTGCAGGGCAACTGCCAGTTCCTACCTGACTTCTGCCCAAAGATACCAGAAATGACTCCTTTTTTGCTGCAAAGAGAAACAAAAGACAGCCACTGAATTTTCAGAGAAAGGAACATGCTGCCCTCCCTTTGCAGATGCTGAGGTTGGCTGAAGGGGAAGCCCAAGTAACACCCAACCTAGGCCAGAACGGTCGATATCTGACCCATCAGAAACAATTATGCACTCTTAGCATGCAGGTGTAGAATCTTCCACTGCCTCTGTAGTGGGGGAACTGATGCTTCCCTCCGCCAGAAAGTGTCTGGGCAGGAGGGAGAAGTGAGCCCTTCCTGGTACCTCCCACATTTCCTCTTGCCCACAGAAGCAGGAGCATCCCAGCACAACAAAACAGGTGGTGGTGGGTGTCACCCTGAGAGATTACAGCTTGTAGCTGACAATGTTGCCTGCAGCATGGGGTTTGGAACTCGATAATGTTTAAAGTACCTTCCAACTCATGCCATTCCATGACTCTATGATTACTCGCAGTACCTGAGTCTGTTCCCGGTGGGTTTGAGCGCACAGATCCCACAGAAGGCAGCAGGGAAACGCAGGCTCCCTCCTAAGTCTGTGCCGAAGCCCAGGATGGACCCACCTCCTCCTATGAGTGCTCCTTCTCCACCAGAGGAGCCTCCAGGAGTTCTGGTGTAGAGCAGAGGATTGCACGTCTGACCGAAGATTAAGTTATTGCAATCATAGCTGGAGAGACAGAGAGTGTGTACATGAGGGAAGCACAGACAACTGCTGATACAGAACCTGGTCACTCCTTCCCTCCCCTTATGGGTGGGATGTGACAAGCTGTCCCCAGAAATTCACTACCAGAGGTCACTTGGCAGGACAGAGGGACATGAGCAGGACAGTACACCTGACCTCTCCCCACATCAATAACATTGTCTTGGCAAACACAACAGCAGGTTTGGGGATGGGATAATTTAAAGTTAACTAGCTAATGAGCCTCCTCCTCCATACATACATTTGCACTGGCCCTGACAGGCCTGCTGCTGAGGGGTTAATTAGATTAAAAGGAAAAAAAAAAAAAAGTGATTTAAAAACACCCAGCACAGGAAAGAAGGGCAGCATTTTTTCTCCTCTTCTCCTGCTCTCCTGTGTCTTTGTTTCATGTGAAGCTAGAATGAATTTTCATTCTGAGTGGCTTTAAAGTGTAGACACACTGAGGGTCTAGTGCTTGATCTGGTGGTTGGCAAGCCTGCCCACAGCAGCGGGGTTGAATCTAGATGATCTCTGAAGTCACTTCCAACCCAACCCAATCCATTCCATGATGGAGTCATTATTTAAAAAGAAGTGTGAAATGAGAAAAAGGCTTGATAGAAACCCAGCCCCAACTGCTCGTATACCTGATGAGGGACTGGGGAACGTTGGTTTTCACAAATGGAATTGCCCCTTGTCTCTTGAGCACCTGCACCAACACGCTGTCCTCTGCCACGGGCTTATCGATGTTTTTCACAAACCCCAACATGGAGTCATGGCCCTGGGAGCAGAGTACAACCAGGTTTCCAAATGCAGGATTGCACTTTCCCCCACACCCTGTATTTTTATCTAATTCTAAAAGCGTGTGCACACATCATCCAGAACACATACATTGCGTGGTGTATTGCTAACAAAATCCAACCAGCCTTCTCCATTGGCTTGTGTGGGAGATAGGCAGCAAATCCTACCATCCACCACAGCAAGGATATTCTGCATCAGCTATGACATGAGGCTGAGATTAAGCCTCCTCCCGCCATCCAATTTCAAACCTCGGTCACATCAAGTTGGTGATACCTGGCAGTTGATGGAGTCCTTGATGCTGACAGGCACCCCATAGAGCAAACCCTTCTTCTCCCCAGGCTTTGTGTGCTGGAGCTGGGTCTCGCTTTCCTGCATGTACTCTGTAATGCAGTTTGTTTCTCTAGCGATCTGGAGGGCCTTGGGAAAGGAGACAAAGCCCACACGTGAGACACAGCCTGTGGTGTTGGACAACCACATTCTGAAAAGCACATTTGTCTCTTCCTGCTTCCCCACCTCCCCAGCTGGCATCAAAAAGCCCTTTTTGTTCCTTGCCAAGAAGCTTTCGTGCCAAACCCCAACGCTTGCTCTTGCAAAGGTGTGGGCTACACAGGTGCAAGGTGGTGCTCGCCACTCCTAATTGCTCCAAACCAAGCCCAGGGCCACGACACCAGGCACCTAGCTCTCACCTTTCCCACATAGGCATAGAAGACGTGCTCCGGAGGAAGGGAACCATCCTGGATTTTCTTGGAGAGCTCCGGCAAAGACAGAGAGAGGATGGAGACCAAGTTCACCGAGGGATGCTATGGGAAAGGTTGGACACAGTTAGGGTTAGCTGATGGGTCCTCCTCTTCACCTGGCACCCGCTGTATTCTATTCTAAAAATAAATGCTGCTCAGTGGTCAGACTGAGTAATATTTGCTCCTGGTAATGGATTGAAACCCACAGGGTCAGCAGAAACCCAAACTTTCTGCAGCCCTGTCTTCCCAGCCAGACTGGCTCAGTCTTTGGTCTTCCTTGGCTCTGTTGCGTTCAGACAGGTCTCAGCTGGGCCCTGGGGGAGATGCTCTGTAACACGTGATTGGCTGAACTGTGGGGGGGAACTGGCCACATTCTTAGATATTGCTCAGCAAAGAATGAAAACAGCACGGTGCCAGAGCTGCTGGCATCACCAAGGGAGCTCACAAATCGGCTGAATGCAGGGAGTTCATCTGAGGCCAGCAGAAATCTCCCTAGCAGGGATGAGCACCAGACTCATGCTGGGCTCTGAACCACAAGCCGGGCAGCTGGATGTGACTACAGAGCACGGCGTGCAGCCGGGTTTGTGGCGAGTAGCCCCACAGCCTGCCAGCTGTCCTTGGGTCGTGCCGTGCCGCCGTACTTTGGCCTCTGACAGAAAATACGGCCTCTCCCATTTCCTACGGCTCCTTAACGAGCAGGGGGCTGAGCGTAAAACCATGGCGGATGAGGCCAGGAGGCAGAAATAGCTCTTTAAACGTGGCGCTGGGATTTTCCTTCTCTTGCTGCTGCGAGCTGCTTTTTGCTGACTCCTGCACTCATCCCCCACGATGCGGGCAGCCCTTCCCTCCCATCACACCACGCTCATCAGCGGGGCTCCGGCCACATCTCTGCGGGGTGCGGGCATATAGTATTTAAAAGAAAAGAATTACCGCAGATGAGGACCCACGATCCTCACTCCCAAACACCTGCCCAGAAACAGCAGGCACTGCTGCTCATCAGCCCGAGGGAAGGAAGCCCTGTGCCCTCCCCGTCCTCAGCACACGTGGGGTCAGGGAAACTCATCCGAACCATGCTAGGGGTGGGGAGAACGCAGCTTCCTGCACCCACCTGCTGCCGAAACGCGCGCACAGCCTTGTCCATCTGCTCCAAGCCTCTCTCCTGCCTCTCCCGAGCCTCCTTCACCTTCCTCCACAGCCCTCTCCAACGCCGCCATCGCAGGAGCAGCAGCAACAGCCCGGCCGAGCCGCACAGCACGGCTGGCACCGAAGGCACGGCCGCCCTCATGCCGCTCCCCGCCCCGCCGGCCTCGGGCTGCCCGCGGAGGTGGGGAGGAGGGAGGAAAACCCGGGGAGGACCGCCTGGCAGGGCGGGCTGGGCCCTGCGGAGAGTTAACCGCTTCGCTGCTTGGGCGCAGGGTTGGGTAGCGGGGAGCGCTCTGAATAGAGCCCTGCGGTTCTTCTGTTGATAACGTGTGCTGCTCAGCTTTGTGCTGGGGAGGATGTGTGTAACCGCCCCGCTGCGACTTATCAGCTGTCTGGCTGTAACCTTGACTGAGCACACCGGGGGGGGGGGGGGGGAGGGAAGGGGAGGGGAGGGATAGAGGCAGTGTGAGGAAAAGAGGGGGGAAAGAAAACAGTTAACATGCCAGCCGTCTGCTTCAGGGCAAGCACAGCACGGCGTGGTGCTGTGCTTTGCTCGTTGCTGCATCCTCCAGTGGAAAGCAGCGTCTTACTGAGGCCTATGCTTGGGCTCGAAGGGAGCTCCAACACCTCTACCTTCTCACTGGCCTTCCTTGGGTTTGTCTTTAAACAAACAAACAAACAAACAAACACTCACTGTTTGCAAAAGTTCATGCCCAAATATTTCAGTTTGGAAAACCTGCTGGGAAGGGTTTGGACTATCTTCTCGCTCCCACTGTCTCCCAGCAGGACCCACTGTGCCTAAGCCAGCCCTGACAGATGCAGAGCTGAGCTACAGAACACTGTGGAGTGTTCCACATCCCCAGCCCTTGCTTCCTGCTGTTGTGTTTCAGGCCACCTGCTTTCCCTCAGCCTTCTAGCTGTCAGAGCTGCCCTGTCGCAACTGCCCTGGGCTGAAATGCAGCTCCACGCACAGAGAGTCCTGGCACTGGCTTTGCTGTTGCAATATTCAGCCTTGGGAATATTCAGCTCTTTTAACTCATTGCTTACAGCTTCTTGCTCTCTGTCTGAGGACAAGCAGTTCCTTGTTTATCTGGGTCAAGCATATTACATGCAAGAATAGCCTTTGTTTCCTAGACCTTGTGTTTTTTTTTTCTCTCATTCTTTTCCTTTTCTCCTCTCTGCCCTTTCAGACAGTTGGGCTCAGATGATCACAGAGCAGTGTGAGCTCCTCAGGGCACTGTGCTCCCATGCAGACCGAGGGCAGCAGGGTGGCAAGGTCCTGCTTTTATGCCCATACACATTAGTAAGCTCAAACTTTGAGATGATAGATATTAGGATGGATCCTGCTGCTGCTTCTCCCACATTGCCTTGGGGGTCACCAAGCCCAGCGGTGCCATGAAGCTGTGTTTACTGTGGGAGGGACAGAAATGCAAAGCACACACTGTTGGCAGGACTGGTCCGACAGCAGCTGGGAGCAGACCCCAAGGCATGGTGAGCACACAGGAATGTTTTCCAACGCCATCTCCTGGCGTCTGGAGATGTCTGGCTTCTCAAGTTTTAGTGACAAATAGCTGTGTGCATGTGCACACATAGATGTTTCTTGGGTGAAGCAATCCAGCTCTGGCATTCACAGCGTATCCACACGCTACAGGAAGCAACATCTCCTGTTTGCTGTGCTTGGCTGATTGCACTTACTGCCCTTTTTGTCTGAAGAAGCGACGAGCAATAGTTCTCTGTCACCAGGAACACACATACTACCATTCTCCCATTTCACCCTACTGCTTTCAGGTTACTCCCAGCAGTTAACCACCTGCTACCACTGCCAATCCCCCTTCCCAGGGCCTGGCCTTCTGCAGTCAGATCCAAGATGTCTTCTTCATTTCTCCTCTCTGTAAGTAAGCATGTTTCAACCAAACGATCCATTTGGTGACACCCTTAGCATTCACTTTGTAGATAGCTCTACCTGTAGAAGACACCTCTATCAGTAGAAGATGATTTTCTGCTCCTTGGGCACTTGCTTCTTACACACAGGGGGCAGGATGGGGATCACTAGCTGGCTCACTACTTAGTTAGCTCATCAACTAGTGAGAACAAAAGGACTGTTCATAGTATTCCCATCAACATTACGGATGACATAATATGCAAGATATTTTCTCTTGTCCCCTTATTCCCAGCCCAGGTGAGAAACACATCAAATAAGTACAGATGTATCCATTTGCTCTGCTAAATTATGGAGCCTTTTGGCTAGAAAGGGACATGGGATATTGGGAAGTGGTTCTCATGTCCAGTCAGCTGTGCTGTATCAAGTATGGTGCTGCTATTGCATGGTCCCTTGGTGGGAAGGAAGCAAAAGCTAAACAGGTCCCAGAGGCGAGGTCCCCAGGATCAGGGATGTTCTTTGACAGTTGCACTAGATGATCTTAGTGGTCTTTCCAACCTTAATGATTCTATGATTCTCTGGGAGATCTCTGGGGTTGTTTAAAGTCACTTAAGCAAACAGTGCAACTTGAAAGCACTGAGGTCAGGCTCTGAACACCTCCTCCCTACACAAATGAAGGAGTGAGGACTCATTTCTAGCAGTGCCCATGTTACAACAATCCAAATCCAAATAGCTTTGCATGTGAACATGTGAACATTAAAAACTAAAGAGAAAAGAAAAAAAAGAAAGAGGAGAGAAAAAAATATTTAAGCATCTAAAATTATTCCAGTAGTTGCTTTACACAGCTGAATGAAGATAATTGTGTTGGCAATTGTGAGTGATTACAGTATTATCTGCCATCAAAAAAGTTATTTTTTTGAATGCTAAAGGAATTAATGACACATAAAACTGTGTTTAGATTGAGTGCATTCATCAGCAGAAATTCTTGGTGCTGGCACTGCTACACTGTAATTACTCCAGCAGCTCAGAGGGAGGAGGAGAGCAGGAGACACCGGGCTATTGCGGATATATTGCCACAGATTTACATACATTTATGTGCTGAGCATCTCTCATGATTCAGGAACAGGAGCAGAGCCAGAGTTTGGCCCCTTCTTTAATGCACGTTACAGAGTAAAGCATAAGGGGTCACTACTGTGTTGAAGACTGGACAGGTTGAAGGCAACATGGAGAAAATGGTCAAATGCTCCTCTGAGCAGCAAGGGATGAGACTTGGCTTCATGAGATCTCAGAATCATAGAATCATTAAGTTTGGAAAAGACTTCTAAGATTATCCAGTCCAACCATCCTACCACCAATGCTGCCCACTAAACCATGTCCCTCCGTGCCACGTCTCCAAATTTCTTGAACACCTCCAGGGACGGTGACTCCATCATCTCCCTGGGCAGCTGTGCCACTGCATCACCACTAATTTTCCTAATATCCAACCTGAACCTCCCCTGGTGTAACTTGAGGCCATTCCCTCTCCTCCTATTGAATCCACAAAGATTCTGCCTCATGGTGTGTGGAATTAATGAAACCATTCCTGGGACCACAAGCAGTAGTAACTCAGCTCTGGGATCCCAATGATGGTGATGGGCACAGCAGGGGTGGAACTTGGGATATTCTATGATTCAGCAGAGGCACAATACTGGTGGATGCATAGACGGGGTCAGCCCAGGAAAGGCTGTTGGATGGGTTGTAAGGCAAGTGGCAAATCTCAAAACCCTTAATGGTCTCCATCTCTTTTTGAACTATATCTTAAGGTAAATTAATAAAGAAAAGACACCACAAACTCCCCTCCAGCCCATGGGGAAATGGTGCTCAGGAGGATAGCTCTACTGGATGCAGTTGGCTTTCGGATGTGAGCCACCAGAGAGCAGGATTGAGCTGCTGGCCCGATGGAAATCGGCCTCTCACGAGTCTTTTGCTTTCTTAAAACTTGCTTTGTGCCCTCGGTTTGCAAGGGGCGCTGAATGAAGCAGAAGGCTCTTTTCTGAGTTACGTGTTGAGGGCATAGCCCAAGTTTTGAGGGAGAAACGCTTTGATTTCAGGCGATTTGAAGTGCCCATATAAAATGATGGAAGATTTACTCTTGCTCCATCCAAACCTGGAAATTTTTGCTAGGCAGGGCTTGGTTCTGCATATGGTCAGTGCTCAGAGACCTGAGCACCGTGGCTATGAGGATTTACTATTGTGCATAGGACCATGCCTGCAATCCAGCACAGTGTCTGCTATGGTGTCTCTGCCACCCATCTGACTGCGTATTGCAGAAAGAGAGAAATGGATAAAATTGTTTTCCTGTGAAACCTAGTTTTGAGTCTAGCAGGAGCAGCCTCACATTTAATCCTGACAGCCTTCTTCCAGATAAATGTCATTCCAGAGTTTGGGATCAAAATTTAAATGGGGTCCTAAGTGGTGAACGTGGTCCTGGTGCATCTCTGAGTGTGGCTGCACTGAGCCCTTGGTCACCAGTATCGTGGTTTTCCTTACAGGGAAAACACAGACCCCACATTTTTCTGTTTTTTTTTTCCTTCCTTTTTTTTTTTTTCTTCTGAGCTCTGCTTTCCGAACAGGCCAGGAGAGGGAGACAACCAGCCAGTTACTGCACTGGCTGGATTGCCAGCTCTCCCTGTGTGCCACGGGATGAGAGCAAATACACTTAAAAATTCACACTGATTTCCCTAGAAGTCCTGGAGAGGAGATTTGATTGTGCAGACTTGCAAGTGTTCTGCAGTTCACATTACACAGACAGGATGGTCATAGAGCAGAGGGGAAGCTGAGGTGCAGAGCAGCCCCGTGCCTTGCTGGAACAGGTTGGTGACATCCTCCTTCTTTGGAACCCTCCAAATCCAGTTATGGGCTGTGATTATCCTGCACCAATTGGCTCTGGGTGCTCTAGGCATGGGGTGGGCCCACCAGCTGGGTGCAGAGGGACCATTTTAACACCCCAGATCTCATCCCTATACAGACACACAACTCACACAGCACCGCTCTGCCCCATCCAGGCTGAGCGTTGATGCCAGCACAACCAGAGGCCCGGTTCACAACACTGATGGTGAAGCACTGTGGACCCCCAGCAGGAGGAAGCAGTCACTGGTATGCAGACACAGGGAGTGCTGGAAGGGCCATCTTCCCAGCGACCAGCAAAGTGCAGAGCAGCAAGGCCCACCTTCACAATGAAGAAGTTGATCGATCAATCGGTCCTTCATGTTCCTCCACATTGTCCTTTCCCCTCATCTCCTCTGGACTGGTGAGATCACCCCTGCGTTGAGAAGAAATAAATAAATAACCAAATAAAAATGCTGACGTGGAGAAGTCAATCAGCTTTGTGTGGCCTTGTAATATCTCATTTTATCCGCGCCACGCTTTATTAAATTCTCATAAACCTGTCAATGAGGACAGATACCATTTCAGTTTACCCCATTAGTTCTACACAATGACATTGGGGAGAGGGAGACTGGGAGGAGGGGGAGGCACTCAGTGCAGAGAAAAGAGGAATGAATTAAGAAAAGAGAGAAACTCAGCTTCGTGACAATAATGTAATAGCATCGGCGCCCAGGGAAAGTAATTGAATTAAGTGGCTTTTGTTAATGGTTTTAAGATTTAGAAATGTAAATAATAGTTAGGACTCTTTAATGGGACTCTGGTTTTAGGTAACTGCAGCCCTGAGAATAAGAAATGCTTTGCTGTTTAATATGATGTCAGATAGTTTTGTTACTGCTCCGGTTTCATGCCTGCAAAGCATATTTTGCAGTTTTAAAGCCGGGTGTGTTTATCATCTTCCCTTTCTCACTTCAGACGGAGCTTAATTCGGGAGTATTTGCATGAACCCTTCTTAGCCAGTCCCTATCAGTTATTTGCACGGCCAGGAATAAAGTATTATTTCTCCGAGCTGCTTTGGAGAACTTCCTGATGGGAGGGTCACCCTGCCCAGAAGCCTCCCATCTATTTACATGTTCATTAAAGCAGCGGAGCGGGTGCTGCCCTGGTGGGGCCGGATTCAGCACAGGGGAGTAGGGCTGGGAGCAGTGCTGTTACACCCAGCTTAGCGCAGTGGGGATGGAGGATCCAGCCGACAGGTAGGATGAGCCAAGCGATTTAGAAATGACTTTCATGGGAACTCGTTCTGCTTAAAATATTATTGGATTTTCATTTAGGAACCTATCAAAGTGCAAGAATAAAGTCTGAGCTGCCTAACCCACATAGGTCTAAACAAACAGCCTCCCTTCTGCTGCGGGATCTGACGGCTCGAGGATTGGAGAGAGTCCTTCTTCCAAGCTGAGTCTCAGGAAACCCACAGCGCTGGGTAGAATAGGGGACTTTGCCTCCCCTGTTACCTTCAGATCCTTGGCTGGAAAGGGCAGAAGAGCCCCAGTTCCAACCCTGACCTGAACCAGCTCATGAGGGCAGAAGAGAGCGATGTCAGGCAGTAAATGCAGAAAGAAAGGGTTTGAGTTGCACGTTTGCCCCACGGGATTTCTTAAGTAGGTTGTCTGCAGAAAAAAAAGAAATAGTCCACTTCTTCCTGGAGAATTTGAGAAAAGGTTTCTAGCTGCTGACCGTTTTCCGTATGGCTGTACCCTAAAGCGAACCTGGAGTAGAATAGAGGTGCTTGTTTCCTCCCGTATAAAATGAAATCAGAATGAGAATAACGCTACAATTAAACCAAGAAATCTCTCACTATTTTCCCTGCATTAGAAAAGAAAACCCAACCGCCCTTATTATTGACCGAATTCTTAAAACCAGCCCCTGCTCCAGCAGGATAGCAGCTGGGAAGAGATTAGCACAGCCCTATGGACAGGTGAGGGCTGTTTAATGCTTGAAGAGCCATTAGAGAATTTGCCGTGATAAGACCCAGGCGATGCTATTTGCTGCAGATAAAAAGCAGGTTATTTTTCATGAGCTGCAAAAAGGTTGAAACTTGCCACTGGGTCTGTGGCTCGACACAATGTGAATGAATAGGAACAATATCCTCACCCCAAATAATTGAAATCCACAGAGCACAGCTGGAAGGGAGCTCACATTCTGCCAAAATTGTGCGTGGATGAGAGTCCTGCCCTTGCTGCAGCACTGTGCTATAGAGGATCGAACCAAAGGACCAATCTAGTGGTTGGCAACCCAGCCCATGGCAGGGGTGTTGGAACTAGATGATCTTCAGGGACCCCTCCACCTAAGCCATTCTATGATTGGTAGCGCTGTCCTGGGACATAGACTGTCTCTGCTGACAAGTTCCCTGCTCGGCCAGGAGCCTGTCAGAAGCAGACGATGGAAGAATGGCTCTGCGAACCAAAGAAACCAGACTTCAGATGATTTACATGGAGCATGAGGGGCACCAGAAGGGCAGCCAGCCCAGAAAATGAGATTATAGACTATCATCCCCTGTTACACGCTGGGACGTGTCTACAGGGTGGCCCTCTGGCATCATTCAGGGAGGTGAAAGCAGAGGGCTTTTGTCTCCTCCAATTGGAAAATCCCCCATCTGAGAAGTCCCTGAGAACATGTTAGGGTTTCTGCCACCTTCCAGACCCACGTGCACTGCCTGATACCACTGGAGGGACAGGGATGTCCTGAACGGTCCCTGCTGTCCCATGCCACCGTCTGAGCCAGCCTTCCCACTGAGTTGCCTGATAGCTCTGCAGATCACCTAAGGGCTGAAAAGGGGGTGCAGGAGCCCCAGTGTGAGTGCCCCAAGCTGCTTATACTTGGTATAGTGTTCAAGCAAGGTCAGTGTCGCATTTGAGCCAAGAAAATGCAGAGTAGCCCATCTGCTACGTAAGTGTGAAACATGCTGATGGAAGGTTGGTTTTTTAGTGCTTTTCACCTCTGCAGTGTGAACCAGTAGGAGTGAGAAAGACACACAAACAGGAGTCCTCAGAAGACACAGAGGCTGGTGTTTAATCTGAGCTGGCATGGAGGTGGTTAATAAGATAATCTCCAGGCCCTCTAACACAAAGGAAAAGTGAGTTTTCTGATCCATAAAGGATCAGTCTGCAGGAAGCCCCATCAGACTCCTCAGCGTGAAATTACACCACAGCAGGGGGGTACAGTCCTGCTACTGTACAACATTAAAGAGATGAATTAGGACTTGACATTCATGTGCTTAATATGCCTATTCCTGGCATTATCCCACAAGGACCAGCCACCACCAAGGACTTACGGTCACTAGGTCTAGGGAGGTATTTAGAGTTGTTCATTTGCTTGCTTCCAAAGCCAGGCTATCTGGCTTCCCCATCTAATCTCCCAGCATTCGGAGCAGGGAGGAATGCAGCCAAGCTCGAACCTCTTGCAGCAATCTGGTCGGCTGAAAAAACGCTATGTGTGCTGCTGTTGCTCGAGTAAATCACAGTGATCCTCTGGGCTGGTTCTTGGTGAGAAAGGGGAAAACATGGTGCGCAGAAAATCATAATTTGGACATCTAGAGATTCACCAACGGGGGAAAGGGAGAAACCTCCTGCCCTGGAAGTATGTCCCTCAGATAATTGCTGCTAATAAAAAATAAATATTTGTTGGAAAGGGAAGCTTTAGCAGATCTATATTGGAAATCATTAGAAGTGGGTTAGCCTGCCTGGTGTTAAGCTGGTTGGAGGTGTGCCTCTGAGCTACTTGGGTGAACCAGCTTTGCCAAGAAGCCAGAGTGTTTCCAAGCCCCAGGTCTGGGCTGTGTGAAAATCCCCATGTGTTTGAACTCCGAGCCAGGGCAGAGTGCTTTTGGTTTGCTTTTTCTCCATGAAATATTTCGACAAGAATGAAATTTTTGGGGGAGGAGGAGAATCTGCTCTGAATTCTGGAAGAAATAAAAAGGAAAATGTTGGCTACGCGGACACATAGTTCTGTTTTTTGAGCTGATTTTTTTCCAAAAGAAAATCTAAACTTTTTTCAGAAAGTGGCTGTCCTGCAGGAAATTCCTGATTACATGGATACGCCTCACTTCTAGCAAGAGCATTTTTTGATCAAACTGGTTGAAAAGCCAGTTAATTGGAACTGTTTTAAGAATTGTCTGAAATTTAGCAGGGTTAATGAGGGAAGCATGGACAGGACCAGGGGAAATAAATGAGAAGCAGAGTCCTCCCAGAAGCTGATTTTGCAACGGTGTGGTATAGAGAGAGGCTGGGAGCCTCCCAGTGCAAGGACATCCTTGCAGCTCTGATCACGTTGTGTGGCACATGGGTGCTTTGCAGCCCTCAGCTCCTGCTTCTGACCATCCTGTTTGGAAACCCAGGCTCTGAATTAAGGGGAGAAGGCATGTGGTGGGATCCTGGGACTCATCCAGACGTGGGTGTGGTGTAGCTAGAGCCTGAACATGTAGAATGAGTCCTAAGCCTGGCCATACAGAAGCATCCCTCACGTCGGACCAATTGGATGCCCAAATCTGTAACCCGTTTCTATAGCACACTGAACACTGTGCAGTCTTTTTTGCCTTACTTGATAATGAGAATAACAGAAAGGTCATTCTGTAGATTCATGAAAAAAAGGTATGTTGTGACTCTTAGACAGAAAGCTGTGTGGTTGGTGTGGGGACTGTACTGTCATGCTGCTTCTCAGGGTTCTTCCGGACTTTATTAAGCTCCTCCTCACCCATATTGTGCTTTTTATTCTGTTTGTATTTTCAAGGTTTCCTGATGTTACACCAACCTCAACAGAATAGCTATAAGTGCATACAATAAGGACATAAATCTTTGTACACACCAGGAACATGAGGTTAAGGACTTCTAGAGACCACTGTACTCCATAGGCTTCCATGGAAATATTTTTGTACTGAAGTCAGAGATAACACTGTTATGGACGAAATCAAACAGCAATCTATACCTGGATATTTTACTCTTTCCTGTGTGACATGTTTTGGTGCTGGGCTCACACATCCTGAAACCATGCCAAGCATGGAGGTGCTCCTTGGACATGAGGTCACTGGTGGATGCAGCTTCCAACTGAAAAATGGCAAATTTTTCATGTCTATTGACAGGATGTGCCCTTCCCAGGAGCTCGCTGCTTAGAAGCTCCATCTCAAATGGTTGATGTGTGATGACCACCCAGTTTGGTTGAGTCCCTAGCAGTGAAGTTTGAGGAGTAACATTTCTGGATAAAAAGACGATATTATTTCAGATAGATGCAACCAGGAAGGGCACATTGAGGCTTAGTTTTCCCTGGACAGAAATAGAGGTGTGTGGGGTGAGCCATGATCTGAATGGCTGCTCTGACGTCATCCCTGGAGACAAGTGCACCTTGTACCAGATGGCCTTTCTATCTCCCAGATCTTCCCCAAATTGGGCCTCAAGTCAAAATAAACACTGACAGAATGAGACAAGAAAAGAGCCTTGGATCTTGAAAGCTGACCAACTTTTTGGTTGTCCCATCATCCAGACAGGGCAGACACGAAGTGTTCCCAAACCCATTCTGCTGATTTAAAATAAATCCCAAGAACAACAACAAATTCACAGCCCTAAACGAAGCAGTGGGTGAAGGGTGATGGAGTACTTCGCACCTGAATGATAAATCCCCATTCTCCAAGCCAGTGACAATTTTTTTTAATATGCTTGGCTTTTGTCTCCTATGAAATTAGAAGTCTCCCACTGAGGGCTAGATTTCATGTCTGGGTCACAGTTTCTACAGAAAAGAATTTTCATTATGGTCTTGGAAACACTTAAGCCTCCCTGTGCAACTGATCTAGCTGAGCTTTTTATAATCAGGAAGGACAATGGATGCCATCAGCAATCAAGGATGAAATCTCAAGCAACTCGAGAAGGAGGTACGAGCCTTAGGATGAGACAGGATCTCATAGAGAGATTAACATGGACTAGGAGAGTAATTAACCACAGTAACAGTTTGCTGAAGGTGAGGTGGGGAAAGTTCATTCTTGTTGGCAGGCTTAAAGAGGAGAATAGATTCCTCGTTTCAAGGGGGAATTAATTCACTGAAGTCCTTTGGCTTGTGATGTGCAGGGTGACAGACTAGATTATGAAGCTGGAAACAGAGATTTGGGAACAGTCTAGTAATATCTGAGTCTTCAGGCCACACAAAGTGCGAGAAGTTAATAGCTATTCCCAACCTATCAAATAACATGGCGTATTCCAAACAGATAGGAGACCTAGGAACTTCTCACAGGGCATAAAAACCCTCCACAAACAAACTCTGATTGCAAAATTTGAAGAATATATTCCTTAGCATGGGATGTGTTCTGGTTTCTTCATTCCTGTTCTTTAACAGCATGCTCTTCACATAGATAAAAGAGTTATGTGTCTGAAGCTCCATATGCTTTTCTCTTTACATATAACACAGCATCAGTATTTGTAATTTTTCTTTATGGATAATGTTTCCTTATGATTCACATTATTTTTCTCTGGATTCTCTCCACTTAACACACACATTCCTTGAAACAGTATTCGAAATCAGATATGCTTTCCCATTTCAGATCTAACCAGAGATGAACAGAGGGATGATACATTCCCATGTTCTTTGGGCTCTCAGGGTTGTAAAAGTGACTCATGGTTATTATGATACCATGGCTTAAATGAAGCAGTTATGCTGAAAATGTGTGACAGAAGTTGCATAGGCTGAAAATGGCACACTCTTTTGTGATTTCCCCCCTCTTGTTGTTGGACATGATGAATATGTGGAATTCTCTCCACGTGCCTTTCTCTGGAGAGGTGAAATGCCAAAACCACAAGATGTGTTAAAAGGAAGTAAAACAACTGTTGTAAGGTGGCCCTCTTTGTCAGTGCCCTCGATTCAGAGGTTTTCTGCATTGACCAAAACAAGTTTTGATGTGCAGTTGGATGAAAGAAGAGCTGGAAAGTCTCACCGTGGTTCATAAGCTGATCATGGGTGACAATACGTTGCGATCCAGCTGGACTCCTGAGGCTTGGGGTTGATGAGCTGTGAATCTAAGGCATTAATGAGTGTACAGAGATTTTCAGCCTCCTTTGGCAAATGGGAAAGTCATAATAAAGAAGCCTTTTTTCCAAACCACATGTAATGGGGCACTGGATACAACAGAAGTAAGAAGCTACCCCATTTCTTAGTTGAAAATTCATCTTTTCATGTGGGTGTTGGGAGCTCTGGGTTTAGGTCTCTGTTCTTTTATAAATGATCTGATTTTTACCTCCTGGGAGCCACTAGGCAGTCTCACAATGCTCTTCTTGTTCTGCTCTTCTCTCACCTCCACCTTCCCTATCTCCTTTCTGTTGGGGAAAGAGTCATTTTTACATGTAATCATAGAATCAAAGAATTGTTTGAGTTGGAAGGAACTCTAAATGCCATCCAGTCCAACTCCCCTGCAATGAACAGGGACACCTACCACCCCCAAATCTTGCATAGAGCACTGTCCAGCCTGACCTTGAATGTCTCCAAGGATGGGCATCTACCACCTCTCTGGTTATGCAGAATACTTTGCATTACTGGGCTCTCATCCTCCCAAGAAAAACAAAGCAAACAACAACAACAACAACAGCAACAAAAAAAAAAAACAACAAACAAGAGGAATGAAAATAAGTACTACAGGCAGGTTTGTGGGGCCGCTCTCTGGAGATAGCGAGGCAGCCTTTAGGAATGCAACCAGAAAGGGATGGAGGGCAAGGGGAAAGGCAGCCCTTTCCACTGACCCCCACCTGCCCCTCTTTCCCCTACTGTGTGAACCTACTGTAGATTTCTTGAATTCCCTTTGATGTTTATCTCCCCCAGTAATTCTATTTGGGGGATTTGCTAAAGCGGCGGTTAGAAGAATACAGCCTGGAATAAGGAGGCCGAACGGCAAAAGAATGTTAGAAACAGGATTAAGATCATATTCTACAAGCGGTTGTCAGCCACTGAATAGGGCTAAAGTTTCTTATCGGGCCGGGGTGCCAGAGCTCCTTTGGATTCTTCTCCCCTCTTTCCCTCCCCTCTGCACGGGGCTTTCAGTGCAGTGGTGAGAGCACAATCGTCGCCCTGAATGGGGAGATGGGCGCTTGGGAGCGTCACCCCACAGCACAAGAGCTGGGAGAGGGGTCAGGGGATGGCTGTGAGCAGGCAGCCCATCTGTAAGGGGATGGAAAAATGGAATAAAGCCTTGGCGGGTAGCACTGAAGTGCCCAGCAGATTTTAAGGTAAATATAAGAGTTTTAGCTTATTTATTTATTTACCATGTGATTTCATGGCTTTTGTTGGGCATTCAATTGTTTTTCTCTTTTTCTTTTTTTCTTTTTTTTTTTTTTTTATAAAAGGTGGGATTGTCATCCCGGTGGGAATTTAATCAGAAATATGTAGGGCTAGATACTTGATCTTCCAAATGTGAGGAAGGAGAAGTTCCAGCAAAGCAAAAGACTGTGGAAATAAGGAAGAAAAAAAATATATATACATAGTTTGAGAATCAACAGAACCAAAAATGCTTCTAAAAGAGAAGAAATTTGGGCAAATTTTGAAGGCATTTTCACATGAAACAAAAAAAATGCAAGCAGACTGAGCTTGCCTGCACTGTAGGATCAAGTGGTGTTAAATTCACCTGGGAAACTCTCCTTTGCTCATTACAGAAAGCTGAGGGCTTTTGAAGTTACCACCTGTAAGTTGCTCACACTCTTTTTAAAGGCTAAAGCCCTGATAGCACTTTTGTGGCACTGAGTGATGCATGGGCTGGTGGTTGGACTATGTGATTCTTGTAGTCTTTTCCAACCTTAATAATTCTATGATAATAAAGACAATTTTGAAAGTGGCAAAATTTCTCCAAATTGAGACACAACAGCTGGGCCCATGTTGTTCCCTCTAACATGTGCGTTCTGCAAGAAACATGATGAAAAGAGAAGGTTATAAGATATTTGGACTCCAATCAGAGTCTGTTTGGGTAATATACTTAGACTGCATGGGTGTGGAATGTTTTTCACCTATTCTGCACTAAGCAAAGAGAAACCCTGCCATTGCTTCTGGGTTATGTTGGAAAAGGAAGTCATGCAGGTAATATCATTTCTGGGCCGATCAAAGCAGCTTAGGAAAAAACAGATCAGTTTTTTTATGTCATGACTACAGGTAACTATTCTATAATGAGTTATTATGTTATTGCATTTCTTTTATGTTATTGCATTTCTTTTCCCATCATTCTTCCTTGCTTGAAAGCGTCAGGAAAACTTTTGCGAAAGAGATTTACAAAGTGCTCAGAAGAAGCATTAGTAGTTTCTCTTGCTGGTTTTCTTCCCCTGAGTTCCCAATATTTGGGCAGTGAGAGAGATGAAGAACAAAGGTGCTTAAACCCAACTCCTGAAGTCCTGTGAATGTGGGGCCATCTTGGCTTTTAAATGAGTTTCTCCCTTGTCTTTTACAGATATTTGACAGCTGAATACTGAAGTCAAAATGTCCTTTATCTAAATGACAAAATCTCTCTAGTTATTTTAGGGATTTGAGAATAACTTCTTTGATGTTCCCGGCTGGCAGTGATGTGAAACAGAGAATGAACGACGTTGCGGTGTCCAAAAGCAATGAGGTTCAATGAAGTTAAACAGCCCACATAAAATGATGTAAAATAAATTAGATTTTAAAAATTCTTCAATTTTTCATAGCTGTTAACGAATAATGTTTTCGAGTCAAACTACCAGGCTACATTGTGTAGTTCTTATTGATTTCAGCTGGAACTCTACCTAAATAAAATGTGCCCACTTTTATTTTGACTCTTTAAATCCATCATTCTTTGCTGCTGTTTCTTGACTTTGTCACATTGCTTCCTATGCTGATCAGCCCTCATTGTGTGAGCACGATATGCCATTAGAACTCCTACTCCAAGGAGATGACGAACGGTGGTATTTTCACACCTAAAACTTATGCTTTCGATAATCCTCAGTCATTTAAAGTATTAGAATGTGAAAGATCACTCCTCGTGCAGGGTGAGCACAAGGAGATGGGTCATGGAAGTAGGAGCAGAATCACAGAAGCTATTTGGAGAAAAGAGTCTCTGTCTGCATCCCTGTGTGTCGCTCACATGTTCCTTCTCCCTTTCTGGTGTGTCTGTCTGTGTATCCAGGAGCTTGGCTAATATAATTTATATTGGAGTAACAAGAGAAAGTCACTCACCCCATCCTGGGTTCACAAGATGAACTCCAACAGAGCAGATCTCCAGAGAGATCCTTCCACACTGGCAGTCAGCTCTTAAATGGGTCTAGGAGAGGTGGAGCCAGGCTCCACCCCTTCCTGCAGCACAGGTGATTTGCCTTCACCTGTGCTCCCGTGGCTGATTCATTGCTCGCCTCAGGTGATTAATCAGAGGTTCAGGCTGTGATTCAGCAGCCCCATACACAGGTTATGCAAGTTGAAGGCAAAGTCATTAGGTTGGTCTCGTAGCTGGTTAATTCAGAATACCTTCACAGCCATATCAACAAGTTGCAGTAACTCCATCCAAATGTGTCAGGTTGAGAACCATATCAGCTCTGCAATTATAGAGTAACAGAATAATGTTCATCGTGGGATTTAACCCCTTATGAAAAAAAAAGCAACACAGCTTTTGGAAGCTAACCAAATCCAAAGCAGAAATGGTTTTGTCTCTTTCATGCTCACAGTCCCCCTGTCACAGCAGTGCTTCCATCTTGTGCAAGGGCAGCTCTACAGAACCACAAAATTATAGGAAGGTTTGGGTTGGAAGGGAAATTCGAGACCATCCAGTCCCAACCTCCCACTATGGGTGGTGTTGCCTTCTCCTAGACCAGGTTGCCCAAAGTCCCATCCAACCCAGCCCTGAATGCTTCCAGGGATGGGGCATCCACAGCTTCTCTGGGCAACTCATTCCAGTACATTCCAGCATGTCCAGTCCCATGCTGTGACTCAAGCAGTTAAAGCAATATCAAATGTTTCTAACACCCAATGATGTGTATAATCTCTTTGCTACTCTACACCTCCTTTCTCTTTTTAACACAAGTTGAGACATAACAAAACACAAGATGGTACATTTCAAAGAGGAGAAGCCATTTCAATGATCATTGGGACCCATAAAATGGAATAAGAGCAGTGGCAAATTTGCTTCCACCTCATAAATTAATGACAAAACTGCCTGCTACTACCTCCTAGTTGGTTTGGTGTTGCCAGTGTGCTACAATATACTGGCCACTGCATCACTCTGAGGCAACCCCAAGAGTCATCCGAATAGAAGGAAGCTCAAATATTGAGTTTGTTTCCATGATATTGGCCTGAACTGTTGCTGGCACGGGGTGATAGGGTGACAGCTGTGAGCTTGCAAGGGGTACAGGAGACTAAACACATGCTTAAACACGGTGCTATTTGCCCAATAATCAGTAACATCGAGAGGGCAACATTAAACAAAATAATAAATTGTGTGCTGAGCTTCAAATTGGATCCCTTTTTTATTTGATTTTGCTAGGATTTATTCCATTTGACAAACCATGCTGTTTAGAATACAATAGTGGCATAATCACAGCCCGAGGCCCTCATTCTTCAAGATAATGGGATACTTATTCATCTAAGGCAGGTACAAGTCTGTCCTTGGCTTTCATTTTACAAGATTACTTGTATTTCTGTCTTGTTTGCAATAGGTGATATCTGTCAGAAAGCAATTTTCACCCAATTTGGGGTTCTTCATATTTTGTCTTTAAACTGGCTTTGTTGTTGATTTTTCTTTCCCCGCTGCTTGACATGCATTTGGCAAGCAACCTGCAGACAAGTCACTTTTCTTTTCACACAAATAAATAAATAACCAACATCCTGGCCCTGTTTACATAGCTCAACGATTTATTAGTTAAGCGTGACAGCACAGGAATTTTTCAATGTACAAGGCATCCTGGCTGGTGTGTGTTCCACTTCATCCTTAAGAAAAGAGAGCTGTGCCCACTTTAGTTGTTTCTGACCATCTGAAGGTTCACCAGGTAACCCTTCATCCCCTCCAAGATGTGCCAAAAAAAGCAATGCCAGCCAAAGTAGCCAAACAGAGGTCTTCATTCAGCAACATGCTCTGAGGGCTTAGCTTCAATATTTTGTTAAGTGAAAGCAAATAGAGAGAGGGTTTGTTTGTTTGTTGTGGGTTTGTTGGTTTTTTTTTTGGCAGGAGTGGAGATGTTTTTTTCAGATGCTGTTGGAAAAGGGAAAAAAGTTGGTCCACTGGCAAGGTTCTGCTTAATGCTGAAATGAAACATTTGGATTGAAACACATTTTCAGTTAAAAAAAACTGAGCTGAAATGGGGAAAAATGTACTAATCTGCTTGGACCTAGAAAGTATTTAGATAACATGCTCACTGTTTGGGATATCAGTCTTTCTACATTCTCCACGCAAAACCTTCTGTGTGATGGAGCTGTGCGAATCCACAGCTCAGTGAAGTGCTCACCCTTGTTGACCAGTGGTTGTCCATCCCACCATGCATGCTATGGGCCACCCAGGTGCTGATGAGCTGGATATTTTAAACTGGCTCCTATATTGCTTTGTTTCTCTCTGCTTCTTTTCATGGAGAACTTGGAGAAATGGTCTCCTGTACCTGGCAGCCACCCAGGCTGGAGCCTCCAAGCCATGGAGATGGCCATTGGCTTAGCCATTTTCAAGGGACAGCGAGACATCAGGCATTTTCGAGGTGTCTGAGAGGCACAGGTGGAGGCAAAGCAAACAAATAAAATTGGGGAAAGCGTACCTCTCATCTCTGTTTAAGCCAGTTAGAGCAGCTCTGTGCAAAGAGAAGCTACTCCAACAACTCAGACATCTTTCTTTTCTCTCTGGGTATCTCCAAAGACTAATTTACTCCCTCTTCTCCATCGGCTGTCCCTTCCATTGTTCCCCACAGATGTGATTTTTTTTTTTGTCTTACTTCAGAAACATTCCTGCCTGAACAATAGTCTGCAGCATGAAGAGCGGGGAGAGGAAATTAAGACGTTACTGAGGGTTGAGAGATATCTCATGTTTCAGAGTGGATCGGAAGGAGGTTTTTCTTCCCTTAAAATGCCTGTTACGGGGAGGTTGGGCAAACATGTTAGGTGGCTTATCTGGGGGAGAAGGCTGGAGTGGAGCAGGGCGGGTGTTCAGGGAGCCAGAACGCTTTGCTCTTCAATAAATGTGTCCTTAATTCCTCAGGTGGGTCTGTCAGCAGCAGGTAATCTCCTGGAGAGAAGAGTTTCATCTTTGGTGGTCTCACACCAAAGCAATCACAAGGAGTTTTACTAGATGGATAAAAGTTCCCAGTTTTACTTGGAGAATGGAGGAGGTTGGATGAATGTCAGTTGAGACCTTTTATTTTATTCTTTTCTTGCAAAATTGAGCATAACTTTTGAGTGACATTTTTTACCTTGAACAATCACAAGCTGAAGGGAGCTGAGCCACTTCCACCAGGAGAGTGATTTATCTTCTTATAGGAAAGTTCATTTTTTAACTAAAGAACAAGAAGTCTGTACACATGGAAATCCATCAGCTATGTTTTATGCAGTGGATTTCACTTTTTCCCGTATGTTTCCCTGGATAGATGTGGACACCTGCATGGAGATTTTAAACTGGCTCCTATATTGCTTTGTTTCTCTCTGCTTCTTTTCATGGAGACCTTGGAGAAATGGTCTCCTGTACCTGGCAGCCACCCAGGCTAGAGCCTCCAAGCCATGGAGGTGGCCAGTGGCTCAATTCATTCAGTCTTTGTGGCTCTTGTCACCTATGAATTGACTCCATAAGGAGGGAAGATCAGATAAATTAGCATTACTGCTGTAGTTCTGATTAAATTGTGGCATAAAGTTAGGTTTACTGTGCAAAAACAATGGCTCCAATATCAGTCGGGGAATAGCAGGTGCCTTATCTGGGCTTCCTTGTGTTCAACTGAACACGTGTGTGCTGGATGAAGCATCTTTTCATAGGAAATAGCTCCGGCCCTGTCTCTTCCCCATGCACTTCCCCATGCCCATTATTGTGTGGACTTGCAGCCTCCCAGTATTTGGTCGAAATGAGTTCTTCAGGCAAAAATGCACTTTGTGCAATAGCTCATTCTTTGTTCAGCAGGTGTTGCAGAGACCTTAGCTTTGACCCCCAGTTGTTTCCAGTGCAAGGGGCACAACCCAATGGTTCTGAGGTCTGCAGGCTGTGGGCAAGCTGGGCAGTCATGGTGGGTAGTGGGCTGGAAATCAGCCCTGCACAGAATGGTGTCACCACTGCAGAATACTTTGTGTTCATTTATATTGTTTTATCCTGGCTGTTTTAAACATACCCAGATTCCTCACTCATGTCCTAGAGCAAAACAGTCATTCCATGATGTGTTTTTCCATTATGATCCCTCTGAAAAACATAAGGAGGAAGTTTGATCTCCAAGGAGATGAAAAATCTTACCAACGTCATCTTTTATTGGACCTTCTGTTATGTTTATTGAAAAAACCTCACACCGCTGTTTATCAGTTCTCCCATGTGTTTTCTTGTGGATATGGTGCAATCCAACACTGCTATTTTGCTTTTCTAATGCAGAGAGAATGTGTTTGAAAGAAGCCCAAACTGCAGGAAATCCCTACCTTCCTGGTGGATGGGGCATGCGCTCTGCCTCTGGCTGTTGGTGGATTAATGCTGTCCTGTGTCCCTGCGTTCCTTGTTTGGGGTTTCTTGGGAAGATTTGCAGGAGGAACATTACAGAGGGAACCCTGTAGAGATGCTGCTGCTGTGGGAAGGGGCTCAAAGGTCAGCAGGAATGGCCACCAGTTTGGTGGCTCCCAGGAGAAGTGGAGTTGGGAAATGGACTTGGCTTGTCTCAAGTCTGTGGAAGCTAGAAAACTAAATGCCTTCCATGCTCTGCGTCCAACCTGGCATGCCTAGGATAGCCAAGATACAGTCCTACTGCATCTTCACTTGAATGCTATTCTGGCAGTAGAGAAATTAAAGCATTTTCCTCCTTTGACTTCAAAAGACGAAGAATGAGCTGTTCAATGTGCAGGAGGCTGGGCTTCAGCCTCAAAGGGTCATGTTCACCTGGGGTCACCAGGCTATCTGTAGTGCTGGTGGGACAGAACTGGGCAATGGAGCTGAAGAATTTCCCAAGACTGCACAGAAAGCCAGCCTTCATCAGAAAAGAGCCTACAAATCCTAAAGACACCAAGTAAAATATATGCAAAAGCCTCAAGTGATAGATGGACAAAAGTTGCAGGTATTTAAGTCACTTAGGCATTTTTAATATTTGCGTTGTCAAAGGCAAAATAGGTTTCTCTGACATGTGCCTTGCAGCAGGTTGGAATAAAAGACCAGCATGGTCCCTTCTGGACTTGCAGCTTCTGAAAACAGGGACAGCCCCAGTGTGTAATAGGATCTTCACTGCTATGCCATGGCTTGAATAACATTATGGTGACTTTGCATAGATTTTTGCCCTTAATGCAAATAGGGAAATGATTTTTTAATCAGGTAAGATAAGGCTGAAACATGATAGATAGAGTTGAGGTTATTAATGAAATACAAAGAAGTAGCCTGTAGGTCCATAAACTGTTCTTAAAAATAATGTGGTAGTAAAAAAAATGAGTTACTTTGGGTAATAACAACTTGAGAGGCCCTTGATGCAAATCTTTGTAATGAGTGCATTTCGATGAGTGTTTGAAAAATATATATGTATTTATTTGCATTGATATGTTTATATGGCTTTACATATCAACTTAGTCAGGAAAAATTGAATAAAATGTCTCAGGTCTGGGAAATGAGAAGAGATTATGAAAAGCAGATTTAATACAGCACCGTTTTTTGATGTTTGTGGCACATTTCATCATATTGCCAGAGACACCCAATTACACAGCTTGCAGAGTAATCAGCAAATGGGGGATCCGAAGGAGAATATTAACTGTGGTCTTTTTTCCCCTTCCTCCTCCTTCTTCTTTAGCAAATATTATGTTATGCTTTATGGAAATGGATCAAAATGCCACATGTGCAGTTAATACTGAGCTCTGGAGCTCATTCAAATCTTATTTTTCCCCTCACATTGTATTTTTCTGGAACAAACTTTTGGACATGGCTCTTAGGGCCAAAATATCACCTTGAACTTCCTGGAAGTTTGGCTTCCAGTTTTAGCAGGTGGCAGAATATACCTTGTCAACCTTGTGCCACAGGCAAAATCAAGTCATACTCGTAATTGCATAGAACCATGGTGGATGCCTGTAGATAGTGAGTGTGATATTTGACAGCCTTGAAGCTTCCGGACTCTCTTTCCCAAAGGGTTTTGAATACTCAAAGCAAACCTGCAACAGCACTGAAAAAGGAAATCTAGTGATTAATAAAGCAATGTGACCCATCCTCTCATTGTGGGCACAAATAGTTGCAGTCTAAGGTCTAAGGCGATGGCGGATGACTGACATTTTGGGTGCATGTGGTCAAATGGTCCTCAAAGGCACTGATAGAAATGGGTCAAAGAAATAAACTAAAAATATTGCAGGCAGGTTGTTCTCAGACTGTGTTCATATTCCCACTGTTCCTGGCTCTCTGCCTGGTCTAAGAGAAAATCACTTTTCTTGAGAATATCAGAAAAGTCATTAATCATTATTACAAATGAACTTGCTTTACTTTCCCAATTATTTTTTCCCTACTGCATTTTTCCCACTAACGTGTTTCTACAGTTGGGAAGAGAATCTAGGAAGTCATATTGGTCAAGTTTATGCAGAAGACATTCTGATTAGTTTTTTTCAAGAGCTTCATTAACAGATCAGTAAAATCTCAGTAATTTCAGGAGAACACTTTTTTTCCCCATCAGCTCCATCAAGCATCAAATTAGATCTGTAGCCAAGATGAAAAACATCATCACCAGGTTCTTGCCCAAACAGAAGCTTCTCCGTCTCCGTGATGTTCTGACTACATCAGAGAGCAGCAATGTAGAGGAATGAGTTATGCTATCTTGTCAAGCGCAGCCCATCCTGGCTTTCTTGACCTAGAAAAGGCAACAGACTTTCCATTAAAATAATAGAAAATTGCCCAAGTTATGGGAAAGCCCCAACCACTTGAGAACAGCCAGATTTAACCTTTAAACCAAACTGTGTCTCAGGTCAGGTCTCTCCAACCACCACCCCATCAGACATGATTTTGTCTCCTGGTTTGTGCTGGAAGATGCCTGGCAAGCAGACTCCTTGTGCCTGCCCTTTCAGTAGTATCTGCGTCTTGCAGCCAAAGGGGACTTTCCTTTGCCACCCCTGCTGGAGGCAGTGGACTCTAGCAGCAAGATGCTGATTCCTTGATCCTCATGAGGTTGGCCATTTGGTGCCTTTCCCGAATGATGGCTGATGGCACATGTCACCACCAGCAAGGACATGTGGCAGGGAAGCGCAGGTCTTGACACGGGCACCGACGCCTGGCCCATGCTAAAAAACCCCATGCAGCCACCACTGACAGGTCGACCTGCTTGCATCCACCAAGCCAATCTTCTTGGGTAGCTGTCAATGAAGGATGCACAAAATAAATTTTCCTTGATTTTTTTCCCCTTTTTATTAGTGGTGTATGAAAACAGGCAATAATTTTACAGAAAGCAGGACTGGCACAATTGGTACATAGCATCATGCTGCAGCTTTTCTGAAATGAATATAAACTCTTTTTCTTCTTCTTTTACCTATCAGAATAAATAAATATGATACAAGTTTGAGTTCCTCGATAGTGAATTCTAAAGCACAAGTTCTTACACTATAGCTCAATTTTACAGCAATCTGTACAGTATATCACTTTGTTTTCCTTTTTGTTTTCCTTTAGAAGCCTTTGTTCCTTTACAAGACAGGTTTGACACACAAACACGTTTACACATTGGAGCTAACTGTGTACCTTGGGTCAGAAGCTGGAAAAAGATTGATTACCTCCTGGCATGAGAAAAGAAACCAAGAAGTAGTTTTCCTTTGCGCAGACACACCTAAATTTCTCCAGCATGAGACAGACCTGCTCAATAACTAGAACAGTTTTAAAAGGCTTTGGCCATTCGTAGGGCAGCAGATGCCCTACGGGTTTTGTTTGTGTCTTTCTCAGCTTTTGCAGAAGGCTTTTAGCCTGGAGCTCACACTGCTCCAAAAATAAAAATAAATTATATGATTCTGTTAATATAGGACAGATTTTTTATTCTTTACAAATTAATGTTAGGCTATATTTTGTTTGAAATTAGTGCAATTGTCCCACTGTGGCATCAGAGCAGTTCAGAGCAGTGTTGGTGTCTTACCTTACAGTCATAAAATCATAGAATGGGTTGGGTTGAAAGGAACCTCAAAGATCATCTAAATCCACCCCTCTGCCCTGAACAGGGTTGCCAACCACTAAAGCAGGCACCAGATGAGACTGCCCAGAGTCCCATCCAACCTGGACTTCAGCACCTCCAGTGACAAGGCATCTGCAGCTTCTTGGTAGCTTCTTCTGAAACAAGAAAGATTTCATGACCTGGGACATATCTGAACTTACAGGTCCCAGTGGCACAATCAGTGTTGGCATTAATCAGAACCTTCATCAAAGAGAGGCATCCGTTTATGAAAGAGGTGACATTGGCAGCTTGGCTTCTGTATCCCTTCCTCAAGCAGCTTTAGAAACCAGGGACAACGTGACCATCACTGTCCACATAGCTGGGGATGAAACAGTGCATCTGAGAGGTCTGGAAAGCAAAGGATGTTTCATCATCACTGGGCTGATTTGAGACATGGTGAGAATCCACACACAACTTTTTTGTTTGTCTGTTCATGCTTTGCTGTATTTATTTATTTTTTTATTTTCTATTGGAACAATCTTTTCCTATCCTTCTATCATAAGTTTGGATTGAAAGCAGATCTTTTTCACTCAATAGTAAACACAGGAGGTGTATTGCATTGCTCTGGGACAGACTGTAAAAAAACAGCAAGGGGTACATGGAAGAGTAAGGAAGGAGGGATAGAAAAATCAACACTGCTTGTAAAAACCAGCAGGAAATTTCTGTAATTGAATTTTTTTAAGCCTAATTGAGTTATGTTTCATAGCTACTGTAATTAAACTAATAGAATATGGTAGATTTGAATTTACATTTCCTCTCTACAGAGGTTTGTTAAATCCTTTTCATGTGAACTCTTCAGAAGTATCCTGAAGTTGCTCTAAGTTGTCATGCCAATGGAAATACCATGCATGGCACACGGGACAGAAACAGATCCCTCTGTGTCCATCTGCCCTTGGCTGGCTGCAGCGGTAACAGAGACCTGGAGCTGCTAGAATTTCTTGTTACGAAATGCCTCAGTGAGAAAAGAGATGCAGGGAGCAATCCATTTGTTGAGAGTTATTTTTACATTTGGGAGTATTTTTGTATTACCTGCACATTAAATGATGATTTTTGATGGGAGAAGTGGAAGAAAAACTTGCGTTGCTCTTTGTTCCCATATAGGAACAAAGGATAAAGGGTAAAACATAAAGGATATTTCCATTTGTTTGACGTAAAAAGAGAAATAATGTAAAAAAGGAAAAAAAGCAGTTTTTTTCTTCCTCCCAGCATCATTACTGGCATTTCTCCTGCACCATTTAAATACCTCTTCCATTTTATTAATACATATCAGACTTCTCTTGCAGGAGAAATTTTGCTGCAAACTCTTACCCTTAATATCATGATTTGTTTTCTCATGGGCCCTTACACTGAATGGACCGTAGCTAAAACCCTTACAAATTCAAGAAGCAAGGGCTGAAGCCATGGCTGGTTCACCAAGGAAAGGAAGTGGATCAGATCTCTGCAGGGACAGCAAGGGGAGGGAATCCTCTTTCTGTTCTCTGAGGCTCCATCAACAGATTCCCAAATAGCTCAGAAAGGACAGGGAACAAGCAGACCTCACCTTCACCATCAGCAGTCTGGGGAGGTTTGCATCTGTCCTTTTCACTCAATAACGTTTTCAGGCTTTTAAAATGTGAAGAGGAATGACACAGTACCATTCCCCTCAGTCTTTCCACTGTATATACTATATACTATATTTAGCCCTGAATTGGTTGGGGAGTTCCTCTTTATATACATATATATATATTTTCTATTTTTTTTCCAAATTCCCAGAGGCATTAAAACAATTTGCAGGAAAGGGTCTGTTTTGACAGATAATTCTTTACAGAAGTTGTACAAGCTGGGAGCCTGAATTCTTGCTTTTTATGCTTCCAAATCAGTTTTTGCATTATGAGTAAGCTTACTCTTGCTACGGAAGTCTTAGTTAATTTTGGCCATAAGGAAATAAAAATGAAAAAAAAAATGGGATTAAATATTTTGGTGGGCTTATATAGATTTGAGGCAATGGTATGTGTTTTTTTTTTTTTTTTTTTTTTCCCCCCCTGTTATTTTTAAATATTAGGCAATTTAATCCCAATTCAGAATAATCTCAACATAAGAAATGATGTGGCTACAACAGATGGAGGCAGATGAGCAGGGAGATCCCATGGAAAGGCTGCATCTGCCCCGGTGACAAAAAGGGGGGCTTATGGCTTTTTGGAGAAGGGGAGGACAAAAATGAAAGCTTTGTTCTGATGTCCCTGGTTTGGTTGACAGGCGCCCAGTGCTACCGAAGTGAAAGCTGGGATGTTCAAGGGATCTGTCTGGAGACAGTAAATGTGCTTTGGTGGTTTTAATTTAATTGGAGTCCTTTGAAAGTGGCAGCCAAAAATTGATGACTTACAAGTACATTTGGTTTTGGCAAAGCATAGAATTCTGCAGGGATTGGACAAAGTCAGGAAAGCTGAAGAAGGAAACAAAGCCCCAAAATGAAGCAGAACTATTTAGGGAAGATGTTCCATTTACCTTGGAAGTTTGTGCGGTCGATGAGCTGCCCTTCCCTTTCTTGCGACAATTTTAAGAGCATCATTTCCCACCAAATTTGGCTATTCTTATGTCTCAGTTTAAGGGATTTAGATGCTTTTTTAAGATGTATTATTGGAGTTGAAAACACTCCTTCTCTTTCCCCCTCGTGTTTAAAGAGGTAACTCAACCCACGGTTTCTGCATTAGTATGAAGTAAGGCAGTAGCAAGAGGGTGTGTAGGCTATGCACACGTTGCCTCTACATTTCTTCTTTAAATCAAGTAGGGACCAGATGATGGCCTGCAGTGAATTAGCCCAGCTCTGCTTCATGTTAGTGGCAGATCTGGCTGACACCCTTTGGATTCCAACCTAGCACCTGTCACAGAGCCAGTCTGCATTTCTGGTCCTAGGCAATATTAGATTAGATCTGGGTTTCCTCCCTCCTTTCTGCTTGGTGCGGTGAGTTCAAAGGATTTATTTGGTTTGGGGGGAAAAAAAAAAAAAAAAAGAAGTCCTTTGGGTTGGCAGAGATGTTGCTTCTCAAGAAGGAAAAACACTCTGGGTAGATTACTAAAATGAAGGGTCATTCCAGAGAAATAAGGCCAAAACTGTGGACTGAAATCACTTTGTAGTTGGTGAGTTTTGGTTACTTGAGGACATTGAGCCTCCGATTATCACCTCGCTTGGCCTCCAGCATTTTTCACTTGTTACATTCTCACTTGCTAACCGGGGTCTGAAGCTGCACAGCTTGAGTAGAATTTGGTGATCGGAGCATTTTTCTAAGAACAGCTTGCATTAATCGTGGTTTTGTCGAGGAACCATATAATTCATGGTGTATGAACACAGTGGGAGTTCATACAAAATTTTTATTGTTCTCTATTGTCAAAGCTAGACCAAAATGCTCTCCAAAAAGAAAACCCCATAATTTGTAAATAGGGGAGTTTACACTTCACTGAAGACCAAAAAGGAAACAATCAAGTCAAAAGTAATCACGTGGATTTGGCTTTCATTTTTTCTCCCCAGCCAGCAGCATTTGGCCAGTATTTTGTCCTCTGTCTGTGAACAAGTGCTATTAGACAGTAAAGGAAAAAACGCTTGCCTTTTTGGAAGTGCTTAAACAGGAAATTCGCCGTTGCATCATTTCCTGGCCACTATAATATCAGCTTTAGCAGAGAAGAGCGAAATGGAGCAGTGAATTGCATAATGGTTTTTCTTTGCTCTAAGCACCATTAAGACTCTGAACCCAAGAAGAGCAACTAGCTGCGAGCTGAGGTTGGGAGCGTGGCTGATTTGTGACTTTGGAACTAGCTACCAAAACTGAGAGAGAAAGGGGAATAAAAGCAAAAGAGGCCACAGTTCTGTAACACTGACAGTAACACACGGGTGGTGGATGCTTTCAACATTATAAACTATGTACAAGACAAAGCAGGACTCTTTGTTTTCCCAAAGAATGCATCGACAACAAAAGAGGGTGTATATAACACAGTTGGCACATTATCGCAGGGTTGAGGTGAGGGGGCTCTTTCTGAATGTTACAGGCTTAACTCACAGCAGTCCAAAGGGACAGTTCATCTGTCTAAACACACATCTTCTCCCCCTTCCTCCTTTAATATTTAAAGAAGACCAAGCCAGTAGCAATGTCTGATGCAATTGTGTTGCAAGTAAGACCTTAATAAATGCAAAGTTTTCCCTGGTAGGGAGCACCTTACTCCAGGAAGAGATGAGGGTGGAAGGGATTCCAGGAGTGACATGTCTGGTGCCAACCTCTGGTGCATCTTCTTATGGGCAATGGTTGCCCATCTGGCAGTCAGTTGGGTAGGGTATCAAGCCCAAGGGATGCTGCATGCTGCTTTGCCCGGAGCCTTAGGTTCTCAATACTTGTTGTTTTACTGTTCAGGCTTGGAAGAGAGCTGGAGGCCTGCAGGATGGGTGAGGACCAGACCTGCTGAGCATGGGAGAGCGATTGGTAGTACGACTGACAGTGCAGGGAGCTCAGAGGCGCCATGTTGACATTCATGCCCAAGTAGGGCATGGCAGACGGTGTCCCCATTTCGAAGGAGGAGTAATGGACCAAGTTGTTGGTAGCTGCCATGTGCTGGCGGAACTGCTCCTGCAGGCGGAAGAGGCTCAGGGGTGAGGAGGAGTAGGAGTGAGTTTGAGCCAGGCCACTGCTGGACGAAGGAGTCACAGTCGCGCTGATGGGAGACTCTGCATCAGGAAACAGAGGGAACAGAGATTATTTTGGCAGGCTGGATGTAGGTGCTGGTCTGCACCTAGTAGGGTTCAGACTGCAGCAAGGTCTTCTCTTGTACAGCAAGGTTGCAAAAGAGAAGAGTTGTGTTAACACAGAAAGGCTAAAACACACGTCCAGTCCAAGCATCTTATTTCCTAAAAAATGGAGTCGACATCTTTGCTGTGGCTTTCTCACTCTTAATGGACACTGTTCTCCCCAAGTTGTAATCTGAGCATTCTTTCTGCCATTCTGCTTCAATAGATATCATGCCCTCCATGGGACACATTTAGCACTGGGGACAAGAAGACAAGTCTGGACAGCCTATATGCAAGCACCCAAATCATAGGGAATAGGGGTGTATACCCAACCACCAGCATCCCCTTTGGAAACACCAAGGTCCTGATCCCAATTACCACCAAGATTCTGCCCCTCACCTGCTTTTGGGCTTGCTCTCTTGCAGTTCAAAGCCTTGCCATCCACACCAGGGCTCTTGTCCACTTTAGCCTCATCCAAGGTGCTCTTAAACTCCTCCTCTCTGTCAGTCTGGTCCTCGGGTGCTGACTCACTGGCTGACTGCTCCGACAGGGTTAGGTTGAGGTCCGTGCTCACCTCACTTGGGAGGCTCTGGGTCTTCTCAGAGTCAGGTATTGTGGACTGGGTCTCCAGCACCGGTGGTTCTGTCTTCCCCTCACTGTGGCTGCCTTCACAGTCCTTCTGCTTCTGCAGCTGCTCCTTCTGCAGGCTACGCTGCTTCTTCCGGAATTTGGCCCTTCGGTTCTTGAACCAAACCTTCAATGTCACAAATGGTAAATGGGAAAAATGTTGAAAATCACACATAATGCCAAATTTCAGCATCATTCAGTAGGGCAGCTTCAGGAGACCCCCACGTATGAGATACTGCAATACCACTGTGCCCAAACCTCATTCCACTTTGTTGTATCTTAATCTTTTGTTAGTGCTTCTGTGAGTAGCACAATAAATATATCTAAAAACATCAGTCGTTATGGCTTTTTTAAATCACCTCATTGTTTTGTTTCGTTTTGTCTAAATTGATCAGGTTGTTGCGTCCGATCAGAATGTCTTGTAGTTTTGTTTGATTACACTACATTGAAAAGTGCTCTAAATGGTGATTGCTAAAGTCATTCTGAGAGCATCAAAACTACAGAGGAAACAGTCAAATAAGTCATTATAATCATAAGTCATTACAGGTATAGGCTGGTATGTTGGAAATGAATCTAGGGAAGGGGAGGGAGAATCCACGTTTCTTTAACTAGAATCAGCAGACCTGGAAGAAGTATATTTGTAAATATTGTTACTGGGTTTTTTTTTGGTTGCTTAGATGAAGAAACAGAAATCATGAAGGTCAAAATAGCTTGGCATTTGTATAAAATAATTATTTTTTTCACTGTTTATCTCCGCTGAGAAGCTTGCTATTTTGTCTTGTCAATGAAAGAACCATCCTACCAGCAGGTTATGAAGCAAGTTGCACAAGTTAGTACTTAAAATAAATAAATAAATAAAACCTTGGCCTGAGATGTTACAATTATTGACACTGGTGGAAAAGAGCAGATGGAATTACTTGGGTTTCTGCTCCTCTGAGAAAGCCAGAAAAGCCTTACAAATAAATAAATAAGTAGACTTCTGTTGATGTTTCTAAAATTTTCCCCAAAGAAATGTTAAAGAACAGATGAAAACCAGTGTGCTCTTCAGTCAATCCTAAATTAAAAAAATACGGCTTGGATTTAGAATTTCTTTAGCATATGTTGTGACCTCAGTTGAATGGTTTAGGAGTTGGGGCTCTTTTTTTCATTTGGTTGTTTTTTCTCTCTCTTATTGATAATTGTATTTGCTATGAAATATTTTGTTACACTGGGAGTATCTTGAAAGATCTGGATCCATTGTGACAGGACAAGGGGAAATTGTTTTAAACTAAAAGAGGAGAGAATTGGATTGGATATAAGGAAAAAGTGTTTTACAGTTAGGGTGGTGAGGCACTGGCACAAGTAGCTCAGAGAGGTGATGGATGCCCCATCCATGGAGATACTCAAGGTCAGGCTGGACCGGGCTCTGAGCACCTGATGGAGCTGTAGCTGTCCCTGTTCACTGCAGGGGAGTTGGACCAGATGGCCTTAAAAGGTTCCTTCAAGCTCAAACAATTCTATAATTCTGTAACCCCTGTACATTCATTTAATCATCCCCACTCACAAACCCACATAACAGCAGTACCTGGACTCTGGCTTCAGGCAGATTTGTGCACATAGCCAGCCGCTCTCTCATCACTACATCTGGATAGTGTGTCTTCTGGAAGGTCTTCTCCAGTGCCTCCAGCTGTTGGGCAGTGAAGGCCGTGCGACTTCGCCTTTGTTTGCGGTGCTGGGACCCATAACGTGCCTCCAAAATGATGTCTTGAAATGTACAGCCGTTGGAAGACAAGAAAAGTGGCCAATTTAATTATTGGAATTTGTATGCTGACAGTTGAATGAAGCACTTGCTAACAGCAGATGAGCCAACACAGTGGTGTTTTTGTGGGCTCTAGATCTAATTAAACCCACACGTGCTTTTTGTGGGTTAGTTGAGGTGTCTGAGGAGGTAAAACCTGGGACTAGAAAGCTTCTTCTGGAGCAGAAACCTACTTCTATCACAGCTGTGAGAACTATTGAGACTCCTGATCTAAATTTGATTGAAATAAGTCAGTGTCACTGGGGTGGAACATGAAGGTACACAGCCCTCAACGTGGCCTAGACTTCTTAAGGCTCTTTCATTAGGAAATACATTTGAAAATAAGGTGTGTGGATTCCCTGTGGCAACTGGGAGAGGAATCCAACATTGTGTGTCATGTTCTCCTTGAAGCCGTGGGCAGAGCTTTGATAGGCTTCAATGCTGCCATGCTGTGGTGTGCTGATCAGTGGGAAGAGTCCATACAGTTCAAACACAGCTTTCCCAAGCCTATTTTGTTGGCTGTAGCTGCACTAGAAGATATGCACCTTCCCAGAAACCAGGCTGAGCTCGCTATTCTGTAGTGTCTTGTGTGTTGCTCACTGTAGTCTTCAAACATGACACTAGAAAGCCGTCCTGGGCTCCAGTTCAGGAAAGCACTTAAGCTCATGTGCTTTTGTGTTTAGCTTGAAAGCACATGCTTTACTGAGCATGGACACACGCCAGCATCTGGGGTAGAAAAGGCAGCCAGGAACCCAACCCAGCCTTGCTGACTGCAAGCCTACAGTTCATGTGCTGAGCCCATCTTGGTGGAGGAGCTGCTAAGAGGGTTTGACATTGCAAACTGTGCTCACAGAATTGAGGGCAGAGAAGAAATTCAGGCTGGGGAAAATCTGAGGCCCACATTTAAGGGCTTATTATTTTACCACAGGAGTTACTATTGCACAACAGTTGGTGGGAGTAGAAAGATCTTAAATCAATGAAAATAAGTTATTTTAGAATGAAAAAAAAAAAAAATCCCTGTATTTCTCAAGTTGGGACATGTGCTGCAGTGCTGGAATGAAATAGTCTGGCGAGAGGTTTGCTCTCAAAGAGGAAAATGCAGAAAGAGCTTTAGCGGTGTCTGGTATCATTTTTAATTCAGTTAAGAATGTGACTTCCAGTAGAAGAGAGGGATAAACACACTAGAAAACAACCTACCAGGGAGAAAAATCAGCATTATCAATGTGAGGAGCCAGATGAAGGCTCTCGCTGGTGTTTGTTTATGCTTTTGCCATGAGTATCTAGGCATGAATGTAAACAGTAAAAGAAGTAAAAAAAGGCCAGCCCTAGAACCACACAGCTGGGTTCCAAATATGTCAGCTAATGAGCATAGCGAATCAGCCCTGCACTGCTCGAGCATTCCTCTTCCCAGCTTCCAGCTGTTTCATTCTAGGTCAGCATTTGCAGCGCCTTTCTGGGCTATTGCCAAAGCAGTGTGGTTTTGGCAACCTGGAAAAGACTTGACTGGGGCAAAGGACTTTGGCCAAATGCAATACGGCCCTGGGTGTGTGTACAAGAGACCTTTGTGTTGAAGGTATCCAAGCTCTTGGGTAATTAAGACTGGTAAAAGCTGCCACTTTGGAGGCAATGACGTGAAGTTGAAGCTGCTCCTAAATGTTTTACAAAGCTAAGAATTGTGTTTTAAGAAGAAGAAAGCAGGACAAAGGACGCTGGTTTAACACCCTAACCTGGAGGCTGCAATACTCCCGAATTTCTAGAGCAGAGTTAGACCAACCAGCTCCCCAGAGGCAGCAGCTCATGCATTAAGTTTGGCCACTCCAATGAGAGCTAACCAGCAATTATTTTAATGTTTCAACTATGTTTTCAGGCTTTGTGCAAGAAGAATATAAATTGCAGGTGAGGCCTTGCAGTTACAATCAGAAACCTCTGTTTTTTGACTTAAGGTCGTTTGCTTTTGTGCTGCTTTATTCTGACTGTCCCTAGAAGGCAAATGAGATCTATAACCCTGCACTGAAAGATATTCAGAAGTAAAAGAATGTGAAGCAACTGCAAAGGAACCAGCTCATAGGTATGTAATGCGTTTCTTCTACCAAAGATAAGCAGACAAGGAAGCTGCGGGATTTAATTCAGAAAGGCTTCCAGGTGGGATATTAATTTTGAAGATAAGAGGTTGGAAGACCAATTGAATCTCCCAGTCAACAATACCAGAAGAGCTTTTTATTTCATCTTTTAATCTCCCACTTTTACCCTAGTTAAGGTAAAAACATTAAGTCCTCCATGCTGTAGTGTAAAAGATAACAGGTGATGACAAAAATCTTTGATGAGATACTTGCATCTAGGAAAGGAGCACCTTGAGACCAAGGTCTGGGAGGCACATTGTAGGTTTGGGATCATCCACTCCCTTCTTATCATCTACATGCTGAAATGGTTAGGGCAGGAGAGAAAGGTGACCAGGACAAGCAAAGTGCTCATTTGTCCTCCACTTTGCAGCTGGTGATCAATAGAGACAGGATCAGTTTCCTTCTCTCCACTTTGAATCCCTTTTTTTGACTCCCAGTTCTGCCCTATGGCCTCCCAGAGATCCCATAGGCTGCAGTGAGTGGCTCAAGGAATCATTTTAAGGCGGCCACTACTAGCATTTCCTTCAGCAGATGGATAAGGGAAATTTACTGCTGAGAAGACTTGAGTGGTTCACTGATAGAGATCAAGACCTTCATCACCTTACCTACATGGCATACTCACTTGAGCAGACTGTCCTGAAAATTCACCTTTTTTTTTCTGTCAATATATCAGACAGCTACAAAGCTTACTTAAAGCAGATGATCAATTTTTACATGGTCAGGGAAGATGGTCTATTCTGGAAAGGACTCTAGAGTTGCACAGCAAAGTGACAACTTTAGCTTCAGCATACTACTGCAATGCTTCTGCATCTCTCCTGTTGTCAGATCTGGTCTGCCATACCACATCCAAGTCGTGAGCAAAGTGCTAATTTGGCTGCTGTTGGCCATTTGAACTGCAGAAGACTTTGATGATCTCAGCCTGATTTGGGTGCCTATGGTAGGCTGAAAACCAGAGTGGATGGGTTTGCCTTATCATAGTACAAGAAAATATTCAGGTCTCTATCAAATATTTTTGAACAGTTTCCCTCTACCAAAACATAAAATATTATGTGGACGTTGCCCTCCCTTTTAAATGGGACTCACTGTCAAATATGAAAACAGATCAAGCCAAGGGTTTGTATTCCCTCCTGAGAAAGAGCTCTGCAAAGTGCAAGAATCAAGGGCTTTTCCCAAGGAAAGGCAAAAGCCGTGGGTTGTTCTTACCAGCCAGTCTCTCTGCCAGGGTGAGGGCGTGCACCGAGGGCCGATAGTCGGGCGCGTGCTGTGCTTGCTGGGCTGCCTGCTGGTGCAGGTTGTACATGGCGCTCAGTGAGTTCATGGCATGCAGGGAGTATCCGTTCACCCCATAGTGCTGCATGGCGACATCAACCTGTAAAACAGCAGCCAGATCTTTGGAAGCGCTGATCCCAAACTCATTCCCAACCTTGCAATGCCTGCAGGTTTGGGGACAGGTGCTCCTAGAACACAATTGACACCAATCTGGCTGCCGAACTTAGAGATCAATATCTGTCTGTATCCTTCACACGATATGCAGAAGGGATTTTTAAGCGTTGTTACACACATACCATAATAAAAGAAATCATATTATCATTGCTTTTAATGAACCGACACAGCTCCATCACAGAATCAGCTGAGTGTTTCTTCCTATCACTGTGTACAGCGGGCTGTTCCACAAGCCCTTTGCTAAAATGTCAAACTATGTTTTTTTACCTGAACCTACTCACGTGTAATTTATTTCCACCCATTTCCCTTAAGGTTCTTCATAACAAAATCCAAATGATAGGAGGAAAAAGAAAAAAAGCATATGGTGTAAAGGAAAATAAACCTGTAGCTTAATAGGGCCAAAAATGTTACTGCTAAAGAGGGAGTTAAGGTTTGCAATAAATACTGAAGACTTATAGCTCAACAACAAAGAAATTATTTGAAAATAAACAAATGGCTTTTTTTTCCATGGTGGGCTCTGCATAAACTTCGAGCTGTTTTTCCTAACATGCCATCTATAAAACTGAGCTAACATTGATCCCAAAAGCCGAGTGATGCTACATTCACCCACATTATGAATGACAGAGGGCCTCTGGGATGTCATTCCTGTAGCTCATGAGCTGTCAGAAAGGAAGTTGCGAAACATTTGCCACAAAAGAGAATTTCAAAAAATTCCATTTATACCAGCTGGTCATCATCTGAAAAGTCAGTGTCATGAATGGGCATTGAGAGAAAAAACCTCGTCTCCCTGAGATGAAGGAAAGCAGGCAGGATGTGTAGGCAACCTCTTAGAAAACAGTTCTGATCATTGATCATTGGATCACTGGTGACAGCTAGCTTGACTCCTGCCATTTTAGGAGGAGCATGATGCAGTAAATAGCAATCCTGTTAGGATGGAAAATCATGTGCTGCTCTTTTTCAGCACTGAGGACTTTAACCTATTGAATGTACTGGCAGATGATTTTATTATCAATAGATGATTTTTTGAATAATGCATCTAAGGGATCCTGATACATATTTTGAGGAAAGTGGGGGAAAAAATCAAATCTGTCCTCTATTAACAAATCCAGGCAATTCTGAATTCGTTTTCAAAATATTTCGCTCAAAAGCTTAACCCAAGCTCATTTAAAAAAAAAAAAATAAATAAAAACATCCCCAAAACAAAACAATTGGTTCACCTTATCAAGGTTTTATTCATTCCAATGGGAGAGAAAACCAAAGCTGCTCCGAGCTGAGTCATTGCGACAATGGATGTTTTTTTGATGGTAGGACTGGATGATCTTGGAGGTCTTTTCCAATCTTAATGTCTCTATGATTCTATATTTGGTACAAACGCTGACCTAAACACAAGGATGCAACAGCCCTATGCTAACTGAGCTCAGGGAAGACTTAAGCCATGCCAGAACTGTTTGGTTGTTCTCTAAGTTGAGAGCCTTCCTGTGGCCACCAGAAGACAGGTCCTATCATCTGAGAGGAGAAAGGTCAGACTGGAGCTTGTGGCACATCCTCTACAGAATCCACATTGGGGCTCAATCTGGCCAGGAGATACATGAGAAGCTGAGAGGCTTTGGCTCTCCAGCTCGCAGAAAAGCCTTTTTAATTCTTAATCCCACTGTACATTCAGGGAAGAAAGAACAGAAGGGGAATTTTCCCATATCATGGCACTGCAGTGGTGTGCCTTCCAGCTTCCACTGGAACTGTTGCTCCAGGGAGGTTGCAGGTTATGTGAGCCATAAAGACTGCTGGAAAGGAGATTGTGGTGAGATGGGGGTTAGCCTCTTCTCCCAGGTAGGAACGATAGGACAAGAAAGGCCTCAGGTCGCGCCAGGGGATGTTCAGGTTGGATATTAGGAAACGCTTTAGGAAAGAGTGGTGATGCACTACCACAGGCTGCCCAGGGAGGTGGTTGAGTCACCGTGCCTGGAGGTGTTCAAGGAACATGTAGATGCGGTTCTAAGGAACATGATTTAGTGGGCAGCACTGGCGGTATGTGGACAATTGAACTAGATAATCTTAGATGTTTTTTCCGGCCTTAACGATTCTATGGATCTATATCATACACTTACTGTGTGATATACAATTTGAACTCATAGGCAATGTTAACTGAGATAGAAAACAGCTCCCATTTAACCATCAGCTCCGAGCGCGCTCCAACCTCAATAAATTAAATATTTAAAAGACATCATGCAGCATTTTTTTTAATGGAGAAAGCCATTCATCAAGCCACCGCTGTGTTTCACAAGCTGTCGAATAGTGCTTACACTGGTTAAAATAATCTTTATATTTCATTAAGCAACCAAATAAGCTGATCCCTCCCCACTGGCTGTATAGATGGTTTTAATTTCCAGAATCTGCAAATGCATCTTTTATGTGTCTGGGTGGTTGGAAGGCCCGGGAGGAGGCTGAGAGCAGTCACCTGCATGTTGCATTTTGCCTGATGTTGTAGGAGAAGCTCCCTGCTTCTCTCCTTTTAAGCCCAACATCATCAGCCCAGTCCCAAAAAACTCCTCTGTTATTGCTGCTTAATTTGATGCAAAGCAGTGTGCAAATTTATGACTGGGGATGGGAACTCTGCTATCCTTGAGCACTCCCACTATTTCCTTCCCAACGTTAGCCCCATAAGCCTCAAATTCCCGTGAAGTCATAACACGAGTGGTGTGATTTTTGGAATTAATGTAGCATATAGGGGAAATTTGGCTCTGAACATCAGTATTGTCAAACACAGTGGTGTCATCTGACTTTGGCTTCTCAATTTGTATAAAATTCTTGCAAATCCCCTATTTAACCATTCATAAGGTTGAACAGAGAGGCAAATCATTCTGTCCCGAAACAAGATACAAAGAGGAGAAAACCACCCGCTTCCTTTCCGGGTAAAAACTCCTATTCCTGTTGGCTTGTGTTTCTGTATGCATTGAGTTGAAACAGTCTGAAAAGAAATTTTTAAAATTTGGTATTGAAGTATTCTGTGAAGTGCCTTGTGACAAAACATCTGTATCTTTCCCCTCTAAAGGGAATAATAATAATAATAATAATAATAATAATAATAAATAAGACCTAGAGCTGTACTAATTTCACTCAAGAATTTGGGTTGAGGGACATTTTCTGCTTGCTGCTCTCCTCACTCACTCTCTTGTTCCCCCATCAATATGTCACCAGTCAGTCTCTGGCTTTGCACGCCAGCTGCACATGAGGCATTCAACAAAAATACACAACTGACAAAACTTGTTAGGTCAGAAATGTATCGATTGCTGCAGCCCAAGTGTCACGGTGCTGGCCTCAGAGCTCACGTCAATGCCGCAGAGCCGTCCCCATGCTGAGCTGTGCTGAGTGAGGACATCCACGGCAGCTTGGCTGTAAGAGGAGAGTAATGCCGAACCAGTACAGCTTTTGCTTCTGTGTGTTATCCTGGAATAAATACCTCTTTCTCCTTTCTTCCTCTACATGAACATAACTGGGTCTACAGGGAAGGATTTTCTTCTGTAGTTCATTCTGGCCAGTTTTCCTGGTCAAGAGTGGAAAATGCCAGGGGTGAGATATTTGCCCTTCTCAAGGAAATGACATTGAGTGGGAGAGATTTGAGGTTGGGAGTAAGATGCTTTGCCAGGGCTTTGGGCCAATTTCACTTTTCTCTGCAATTGGCTCCTCCCAATACTGAGCCATCCCAAGCTCAAGAAAGTACTGAGACAAAACTTCAAACCTCCCCACAGCAGGTGAGTTGGAACTGGATGATCTCTGGGGTTCCTTCTAATCTAAGCCATTCTAGGTTTCTAAACTGACAGACATACATGGGATCCTCAGATGCCTTAATGAAGAATGGGGCAATAAAACCTATGAGGCACAGATTGGGGTGGATGCCCCATCCCTGGAGACACCCAAGGTCAGGCTGGATGGGGCTCTGAGCACCTGATGGAGCTGTAGGTGTCCCTGTTCATTGCAGGGGAGTTGGAAGGGTGGCCTTAAAGGGTTCCTTCCAACTCTATAATTCTATGACTCTATGATAAGGAAGACAAAACTTTTCTTGGAGGGGTCAGGAATAGGATTCTGGAGCTATCATTTAGCTGGTGGACACTGTGGGGTGTTCTCATTTCATTACATCTTTCCAAAAATTGGGGAACACTGGAGTGTGTGACGGCTTCTTTATATAGAAAGTAATAAACTGTGCTATACGAGTGACATCTGGATTTTGACAGCTCATTGGTGGAAGTGGGTTTCAACACCATTGCTCATTTATGATGAAAAGAGAAGAGCCAGAGATGTGTGTGAGGTTTGGAAGAGTTCTGCACTGCATCAGATCTGTGCCAGGAAGCAAGATGCTGCTTGGGAATGGGAAAAACACTGGGGAAAATAAAACAAGAAAAAAAAAGTAAAGATATGGAAAAACAACCTGGTGCTTATAGGGGGCCTATGCCTTGTTGTTGGCATTTGGGGTCCTGCAGGTGACAGCAGTACAGGAGCAACCTTGCCATGTAAAAGCAAAGTTGCAGACTCGCAGCCCGGCAAATCTGCTCAGTCGATGCGAATTCCTGCTTGCATTCGCTTTGCCAAGCACGGGAATCTGGTCACTATTAACAGGGGAGAACAGAAAACAGTTTGTGCTGACAGTGTCCCCATTATTCCTGCTGGCAATAAGCCTCATCAAAACCGAAGTCATGACAAAATATTCCCTCCCCCTCCGAGGGCTGCTCTGCTTTATGATTTCACGCTCTGAGTCCTTACTCAGAAACACTTCAAATCAGCAAGATGGATAACAAATCTCTGCCCCTGCGTATCTGACAGCAGAGGGAAAGAGGCTCCATCCATAGGCGGACAGATGTTTTATATGTACTTGGTGCTAAATGAGTTACATGCCTACGAGGTTCTGAACAAATGGTCCTTGCAAGAGGTTTTCTTCAATCTTGTTTTTTTTTATATCCCTAAATCTTTGTATAAAGGTCCAAAATCATGTAAGATAATAACCAGTGCGCCATAAATCAGTTTTGTGCCTCACATGAGGTTGTTCCCTCAGACATTCAGTAATCTCACCTTTGTAGGGGATGAAATATAAATAATTTCCAGTACTGCAACACATCATTTTTTCCCATTCAAACATCAAGTCCGAGACCAACATGCACCATAAAACCACCCTTCCAAGGGGCTGAAATCAAGGAAGTGAGAACAGCTCTCAAAAAATAGAAAAAAAATCAACATTCCCCATTTCTAAAGCACTGGTGATATTTTTACATCTGTTCAAATTCTTGGATTGAAACACCGTTAATTCTAAGCGCAGAGTGAGATCTTAGTTACATCTGGTCTGTCTGGACAAGTCACAGACTAACAAAAGCAAAACTGGACTTACTAGGTTTGTAGGTTTTCAAAGCCAAGCCTGAGAGCATCCTGCTGGGATGGGGAAGTTTTAGGGCTCACAGGACATGGGGATGTGAGCGGCCGAGAGCTGAGCCCGGCTGCAGCAGGAACGCTCATTGGTCACTGTGATTTTTATTTAAGGCTTTTGGGAAATCACTTTCCCCCCTCTCCGGATATCAGCACCAAGTGATTGATTAGACAGATCCTGGCTAAGGAATTTGCAGGGTCCGTGCTTTGCGAAAGCATGCTTTGAAAGGCAGCCTCTCCCGATCAAAAATAAAATATAACAAAATGAGATAAAAAAGAAACAACTTCACTATCCCTATTTTTGAGCCAGGCACGGCTTTTAAGGCTTGTACCCCAGTGATGTGCAGCACAGAGACAAGATTGGGATTGCTAAGCATCACCGTGGTGCTCACAGTGCTTGCAGATCACCTCCCTTGGAGAGATTCAATAAGAGATTCTGTAATTCGTGTTGAAGCAAAAACATTTTCCTGAGTAAATAAGCTCACAATACGAACACCTCTACTTTCAGGATTTCATTCCGCTTCCAGCTCAATCAACAGAAAAAATAAACAAATTAATTAATTAATTAATTAATTAAAATAACATTTTTAGGCAGATTTCTTCTGACGAGCGCTGCGGTGAGAAATGAACTCTGCAGCCCACCTGGCGCTGAGGATGGGAGCACACACAGCCCTGTGCTGTGCCCGTGGATGACAGCATTGCACAGAGCTGGGCTCCAACAGACCGCACCACTCGCACCTCTCAGCCCATCTTTGCCTCCAACCTACCCTGAGCCCAGCTGTGGGGTAACCCTGAGGATGCTGAATTCACCAACAGCTTGAGGTGTTTGACTTGGCTGTTTGTATGAGGGAAAAAAAAGTCCTTTCCCCCTTGCCCCTTCCAAAACAAGCATGTTTCTGGCTCCGTTGTATTTGTATGTGGGTTGTCTGGCTCAGCTCTTCCTCTCACTGTCGTGAAAATGGTTTTGCTCAAGAGGCACCATTTTGTCTGCCTTAAAGTTGGCAATGTTGATTTTCCAAACCTGACAACAAGGGAGACCCAGAGATCCCAAAGTGCCTTCAAGACTCCTGGCAGCACCAGGGGATAAGATGTCCTGGAGGTTCCTACCTATCATGGGGTGAGGGACACACACTGTGTCCCCTCTGCTCTCCCTCCAGGCAGAGAACAGGGACAAGCACCTACCGTCGCTGCTCATCCACTGACCCCTAGGTTCTGGGTGTTAAACTGAGAGCAGATGGCCACTGCACCTTTGTGACATGCAGCAAGTTCGTGCTTCATTGTAGTTTGCCCCATTTGGCACAAAAATGACTTTTCTAGATGCTTTTCCAGCTGCAAGGTTGGCTATAAGGCAAAATGACAGACAAGTCAAATGATGAGGGATGTAGTTTGGTGATAGTGGTGGTGATGGTTTGGCGGTTGGACTAGATGATCTTAGTGGTCTTTTCCAACCTCAATGATTCTGTGATAATAATAATAATAATCCTGAAAGACACCGCCAGCGAGTCACACAATTCTGGGGCATTTTTAATACCTTAGAAGAGTAAGGCAAATGTTTTGAGTTTTCATCCTCTACAAGGATAACAACACTAATATTCCTCCTTCCACTAAAAAAAACCTCTACTTCTACGGCAGGACTTTGCATGGGCTGGAGGGACATGTGTCCCCCTAAAAGCACCGATGTGACTCATCCCTTCCCGTAAGCTCTTGGCTGCACACATGGAGCTGAGCACAGCTGCCAAGGTAAGCGATGCGCTTTGACCACCAGCAGGTGATCTGAGCCCATAGGACAGGCAGAGCAGCTGAACGCCCAAGCACCCTCTTCCCATAAAACACTTTGCAAGTTGTCATCGGGGCGGATTAAAGCAGCGTTCCCCCAAGCAGTGTTTGCTCTGGCTGCGATCTCTCCCTAAGGAGCCGTGCAGCAGCTACCAGGAGGAAACCACGTCTGTGCCGTGGCCCACCCACAGCCCTGGCTGCAAGTGCTGCTCAGCCCCATTCCCACTCCCTCCCTTCTTTGGGGACCTTTCCCTTCCCACGGGCCGTAGCTGTGCTTTGGAACTCATAAAAGAAGGGCCCGATCCCAAACCCAGCGGAGTCAACAGAAATAAGAAATAATCAATCCCAGCAGCTTTTGGGCTGGCAGAGGTTGGAGGCAAAAGGCTATGGATTTTGAGCAATCCTGTTGCACTCTGAATTAATAGTGATACATATATTGCTGCATTTCAGAATTTTCCACGTGCTGCAACAAGCGTGTTTCAATGTGTTATCCCAAAGTAAGGTAATTATCAGTAGCTTTGTAGAATTAGAAAATTCGAGCTTTCCGTGTTCTTAATGTTTTGCACTTAATTCTTTTGTCAGATGAAGCTGTAAGTGTTTCTGTTCTGACACGGGCGTTGGAACTCAGCGCTGAATCTCAGCTGACATCCATCAATGAGCTGGGTTTGAGATGCCTCTGAGAATCCTCTGTCCAAATGTACCTGCAGGCTTAGAACACACTGCTTCAAGCTGAAGCATTTCCCTATCACAGCAATAACCACATCCCGGAGAGCTGCGTCCCACACCCTTCCTGCAGCATCTCTGCTTTGGCAGAGCAGGCAATGGAGATGACACGGAGGAGTGATGCCCTGCTCCTTCTCACTTCCTTTCTTTACGAAGCTCTCTTTCTCAGCAGAACTCCCTCTTTTTAAAGGAGAAATTCACGGCACAAGGATCAAAACCCTCTGTATTCACTCAACTCATGACTACATTGCTTCTCCCTGACCTGCAGGAGCTGCTCTGCTCCTGTGGTGCAGGTGGAAGCAGCAGCAACACAGGGAACATCCCAATTGCCTATTGAGTTATCTTTAAGTTATCAGGAAAAGCTGGAAAGCCTCTCTACCTGCTTCCATTCAACAACTTTGGATACGTGTTTGCATTGAATACATCGGTGAAATTTAATGCAACCTCTCGTCAGTTGTGGGGTAGCGGTGTTGAAGCCGCTCGCAGTCCTTCAGGAATTTTCTGCTCTCTGTTAAGTACCCAAATGGAAAAACTGAGCTTAGAAACACCATGCAAAAGCCAAAGGGCTGTCCCACACGGGGACATGGGACAACCCAGTCTGAGTGAGTTGCCCAGGGCTCAGAAAGGGGATGAAAAGAGGAGGAATGGCTCGGAAAGGTGGGGAAAGGGATGCTAGTGGTCATCCTACAGACACTGCTCAACGACACCCGGAGGATGGCCTCTGCCGGGAGCAGATTTCCCCCGTCATTTGCTTTGTGCTGCCGGGCAGAGGTCTGAGGAGAGAAAAGCCCCTCCAGCTCTGCATTTGGGGGAAGCGGGAGGCGACTGCAAACAAAACTGTTATCCATTAACATCCAATTATCACTTGGTCCAAGCCATTAATTATAAATCAGCCTCCTAATTGGGATAATTAGCTCTCTGCTACTTAATGTAGTATGACTGATGCGTTTGGAAAGAAGGTAATCACTCCATTTGTTTAGGAGAACAAATCCAACTCACACGGTTTAATTTCAGCCTTAACCCCTCCTCATACCCCTTCCCCCCCCCCAGCAACACGAAGCTCTCACCACAGCCCCATTCATTGTCCGGGGTCGCTGGGAGGGGTGCACGCAGCCTCGAGGGGTTGAGGCTGGGGCTGGGTGGGTTAATTGCAAAGAGTTAATTGGAGGGGACGGGGTTGAGTCCCGGTGGGACCCACAGGTGCGACGGTTCCGGAGGAAGAGGGGAGCACAGCAGCCCCCCCTCCCGCGGAGCAGCTTCGCGTTTGATACCCGTTTAAAAGAGAGCGGAAAAAACTTTGCTCCTCGCTAATTTTCTTCTCTTTCTTCTTCCCCCACCCCCATGCCCCACGTCCCCGAGATGTCTCATTAATGCCGGCTGCTCGGCGAGCCGCCGATGGCTGCGGGACATGATTAGATATTTATTACTGTCATTTACATGGAAAACTTGAGCTAACCAAGTGGAACTGGAGGGGGCCGCCGGAGGGGATGGGATGGGGCCGTGAGGGGAAGATTTTTATTTTTTTTTTTTTTTTTCTTCCCCCCGGCGTTGAACACAGCCGGATCCCGACCCGCCGGAGTCCCCTCACAGTGGGATGAGAGCTGCGGGGCTGAGCCCACCGCGCTCCCACGCTTTGGCTGAGCTTTTCGTTTTGGAAGGGGATCGAGCAAGGCCCGCATCCCATAGGGATAAAGCGGATTTTCCCCCTTTGGGCTGTCGGGCGGGTTGAGACCGAGACGATCCCGGAGGATAACGGGGATTTGGGCCGCGATGCGCTGAGCCGGGTCGCTCTAAAGCTGGAAGAGATGCCTCCGAACTGCGCGTCTGCCTGGAAACCAACGGGAACGGCAGCGGAGGAACGCTCAAGGGGTGGGGGGCACAGGGCTCCAGGCGGGGCGCTTCCATGGAAAGGAAAAAAAGGAAAATACAAATAATAATAATAATAATAATAATAATAATAAAAAGGACTGTCGCGGCAAACTTCGGTGTTAAAGCGCATCTCCCTCGAAAAACGGATTTCTCAGAACGTTTTTCCTGGAGCGCTTCGTTTTGCCCGCAGGAAGGAGCCCGTGTCACCCCATCCTCAGGTGGGACCCCCACCCCGGTGAGGTCCCCTCGCCCTCTACGTGTCCCTGTCACGGTGGCCGCGGTCCTGGTGTCCCCGCAGCATATCCGAACGCGGACTTCCCCCCTATCCCCTTCCCCCCCCCTCCCCGAGCCGTTATCCCGTGGCCCGAGGGGCGGCTCTGGCGGAGATGTATTAGATCTCAGGCGGTAAAAATATGCATGCTGCTCCCCGTTTGGTCAGCCCCGTAATGGAGGTGTAAATAGGTTTCGACTGCGGAGCCCTTCATTCATCAACCCAGCCTGACAGCGCGGGGCCGGGATTTATGTACCTCTAAGAGTGAGAGTGGGGAACGGACCCCTCCCCCCCCTCATCCCCAGATCTTTGGGGGCCAGTGCCCAACCTTTTGCCTAACCTTGCGAGGTTTATGGGGGAGGGAGGGTGATTTCCCATAGAAACATATCGTAGCGCTGCGGAGTTTCGACGCTGCCCCTTCTTTGCTTAACTTCAGCGACACCAGGAAGAAACCTCGCGGCCCCCGCACCCCACGCCGGGACGCACCGCTCCGTCCCGGCCCGTTCTCATTCACCGGTGCTTTCCCCGCCCGGCGGCTGCGCCGTTTGTCAAAACATCGTTATGTAAACGGGAGAAAGTTTTTCTCCCCGGATCGTGGCAAACGAAGGATGCGCACTCCCTGCCCGTTCCTCCCAGACTGCCAAAACGCGCACGGCCGTCCCCGACCGCAGCGCGGCCCAGCGCCCAGAGTTGTTGTTTTTTTTTCACTTTTTTCTTTTTTCTTTTCTTTAAGAAAGCACGATACGCTCCGAATAGAGGAAAACAAAAAGAAAATGCGCACCGCGGGCGATGGGACTTGCGCTGCGCTTCCTCTTCTCGCAGTGCGCGCGTACCCGCGAACTCTCCCACGGAGGAACTTCCCTCCATCCCACCCAGCCACCCTCAAACTCTCCTTACTTCCCCCACGGAACCCAGTCGGGTGGCTGTTGGGATCTTACCTGGGGCGGCGGCGAAGCCTCTCCGCCCGCAGTGGGAGCGGGGACACGCGTGGGGAGCGGGCGCGGCGCGGCGCCCCGGCCCGCCCTACTCCATCCGCCCGCGTTTCCTCCGCGCTGCCTCCGCGCCCGGCGGAGCTGCCATCTACCGGGAGGCAGCATTGAAGAAGGATTTTTAAAAGGAGCTTCAGAACGACCCGGGAGCTACCCAGCAGGATTTTCAATGGTCCTCCACCCTGTCAATCAAAACGGGGCTGCTGATAGATCCCCCCCCCTTCTCCCCCCCATACACACACCCCTTGCCTTTCCCCCTCTAACCCCCCCTCTCCAAGACTTCTTACCAGTCGTTTACTCCAAGCCGAGGTGTAAACGCCTAATTAAATCTCTTGGAGCGGAGGGGATGCTGCTAGAGGGAGGAGGGCTGAATCCGGGGCTGGGGGGGCTGATGGGGTCCGTAAGGCATAGGGGAGGGAACCTGTGTCCCCCTCCCTGCTCCCTGCCTAACAGCACGCCCTGAAGTTTTCCTCTCCCCGATAATCTCCCGGCGTTAATCACCGACCTGCTCCCGGCCCCCTCCCGTACCCCTTTTTTGAGACGGGACGGGTGAAAATGGGGACAATGCGAGGAACCCTAGGGCTGGGGGCGGCTCTGCGAGGGCGAGGAGAGGGAAAGCGAAGAAAGAGGACGCGAGAGGGGGCACCTTAATAGGGAAGAGACAACCACTATACCACCCTGATTTATTTTTGTTTTATATGTATATCTATACGGACACCCTAAATATTTTTTCGGGACATAAAAATAGGAAATCCCTCTTTTTCTGTCCTCGGTTTTATTTATTTATTTTTTTATTTTTATTATTTCTTCTCCCATTCTCCCCCCCTCCTTTCCCTTTTCCCTTCCTTCCTTTTTTTTTTTTTTTTTTTTTTTCTTTCCCTTTTCTTTCCTTCTCTGCGGGATCTCCGCAGGTACCCCCGTCCAAGCGGCCGGGCTGGGATCTGGCAGAGCCCACTAGCTGCAGCCGTGACTCTATTTGCTTTTCAGCTTTGCCATGCCTTCGCAGCAGAAAGAGCAGTTTAAAGCCTTTAGAGAGATTGCTAATAGATGCCAGCTCCTTGCCTTTAGATTCTCTCCCAGCCCAGAAGGATTTAGGATGGGATTGGGAGACAAGACGCCATTTCAGGCTCCAAAACACCCTGTTTTAAAATGACTGCGGGTAAGAGGATTAAAACAATAATACCCTTCTCTTCTTGAAGGTTTTTTTTCCTCTCTCCCTCCTATAGAAAAGATTTCTTCTCCCAGAGCAAAACCGTTTAGACAGGAATTAAGGGAACAAGAAAGAATAAGAGGGGGGGAGAGGACCTTTTAATTTGAGCTTGATATTTTGTACAAATTCTGACCATAAAAAGAAAAAAAAGAAAAAAAAGAAAAAAAAAAAAGAGAGAGAACCGGTCTGTCTCAAGGCACCCGAGGCTCCGAGTGCCACTTTCTTGTATTTATTTTTATCGTATATATACTTTTTGCAGAGGTTATGCGGAACCAAGCGATTGTCCCGGCAAAGAGAGGGGTGAGGGGTTTGCGTGGGCAAAATCCATTTAAATCTCTTCCATCTCTCCCAGCCCTTTCTCCCCACGAAGGAGGGGAGCCCTCGCGTTGCCTTTCCCCCAGCCCCGATAATTGATAACCACTCGCTTTTGTCCTACAAACCGATCGGGAGAAACTCGGCTCTTTTATTGCGGTCATCGCTTTTCGAGGGCGTTTTTTTTTTTCGGGGGTCTCGGTCGCTGGTGTTGCGTGGGCATCACCCCGCGAAGCTCACGGGGTGCCTGTTTTGGGGTGACTCTACGCAGAGATCCCCCCCGCCCCCAGCTCATACACCGAATCTTCAAGCAGCGCCATCGTTACCCCGCAAACCACAACGAGTTGAGGCGAGGTGAGCGAGGGGCGAACGGGCGATGCTGCCCCAAATTCGGCCGCTCGCCTGGAAGCTCCCCCCGGCTCCCAAAAGCCCGACCGGCAGCAGATTCTCCCCCCGACCTGTGGCTCGCACGAGCTGCGGCCCCTGGGTGCAAAAACCCGCACGAGCGGCCGTCAAACTTTGAAGCATCCTCCGTTGAATTTAATGGGGAAGGGTCGTCCCGTGTGCCGGGAGGGGTTGGGAGGGATCGAGATCTCCTCGGTCGTTCCCGAATTGCTGCTGGCAGCCCGGGCACGAGAAATCCCGACCCTTCCGACCGCGATGTCACCATTGTCTCGCCTTAAACACGGGAGATTTTGAAATTGCTTCGATGAAAACTCCTCAGTTTTAATTCTCCCACCTTTCCCCCCTCCCTAAGAATTAATAAGAGTTCCTCTCTGTTTTCACAAAATCTTTCTGAGCTTTCTACCGTCGGGCTTTAAACAGACCCGACAAAGAAATAACCTCATTTAATTCAGCGCATCTTCGCAGAAAAGAGAAGCGGTGCGCTCCGCACAGCTCGCCAACGTGTCCTCAGTTCGTCCGCACAACCGACTGAACAAATGCCCCCCCCCAAACACACCCCCAGCCCCAATGTATCGATACGAGTAAGACATCGGGAAATCGGCGCGGCTGTGTGCAAAGGAGACTTTATTCTCCGAAGGCGGGGAGAAACTGGGGGGGGGGAGAGCAGCCCGGCACGGCCCCGACCCCCTCTTTTATCCCCCACCAAACCGGGCTCCCCCTGGGGTCTGAGGACTCGCGGCCGGCAGCGGTCCGATGGCAAAGCTCGGCTTCTAGGGGTGAGAAAGGGCTGCTCTCACCCCTGCCGGTGAAATCATCATCATTAAAAATAATTAAAAAAAAAAAAAAAAGCGAGGGGAGGAAGGGGGGGGGGGGGGGGGGGGAAATCGGGTGATTTTTTTATTCCGCCGAAGTTTTGCTGGGCGGAAGAAGGGGCAATGTAGAAATGCACACATCTGCCACCCCGATTCGGTGGGTGGGGTGGAGGGGCTGTTTGCTCGGCAGCAGAAAGGACGCTTTCCATTGCCGTGACATCAACGATATAATTCTGGCCGGCGGTGGAGATCCGGACACGTCCCTCCACATCCTCTCGAAATGCCATTTTTTATGTCTTCCCGAAGTGAGAGCTGAACTTCAGGTTTGGGTGTAGGCACTGAGAGCCTTCACCTGCATCACAGGACAGACAGCAGAAAACTGCTTTTTTAGGAAGGAAAAAACCCTAAGATTCATGGAACGATCAGAGCGTATTTGTGTTTTCCTCATACATACTGAAGAAAATGTGAAATTTCCGTATGTTGGGTATTTTTCCCCCCTCTCCTCGCACCCCCTAAATATGTAGGGATACGCAATTAAAGAATATCGCCGTGTGTCTGCCCCCAAATCGTGGCTGTTTGCTTCAGAACAACTAAAATCACACCCCAGCTGGTTATGTTTTAAACAGCCAATGCATTAACTCCCTCCTCCTCTCCCTCTTTGTTTTTGAGAATTGTCTCCCACCTATTCGGACAGCGAAGTGCGCAGGGATGAAGGGCGTCAGGGACGAAGTGTGCTGGGAATGGGATGTTTAATTTCAGATCGAATGAAGAGAAATAAAACTCCGTCCTCTGAGGATGGACAAGGGAGAAAAACTGTATTTACGGCAATACAGTGCAGGATGATTTATACTCGCCTCGAATTATAGTGGCAACGAGGTCTTAAGATAGTTACTTAACTAAATCAAGACCACTTCACCGGGTTTTGTGTTGTTTTGTTTTATTTTTTAGGTATGGGGCATCTTTTGGGAGGTTTCAAATGTCCCAGACATTGTCCAGGATTTTGTCCCCGACGCCAACCGCATTCGTGTGAGACCGAAAGGGGATTAACTTGTGAACTTTTAAAAATCAGAACTTAAATGAGAGGCAAATCTAGGCCACAGCTCATTGTGGGAACCGTTTCTTAAGCAATTAAAGCGAGAAGAAATTCCTCGCAGCCTTTTTCCTTAAAGCAGCTTTCTGAAGGATTTAAGGAGGACTAGTGTCCGGTCCATCAAGAAAGATTTAAACTGCACAGTGATATAGAAAATCTCCACTTGCTCTTATTTAAAGGGGCACTATCACCATTTCCATAAGACCCTTGACATTGTTTCTTTAATCTTGTTTATAAACTTAAACAGATTTAAAAAGTTTTTTTCTCTCCCCTGCCTCCTTTTTTTTTTTTTTTCTTCCCCCCGTGAATTCATTGAAAACATACTTGATGCAGCATTTGAAAAGAGACCAAAACAGGCTCACATTTAAGGATTTTCTGTTACTAAAATGTCTCAAGCCACAGCTTGCGACATTTCTCCCTTTGCACTCGGAGGTTTGGAGGAAAGCAAGATTAGGAGGAAGAGGAATTTATATTATTTTTTCCTCCAGGGTCAACTATGCAATAAAAGTTCCCTTTCCCCCACATGAGGAGGACGTGGAGCACCTTTTCCCCCAAACCGACTCCGACCTTTGCTGTTTGCACATTTTCTGTTGGCTGAGAGCAGAACTGCATTCCCCCAAACCTGCAATGCCATTTCTTGTATCCCCTCCCTTCTCTCCCCTTGCCCCACTCCATTTGTGCTCTCTCCTTCACGAGTCCTTTTGCCTCAGCACACACTGGTGCTGTTCCTACCCATATTTAAAGGTCAGAATCTCATACAGTTTCCCCATATCACAGCACTCAATGCGCAGCTTTACAAAATACGTGCTAATCGTATCTAGCAAAACCAGTTGTTCCCCCTTAAGTCTTTAAAAGAAGGAGGGGGGAAAAAAAGAAAACAACACAAAACAAAACAAAAAACAATCGAACACCTTGGAGTCACCAAAGCTTTTGGTGCTTATAGCTAATTAATAGCCCTAATGATATTTTTCCAAGACCATGAATACATTATGTTTGCAATCCAAAAAGGCGTTAGCCCCATTCAAGGGTACTTCAACATCTGCTCATTTAAGGGCAATTAATCATTTTGATATATGGTTTAAAATTGACTGCTTCCAAGGGACTTTTTTTTTTTTTTTTTTTTTTTTTTTTTTGACAAGAATAACAAAGCAATTTGCCAGGAGCCATCTTCTGGACATGTTATTAGCAGAGCCTTCATCTTAAAGAGGGTTTAAAAAAAAAATCCTCAGATTTAGGTACCTGTTTTAAAGGGAACCTAACACCTCCTCTCCCGCTTCCCTGCTCCCACCTCCTCCAGTGCTCCGTCTGCACTTTCATCTCCTGGATGAGAGCTGGAGATCTCTTCCCTCTTAGACCTTGTGTGAGATGCTTGTATCTGGATGGCGGAAGATGTGATTTTATAATATTTTATAATTTTGGGATGGCGAGCTGCATGTCACAGATATGGGGAGTCCTTCTTGGTCTTCTGCTCTTCCTTAATTATGACAGCAACTATCCCCATATAGCCACACGGTTCTATAGGTTGGAGTGTGGATGCTTTGTTTTCCCTCATTGGCTTCATCCAAGGGAATTTCTTTTTGCTACGAACTGCAGTTTGTAACCACCATAAACCATTTCTTAGTTTAGCCCATTTTTAAAAAAATACCTGTAAGGAATCAAATCTACCAAGAGTATTAGGTAAAAACAGCCAAAGAGATCAATTTTTTCAGCCTCTGGTTCCTGGTAAAAGTGTTAGCTGGGAGAATGTAAAGGGGAAGTCTCTCCCGTGCAGGGAATTTAAAGTATAGTTGTGATGGGCAGATCTGCTTACTTATTTATTCTGTGAATCCCAGCTGTGCTCAGAGGTTGCTGCTGGACCAGGCTCTGCTTGAGCCTAGGATGAAGCAGGATGGAGAGCTCCCAGGGCAGGGGGTGTGAGCAGAGAGGTGATGGGAAAAGCAAGGAGCTGGACCAGGCCTGGTGGCAGCACTGGTGTGGAGGTGATGCTCAGGCACACCTTGATGCTGGGGTTGTCCTTCACACGGGGACACCTCACACCCAGGCTGCTCTTTGATTTAAAATGATATTTATAAAGCCTAGAAGAGAAGAAGTGTAGGCAGTTCTGATTTGTTTCCACTGCCACAATGTTGTTGGGTATGAAACACCTCCTTTCTCCTCTGATGATGGGGCCCTATGGACAGTGGACCTCCCCCGGCTGATATAGGGGAAGATGTGGGAATGAGGGACTGGAACCTTCAACCACCACATTGCCAAAAAGACCTTTCCTAGCTGTTTGATTTTGAGATCTTCTGAGGAAGGTGTTTTTCACATATTGGACTTGAGTAACACCAAACCATTCCGGACCCTTCACCTCCATATGCTGCTGAGAATCTGAAAATGCACCATTGTTCAGCCACAGTTGAGGAGCTTGAGCAGAAGCTTGAAGTCACCCTTCCTCTTCTGCTGGAGGAAGAACCAGGGAATCTGCTTTGTCCCTAGTCAAGGGGTGGGCAATGGGGCGGTGTTCTCTGGTGGGCCTGTCTCCCATTGATTAACTTAGGGGGAAAATATCTCCTAGGGCTTTACAAGCATCACACTGTGTGTCCAGTGTGGACAATGTCAGCTCTTGCTGTCTTAGCCTGATCCCAACAGAGAAAGCCCAAGCCCTCCTCTGCAATACCCAGCCATGTAGGCAATTGCCATTTGTTGTCAGAAGATTTGCTCCCTTTGTGAATTATGCCATGCACCCACCTGTATGGCTGTAAGTAATGAAAGCAAAGAAGTTTCTGACCCAACCTCACATCTCTGAAGCCAAAGGAGGGATTTACCATTGTCACTACAGACCCATCCCTTATCTAGCACATCTCAGAACTGGATCTCCCCACCCATCTTATCAGGAAAAAGTCCACTTCTTGGTCTCTTGGCCATCAATGAGATCTCTGCCTATTCTGGCAGCATAGCTGGATGCAGTTTCCTTGGTGTGCATCCAAAGTAATTTATTCAAAAGCGATGGTATTTATCTAGATTTACATCATTTAGCACTAAGTTCGGTCCTTCAGTAACGGATGCTCAAATGCATGACTGCATTTATTTCCTACCTACCTCTGAGCAAAATGATAGATATGTTTCCTGGGGGATAAAATCCATCTCCCAGGCACAAAGCTGGGCTGGCCATGTTTTCTGCAGGAGAAATTTCAAGGACATGAGAGAGCTGGGGAAAGTGATCTCTCCCTTCTAGAGCACAGCATTCATCCCAGTGGCTGCCTCCATGAGTGCCGCTGGGATTGTGGTTCTGATCTGTGTGTCGCATTCTGAATATCTAGAAGAAGCATTCCTATCCAATTTCTCCTATCAGAGACCACTGTAGCCTAGTCCCCATCATGGGGTTGCCTCCATGAGTGCCAGCCCATCATGATGCCAACCCCTTTGCCACCCCATTTCCCAGTGGAGGGCAGAAGAGGGGAAAGGAAAACGAGCCCTATGCAGGTTTGGGAGGTATCTGACATGAAATATGTTAGGTAAACACCTTATTAGAAATGATTTGCCATCCCTCTGCCTCTCTCAGCTGCATATAACTCTATCTCCAGACTATTATAGTATCAAATATATTTTACAAAAGTTTTACCTACAGGTGACTTGCTCTTTATTATTGGATGTAGGCAAAATCAATACTTTAGTAACTAGAAGATAATTTATTTTGCTTTTTGAAACATTTTTCAACAGTGGGAGAGCAGCTAAACCCTGCGAAGCTATGATTAAGAACCGCAAACTCTACCTTCCTTCCCTTCTCTCCCTCCTAACCCATTTATTGACTTAAATAGGTAATTTCCAAACCCAGAACAACATCCCAAATAGCCATTGCTGGAGTGGCTTTCTCTTTTTTATTTATTTATTTTTATTTTTATTTTTCCCTTGCAGACAGATAATTCTTTAAACTTGGGTAATTTCAAGGGGGAATCAACTTAATATAAATGTACCTGTCACTGGTTGAAATAGAAGCAGATTCTGGCCTTTCAATAAGGCCACTTCTGCAGTCCCACACTGGGGAAAAATCAAAAATTGCTGGGAACTGATAATGCATTCCTACAGCGACGCAGCCCTGATGGAGTTCAGTCAGGCCAAATACCCTGCCTGGTTTTATGCGTTTATTTTACCTTCTGATTTGTTTTGAAGGTCATCTGATGCAAAGAGGTTTTGCGAAGAAATGCTTGTTTTTTAAGGAGGTTTGTCCCTAAGTCACACTGCCCTGCTGCCTGCTGAGCACGGTGGCTGCAGCCCATAGGGCTCAACCACTGAATTAATCTCAGAGAGATGGAATATCTGTGTGGTCACTGTAAGGTCAGCCAGCTCAGTAGGGTCCTGTCCCCATCCCGTGTTCCAGCAGTGGGAATGAGATACCAGCTTCACGGAGCTTCCTATGTCTACAATGATCTGTGCTTCCCAGTTCATGAGTTGCTGTCACAGGGGAAAACACAGACTATTTCTCCTAAGAAGAACTGGAGAGGTGGGTCTCATTCAGGAGTTCTCTCTGAATTCGGAGATTGGCAATTTTTTTTTAAGTGTTGCAAAATCTATATTCACGAGTCAAGAAAAATAAAATCGGACCAGAACATATTGAGAGATAAGATTGCAAAGCAGCCATCTGAAGAGTGAGGCAGATTGAAGTGTTGTGAATGTGTATAAAACCTCAGGTTTTTGGAGGACTGCCTGCAAATGTGCCTTTGCTTGGGTAGCCCAATTCAGGAGCATTGAAGATGCACAGCGCAGAGCTTGATGTGGACATGAAAGGATGTTGTTACATGGGGTTTTTCTGCTCCTTCTCTATCACTTAAGACTAAAGGCAGAGCTGATTCAGGACCTGGTGCTGGATGGTGCAGTCAGATACTGTATGGGCATGTGCCCAGGTGGAAGCATCTCCCAGAGGTGGGAAGGCTGAAGGTCACCATTCAGCACCAAGTCCAATTTCCTCCTCGTTGCCCAAGCCTCACCTTTCCCCCACTCTTCTAGATGTAAGAACCTTTCCAACCTAAGCCATTCCATGATTCTCTTGTCAACTGGTGCCGAATTTTCCTTGTTTTGGGAGGAAAGCTCGTGGGGAGGCTGGGAGGTGGCATTTAGGCTGTCTCACAGCACGCACTCTGCAGTTCACTGTTCCCACCAGGTCTGGCCATCTTGCATGCATGACATGTCCAGCAACGTTTGTGTCAGGGGGTTTAAACTTTAGATCTGTGTGACCAAGGAATTCCCAATTCTGCTGCATGTGTTCCCCTGTCTCTCCCGCTCCCCCCGTCTTTCTCTTGGCTGTGAAACAGCACAAGGAGACTCTTTGTATGCTCCTAATCCTGAAGCAACACAGCTTTAGCAACATCCAGGGATAAAAGCACCATCAAACCACAACTTTATGGGGGCAAATCTCCTCTAATCCCTCGCTTTAGCTAAACAAAGCTTCTTGCCCTAATCCGCTATCGCTTTAAAAAAAAAAAAAAGCTCAGATTTTGTTTTTAGTAAGAAGATGATCCAAAGGACTAATTTTAAGAGAGACTAACCAACTCTGACAGCTTTTAAAATAGACGACAAGAAAATAGATGCAAACTTCCCTCTCAATTCAAGGGTTTTCAGGCTATGCAATACGAAAAATATCCAGGGTTTAACTGCTTTCCTTTAAGCTCACTCTTATTGTATTAAATGCTCTGACCAACTCAGATTCAAATCACCAGGCCTAAATGCCATTTGATCTTTAAAAAGAGAGTTAAAAAGTGTGCATATTATTCCCAGGAAGGCAGTCCAAGGAAAATCAATTATCATAAACAAGGATTATATTACACACACAGTCAATATCGAAAAACAAATATGATGCTGATAGTAGGCTGTGGAAGTGGCTCACATCTGGAGCCCCTTTGACTGCAATAAAGACAGTTCCTTATTAATTTAAGGGTGTGTGTGAGTAATGTAGTAGCTAGTAGTAACTGAGCTCTTGAGCGGTCAGACCAAGCCTTGACTCTAAAGCTGAAGCAAATCTTGACTTTTTCTACTTTTTTTTGCTTCTGCAGGAGATAGGAAAAGAGTTAAAACTTGGCTTGGGGTTTTGGGGTCTGTATGTAGCTTAGAATTTCTTGGTTTCACATGTGGGAAAATGCTGGGCTGAGGAAGCAACAGGGAACAGCTGCAAGGGTGCTGCGGGAAACCCATTGATTTCTTCCTCTGGTTTATGTCTCTATAATTCTCAGGTTAGGGGTTTTGGGTTTCCTTCAGTGTCTGGTCTGGCACTCAGCAACCTGGAGGAAGAAGAAAGAACAACTCTAGGAACACTGAGGGTGTTATGGTATCATTGTTTTGTCTTTACACCTGCTTTACACCAGAGGAACAGGTCAAATAACACCCAGCTTTTCATCATATCCAATACAGCCTGAACACCTTGCTGATGTCAGAAGAAAGGAGACATTGCCATGGCTTTCCCCTTCTGCACACCTTGGCCGGTAGGGAAGGATGTGTGGATGCTCACCCACCTGCTCCATGCTCTAGTTCCACCTCAGAGCACCAATGGGACCTTTTCTGATCATAGAGCCTATATTCATGTCCCCATGGGAATTCCATTGCTTTGTAGTGTGGTTTGGTGAAAGTCTCTCTGGGAAGTCAGAATTATCCACAATAATTTTGGTGTTGTGACATCAAAGGACACGAGTAAATGATGCATATAGCGTGAATGGGGAATGGGATGGAACTGTGGCTGTGGGAATATGCTGACATAACATAAAAGCAAAAGATGAATAAAGCGGGGGAACTCCCCCTCATGTGGCAAACTTGCTGAAATGTGTCGCTTTTGATACCCAGCGCCCCAAGAAAATCCATGCAGATTCTTTGGATATTTTCCTGTTCTGAAAGGTTGCTGAGAACAGCATGTTCTCGCCACGTGTTGGCTGATCACTGTCAGATGGGGAGTGATCCTGCCTTCATGAGCTCAGAGCATCCCTACGGACTCAGCTCCCAGGATCGTCATCACCTTTGAGCAAACCAGCTGATGATCTCCAAGATGCTCTACCTCCTACATGGTGCCATGTTGGTGCCCATCAGATGCCCCTGGCCCACTCCATATCTGCAAGGAGGAGCAAGAACCCAAAGTGCCTGAGCATAGGAGCTTTGTCCTTGACCAAAGAGACGTGTATAATCTTTGCTAAGCTCCCCCAGGACAACCAGCTTTTCTCTGCTGAGCCGCACAGAAAGGGCCCTTTTGATGTCTGCCCGGCGTGTTTGCGTGCTGATGGCGAATGAAATTGGTAAACACCATTTCTCAACGAAAATCTCCAAAGTTCATATCCTTTCAGCCTGAAAGTTTCCCTTTCTCATTGACCTGTGCCCAGAAATGACTCCTGATTTGAATAGTAAATAGTAGCCGTCTTTCCCTCCGCTGCTAAGCTGTTTTCTTTTCTTTCTCCCAAAGAGAGGTGATATCTTTTCATGATGATCTTCAGAGCAGCCATGCTGCTGTGGAGGGGAAGGGGAAGATGATGGAGATGGCCCATGGTGGATGCCCCCAACCTGGCTTTTGCAAAGAGACTTTGACTGCCCTGCTTTTTCCCTGTGCAGAGCTGGACAGCAATGATTTTCCACTGGTAACAACGTGTCATGGCACAGGGCTGAGTTTTTTTGGAGGCAGACATTGGTTTGACTGACACAGAGGGTGAACATCCAGTGATGGCTGATTTTGCGGCATCTCGTGTCACCTGCTGATAATTTGGAATAGAGAAACCCCAGTGGAGGAAAAGGATGCTCTGTTCAACACTTCCAACATCAGATTATCTACCTTGGAGCAAACAAATACAGTGCATCCCAATGCACCCCTTTGCATCCCATTGCATCCCATCCCATCGCATCTCATTGCATCCTGTTGCCCATGTGCAGAGCAGGGATGAGCTGCTGGGTCACAGCAAACACCCAAAAATCATTTCCAGAAGATAGAATCAGTTGGAATTAAGCTTATGGAATGCAATAATTGGATTATTTTTGCAAAATATTTTCTCTCCCTGTTGGCCTTTGGGCAAGATATGATTGTCATATGGCTATGGGCTTCGGCTTTCTCAAAATGACTGTAGGAAGTTGGTGGTCATAAGGGGCTCAGAAGAGCTCAGCTCAGAGTTGTGGAGGTAATGGGATGTTTTCTGTCCCTCTAACAGAGCAGCCTGGGAATGTTTCCACAGGTCACTGGTGCTTTGCCTTTTCAGTGCTCTTCCACTGGAGTTGGACAATAGGGAAAGTGCCTTCATTTGCTTTTGTGCTAATGAAGTCAAACAAGCATCAGGGAACTTGCAGTGGGGCTTGCTCTTACGGGTTTGATCTTTACTAAAAAAAAAAAAAAAAAAAGGGATATTTCTTTGGGTAAAGCATCTGTTGGCTGAGGGCATCTCGTTCACTTTCAAAAGCAGAGCAGTGACTGGGAGTAAAGGAATTTGTCCCTAGATTTAGATTCGACCCTACATTATTTCCCCATTTTTGGGATGCAGCAATACACAGCGTGAGCTCCTTGCTTGCACTATTTTCTGAAACAGAAGTTGTCAAATCCTAAAGCCTGGACAGTAGTCCCATGTGCCCTCCTCTCTCAGATCTCCAGGTCTAGAAGCCTAGTGATGGTACAGGACTTTCAGTTTTGACATTTAATCAAACCTCAGGATGGGACCTACGTAGCATTTTAATAGCCTGAAAACCAGGCTTTGTGAGATTATAAGCTCCACTCCTTTGTTGTCTGTATACGTAGCTGAAATCTACAGGGTTCGCTGTATTACCACTGCTGTGATACAGCTTCTATTTTTTACCCAAACAAAATGACAGGACACAGAGTTTCAGCCCCAGGTTTCAGATCCCAGAGCATCCAGCTCTCTTCTGCAGGGCTTTCTACTTCCTATTGCCTTTCTTAATATTTGATGTGAATATCTCATAAAAACCCTGCAAAAAGCAAGCCAGCAGCAAACCCAAACACATCTCCATTGCAGCAAATGCTGGAAGAAATAAATTGAGCTGAAAAATCCCTGTCTTGTTTTTTTGTTATATTTCTTTCTCTTGGATAAGGCAGTGGAAGGAGGAAAAATTAAAATCCCTTGGTTGCAAAAATGCCTTCAGTCAAGTTCTCTCTCTTACTGACAGCTCAGTTCCAGCTACAGGAGTCTTAATGATATTTTGGCCATAATGCCAAGAGAAGCAAGAAAGCCCCTTCAGACACTTGGAGCTTTCACCTGACTGGAGCAGTAAGTAGACAGCTGAAATGTATCTTTGAACTCAAGCAGGGGAAAAAATAGTTTGCAGTGGCATCCCTCCTTCCCGTGTCTAGATGTGTAGATGCAGCAGGCACCATTTGAGGCTGTCCCCTGCAAAGTGGTTGGGATGAGAGGATGTAATCACCCTGCAAGCTTGGTGCTAGATCAGGAGGGCTTGTTCTTCTTTGCCTGGTCTGGAGGTGTGTTGTCAGGATGTGGTCATCAGCAAGATGTGTTTCTACGGACCCCCATGGATTGGAAGTAGTTGGATGTCTCATCAACAGCAATCAGTGCTGGTGCCACCAGATGCCTGTCTTGTGGGCTGTGACACCTTATGGGCTGAAATGTCAGAGGTCTGTATCGAATGGAGGTTGAACTAGGGGAAAAGGATCTGCTTTCCTCTTAACTATGGGTGTCCTAGAGAATTCAGCACTCCACTGGTCCAGGTGGGCTGGTATGCTTTCACCAGCCTTGCTAAGCCCTCAGTAGTTATGTACAGCAAACATCTGGGGAATGACCTGAAGAATGACCCAGGATCTGTCCCAGTGTTAGAGATGTATACTCCTTTTTTCTGCTGCTGACACCAAACCTCCAGTCTGCTTCTAATGGTAATCCTATTTTTGCAGCAACCCTACGGTGATACAGCATTGTCCTCATGGGTCTCCAGCTTTCAATGGACAGAGGTAAAGTGATATCACTGTAGAGACCACATATCCCTCTGTTTCTCTGCCCTAACAGCATATCAGAGAAATCCCTTCCTTTGCCCATCTCTTCCTTGTGTCCTCCGTGGGGACACCCACAGGCTATTAGCCCATCTGTAGAGGCAAAGCCCCAGTCCAAGGAGAGTTGTGTTCTGCTCCCAAGGCTTTGCTTGCTCAGTGAAAGGCATTTGGGAAAAACAAAATAAAACAAAACAAACAAACAAACAAAAAAAACAACAGAATCTTTTACCCCTTAATCAAAGTCTTAATCCATATGTTTTATTTGTCTTTAAACCCCAGCTGGAACCGTTTGCATCCCTTTCCCAACTATTGCCTGATCCCAAGTAATAAGCACTAATGTTTGAGCTTCAAAAATCACTTGCAATGTTGCAGCCTGGTAAAGCCATCTGGCTGAAATCTGTCAGGATTTATTTTCCATTGAAAGTTTCTCTCTGGGCAGCTCTGATGCTGTCTTTCGTTATCACGGAGAGATGATCATATTAAACTAATTACAGGGAATAGCTGGTGACAAATTCCTCTTTCAACTGCAATCTTTTTTTAAAATCAGAACTAAGGTCATTCTCCAAGACTCTGACTTTGGAAACTCCCTGGCAGCAGTTGTTAGCTAGGTTAAAATATTTACAAATGTGTATATTGTCTTTTGCTCCCACTTCGAATGAAAAAGCAGGGATTTGTTATCTAGGGTCAAATTCCCCATCATTTTATAGGTACCAAGTATTGTTCCTGTGTACTTCCTCCACCATGAGGGGTAGGTGAAAAGGGCTTTCAAACAAGTCAGGTTTTTGGCTTTTTTTTTAGTGTAATTAACAGAATTGTCCCTACACTGCTCAGAGAATCTCCTCACCATGCAGTTTGTTTCCCTGCAGTGAATGGCAGATGGGCTGGAAGGAGTCACTGAGATGTGGGAGGGATGGCTTCATACTTGAAAAATCATTTTTCTGTGATATGATGCAATGTAATGTTTGAGCTTACTGCTACGTCCCTAGGATGTCACTTGGTACAACTGCCTCCATGCATGAGAACAGGAGCAACTGGAGTCCTTCCCTTAGGGCTTACACAAATACACTATATTTAATAAGAGTTAATCCTTTTAACACAGTTGCTGGCCTTGCCTTTTGAAATTGGATTAAGATTGATGCACTATAAAGAGTTTTTAATGCCAATGAATTCAACCTGTTCTAGAAAATGGAAGTTGTAAACATGGTACGGATGCTAAGATCATCCTGGCCCTAGGAGATGGCCTTGAGAAGAGCCTTTGTCACACCTCTTGCTCAGCAGGACCCAAAGGCAAATCTGCAGATGTGAGTGGGGCTATCAGGAGTTTAGCTGGTTCTCTGCCATCCTCAGAGGCATAATTCAGTGGGCGTGAAAACTCAGCTTGTGAAAGTGTCCTGAAGAGGAAAAATACCAGCACCAAGTGATTGGAGAAGTCAAGCTCAGATGCAGCCTTGAGACTGAGTAAAACTGTTGTATATCCAAATTGTTATAGGAAAGAAATTGTAAGCATCACTAATGAGTTGGGCACCCAGTGCTGAGGTGCTGATGGGCAGCTGGAAATTGGCTACCTTCATGCCATTTCTAATGTCCTTTACTTTTCAAAGTACTAAGGGAAGGGACATGTTTGTTTAGCCTTCTCTGTTTTGCCACATTGTTTGTAGTATGAAGCCATATAGTTAAAATTGGGATATCCCACCCTATTGATAGGCATGGACAATCCCAGATCCTTTCCCCCTCCATGGCAGAGGCACATCACTGACACAAACGGCTGCATTTCTGCAGTGGCATTTGGATGCGTGCGGGGGGGGGAAAGGAGCAAACAGACCCAGGGAACTCCAGCTTGACATAAAAAACAACGTGATGGATTGTCCACAGTGGCCATTGGCTCATGTGGCTGCAGGACAAGAGGAAAAAAAAAAGCAAGCAGGAAGGAAAAAAAAAAAAACAGGACAAGCAATCTGCAACCAGCCTAGGAAGATTACTGCCATAAAAGCAATGCTGGAAGGGGCTAGTTATCAAGTGGAAAACAAGAAAGTACAACTAGCTCCCCAGTCACCAGATTTAGGGGACTCTGGTTGGAAGGTTCATACTCCTGTGGGCCATTAGGGCAGAAACAGAAATGGATGCAGTAATCCAAAACATATTGAGTCTCTGGGTTACCATGAAATATAATGCAGGGAGAAATGAATTATTTTCCAAGGGAAGCTGTAGAAAGCACATATATAGATTTTTTTTTTATTGGAACTGTGTTATCAACAGTCTCTCTTAATAGTCAAAAACAGCTTCTTACGTTTTTTATAGAGTTTTAAAGATCCCTCTGGACATGTCTGGAGGGGCGGGATGGGGGGAGCTGCAGGTGGAGGAGGCAGTGGGGGAAGAGAACAAGGGAGGTGGATGCTGCCAGAGTGAATGTGGGCTGGTTTCCTTGGACTGTCACAGCATTTGGGCACGGTGTTGCGTTACATTTTGTCTTGCTCCTTGTGCAGACAAACACCATGTTTTGTTTCAGTTATATGTGGAGCCTGCTTGAGCTGGATGATCTCCTTCACAAAAGGGTTAAACAGAATTTCTACAAAAATATATATAAGAGTCAAAAGTATGCCTCCACTGATTTGATGCTATTTCTATGCAACCTAGAGTAAAGGTGGTAAAAGGAAACGAGAGAGCAAGCTCCTCCTTGTATTGAAGGTTCAGAGTCATCTCCTTGCCTCTTCCCTTAAAAGACAAACAACCAGCTGAAACTATTGAAAGAGACAATGGCCTTGTAAGTTATGCCAGGGGAGATTCAGATTTGACATCAGGAAAGATTTATTCTCTAAAAGAGCAGTGATGCAGGGCACAGCTGCCCAGAAAGGTGGTGGGGTCACTGTCCCCAGAGGTGTTCCAGAACCTTGGGGATGTGGCACTGAGGGATGTGGTCAGGCGTGGTGGGGTGGGACTGTACTGGATGATGTTACACATCTTTTCCAACCTTAATGGTTCTATGATTCTATAAAATCAGCTGTGGTCCTCTCAGGCAATGGGTCTGCATGGTGCCTCTTTGGGGGTGAGCTGGATCAGTACAAGGACTCAGATGAGGAATCATGGCATGGAATGGCACAGAGATCTTGCTGTTGTGATTTTTATTCCTGCATCCTGGAAACATGCAAACATCTATGATTTCCTTTCACGTTTCACAGAACAAGGAGGTTTCTGGCAAACAATGTCATGAACAGCAATAGGTGCTTTAATGTCTGAAGACACAGAAGATGAATATTGACCCATCTCTATTCTTTAAAGAATCTCATGAAATCACTCTCGTGACATTGATGGGACTTTAAATGTTTGGGATTGAAAACATTAAGGAAAATCTAGGTTTTGATCTTTTTTTCCATGCACAAAGATCAGTTTTAGGCTTTAATGTCTTCTAATATTAACAACTTGTGCTTTTTAACAGCCATACAGAGAAAAGCCTATTGCAGCTCAACATACCCATCTTCACTTCCCTGCCCAAAATGTGTCCCCAGACTTCAGCCACAGCAGTAAACATCCCAGGTCCCAGCTTGACAGCCAGCCTGCAGCCCGTTGGAACGTGTGGGATGTGATCTTGGCAGTGTGACCAACTGAATGGGCAGCGTCTTCCTCAAGGGCTCCTCCAGCCCTTGGGTATCCCAAGGAACAGAAATCCCAATGTGGCACGTGCTGGAATTTCTTTCTTTCTGTGCCAGGTTCCAAGTCTTGTGGGAGCATTTAGGGTTTGCAGTGGGGGGAGATTGGCACAGATTTATATGCCAGGCTTGTCTCCAGCCCTGACTCTGTTGTTCTGCCTGAGCTTCCTTCACTTAGAGCTCTTTGTTACAAAATGTAATGGTTATCGCCCTAGGAGCTGTTTCCAATTGCTCATGACCACGTAAGAAACAATTAGGCAAAGCATATTTTTGTTTATATCCTCACTGCCTCCTTTCCTGGGAGAGATTTAGCAATCCCTGCCTGCTGGGTTGTTAAAACACTGCTCTTGGAGACAGGTTCTGAAGAGACCTGAAGAGGTGTATCATGGTTACGGCCCTCCAGGCTGGGCTGGGGCTGCAGGAAGAAAGGTAAGGGTTAAAAAACAATTCTAATTGACAGAAGGAATGGAAATTGAAATAATTTCTTTTTTAATTTGTGTCAGACAGGTTTCTGATGCCATCCTAAGGGTAGTTTTCAGATGGACCTCACCTACTGAATGGCTGAACATACGTTGGGCAATTGAAAATATACAAGATGCTGAAATTCATATGTAAGTACCTGTGGTTGATCAGCCAGAGCCAGCTGGCTGAGGATCCAGGCAAGGGGTGGCAAATGATGGAGGTGTGGGAGGAAGCAGATGCAGTGCTGGTCTGTGGCTGCAGGTGATGCCTAAGGAAGTTCTTGCCTTGGGTTGTCCTTGCCAAGCTGGGCTGAAGGCTGGATACAGCAAATTGTATCTGGATATGGGCCCCTGAGCAGGTCCTGCATGTGTTGTGGGGGTACAGAAACGGGTGGAGAGAGAGGAGGTGTCCTGCTGCTTCTCTTACTGCTCTGAGGGATGCTGATGGGGGATGTGGGCTGCCCTGGGTGTTGTTTCACTTGGAAAGGGGTTCTTTTGAGTTGAATATCCAGCATGAAAGTTTGTCAGTCAGGTCCTGAACCTGGTTGGAGCAAAGCCAAGGGAGATTCCAAAGGGGAGAGACGCTGCTGAAAGGGACAGAGTGTCATCTGAAATGAGGAGAAAACGGAGAAAGCCCCAGGAGAATTTCTTTGTGGAGATTTCAATCCCTGACAACAGCTCTCTCCTGAGTAGTGTCAGGTTGGCAGAATTTTGTGCTGATAAACACTGGGACAGCATGAAGGGCAGTGGGACACTGGAGCCTGCCTGAGTGCAAGGAGGGCTCCATGTGAGGCTTCTGAGCACACGATCCCTGTGCTGCTCCATGATGGGGCTTCCCAGCAAGAAACTGCTGTCTGATGGGTTACAGGGATTGCAAGCTTGAACTGATGGGGCTGATCGCTTCATCCTGCTTCTGGTGCGGGATTAATCTCCACTGGACGTTACTATATGGTCTGCCTTCTTCCAAATGGCTCAAATAATGGGGCTGCTGCTCCCACTAACTGGGATGAGGACACTCCATCTATTAGACATGTAGCTGTGTTTGCCCATAAACAGACCCTGGTTGTAAACACAAAAAACAGCCAAGAGCAGGCAATGCCAGCAGTGAAATACTCCTGCTATCCGCAGGCAGACACACTGCAGCCCCTGTGCCCCCATTAGGCAGGGCAGGCCCCTTCATCAGCTTAACGAGCCCAGCAATCTGCATGCAAACAAGGGTGGGGGGAAGCATTCATCACGGCAGAAAAGGGCTTGGAGATGCTCACGGCACATGGCTTATCCTTGGGAAATTGTAGCCTGAGGATAACATAGTATTCGGACCTTCATCTGGCAGAGGGAATAAACTGGGAGCTGCCTTCCTCAGTCATTTCAAATAAATCTCAGTTACTGATACAAAAGGCTCTCAGGGGGTCATTGATAAACCTCAGTGTGAAACCCAAACAGCACAGCTACCTCCTGGTGAGGAAGGAGCAGGTTTAGAATGGGTTAATTAGAAAGATAATGAGCTAACAAGGCTTCATTTCTGTTCAGTGGCTCAATGAGGAATTCATTAGGAAGGCTTAATCTAACTGAACAATCCCACGGTTTAGAGAGATTGCCCATTGATTGCCAGCCCGAACTGTTTATTTACAGGTTTTTGCTGGCTGAGAGGTCTCATTCCTTTATTTCTAAGGCCGCTTGGATGTGCCATAACGGTCCTCCCCCCCCCAAAAAAAAAGCAGGAGCAATAAAATTCTGGCATTAGAGACAGATGGGAAGGAAAAAAAAGATCGATGCTCCCAGCAACACTAACCATCTAATTTCAATGTCCTCCCAGCTGAGGGTGAGACCAAGGGAGTTTATATATAAGCTTTGGGTGCTGTGGTGAAGAGAGGAGAAATGAAATGTTAGGAGAGAAAAAACAACAGAGTGCAACTGGAGTCAGTGTCAGTCCTCCATGGTCTCGTCTTCATGTTTTTACAAACTGCATCAGTGCTAAGTCGTGCTGTGTCAAAGTCCCAGGAAGATTTCCTAGGTGGGATTTCAGCCTCTGGTAGTACTTCTCTCCTGAGAATTGGCAACATTTCCAGCCAAAGCCTCTGTTGCATCAGGGATGATACAGCTGTGCTTCACAGTGGTTATGCTTAGGCCCACTGTTATGCTGCATTCTTGCTTTTGTTTTTTTCTCATTAGGAAGTGGAGCTGTGTGGTCAGCTTCTCAAGATGAAACTAATGTGGTTCATGTCCAGGAGTCAGAACATACAGACACATGGCTGCAAAACTGTGACTTTATTCATGTCTTCATCCACACATCCAATATGTACTTTCTGGGAGAAGTGCTGTCCTGGACAATGGGGTAGGCTCTCTGTAGAGATGCTACCACTGATAAGGCCATCTGCTATTGTCAGAAAAGTGGTGAGGATGATGAGAGCAGATCTGAGCAAGGCTGAGGGCTGCAGGCTTTCCAGGAGCTGCTGCTCATCTTCCAGTGATGTAAAAGCAAGGAAAGCCAGAGTGCCTTTAAATAAACATCTCAGGTCTTTGTAGCCACTCTGCGCTCTGTGAACACGACCATAGATCACAGCCATTACAACTGCACCAGCCAGTGAGGCTGGTGGTAATTTTTAGATGGAATATGTTAGACTCACATTATATTTGCAGAGGTCTTTGCTAGATTAGTAGCCTTTAAAAAAAGAAAAATCTATCTTAGAGCCACATTAAGTACAGGCCACAGTGTATTAACTGACAAAACCCAAATTGTTCTTTAATATTCCTAAAGCTGGTGTTAAGCACAATAAGGACAATTTTCACTTTCAATAAGAATCTGACCCTGCCTTTGCCCTCTGCCCTGACCTGAGTCTTTCTCTACAACCATGAGGGACCATGTGGAGTTGTTCTGTGCTCCCTTGAAATGATGATAATTAAAAAGCATTTACTTTCAGATTATTATTACTTTTTTTCCATCTGATTATCTCTCTGCCTTTGGTCTCTCTCCTCTCCTGGGTGTGCAACTGGATTTCCTTTTTGTTTTTTTTTTCCCCTGCTTCATCACTGAATTCCTCTATTCTTCTGTTGAATCACAGCACTCAGAAGTCCGAATTATATTTATCACTATGTTGCTCTTGCTGGGGTTTGTTTATGGGCAAGAGAACTGATGTGTTTGCTGGATGAATGCACAGTACTGGTTGCCTTTTGCCACAGTTTCCCATGCTGTAAACTCTGAATAGCAATACTTCTGTGGAGTTTTACTGAATAACATTAACTATAACTCAATAATGAGGAATATATTAGAACTTGGAAAACAAACAAACAAACAAACAAAAAAAACAGAATAAGCAGCAGCATTTTCCATCCATGCAACGTGTTCTTAAAAGGAGGAGCTTGGTATGTCTTTGCTGCCTGCACCTGGATATTTATGTGGTTATCCCCAGTGCCCCTTTGCCATTTGCAAGGGAGATGAGACCTCATGCTCTGGGGTTTAAACTGATCTCCAGGTGTTAGGACAGTTCCGTGTGGTCACGGATCATTTGCCATCATGCACCATTATGGCACCTTCTGCTGAAGTCACTGGTGCTGGTTCCTGGCTGAGGTCAGAGATGCAATAAGGATTATGGCAGCTTCTGGCTACCCAAACTTGCGATGAAAAAGGAAATGTTTGCAAACACAAGCACCATCAGTCTCATATCAGTGTTTAATGAAACCTCCAGCACTGTCTTGGTTTGAGAAGCCAACATCTTCCCCTCTGCCTGCATCTCTGCCTGCCTTGCTGAGCACCAGGGCACTGCTGTTATCCCAGTGGCCAAAACAATACGGCTTAAACATGCTCTTCTCCTTTCCTTCCTTCCTTCGTTCCTTCCTTCCTTCGTTCCTTCCTTGTTCGTTCGTTCCTTCCTTCCTTCCTTCCTTCCTTCCTTCCTTCCTTCCTTCCTTCCTTTCTTCCTTCCTTCTTTCTTTCTTTCTTCCTTTCCTTTCTTTCTTTCTTTCTTTCTTTCTTTCTTTCTTGGACAGATTTCAGCCTGGATCAATCGGCTGAGCAGCATGGGGGGTGGAGTACAGAAACTTCTTAAGCCACGCTGAGGACTGGATTTAGAGCCACCGAGGAAATCAGGGCAATTCACTGCCCACAGTGACTGCTGCCAATGTGTTTTACAATTTTGGTGCTGCAACATAAAATCAGTGCTGGGTTGGTTTTTATTTTCCTTGATCAGAGGACTGGGTAAAACTGTACTGGTGCAACATTGCAAAATATTTATTAGCTCAGAGAGAAGTGTGGGAAGAATTGTTGAGAGTAGGACTGATGTTGCTAACTTGCAGCTTTTTGGCTGTGGTTGCAGGTACCTGCTCTAGCAGAGAAATAGTTTTGGGGGGTGGAAAGAGAAAATCGTATTGTCTCTGTGTTTCCCATGCATTGTTCCCTATGAAAGCATCTCCCTGCAACCTTTACCTTCTGTTCAGACGGCCCCAGCCTGCAAAGAGAGAATGGCAGATTTGTGCTTTCTAAGCTCCAGATGGGGCTCCTTTCTTCTTCCTCTGTAAGTTAATGGTGTCTTGCTGAGACCAACTGGGCATGTAAAGATTTGGGCAAAACTCACAGCAGTGGTCTCATAACCTCAAGGCTTCCCAGCCTCATCCTAACTTGACGGCCAGTCCCCAGCGGAGCTCGCCTGTGGCTCTGATGTGATGCCAAAGAGATGGGGAAGGTTATGTTGATTACATCTGTTTACCAATGGTTAAATAAATTAAAAGCCCATTGTAGACCACCAGCAGGCGAAGGTCCCTGTACAACTAAGTGGCCTGATAGGGCTTCTCTGCTTATAATTTCTTTGATTCTCTGAGCTAAGCCATCAGATCCCTATTTGAGGATTTTTTTATAATTCATTCCTAAGCAGCCAAATTACCAGCCATATGGACAAAGGATACAGGGGGAAGATTATTAAGATTATTAAAACAGATTACTTTTGCCTTTGGAGCAGAAGTTGTGATTAGTGTTGAAGGTCTGAGCTGTTCCCCACTCCTCTCACATGCTGAGATTGCTCCCAGTGCTTCTTCATTCACAAGGTCTCATAAGGTTCTGTGCCTTTCAGTTATCCTGGGTACCTTGGGGGCATGCTGTGTACCACAGGGCCTTGTTCACTGAGACAGTAGTGTAACACTGTGAAAAGTTCATCCCACTGGAGTGAAGGACATGCTTGCCTAATATTTCAGGGAAGGGACACACCAACTTGTGTGCAAAAAGAAGAGCTCAAAAATGGCAACAATTGAGACCAAGGTGTTTCTTGGGGACACTGGATGTCTTACCTTGCATTCACTGCGGTATGGATTTTGGGAAAGGAGGCAGAAACTCAGTGAATTGTCTGTTTTTTGTCCACTCGTGTGCAGTCTCTATAATGAAAGGGACATACCCCTTTCTTCTGTTGATATTCTTTGGTTGTGCCATGCCTGTGTTGCTGTCAGGTTTCTTTTGCAGAGGGAAAGGGTACAGACCCATGAACTCATCATTGCAGCAGCACGTCAGTGATGCATTTCTCTGGATTATACAAGGGTATTTATAAATGAATTAAGGACTTCCAGATCCTTTTTGAAAGAAGGTCTAGGTCTGATGCAGTTGGAACCTGATGCTGTTGGAGCTACCAGTGCCTGCACAGCCTCCTGGTGCTCACATCCCATACCCACTGGACTTGGGAAATGAATAAAATAGCATATAGTGTCAAGATGGAGAGCCACCAGGCCACAGACACTTCTCCTAGCCCAACCTGATCTCAGAGCTGCTGGTGCTTTTTGGAGCAGAGGTGTGTAAACTGTTCTAGAGATGCAAAACCTCAGTGTAGTTGTTATCAGGTGTTGTTACCAAAGGTGGTGGAAGAAGTGCCCAAGAATTAATATTTATCCATACATTACTAGGTGTGCACGTGGAAACTGTATTTGAGTCCCACTTGCTCTGATGGACACCAGTACTGAGGGAAAATCTTCTATGATAATTGACCCAGGAGAGAATCTCTCGTCTATCTGCTCACCACTTCTTTCAGAGATGATCTCTCTTCTTTCACTTCATCCATCACTCTATTTGTGATGCCATGAGCGTATCCAGGTCTATAGCAGCAGAAGCACAGACCACAGCACCGCATCGACAGAGGAGCTGCTGGGGTAGGGAGGCCCCTGGGAAGGCCAGGCCACGCGTCACTACAGAGACTTGTAGAGGTACCAGGCGCAAACATTATTTTTAGCATAAGTGTTCTTGTTTCAAGTTTTTTCAGGTGTGAAGTTTCACCGTTCGACAGCCCATCAATCACACTGGGAGACACCATTAATAAATCTGTCCCTGCTTCTCCCTTGAGCTTGAAGAAAGAAAAACTCCAACTGCTAACAATTATTATAGAAAATTAACTCCATGGCTTTAAACAAAGACTCATTGCAGGCTATTTTTACATCATAAAGAAGTAAAAAACACCCTAGGAACTACAATGATATGAATTTTAATTTCTTGGTGAAACACAGACATATTTAATTCTAGAGATAGATTTAAGTTCAATTCCTTCTGTTAGTCTCCTGTTGAATTTGACTCCTTCCTAACTCTTTGTTGTCTGGGCACTGCAGAATGTCATAATGGGAGCCAGCAGTATTGCATTTAAAGAGCCAGCAAGGCTTGCTGTGATGTTCTAGGGTCACCCAACAAAAAAGGCTTCCCTCTCTTTCCTGATTTTTCACAGCGTTTGTTGGCCAATCTTGGCTGTGTCTTTTAGAAAGCCCTCAGTCTTGATTTCCTGACTGTGAGTGGCTAATTGGCATGGCTGCCAGTGATTTGCATGAGCTTTTGGGTTTGAACATTTCTGACTTCTGCTGCCAACCTCTGGGTGTTATGACTTCGTCTTCTAGATTATCTCTTTATACCAGGTGAAGGAGAACATGATTCTGTCCGTGGCAGAAGGGAATCAGCAGAGAAGAGGTACAAGAGTGTAACCATAGAAGAAGAGCCCTGTCTGCCCAGAGTTCCCTTGGAGAATAATGAGATGTCATAGGAAGGAAAGTTGCTGGGGATTTTCATACGCTTTTGCCCACTGAAGAGCAACCATCTTTGATGTGATTGCTTTGCACACACTGAGGAGTCAAGATTAGATCCAAGGAGCTGTCCTATAAGAAGTGCAGTGCCCTACAGCCCTACACAAGCTTTGATTGGCCACAGCCCAGTGGACTCCTTCATTGTCCCCCAAACTTTCTGGCTATCTCCAAGAAGGCACTTAGCAGAGCTCTCCTTTTCAATCCATGTACTTCCTAGGAGCTCGGTGCAACCTTGCTGTGTTCCTCCTCCCAGAACTCTCTATACAGAATCTTTTCCCTCCCTCCCTCTCCCAGAAGCTTTCTCTGGGATGCTGAATCCTTGCACACTAGTAGGTTATATTCATTTGTCTTGCTCTCCAGTTCATTTATCACAATGAGTGTTCTGTTGTGAAGAATCCTGATAGAAAGTCTTCTGGTTGGCTGAAATGTGGCATTTCAATCAGCTGATTGCTTATTTCCACGACCTTGCTGGAAAATCTAGGCAGCACCCAGAAGGGTGGGGAGAGAGGTCTTCCTTTGTCACTTTTCTCATATTGAAGAATGATAATAGCATTTTCATTTTTCTCCTAGTGGCTGCTCTGAAGAGTTTTGCCTTGACTTTTATTTTCCAATCCTTTATCTGAGTTATGAAGCTTTTATTTTTACCCCTCATCCTCAGATAGTTCATTATCTGAGACCCACTCAGAGCAAAACCAGGGCCTGAAATCCTCCAAGGATGGTGATCCTCAACCTCTGGTGTCCCACCCTAGTGCTGCACCATCCCCAAGGAGCAATTGACTGTTGATTCATGTCACGTTGCTTGGCACCTCAGAGGAAAAAAACGTCTTTGCTGCTACCTCCAGTTACCTGAGAGCAGCATTAGGCCTTCCCTCAGTCCTTTTTGCCAGAGAAAAGAGGCCCAGCTGCCCTTGCCTCTCCTTGAAGGATGTTCCTCAGCTCCTTCGTCCCTCTTGAGCTGCAGGTCCCAGATGTGGATGTTACCAGCTGTGGCCTCATCGAGGCTGAGCAGAAGAGATGATTGCTTCCCTCTATCCTCTTGCTAATTCAACAGTGTCTAAATAAAAAAATGAGCAAAATCCATCAGCACTACATCATTGGTGATGGAAGGGGAAAAACCTGGGAACAAGTGGCTTCCTAAAGTGCCCACCGTCCTAACATCTGTGAGGCTGTGACCCACACTGCAAAACCAACCCAACTGCCTGTGAAATATCTACAGGAGAAAGCAGAGATGCTCCAGGACAAGGTGTGAATGGATGTCATTAGCCTTGATCTCATCTGGCACAAATTATGCCTGCAGATGGTTTGGTTTGTATGTACAGTGCATTCTCCCCGGTGCAGCCACATCCAGCTACCATGTCATTTTCCCAGAAAGCACCTGCTACTCACAGATGCATGTGTGGATTTAACCTCACAAACAGAAATGCTGAAGACTGCATACTTGAAATAAAAAGTTGTGATGGATGCTCCATCCCTGGAGAGAGTCATGGTCAGGCTGCATCAGGCTCTGAGCACCTGATGGAACTGTATGTGTTTCTGCTCATTGCAGGAGAGTTGGACTAGATGGCCTTTAAGGCTCCTTTCCAACTCAAATGATTCTGTGATTCAACGACTCAACAACTTTTCAATAATGTATCTCACTGTGCTCTAAACTTCAACAGTACATTTTAATACCTCCCTCTGCATCCATCCTTTTGGCAGCAACAGACTTAGTAAGGAATGTGATGCAGTCGGAACCTTTCCCCATCGCCACTCAGAACAAATGGATTCCAGGAGCAAAGCACACCATGACTTTATCATTCTTTTGACAGGTAATTTTCTCCCTGGTGAATATATCAGAGGCTTTCTCAAACCACCTCCCAGTGACTGCAACGAAGTGGTTTCACTCCTGGCAGCAAGGAGCGAGCCCAGCAGTGGTGCTGGCTTGTTGCTCTGTGTCTCTCAGCCCCACGCTCCTGAAAGCCTGGTGAGATTCTTTATTATCCTCTGATTATGTCATATGTCCTCCCTCGCCTGTTGTGACCATCAGGCATGTAATTTATTACAGTGTTTTTCCAGCAACCTGGCGTGGTCCCTTCTCCGAGGCATTTCACATGAAGCTAGGAGATAATATTCTCTCCCAGGAGTTCCCAACAGAAAGGCTTACTGAGCTGCCAACTCTGCTGAGAGTTGCCTCTCACCTTGATAGTCAAATCAAGATTCAGATGTGAACACCATGAATGCAAAGAAGACACAGCCTCCACTGCACGGAGAACCAACATCACAGATAGATAGAAACAAGTTACCAGGGGTGTTTTGCAAGGAGGAAATTCAACAAAGGAAATGCAGTAATGGGTCTGGAAGGGAAACTGGGGAAAGGAGTGAAGGCTGCAGCAGAAAATCTCAGGTTTTCAATGAAAACTAAGGTGAGAATAGTTATTTTCAGTCCCCACAAAAATATGGGTATCAACAGGCTACCCCCACTGCTTTCCTCTGCCAGGTTTCAAATCCTCCAGAGACGTTAAAATCCCAGCTCTGGGAGAATTAGCCCCTTGGAGGGAGGCCTGTTAGGTTGGGAATGGGCAGAAAACCCCCAGCTCTGGGCTGCGTGGGCTCCAGGAATGCACTTTCTGCCATGTACTGGAGGATGTGATGCCTCCAGAGAGACTTGTGATGGAGAGGGAACAGGAGGAACCCAGCTGCCAGTTCCTTAAACTGACACAACCAGTCACACATCTGCAGCATGAGGAAGGGGGCAAGAATGCATAGACATATAGGGCAGGATGGGAACAGAGCACAGTAATCCTGATATAAATAGGTTTCAATTGGAGCAAAACTGGATCTGAATGGCTGAATGTCTATAAAGGGCCACCGGGGTTTTTTGGATGTCCCCAATTAATTCAGGGATCTGAATTCCACCACCACAAAGCCATGGAACTGAGCTGTTCCTGGGATGCAGGCAACAACCACATACTTCCTGAACAAACTAATGAATGACAAATGTTTTTTTGCCACCAAACTTCAGGTTTGGGGAGGAAAGAGAGAGTAAAGGGTGCTGGTCACTGCTGTCAGGACTGTAGGTAGTGTTCCATGGTTTGCTATGGATCCATCCTCCCTGCAGAGCACTATATGGGATTTTGGTGGTCACCATGCGAAAATATTTCTTCCAGCTGGTAATATTTCTTTTGAGATATGGTTCTGAACCAGGACTGAGAAAAAAAATGCAAAGCAGTTCTTCATGAACAGAGAAGGTGGTGTTTCTACCCTGGTTCAGGTGTATTGAAAAATTCTGCTTCGTGCTTCTTGCCATTTCAGTATGGATTACTGAGAGGTGAGTGCTTCCCTCTGTTTGCTCAAATGCTGGCATCAAAAGTAGTAAACGGATAAATAGAAAATTGAGGACAGTTTGAATCAGAAGAGGTGGAGAAGCCTGTGATATAAGTCAGATTTCCTTTCTTTCTCTCTTTTTTTTTTTTAAACTTGAAAAAGACATCATCTCAGTGGAGCCCTTCCCATAGACAGGCAAGTGATGAGCTGATTTGGAAGCAGTAGGGCTGGCTGGCAGGGACTGACTTCCTATGGATTGGCCTCATCCTGCAGTGTGCCTGGGCTGTGACTTGGCTACTTCTTGTGCTGTGCAAGTTCACAGCATGTTTTTTCCTTCCCTGGTGAAGATCTGGGTGTCCTGATGATGAGGACAATGTAGTAGAGCAAAGCATTTCTTTTTCTTCATTTACAGGTTCATAGAATCACAGAATTTGTTGGGAAGGATCTTAAAAATCATCCCATCCCCAACCCCCTGCCATAGACTGAGTGTCCCCACAATATCAAGCTGCCCAGGCTCACCCAACCCAGCCTTGAGTACCTCCAGGGATGGGGCACCCATGGTTCTCTGGGCAGCTGTGCCAGGGCTTCACTGCCCTCTCAGTGAAAAATTTCCTGACATCAGATCCAAATCTTCCTTCCTTTAGTTAAAAACCATTCCCTAGGAAACATTCCTAGGGATGAAGATGGGGCAGCCACCAGGATTCAGCCTTCGGAGTGGAGGGCATGCTGTATGGGGGAACAGCGCCCAGCTCCCTCTCCCACTTGCTCCATCACACAGCCCCTGAGAAGCCTGCTCAGTTCTTCTCCATTTGAGCAATCTATTTAAAATTCAGCTGGGAGATGGGCTCCAGCTTGTTACAGTGCCATTGCTGGAAATGGAGTCATCACCGGAGACTATTCCTTTTTACAACTTTAGGTATATAGATTTTCTCTCGATTCAATTTATTTTTATATAGTGTCTTTAATACACGGTCTCTGCAAACGCTTTAGCAGATAGAATTGAAATAATGAGATAACGCTTTGCAGAAGTGTGTGCAGCCACTCTCAGACGGGCAGTGGGGCAAAGCGAGAGACGGAGATGGAGCAACGAGTGCAAGGTGGAGGCAGCAGTAATAGCAGCAGCAAACGGTCCTGCAGACCATTATAGTGAGCATAAGAACTGATGGATATGGGGAAAAGCTTGTAGTCAGGTGCACTCTAAAAGGTGGAATTAAGGAGCAATTTGAACTGAGGAAAGATGGCTCTAAAGGGGGACGCATTTGAGACAGGGGTGTTTTCAGATGAATGGATCAAAGTGAAAGCAGGTTTTAATTCTCTTTGTTTGGCAGGAAGAGAGGTCTTGTTTGCTCCTTCATCACCACAATATGCAGCAGGGCCAGGGAGGGTGCAGGTGCCACAGCCCTGCTGCAGGGAGATGCCCAGTGACCTCCCTGGGAACGGCCAGGTGTGTGCAGAGATAAATACTCCCAGATGGAATTTCTCTCTCAGCTTGGTTTTGAATCATAGAATCGTATAATTGTTTGAGTTGGAAATGACTTTTAAAGGCCATCCAGACCAACTCCCTTGAAATGAAGAGGGACACCTACAGCTAGATCAGGTGCTAAGGGCCCCATCCAGCCCAACCTTTAGTGTCTCCAGGTAATTTATTTTTGACAGATAATGTTGATTTGAGATGAGAAAAAGGTTTTAGAGGAGAAGAACTGGTCAAGAAAGGGAACTGTGTTTTGGTTTCATTAACACAGAACAGACTGTTTTTGGTCAGGGAAGTGGAATGAGCCACCATCACTGGAGGTGTTCAAGAAACATTTAGATGTTGTACTAAAGGAAAGGATTTAGTGGGGAAATATTGGTGGTAGGTGGAAGGCTGGACTGGATGATCTTGAAGGCCTTTTCCAACCTTGCTGATACTATGATACTAAGATTCTGTGATGTTTTGGCTTAAAATAAACACCAAAACAAATACATATTCTGAAGGAAGTGAACAAAACCAGAAAGCAAACTTAATTTCATCCACTTTAGCTTAGTTTTATTTTGTAGGGAAGAACAGCAAAAGAAATTTTGGGGCTTTTTGTTTTCATTACACTTCAGAGTGGCAGGAAAAAATGAAATCACAGGTTTCCCTTCAAAAGGGGCAATCCTGTCACCAGTCAGGCACAGTGAGTGACGTGAGAAAAGTCAAAATGCTTTCTTGGACTGGGATTTCTGGGCCTAACCAGTGACTACTGAACCCGAGGGTAGTTTCAGTGGGACTTCTTAAGAGACAAATCTTGAGTGACAGGGAAAGCCACCGGCAGGCAGAGGCTGCCAGTCAGAGATTGAGCAAGAGGATAGTGCAGGCTGATGATGCATGGCTCACCAGCCATGAACTGCATCCATAAGTAATGCTGGAGCTGGGGTTGGGATGGATGCAGAGATGCAGAGCCCCCAGCACTGCTTCCCCATCCAACATACCAACCCATGGTGAAATGCGAGGGATGCTGGCTGGCTCCTCCCGGGTCTGCAACTGGATGGCTCTGCCCTCAGAGGCTGCCATACGGAACTGCCTTGTCTTGAATATCATGGCACACTGGGTGGCAAACAGAGCAAGGGTTGTGTAGACACCTCCTGGGGTCTTTATTTGGACTTCAAAGAAAAGGTACAGCAACATGAATTTTGATTATGTTTCATTTAATGAATTTTGAAAAGATTTGGAGCTGAATTAAAACTAACAAAAAGCCAGGGAGATGAATGACCCTTATATTAAATTCAATTGGCTTTTGTGCAATTTGTTGCATAGCGAAGCCTCGTTAATACATTTTGCAGGCGTTTGGATCATTTGTCATCACAATCATACTTTATGGAAACTAACTTTCCTCTCTCTTCAGTTATTTTGCTCTGAAATGAGTTTCCCTGGGTTCTATCTGCTGGCAGGAGCTGAATTGGCTACACAGTTTCATGTCAGAGAAGGATCTGACCTGTTATTTTCAATATATGTATGTAAGTTGTCCTTAAATAACATGCTCTATGGCTAACATCTGAAGTATATACACCCATAGCCCTCATCCATTACAAAGCAACCCAGACCCATAATATAGTTAATAATATTTATTGTTTCCTCTTGTTTTTCTTGAGAGCCAGTGCAGCTTCCCTCTCTGGAGAAAAGAAAGGCTGAAAAAAAATAGAAAAATCTTATTTCGTTTGCATTTTCCTAATTTACTTTCCTCTGGCTCAGACATGTGTTGCCTATAAGCTATTAAAACTCTTTCTCTAGGGTTATTCTCCCCCTCCCTCCCCTATCTGATATTCACAACTTCATTCTGCCTGGATCAATGCCTGCAAATTTGCTTTATGACAACTTGAACAAACCCATGATGGATCAGAAAGGACCTCAAAGTAGGCTGAAGCCTACTCAAGTCAAGAGCACCAGACACGTTTGTTAAAGACCTCATTGGCCTCTGATCCTTGGGTTGCTGCAATATTGATTTTTAGGGTCCGAGCTCAATTGCACTGGAAGTCAAGTTGCACGGAGTCTCATGCTTGTGGGGAAGATGGGAGCTTTATAATGGGAATGGATCGATAGGGAATGATTTAGCACAGCGGGACCTGGAGGCTTGGCAAGGAAGTTAAGCAGTAATCGAGCTGGGAGCCGTTTCTGGCCGGTGTTCTGCCTGTCTCACTGCACACGGCAGTGCCGGCCGACCCGCTCCGTTAATCTGGAGTAGGTGAGTGTCAGCCTGTGTCCCCAGCTCCAGGCTGAAGTAAAGCCAGTCAGATGCTCAGTTGCCACGATCCAAGGCCTGGCAGCGTCAGCCTGCTGTGGTGCTGGGCTTTCCCTACACATGCCTTTCCTCCTGGGGAGACAGAGCATATGTAGAAGTGGCACACTGCACAGGCTTGCAGACTTTTATCTCTTTCTTCTGGGACCGTCTGGCAAATGGGCTTCTCCATTCTCAGAGCCCCCCAACAACACTGAGGGATGTGGTTTTGTGATGGGTCCGTTTAGGTCAGCTTGTTAATTGCACTTGGTGAACTTGAAGGTCTTTTCCAAGCTAGACAGTTCTGTGATCAGTATGGCTGAGGAACGAGAGACATGTGGACACCGTCTTTCTGCTGTGTGTCAGCATGCAGAATCCCGCAGCCCCACTCCATACCTGTGTTACCCTAACCTGTATCACATGAAAACACAACACAAACAATTCCACTAAAATGAAAATGAGGCAGGTTGCAGTGAAACATTGAGGCTTACGTTTTGGGTTATGGTTCTTTCTCTATTACAGAGTGCCTCAGTTTACCCCTATTATTGTAGTTAATCCCCACCATTGCCTTCTTTAGGACAAAGGTGATGCCTCTCTGGTGGCTCCATGAATGTCACCAACAGATTATTTCAAAAGCTAAGTGAGGTTCTATATTTATGGTGTGGTGGCTTTTTGAAATTTTTTCATCTCCAGTCCTAATACCTCTGAGGAGTAGGGTGTTGTCTAAGATGGACCTCAAGGGCTAGAATTCAGCTATCATCTCAGAAGAGTTCTCCCCTTTCTGTTCTATTATCAGGATGTGCCTCCTATTACTGTATCTCTCCAATCTGGCTCCAGGAACATCTACTCCTGTGCAGTGGGCAAGGATGTCAAGGTGCTTGAGCTCCAGCCTGGAGGCAGGATCTTTCCACACAGTAGTGCTGTAGCAGATATAGAGCAGGAAGCTGTACTAGAGGCTTGAGAAGTCTTTACCCATCTAAATCACAGAATCACAGAATCATTAAGGTTGGAAAAGACCACTAAGATGATCCAGTCCAACTCTCAACCCATCACCACCATGCCCACTAAACCATGGTCCTAAAATTGTTATAATTATTCCATGGTCCCTCCCATCGTTCCATCAAGCTTTAGCTGAGGCTTGGTTTGGCTGTTTCAGACCTGTCTACCCAACTGGAAGTGCCGTTTCGAACTATTTCTGCTGCTGGGAAGCTTCCTCTTTTCCAGTCTAGGGATGTTCACAGTCGCTTCCAACTAACCCCAGTGTCCCTGTCCAGCCTCACCTGTACATCAATGGAAGGATCTAGCAGAAAGGTTAATCTGGAAAAACAATAAAAACTGGCAGAAAAGGTTGTCTCAACACCCAAGTGAACACAAACCAAGATAAGACAACTTGCCTAGATTGTCTTGAATCCAGTGTTCCATTTTCAGATGGCTACACCTGAGGCTGAGCCCTCTGCGATTGCATTTCCAAGAGCTTATGTGCAAATAAATGTATTTCTACCTATATTTATATAAGAGTCTCTGCAAAGGAAGCTCTGCCTTTCTCTATGGATAGACAATTTCTCCATCCCACTGATGCTAAGTGACAGCCGGTAACAGATGCAGGATGAGAGCAGGTGTAGGGATCCAGATAAGTGCAACTTTGCTTGATAATTCACAATATTTTGGGGAAAAGATAGTGGTGTACGAGCACAGTGACAGCTAGGTGCAGCTCGTGCTCTGAAATCTTTGCAGAGAGGTGGGAAGAGCCAGGTTTTGTACTTAAGGGCAGATTATAAAGTGTGGAGATTAGTGAGGAGTAATTACAGTGCCTCCGCTGTATGTTAAGTGTGTGAAACAATACACAGGCACTCAGCGTGTGGCAGGCATTATGGTTGGGTGTCATCGTTGATGTTTTTACTATCCACTATTCAAAAATTGATTCCATGCCTGACGATCAAGCAGCATCCGGCTGTACTATAGGACTAGTACTGCACAACAGCACTGACATCTGCTAAGAGCTTTACAAACATTAACAAATTCTGCCCACCCCCCCCCCCCACCAGCAGCAGGTAGGAGCTGCTATTTCTGGCTGTCTGAATCCCTGAAGCTGTTGCAGATGGGGATACCCCAGAAGTAGTTGATGTTTGTGGCTGAGAAGTGCAGGAGTGCAACCAGAACTTGGATTTTTTCCTGTTAAAGTGAAAAAAATGCACTTTGCCCAAAATATATTTTTGTGACTGGAAGTGTCTCATTCAGAGAAAGGCAGTTTTTTTCTCTACTGAAATAATACATGGCTCCAGAGATTAACTGATGTATGAGTCCTGAGTGCAAGCAGCAGTAGGGTCTGTTTGTAATAGGACAAGGGGAAATGGTTTCAAACTAAAAAAAGGGGAAATCTAGGTTGGATATAAAGAAAGTTCTTCAATAAGAAGGTGAGGAACTGGCACAGGTTGTCCAGAAGTGGATGCCCCACCATGGGAGACATTCAAGGTCAGGCTGGACGGGACTCTGAGCATCAAATGGAGCTGTGGGTATCCCTGTTCAGTGCAGGGGAGTTGGACCAGATGGACTTTAATGGTCTCTTCCAACTCAAACGATTCTATGACTCTTCTCAGAGAGCCCAGGTGATTTTTGGTGCATCCACTCCTGGATGGCTGTTGACAAGCTGAAGTTCATCTTCCTCTCCCACCCCTACTTGTCTCTCCATCCCTACTTGACTTGAATCTCACTCCCAAGCCTCCATCTTTTTAGGCAAATCCTCTCTGAAGATTACCTGCATTACCTCCTTCTCCCTGGAGACAAGCTTCTGTCCTGTGCTTTCAGTTAATGAAAGCTCTCACCAAACCTTTTGTTTAATTGCACCATTTTAACAGCAGCCCTGACATTCCAGGCAACACTTTGTGCTGGGGACAAATTTGCAGCTTGTGTTAAAATCAGATGCATGTAAACTCCAAAACAATTCCAACAATCTGCACTGAAGCTGTAAATATGGAGAGCCAGTAAAAAATCAGGCAAGAAACCTTCAAGAAAAGGGCAGATGTGGTACTGAGGGACACGGTTAGTGAGCTTGGTGGTAATGGGTTGAGGTTGGACTGGATGACCTTAGAGGTCTTTTCCAACCCTTGTGAGTCTGTGATTTGGTCTCCAACTAAACAGGACCACTTCCAGCTGTGGCTGCTCCTGTGAGGTGTCACATTGCTGGGTGGTTATATGGGGCTCACCATGCCCATAAATGTACTTGGCAGTGCTGTGTGCCAACCGCTGGGACAGCAAAACAAAGAAACACAGACGTGTCCTTGGATCCTGCCTCGTTTGGAGGTTAAAAATAACGCAAAAGTTCTTAGAAAAATAAAAAATAAAAAATAAAAAAATGAAAGAAACCACCCCCACACTTGAAAGAAACCTGCCCCTTTAAGAAAGGATTGAACGTAATCTATTTCCAGCGTACGAGAGATCGGCTAAGGATTGCTGGGACATTTTCACTGACACAAATCTACATAATCGTTTTAAACTTCTCACCATTTCTTCCGATTATTCTCTTTCTGTCACTTTAGGAAGCTCTAAAACTGATTTTCTCTCCGTAATCTTCCAGTATTGCTTAGCACCCAAATCTCTAATATTTTAAGAAGATTATTTCATTTATAATTGATTGAGTGTATTTGCCAGTTTGCTACTTCAAAGATGTTGTGCTTTAAGGGGTTCAGGTAGAGCATTATTAAGTTTCCACCCCTTTACCCCCCAGCCTAAAAAAGAGCCAGGAAAATTTTGCATCCTGCCTGACACTTGATGCAAAAAATTTTTTTTATGATGATTGTTATCAGTATTATTTACATTGTCAGCAGGCTGAATAGCTAAAAAAGATCTTCAGAGATGAAAGGCAAGTGGAGCTGCCTGCAGTGGCAGGCTTGTGGTTTCCATTGCAAGGTGCGGGCTGGGGAGCTGTGACTGCAGCTCGGGCAGCACTGCATCTCCCTGTGCAGCACTGAGAAATGGGTTGGAAAACAAAGAGGTATTGAAGCATCTTTTTAAATAATATGCTTCTATTATTTTTAATGGACGCAATGCTTTTCAGCTGAATCCACAACTTGGGATGTTTTCCTGCACTGAGGTAGACAGGATTGCACCTTCAGTGGGCAGGGTGAGGGAGAAGGCATTGAGCAAAGAGTTTTTCTAAGACACATTGGTGCTGAAAGCCATCTTCATCCAACTCAGGGCTGGACTTGGGTAACTGTTGCCTGGATGCAAGTGGACTCCACCCCTCAGTGGTAGGTTTTGCCTCACGAGAAGGAAATAAGGCTGCAGTAGGCAACATTCACTGATAGTAGAGGAATTAGCACATCTACAAGCAGGAGGGCAGGCAGGGATGTGCAGAAAGAGACCCTACCTAATGCACTGCATAACCCAACAGCTTCAGAAATAAGGGGGATTTTCCCCCGTTCTCAGCACCATTTGCTCTGTGTCACCTGAAAGCTAGCAAGGAGACGTGAAGTGCAGTGCAGTGTTCAAAGGAAAGCTCTGAGCTCTCTTTTAGGGCTGGCAGAGACTTAGTGATGCTCTGTCACAGTCATTTCGGGGAACGGAGCAGCTATCAACTAACAAGAATGAATTTCAAGGCTGATCACCTGCAAGCCAGGGATAATGGGAGGTCTGCACAATCAAACACGTCTCCTGTTATAGTAAAACAAGCAACACTTGAAAAAGACATGGAAACAGGCTTCTTTAAATCCAATTCAGGGATTTGGAATCCCCACTAAACGCTTAATTAATTTTTGATTAGCTGAGAACCCATTAAACAGACTGATTCTTCTAGCTTTATAAGTAACGACAGCATGCTGCTTTAATTAAATTAATACTAAGAGATGTTCATTTTCAAATCCTTATGTTGGTTATTTGAGAAAAATCATTTCATTTCCTTCCCTAAGAGGTTTACCATAGTCTTTGAGCCCACTGAAGTATGTCTTTGCACTCTGTTTGTGTTGCTGTTGGTTTGTCTGGAGGAAGGATCCTCCAGGGCCCTCAAATTGTTCATCCCAAGGACAGGGGAGTACCCCTGCAGTTTTAAGGACCAAGAACCTCATTTTCATATAGGGGTTCATATTTGGGCATGTGTATTCCAACTGTTCGGAGCCTCATAGCCTAGGCTTTTCCCATCCATTCTTTGTGTTGGGTTGCTTCCTACTGAAAGTAGAATCACAGAATGGTTTGGGTTGGAAGAGGCCTTCAATATCACCCAGTTCCAACCCCCATCTTTATGGAAGAGACACTTTCCACTAGCTCAAGTTGCCCAAAGACCCATCCAACCTGGCCTTGAGCACTAGATAGCCGATCCCTCCTTCACAGCAACAGCGAGCAGCTTTGATTTATCATTTGCTTTTTGAAGGTAGAGCAGTTGACACACAGCTGTGCCTGGGATATCAGGAAATGTGTTATGGCTTCTTTGCCCCTGATTTTCAAACCCTAAAGGCTTTCTCTGTTTCCCAGTGGAAATCAGATTACTGTCCAACCCTGTCCTCTTCTCCAGTGACTGATATCTCTCAATCCATGCTGGATCCTCTGGCCATGGGACATGTGAAGTCAACTGTTGGGCCTTCCCTGGAAGATGGAGATCTGGGATGGAATGGAGGCATTGTTGGGTGTGACAGGACTTGTTTTTAGAGCAGCACGCCTCATGGGGGGATTCAGAACCTCCCCCTGCCCAACAAGCAGCTCTGTGCTGGGGTAATTCCCCATGGATATAATCACAAGTCCATCAGCAAGTCCCGATATTAGACAGGATCTGGAGAGAGGAACTCAGGGAGCAGCCCCATCCTCCTGCACCTCCATCCTCCCACAAACCTCCCCCTCTCCCCATTGCTTGTTAGGAGCTGTCGGAGGCAGCTGGCTGCTCGTGCATTAAATTAGCAGATGTTGTGGCTACACAACATTAAGCACAACAATACTGTTAATGTGCCCTCCGAAGCCCTCTGCATCCTTCCCCACCAGGCCTCGCCAGACACAGCCTCTCTGGAGGCAGATTAATTTCAACTCTCTGGATCATAATAAATTAATTTTTATTAGAAAAGTAGTGGGGGAGGACTGATCTCCTGAGCTGCAGAGATTTAAGCCAGCTGTCGACCGTCTCCTGGCATTTGGGTTACGAAGTAAATACAGAAGGAGGGGATTTTTAAAGAACGCTGCCAGCCCCTCCTCAGTAGGAGGAGCACGAGGGAGGCTGGGAGGCAAGGGAGATAGATGATGTTGTGGGGAAGTGTGGAACCAAACAAGGGAGAATGTTTTCCTTTTTTTCTGATGGGGAATCTTCATGCTACATCCTGAGGACCATCCTTCCTCCCCAGATGTTGGGACCCAAAACAGGTCCCCATGTTGGCCGAGCTCTCCTTTGCTAAGGATTTTCCAAAGGATGTTCATCTGAATAGGATGAGCTTTGTGCTGCTCTCAGGAATGGGTAGAAGGTCCTGAAAGCTCACAGCTCCTTTTGGCTTAAGTAGAGGTTGTTTGTACTCAGCGCTTATGAAAATAAACCCTCAGTCTTTGCTTAGATTAACAACTGGTGTGAGAGCAGAGGATGCTGGAAATCCAGATCTTCTTTGATCAGTGAGGATCATTTTGCCAGCCTGAGTGTGGAAGAAGAGGGAGCTCATCTCATTCCTGAGCTGTACATTTGGACCTGGTGGGTTTAGTGTCAGTTGGAATAACTGTTGAGGGACCTGGGCTTCGGCAGGACTGTGGATATGAGCATATTATCTATTAGTGCTATCTTAAATGACAGTACCATTTCTACTAGATCTTTAAAATGCCAATGAAAGCAGCCAATATCTATTCAAAGACATCCACATCAGCATCCTCTCTCCAGCCATGGATAGCTATGAATGCTGGTGAATGAATGTAGCACAATAAACTTGTAGTGACCCCTCACCAGACCCCTCACTTCTCTCCCAAGTTCCCCAAGGAGTGTGCCTAAGGGACTCTTCATGCAACTAGAATGGATTTATTTTCTCCTTTAATTTCTCCAGTTGACTTGATCATTCAGTACCAAGGAACTCCATAGATGGAACAACTTTAAGGTGAAAAATTATTTTTCCTTTTCCAGCTACTCTGAGCTGCTGTGTGTTGCTCCGGAGCGGAGTGCTGTGAGGTGCTGCAGCAGTTGGGCGAGGACTTTCCCGTTCAGCTCTGAGAGCTGCTGGTGTGCATCACCCATGGCCCTCAGCCCATGAACATAGCGTTCATTCAGTCATGAAGGCAATGCCCAAACCTGACCCCATCACCTCACATAGCTCTCCTGAACTTCCCTTTGACAGGAGAACTTGGGGGAAGAAGGAGAACAGGGGCTGGGAAGGAGAGGGGTGCTTGTGATAACACGAGATCAGATTTCACGAAGTCTTTTTCAAGCACCAATTGAAAACCCCTTCTGTCACTTGACAAGTTTCCAAAATCCTCTTTCTTTCCAGGCTCTGCCCATGGCCCTTGAGTGGGGAGAAGAGGCTGTGAAATGAAAGCCCTATTTGCTCTGTGAAAGAGCTTGACAATGTGTTGAGAGAAAGTGTTACTCACCGGCTCTGAGCGTTCAAAAGGCATCCATTTATCTCTCTCCTTTTTATTTTCTTGCTTCTTCTAAGGAATCTCTGCTTGTAATCCCTCTCTGGGATTTTTCACAGTGGTCTGATAATGTTAATATTTATCCTGGCTCAGAGATGAACTGACAGCACTGTACTCTCTGCTTTCATTTTATCTCTGTACATCTATTAGGTGTTCTGTATGGCTTTAACTTCATTAACACCCAAGTTGAGGACAGGTAAAACCAGCTTCCATCACTTCCTTTCACCTTTCTCACCTCCAAGGGTCTATTTTCTTTGTTTTCACTTATTTATTAAAAGATCTAAGATTTTGGACAAAGTTCAGTCCTTTGATGAGCAGGACCTACTGGGAGATGGGGTTCCTCTTACTGATGTTCAGAGCACTCTAGAGAATGGAGGACTCTGTTTCCCTTGGGAGAGATGTTTGCAGAACAGCAATAGTCACACATAATTTGTGATGGAGGCAATCAGAATTTCCCTCTTTGGGCTGTGGCACAAGAAAGTGGGAAAGAACAACAGCGGAGTTTCCCTGTATGGAATTAGAACTTGGACTCAGCGATCCTTATGGGTCCCTTCCAACTCGGGATATTCTGTGATTCTAATACCTGCCAACGCTTAGGATTTTGCTGTGAGTTTTGTGAACGGCTCTATTTACCTAAAAGCCTCCTAAACTGGGTAAACTTAATTTGCATTTGTGTAAAAATGAGATTACTGGTGTCATGTAGGCCCCCAAACTGTTTTAGAAAAGCATGTAACAGTTAAAGTAATCTTGCAATTGCTATTACAATCTCCATATTGCTAATTGCCGTAAATTGACTCAGAGAACAGGAATGTCTGCAGCTAGCTGTACTTTCCCAATGACCTCTGGAGTATTTACAGTCTACCCTTAACAGAGCTTTGGGATGAAATGGACATGGGGAAGGTCTTTGAAGCCAATCACAAAAAAATGCTTACAATTTTAAACTTCTACGGGTGGAGTAAATCATAGAATCATTAAGGATGGAAAGACCTCTAAGATTGTCCAATCCAACCCCACCCACCCCACCATGCCCAATAACCATGTCCCTCAGTGTCACATCTACCCTTTTCTTCATCACCTCCAGGGACAGTGACCCCACCACCTCCCTGGGCAGCCTGTTTTCTAATATCTGACCTGAACCTCCTCTGCTGCAACTTGAGGACATCACTTCTTGTCCTGTTGCTGTTACCACGTAAATCATCATCTTTCTGCAGGAAAGTAGCTCTGCAGTCATAAAGCAGATGAAATATGGAACTACTTAGTGGTTTTGAAGAGATCAGCAATGATACAGATGCTATGGTGTCTGTCTGACAGTGGGAGCACCCATGTTCCCAAAACTGGAGACTCCAAAGTCCCTCCATTTTGAAGATGTTGCTGTAAGGCTGTTTTTTAATACTATGCTTATTAAGAGTAAAAAAATCAAATCAACCAAGATGTTTTGTTGCGTGAGGAGGAGCTGTTGTTCAGCTCTATGTGCTGGCTTGTTTCAAACTGAGACAGAGAATCAGACCAAGAATATCGAAAGAAATAAATCATTTAATGAGAGGCTGACACTGAAAATATCAATAGTGCGAAGATCACAGCTTCTTTTTTGAGATCTATGCTTCAAGCAGCAGCCCCAAGAGAAAATCCAATTCCCTGCAGTCGTTGTGTACTGTAGACACAGAAAGGTGTGTTACTACACATGTCAGCACCCCCATCCAAGTGCTCCTTCCATCCCCATGAAATCACATTGTGAGGTATCATTGATGCACAGATTCCACCATACTGCATCAGGACTGACCTCAGTATTCACTTCCCAGAGGTGGGAAGAATCATTCCTACCCTTCTTCAAGCAAGAGGAAAATATGTATGTTAATGTTACACTTATTAACTATAATTAATTAATTCTTAGATTACATACTTGATGTGGACATGTCACTGACTTCTGTTGCAAAACTCCTCCCATCCTTTGACCTGTCTCCTCTAAGTAAGTTTTTTTTTTTTTTTTCCAGCAGAGCTTTTATTCAGTTCTTCTGCTAGATTTGCAAAATATATGCAGATTTATACAGTGAGGCACACGCTAAATACTCTGGGGGAAGGAGTAAAATAGACATTAATCAGATATTAAAGGACTTATGAGACAGGGAGAAATATACATTTGGGCATAGTTTGGGATTGGTTTTAATTGTTACCTAGATGTGTGTATACAGTTACCATGCATATGTATGTATTATTATTCTGTTTTAAATAGCTAGGTTGGATAGGGTAAGAAGGAAAAAGGAAGAGGCGGGAGAAAAATACTCAATAACAGTAACATCATGGAACTATAGCTAATTTGCAAATGGAAACCAAATGGAATCACACTTCCTTTAATCTGTGTTGCTTTAAAAACCGAAAAAAAAAAGAAGAAAAAAAAAAAAGGAGGAGGAGAAGGCTGGGGATAGTGAGCTATCTGTCAGTCTGAGCAGCTCATCTGCTTGCAGGGATTGGGTTGGGAGCAAATATTCCCAGGTGTCTTGAGTATCAAGCACACTGGGCTTTTGGGCCAGGTGCTGCCTTTGCTTCCCTGCTGGCTGCCACTGGAGGAAAGGACCTCTCAGCCGTGCAAAGAGGGAGGTGAGAGTGGGGTGACTGGGACAGGAATAGCACAGCATTGCATGTTTACACCAGACCCTGCCCTTTCCTCTGGCTGTGTTCCTTGTAATTTCTAGAAATCAGAAATAAGCTGACGTGATTAGAGAAGAACCGATCTGGCTTAGTGCTCCTCAAGCTTAAAAAGGTGTTAAAGACTTGCCAAATTAGAAATACAGAACTAACAGCGATCCAAAATAAGGAGGGTTTCCTAATTCCTTTGCAACCGGAGACAAAGTGAAGGGTTGCTTTGCTGTCATTCATGGGCCAGAGAGAATACCCAAGAGCTGGTGCCCAAGTGAAAACATTTTATATCCCACTCACCTTTAATTTGGGCAAGGGACAGTTTTTGCAGGCTCTTAGCTTTGGTGATGGTTTGTTGGTGACTCAGTGGAAACAGTTCTGCGGTGTTGCTTTCCCCAGGGGTGGAGCCGGCCTTGGTTTTTCTTTAAGTCTCACTTTTTTTTTTTTCCCTTCTTTTTTCAATGCAATCTCTTGAAGTCATCTTGCATTAATTAGCCGTCATCTTAACGACACTGTTGCGCGTTAGACGAAGAGATCTCTGAATTCAAATAAGACTTGACCCTAAGAGGGACCAGCTCTCTGGCTTTTTCTTCTCATCTCCTTAAATCTAAAAATTGCTAAGTGATCTCTGAGGCTCAGGCTTTCCTCGGAGATTAGTGTAAGAAAAGCCCCAACATCTGCAAAAGTGACTGCTTTTGACAACCGTACAGATATCTTAAAGAGCAGGAATTTCCCTAATAAAACCCCTTAAAATAAGTCTTCTTAAGATTTCTTAATGCCACAGTGATCAGTTTGCATGTTTCAGAAATTCAAGAATTTTTTATCTGCTTTGGAAAGTTATGAAAAAAAAAAAAAAAAGAAGAAGAAGAAGGTTTATTTAAAGGGGAGAAGTATTTGAGATGCAGGAGAGACGGGGTAGCAAAGCTTAGGAACTGGTGATAAAACCATAAATTGTATAGCTCAGGGAATTTGTGGACTGACTAAAAATGACAAAGCAAAGCAGCCCAAGTTGGTCATCAGAATTATAACAAAGAGGACTTCTACCAAGAGAAAAAAAGCACGTGTACCCACTGGCATTCTGTAGGCAATTTAAATAGCTTAATTCGGCATTGTTGTGATTAGCTATTTTCCTGATAGCCCGTGGGCTGGATCCTCTGCTGGTGTAAAGCAGCAGCTTTTCCAACCATCCTGTTCAGCAAAGCATCTCTATAAAACACAGTCTTTAGGTGTCTGCTGAAATGTGCTTAGATCCTATCAAAGACATGAAGGTAGTTAAGCATCATCACAATGAAACTGCCGCAGTGCAGGGAAAAATCAAAGCAAGTGTGCAAAGCTGGGGCATAAGCCATGCCTGAGGCATTTCTAGTCAGCCCACCAAAATTTACCATAGGCTGTTGGTTGTTGGCAAAAATGTGAGATCCTTGAGTTGATTCACTGATAGAGATTTGGAGAAGATGTTGACCAACCACCACTGCTAGGAATTAGGGCTCAGTGGGATGCTATTGCTTTGCTGAACACTGGTTCTGCTCAGGGAGTGAGCTGGGACGGCAGCACAGTGTGCAGGAGGTGATTTAGCATGGGTGTGTTATCTCCCGGTGATGGACCATGCAGATGGGGAGAGGAAAAGACAAGGGGTGAATGATTGTCTTCATAATATCTGATTTCTATGTGAATAACATTGGAATATATGTCCCAATCATAACATCTTGAGTTTCAGGAGAAAAGTCCTTTCGAGAACAGGATTATTGGAGAATGTGTTATTTTGCATTTGTTTTTTATTTCCTTTTTATTTCCTCTCTCTCTCTTTTTTTTTTTTTTCCTATTTGTGTGTCTCTAATAAACTGGAGAGAAAGAATTCAGGTTTCTTGAGATCAACAGAGAACACAAAGACATCTTTCTGTGCGCCTGCTCTTGTCCTTCATTCCCATACAAAGGAGTAGGTCCCAGCACCAGATAGTTTCATTTGAATATATTTTTTCTTATTATTTGATTTTTATTTTATGTCCTAGAGAGATCAGAAGGAATTCAAACAAGGCACAGGAATTCACCATGGAGATTTCTGTAGCAGCCAGCAAGAAGGAGAAAATGGAATTCTACCAGGGATAAATTACAAAGAGATACACTTTAAAAAAAACTAACTTGCAGAAAGAGGATGCTGGTGACCTCCTGCTCCACCAGCTGTTGGAGCAAAGCAACTAATGAGGGTGCAACAGAGATTTTTGCGTGAGAACTGGCTTCATCTGGTGTGCTGTGGGACACAACAACAGAATGGAGTGAGAACCAAATATATTAAGCCACATAGAATTGTTTTTCCTCCTCCTTTCCCTTCATGGGGACACTTTCCAGCTATTTCAGAGCAGAGGGACATACCAGAGTTAGAGAATAATGCGCTGAAACCAAGAAATCTGGTGCATGCTCAGCCCTAGCAAAGATGGAGCTGGAAAGAGATCAGGGATTAGACCCATGGAAGGACATAAGATCACAATTACCATGTTAAGCTCTTCAGTCCAGCTGTAAAGTCTCCAAACCACCACCCAGTCCTGCTTGACCCTGGGTGCTCCTTAAATCTTTTTGGTGTGTTGGTTTTGCAGTGCTGAAACTCCCAGGTCTCGAAGAGGTGTGGGTGTGGGAGCACCCCTCTGTGCCCTGAGCAGCTCAGTGCCACTCATCAGGCTCCAGAGATATCCTTCAGCTTACCCTACCCATGGTGAGACACTGGACCAGAGGTGTGGTGGATGCCTCATCCATGGAGATATCCAAGGTCAGGCTGGACTGGGTTCTGAGCACCTAATTGAGCTGTAGGTGTCCCTGTTCATTCCAGGGGAGTTGGACTAGATAGCTTTAGGGCTTCCTTCCAATTAAAAAGATTCTAATATTTTATATGGCGTCCATTTAATAAGAACACCAACACTCTGATCCCAGCACCGTGGTCATGATGATGGTAAGGATCAGAGAGGGTGCTAGAAGGCATCACAGCTAGCATCTTTTCTCCCCTTATTTGTGTGTGCCCTTCTTTTGGCCCAGCAAATTGTTAAACAATTCTATAGGCTATCCTAGGGCTGAATATGTATATTCTTGCAGGTGGGAGATAGCAGGTCAAATGCCCCTGAAGCAAGGCCGTAAATAAATGTATTGAGAAGGTGAAACTAGGCCTGTGATATTGTGCGATCAGCCTCAGAATTCCAAAATATTTTGAAGAAAGCATGTATTTTTTTTTACAAAACATGCAATTTTTTAATTTTTTTTTAAGAAGGGAAGTGGTACATCTTGATGATAGAGAGGAGCAGCTCATAGTGGAAAACTAGATCTGGCAAATTCACTGCTTACCATCTCCCCATCTCAACTTTCTTATCTGTGAAAGTTGTGTGAAATGGGCACAAGAGTGTTTTAATTGTCCCTTCCTGTGCACCCTGCACTACGGGCTGTACAGTATGCTGTAAAAGGTGCAAATTAAACATTGGAAGTCTTATCCCTATGTAGCAGAATTAGAAATACCAGTCTGTAGGAGAAAGAAACACATACCATCAGGGAAGTTTTATTTATGTTATTGCAGGTCTGCATTTTCTGCTCGTAGCCTAAAAACGACGAGAACTTGGGACTGAAAAAAAGCAGCAAAAACCTTTCTGGTTTTATATCTCAATCAGAAGAACTGTCCTTTTTAATTCAAATGCCCAGGTCTAGAGTTGTTTTCCCAGCAGATGCTGCGTTGTATTGGGAATATCAGGAGCTGCCAATTGCAATAATGGTTTCTAATTCCAAATTAATTCAGTGTAAATGAACTGTCAAGAGAAGATTGATTTGTTTTGGTAATTGCCCTGATGCGGGCTGCTGGGTGACAGCGGGAAAGAGCAAAGAAGGGAGCTTTGGCAGGTCTGGTTGAGCCTAAGGGTGGGTTGAGGAGACAGAGGCCCAGCTGCAAATATCATCTGTCAGCACTGCTGCTGAGCCGGATGCTTTTTTCCATCCTTCAACAATGTCTTCAGGAATGAGGCTGATGTTGCAGAATGCTCCTTAGGTTAAAGAGATCAGTGAATGGAGCCATTAGTGTGGGGAAAAAAAAGAGCATGAGGATCACCTACATATAACCCCAAGAGGTGTTTGAGCAGGAAATCCAATGAGTTACACCTCCAGTAGTGAGAAGAAAGGCTGAATGAGCCACGATAGCAGGGAACAACGCTGTCCATATGCTCAAGGCAGGTTTTGGAGGTTACTCATGATTTTTAATCCATTTTTACAAAGAAATATATAAGCTTTGTTAAAACTTCACCACAGCTACAGCATTCAGGCAATTGCTACAGTCTATAAAACAACAAAGCAAGAAAACTGCCTGAGTAAATGACACAGTAAACTCCCAAACGTTAATGAAGTTGCTTGCTAAAGCACTCCTAGATGAGCTAGCTTTTGCTTGTTGTATTTTTAGGGTTTGTTTTTGTGCGTGTGCTTAAATTCACCAATCAATGCAGGTGCTGTGTGACTGAATTGCTAATGGAGATGGTAGATTAGTTTATCAATAACATTTAAATACTTTTCACACTTGCAGTAGATTTTGAATTATTTATTTGTTTCTGGTCAATTGCTTATGATCTCATTAGCATTAGTCTGTAAAGTGATACCAGACTTGTTGGAATACTTTAAAGATTTCCATGGCTCTGCAAATTTTCTTGGGTAAGGCGGTATTGGACCTTAGACTCACAGAATCAAGGTTCTAAAAAGGAGTTATTTTATAGCAGTGAATGCCAAGTGAAGAGGACCACTTGGGAGACGCTCTTTCCTTGGGAAAGGAAGACGGCATGACTATACATCATCCTTGGCTATCAGAGAGCTGACTGCCATTCATCCATACTCAGTGGATGTCACAACCTCAGTTATGCTCAGTATTGCGTACATAGGCAGTAGGAATCCCAGTGTTTACACTGGACCGGATTCCCAAAAAATGAAATGAAAGAAATGGAAGAGAGCTGTCACCCTCATTTTGAATTTGTTGTACAAATAAGTGTGAGACCCTTTAGTAGAGCTAGAACATGAGCTGAAGCCTTTTGAATCTCTTTATCTTGCCTTCCCAACAAATCTGTTCATCTTCCCAATTTAAAATTAAAAAAAAAAGTCACAAATATGCTGAACAGTCCCATTCCATTCCATTTGTTGTGTTGTTCTGATTTAATGGAGGAGGGTTTGCATTGTCTTGACAGATGCTATATTTGTCTTGAAATACCACATAAAGAATCTAAATAAAGCTAATAACTAGGTAAATACATTTCAGAAGGGAAGTGTGCCTTAAAAACACTGGAGGTATATAACATAGTCATTATAAATGTAATTTAAGAAGGGAAGAACAGATTAAATGTAAAGCAAGAGTAGACGCCAATATGAAGAAATAGTAGAAATGTTAACTGAAGAAGGCTGTGGGAAGATTTTGTCCCTTCATCCATCTTTGACTTGCAGACAAGTGACTGCACCACATCATGCTACTGAGCAGAGCTTCAAAGACTTCCAGGACCTTCTTTGCCTTTTCGAGGTCCTGGGTTTATTGCTGATCCTCCCAGTTTGAGGTCAAATCACATACTAACGTTACGAGGTCAAGTCACCCATCACGTGTTGAACTATTGGTAAATTTAGGGATTTTGGCAGCACTGTAGAGAAGTCACATGCTGTCTGATGCCAAGTAGTCATCTTCTGATGATCTTCTGCGCTGCTCTATACAATTTCTCTTAGCCAGCTTAACAGAGCAAGGAAGCAATACCCAGAGCTGTGATCACCTCTGAGCTCTGCGGGCATTTTTGATGCCTCTCCGTTTTTTTGATGACAGGGGACTTGTTTTAAGTTAAAAAATAAAAAATAAGACAATCCTTAGTTTAAAAAAAAAAAAAAAAAAGATGATCTGTATATTCCTAAATATAAATATGGTTAGGATTGATCCAGGGCCACAGATTTCTTTCAGGTAACTTCTTTCTGCTTACTCTGTGTCCATCACTGCATATGGCCTGTTTCCTCTCCACCTCAAGTTCTGCTTTTTTCCCTTGGTTAAGGCACAGTGGGCAGGTGAGCAAGAGCTTCTCTACTCTTTGGCTGTTCTATAAATCAAATCTAGTAGATATATGATAAAAAGCAGTCCTGGAGAGTGAAAAGAATAAGCTAGGACTCCTTGTCTTCTGCTGAACTTGGTTTCCATGTAGATTCCTTGTGCTATGCAGCAGTGCTCATGACCACAAACACTGTTATTAATGATAGAAGGCAGAGGAATAAATGGCCCCATAAACCTCCAAGTCTAATGAAAATCAACCAAGATCTCCCTAGAAGATGCCCCCAGCCACGCTGAGGAATCTTGCAATAATTTGCACGTGGGCTCTATTCCTGCCGTGCCCAATATATGTCACTGGCGGACAAACAGTGTGCAGTTTGGTATCAACCACTAAAGTGAAGGCCAGGAGTCCTGCAGCACGTGGGAAGGCTGTGGTGGAGAAGTCACAAGCAATCTGAGTGCCAAGCAAGAAATGCAATGGGGTTTTTGACAGAGATGCACACCTTTTCTTCCTCTGAAAGGCTCGGGGTCCGTGTAAGACTCTGAGCCAGCCGGGATCTTGGATGAAACCCCTTTTTCCTTTTGTCTCCTCTTTTGTTTCCTTTTCTTTCCCTCTCGCTTTCTTTTTCTTTTTCAGATCAGCCTACATAATGATCTAGGACAGCACTGTCTCTTTAAAGGTGGCCTTTTAAAGTGCAACCTAATCTTCTTCTATCCACTTGGACCTTGGATTTAAAAATTTCCACCAATCCGGATTTCCAAATCCTTGCAGATTCCGAGGGGGCTTGTTTATGGAAGTATCCTTTAGAAAACGGCTTAGACTTTAAGATGAGGAAACGCAGGGAGCTAATGTGAAGATTTAGGACTTTCTAGGAAGCTTGCAGTGCCTAAGCCCTGCTTGCTTGAGCAGTCTGAAGGTCCTTTTGCAGACTAAGAGGGATTAATACCCCTTTAACCAGCAGGGCTATGCACACATTCATAAATATACCATCTCTCTCTCTCTAATCGTTTCGCTCCCTAATCCACAATGATTTCTTAGGAATTATCATTTTATCTCACCCAAATAAGCACATTCCTTGTGCTTTCCTGCAGAAATAAAAAATCTTTCAGGAGCTATTCTTTTCAAAAGCCGTGATGTGAAAACTGAGCTTTTATTTAAAGCCTTGTGTAAATAAAGAGAACTTTATTTGCTCCAAAGAGAAGGGCAAGGAGTACATCCTGACCTGCAGTCAGGACTGGGCATACTTGTTTGCCCAGAAGGTCAGGTGGAAAAGGTTTTTGCAAGTTATTGCCAAATATGGATGTGATGATCATTGAAAAATACAATTTTTTGGAGAATTCACTTTTTTTTTTTTGTCTTTTTTATAGGCCTTTTTTTACTTCCGCTTTTCAGACATTGTGTTTTTGTGTTTTCTTTAGTTTTATTTTTGTAGTTTTTTTGTATTTCAGTTGTCCAAATCCTTCTGCCTTGCATTGGTCTCACCTTTAGGAAATGTCATCCTTTTTTTATCATCAGCTTGATTTGAGGTCTCATGCAGCAGCACAGTGCAGGTTGCAAACACAGCAGCTGAGTTTGTGAGGTTAGACTTGGGGCAGAGAGGAACTGCAGGTAAAAAGAAATCTGGCTTCTAATGACATCGAGAAAAAAAAAGAAAATAGCTTTTTTTTATTACTATTATTACTAAGAATATTGAGCAGAACTGAGTATTTCATTGGTAAATCGCTCTCCACTAAGGCTTTGGTTTCTAAGATCACTTTCAAATCCAGAAATGAGTTCAGGCAAATTCCAGCTGACCTGAAACACTCAGCTTTGGAAAAGGCTTTGAGTTTAATATAAAAAATAAAAAGCCTCAGAGTTTCCTCTATTTCTAATTCTTGCTGATTTTGGTCAAACCCTTGCCTTCTAATACAAAAAATACACATAACCTTGAGAATCAGTACAGCTGTACTGTATGGGGAGCTTCAGCACTTATGGGTTCTAATATTCATGGGCCAAAAAAGCTTTAAGAAAGTATTTCTTCTGGTGGGATTTATAATTATGTTTTGAACAGAATGAATAAGGAAGGTATTAATTAATTGTAGATAATGAAAACTGTTTTGGATCAATCACTTCTGTTCAATTAACATAGAATTATTGTTAAAAACAGTTTGAGTGTAGGAATTAAAATATGTGTCTATTCTCTTAGTAGATGTACTACTGATAAATGAAGAGTTAGAGCTCTCTTCAAGTACTTCCAGAATTCAGAGATATTTGAACCTGTGGTTTATGTTACGTCCCTCTCCATTGAGACCATTCAATTTAATAAGAGAACAGAGTGTGGCAAATATGTTGCAGAATTTTATTACATACAGTCCTTATGAGCTTTACATTTTCATCTACTAACCCTCTCCCCCCTCAGTGGTCAAAAAGTTAGAACAAAAGCCATAAATGGAAATCATAAGTGGAAATCAGATGTCTTGCACTGAAATCTTTGTCTTACTGAGCCTATTTTTGTTGAGCAACCTCAGGCTGTTGGCCCCACTGTCCCAGGTGTGCTAAGGACTGATCCCATCAACGGTCCCCCTACAGAACCTGCAGGAGAGCCCCATTCCTTCTCATCACACCAGGAAACCATTCAGCGTTGGAATGGGTTTAAAGCAGTTTGAACAACTTGGAACTGGCTTGAACCTCTTGGAACTTGGTTAGACATGGATGGAACTTGCCGCAACTGGTTGGAAACAGTTGAAACTTGACAGAAGTCATTGGAATGGGCCAGAATCAGCTGAACTGGTTTAAACTGGTCACAAATGGTCTGAACTGACCAGACTATTCCAACCTGTTCTAGCCAGTGTCAACCATTTCAAAATGTTTCTGGCCTGTTTGTAGAAACATCAAACCACAGGATGGTTTGGGCTGGAAGGAACCTTAATCATTATCTAGTTCCAATCCCTTTGCTTCCGTGTTCTCAAGGGTTTTAATGGTATTTGAAGAATGAAAACATACAACCAGGGTTTTCCAGCCTGTTGCTAGGACAGCTGTGGTCTCTGTTTGCTTAGGGAATCATCATCAATAATCCCTTAATCTAATCACAAAATATAGAAAGCTGCTGCACAAGGCTGACCCTATTGGATGTAAACAGTAAGCAGCACAGTATGGCAATGGGCATATCCAATAGCAGCTGCTTAGTTACAACTGTATCCAGGAAAAGGCCATGTATGCAGACACCTTGGAGGCGTATGAGAAGTCTTTTTGTCAACGAATGGACCAAATGCATGCCATACTGTATTATTTCCCCGTGAACAAAAACACCTAAGCCCACAAGAATAGCCATACAAAGCCAGATCAAACGTCTGCTGGAGACAGTTTTGATCCTAGTTCTGAAAGTGCCCAAAAAGAAGGGTGACACTTTCCCAGAGTAGTTTCTAGCCTTCAACATTTTGCTGATCAGACCTACAGAGCCAGTGGTGGAGTCCTGGAATTGAACATCTCTCAGAGGTTTTTCTTCCATGAATTTGTTCGGTTGCCTTTTGAACAGAGACAAACTTAACATACGAAATATTCCTTATCAAGGAGTTTCATAGCTTGTTTGCATGCTCTGTGTTCGTTTTGGATCACTGTTTGTTAGTGTTATCTCTGCTTCACGTACTGGAAAAGTCAGTGAACAAACATCTCTAACTTGCTGTCACTTTGCTTTTTACCACTTTACAGAGATGCAAATGCAATTTCCAGGGGTTCACAAGCACAAGGAATAGCAAGAATATCCCTGAATCCGACATAAGTATGTTTTCATCCCTTTGAAATGCATGCCTAGTGATCTTAGAATCACAGAAATGAACACCAAAAGAAAAAATTAGGTATAATACATAGGAATAATGGTGCAGACATTTGAATTCAGGCCTGAAAGAGTGTGAGCCTTGATGCATTTGGCATGTGGATAACATACACTGGTGTGTGTGCTCACATCAGGCAGGGTTGTAAAGCACAGGAGTGAATTTCAAAAAATATACTGTAAGGTTGGCAGCCTTTTTTGGGCACAATACTACAAAACCAAACCTCAAAACCTTGCTGCACCAGCCTACAGAAGTTTCTAGTAACTCCTTTTTGCTGTTACAGGTGTCTAAAGAACAGATCAGGCAGTAAAGTCAGACACCTCCGTTTCTTTCCATGCACTGATAATCCAGAAGGATGAAAGTTACATTTCAAGGTGAGCATACAGGCCCTAGTTCAAATGTCTCATAAATCACTGTCTAACTCTTATAACTCCCATCTTGTGCCTAGGATGAGCAATGTGATTTACTGCTTAATTCAGAATTTGATCCAAAGTCAATTGGAGTCAGGGGGTTGATACGAAGGGGTTCAGCCCCTAAGGCTGAAGCAGGTCTTATTGAAGAAGGCACTTGGAGATACAACTTTGTCTCCTGTTGTTCACTATTTTTTAATTTTGATCAGTGGTTCCATGTTCCAACCAGCCATTTCAGCTCCCAGAGTTCTGTTTTCCACCGTGGCTTCAAAGTCTGTATAACAGTCCAACTCGAGGTCAGAGTCTTTCATGTCCCATAGAGAGGGGACAGAATTGCATGAACTGCCCATAGGAATGGCGAAAGCAAACAGCAGGGACTATTCCCCTTTTCCTGAAAATTTCTTGTGCTGAACTAATTATAATAATGGACTTTAATGTCCACCCCATACATACTGGGAGATTTCTAAGGCAAGGCCCAGCCTGTATCAGCTCCCCACATCCTTCACGGTCCCTAAATTGATTCAAAGCCCATGCTTATTACATAACACTGGGTTACACATAGCTAAGATGCAGTCCCTTGCAGAGGGCAGAGGCATGGGAATGGCCACTTAGAGAAGGGCTTGGGTAGTTTCTGTACAGAGACTGTGAAGCCAGGAAGGTTATCAGGAGAATGAAAAAAGGCCATGAATTGTGGATGCTGGCAGACAGCTATCCACACTCTTTAATGCTCTCATTTCAGACACTACAGTCTCATTGGCAAAGTAAGTTCTTATAATTCACAGTGGCCATTGATCATGAGCTGAATCAACAAAATAGGTTTGAAAAGAAAATGAAAGGGGAAAAAAAAAACAAAAACAAGCAGGCAAAGAAATTACTAGTGCTTGCTCCTTTTAATACTGAAAATGAAGGCAGATCTGCAGCCTGGGTCAGTCTGTGGCCCACATGTGACTTTCTAAGCCTCTGTGCTTGAAGACGACCTTATCAGTTCAAGGCTCTAGACAGCTCTTGGATGTCATCCTAAGCTATAGGGCCATACTCATAGAGGGTCTGGGGGCCTTTGATGAAGTCCTTGGGTAAAGCTAAAGCAGTTCTCAAAGAACAGCCAGGGTAAGTAAGCAGAGGTGGAGAGGTGAGGCTGCCATGAAGGGTTTGGTTATTCTGAATGCTTTCAGAGAGAACACGAGCATTGTAATAGGGGACCATACTTTTTGGTCCTACCACTGGGTAGCCAGCAGCCTTGCTTGTCCCAGGGTAGAGACCTACATCAGGCTATAGAAATCTGCCTACAGCTAGTAGTCCTTGGAACCCTGTTAGAGCATGAAGCTTGTTTAGAAGGTGAGATCTCTGCAAGGCCACTCACCTGCATGAGGTCTGGGATGTCAAATAAGGTCCCAACATTTCCATCCTGCAAGAACCACGAAGGTCTTTCTGCTCTATCAGAAACTTTTTTAGGAAAAATTGTAGAAACTCCCCAGCTGTCTAGGGTTACCATCTGTTCAATGTGCCTAACATTACCAATGGATTCAGAGATTTCAGCTGTCTACCTGCCCAATAGCAACCTCAATATGGAAACTGTGGGGAAGAGACCAATGTCACATGAGCCCTCACTGGGGCATATAGCACACTCGATGGCTGAACCTGGCCCAGTCAGGAGATGAGGGCTGCTGGTGATCCTTGATGCCTCTACTCTGAACATATGGCTCCAGGGCTCCTGAACCTTGTCTAACAGTGATTTTCCTTAAATGCAATCCTTTAAGGTGTTAAACCTAGCTTTAACTTATTTGGCTGATCCAACTTAGATCAGATTATGTTTGTATTTATTGGGATTTATGGATGTATGATTGCCTCTGAGCCCATATGGACAGCTAATTTGTCAATTAGAGCAATGCTGATCATTGTGAAGTCATGGCGTAGGCTGTTAAGCACCATTATCGGTTTCAACCAGGTCTGACCTTGAGACACACATTTATTTTGCCTGACAACCTTTTATTCTCAGTGCTGGATTACAGATATGTAAATTGGGCTAAAACCTTGAATATTCATCTTAGGTATGTCAAAAAATCAGAACTTGTTGGAGATGAAGAATATAACAGGAGAGCTGCCACACACAGAGAATGAGACCTGCTCAGATCTTGCCACAACAGTGGCAACATTTGGGGCTAGAATATCAGGGCACTGGCCAAGGAGCCCAATTAAAACCAGTCAAGAGGTTAAACCTGATTGTCAATTAAAGGCCATAATTCATATTTTGCAGTAGCTATAGCAAGGGCATTCTCCCTGCTAAGTTGCAATTGAAAGGTGCTAGCTGATGACTTCAGAACCTGGCAGAAATGGTTAATTCTTCCATGATGGTGTCATTCCAGTAACTGGTGGGAAAACTGAGACAGCCCTGTCATGTGGTCAGATCTGAACATATGAAACAAGATAGTGTTTGAGAAGTCAGGACGAAAAGAAAGGAAACTCATGGTGTAAGCCCATCTTTACTCTTGTCCTGTGTCACAGGACATTCAGAGATACTGTGGTGTGTTTAAAAGAGAAAGTCATGTGTTTGAGGCAGCAGATGCACGTATAGGTTACTGTGCTGCTTGGGTACTTGTTTCATCTAACTATTTAGAAGTAAGGTGTCTGGGAATCTCCTCTGACCAAAGGATAGATTGTCTGCTGATGGCAGGCACTGATCTTTTTGCTGGATTGAGAAGAAACCTTGGCAACCAGCTTAAATAAAATACCTAAATATTAAACTGCTACGGTCAAGTGAGATGAATGTAACTGTGGAAATAGGATGCAAATATGGGCCCAGGAGGGAAACTGAATGCTTCTTACCAGCTTCCTAGCCTTCCTCTTGGGCTCCTATGACCACATTAGTCAGATACTTCATAAATCATGTGTCTGAAAGAACAATTGTTCCACACACGTCTCAGTGATTCCATGCCTGTCACCTTGACCCTGATGTTTTACAGAGAACAAAAATTGTACCTGCACCTGTTAAAGGACAAGACTGAACTCTAAGGAAGGAGTTGGTTTTAGCAATATGTCCCTCAGCATTATTGTTTGTAAGGGACTTCATAATGAAGACCAATTTAGAGGACTAAATTCTTCAATTTGCCATCAGCACTGAATTATTTCTATTGCAATCATCAAGTACAAAATCTAAACTAAGATAGATTACGGTTGCTTTGTTTTCTGAGAAGGTATAGATTTGGAGAGATCTGAGAAGAAATTTTTATCACTTTTTCCAGGTCACTTAATAAAGTGAAAAAAAAGAAGGAGGGGGAACATTTCACTTCAGTAATTCACAACTAACCACTGTTTCCAGTGAAATTCTTTTGTTTTTCCTCTGTCAGAGACAAGAGAACGTCATGGATGCTGATTTTCTTGGAAAGACCCACTGGTCAGAGTCCCACACCATTAACACCTTGGAGGAAAGATACCCCACAGTGCAAAATAGACTAAAAACGAGCAACAAAAATATTAACTCTTCAGAGTGAATAGCATGGTTACTTGTTTACCAAAAGGGACATTAAACCCATTACATAAAATGTCTTTCATACCCCATATGCTTTCTAACCTAATCAGCTTTGAATCCTGTTAAATCCCAGATTGTGATAGCAAGTGAACCTCTCAGCTTGCTGGAAGAATGGCAGCCTCTTTCCACTGGGTATTAAAAAGAAGTAAATGTCAAATATTTCCCTGTGGATCACCCAAAAAAAGAGATCATGCCAATAACACCTACGCTTTTCTGTGCTAAGTAAGTATTACTGAAATTGAAATTAACAGCAAACACAACTAAAGGGCAAAGCTTCAGATTAAAACTCACACGATGGCTTTGTACAGGATGGAATACCTCATCCTAAAAGATGATTTTGGCTTCCCAATCATACTGTGATGATATTCTTAACTCAGAGAAAGAGATGCTGTTGGCTAACGTGCCAGACCAACACCAATGACAACCCTTTGTCTCAGGGCATTGGAACTAGATTATCTCTTTTAGGTCCCTTCCATCTCATAGCATTGTAGATTCTATGAGTACAAAAACTTCAGTAACTGTTCAGTAACAAAAACTTCAGTCAACAGTTTTCTTTGTTCCATAAGTCTGTCACATTTATGCTGACAATTATTCTGTTAGGTCTTTCTATGACTATTTCTGTATATCTGTGTCTACAAATCAACTGACTGCTTATCAGAAATTAAAGAAAATGGCTAGTCTGAATAAGCTGCCACCTCATGCTTGTTGCTGTACTATTCATTATTTATCAACCTTTATATAATCTTACTCATAGATTTCTTAGGGGATTTACACATGCAGGTTTACAGAGCTACCAGGAGAATATCTATGCTGTTTCATCAGCTTGTGGAAAGGTCTTTGATCTAAATGAGATAAATCCTATTCTCAGCACCCTGCATTTGATGGAGGTATGATGACCAAGTGAATCACAGGACCTGTTCTTCAGGTCAAGAAGTCACTCACTGGCTCAGGAATTTACTGTCTCTTGTTAATGTTGGTTTAGTTTTTTTGTGTCTTTTTTTGTTTGTTTTGTTGAGTGGTTGGTTCCTAGAAAGGCTGTTGTGCTGACTGTGGGGCAGCACAGTGTGGACAACCCTCTGAAGATTTCCATGCCCTCTCCAAGAGATTGCACAAACCAATGGCTCATCCACGTTAGGCACAAAGAGATGCACCGTCTACAGCCAAACTGAGAACCTCTGCTCCACATTCACTACACTGCTGCTCTCAGCCCTGCTCAAGCTCAGACTCAAAGCTTCAATATTGTTTTAGGAAGAGCAAAGCACGGACTATCTCCTTGGGCACTGGGCTATTGGTTGCCAGGCCTGTTCTTGGCTTGGTTCCTCCAGACCACTTGAAGACGACCACCTCAGCTGTGATAAGTTCTAGACAGATTTCATCCTCTCCACCCCAACATGACAGGCTAAACTCATCCTTTGTCCCATGCTATGTTTACATAGGGAGGATGAGAAACCTGTGAGGAATTTGGACTGGGATCCAACTCACTGGTTTGCAGTCAGTGTTGATGTACTCTTGGTATTTTATGGTTGTAGGAAAAGCATTGGTATTTTTGTTGCCTTAACTTTGGAGCTCCACAGATTGAGATTTTTAGTAAAAGCCTCAGGACAGATGAGCTCTTGAATGTCAAGGAGGATAGCATCATCCACATCCATCATTCTACTATTGCAAAAAGTGCTCCCAGCTGAGCGCTGGAGAAGGTTGGGTAGTAACTTGATTTTCATCTATAAATACCGGCCCAGGAAGCAGAATTCTCATAGCATACAGATTTTTAATCTAGCAGATGAAAACTAAGCAAAGCCTGATGGCTAGAAGATGAAGCAAATTAATTTAGAGCAGAAATGAGAAGCAGACTTTTAGGAGGGATGAGAATTAAACATTAATGAATCTTTCCAAAGGAATTTTTTTTTCCTCTGCCTTTTCCTTCTCAGTAGCAGAGCCTTTTTGTTTACTCAGGCCCATACCATAAAGGTCCTGGAAAAACAGGTTGGAACAGGACTTTGTGGGAGAGTGAAGCCATTTTGAAGTTCTCTTAGGGCATCCTTCCACATTGCATCTCTGTTTACCCAAGCTCATCTTTCTGCTTGTGCCTCCGTCCCTGGAGATCACCCCATTGCAGAAAAGGAAATTGTGATCAGAACAACTGGACACAAGCCCTGAGCTGACAGGTTATGTTGCTGTTAGTCTCTAATTCTGCATCAAAAGCAACTTGATTTTAAGTTTTCAAATAATGTTATCGTATTGAACTGATATTTAAAAATTAGTGTGAAAAGAGTACCTTTCAATTCCACAATGAAAAGAGCAAGTAAAGACAAAATCCCAGGGTGAAAAACAATAAATAAATTGACTAAAACAGCATTTGAACCAATATGAGAATTAGAAATTTTTACTTTCATTCATTTGTTGTTATTTTAGCATTCTAAGGGAACTCTAAGGTTGCATAAAAAACTGGAGTGGGGAAAATTCTTATTTTTGAATCAACACTTTTTAGCTTTTCAGTAAGATGCAGTAAGCTGGAGAATAGAAGAGACCAGAAAGAAAGCCATCCAACCAAACTCTATAACAGCTTTTAGACTTCAGAATAAAATCAAATACTGAGGAGTCATAGGTTGTGATAAGGCATTTTTTGCTATGAATCTCACTCCCTTTGGTGAATGAATGTTTAGTTTAGGGAAGGACTGTTGTCAACTTACCTAAAACCATCTCATGAACAAGGTGAGGAGATGAAGACAGTAAATTTAAAAACAAGAGAAGATTTACTTAGGACACCTAATTAGGGTTTCTAATCAGGAGTCATCAAGACCTATAATTAGTGGGGTTGTTCAGACTCATTGCTTTCCCTTTAATGGCCATAGGACATCCAAATGGTTTTAAATTATGTACCATGGCTTCTAATCAGTTTATTGAACATCATAAATTGTTAAAAGGAGTTAATAGCTTGTGTTTCTTGATAGAAAGTGCTAATACTTGAGGCAGAGAACTCATCAAATGAGCCTCGTTAGGAAAGGGAGGAGGGGGATTGGGTCTCACTGTCTCATTTTGTTTTAGTAATTAGCTTTTACTGGATTATCCGATCCAAATCTTTATTCAGTTTACTCTGTCAAATCTAGTTTGCATTTTAAATGGAAAATTGACATGGGGAACAATTTGTCTCCTGACCAGGTTAATGGGGCTGGCTGGCAGGGGCCCATGGAGAGCAAGGGGCCCAGCTAGGGGGTCCCCAGCAGCTGATGACCTCCAACCTTCATCCTGGACATAGGGCACTCTGTGACAGTGGCTGGCCAGCACAAAGTCAACAACCAGGGCAAATCAACCATTTGCGAGCAGGTTGTCATCTGCAATGGTGGTTGACACAAATGGTTTTGTATTGTAAGGGAGCTCCTGATGGACGATTATGAGAAATTCTCCCTACAGGAAGAGCATTTCTTAAATTAATGATGGGTTCCTGGTGAGAAGTGAACATGTGTGGTGTAACAATCAGAAGGATCAGTGCAATGGAACGGTGATACAAGAGGCCCAGTGACAAAGGGACTAGTGTGATGGAAAGGTGTTATAAAGAAAAAAGGAGAAGTACTCACCTATCTCTGAAGATCTAGGCTTGCAAGGGAAAAACCACAAGGGAGGGATCTCCAGAAAGAGAACCTTACAGAGTGGCAGTCAGCCCTTAAATGGAGTCTAAGAGAGGTGCAGCCAGGCTCCACCCCTTCTGGTCACACAGCTGAATTGCCTTCACCTGAGCTCCCAGGACTGACCCAGTCCTTTCCCCATGTGCTCAATTAGTGGTTCAGGCTGTGACTCAACAGTTACCATATGTGTGGTTATTACAAATCCACCTTATCTGCTGTGAGAAGATGTGTTAAAATGCAGAGATCCCTGCTGCTTTACCAGCTGCCACTGTGAGGTCCACACACGTGGATTTGGTGAATGACAAGAGCTAATGATTTGGTGTATAGCATTAACTTTTAAACTTGGTCACTGCAATGGTGTTGCTGTGAGTTATGGTTCTTCCTTGCCTTACAGGCCAAAGCTCAGATAAAAGCAGCCTCCTATTACCAACCCATCCATCACACAGTGGTTGTTCCAGTTGTTACTTGTTTGGCTGGAGGGAAAACCGTAATGCATTTCAGTGTTTAGGGGTTCACTGTCAGGACAATAGCATTTTTTGCTTTCTCTTCTAATTTTGCATTATGCCTTTCTAGCACGTGCCAGTGGTGAACATCCAATAGTTGTGTATGACGAGGTGATCGATGCAAGGATGACCGAAGAGTGTTGGTATTGGAGATATGTAGTTCTCAATGTCATACGATCATTGGAGTTGGAAGGGACCTTTAAGGACTATTTGGTCCAACTCCCCTGCCACGGTCAGGGACACCTACGGTTTGATCAGGTGCTCAGAACCTGGTCCAGTCTGACCTTGAAGTTCTTGCATTGAAGACTTTCCCTCTCTACAAAAAAGACAAAAATCCTTTATCCTTCCAAAAATCTGAGGCAGATTGCACCTCTGCAGCTTGCACGTTTCTATGCCAGATTCCCTGCTTTACAAAATTGTCTCAGCCCATCTGGGACATATGATTGTGGGAAATTTCATGATTTCTATGGTCAGTAGTATTATTCATCACCCTGGACCCTGTTTTTATCCCTACTTATGTCTACACTGTGCACTGAAATGTTGCAGAATTAAATTGGGCCCAAGATAAAAATTACTTGGACAGAAAGGAAAACAACAATCAAGTTTCCATGTAGGATCATACATGGCCAGTTGGTAGAATTATTCTAGGGCTACAGTGGGGAGGAATGGTGTTTACCTCCCCTGGATTGCTAACATGATTAATTACTTACATATGGTACAGATTTGCAGCTGGAGGAATGAGATCACGGAATCATAGAGGTTGAAAAAGACCTCTAAGATCATCAGTCCAACCATCAACCCACCTCAACCATCGCACTGACCGTGCCCCTCAGCACCCCATCTCCACAGTTTGTGAACACCTCCTCAGACAGTGGTTCTACCTCCCTGGGCAGCCTGTGCCAGTGCATCACTGCTCTTTCTGAGAAGAAATGATGACCTGTGACTTCAGCAGAGCAAAGGGGTGCCTAAAGCACCCAGCACTGGCCTGAATGAGGATCAGATATCGCTGGCTGAGACATCACAACCCTGCTGGCTTTAGGAAAGGGTACATACAGCAGAGAGATTGCAGCTTGTGCTATGTCTCTTGCAAGCTTCTCCGAACCTATAGAACAAAACAAAAGCAATTCATTCCCCTTCTCCTGCTTGGGAAGATGGGTCAGGAAAGTGAGTCTTCCCATGCTAATGTCACACAATTACCTCTTAACTGCCAAAACAAATGGCAGAAATGGGGAAAGTGACACCAAATCAAAAATGTCACAGGTGATCGATTCATGTCATCTACTGTCGCCGCAGACGAGGCTGGTGAGAGAGACACAGTGATAACACAACACTAATATTATATTACAGCCTTCACGGCACCGAATGCCAAGTGATGAATATGTGTCACTTTATGTGTCGCTCACTCTACGGGCCTGGGCGGGCGAGCATGGAAAATGGAGTGTTGAGGATTAATGATATCGAAAATGATAGAGAGGAGATTGAAAATTCCTTCCTTCCTGAACCATGCAGATTGAAATGTACCTCAGAGCTATCTCTTGCTGCCCTCCTCCTCTACCCACTTTTCAGAGATCTTTCTCACAGCATTTTGAGGAGGAAAAGAAAAAAAAAGAGAAAAGAGAAGAAAAGAAAATAAGAGAGAAGAAAAGAGAAAGGAGAGGAGAGGAGAGGAGAGGAGAGGAGAGGAGAGGAGAGGAGAGGAGAGGAGAGGAGAGAAGAGAAGAGAAGAGAAGAGAAGAGAAGAGAAGAGAAGAGAAGAGAAGAGAAGAGAAGAGAAGAGAAGAGGAAGAAAAGAAGGTGTTTTACTTAGAAATGACTTGCCCTAATCCTCGTGGTTTGATAATGATCAATATTTCTGTTCTTGGATGTGTTTTTTCCCACACCAATGGCTAAAGCACAGAATACGTCCATGATTTTAATGCTGTACCACTGGTTCTCAGTTAAGACTGTGATGAGACCAAAACGTTGAGATCAGAGTATGATGTATTATGATTAATAAGTGATCTTTCTGAGAGATCTCAATAAAAACTGGAGTATTTTAATGCTCGTAACTTCTCTTCTGCAGAAACTTTGTGTAAAAATCAGAGTCCCACACTGCTGGTAATTGCCATGTCTAATGAGAAACAGTTATCTGCAGAAGAATCCTTAACAAAGATAGATCACAGCTTTAGGGATAAAGTGACCTGGCCAACATCACGGACAGAACTAAAGCTGATACATGGCTCCTCCATTCCCATTTGCACATCTATGCATGAGTGCTGCAAGACGACCCATTCCCAGGAACCCAGACACTTCAGAGGTGCTGGGGTTACAGATGTGCATTGACAGATCTGTAGGATTAGAGCTTGCAAGCCCATGGACACAGTGTTGTGCAGACAGTCTGCTTGCCCTCATCTCTAAGCAAACTCTGCTCTGTGTGCTGCAATGCCATTTGCAGCAGCTGGAGTTACTGAGGCATTTGGCTGGACTTGTGCAGGACATGGTTGCTTGGAAGGTCGCTTTGTCTGACCGTGGATGCTTATGACCACTGAGGATTACTGTCTGCCTCCTTATTGTGCCCTCTTCCAGCAGAGCCAGGGGCTTTTTGCCCTTAAGGCACAGAGTCTGTTTTGTTAAGCTACCAATGCAGCATAATGGAACAGCTTTTTTTTTTTTTTTTTTTCTTTCCTTAACCTATTATGGCTTCAGAGAAAAGTGTTTTGCACAGAAGAGAGAATAAAATCAAATCACAGAGAGCTGAAATGGGATGCAAAATTTGTTTGAACGTCATGTGAATAAAATGCTAGGATAGATTCTTTACACGGGCTACCAGATACGTGCTGAACTTTATTAGCCTCTACTGAAGAATCAGCACAAATATTGAATGCTCTTAAGGACTCAAACCTATTAGGCAATAGGCTGAGGCTGCAAGGAAGAAACACAGAATCAACTGAGAGTACCTAATTAATTGCATTATAATTACATTTGGAAAGCTAAAAGGTAATAGATCTGTTTGAATTATGATCATCCCAGGCTCTTCAGGGACAGACTATGCACTGTGAATCACTTGCAGATGATCACCAGAGACACAAAGAATTAAATGACTACAAATATTTTAAATAAGAGCACTTGTTCACTGGCGGCAATATTGGCTGCCCAGCTCACTGATGTTTGCTTTGAGATTGCTATTACTGACCTGTTGTACTACAGTTTTTTAAAGGAAGGCTGAGCCACTTTGGAGTGGTCCATTATTGGAAGAAGGGTTGAGCCCCAAAGGAAAGTGATGTCCAAGAGATTAAGATGGCATATGTCCAGTGCTTTCTGCATCATAATTCAAAGGAGCCACGTATAATTCATTATAAGATGAGAGGGAATGGCCTTAAGTTGTGCCAGGGGAGGTTCAGGTTGTGTATTAGGAACAGTTTCTTCTCAGATAGAGCAGTGATGCACTGGCACAGCTGCCCAGGGGGGTGGTGGGGTCACCATCCCTGGAGGTGATCCAGAACCATGGGGATGTGGCACTGAGGGATGTGGGCAGTGGACATGCTGGGCTGGGGTTGAACTAGACAGTCTTAGTGATCTTTCCCGTCCTTAATGATTCAGTGATTCTATTCTATGATTATCGGACACGTCTTCCTATCTTTCAGTCTTTCCTGACTCTTTGCTGTCCCTGTAAGCGTGCAATACTGGCTTCTCTGGCCTTGAATAAATATTTTTTCCAGAAATTATTTTGACAAAAACAGTAAGCTAGAATAGAAATAAAAAGAGGCATTTCAAAGATACAGAACATTAATGAAAGCCTGTGGATTTCCAGCACAGAATAACAGGGTGGTGGAAGTATTTGATCAGAGCCATAAATCTAATGAGATGGTAATGATATGCAAATTAACAGCACCATGAGCCAAATGGGTAAAGTTTCTTTATTGAGCATATTAAGAGGCATTTTGCCTAAGTGGAACGGCTGGATAAACAATAAATACTGAGCCACAATATGCAAGTATTTGTTGACAGTTGTGATAAGATAAATAAAACAGATGAACACAACTACTATTTCCCATTTAAAAGGATGGAAACAGCCCTCCTACAGGAGGAAGCTGCAGCTTGACAGCCTTCATGGAATATCAGTGATTTTTTATTGCTCTTGTTCAAATTAATACTCACAGAAAACTTCTTGAGAACACATTTTTGAACTGCTTTTATATATTTGTAGATGGACAAGAAAATGCGAAACCTCAGGCCAAATTGTTTCCTAGTGTAAATTAGTTAACTCCCATTAGCTATGCCAGTTCACTCTAGCTTTGGATCTGGATCCCAAACTGTACCTGCCAGAGTCTGACTGTTGATAAATATTGAGTGGTCTCACTATGACATTTTAATTATAGCATTATGGATTTCAGGAGGATGGGGACCAAAAGAAGAGAAAGCATTTATTTTTGCTTTTAAGCTTTAAAGGAAGAAAAAAATAATAAAAACAAAGGAAGAAAATAACAGCCTCTCAGATCCCTCTGGGATTTAGCACAGTTCATATGTCAGTTCCTGCCATTTTCAAGAGCTCTATCCAAACTTATTATAGCCTTTTTCAGTTTTCACATAGGATAGCTTGAGAACTCTCAGCGTTGTCACTTGCCACACTGGTGATGCCTTTTGTGCCACCTTCTTTATACTTGGAGACTGGACAGATTTCACAGAATGGCCGGGGTTGGAAGGGACCTCAAGGATCATGAATCTGATCAGAAAGAATGAGAGCTGAGTTGACACAAAGTTTCTTCGTGAGGTGAGAACTCGTTCTAAATAGGACTAATGATTAGGATAAAAGTTTTCATTTCATCAAGGATTGAGAATGGAGAACATGGAGCAGAAGAGGAAAAGGAGTATGACCCTCTAGCCCAGAGATCCTCCCTGGGAGATACCAGAAGGAAGCTTCTTCACCATGTCTTCAGCATCCCATAAATGCCACATGAATTACATTGTCTTCCCCCTTCTCCACTTGACTAGTCTTCAGCACCCAGGAGAGACTCCTGTTGATTTTCATGGTCTCATACACTGGGCATGTACTGCTTTAGTCTCATATCTCTAGGAAATTTGTATTTAACCTTGGCATCATCGCAAATGAAGCCAGAAATTAGCCTACTGCCTGGAGGTGAACATCCATCCACTTGACAAGGAGGAAAACCAGCTCTGTGCACAATGCAGCCCTCCAGCAGGCAGCTGGATTTGGCTGGAGGGGATGCAGAGCTGGTGTCACTGCCATTGCCAGCCAGGTCTGGGAGACGTGACAGGAAGACTCTGCCTTCTCCCTGGTTTGGTCCCAAGGGGAGATATTTCATCTTTCCTTCTGATAGGTGTCTCTCGTAAGGCCTTCTCTTTGAAGTGGAAGAATAAGCCTAACATCAGGTTTACACATATCAACTACATCTGCATCAGTATCTGTTTATTTTGGCTGTAATTGAGCTGTGCAATGCTGAGAAGTACCCAAAGAAAGTGGAGAATGTGTCCCAGTCTACCCACCACAATGGTCTCAGTGGGCATCAAGGAGAGGCTCTTGGGTCATTTTGGGTGTTTGCTGGCCAGCTGGAAAGCTTGCCTCTGACTTCCTTCTATTGGGCATTCTGACAAAGATACCCCCAATATCTGGGTGTTATTGTGCTCTTTTACCTGTTGCTGTTTTCCATGGAAATAAAAGAGAGGCCTTACTTTTGAAGCAAACTAAGTCCACAAGACAAGCAGTGTCACATTTCTCAGTACAAAATATTGGCATTTGACCTGTGATTCAAACTGTCTCACGTGGCCAAAAAAAGGTGAGAAGACTGAAGTGTTTGACAAACACGGTTCGGCAGATTGCATGTCAGTAGGAGTCAAGCAACCTGTTTTCTGCTCCTTGGTGTGATTTCTTAGTAAATCTCTTTCAGATCCATGGATGAAAAATAAGATTCATCAAAGTTAAAGCTAGAAGTGTTATAGCAGCATAAATGTGGGTGCATGGCATTTCCTCTTCAGAGCTTACTAATAAAATAGTCACCTCCATCTGTGGTCAAGTTTAATATCTGACAAAATCCATTCTGTTCACCTCTATTTCACAATTTGGACTGTGCTGTCAATTATTAGCACTGTGCTCAATGGAGCGGCCACACAGCTCATTTTTGTAGTTACTAGCTTAGTAAATAAATGTGTCACACTAAACATCATGACTTCTAAGGGAGCTTGAAAATAAGCAGGCAAGTTAATAGATGCCAAACAACGTTAAAGCTACCAACTTACTCCCTTACAGACAGCAAAGCCAGCTACTCTGCGAGTGGCAGAAGGAATGGAGCCTCCTCTTCCGCCTTTTCCCACCATAGCATCAGGTTCCTGCAACATCCCCTTCTCCACCAGCGCTCCCACAACACACTCAGAACTGTGAATGCCAGAGCTAAGAGCCCACAGTGAAATCCTCATGTCCCCGCAGCCCTTTTCCAGTACCTGAGGACAAGATCCCCCATACAGTAGAATCTCTCCATGCCAAGCCAGCATGAAGCCAATTCAGTGCTAAGTGCAATGTTGCCTCCATACATTGCAGATAGAGCAAAATTATCCTGTATTAGGGAAGTGGCTGGCTATGTCACTTGCAACGTGTCAACAGCCATAAGACGATATTGGTTTTCAGACTCCTGCTGTGTTGGCTTGGGCATTTTCTGTTCTCTTCTATGAGAGTGCTCTGTTCTCAGTGGAAATGTCAAGATGCCAATGAGCCAATGAAAGGAATCTCCTTAGTGTTGAGCCTTTAATATTTCCTAGGCTCTTAATCTTGGGATGGGAAATCTAGTGCTAGGGAATGGAAGCTATAGAATGGCTGGTTTTCTTTATTCATTTCCTAAAGAATATGTATCTGGCACTTTTACAAACAGTGGCATTGGGTCTTGCACCATCAGTTATAGAAGAAAAATAGAAGCTGGAAAAGACTCGCTGCAGAAGATCTTCAGTAAACAAGCTTTGCTCTTGTATATGTTTGCTGAGTTGGTGGGTAGCAGAAAACTGAGACAGAGCCAAAGGTGGATTCACAACCATGCCCCTGCCTTGGCACTACAAGGAAAATCAGACTTCCTTCGCAGACTTCCTATGGCCTTCCCCATAGGGAATTTTCTGAATAAGGCAGATGTGTACCTTGTTTGTACTAGAATAACTTCAGAGTGAAGATAGGCATTGTCTCCTCAAGACTTGTCTCAGTGACATCTAGAGCATCATACAAGCTGGATGCTAGAACCCCTAAGACACCTCGTACAGGTGATGTGGGATGTCCCAGCGAGACTTATTGGCAGTCCTGAAAAATAGAGCTAGCCTTGGTTCTGTTTATTTCATCTTCAGTGTTCACTAGCACACTGGAAATTCAGCTTGTTCATTCCGTGCCAAATGGGGCACCTTTTAACACTGCTGCTCCGTTTTAAGGAGTTGCAAATCCCACAGCCCTTTTCTGTCTGACCCCGATCCCAAATTCCACCTTTTTTTGTCAATGTATGTCCCAAATCTCATCCTTCAGCCAGGCAGCCCCCGAACACCGGGAACCTTTGGTAAGATGATGTGAAGGAGTGTGAAATGATTTGTCTCTTTGATGTGCCCTCAAGGGAGGGATGGGAGCAGGGGACCATCCCAAAGGATGAGATGCAAATGAAGGTGTTAAAAGAAGGGGGAAAATATAAAGAAGATGAAAATAAGTCTTCTTGCTGAAACATAAATGGAGTTCTAGCTAGGTATCATTTGCCGAGGAAATTGCATTTCTATTTGGGAATAAATGAGTGTAAAACTTGTTTGAGGCCCAGGTAATAATAGAACGGGGGAGAAGGAAATTGAAATTTATGACTTTGCAAATGACTCTTGTAGAAAAGAAAGACACACATCAGAGGTGTCTTTTTATCCCCCCTCCTTCCCTCCCTCCTCGTTTTCTTCCCGCAGATGAGGAGGACAGGTCTGAAATAAAACAGATCTGAAATAAAACAGGTCTGAAATAAAACAGGTCTAAGCTTTGCCGGCCCGGAGAGGCTGAGGGGAGGAGAGGGGGGAGCAGGGACATTAGCGTTTGCCGCAACGTTGTCAGCGCCGATGTAAATGGACGTGCTACATAGTCAACAAGACACACTTGACTGCCTCCAAGTGGGAAGTACTTAAATCTTGGCACTGATAAATGAAATATTTTTAAGGGAGCTAATCAGTGAAAATGGGGTTTCATCAGGCACTGACATGTCTCTCTTGCTTCATCGAGTCCAAGAGAGAAAAATGATTGCGTGGTGCGGTCCAGAGCAGCCAGAGAGAGGGAGCAGAGATGGAGGCAGCACTGCTCATACTGAGGATGCTGTGGGGCACGAGCTGTGGGGTCAGAGCTGGGGGCAGCCCCTGCTTCTGTGTACCCCCGGCCCCTCGGGTCCCCGCTTCCCACCGCGACTGGGCTTGATGGATGGCCCCGCACAGAATGGGCTCGGTGCAAATCCCCAATCTGCAGCCTGCTGGGCTCAGTTGGATCAGCAGTAGGCTAGCTGGTATTGCTGGATAAACACTCATAAATCTTCCTTTGCTTCCCAGCGAGCGGTGCTTCCCTTGCCTCCCCCAGTCCCCTGTGTTCCTCCTCTCCTGCTGCTGCAAGGGGAGAAATGAAATTGGGGTCTGGGAGCCAGATGGAGATGGCTGGAAAATGCCCTAACGACTTGCAAAACTGCCCACCAAACCCTCTGCTTCCAACTCTGCTGTTGGCTGTTGTGCAAGTGGGACAGGTCCCATTCTTGTGCCTCAGTTTCCTCTCTCTGGAGCCATGGTGATCAGTTCTTTCCCTGCATCTCCCAAAGACTGCTTGGCTGCAAGGGGAGCTGGATGTAGCTATTAGCCCATAGGGAGATTAGGATGATAGTACACAGGGGGTTGTTCTTGGCATTTTTAGCTCACCCCATTGGAGGGAGCTTGAGCAACAGAGTCACAACAGCCTGGGAAAGTGGGCTCAGACATGGCTCTGCCTCCTGAGTCAGATCCTGATGGCTGCAATCCAATGGGACCCATGTGCTGTTCCCATGGGATGTAGTAGCTGAGTGACCTGTGACCCTCAGTATCTCATCAGGGCAAGGCAGAATTGGTTCCCACTTCAGACAAAAAGCTGAAGCTGCCTCCATTTAATAACCTTCCAATAAGTAACCTCGGGAACCTTGGTGAACCAAAATGCAAGAAATAAAGGATGTAACTCCTGTACAGTAGGACTGAAGCGCACTCTGCTTCAGTGAGAGACATGCCAGGATTTCTCCCCATCCAAAAGGAAAGGCCCATGTGTGTGAAAATAAGCATGGAGTGAAATTGTTCTGACAGACTAGCAGAGAGAAGAAATACATAAATTAAAAGATATATTAAAAAAAGAAAGCCTGGTGCTTACATCCTTAAGTCATAAAGGTTCAAAGCAGGATTCCCTCAGTAATCAGGAAATGAAAATGTCCTTCAATTACTGAGCATTTTAAGACATGATTATTTCATGTGCATGCTATTAAGAAAATGACAGTGGAAAATTCATCACGAAATAAATTAATACTTAAACATTTTTAAAAGGTTCCCTGGTGTATTCTTATCCTCCTCCCTTTCTGACACAATAATGTGTTGTTTCCAAAGAAAATTCTGTTGGACTAAAGATGATAAAATACACAATGAAAAATACATTTGGAAAACAAATTCATAACTACTTTTTTTTAAAGGGGACAGCTTAGCTGAAAATACGAAGAAAACATAAGGGCAATTTATTATTTGCTGCTGGTAGAAACAAGTCTTTTTTTTTTCCTTTATAAACTGAAGAACACTGGTATTTGAATAATGGCCTTCCAAATTCACATAAACCCAATGATTTAGGCTACATTTGCCCTTTTTTATTCTACATCTTTCCACCCCCAGTGCAGTATACCACTAAATGTCACATTGCAGCATGCATAGATCTCCACCAGGACAGAAGTTAATAGTCGCTGAAAATTGCAGAGAACTACGAGATGTGTTTGATTTGATCTGATTCCCAGTGAATTTGGTTCTAGGGACAGATATAACCACATGGCACTGGAGACCTGAGCTCTCCAAGTGGGTCTGTTCCAGAGTCTGTTGAAGTCAATACTTTTTTTTAAGGATTTCAATGGAGTTTGGCTTAGGAGATGCCTCACGGGAGCTGCATGATATTGCACGTATTTAACTCTGAGCCTTGCTGTGCCCAAATGTCCACCTCAGCCTAGCAGCAGAATGACATATGTACATGTATACCACACACTGAACCAGCTGGGAGCTGAACACCAGCTATGCTGAACCAAGGGTGTGCTGAGGTTCAGGAGATTTAAGTTGAGGCAGGAAGCTCTGTATCATCCACGAGAACACTGCACTCACATCTGGAACCATGGAACAGATTTTAATGCAGGAGGCTTGGCTGAGAAACTTGCATTTGTTGGTCTTTAACACCAATGTGGTGGGTGTGTTGGCACAGGAGGCAGAGCAGGCTGAGGTTTGTTCCTATAATGGAACAACACACCTGGAAGTCCCCTTCAAAGCCAAAGGCAGGGCAAACCCTACAGCAACTTGGGACATGGAGAAGCACTGAAGCAGGTACCCAGAGAGGTGGTGGATGTCTCATCCTTGGAGACATCCAAGGTCAGGCTGAACCAGGTTTTGAGCAACCCGACTGAACTCTTGGTATCCCTGTTCGTTACAGGGAAGTTGAACTGGATGGCCATTGAGGATCCCTTCCAAATCAAATGATTCTATACTCTATGAAATCACCTGTGAGCTCCAAGGAAAAAAGAATTTCCACCCCATCAGAGTGCAGAGAATCCTACGCAGACAGGATGTGTTTTTGTTGGACGCCATGCACAAGCCTACCTTTAATTGTATCTCAGCTGGCAGCCAGCTGAAAATAAAAACTGCTGCAAATTCAGTAGGGAAATGAGTACTGCTGCCCACCTCTGCTCCCTCTTAGAGCGTGCTGGTAGAAGGCTCCTCTTGCATTAGAGAGATAGTCACATTACAAGACTGCTCTGCCACAGTGCTTTTGTATTTGACCCATATTGTATGGTCATGGAGTACCTATTTTTATGTTCCATGGTTCATGTTTCGAGGGAGGACTATAATTCATGAGGGGTGCCTGCCTAGATAACTCACAAGTGGGATATACATGGCTGTCTCTTACTGAAGTACATTTTGCCATTATCATGTATTATATTTGTAAAATGCCAGAGGGGGTGTCTGCAGGTCTAAAAATGTTGGTTATACCTACAGCTACTCATGCCATTAGTATAGTTGTAGATATTATATGATTTATTGATGTGTTTTTATTTCCCACTGGTATGGTATAAATATATTTATTTCACAAAAGTGGCCAATAAATTTCCCTTATGAATCCTGTTATCTGCACCATTAACCATTGATCATTTTTATGAGGTCACAACTTAAGGTGTACATGAATTTACACCTTAATTTGTGACCTTTTCCAAAATAATACATAGCCACTTCTGAACTATTCACCTCACGAGAGGCACTGCTCGTTTTTGCTGCTTCCTACTGCACTTAATATTTGTTTCCAATCAGATAATATCTTAACATCATGTGCCATTCAACTGCTCCATCTTCTTGACGTACAAACGCACACATCAAGGAGATGGAACTTCATTAGCCCCAATTCATTATTACAGCACTCTGGAATTCAATCAAGATAGAACAAGGTGATAAAACAACACTAATAAGCATAAGATCATGCATTGGCCTTCCTGCTAAAAAGGCCGAGGCTTTGTGCTCCTAACAGCAAAGAATAGGAATTCCAGAAATTCAGATATTCCCAAGTTGCCATCTCTCTTTTCTTACTTTTCACTGTCTTATAAATGCCTTGTAGATGTTGAGCAGCATGGGAACAGCTCTTCCCCTGTGCCCTTCATCACTTTGCTCTTTGATTTTTTCAAAGCAGTGAAACCAGGAGTATCATATCTTCATTTGCTTATCATAGTCCCACTCGCTCATATTTACAGGATGAAGAATGTGGTTGAAAGCCCTGGGTTAGATGAACACCTCTGAAGAGATGGTGAAGGGAAGGCCAATGAACAGTGAAGGACAAGAGCTGTGCAAAGCACATTTAGAGGTATGATGTCCTCAGATGTGGTGCCATCCTGGGCTTTAGGGAGGTGGCAGCTTCAGATCCTCCCTCTACCAATTGTGATTCCATTATGTCAGGAATCCCACAGCCCTTCAGAATTAGAGTAGGGGAGAACCTGAAAACCTTGGATGCTAAATGAGGCTTGCAGCAGGGATTATTCATAGGTTTTAAACAATATACACGTGAGCCAGAGCCCTCCTTCCACAGACACCCTCCACAGCTCTTCTCTTCATCTGGAGTTTGGCTGCCCAGACTTTTTATTTGCACACAGTTGTCCTTAAAAATAATAAGTGACTATTTGCCTGTTCAAAGCCTGAAACAAGTTGACCAATTGCTGCTGTGTTTTACTTCAGGGTATCCATCTAAAGGCAGAGAGAGAATCAGCCTGTAATGGTTTGCCTGGCTCGAAAACTCCATTTTGGGCCACAGAGAGTCATATTTCAGAGAGTATTGATCACAGTGCAGTTTGTGTTTCCTCACGTCCATGATCCTGTTTGCAGCCCTGTAAAATAATAACAGTACTCATGTCAGTAAGGTAATTACCATTGATCTAACACACTGTGACAAATTTTTCAGTCATGCCACTTGATTCATACTTAAAGTTATGGCACTACTGACTGCTCCTTAAATAATTGAAGGATGCCCTTTGTAAATCAGCGCACTCTTGCCAAAAAGTGGCAGTTTCTTCTTTGTTTCAGACCTTGTTCCTTAGCTTCATCAGGGATTTCAGAATTAAACAGACAGCTTTCCACAGCCTGCAGTTCACACTTAGAGCAAATGTCATCCGGGCTGGCAAATCACATATGACACCTTTGTTCAAGAAAAGAGGTGAAAAAGAAGATAAAAGTTAAAGTACAAGGAAGACCAGGGTTTCTGCAGTGGTGGGGTTTGCTAGCAGGTGGTAACAACAAGAGCAACAAAACCAAATTCATTTTTTCCCAAATATCCATGAAAGAAGGATTTTCCCAGTGGGTTTGAGCTTTGACAAGTCTCCCAGCCGTGATGCGGAAGGTGCTGTTCCTCGGCTTGCCTGAATTCCTTCCCAGAAGGGGTCTGACATGACGAGTAGGAGGGATGAAGCACTCTCAGCTCTGCCAGTATGGCCCTAATCTATTACGTTAACCTAAATTCACCTTGTAGTTCTAACATTAGATGCTACTATTGACTCCTGATATATCTTTGGGAAATAGTGGCACTACTAGGCAAATATTAGTTGGACTATATGATCTTAGTGGTCTCTTTCAACTTTAATGATCTTATGATTCTATGATCAAAATGGAGACAGGTCTGGGTGGTGGGATCCATTGGCAGCTAACCATAAAGCAGCACTTCCCCCAGGGAAATGTGGACACTCACAAGGAGAGCTTGTATTAGCTCACCACTGTCTTTTATCAAACTAGTCTCCTTGGTTGTCAAGGAAGCCTAGAAATTAATTTAAGCTGGACATCAAACACCATGGAGACATTTCTCATTGACATTGATGGATAGAAGCCTGCTTTGACTGTGAAGTACCTTCCTTAAGAGCCTATCTCCTTACCTATGAAACTCAAAGACCATTCACAGTGACATACATCACGTGGTTGCTTTTGGAAGATACAGCAGTCAATAAAAACCCTGTCTTCCATGTTCAGGGAGCCTGTCCCCAGCTGCTAGACCCTCTCCTCTCACCTCTCCTATTTAGACACTCTCCTTTACAGTGTACAAAGGACGCTGCAGTTGTTAACACAGGTTCAAAAGCAAAGAAGGTAAGAACAAGCCATATAGCTACAGGCCGTGTAGCATCTCCATTGCTCAACCACCTTATTCTTTGCTGTGAAGTCCATCTCTGGGAAACTTCACGCACTTGGGTAGGGAATCACAGCTATTAACACCTTGGCTGAGCTTGGTTTGAGGAGCACACAAATGACCTGCCATTAGGTCCATGGCTTGGTGGCTCTCATGGGACCCTTGTTTTTGGGAAGAGTCTAGCTTTGCAACAGCTATCATGGTATTACAGCCTTTGGAACGCAAATTAAATGAATCATCTTTCAGGAGAACTTCCAATCTGCCTTTTCTGTATTGTTGGGACACAGAAAGCGATGGCTTTGATCCACTCTGCTCCCTGTAAAGAGCCATCTTTTGTGGACATTCTTGTACCTGCTTGAGGTGAGGCCAGAACAAACAGAAAGCATCTTAGGGAGCTTACTAAATAAGTCTAGGATTGAGTGAACAGCATATTCAAGGGGTCAAATTTAATTCCTTCCTTCCTTTTGTATTCAGATTAGAGGCCAAGGTAGATTTGTGGAAGCCGGGACTCTTCTGCTAATGCTGCTTTTGCACTTAACCTGCAATTTACCTGTCAGTAACAAATACATTAAAGGCCAGCTAAGCTCTTCAAACTTCCAAAAAATTTACCGCACCATCAGATGAGCTCTTTAGCATCCAAGAGCACAAGAGGCTGTTCATGTCTAACAAAAACATCTGCCACCTAAATAAATCCTCATCAAAAATGAGTCTGGTCAAATAAACACGCATACTTAAAGAAACAACGTGTTTTAAGTCAATCAAACACCTCAAAAATAACAATAAAAAGCCTTCCAAAGAGTCTACTTGCCTGTGATGTATTGGCTTGTCTAGGAAGGGCTGTGTTTTCTGAGCCTCCTGAATTCCTCAACTCAAGCACTGAGTGGAGGTTTATTAAGTGACCTGTCTGGATGTATATCAGCCTTGTCCCTAGTGGGGGTCCAGTGTTAAATTCCATCATTAAAACCTATTACTGAGCTATCAAAACGAGCCGTAATTCCATCTAATGACCTCATTTCCCTAAGCGTAACTCAACGTGAGGGCTGCTGGTGCAGTGTTGCCTCCTGGTAGACCCCAGCCTCTCTGCAGAGCAGGGGGTGGTAGGGAGAGAGGGAGAAATCAATGTCTGCAGAGATGACAAGGCACACGGCCAGTGACTGGGGACCACGAAACTATCCAATATCCCATTTCCTATCCAGTCTATTAGCAGCTGAAGGCAGCCTGGGCTCTGGCTTTGATTGAAGGCTGAGCTGAGACCAGATAGAGGAGGAGAAGCCCAGGCAATATGGCCACCAGGCGAGTCGTGTTCCCAGCTAGTCAAAATCTCCTGGAAAAGACTTTATTTGGATTACTGCATTAAAAGTTTTAAGTGTTCTTTCTATTTATTTATTTATTTTTCCTCACCTTGTTCTGGTTCAGGAGTGGACACAAGGAAAAGGCAAAAAAAAAAAAAAAACCCAACAAAACAACCAACCCTTTCCCGTCTCCCCCCTCGATCCCCCTTCCACACACACCTCTACTTGCCATGAAATCATTTCGTAAATACAAAAAAGGCCCCTTAGGCTATTGGTGCCCAGACACTCATTTTTAGAGTGGATAATTGACTCCTTTCAGTTGATAATTCATAGCTTGCATATGCCAGCTAATACATCAGTGCCCAGAGACTCAGCAAGAGCCCCAAGCACAAACGGGAGAGGGGGAAAGGAAAAGGAAAAAAAAAAAGAAAGAGAAAAAAATATTTCAGATGATAGATGAGTGCATTATGGCTTTATGAATGAATTATGTCTCGCAAATACCTTGAGCAGGAGAGTCTGTCGGCCTGTATCTATACTAATCTGGGAGGAATTATGACGATTTTCACATTAAAAAGGGAAAAGGGAAAGAATTAATTGAGCAATTGGGCCATTAAAAATGTATGTCGGCATGTTCTGTATGTCCATTTTCCAATTTATCATGTGCTGGGAAGCGTCCTCCCAGGGTGACTGCCATTTTTCTTCTCTTTCTTATGTTTGATCTTTTTTTTTTTCTTTTTTTTTTTTTTATCGTAGATTGCTGTCACACAAAACCCAATTGGAATCGCTGTGACAAGACAAAGTCATTTTTTCTTTTGCAGGGATGCTCAGTGAATGTTCGCCCTGTCCAAAAAGCAGGTTGGGGGAGCAGGGTGAATTTCTCCTCTGCATCCCACAGTCAGCATTTCCCATGTAACCACTGCCCACTCCCACACTTAGCTGTGGGTCATATCAGCGCTTGCCAAAATTACATTCTCAGTGGTTACAGTGTTTAAGTTCTGCATATATCCATTGTAGTGTGTTAATTATTTTCAGATATGAGAAATAACTGAGTGGATTGCCAGTCGGGGGAATATTTTTTAGAATAACAGGAATTTTAGGAACTATTTCCAACTCTATAATTAATTGGTTTGGTTAATATCTGAAATAACTATGAAATGTGTTTCCTTCTTTCTTATACATATTTCACTATATTTGCTGAACACTGCTTAAAACACTGGGACCATTATAAACATCCTGGATTGTAGCATTAAAATACATACCGGTAGCTCAATCAGTGCAAGAAAAAAATGCCCATATAAAATCTTCTGACCAACACACACTGTTCAGCCTGTGCCTTCAGTTTTCTAATCCAGGAATTATGCTTCACCTGAACTTCCCCTAATACAATTAGCGTGGTGTGTTTGCTGAAACATAATGCCTTTACAGAATAATGTTTTATGCTGCAAAGCATAGCTAATCTCTTCACGCAAGCCACGCTACAGAAAATCATTTTATAATATGCAGGAAATTTCTGATGTTGTTTATGTTCTTGTGTTTATGAGGTCTTTAATTGATTAATTGTAAGCTGCTCTTTAAATACTTAAAGATTTGAAACAAAAAAATCCTATTAAATTTTCCTGATTGTCTTTTCTGAGTTGTTTAATATTTGTTAATGAACGAGCCCAAAGAGATGAGTGCTGGAGCAGAATTTCAGCAAACGATCTTATTATTCCATTACCATTATTATTATCTTGTTAATTGGGACCTTTGTGAAGGGTATGTGGATTTATTATCTTAACTGAGATTTGGCTGCTGTGTACATGGGTGCCTGTGAATTTTGCTGTAGGTTTGATTCAGTTATTCCACATAGTGAAGAGGTAAGTACTCCTTAGTGCAAACATCACCCTCCTGACTCTCCGTACTTTTCCAGCAGCTGCGGTGCCAAACAGAATCTTTTGGAAGCTCTCAAATAGCTGATGTATGTAATAGAGCTACAGAACAGATTTCTGGTCCTGCAAATCTTTCTGAGCTCTGACAGATCTCTATGTTCCCTGGGAATGGTTGGGTTTCAGGTGGGCAGAGCAGCCTGACCACCTGTCTCCAGGAGTGGCACCTCCTGCTGAGCTGTGGGAGCTGGATGGGAACTCCTGAATGGGTACAGCATGGGGCCAATACTGAGTACAGCCCAATTTCACAGTCACAGAATGGCTGAGATGAGAAGGGACCTCATCTGGTCCAGCTCAAGCAGGGCCACTCAGACCAAGTTGCTCATCCCAAATTTGAAGATCTTCAAGGAATGAGGATTCACATGCTCTGGGCTGCTGGTCTTATTTGCCCCACTACACATAGAATCATATAACCATTAAGGCTGGAAAAAAATCTTATAAGATCATCTAGTCCAATCCCAACTCATTCCCACCATGCCCACTACCCATGCTCCTCAGTGCCTCCACTGGCTCTTCTTGTCCCTGGCTCCGCAGTAGGAATTATCCCAGCAGGACCTCCCACACCATGGCAACTGAATATACTTCATCCAAAAACCAGCACATCAGTCTTGCTGATTACACATGCCTTCTTCTGGTAACACGCATCTTGGTAAAGGATTAATGACAGCCAGAATCCCATTAAGAAAGAAACACAAGTTCCCCGGTTTACTTAATATCAGGTTTCTTGCACCTGGGCCACCGATGTAGGACGTAACCTGCAGAATATAAAACGTCCTGTTATTGCCTTTACCACTGACAAGAACAGAGAGCGGTGGTGAGAAGCAGGCATCCATAATCCAGGCTCCCTTTGACATGCTCAGGCAGGCACAGACCTGAAGGTTGCATGCAGCTTTGGCAGCAAGGTTGCTGCTCTGGATAGCTCACAGCTCCGGTTTCACCTGCATATGCAGAGACGTGGAATTTCCTGTCTATATCCAACCAAATGCCAGGAACAAATACTTCCTAGCAACACCTCCATGAAAACCTTGATTCCTTGAACATGAAGGTCTCAGCATGTTGAAACATGCCGTAGCTTTGCGCTGGGATTTGGGTGCTTGTGACTTCCAAGCTACGTCACGCTTTTCTGAAAGCGTTCTCCAAAAATGCAACTGGGTGAGGAATCTTGAGAGGCAAAGACCTTCTTCCCTGTTCTGCTTCCTGGAGGACTCTACATGGGAGAAACGTGCCTACAGAGAGCCTCAGTTCTGTGGGGGATGATGTTATGTCTTTTGTCCAATGTATTTATCATTCTGGGGTTACACTAGGCAGGAGAATGGCCAAATAAATATGGATCAATAGGGCTTTGAATGGAGCAGGCTCTTGCTGGAGTCAACAGCCGTATCATGACTGCAGTGAGCATGGGCCCTGCTGCTTCTCTACCTCTGGCGGCTCCTGGCACCCAATATGACCCATCCAAATGCTCAGCAGGACTTGAAATAAATTAGCCAGAATTTGCTTATTTTCATTACAATCTGTGCTTCCTATTGCATTTCTGTAACGGTGCCACTGCAACTGCCCAGCATCCTCTGTGTCCATGTAGTGCTGAGATAGATGTGCAGAGGACTCCTGCACGCAGCTGAAGTGAAAATGGGTCAGGGATGTGGTGCTCTTCTCACGCCTGACACAGAAAGCACCCACATCCAATGCCATTTCTCCACCGAGCTTTACACCGGGTCCTTTCTGGGTGAGGAGTTTTTTGAGAGAAGGATTAGTTTTTATTACTGATAATGAAACCAGCCGTGCCCTTTTCTCCCCTGCCTTTTTCCCAAATCTCACTGCGTTCAGCTACCTCCTGCTACTGGGATCCCACACTCCGACTGTGCTGATAACTCAGGGAAGGGACCTTTCTTATTGAACAAGGTGGGAAAAGCGGCTTCAAGTGTCAGAAATTTCTCCCAGACATTCAGCATCTGTATTTAAATTAAGAGGCTTAAAGCTTTCCGGAACTTTTCCAGGTTTTTGATTTTAGTTTAACTTCAGAAGTGTGGCTTTAGGCCCAGAATATCATATCTGGAGTGCCATCTACCGTGTCAATCAGGGACTGCTCGGGAGTTGTGGCTGAGCACTGAGGGGTGCAGATGTGCAGAGCTCCTACCTGAATGCTGCAGGAGGGAGAGTTAGAGAGAGAAGGAAGAGAAAAAGGGAGGAAGGAAGGAGGGAGGGAGGAAGGAAGGCAAGACAAGAGGAGAGGAGAGGAGAGGAGAGGAGAGGAGAGGAGAAGAGAGGAGAGGAGAGGAGAGGAGAGGAGAGGAGAGGAGAGGAGAGGAGAGGAGAGAGAGGAGAGGAGAGGAGAGGAGAGGAGAGGAGAGGAGAGGAGAGGAGAGGAGAGGAGAGGAGAGGAGAGGAGAGGAGAGGAGAGAGGAGAGGAAACAAAAGAGAAAGTAGAGAAGAAAAACAAAGCAAAGCAAAGAGAAAAAGAAAAAAAAGAAGAAAAAATGAGAAGAGAATATAATAGTAGAGAAGAAAAGCAAAGCAAAGCAAATAAAAAAATGAAGAAAAAATAAAAAGAGAAGAAAACAGAGGAAGAGAGGAGAAGAAAAGAGAAGAAAAGAAAATAGAGAAGAAAAGCAAAGAAAAGCAAAGCAAGGAAAGAAAAGAGAAGAAAGGAAGAGAGAAGAAAACTTCTTTCTTGTGCTTCTTGTATTTTAAAAACCTTTCAAAATTCTGAAAGACAAAACAACTGAGTATTTTGCCCTTCAAACTCAAGGTATTTTTTATTACCAGACACATTTTTTTGATTATTTCTGCCCTTTGCAAACATCTCAGTGGAAAACAGATCTCTCCAAATCCCAGTGCCTGGGTGATATTTTAGCAGCCACACCCCGGGGTCCAGCACTAAAGGATGCTCTGGGGCTGGGACTCTTGCCCAGTGTGTTTGTAAGCAGCACTACCACATCACAACAAATAGCCACGTGGGAATGGCTGGGATCTACCCAAACTGAGAAGATCCAGCAGGTTTTGGCCAGCGACGGACGAGCTCACAGCTCTCCATCCACTCGTAGCGGTGCAGAGGACCCACAACCTCAGGACATGCAAGATGGTTGAGAAATCGTTCATAGAAGGGCAGCGAGCTCCCTCTGCTGCCAAACTTCTGCAAGAGGCAGGCTAAAGCCCTTTTTTACCACATCACCTTGGAAAAAACACATCTATGATATGTACACGTATATACACTTATACAAACATGAATATATAATTAGAAAAAATACTAAGATCTATATAACATTTATATAACTATATGTACACACATATATATATACAATGTGTGTATTGGCTGGATCTGGGGAACTCGCAGGATCTCCCATGGTGCCAGATGAGTTTCCAACTGGATTGAGGTCACTGCCCATTCCTCCACCAACAGCCAAGTGGAATGTTTACCTCGGTTTCTTGCTGCTGTTGCCAAATTAATCGCACCAAAGGGCAGACTGGCTGTCTTGTGAATGATTTACTGCAGCCAGATGCAGACGGATGGCATGGGTCTGTGTCACTGTGTGGGCTCTGCAGCTTCAGCTGAAGGATTGGTGTAATCCCTGTAAATTCATTAGCATTCGTTAGCTCCCTGTTTGTGGCTATTCGGCTCCTTCCCTCCCTTCCTGCCCATCTCTTTGCATGGAACAAAGATTTATCACTGAATTAAGGCTGGCTGACAAGACGGGGAAGGAGGATAATTCTATTACCTGCCAGAGCAGTTGAGGGGGGAAATTGTGTGCAATAATCGTGGCTGGAGCACAGACTCCAGCAGTCCAAGCCTGTGAGATGTCAGGCAGATTAAGTGAGAGACAGGAACCACTGCTGGATGCCCATAGAGGAGACTCAATAAAGACTCTGTGCTGTATTGTTAACCCACTGGTTTGTAGCAGGGTGCTGAGGAGGAGAATTTTCCTGCTTGCAGGAAAGGCTGTGGTCCCATAGGTGTCAAAACCAGGCAAATCCAAGCTGTGAAAATAGCTTTTATGGCATCATAGAATTGTAATATCATTAAGGTTGGAAAAGACCTCTAAGATCACCCAGTCCAACACCACCCCAACCCACCCACTGACCACGTCCCTCAGTGCCACATCCCCATGATTCTTGAGTATCTCTACTACCTCCCTGGGCAGCTGTGCCAGCGCATCACTGCTCTTTCAGAAACGTTTCCTAATACCCAACTTGAACCTCCACCTCAACCAGAGCTTTATTCTGGAGGCTGTCTGCAGTTCAGAGAGGTTGGCAGAGCAGTGAGATGCAGTCTGGCTGAGCACCGCCAGTGATTGCTGCTGAAAGGCTGAGGGCTGTTTTGTTCCCCAAGGTTTCCTCCTGCAGCCTTGGGTATAAATTTCTTTCCATTTACCCATCAAAGCTCTGCTCCTGTGCTATGTTTGGGCTGTCAGCGGTTGCCTTGAACATTTAGGTCAATCACAGATATTATTTCCATCTCTAGCTCTGGCAGCTCCTCATCCCGGGCCTTCAGCTTTGTGTCCTGCCTATAAATAAAACAGCATTCAATCCCAGAACAGTGGGAGGAGGCAGCAGTGAGCTCTCCTTATTAAGCAATCCTATTGCTTTAACAGGAAGCCTGGAGGGAATCGAGAGGGTAAAATAAGCATTAGAGCTGCAGTGTGTACAAATGTAGAGCTTGTGTTTGCAGAGCATTGGTCACATGCACAAACTCTCTACTGGAGGCCTGTACCCAGTGAACAAGGGAAGGCAATGCTAGAGCCAGAGGTGTGCAGTCACCTCTATTTACCTTGATCAAGCTGTAGGTGTCCTTGTGTGCTGCAGGGGAGTTGGACCAGATGGTCATTAAAGGTCCCTTCCAACCCAAACAACTCTATGATTGTATAACTCTGCCCTGACTCCATCTGCTGAGGGGCTGCTCTGTCTTTTTCCCAGCAGCCAAACATTCTGACGTTGAAAAAATAACAATAAAAACTTTTACACAAGAGTACATAACCAGAGTGCTTACTAGAGGAACTGAGATTGCTCAGCTCAGATGCAGTGGAAAAAGCCATGTTGTTAGAGGAAATAAATACATGCTGATTGGGGGCCATCACTCTGCAGTCAGTTCTCTGATGGCGCATGCATGCAGATTTATGCACTGGGAACCATTTGGGGTACAAATGCATTTGAAACATTGAGTGCAAAAGCTGCTAAAACATACATCAGTCAGGCTTCTATTGCTGTATATTATTGCTACCCTAGAGCAGAGATGGTTATAAGCTCCAGGTCTTTGTTTAATCTCTTCCTTCCTTATGAGTGCATGCATATTGTTTTGTCATTTATTGGAGTCATTTTGCAAAGTGGATCCGGGGTGTTTTCACAGAGGGTTTACATTGCGCATGATTGACTGAGCTGATTCCATTCCAGGCACTCATGTATCCCCTGCTGCATCAATTGGAACTGAGCACTTTTTATTTCCTTGCAAGGCAAATGAGCTCTGACAAATGGTGATGACACAAATACCACGTTATTTTGGGTCTGAGAGAAGGGTGGGGGGCATGGTGCTGTCTTTCTCTTTTTTCTCATCCTCTATAGTGGAATAATCCTTGTTACCACTAAAATAATCCCCCGACACCTGGTGATTATTGTATTAAGGGGTGATGAATTGCAGTGCTTAAAAAACCTAAAAATTTTCTGTCTTGTATGTACAGACACGTTGGCAAGGAGTGAGTCAAATTTTGGCTGGGGATGATCCTGTAGAGCTACTGGCAAAGGCAAAGCATAGAATCACAGAATCATAGGATTTAGAAGGGACCCTTAAAGGCCATCTGGTCCAACTCCCCTGCAATGAACACGGACATCTACATCTCCATGAGGTGCTCTGAGCCCCATCCAGACTGACCTTGAGTGTCTCCAGGGATGGGGCTTCCACCACCTCTCTGGAAAGCACCTGTTGTGTGATCCTGTAGCATCACAGCATCCCCAGTGCTTCTCAGGCTTTGCCTTGGGCAGTGCCATGGCCAAGCTCACCATAGGATCTATGTCTTACAGACACAGGTTTTCTTGCCCATTGATACAGAGCCATTGCTGTGAGCCCCTGCTCTTTGTAACTGGTTTGTCCCCCTGGTAATTAGTCCATATTTAATCATTACCGAGGATAAAAGGCAGGGACACATTGCAGTCATCCTTGCAAATCATCTTTTGTCCAGATGGCCCACAAAGTACACTGTAAACCTCATTAACAGATTGTGCCAATTAATTACCCAGTGTGGGAATCACTTTGCTAACTGCGGGCAGCAGCTGCCAGCAGCCGGGAGCACAGCCACAAACCAGTGCCAATGTTGCCATCACCACTGGGGTTTGGTTGAAACTTTTGAATTTTTAACTTTTTTTTTTTTTTCTCCCCAATTTAAAAACATACATTTTTTAGGGGAAACGGTGGCTGTTTTGTTGAAAAATCTTCCCATTTTCCCTCCTCTGCTCCATATCAGGCACCATGTGGATTGATGCAGGTTGCCCTCCAACCTACCTTCAGCTTCACGTAACTGCTTTTCTTCATATATATACACATATCTCAAAGTAAGCTGACTAAAAGACAATTTTCTCTCAGACTAAAACTCAGTGCCTATTGATAAATCTGTAATGAATTTGTACTCGAGGCTGTTAATTGCCTTGCAGATGTTTAGTTATAGGATTCCAGTGTAGAAGGGGATCAATAGATGTTGAGATTAAATTATCCAACCATTTCAAAACCCAAATAATCGCTGCCTGAGCTTGTTTAGTTTGGGCCTGAGACAAAAGTCAATTCTTTCCCCGTGGACATTTCTATAAAGTATAGTTGACATAAGAAATGATGAGACTCTGGAAAACGATATTGAACCATAAATATTCAGCTCTGCAGTGGATCCATGAATAATAATTTAACTTTCTCTAATGCCCAGCTCTTAGACTGCTTAACAGACTCCCTATTCTTGGCAATCCTCTGCTGTTTAACAATTCAGAGCCTCTAATCCATAACTTGGGAGGGAAAAATGAAGATTTGGTTCCAATAAACCCTCAGCTGACAGAGTTAGCAGAGCTTTGCTGTGGCATTTGCAATCATCTGAACAGAACATAAAGGGTGGAGATGAATGCCCTGTCTGTAGGTGGCTGTAGCTACCCCAGATGAGCTCTTCTGCCTTTTTTTTTTTTTTTTTTTTTTTTTTGCCTGCCCATGAGTTGCTATTTCATAGAAATATTATGATTGTAAAAGATTTCTAAGGTCATCCAGTCCAATCCCAACCCATCCCCAACATGCCCACTAAACCATTTCCCAGCACAGACATCCCCTACTTGTGTCTACAAGCAGTTCTTCCTTCCTTTCCCTCTCCTGGGCCCTCCTTGGCTCTTTCCAGTTCTCATGCTCTGCTTTAAGGAGTAGGGTAGGACCTTTCCAAGCTGCAGCCAGAAAGAAGGTGGCACCCATTTCCTCTCTGATGGGAACAGGATGGGAATTTAACCCCTTGAAGGAGACCCCAGCACCTCAGGGGAGGTGAAGCACAGCAATGCCAAACCACACTCATAGTAATGCACTGTGAACAAGGCGTGCTTCCACCCTGCATGCATGGTGCTCACATCCTGGCAGCTCTGCTATGTTCTCCCAGTCCTCCCAGCACCTCATCCCTTCCACCTAAGTGGAGAGCTCGTGTGTTGTTATAGCAACCTCAGCGTGGTGAAGTCTCCAGAGGGAAGGTTTATAGGGAGAGGCAATCTCTTTTATTAGACTGGCTGATTTGGCTGAGAGAGAAAAAGGAAACAAACAAACAAAATTATAAGTAATGGAGAGAGCAGCATGAAGCTCCTCAGCCACCTTATTTCCATGCTTCTCTTCTAATTCCCAGCCCTGACACAACCCTTCTGCTGTGCCTTCTTTCAGCACATAGAATCACAGAATCATTAAGGTTGGAAAAGACCCCCCCAAGATCATCCAGTCCCACCCCACCATGCCCACATCCCTCAGTGCCCCATCTCCATGGTTCTTGAGCACCTCCTGGGATGGTGACCCCACCACCTCCCTGGGCAGCTGTGCCACTGCATCACTGCTCTTTCTGAGAAGTTGTTGTTCCTAATATCCAACCTGAACCTCCTCTGGAGCAAGTTAAAGCCATTACCTCTCATCCTATCTCTGTTACCTGGGAGAAGAGGCAGATCCTCACATCACCATCACCTCCTTTCAGGGCATTGTGGAGCAATAACGTCCCCTGAGCCTCAGCACAGCTGGCAGGCAACAGCTAAAGGCTCAGTCTTTGGTAGACACTGAAAAGCTTCATCAAGCACTTTCACCTTGTTCACAGAAACCAAAGGGAGGATGACATTATGACCTGGATGGGAGGATTACACAGCACTGCATCCCTTCCTCCTCCCAAGAGCTGCATGCAGGATGTATGGCACTGTCCTGCCCTGCTGCCATCTAATCAGATCACACTGGCTCTGATTACATTCAGGGAGTTGATAAATAGCACATCTGAAAGCCACTCACCCTCCTCAGCCAAAGTAGCTCTCGTTGTAGGGAGTGAATTAAAGCCAAGAATATAGAGAGATTTTTTTTTTTTTTTTTAAATGATTATTTTTCCTGCTGTGGAACTTCAATTTTGGAGAAGCTGGAGGCATAATGCAAGGAGCCTGCGCAGAGCTATTTCCATTGAGGAGCACAGTTATCACTGCAGGTCCAACTCTGCATCTCTATAGAGGTGCCCAGAACCAGGTTGAATGGGGCTCTGTGCAGCCTGACTTGGTGGGGGCACACAGCCCACAGCAGGAGGTTGAATCTCAAGGATGTTTAAGGTTCCTTCCAGCCTGAGCCATCGTCTGATTCTCTAATAAACTTCAAGTAAAACACAAAACCCATTTCAGAGTTTGTCTAGAACTTTTCATCGGGTCCAGTTGGAGTACATTGGAAAAGTACAGCAGGGGCAGAACCAGAGTGGAGTCAAAGCTCAGGGCAGAGCAGACAGTAAATTATATCTTTGCTCCCTGGGACATAGAGCTATACAGGCATTTCAGATCTACTTCATCCTGCATGGTACGCTAGCCAGAGTAAGCACACAAGACTGCTCTTTCCCTCACTACAACCTCCTAATTTCCACCTTCTGGAGTAGCAAATAGCATTTGCAAAAATAAATTTAAGCCCTTAAGCTTTAAACAAGGTCTGGAGCCAGGGGAATTAATTGGAAAATGATTGAAGGCCATGAGATGGTTTTGCATGGCTTTGTTTAAGGGTGTAAGATTGCACACAACAGACAAGCAGAGACACATGTGTCCAGCTGATGTGCAGATGGGGTTTCTCCCAGTCAGTCACTGCTGGGTGTGTAGGGTTGAACCATGATCCCATCACATTGCTGATGAGGCAAAACCCTGCATCCCAAGCGTCCCTAGAACCATGGGGACAATGGAAGCAAGAGGCAAGACCTTGGCTCCACCTGCTGCTATGCATTTTGCTGTGAGAATAATAAGGCAAAACATCTCACATCGCATGGCCTTTTTCCTTTTCTCCCCCCCAGCACCTACTCATTAATGAACACTCTCCATCCGTATCAAGCAGGGCTGGTGCAGTGTTAAACTTTGGGTGTCTTTTCAGTGTCGTAGCTTGGTTAATAATTACTGTCATGACTCACTCCACGCTGCTGGAGCACCATTAAGAGAATTGACAGCACAAATAACAGAAGCATTAAGCCTAATGGTGGTGTGAGCGTTACCCTGCTGAAGTGCTGCTGGTGTCATGAGAGAAGAACCCTTCCTTTAGCATGTGACCCCCTAAGGAGGCCTTTTCCACCCCATCCCACACAGCAGCTCATGCCTCTTTTGGGATGCGACAGTACCCACCTGCATTCCTGAACATCCCCATTCCAGCTGGGCAAAAATCTCAGAATCCACAATTTCAGTGCATTCCTGTAGACTGGCACCAAAGAACAGCTCTCTTTGTCCCATCTCCCTCCACAGGTTTGCATGGATCATCCAAAAGAGCCCCATTTTCACCACTTTCCTGACTCTCTCTCCCTTGCATAGCATCAGGGGATGCCCAGCCCCCCATGGATGGTGGAATTTCAACCCCTAGATGCTTCTGTCCCCAGCGCCTTCACATTCAGACACGGCCCAACGCTTTTGAATTAGTTTTCATAGAATCATTAGCTTTAGGAAAGACCACTAAGACCATCCAGTCCAACAGTCAACCCATCACCACCATGGCTGCTGACCACATCCCCACAGTTCTTGAATGCTTCCAGGGATGGTGACCCCCCCACCTCCCTGGGCAGCCTGTTCTCGAGGGCTGCACTCACCTTTCTGATGGCAGTGTTTCAATCCAGCAGTGTGAGCACATCTTCTCCCCCAGAAGAGCCCTGCCCACACCTGAAGAGCAGAAGTCAGCTGTCACTCAGTTGCAACACAACCAAATCACATCAGTAATGTAATTCCCTGAAATACCCCTTTCCTTTTCTCTTCAAAGGAAAATTCAATTTATCTTTTTCTTTTTCTTTTTTTTTTTTTTTTTCCTTCAATCCCCCTTCTGTGCCTTCATTGCCACGAATTCCCTAATCTTGTTATTCTTGGGTGTTGGAAAAGAGTAATCATCCGAGCCATGAAATCGAAGACAACAGCAGCACTTCCAGGGAGATGACTGGAGTCGAAGGAATTAATTCTCCCAGCAGACAGCTCCACTCTAGAACAAATGTGAGTTTAAGAATCAAAGACATGGTTTTAATGAGTCTGCATGAAAGTATGTGTGGCCCGGGGCCATGCCCAGAGCCAAATTCAGTGTTATGCCACAGAAATCATCATTTCTCAGGAAAACAAAGAGAGCAGGGTCATTCAGCGAGCTCACTGCTCCTTCAGGGAGAACCCATCTCTGTTCTTACACAGTCTCAGAGACAGTCTCCATCAAATATCCATCAGGTCAGGGAGCTGCACACACATAGCTGTGTTCTCTGGCACAGCAAGTGAATACCAGAAATCCAGGCAAGGATTTCAGCAGGAGAGATCTCCCTGGAGGGGCACAATGTGCCATAAGCTGTACTGTCACCCACGTTCCACGTTTGAGGGTCACTCTGATGCACACTGACAACATCTGGCAGTTGGAGAAAAGCAGCCTTTCAGCCCCTGTGCTGAGCACGTTTGCTATGGATGCACTGAAGACTAATGACATAAAAGCTCAGTTATATATTTCTTTTGAGAGGGACTTTGCAAATATAAACTTCACATTTTCATGGATATTTCTGCATTTTCATGGTTTTTTTTTTTTTTTCTTCTAGGATTTGCCTAGGGGAAAAAAATAGCCCCATTTCTATCCCCAGAAGGGTTGTAATTTCGCTGTGAGTTCTGCAAAAGAATGGCAGTTCATGAGCATTTACGGAGCAATGGGCCATAGAGGGAGGTGAGGGCTTCAGGGAACAGCAGACATCCCACAGGAGAGAAGGATGGAGGGGGTCAGCCAGCTCAGCCCCATCACAGAGAGGCTCCAGGAAATCTGCAACAGATCTAAAATGTTTCAGAGACAGACATTTTCTTGTATCCTGGACAAAAGACATTGCTGGCACAAGGATAAAAAAAATAAAATAAAATACAAATAAATTTGGGCTCGGAACTAGAAAAGCTTAGTTGTAGTCCATGTAATGGTTCTAGTTATACTTCCAGGTAGAGAGAGAAGCTCAGGGTTGGGGTTAGCAATAGGGAGGTGGCAAAAATGCTGCAGGTCCTGGAGAGAATCAGCAGATGATCAGCAAACCCTCCTCTATGCTTTTCTCCCTGGTGCTGCTTTAAGAAAAGAAAAGCCCTTCTAGGAAGTTCTTTCTAAAGGTCAAAAGAAATCCCTTCTGAAAGGAGCAGGTTTGCATTTTGCACACATTGTCAGTGGAGCTTTCTTAGCCAGCTCATTTCCCAGGTCTTTAACCAGCCAGCCTGCCTGGAGCAGAGAGATTTCTTCTCGTGTCAAATCACTTGGCTGCACACGGGAGAGAAGTCCTTTCACAGGGAGAATTTGGAAAACTCTCAAATCCTCTTTATTCCCACATGCTGTCCCTCATTGCCTCATCTCCAGGAAACTGTGTGGGGTTAAGCCCAGAAGGAGAAAGCTGACAGCACCCATCCTACACACACACTTTCTAACCCTTCCCCATACCACAGTTTAAACACTTATAATCAGGCCTGGAAAGGATTCCTGGAGCTGTTCAAGAACTGTGAGGATGTGACACTGAAAGACGTGGTCAGTGGGCACGGTGGGGATGGGCTGGGGTTGGACTGGGTGATCTTAGAGCTCTTTTCCAACCTTAATGATTCTATCCTATTGCCAGAGAAGCTGAATTCAGAACAGAGGTAACATGAACTCCTAAGGATGCCCTTCTCTTGAAGTTGCCCAGGCTGGAGAATCAAGCATGGTGCACAATAAAAGCAAAGAGGCTACCTTAGGGCACACCCATAAGGTACCAACAGACTGGAAAAGCAGGCAAGCCAAATGCTTAATGAGCGCAATTATTTTAATGAGTCTGTCTTTTCCAAAATCCACATTGCACATATATAAATAGTATTCTCCTTTTTAAAAAAGACTCTCACAATAGAAACTGACTTGGAGCACAAGAAAGCCCCCCTGACTCCTGCTACACTAGAAGAAGGCACAAATTCACAATGACGTTAGTACAGGCAATCACAGTTACAGACAGACATAGAAATCCCAAAAAGGTATCAAAAGGAAAAAGCAGAGCTTCCATGCTTTGGAAAGCAGCAGGTGTTCCTGTGTGGGATCTGCCATTGTTCTACCCATCACTGATAGCATTTCATGGTGCAACCACAATAAGGAGCAGTTCCAGTACACATACTCCAGACTCAGTTTTCAAGCCTTCAATAAGTAGAAGAGGAATTTGCATGGTTACCACTTGATTTTACTACTTTTTTGCCTTCAAGTACCCAAAGAGAAGCCCTACAGTAACTGTATTCATGTGGGCAATGCTTTTGAAGGACCTTCAGAGCTGTGTGCCATTCTAAAATGCTGGTGAGCCAGCAACCTGGGAGTCAAACCTGGATCAACAAGTTATTCTGCTTATTTCCTATAGCAATTACCAGCAGGTGAAAACCACTGGAGCCTTTAGTTCAGTGCTATATTTCCCACAACCCAAACAGAAGTCAGTGCTGGAAACAGAGATCACCTGTGAAAACAAGCTCTATAGGAGATCATGCAGAGATCAGACCAGGCAGACCCATCCACCTTCAAGCAGTCTCCAGATTCAGGTGTGCTGATACCAACCCTCCTGCTTCCCAATGTTGCTCATCATTACAGCAGCTCTACAGAGCTGGGAGCAGCTGGTTTCCCTCCTGCACAGGCAGGCAGCTGCACACACAGCAATTAAATGATTTGCCTGGCACCTGGAGGCCAAAGCAGAGATTTCAGCCTACATCTTCCCAGGCATGAATCCTTCTGCTTTTGCTCCTCCTAGCCAGTAGGCTAAAAATCATGAGTGTAATTCCATGATGTAGAAGAAACTGACAAAGGCAGCAAACTGTTGGAGCATTCAAGCCAGAGTTCTCGCTTCCCTCTCATAGAAGAATGAAATTCAGCTATCAGCTCCACGATGGCTCCCCAGAGCAACCAGGACCCATGCATGGATTTTACACAACTCCTCTGTGACACCATTTGCCATCACTTATCCCAATACACCAGTCATATAGCCCTCGCTGTCTGCTTTGCAGAGATCTGCTGGTGGCCCAGGAGAACCTTGGGCACATCACAGCTTTCAGTAGCATCTTCCCTTCAGCTCCTCATATACCTTTGTGCTGGCCTCAGGTTCAGCCTAGCAAAGCACTGATTCTGGGCTGAATGAGTTGCTGGCCAAGCTGGGAAGCATTGCCTCCCTCTAACAGCAAGAGATGTGAAGTACCATAGGAAACAAATGGCTGAAAGAAATGAGATAAAGATCCCAGAAAATCCGAGTGCAGTGGGGAGGCATAAGCTGTTTGCTGGCCCTTCTAATCCAGGAGCTTGGGGATTCAAGGGGGAGATGTAGGGTGTAGGCTGAAAATAAAACAAGGACAAGGATCTGCACAGCCTCTCATTAAGTTGTGCAACTCCATGCTGCAGGATCATAGATGATAGAATTTGACAGAAGAAGGAATCCATTCAAGGCTGCTTAATACAGGCATCACTTCCAGCTCAAGAAGCTCTAAGCAATGATGTGTTGGAGGCTGGGGAGCACTTTGGAAAAGATACACTCAAGATCCATCCTCCTGCTGCTGCCTCCCAGAGTCTCCTTCGTCATTGGTCCCACATCTCACCAAATAAGTGAGTTTTCATGAGAAAAATGAGGTCCATTAGCACAGCACTTCTTACCTGGGAAGAACACAGCAGCAGCAATAATCAGCACCCTGTGCACAGCTCAGAATCTTTCTGAGCTGAAGGTACTTTTGTGTTGAGTGGCTCTTCAAGGAATTCTCTTCTGCAAACTCATCCCATTGACCTGCGAGCCCAAAAGCACCTTCAGCAGCTGGTTTCCTGCAGCAAGGAGTTCAATACCTGGTTGCCCACTGCATGCAATAGATCTGGCAGCCTCCTCAGGAAAGAAGATACCATCAGCATCTTCCTGCACAGCTCTACTGAATCCCACTCAGCAATTTGTCCCCTGCCTCAAGCTGATGCGTCCCAGGCTCAACTGCCATAAAATGATGGGAAGGAAGATGCCTCCCCCAGCACTCAGGGCATAAGCACTGCCCAAAGATTTCATTTGCAGGGCCCTCCCAATCTCCATTTACCACAGGATTTTGTTACCAAGGATTCAGCAATGTTGACCTTCTAAGATACATCCTGCATTGAGCAGCACCACTGCAATCCAGCATGATCAAAACAAGGAAAATGCTAATTCTAACTGTGATCCCTATGATTGTCTCTTATAACGGATGGTAAAGTCTCCCAAATGAAGGAAAAATTGGGCAAGAATTTCCAAAGGAAGGGAGACTGTTTCACACTGCTTTTTCAATAGTAAACACATACACTATGTCCCTACTGTCACAAAACCTGGCCCTAAAATGCTGAAATCTTCTTGTGACCGAGTGGCAGCAAGCTGTAATTTACTGCATTCCTGTTTCTATTATATCCAAGAATTGCTTCACTTTTGAAGAGAAAGAGCTGTCATTTGTCAGCCTCATGTAGCCGTCACATTGCTGCCTCCTGCTAGACAAATTATTTCATCCTCCTTTTCCAATCTCTTCTCCCAAAAGCCAGTCTTTCCCAGGAAATGTCCAGTTCACCCTTTCACAGTGACATCATTAGCAGTTTTCTTTGTGAAGCCAACTAATGGGCATGTTCCTATCAGCAAAAATCTGGAATTGTCATGCTGTTTCATCCCTCTTCCTTCAATTGATTCAAAGAAGCCTGTCTGCCTGCTGGCTTGTCACAAGCACTTTCCCCCCACCTCTGAGGTACACCTCAGATTCCAAGCCACCCATCGCAGCATCTGTCTGGCTGCTAACAAAACTCTACCTAGGTTTAGGATGTGGCCAGGTCCCTGGGCAGGTTGAGCTGTATTGCCTCTCCTCCTGGTGTGTACTTGGCCACTGGCCCATTGCCTTCCATGGTGAAGAGTTTGCAAGTCTTCGCATTCTCATGGACTGGTGTGGATTTTTTTGAGGAGATGGGGGAATTTGTGGGGCTCAGCTGAACAGCAGTGGTATCCTGCACCGTGTGCTCGCTAGTTTCAATTTCAAAGGCAGTGTTGCCAGGTTTGATGAGACCGATGTTGGAACCTGGTTTGGATTTTCTGGCCCCATGAGCAGGTGGCCTCCGGCTGCAGATGCAGCAGGCACCAAAGAATGTGAAGGCCACCACCAGCAAGATGGGTCCGATGATGATGGGAGGGTTGTTCACGGGGAGGAAGGTCCCAAATGCAAATGCTCCCACTAGAGTGATGTTGATCCCTGCCAGCATGATGCAAAGTCCACACGCACAGCAGAGGGCAGGGGAGGGGAGGCCCTGAGGTCGTGTCTTTTTCTGGCTGGGTTTCTGGGTCAAAGAGGCGCTGCTCTTTTCACTGAACATGTTGAGGTGAGTCTTGGAGGTCACTTCAGTCCTTAAAGGGTACGTACAATGCTGAGAAGGCTATTTCTGGTCTTCTGCTCCCTTGAAATCACTACAGAGGAAGAAAAGAGCATGCAACTGTTACAGCAAGAAACCAAAAGCAACTTTCCACCACCAGTTCTTCTCCATGTTTGCTGGTACCAACAACAGAGTACCAATCCAAACCTGCTCTCAAATCTGTGTTCTTCCTGACCCAATAGCTTTAGCCATCCATGTGGACAAAGCCCAACTGAATCCAAGCACAAGATGGCCCAGAGCTAAGGCTTTGGCTCTGCCTCACACTACTCATCATCACCCAGACAACACCTGTCCAAAATAGCAAACCCCAGTACTGCTAGGAACAGCCCTCACCAGAATGTGAATGCAATATACTGGAGGAGGATAAGGGTCCCAAGTTACAACAAGAAGTGGGACTGGTTGCTCCATCGTTCAGTTGTCCTGCATTCAGGCCAGTATTCTGGCTAGTGGAGAATAAAAGGCATCAGAACATCCCAAATTGCCCAGCATACACAGGTTGAGTCAACTATTAAGAGAACCTGAGCTAATGGTTAAATGTGTAGCAAGACTAAATCCATCTACAATCACAAAAGTCAATGATGAGGTGGAAAAATGAATCTGTGTCCCTAGAGTATTTGTGGGGCTTAGTCTGCTAGACTTCTTTTTCTACCTTGCATCACACTGCATTGGGTGTGATCATAGGAGATGATATAGAAGGGATCAAGTAGTCTGTCTGCTTCAGTGAGTGTAAAGCCAAATTGATGCAATTTTCCTGCAGGAGCACCACCATCACCTGGATGCAGGATCCTGGCAAATGAGAAAGTTAAGTTAGAGGAAAGCTTGTGTACGAATCTACTCTTTCCGAGGACCAAAGGCAAGAACACATATCCTTCACTGACAACAGCAGTTTGTCCGTGGAAGAGGTTATTGGACATGATGAGAGCTGGTTTTGAGTTCACTGAACTTTGCTGGGAAGCCAAATTTTCAGAAGCCAAATTGCCAGCAGTTTGCTGGTGGTGCCTTTGATTTTACAGGCAGGAGGGCAATTCTCATCCCAGCCTGATTGCAAACAACAACAGTCTGCTCTCTCATACTTCCCTGCCTGGCTCCTTAGCTTCTTTCCTCTTCTGCTGTCAAATCACATTCATAAAGACTGCAGAGAGAAAACTGATACCACACAGGTTTCTAATGCAAGAGCCCAAAATCACTGTTGTGTTATTAACACTCTGCAGCCACTATGTTTAAAAGACAAACAAACAAAACACCAATAACAAAAAAAATGAATAAGGAAATAGAAACCCTTACCCACCAAGATGCCAGTGGGATCAGCCAGCCATTTCCAGCATGTTTCCCAGGGTATCACATTTTCCCATACCTCCAACTGAGGCAGAGCTCTCTGCTGTTGTCTCCAGTGCCGTGTCTCACTGCCTCTGCTCAGGCTTTCGTTTAGAGCTGAATAGAAGTGCAGCAGTGAACTTTCAGTGAAGTTTCTGCTCAGTGAGACATCACCTGGAGCTGACAGGGACGGGCACGCTGAAGGATGCAGCTCCTCCTCATCTGGGGAAGAGTCTACAGGTGAAAACGTTTCAGAAGTGAAGATGTGTGAGAGTGGAAAGGCATTTTCTTCATCAGACAGGCTAACAACATCTGTGCTTCTCCAGCAGCATCCTTTTATTCTGCTTGGGAACCTCAGCACACGGCTGTGAGATAGAGCACCATTTTTGCCCCTTTCGCCAGCAAGGCAGCTTCTGGTTAAGCATCCACGAACTTCAAATCATATCACAGGCTCAATCCACAGGGCTTGCTTTCTCCTGGCTCCTGTGAGAATATCCCTGCTCCCAGGTGAGCTATCTGGGCTCTAACAGGATGGGTAAAAAACACCCATCACACAGCAGCTGTCACCTGTAGTTACTCCAAAGGGATCGTGCTGGTTTCTGGCTGCTATCAAGGCTGCAATGATAGCAACCAGCACAGCCCTTGGCAGCTCAGTTCCTCTGCCTGGCAGAGGGGTGTCTCCCCTCTCCCCCCCATCCCCTCTACAGTCACAGGAACCCACTGACGGGGATTTGCCCTCACTGTTATCTTTCCAGAGGAAATTTGGCAGCTTTTACCTTCCTTCTTCCACTTCAGCCAAATCAACCAGTTCCAAAATAACCAGCTTTCTTTCCGTTATCCTGTCCAGAATGATGAACTTCTTTTCCTTTAGGAAAAGTTCTTTTGGGGGCTGTGTGAAACAAGTTCTTCCTTATCAGTTAGAATCTGGGGTTCTACTCCAAACAACATCTCAGCTTGAAATGCATTGGTGGCAAGCATTGCTACTGGGGAGAGTGAAATAGAAAAGGGAAAAAAGATGAGGGGAGAAAAAAAAAAAAGAAGAAAAAAAAAAAAAGCTGCATATCCAAACCAGAAATCCAGAGGATAGAGTGATTCCTTCTAGGGGAATATTCATCCCTCCCTATATCCTCATGGGGCCAAACAGAGGGTTTTATTCATAGCTCTGTGAGTTCCTAGAGCTCTGAGGACATTCTGACATATCCAGGCAGCATTTTATGGCTATCGTTTAAAGCCACGCAAGCAGCACGCTCGGTTCCCTCTTAGCTGTAGCAAAGGGGATGGAGCTGTCATCTTTCCATCACAGCAGGACAGATCCCCGAGGAGTCCGCTTTCCAAAGGGGCAGCCAAGGAGCGGCTGTGAGCAGCACACAGAAATCCCCGTCAGATAGCTCCAGCCGCCCTCTGCGCACACACAGACTCACGAACGCAAGCAGGAGAAGCCTTTAGGGGAAGCACGAGACTTTTCCCTGGGCAAAGTGGTCGGGAAAGTCCCTTGCGGGGCCACGGGGAACGTGGGAGAGGGGATGGTTACCTGGAAATAGCCCGAGGGTCCCCTTCAGCCTTCAGACAGCAGCGCCCAAGCCACAGCGGGTCCCGGCGGGGTCGGGATGAGGACAGCAGGTTCTCCCATGACCGCCTTCCCTCCCTTCCTCCCAGAGCTCGGGAAACTTTGCTGGATGAGAACTCAGCAGGTGCCGAGCGAAACCGGCTGCATCTCCCCACTTCCCTCCGTCCAGCCGAGCTGATGCTCTCCTTCTTGGGCAGGAGGGGCTCAGCCGCAGCTCCGCATCCTCGCTGCCTCCCCTTCCTCTCCAGCCCCGCCCGCTGTCCGGCAACCTCCCCGCCTCTCCCCCTGCCTCCTTTTTATTCTTTTTTTCCTACTTGAAGGCTGCAGCCTCCGCCCATTCAGCAGCCGGAGGTGCTCGAAGCAGAACAGCCCCTTTTCCCCAGCAGAGGAAGGCTGCACCCCGCTAGGGGCAGCCCCGAGCCCCGGTGCGCGGCTCACAGCCGTCCTACAAAGATTTGGGAACGGCTGTGTTCGCTGCGCAGGGATTTAAACGCTAAAGGCTGGAAGCGCGCTTTGCGAATGGAACAAATAGCTGGTGTCAGGTGCTGAGCATCCTGGAGGGATGCAGGGGTAATTCCTGGCTTGGGGGGAACGCAGAAGGGTGCTGAGCCTCTGAGAGGTGGAAATGCTCAGGGTGTAAGAGCTGGTGAATTCAAAGAGCATCTTCAGCGTCTTTGCGATAACACGGCTACCAGACCTTGTGCACACCCAAAGATACTGCTGGCATCTCTCTGCAAATATTCTACATCCTGTTGGAAGCGCAGCCAACGTCTTGGCTCCCACATTAATAAACTAGCCAGCCTGCAGAGCTGGTGCCCACAGAAGGAAGGAAGGCTGCTCGCTGCGAGCTGCACAGAGCATAGATTGTCCTTCCTCAGCTGTGCAGACACTCACATGCCCTCATCTGTGCCCACACTGCTGTAAGCAGCCTGAATGCTGCCAGCAGCAACTCAACAAAGGCTCTTCTTCAGCTTATTGTAGAAAAAAACCTACCCAAATCGAACATGATTCATTCTCTCCTTTTTAAAACGATTGCTTTCATGCTCTCGAGAGAGAGAGAAGAAGGAAAGATAGCACAGAGATGGAGAAAAACAAAGGTCAAAGGAGAAACTGCTGAAGAGGAACAAACACACACTTCTCTCTGTTCTCCAGGCACAACTCCAGCCTAAACATTCTTAATCAAGCAGCATTTTCTGTTGCATCCCACCTCACGGGTTGGCCTTGAAATCGAGGCGAAAACAAGCTTTGCAGAAGCTGGGCTCAGCCCTGCTGAGGTGGGCAGCTCTGCCTTCTCCCTGCCTGGGGCAGCGCTGTCAGCATACCCCAGCGGCTTGGCTGAGGGCATTGGGGTACCAGGAGAACAGCGTTGGTCAGACACATTGCCCGGGCTTCTTGAGTGAAATAACAGGGAAATCTAATTACAGAGATGCAGCATCTCTTGTAGGCATTCCCTGGCTCTGCGATGCGAGCTTCAGAATGGCTCAGTGCCCTCATCCCCAGCAGAAAAGTGATGGAAGAGGACACCGCTGCTTGGGCTTTGCTTGGTACAACTCTGAGAGTCCCTCTTGCAGCAGAACTGTCACTGAGTGCTCACTGACTGTTGCTGAGTGAAAACTGGAGTGTTGAACTCCTGACACAGCCCCACAGAGCCCCTATGGGAATGGCCCCATAAAACATATCCATTCAAGAGAGGCTGTCGGATGGAAAGATCCTGGCAGGGTCATTGATTCAAGTCCCCTGCTATCACCTTGTATAACAGCAATCAAAAAGTGCTCAGGCTTCTAATGGGGTCAATTAATACCAAATGACCTGTGAGCCATTCCCTAATTGCATGAGGCAGTGATGAAGCAGGCTGCTTCCAGGTTATTGCTGGCTGTTGTGTGACTCTCCATCACACTTTCAACTTAATGGGCCATAAACCCAATAAAAAGGGGAAGACTTTGCAAAAATATGACATATATAGGGCTGCACTGAAGGAACAGTTCTGAGTTTCACATATGTGGCTCTGACAACCTGGCAGGCTGCATTTGTGTGATTAAAACAACAGCTAATTCAAGAACTAAAATTAAAGCTAGATTTCTCGCTAAATCAGAAGAGATCCACTGCTTTGTAGAGCTCTGGTAGCTCATGAGCATTCATCATTTGCCAGGGGGCTTTGCCAGTCTGATTTTGGGCTTACCAGGAAGCAGGAACCCTGCCATGCTCAGCTCCCAGCCCTCTGCAGAATGCAGATCTATATGTCTGAAGATGCAGCTTGTTCTCATTTTCTGCTGAATTCCAACATCAAGTCAGAAGTTTATGAATGAGAGGCACAATTTGCCTGCTTGCTTTTTCTTATTGTCGTTTCCTGAGCGTGGGTTTAAAATGAAATCTGGTTTGAGTGCTCCTGCACCCAAAAAGACTGCCAGGAAGTTAGCAGTGCGGCAGGATCCAGCTCTGGCTCATGGCTTAGTGCCCCTGAAATCCAGAAAAGGGCAAGGCCAATTTCTGCAACAGTGTTCACCTGTCTGTAACATCCCATAAAGAAAGAAGGAGGCAAAAAAAGCAGACCAGTGTTTGTCATTCTCAGAGGCTGCTGTGAAATTGCTGTGCAGGAGATTTAAACTCCCAGAGGAGGCAGCTCTTTGTACAGTGTGTAATTAAAATCACAAGACTCTGCCGTGGACTACAAAAGCATTAGTGTGTTCAGAGCCAGCAGGGAGCCACAACTGGACCTGTCAGACACAGAAGACACGTGCAGCTCTGGGCTTACAAGGTCCCTACGTTTGTGAGTGCTGGCAATGGCCAGAAGGGGAAAGCTTGCTCTTGGCTGGCCATGGTCCTTGTACTCTAAGTCTCTGCTATTCCAGCCACTGAGCCAGAACAATAAGGAAGGTAGATGGGTAGTCTGGTCTCATCTCACCAGGGATGAAGCTTTTGTTGTTTCTCAATAGAAGAGCTGGCAGCCTTACCCATGTGTGGTGTCTCCCAGGACACTCACTGCAGCTCAGCAGGAATAGCTCATACTTCCACTCTGCTCTTCCCATGAGCTTTCTCATCATGCACACCACTGTCTCCATGACCTAAAGCAGCTGGACTTGCTGTTCCCAAATCTCCTTGCAGGTCTTCCTATCCCCACACCAAAGCCCTTCAGAGCAGGGATCTCTTTTGTTTGTCTGTGTGTTGCACTGTATAGTGTGGGACCCTCATCCTAAGTTTCTGAATGCTAATGCAATTCAAGTGCTTCATTATGGGCTCCAGAGAAGTGGCTTCAAATCCCCACTCTGCAACAGACAATTTCTCCCTTCAGACAAAGTAAAAAAAAAGACTTTATAGAATCATGGAATCATGAGGGTTAGAAAAGACCTCTAAGATCCAGCCCAACCATCCACCTACCACTAATATTGCCCATTAGCCCATGACCCAAAGTACCACATCTACAATATCTTCCAGACATTCAAACCAATTTCTCCTTCCTAAGAAGGCCTCTGGAAATGCTAAGAGCTGAAGAAAATTAGCTGGCAGCATCCTTGTTGGGGAAACATCTGTGCTAGCAACTCTTCTGTTACACAAACAGTACAGTAATTTTTAATGAAGCTTTCTCAAACAGGAGGAAATTAGCAGGTCACTTATCAGCAAGGGGCAAATATTTGTAATTAGCTTTCAGAGAGATTATGTCTCCTGTGTTTAATTCTCAAAGGTTCCCACTGGTAAACTAATTAACAAGAAGCTTCATTGGAAGAGCTGGCCTGAAGTTGTATGGTTTTATTATCCCAGCAGGCAGTTTGTTCTCCTGTTGCTCGTGGCTGTCTCTACTGGGCAGAGCAGGCCAGTGAGGAGTTGATCAGAAAGAGGTAAATAAGACCAGAAATGATGGTTCAATGGCTTTCCTGTTCAAGCTGTTGTGGATATGAAGCCCAAAAACAGATTTAATGTAGCTCTGTGGGCCAACAAGAGGAGACTTAATTTCCATCTCTCATATCTGCCTGATGGTCAGCTTGCAGCACACCAGACCACAAGAGACACTAATTATCATCAGCATAAATCACAATACTCCTGCCAGTTTCAATTCCTGAACAATATAGCTTTGAGGAATGTCAGGCTGAACGTTGTCAACAGATGGTGTTTCTCTCTGGAGAAGAGTCATGTCCTTAATCAGACCAACACTACCTAGGGCAATGATGCCCTTGTTTTTCACCCAACTTTTTTAACCCAATGACTGAGGCTCTACACATCTGCTGTGATGAGTAAGACCTGGAAATATAGCCAATGCTGAAAAGCAGTTCATGGTCTCTCCAAGGTGTTTTACACCTTGGACAAAGGTGAGATGTCTTGAAAGTTTTTCTGCCTTGCAAAATCTGCTGGGTATCTTGTGGTTCAATCTACAGTACAACAGCAGAAAGCTTCGCAAGTCCTTAACTCTTCAGAGCAGCAAAATAAACAAGACTCCTGTGAAAATTAAAGGTCAGAATGAGGAGTCCTCACTTGTCCTTATGTGAAACTCTGGAAACCTTTTCAAAGCGTATCCTATTTCCTCAAAAGCAGGGTGCATAAAAAGAAAGCCAGGGAGACTGTTTGGATCCTTCTGTGCTTTAGACAGATCCCACATCACTTCATGGAAGAGGCTGCAGTGATTTGAGTGAACTGTGATCAAGGTCTGTAGGATGCTGCCTTGTGAATGTTTACCCTCTGGTAGAGAGCAGATGTCCACGGACACCATATGGGATATCAAGCTACAACATGGCAAAGCACAGATCATTAATCACACCCTTAAATGAACTGATTATAAGGTCATCACGTCAAGCATTTCCTAGCATCATTGTGCTTGCACAAGTTTTATTTTACATAGAGCCTGGGGAAGCATCTGGTTAGAGGACTTGACTCTGACCCATTTGCTCTGCCACAAGTCACTCTCATAATACATTTAATCTTTCTGCTTCTCAGTTCCTACACCACCACCTCAATGTCATCATGAAACACAGCAAAAGGTTCCCTTCTCCCTCAAAGTATCTGCTGTCTGGATGAATTCAGCTCTCAGACACAACAGATCAGAAATGCTGTGTTTATCTATGGCAGACATAGCCATACAAGTTCTATCACATCAGACCCCATGACTACCCACTTGTCTATAGGGAGCAACTGCTTCCCACAGGTTTGAGATCAACTGTATGTAATAAACATCTCTTTGCCTTCAAGAGCACGACCCAGAGGGGGAAAAGATTCCATGACAGCCATAGACAGTTAAGATAAAGCATTACCCACCCACTGCACTTGGGTAGACAACTGGTGGGGCGGGATGGCAGCTACAGAGGCATCATTTTGTAGATAGGCTTTAATGGTTTGTTAGGTTTAGGAGTCGCTGAAATTGTATTTTCCCTTTCCCATCTCATGTGCAGACTACACACATATAGGGAAAAGCTGAGCCTACATGCTATCTTCACCATTGTCAAGACCTACGAACTCCTATACCCAACAAACTGATTAAGACCAGGTAAGAAATTGAGCACTGGACTCTCACCTAAACTTCAGCACCAGTATGAAATTCCCAAAGCATTGACATGAAATTCAAATTCAATTTCACATCCTTTATTAACAAGACTTGTGGAGCTGAGAAATCGAAGCATCATTTGAAGCTGATGTTGGCTTACAGGAGCTCTTTCCTGATTACTCCTCCAGTGACACAGATGGGAGCAGAGCCAGACACCCCTTCTTCATCACCCCGTCACCACCGCATCAGCAGTTGTAATCAGAGGTGCAAATACGACTGAAGAAGAGAAAGACAAAAAAATAATAACAACAGGAAACAGCTTGGACTGGTGTTTCTGTGACTGTCTGAAAGCAGTAAGACGGTCTCCTCTAATAACAAGATTCCCCTCCATGTTCTTACAGATGTCCATTTATTTCTCTGTAACAGGAGAGGTTTCTACAGGGGCATGGGAAAACTGCTCCTCTGCTGCTCTGAGCATCTCCCCTAGGGCTTCTCTCCTCCTTACAAGCCCCACATCTCTATCTCCAGCCTTTTAACATCAGCTTACCCAGGAGGAAGCTGATCCTTATTTATGCCTGGGTGCAGCAGGGAGGCAGGCATTTTTCACATTTAACCCCATTTAGTAAAGATCAGGGAAACACTCCCCTCGTCCCTATCTCACCTGGGAGAGATCTTCTCCCAGGCTCCTCTGCATTTCTGAATGGGTGTGATTTGTTGCTGTGAGGACTGAAAATGCACTCGTTCTTCCCTTGGAGATTTTCTGCTCGCTGCTGGGGACCGTACAACACCTACTCATCTCAGTGGGAAATGGTATATATCTCACACAAAGAGCAAGAAGCCAAAGAATACATGCATTCCTCTCACAGTTCTGTCTGCAACTGGAGATTATTCCTGATTCAATAGCATGGTTATCCCAGCTTCTGGGGAGGCAGATTGAATCAATGAATAATTTAAAGCAATTTATACCTTTTAACCATTCAAGCACGTTTCCCAGGTCTAAGATCAATGCCTGGAAATCCATGACTATTTCAGATGGAGCCATTTATCCCCTGTCCACAGCAACATCCCTGCTACTGAGAAGGCAGCCCAGCTCTCGGCTCAGCCCAAGTGCAGTTTTCTGGTGTTTTGGGTTTACTCAGTGAAAAGAAGTTGTTGTGACTTAGGAAATGAGATGTGCCCACCCCTTCCTCCGTCTGCCCACGTGGCACCTTAGGTGTGACACAGCCTCTGCACAACTTGCTCACAGCCCTTCTGCAAAACAGTTAATTTCATTTCAAGCCTCCCTAGCACATCTGCTTGGCTATAAACCCTCCTGCTCTGCACCTTGCTTCAAGCCTCCAGTCAGCTGAATGACCAGAGAATAGAAATAGCAGCCAATGGACTGAGCTGACAGTGAGACAGTTTTATGGGCAACATAAAGTTGTCTCTAATGCTTGAGCAGCTGTGCCTGTGTGGGGAGGGAGCAGCAGAAGAGAGCAGGGCTTGGCTGCAGGAGGAATGGAAATATTAATCCAATAAAATTTCCCCGGGTAGCACTTTATAGGCTGGTTATATCACAAGTGGCATGTGTGTTAGAAAGCATTAATAAAGCCTGCAGTAAAACCTGGTAGGATTCAGAGGAAACATTACGCATGGATTTACGGGTCTGCTGCAAAATTTTATTCTCCCAGTGCTGAGGCTGGGTCCTGGAAGACAGAACTTGGGGTGGGCTGGAAGCTCTCTAAAACAGGCAGGAGGGAAAAGCTGGGGAGGAGCAGAATAGCAGAATCTCAATAGGACATCAAGCTGAAATGAAGGAAAGGAAGTCAACGTAAAGGATGGAGAAAAATAGATGGCAGCTTGTTAGGGAGCTACTCAAAGAAATAAATGCCTTGATCTCTTAGAGAGAGTGCCAGCTTACACATCTCCTGCTTGTCATCACTTGTTTTTAATTAGCTCAGCCTGTAATTGGTTAAGCAGGCTGTCCATAAGGTACCATCTCAGCACTGGCTATTATACAAGGTGCTGCTCTTACCCAGGAGCACAGAGAAACATATCAACATCAAGACTAGGAATGCAGCTAGGAAAGCTGCTGATATCACTGACAAAATACTAAACATAAATTGTGCCCCGCTTCCATCCTGTCACACTTTGAGCTCCCTGCAACATTAAGACATCACAGTGCAATTAGGACATCATGCAGAGCAAAGATGAAAGGCCACAGAAATAACACAGCAGTGCGGCTCATAGCGGGGACCCAGGTAAGAAGTCAGAAAACCCAGCCCATGCAGTGTGGCAGGCTGGAGCCTCAGGTCCCCAAAGCCTCCTGCAGCTGCTGAAAGAAACTGGATTCAGTGCAAAACCCACTGAGCAGCAATCAGGCCTGAGAGCAGACAGCTCACGCAAAAACATGACTCTCTCATGCAAAGAAATGGATTTCTCAGCCTGCTTTAAACACTCAAGGACAGCTACAGTCTCTGAATATAAATAACAAAAGGTATTTGGCTGTTTAGATGTTTTATGAGAGGAGGAAAGCGGCAAGATTTAGAGCAGAACAGTTTTTGGTTTATGTAGAAAAGGGATCCTCAATGATGTATCAGCTTCTGACAACTGCTGAAGCCTTATGTGCCCTGTACAGCCCCTCAGGACAACCAGAAACCAGAGGGGTTGGACACCTGAGAGTGATTCACCCAGCAGGGAAGCACACGAGGATGACTTCAGGTGCAAAATCCCCCCAGGCTCCCATTTTCTCCTGTCTTTTTCTTTCTGCAAAACTCACAGTGATAGGCAGCACTGCTTCTGGGGAAGCTGTGTTCAGACCCTTCTCAAGATGCTCTCTGGCTCCTTTTGCTGCTGCTTGGAGCAGAGCCCTGTAGCTCCAGCACTGCAGGTGCTGACTGCCTGCTGTGTTAATGCGCCCAGCCCTGCTGCACGAGCACTTATACACGTCTGCTGGGTCCAACAAGGACAAATGCCAGTTTCAATATGCCAGAAGCAATCTCTGTCAAACAACACACTGCTCAGCTCACCCACAGGTGAACCCATAGAAAACAAAGGAGTAAAGGGACTACACAGCCCACGTGAAAGCTTTTAACCACACTCTTGTAATGTTCCTATAGCCAGGTGCAATCCTCAGAGCCCAGAACTCCGCAAGTGCAGGATAAAGTTTGTCAGTCCACATGTGATTTGCAATGAAATGAGACAATTCTGTGGCCAGCAGTTCCCATCAGCTCCAGGCGATCCTTGCAGGTACAGGGAGGCTGCAGGTTTACAGCCCACTCTGGCATCAAACATGACCATTTGCCCCAGAACAGCATCCAGTTTTCTTCTCCTTCCTTCACTTCACCACCCTTCTGGGTCTTCCAGGCTGCAGTAGCAGGGCAAGGCTGCCTGGAAAGCATGCCAGAAGGGTGTGGAAGGCTTCATGATGTTTTTTTGGTGAAGATCGTAGAATTGTAGAATCATTAAGGTTGGAAAAGATCTCTAAGATCATCCAGTCCAACCATCCACATACCACTAATATTGTCACTTAAGTACCGCATCTAAAGATCTGGCAATAGAAAGCAGAAGATGGTGAAAACAGACATCCAACACCTGCTGTGCTGGATCGTTTTGTCAGTGATTCAGTAGGCAGGAACTCTTCCCAAGATTGCTGATAAATCCCGTTCAGAAAGCTCAGACTTTCCAAGTGATATTTTAGGATGAAGATTAACCGCTGTTTCTGTAAGTCTGGGCAGTGTGACCCAGTGCTTTTCACCCACTCTCCTGTTTTCATCTGTCAGAGGAAGCAAATATCAGCTCTCCAAGGCCAGACGTCTTCTACTCAGGTTTCACCACCAACTAATTATTATAAGGGGATAGGAAATAGAAACCAGCCTGGATCATGCCAGATGCGGGCTGGGAAAATTCTCAAGTTCATCTTCTGTGGTAAAGCTGCCTATTACAAGCTGAACGAGAAAGATGATTAAAGATAGCTGTTATTGCAGTTTAGAGCCAACAGAGACAGCTTGTACTGGGAGGGAAGTACAACACACTGTGCTTGAGGAAGTCTGCTTAAGTGTTAGATTACATTTGCTCAGAAAACTATCAGGCTGAAAGAAGGAAAGATTCAAATCTTTGGGCCCCCAAACAGCAGCAAAACAAGGGAAAGCTGAGTGTAGGAAGTGCAGCAGGGTAGGATAACACATAGGATAACAGACATCTTGCTACCTGCCCCTTGGCTTCCTAGCGAGGCTAGTGTGTCTATCCCAAATTCAGGTCTTTCAGACCCACTGGGGTGGGCATGACTGGTGTCCAGCCCATACAAAGGATGATGACACAGGGAAAACCCTTGTCCTGCCTTTGAGAGAAGCACGTTAAAACAAAGTGGCTTGCTTAGGATCACACCACAATGCTGTGGTAGGGCTGAGGCCTGAACTTGCTCTTCTTTCAATCACTCTCACCAAGACCATGCTGATGAAGACTTTGTCCTCATTTTCTTTCTGTAGCGAAACATATGATATACATCTTGCTCCAAGAAGGCCAACAGAGCCCTGTTGTATGCAGGACTGGGGAAGAGACTGTGCCCCATACTTGGTTCTGGGGAGACAGCATCTCAAGTACTGGTTCAGTTTTGAGATGAACACCCCTCCACTTGTTCCAGTCCTTTTGCATTAAGTTTCCTGATGCTCAGAGCAGAAGAGGATGTGACTCTGCAGCTGCTTATAAATCTCCCAGTCAATTTGGGAGGGTGGCTGTGTTTGTACAAGTTTTTGAAAATGTAAGCTGCTAAGCAGAGAGGGAAAAATAAATCTCACTGGAGGAAGGGCAACATTTGGCTGCTGTCAAGTGAATCTAGATAGAAAATGTGAACGTCTAGGCCAGACCAGATGAGCACCATTCTGCAAATGCTCAGTGCTAACACAGCCAAGGCAACTGCATCAGCACAGAACAGAAACTGGCACAGATACCCTCATATTTGTAACGGTCTCCATCCCACAATAGCTGCTTTGGTTGTAAGCCATGAAGCAGGAAAGACAATTCTTCTGCAGCCTTCATAAGGAGACATCCAGAACTCTGCATTATTGCCGGAGTCCTTAACAGCCCATAAATAGAGCACTCATGTTGAGAGGCAGTCTATCATTCCCATTCACACTGCCAGAAGCTGCCCTCCCATAAGCACAGCAAGAGCACTGCGGAGTAAAGGACCTTGACCCTCCAGAGCTGGTGCCTTTTTGCAGCTGGTAGCTGCAAGGCCCTGGAATCTGGGAAGAAGAAAAAGGAACAAAGCAGCAGAGGCACAAAAAGGATCTGAGGAAGGAGCACGGCTCAAGTTAGAGATGCTAGAGAAAGCAAACAGATTTCAAGCGTCAAAGTCTCTATGCAGTCCCTCTGGGAAAGAGGAACATTGCTTTCAGTGAATGCATTTTTAAAATACATTTCTAAAGAACAGCAGGTATTTTGTTGTATTTCAGAAATCCCAGCTCGTGTGGCCAGGTATTGTAGGCTTGGCCTCCAGCTTCTGTCTGCAAGTAAAACAATGGGAAAAATCTGTATTCCTCTTTGTGAATGTTCACACAAACAGCAGCACAACTTCAATTAATATAATTAGCAGTCGTAATATATTTCTGTTCTTACAGCTGTGAAAACACAGATGCCTCAAACTGCACCGTGGGACACTATGTCCTCTTTCAGTGCGTGAAACCATGGCCACAACAAAACCTCTTCCTGAAGGGTTTTCCATGGGAAACTCAGGAGAAGGTATGATTTGGTGTTTCATGAGAGCCTGTGGCTCTTTACTCCAGCTTTAGAAACAGTCCAATTAAATCCAATAAATCCTGACCACAATGGTGAGAAACCCTATGTCGGTTGAAGCTTCCTGGATAGGAAATGATGTTATACGAGAAAATGCATTTAAATGTGTGATTTTGAGACCAATGATAGCTCTGGAATAAGTCCTGAGTAGGGACCAAGGATGCAGAATGAAAGACACTGTGGATGTGTGTCCAGAGGGTAAGAGTCAAAAAGACATATTATCCCTGTAATGTACATAGACACATGGCAGTAATCATTGACTGCAGTCAACTGTATTATCTCTTCATGTTCTCTTCTGCAGATCTGATAATTTGTCTCATCCTACACCTTAAGAGATCAGATAGCTGGGAGACGTAACGAGTGAAATCTCACACCACAAGACATCATTAATTTGACTACTCCTACTCGATACCGTTTATTTTTCTCCAACACAAGGCAGAAACATTTAAAACCTTGACATACAGTCATGGAAACAAATGAACCAAGACAGCCCCAGTGCTGCCTATGTCCTAAAAGACCGAGAACATCCCTCACTGCCTCAGTATCCCCCACACCTGACTTTTCTCGCTGCGTTTTCTCTTTGGTTTGTTTGAAGAAAGGAACTGAAATGAAGATTGTTTCTACCAAAAGATGGTGGCAGCGGCTCCAAAGCTCTTGTGAATTACAGAAAGTCAAAGAGGATGAGCTGCTGAATGAAAGCACGGATAGCGCTTGGTGTCATCAGAGGACCTCCTGGGAAGAGCTGAGCCCTGCGTGTCCCAAAAAATTAAGAGTGTAAATTGATACGTGCTCCTTCGCTTCACAGAATCTGTGCGTCATATGAGGCAGGGGTAGCTGTTACCACGGTAACTAATCTGAGCTTTATTTTAATTTTTGCTATAGTCAGATCACGTCAGATAGGAAATAGCCACAAACAGAGCAGTTGTGTGTGTGAACATATGCACAACATTTACATGTAATTGTGTACGTGGCTGTGGCTAAATGCAAAAAAAAAAAAAGAGAAGTTTTTATATGGGGAATATAATTTTTAAAGTAGAATCAAATCGGACTCCATTTCAGACACAAAAAGAGACCTGTGTGCACAGCCATCGTGTTGAGTGTACCTGAGCCACCCTGTGGGAGTTTACTGGCCTATGGGAAGGAGCAGTGCACTACTTCTATACTTTGTGTACAGAGAAGTACCTTATCCCGCCCCAAACTGCCTGTCTTCTCATTCTGAAAGCTCTTGAATTGCAGATACCAAAATGCCTCAGGCTCTGAGCAGAGAGGTGTGCAGTGCCTGAGGCACAAAACCCCTTATGAACAGAGCTGGCATAGCAGAAGTTCCCTCATGGAAGATATGGAGAATGGAAAATCTCAAGCTTGTTCCCAAGGGATTCAGGCACCTGTGTGGCCCCCCGTTATGTACTCTCCTTAGGCCACTGTCACCACTACAGGCTTCTAAATATCTCAAGGCTGATCCTCTCTGTCTCTGAACTGGCATAGTTTTCAGGGCATAATCAGAGCTAAGATGTTTTATGTCTATGTTGTTTTTTCAGAGTCCTTTAACAGACTCATTTGGGGGTTTATTTCAGGTTATTCCTAGTAGGAGAGACAGATTTTCCAAGAAGTAATCAAACTCTTATACTATTGCTTTCCAGAAGGAAAATCCTAGCCTCTGGCAAGGGGTTAGAGGTCCAGAAAATATAATAGTTGTATGTTTTCTTCAGCATCTCCTCCTGGCCACTGACAGGACCAGAATGCAGAGTCAGACAAAGCTACCTTGACCCAAAACAGCCTTTCTAACTCTCAGCAATAAGCCAAGAGGTTCCAACCTCCAATCTAGAGGATGGAGAGGTTACTTACTCTTCCCTACATTAATTACTAAACCAGGTCCTTACTTTGAGCACTGGTCTCTTGTTGCATGTGAGGATACAAGCTGGAGTCACAGAAGCTGTCTCCTAAAGTTGAAGTTCTTCTCTGAAGCAGTGATTTAATTTAAGCAGATGAGATAGGTATTCAAAGAGAGATGGATGTTTGTGCCTGGAACAAGAACAAGCAGAGGAAGCAGTTCAGTAAATGATACGTTAAGTATTTTTAGTAATGCAATGCAGCTGTAAGAGGAAAACAAAGGAGGAAGAGCAAGAAACAATGAGTTCAGCTTCAAGAAAATGGGATCACAGTGGCACATCAAAGTGAGCTCCTGAACAGCACCTGAAAGTGCAAGATAGAATATATCCATTCCTATGGTCTCATGGTCCAGCAGGAGATCTAAGCCCAGAGTGGGGCTGAGAAAACCCCATTCCAGAAGATATTAATGACATACCATCAAGCCAAATCACTCTCTGTCCACCTGTTACTGGCTGCTGCTGGGAACCTTACCACCACCTCCAACTGCAAAAACAGCAGCTGCAATCAATAATGTGCAGACACTCTCAATTGCTCATCTCTGCAGCCATCTGGCTTCATATCACACATATCCATGCAATGCAAAGTAGAAGGTTATTTTAGCTCCTGCCACCAAGAGATGAAGGATGGACTAAGAGATAAGCAAGACTGATGGGAAACAGAAGATAGATTAGAAACAAGCAAGAGGCAAAAGGTAGGGTGCTCAGTGACACTTGTGTGCAAATGAAAGGGGATCAATCCACCTTTTTTTAAGTCAGCATTCCCTGAGGATGCACTCTGGGCAGCATTCCATTAGGCATCTCAGAGTCATTCATTTTGGCTGTTTTCTTTTTTTTATTATTTTTATCCATCTTCATTTTTCTTCATTTTAGTGTCCTTTCCCCATATTTTGAGTGCAAACAAACCGAAGTCAGATCTTTAACCATTTTATTTTAGTGTAATTCCCTGAATGTCTCTACTGCAGTGCTGACTGAAGCCAGCCTTGCACCTTCAAAGGATCACAGCAATCACAGGCCAGATGAGTGGGATTTTAATTTCCAGTTAAAATCAGTTTAGCTCAATCCAGAACCCCCAAATTTTGCCCAGCTCTGCCATTCAGCTCGGTGCTCTGCATTTTGTGTGAATACTGGCAACACAACAGGAAAGAAATTAGAAAACGTACTTTCTTTGCACACAGTTAAGATAATGATATTAAGCTCATGCAGCTCTCAGTGTAATTTAAATTCAGCTGCAGAATTTCACTGGGAGGAGATTCAAGAGGCCCTCATCCTGTGCAAGCTACTGGCTTGCATGAGGACATCTGAGCCACATCAGCTTCACAGGTGTCCATTCCCTCATCCCTGAAATGTGAATGACAGTGATATCTCTGGATGAAAAGCTCTATTTATTAAATTCTCATATCTTGCCTGTTCCATCATGAACACATCTTTGCTTCAAAAATGGAGATGTTGACATTGTTTGTACCCTCCCCGCAACTAAACTGCTGCTTAACAAAGTAGTAGCTCTTCCTTAAGCAAGTATTCTTGGAGCTGGATGCTATTAGATATCTAGCCAGTTCTGAAAGGGATTCACTTTCAAGTCCTTAAGGGATAGAAATATGTCAGACATCCTGACCAGCATCTTTGTAGCTCTCTCTTTGATATAAGACAATGCTCTACTCCCAGGACTTTGTTTCTGCCTGTGCTTTGCTGGATCCTGTGCTCTCTGCAAGCAGTAGGACAGTGCTAACATTTCACTTCTGCATTAATCTGACTCAGAAACACAGAGCATTTAGCACTGATATGATATTCACGTGGTTCTCTGGCAGCTTTTTAACTACATATATAACATCTAACAGCAAAATGAGATTCATCCTGAGTTTAAGGACCTGCTCCCAGAGCACCAGTTAAGCTAATGTAAAGCGGGCCCAGAACACCATCTTGGTGCCTTTGTCTTGCATGTTACCTTAGGTAGGTTCCTGCTTCCCAGCCAGCTTACCTTTCTGTCTGATTCCCAAGTTCTGAGAGCTGTCATCCCAAAAAGGAAATGAGAAACCTTGCATATATCCTCACCTGCTTGGAGATCTAGTAGGACCATTCAGGCACAAAGAGCTGCTGCTCCAGTAAGCAGAGATGGGGATCCAAGAAAGAAAAAATGCACAGAGAGCCAAGGACTAAACATTCACCTGAAACATGTCGGTGTGAATCTTAGTCTGAACAAACTCAAGCCAATAGGGGATTAATCTATGTGCAAAATGTCACGGTCATTTTTTTAAACTGTGGTCTGTGTCACAAGGACTGTAAAACCTTCAGGTTAAAAAAAAAAAAAAAATACAAGCTGGGAAAGAAAAAATTGCTCTGTATACAGACCTTGATTCACATAAACATGGAAAAAAATCAGAGCTGCCAACAGATTCACCTACACCTATCTTCCAAACTAACACAGCTTTGTCTGCTGGGAGAGTTAACATCCATTCTCCCATATATCACTCCTCACTGCAGATACTGCGAGGCAGAGGGAGGTTGCAATGAGATTTCTGTGTATTTTCATCCATTCCTTCAAGGCACACTTCGCTCCCATATTTCTTTTCCTGTGCAGGGTTTGGGTTTCTTTCATTCTATTTTTAATTCCTTGCACACTTAAGTTAAGACAACCACAATTTGTTCTGTATTTCCACAGCTATTCCATGGTGATTTGTTAATGATGTTGGGTTTGCAGTCAAACGACTGGAAAGATAAAAAAGTTGGCAAGCTGCTTCCCTCATTAGGGAACACACAGCTCTCGAGCATTCAAGTGCCAGTGTATTAGCTGAATTATTCAACAGAGGAAAAAAAAAACACATGACAAGAATAGGAAAGCCACAACAGGAGTGGAAAAGGAAAGGAAGCTTAGTAACTTTGGTGCTATTGGGAAAGTTTGGCAGCAGTCCACAAAGTTCAGTTGAGGGATTAAGCCCATCTAAGGAACTCGTGCAAGGCTCAAACACTGTAGGGAAGCAGCCAGAAGCTGGCAGTCATCAATCAGATATTGTTGCAGTCTTGAACTGATAATCAAGAAGCTCAAGGGGGACATATTTCCAAAAGCATAATCTAAGGGATCTGTTTATGTGCAGCTTGTGATTAAGTGATGGTGCTGGAGATCTTCCACATCCAGACACAGGCTTTAAGCAGGCAAACAACTCACCATGGAGGTGCCCAGTAGCAGGTTATGTGTGTGCTCCCATCACACAATATATACGATGTAATTCAGAAGGGCTAAGCCCATGAGAGAGGAGCGAGTTGCCTTGCATACGCCAATGGCAAGAGGAGGTGATGCGTAGCAGCATGTTCCTTTCACAGAGCTTTGAACCAAAACAAAACCCTGATGGGAAAATCTGGCTTCTATCCTCACGTAACCTGAAAAGCAAAAAGAAAGAGCTTGCCTTGTCCAAGGTGCAGAACTTTTTCAACACTGCTGTTGAATTTTTCACACAGTTGGTTATGGCCAGCCCTCTCTGCAAGGCTGCTCTCCCATCGAGGGAGATGACAGCTCCTTCCAGTTTAGCATCATCCACAAATTTACTTAGTTTATCTTTGAATCCTGCATCCAAGTAATTCATGAAACCATAAAAGGGCACCAGAATGGAGCCCTGCAGAACCCCACCAGTGCATGGACAAACGTCTATGCTCCAGAAGCAGCACAGGCAGAGAGAGGAAGGACGTTATCTGGATGGTTCACAAATCAAATCTGCAGGATTTAGATTTCAACTGGTAATCAAAAGTGGAAGAAATCTGGACTTGTCAGCATTGTGTCAGGAATTGGGAAGAAAACAGAAGAGAAACACACGCAAGATCTCTACTTTTACTTACAGCTGTATAGTTCCCATACTAAAGCAAAAGGCATTAAGTATTTTGAAGCTTTATCAACAACAGGTATCTGCTTATTTTAATTGTCATGTGGCATTAAGAAGATAAAACCTGAATCTAGAGATCTGGGAAGCATGTCCTTTAGCTATTCCAAAGCTTGAAAGAGCAGCATTACTTACATGGCAGGCTACCACCCACTCATTCATTCCCAGACATGCTCATTCTTTCACTGAGAAACACCGTTCAACCAGATTTTACTTATTTTTGTTAAGAGATTAGTTATACAGCTCCTGTACAAGTAGCTTCAGTCATGCTAGCTTCCTTACAGAGGGATTTGCACAGAAGCCAGGATTTTTATGCCACAATTGTACTGACAAAAGAGGATCTAGTGAACAAGGAGAAAGCAGCAACAATTAAATCCATCGAGCAATTAAATCTGGTGACCAAGACAGAAAGAGAAGCCAGGCAGGGAGATCTGCTAATGACACTGAACCACCACTTTGAAGAGGACTACAATATCAGAAGCAAGATGATGACAGCCTCAGTAATATAATAGGGCAGAAATTCAATAGCAGGCAAAAATGCCATTAGGGAGCAACTGGAATTTCTGCTGTAAGAGCAAAGACTTGACCTTCACTCTATTGTTCCCAGAGGAGGGGAAAGAACTGGGTGTTCAGAAGCAATTTAGTGGCTGAAATACTGAGATACCAGAGCAACCTTAACACAGTCAGGTGAAATATTTCTGGTCAGCAGAGAAGCACAGATGCTAGAGGGAAAGATGGTGACATGCCTCTCTGCATGTGGCTGGAGTTGGGATGGGGAGATTTTCCACCCAAAAGGCTCAGCATTTAGGTGCAAAAGCTGAGAAAGAATGCAATTAACAAGGATGACTTTTAGAAGAGATTAAAGCAAATTGTCCAAAATGGCTTTGAATACTTGAATGGCAACTTTTTTCCCACTGAACCAAGAAGGAGTGGGAGAAACTCCCTGTTAGTGTTGGGGCGTGTTTGGATTTGCCATTGGTTAAGGGAAAGGCCTGGGTGCTCCACAGATCTCAGACAATGCTTTCAATGTGAGGAGGTGTGCTGACATGGTCTGACAGAAGGTAATTATTCAGAAGCCAGAATAATTGAACATTCTCATTGCTGCCTATTAATCTGATCACTTCCCTTATAAACTCATAACCGTAGCTCCTGAACATAGCAGACCTTATTTATATGCAAAAGAGGTTTCCAATTCTGAGGACAGAAGCAAAACTGGTTACAAAGCAAAGCACCTGGCAAAGCCTCCTTTCCTCTCCGAAATGCTCAGCTCCACACAAGGCTGGAGAGAAAGAAAGAAAGGGCAGAAGAGGAGGAAAATGCCAAGAATTTTTCCAAAAATAGCAAGAAGAAACTGGCAATGATTAAAGAGGAGGGAGAGGGAAAGGGAGATGGAAAGGGAAAGGAAGAGGGAAAGGGAGAGGGAGAGGGAAAGGAATTTCACTGACACCTCTCTTCATTCTGGATACGAGTGGATATGGGATGCCTGCAAATTACTTCATACCTTTTTTTTTTTTTTCCTCTCCCTTTCCCCACTCCGAGGAGTTCCTGCATGGGGAAATTGGATGCCGCAGTCGGGAATTTGGGATGAAGAGAGGGATGATAGCTTGCAACGCTGCTCAAGTGGTTGAGGCTTCAAAGAAAAGAAATGGGGTGGCCAAAACGTGGAGGGTGAAGTCTGTTCCAGTTTTAATTAAAATGAAATCAACTGATGAGAATGGAGACAGGTTTTGTAGATTCCATTTCCTGCATCGTTATGAAGTTGAGAACACCTTCAGAGAGGAGAGGGAAAGTGTTGTGATGAAACAGCATCAGAGGGCATGGAGTCACTGCAAGGCAGTTCCAAGACAGAACATGAGGAAATCTGCTTGCAGCTGCTGGTGGGAGGATGTGTAGCAAATCAAGGGCATTTTCTATAGTCATGAGTGACGTCATCTTTTCATAAAAAAAGAACATTCTGGATGGCATCCCCCCCCTTAGCCTGGACAGTACTGCCAGTCTGCTGCAAACACAGCCTGGAAGGACCCAAACTACTTGAAGATTGCTGTGCAGAGCAGTAATAAGACACAGCTCAACACTAGAGGAATCTAGCCACCATGGGACCAGCAGTTGCTGAAGCTTTTTGCTGGAGTTCTGTGCTTAGGATGGGATCGGGAGTTACTTGATTCACAGAAGGTTTTCATGGCAAATATATGCATTTTTTCTCCAGAAATGGCATATTCCCACAGCTAATGCCACAGGAACAAAACACAAAGCACAGAGGTGACATTAAGAAAAGTCCACTGCTTTGACCATCCCACGGGGCCACGTAAAGTATTACAACAGGGACACATAGATACTCCTCTAACTGTGCATTACAGATCCTCTAAAGTTGCAACATCTCATATTAGAATTTTTCCTATCACACACTTCTCTGACCGACAAGGACAGGACTTGGCCCTATGTTCCCAATTCACCAACCTGTCAGCTGTCCAGATGAGCAGAAAAAGGAGCAAGAAATACAGGAAGCAATTTTGCTTTCTCTACATGCAGCCTGGACCTGCAAGCATCGCTATTTTCAGGCCAGCTAACCAATGACTCGTCTCCCCATTTCATTTCACAAGTTTGCACAGATCCCAGCCCTGTGCTGGAGCCTGCTGGTTAAGCAAGTGGATCTGAAGCTACTACAGGGTACACACCTGGATGAAACACAGAGTGAAACAGATGAGCAGAAAAAGGAGCAAGAAATACAGGAAGCAGTTTTGCTTTCTCTACATGCAGCCTGGAGCTGCAAGCATCGTTATTTTCAGGCCAGCTAACCAAAGACAGCTTCTGAAATTCAGGATGGTTTGGGGAGTGAGGGAATGGTGGAGGAGATGGGATCCATACCTCACTCACCACACAGAAAGCCTCACTCTCATCTACTTGGCTCACACTCCGCCACACACAGCCCCTACCCTGCTCCTTGCTTAGCAAAACATTTCGGAAGGCCCCGTTCCCCCTCCCACTCCATATTGAATCAGAGCAAAGTTGATGAACTGTGGCTGCTTGTCACCCTGCCAAAATTTGCTAACCAATCTTAGTGTGAAAGCAGCTGTGACAGGCAGCAACTGAAAATGCAGCATCAAGCAAACCAGCTGGAAGGGACCCAGCAAAGCACTGCTGGTCTCTCTCCCTGTTAACCATTGGATGAGTCAATTTGTTTGACAGGGTGCAGGGCCTGATTCCCCAAAGCAGCTCATTCCAGCCAGTCCCCATAAAATAACTTAATGCTGAAGCATTTCTTTTAGGGCTTTTTCCCACCAGAATATGGCTCAGTGACATCTCCCTCCAGATTTGCAATGGCTTTTTGTGCAAACAATACCAGTGAAATGCCACCATTGCTTTTGCAACTTTTGTTTTGTGTTCTTCTGAGAGAATTGCACCTCTGTGCTTGGAGCATTTTGAATGCACTGATTGAAGCTGGCAGGGATAACCAAACACGCACGTATCACATGGGAAACAGAATGGTGGAGGGAAGGAAGGGTACAAACAAATATTTCTTCAGGATTGTCAAGCCTCTCCGTTTCCATGGCAGTAATGTTTCCATGGAAGCCACATTTTGAAGCCTGTTGCTGCCAGTGGAGTGGCCCAAAGAAAAATTATTAGTTCTGCAAATTAACCAAGCTGCTCTCTACCTTGAGAGTCAGCCCACCCACAGCCCTGAAAAAAAAAAATAAAAAAAACCATCATCTTTCCATCTCTGATAAAGGATTCAATAAACAGGAGGAAGGAGAAGACAGGAGTAGAAAATACCACACGATGAAAAACTGCAGCTTCCTTTCACGCAACCAACAACGCTGAAACATTTCTGAAACACACAGGCAAACACAAATCTGAACGTGCTTCATGAAATCCTGCAAGTGAAGGTCAGCAAAATACTTGCCAGATGTTTGGTACCACCAGATCCTGGAAGGACAAAGGCAGGGCACCTTGAGATAGTGGTGTTTGGCTGCCATTTGCTTCCTTAAAATTAACCCCCCCCCCCCCCAACCATATTGATATGCCTCTCTGTCAGTTGGCTCACCCACTTCTTTCCTTATCTGCCCCATTTCCCCACCAAAAAATAACTCTCTTCAGCCTCTTTCTTCTTTCTTAAGCCAGGAAGCCCATATAAGCTGCCTGCTCTGGTTGGTTGGTTTTAACCAGTAATTGAAATAAAGTGGTACAGATATTCAAGGTATTCAGCCCTTTCTGGAAATTAGAGGGTGCAATTCAGCAGTGAGACACAGCCATGGTTGATAGGAGACATGAACATACTAAGTTCTGCTGACAATAGAAAAAACATCTGTGAAACAGTATTTCAAAAGAACAGAGCAATGACACTCTAGATTTGGGACTTCTACCTGCAAAGAAGTGCCATTCCCCTACTGAAACAAACAAACAAAAAGCCCCAGAAATGCATACTTATGGGCCTTCTGGGAATATAAAGCCCAAAGAAAACTCAATTCTGAATTGTAATTGAAAGTTAACGATCAGGCAGGGAGGGGGCACCTGTGAGGGGAGTGTGAGACCAGCAGCTGAATCTGACTTCATTTTGAGGCAAATGTTTAACATCAGTGTTGCTAAGAAGTCATTCTCCTATCACTTACTGCTACCAGAGCTCCATGATACTCCTCTTACAGGGGGGAGAGGAATAAGAAACAGAGGATTTTAACGCCTACCTCCAACTAAAGCTCTTGATCTGGAGATGGCAAGAGGATTTCCTTTAGAAAGCAGTGAGTACAAACAGAGGGCCTGCCATCTGTTCTGGGATTCCTGCTCTATTCAGATTTTAATAGGAAAAGAAACAAAACCCACAGTGTTTGACACAGATCTGATTGTTGCAGGTGAACCTCACACAGGAATCCCATCTCCCACATTGATTGCCTTTCAGGAAGAACAGCTTTCCCCATCCAAACTCAATTAGAAACGACTAGTCATAAACCTCCAGAGAGACACAGAAATTGCCCTGCAAGCAGTGAAAGCTAGTTTACACCTGATAATAGAACAGTTGACTTAAATGACTGCCTCTTCCTTGTTTGGGGCAGTTTTCTTAGTTCCTCACACAACTCTGGCATAAACTGCTACCAGCTGCTCGTCTTCCTCTCTGCCAGAAGTTACTGCCTTGAAGAAACACTCTAGATTTTAGCTCTTGACTAAAAAGCCCAACATCTCACCTTCAAGCCCTGAACAGATAAGTTTCTAAGTATGCATCAGCAGGGAGCAAGGATGCTCTAATACAGGTCACACGTGGAGGCAGCTGCTGGCAGCATCCACAAGGCAGCTGCGAGCACCACGAGAGCCTCAGGGGGCTCAGAGCCACCAGCTGGAAGGCTTGTCATAATCATCAGACTAAGTTTAACAATTTAGTGCAAGTCCTGCTTGGCTGCACTGGAGACTGATAAAATAATACAGCCACAGGAGTGAAAGGTATGCTTACACTCAAGAGTAACCACAGAGAAGTAAGTAATTCCTGATATTTTTTTTGGAAGTCACCAAAAATCAACAGCAAAAAACCACGCAGAAGAACTGTTAAATGTGTTAAATCCATAGCTTAAAATGTTTTAATAAAAACAAAGCAAAATACATTTCATAATCACTGGCACAACGTATAAAACTTTTCAAATAAGAACTTTAATATTAGTCACAAAATACAGCACGTTGTATAAAAATAGCTGTGTGCTACACTGAGAAAAGAATGTAAAACTGCTCTGAATAGGACATACAAAGACATTCAGCTTTGACTACTCAAATTCCAAGCACTTGTTGGATCAGCTACTTTACTCCTCATCCTGCTTGGGAGGGTTTTATGCTTGCATTGGGGGACCCTCCTTCTACCCTCCTCAGCCTGTGCACAACGCCCCAGCAAACGTCTTCACAAATGGCTGGCAAGGTTAAGGTGCATCACGTTGGGCATCTCGGCCCAATTTTCACAGCTTATGTTTTAGAAAGTGCTCGGCAGTCGCATCCTTCTCAACTTGGTCACTCAGAATCTTCAGCTTTTCAGCCAGTACCCTTCCAAATTACTTCTGATCCCTGGTGCATCACAGTACTAAAACTGGAACTTGAAATCTAGTCCCTCAGCCTGAGATCACTACACGAGTGCAGCTGCAGTACTGTTTTTGAACAGATGTACCTCTGGATTTGATAATCCTAAATTATTCATGTACCAAAATTTACTCAAGCCTGTCCGTTAAGAACTGCAGGTAATGCACACAAATGGATTTGGAAGAACATGAGTTTCAGGAAAGGAAGGTATAATGGACAACAGCGTTAATATACAAAACAAAGCAGATACTAAGCATAATGATATGTAATAATGTGGTTATCAGACTTAAGAGTATAACTGTAAGAGAAGGGGACAATGGACAAAAAGAACTGGTATAATATACAGTACATCTTGGTTGAGAACATTGAGAACAAGGTGTCAGAAAAAGAAATAACACTTCCAGATCTTGTCCCACACTCTGACAAACAATCAACAAGGATAATTAAAACAAAAAGCAACACAGCCCTCATCATCTCTGCAAGCTTGTGACCTTCTTACACCTTTACAATATTACCTACAAAACATTTACACCCAGTGAAGGCAGTGGAGACAAAGATCCACCCCCAGTCATCACCTCTGTTTCCTGAGTCTACAAAAAGAGAGAGGGGCACTGTTGGTTGAAAACAGTCCCTGCTGCTGATAGTAGCAGCAGCTCCTTGCAAGATTTGCCATCAAAGAGAGCAAACAGATGTAAACTTTATGCTCTGCCAGGCAAAGCAAGAAAGTATTTTTTTCCAATGTTTTCAAGCTTGAATTTTAAAGTGTGCTCTTCCAAGAAGAAAACATGAAAGCTTTGTGATGTATCACCTCAGATAATACAGCAGCAAAACCATCTTCTATAGTTTAAAAACATCAGTTAAATTATCTTAATGCACCAAATCTGACAGGCAAAAACATTCCCCCTTTAAGTTAAGAAGCACATCACAAGAGCAAGCTTCTATTCACAGAGTAAGAAGCAGAGAAGCTTTTATCAGTACTGAAAACCCACATAATAAAACAGGCTGATCCTGGCGATCTATAGTAGGAAAGAAGTTTAAAAGGCTTTATGGGGGACTGGCTGAAAGTCACTGTTTTTGGTGGCATGTGTCATTGCTCTGCGCTTGGCAAGCCGGGATTTGGATGGAGGAGAAAGCTTCATGGAGCACACAGCACGGGCAACACTCTCCTGCTCTGCGCTGAGCTCGTTCTCGTGCTGAGACAACTGGCGGTTAAGGGCTATAGCCTCAGCTGCAAAAAGCGTCAGGTCTTTTGTGCTGCTGTTCCTTTCAAGGGAAAAGGAGAAGGCAGTTAGAGCACATGCGAAAGGGCAGTTTGTGGCTGTTTACCCTAACAGCAGAGTAATGCTTTTCCAAGCAGTTTTCTTTCTCCTACCGAAATATTGACGCGGTAGGCAAAAAGACCAGTTAATGTTTGCATCTCTCCTTACTGTGACAACCAACAATAGATAATAAAAATGCTTTGAGACTTTGGAAACACACAGTTTTAGTCCTCTGTCTGCCATGAAACCCCAGGAAGCCATCGTGCTTCAGTTTCTATATGTTAAGAAAGGAGAAGCAGGTGGGACAATACTTTTTTTCTTCAGAGAACTGCAATCCCACTAGAACTGCACATCTGGGTTCAGGAATTGCATTTCTGAGGATTGAAAGAACCTGGAATTGTCAGTGGCAGACATGGAAATAGAAACAGATGTGTGACTCAGGCCCTACAGCATGCAGAATCTGCCATCAAATGGCTTTATACAAAGCTTGTCCTGCTCATGGTTAAATTGCTACTGTGATTACCACATTTTCAATGGAAGTCAGATCCCAGCCTGTACATATGATTATCCACCCATCAAAATGTAGTCTCTTTGGGTAACACACGCCTTTATGCCTTTTTTTGCCTCCTGGGCAGCAAACTGCCAAAACCATGATTATTTCCAGTCTAAGATTAGCCATGCTCCACAGGAATCCTGTCCAATGCCTTTCCCACAAACAAGTAAGATTAGATTATAAAGAAAAATGACAGCTTTAATATGTCTGATGCTCTTAACAAAATTAGTGCTGCCATACTTATGTAGTTCCAGTATTAACCACGGATCTTACCCACTCATTTGCCACCTCCTACCCCTCCCATTCTTTCAGTAACAATTCCTGGCCAACCTGATAGATATTAAAAAAAAAAAAAAGTGAAAAAAAAAAGATTACCTTTGAAGCACTTGAGGAGTAGGTAGTCCCCTTTCAGGAGCCTGCTAGAAGAAGCAGTTAAGAAAAGTTAGTTATGTATTAGTAGGTGGGAATCAAACATTCACAGGAATGATTTTAAAAAACAACAGGTAACTCTCTCAAATTTACAACTAATGGATATTGTACATTAACTACTTCACTGTGGGTTTGCAAATCATTGCTGACTGATTTTCTAATCCAGCTCTCCCATCACAAAAAGAGACCATCATTTGCAGGTATAATACTAAAGCTTAGGAAGCTCTCCAGAGGTCCCATCTGTTCTTTCTTGAACTAAGAACTAAAGCAAAAGAGCATACTGCTGTTCTTTTAAAACAGTACCTACCAGCATTCTGCAGCACTGTATTAGAGACAGCATCACAGTAAGCGCACTGCAGTGCTTAGTTTCCACAGGAAAGCTATTTAAAATGCATAAAGCAAATTAAAAAAATACTTAAAGCTTGACAGAGTCATCCAAATATTTACCACACAGAGCTTCAGGAAGAATAAAACCACTGGATATAATGTAATTAATCAAGACACAAGCACTAAACATGAAATATGTCTACTAAATATTTAGAGAGAAGGAGCAGCTTGTTTACAACTCAGGAAGAAGAATAACCCTTAAAAATACAATGAGATACATACTCCTTGAACCCATGAATGTTGCAAAACTTGAGCAGCACTAAGTCGTTCTTTAGCATCACGAACCAGCAACTTTGAGATGAGATCTTTGGCCTCAGAGGATATATGTGACCAATCCTTGTCGGGAAATTCATATTTGCCTTCCTGAATGCTTTCAAAAAGCTTGTTCTGGTAAAGGAAAAAAATCTTTAATTTAAACAGCAACTAGAACGTAACCAGATGACTTCTCAGGTGAGATTCTTCTCACTCAGTTTTATCCACTTCATAGGGTGAATGACAGCTGAAAACAACTAGTCTCCTTATAGAGCAAATGGAGAATGACAGGCAATTCCACAGAGCAATGCAGTACACTTTAAGATGGCTGTGATACACTGTCTGCTGACAACAGCTCTCACTCTCCAGTAACTGTGAAGTCAACCTATTGTTTTCAGAAAGAATAAATTTAGGCTCTGGATAGAAATTCCTTGGGAGCACAACTTTCACCTGAGGAATTCTGGTGATTACTGTCAACCAGATCAAGGATTAGAGAACACAGTGAGGGTGGAGGACGGGGAAGAGAAAGCTCTGAGATCTCATCAAGAGGAGAAAGAGGTATCTTTCCAAGCATTACACTTGAGAAAGAGCTTTCATAACTCAAATCTTACACTACCAGATTCACTTCTCAGTGAGAGCTTATCTTCCCAAGTAATTAATATGCACACCACTCTTCAGAGCTCTGTCCAGTCTTACACCCTACATTCACAGGGCAAAATACAGTGTCTTAAGTACGCCCAGTATATGCAAATTCACCTGGCAAATTCTGCAGACTTCTCCTCTGTCCCAGCCACAGTCTGTGCCACAGTTGCCCACAAAAGGAGGGTAACCACTGAGCATGATGTACAGAATCACTCCTAGGCTCCAAAGATCACACCGTTTATCGTAGAACGTGGCCTCCTCTGTGAAGACTTCAACTACTTCAGGTGCCATGTATTCTGCTGACCCACACTAGGAAATCAAATTTAAATGAGATTTTGAAGTGAGGCTTGAATCAAAACAAAGCCTAATACTTATTTTGGTGGTGCTCTTGGTGGTTTTTTTAATTAAAGATTCTCCTCTCTTTACAGTATATGCCTTGGTCTAAAAGCAGAACTGTGCATAAGGGATTACTGAAACTTGCTGTTAGATTTTACTGCAGGTCTCACTTTGTTGAGCCCCACAGAAAGCAAACAGGAGTCTACTGTTCTTTGGCAGAATTATAAGCTGCTCCATATTAGTCTGTAATTTTATGCAGAGGATCTACTTATTTATATTTCACACTTTTAAATCTTACATATCCGTTTGGGGCTTTTCAGAAAGTAAAAAGTGTATCATGGAAAATGATTTTTAGAAAACAAACTCCTGCAACAATCTGACAGGTTATTTTTTCCACAGTAATGCCATAAGAACAGCTCTGTAGCTTTACAAGTTTATCTGTTGTGAAGCAACTGCTTGCAGGGTTGCATTCCCTGTAGCTCATGGGTCTTAGCTACAGAAACCAAGTTTGTAGAAACGCAGACAAAACTAAGTTCAAACTCAGTCCCATAAAAACAAAAAAAACATGAAAATCTCTCTTATCTTCAGGGTAGTAAGATATAAACAGGATCAGTGTGATGCATTCTGGCCAACAGGAGAATTAACATAGTGAGCTCCCGTTCTTTTGTTTACTTGTTCTATGACTGGGAAACCAAGACAGTACTTATCACACATACACCTGCTTTAAATGAAATATCCACCACTCAGTGTTGTTGCAGTAAGCCCTTTGGAAGCTATACTCTGGAGATGTGAAAACCAGTTTTTGGTAGAAGGGGAAAAGCACAAAGCCACAGTACGTCTCTTACCGGTGTTGTTAACTCTGGAGTAGTTATTGGAGTACATGCACTGTTCAGCTTCACCCCACTACCAAGATCAAAGTCACATATTTTTACTGGAGAGACCTAAAACCAAAGATAAAAATATTCAGATTCAGAAGACTGAGACTGTCTTGGTTTCAGCTGGGAGGGATTTTCCTTCAAAGTGTCTGGTATGATGCTGTGTTTGGTTCTAGGAGAAAAACAGTGTTGATAACACACAGATGTTTATAGTCTCTGCTAAACAGTGTTGTACAAAGCAAAGGCCATTCAGAGCGAAGGGCACAAGGAGTTGGGAGGAAACAGAATTAGGACAGCTGACTTAAACTGGACAAAGAGATATTCCATATCATTTCACATCATACAGAAGGAGTTTTGAAAAGAGTAGGAGTCCATCTCACTCTCTTCCACTGCTCAGGAGGGTTGGTGAGCATCGGTCAGTGGGGTGGTGAGCAACCTCCCTCAGTTGCTCCCACATCCCCAGCATCTGACCCTGTCTCATTACTTCTCTATTTGGCTGGGCAAGTGCCAGTACACAGTGGAGCAGCTTGGGAAATATACATAACATGACCAGCTGGACTGCAAACATTATTTGTCCATCTGGGTATTATCTCAGAATAGATGAGATGCTAAGTTCTAGTTGCCACATCCTCTCAAAAATCAGTTGGCTTTTTGTCAGCTGGACAGATGCTTACATTTTTACAGCTCACAGAAGAACTGAGACTCTTGCAGGCTTCACTTCTACTAAATTCTGTTGAAGTTCACCAATAGATTTGGAAGTTTTCATAAAAGGAACAGACTGAACGCGAGCACTGACTTAGGAAACTAAGTTTAATTTCATAAAGTGTATTTTTTTTAAAAAAAAAGAACTGAGCAGCACCTTTTCTGGAGATTCACACAGGATGTTTTCAGGCTTCAGGTCCCGGTGAGCGATTCCTAAACAAGAATACAAATGCTCATTAGAAAAGACACTCTCCTGTTTTATTTCTCTGTATTTCTTTTTATTAGAAGGTGGTCTGGGAAATATTCTAGGTCTGAGTTTATACACACACCCCGTAATGACACTGCAATTAACTAAACTGCAGTGTTTATTTGTAAAAAGTCACTGTTGCATCATGCTATGCCTTTACCATCTTTAAATGTATATAGGAGTCAATCAAGGAAACAAGAACCTGCTAACACTGGAACACTTTGGCTAACCCTAAAATTAGCTAATTAAAAACAGCTTATTAAGATGACAGAGCTGTAGGAAAGTGTACTTGTGTACACGATCTAGTCAGAAGATTTTTGTACCTTCTACAGGAAGGTCTTTCTTTCCAGAGAGATCATTCAACAGCTTGCAGAATTCCTTTCAGCACAGACACTACCTGAGACAGTCCCTAGAAAAAAACACTGAGCTTCCAGATGAAAATATAGCCCCTTTAATGTCATGTACAGCTACGTGCTTGCTGCTGAAGCGAAAGAAAATATCAAGGCTTTTGTGCCAGAGGTAGAAGAAAAGTCTTCAGGAGAACCATTCACTCAATTGCTACCAGAACAGGCAGACCCTGGGAAACACAGAGCACCTGTTTGTGCAATTCACAGGCAAAGACATTTCTGTATGATCAAAGCAGTTCTTCGATTGCCTAAACGTATATTTACTGGAAGTCCTCCATTTAATACGATCAAATATAACAGGAAGGCAGAAAACAAGTAGCAAAAATAAAATCAAATGAGCAACTTGGCTGTTAGCAGCACTCGAGTCTTGTTTAAAAGCACTCTAAGCACACTTGCTACTATTCTCTATTACGAGATAGAAGATATGCCACCAACTTCTAGTTAAGGTATTAATCTCTTTTCTTCAGCACAAACCACAAGATGTGAGTTAAAATCTAACATTTGTAGCACAGCACTGACCTAAAGGAATCAGAGCAGTTTCCATTGCTTGTGCAAGAAAGAGGGGAAACGTGACAAATATCCATCAAGATAGCCCAGGTCGACGTTTACAGCAAAGCTGACAGAACTCCCAGCAGTTGGCTCAGTTTGCAAGATGAAACCTAACAGCCTTGTTTTGTATTACAGTTTGAATTCAAATGTCTGCTTATATAATGTTTTATTTTGCAGCCGCACACAGCACTGAGAAAAGAAAACAACTGCCTTTAAACACTCCTCCAGTGGATTATTAGCAATAAAGCACACATACCCCAAGTGGGTGTAAGGCAGCATTATCATCCAGCTGAGTTTTAAACTACTACTAGCAAAAGAACTAGTTCTTCTCAATAAAAAAAAAAAAAAGTCTGAATAACTATCTAGCTGTAGCACTTCACTGTTAAGTTGTGTGATAAAACTGCTTGCATTTCCTGTTTACTTCAGTGTTCTGTATGGTACTTACTAATTATTTTAATGTGACACAGAAGAACCATAAAGAGAACAATAAAATGAAGCAGGATGCTGCTGTAGCTGATTCTGTGAGACATCCCCACTGTACCAATTCACAGCAAACAGCAGGAAAGAAAGTATATCGATGCTTTAACACCATCTTAATGAATCACATCCCTTTTGTTTGGGCAACGGGGAATCAAGGCTAAGCACTGTAAGAGAACTACAGAAAGATATTAGCTGAGTAGATATTAAATTTGCTTGAGCAGTATTCCTAGACTTTCTGCTGTTAACACGATGAATGTGTGTCTCTCCACATGTCTGGCCTAAGTTTCCTGTTTATTATTCACTCCGTAATGCCAGGTCTAAACACAGGTATTCAAAGACAACATTCTCAGCAGATTTAGAACTTGGTCACCACATAGCCAGGCTATGAATATTACCAAAAATCTTAACCCAAATTAAGCTCTTTCCCACACTGGAATTAACTTCTGATCATAGTCACAACATTGGGCAAGATCAATATTCCTTGGTTTTACTTTTTCGCTCTTACTGCAATGTCACTCTTTTTTTGATAGGTTCAACCTACTGAGGCTTCATAAATACTATGATTCCAACTCTTCAAGCACGAGCAGTCCTGTGACTTAGAAGTAAAGCCTACAAATGAACCTATTTTATTTTACTCAAGAATTTAGACGGGAAACAAATCTACTGACCATCTGTAAAAGGTGGCTAACGAGAATAGCAAAGTGAATGGAAAGGAAAGCTTGTCAAAATAAACAAACATAGCCTTCAATTAAGTGCCATTCAATTCAAAGGTAGTTATTGCAATAAAATGAAAGCAAACATTAAGTAAAGCTGCTTAATCTAGGCAGAACCAGATAATCTGGGCAAGGATAAGGTTTTATAGTCATCTACCACATTCCACTGGAACACACAGCTCTGAGTTGACCATAATACACACAGATGTTTTGCAGTGAAACCAGAGAATTCTTAAGTAGAAAACAGCAGGAGGAAAACATTTTTAAGTAGAAGAACTCTTCACAAACAGAAGTGCTTTTAAATCTAACCATATTCCTAATGAAATGAGGGCATCTCCAAAGAAAGTCTATGGTTCACTTGTCAGTCCCTCCCTCAACAGTGGGGACTTGAATGTAGGGACCAAAAGCTAATATGGAGGCGTTGCAACTAGCAGAAACTCAGGGTAAATACAGAAAAGCATCTCTGCAGATCTGAAAGAGGGAGAAATTAAAAAGAAAATCAGCTCCCTTTTGAGTAACCTCTACGCAGCAGCTTAGGTAACATGAACAAGCAAATGGATTCAAGCCTAGGGTTAATTCTCCTCAGCTGTTGATTTAACTTCTGTTTTTCAAAAGGCTATACTATCTTAACACAGCTGATCACTAAAGCTACCACATAATGAAACCACTGTTATAGAGGAAAATAACATAAGTCATCTGGCATGGCTGGAAATGCTATCTGGAAATGCTATCTAAGTTAAGGCTGACTATTTACACATCAAATGTGCTTCCCATCCTAAATGCACAATATCAAGTAGTAAAGACGGAGAGAAACTTCTTTTACCTTTTGTATGAAGAAAATTCAGAGCTGAGGCGATATCTCTCACCACTTTGCTAGCTTCTCGTTCATTGAAATGCTTCCTCTTTTGGATATGGGCCAGGATCGAACCTGGAAGAATTAACAGATAGAAAATCTTAGTGCAAATGCTGCCTGAGCTAAGAAAATGCTCTGTCAGTACATGGATAAAAGTGCAACAGCCACCACTGGTCTGCAACGGAGGGAAAACTGACCACAGTGAGAACAGAGTCAGAGAGAATTTATTTAGAAAAGTTAGTTCTAGCAAAACTCAAACTAAAGCTTGAGTACATACTAAAATCAGTTTATATGTATGTAGGACTTCAGCAAAATCCACCAATCTCCAGGTCACAGCAGGGCATCCTGCAACTAACTCTCCTCTTTTGTGTAATCTGACAGCTGGAATCTTCCTCTGAAAGTCAAGTAAACACTTTTTTTTTTTTTTTTTTAAATTAAATCTCAGTATCATCAAAATGAAAATGCATACTTTAAATATACCGTTCCTACTGACGTCAAGATAAGGCTCATACAGTGAGCTAGGGGTGTGAAATCTGACAGAAGGCCTCTAAGTATGAATATACCAAGGGATTGGTGACTGGCAGTCAGAGCACCACTGATATCTCTTTAACAAAGGATAAAGAGAAGTTTATTTCCTTTTCTTAAAGTGAATTCCATTAATCTTCTCAAAACATTAACAAAGCCTTTAAAAAGTAATTAAACATAATCCACAGAGATCCAATCCCATTAAACAGCCTTACTACTTGCATTTTTTAATATATATATTTTTTTTAACTCAGAGATGTATGCTTTTTACAGCAATTAGAGCAGTTAAGTAACTGTGACATTTGTGATTAGCTCCAAATACTGCATATATCTTATATATAGGTGAATTCATTTTTATTCCTAAGTTCTAGATGTGGAAGGACACCTCCCCTCCTCTCCTGTAGGATGCCTTACTCTTACACGATCAGTACTGCTGCCACTCCTCCACAGTAAGGATTCAGATAGAAAAAAAAATGAAGTTCACTGGCAGAGACAAAAGAAGGATGAACAAAAAGACTCTTCACATATGCTTTAAAATACTATTTCAGATGGCTGAAAGAAGGCCACTTTGGACCAGGCTATCAGATCTCAAAGACACAAGGTCTCCCCTGCTGATAACACCACTTCTGAGCTTACCATAGATTTTTTTAAGGAGTTTAACAGAGTTCAGGGGATTTTCCTGGCAGAGTTGCTCTTTACACATTTACAAAGTAAAAACAGTTCCTACAAATGCCTCCATCTTTACGGAAAAGCCTGCAGATTTGTCAGGAAGCAGATCTGAGCCACAGTAAGTGCTCATTTCGCTCAGCAGATTTATTTCAGATCACCCTTCTGAATACGGCTGACCTTCCAAACTCCCTCAGCTACAGGAAGGTAAAAATGGAAAGCCCATGCTATGACCCAGTACTGTAGTTAGCAGTTCACCTTTGAGACTGGATCCAAAGTAAGATTCAAGATTCATTCAAGCTGTTGTTTACACCAACACCGGAATTTGCAGCACATCCGAAGTTGGCCCAACCCCCTGATTTCCATTATTCTTTGATAATAATTCAAACCCACATAATTAACGTTTCAAATACTGACATCTTTGAAAGAGAAAAGCTTCAGCTCAAGTTAAGCACTGGAAAAACAGTAGGTAAGATAGTGGAGAAAGTGCAGCAGTGCTACCCACTCAGCAGCAGTGCAGGAACACTGACACACACTGCCTCACATTCAATGAAGAGAGTTAACAAGCAGAAGGATGCAGAGATGGGAAAAGGGACAAATGCAGGCTTATTCCAATCTAGCCCTGCTACAGCTAAGTTGCCAGAGAAGTCAGTGCAGTGAAGAAGAGAAACCTAGGCAACAGTAACGAGATGGTACAGTAATTTTAAGGGAAAGTGAATAAAAGCTCTTTCTCAGTGAAAAGCAGTGTCCTTAAGAAATTGAGTTCTGCATCTGTACTAAAATAATCTGCATTTCGTGCAAATGTGGTTTGCTACTGTCCTCCTGGTCAGTGACAACAGATGGTGTCACAGGAGCACAAACCTTCAAAAACTCAGCTGTTCTTCGAACGCCACATCATACTTTTAACTCATGTTTTTTCACACCATACAATTGATGGATACTGTAATCATGCACTACACAGACAAACAGGAGAAACTGCACAACACGGAGTTCCTGTCTACTTGAATGCTTGACGTAGCTTCATTCCCCAGTGAGTGGTAAATGCTGGTGACCAGTGACCACAAATGCTCACTTCAGTGGCTCTCAAACAGCCACAAGCAGACAGTTTTACTACTGGAGCAACGCGAGCCAAAAGTAAAATGTCTTTTTTCTAATAGCCACTGCATGAGTTTCAAGTAGACAGCATCAATCCTACACTGGAGGGAAACATTACCAGGATATCTCGATGCTATACCACAGTCGTGCACAATACTCAACATACTGTCTCCCTCTGCTGCCTCTTTGTCTTCAAATTGTCAGGCATTTAAAATAAGCTCTTCACTTTCTTTTGAAACACTGAGCCAAACAGGACCCAGCTGATTCAACGAGCAAAGGCACAGTTGCTGTACAGTACCTCCTCGCAGCTTCTCAAAGACAAGGTAGTATCTTGTGTCATCTTCAAAAAATTCTATTAATTCCAAAATGTTCCTTTAAAAAAAAAAATAATAACAAGGGTAACTGTAAGAGTGAAGCAGAGAGTGTAAACAGAGCAATGAATGTTTCGTTATGGATAATTAGGAAGTGCCAGAAGTAACCAAAAATGAAAGTGCTAATTAAGCAAATTGTTTTGGTTGCCTATTGCATTAAAATCAATTTCCAACTCATATTGAAATTTAAGCAGTGAAAACAGGCCAAAAACCCAAATCCTCATCAGACAGAATTGTGAAAGACTTCTGCTACTGCTCAGTTGACAGGAAGATAACTGATAATAGGCTATATTTAATAAGTTGGAAGAGTGCATTTGTGCTGAAGGCAAGAGCAAAAAATAATTACATTGGCATTCCTTCTCTGCAGAAATCACAAAGCAAAACACACAGGGCTCACAGGAGACAGGCAACGATCAACGTGACATTAAGTCCAGTACATTACTTGCCATTTGAAAACCAATTTTGGTTTATTAGTGGACAGTCTTTGCACACTGCAACACAAACACCTCAAGCTGCCTTCAAAATGTCCAACATTTAAGTTCATGTAAGAGTTTTTCAAAACTTATAGGGAATACAAAATCTGAATGGTGAATGTGGTCATAAGAACTGCACTTTTTTAAACCAGTTACATGCTGAAATTATCATATGCTCTCCACAACACAGAGAACAAAGATTAACCTGCTTCTCTACAACACAACTTAAACCCAAGCATTTGATAAACAAGCTTGGTTTTAGATTAACAGCTGCACTTAAAATTTGTTTAAAGATGGGCTTTAATGTGACCCACAAAACTGTACCACACAAAGCAGCTGCACTGTATATCATACAACAACATTTTAAGAGATCTAAAGGACTAGTTTCAGAAACTGCTTACACTCATCACAGAGCATGCTGCCATTGGCAGCACAAGCTCTCCCTCCTTTTCAGACATGAGTGGCAGCTCTGAAGTTGCCTCATCCTGTGGCTATATGAACTCAGCACAATCATCCAAATGAGAGCTAAATTAGCTTTTGGCTTATTTAAGAGCTGCAAGCAGGAGGATTGACACAAAGAAGAAAAAGCATGCATTAAGAAAGGGTAAGACTGTTGCATTCAGCAGCAGCTGTTATTAGGCCAGCTTTTGCCAGTGATGAAATCACAGGGGAAAGTGTCAACATGTTAATTCCTTATTTAGACAAAAGCCACGCACTACTGAAGCACATTCAGACTACACCGACCTGGATGATGACTGAATTATGCAACTTAGTTTGTAAACACTTCTCTAAATTTCCCAGATAGGAGGAAAATCTTATTTTGAACAGATCAAGTCTAAATTCCAACCGGTTTTAAGGAGACTACTGCAAAGTTCCTAAACAAAATACAAATAAAGAGGCTTCAATTTGAAAAAATACTCAAGATACTTTAAACAAACAAGAGACTCTATACTTACTTATTACCCTGACACTGATACAGTGTTTCTATTTCACGAAAAACCCGACTTCGACTGTGGCCAGCATTTTTTTCAATGATCTGTGGGAAGAGAGAGAGCTCATATTCAAAGGATCACTGCAGGAACTGTGCCTGTGCCTCTGGATTTGGATAACTGATCTAGAACTTCAATCTCATATGTGACCACCAGAGAGAGATACTCAGCATTTTTCTGCCTGTTTAATTTGTCATGTGTCTATTTACAGTGTCAGCAGAATCTGGAAAGCATTCAAAGGACAGGAGAAATGAGGACAGGAAGAGAAGAAAGGAACTAAAAGTGCCTGTTACCACAGTTACTGATCAGTTACCACAAGGCTTTTCTTGCATCATTTTAGTTCTGCAGAAAAGGAGATCCTTCTGAGTTCTAACAAAAATAGATTTGAGTCATATCAGACATGAAATAGACAAAAAGAACACTCATCATTATGTGCATTTAATTAAAAAGTACTAAACTAACCACAGAATGAGACATTGGCTCACGGCACAAATGTCATAGAGACCTAATAGCAAGACCTAATGTATTAAAGCAAACAAACACATAATCTCAAGGTCCTTCAGTGCCATCAGAAGTCACCCTCCTTCACACATCCCTCAGACTGAAAGAGGACAAAGGCTTTCCACAGGAGTGGGGACTGAACGACTGCAATATGAACTGAAAGCTCACAATGTTACTGCAAGTACCAGCAGCACCAATACGCAGTGTCAGGTTCTCAGTTTTACACCCAGATTTCTCTAGTATCTGATGATGTGTAACTCATCAGGTAGCTGTTTATTCCAGACTTCAAATATTTTACAAACAAAATTACAGCATCTACAGGACCTTGTATTATGAAGCAGGCCATCATGCTAAATAATGACTTGGCCACTTCTAACACAAGAAAAGGTAACATATATATATATATATATATATATATATATATGTAGGATTGTAGGATATATATATATATACACATACATGTGGGATTGCAATTAAATCAGGACATGATAGAAAAGCCCTAGACCTAACCATTAACAACCTAACCATTTAAGGTCTGTGAGTTTTGCCTGTGGCTGATATCTCAGTTCATTCTAGAGGCAAGATACTTAGGGTGACAGATCTATCAACAGTTAGACTCATTTCATGCATTAAGAATTTCTTAAAAGCTTTTGCTATTACACACTCTATTCCGTGTTTTAACGTAGATAGCAGGAGGTAGAAAGCACGTTACAGGTGGTAGTGATACTGCTTCTATTCTGTACTTACTTTTACTGCATATTCTTTCCCAGTTTGGAGGCTGACAGCACCCTGAACTTTGGCATAAGCTCCCTCACCAAGAAGCTCAGCAGTCAGCTTGTACAAATCTGCCAAAGAAATCCAGCAGATGGGAAATATAAGCCAAAGTATTTGTGAATAACACTGAGATGAGCTATTTATCTGATGAGCATCTCTCGCGTGACATTAAGAGAGAAAATGTCCTTGGTAATGACTACAGAAAACAGGTTTACGAAGTATTAAAGTAGATGTGCCAGGATTAATTATGCCTCATTATTCACCCTTTTTCCTCCTCACGTTCCAAGCAAATTTAAAGTTGATTTCATCCCAGCAGTAAAATTACATGTTTGTTCATACGAGCACCATTTTACTCGGTGACTGCTAGGATCTAATCCACCTTCCCTGTCTACATTTACAAGCCAGAATTGATTTTTTTCAAACACCCCCTGCCTTGATCAGAAAATGCCTACCATGTGAAATCCACTTGCAGATGTAGTATCTCAAGTATGAATGAAATTGTAACGCTTAAGCCCAGAAGACTGCTATCATGTTGGCTTGTAATCTACCTTACAATGCTACTTCCTCCCAAAGAAGTTTTGTACTAGTCAGTTTTGTCCCACTGAACTGTATTTTGGTGATAGTGCCTTGGCATTTTTGCTCACATCTAGCAGTCAAAACTGATTCTATTAAAAAAAAAAAAAATCAAGTATAAATAGGTGGATAACCTATGCTCCAAATCACAAGAAATAAAAAGTGACTGAAGACTGAAAGATTAAAGAAATACTGAAATGCTGACCTTTAATATTGGCCAAAACACAATGTTTAGCTATGAAAATTGTTAGAGAAAATGAACCATCATGAAGCTCAGAAATTACCACCAACCTTCAAATTTCCCAGGGACGTGATCTGTGGCTCTGGTCCTTTTCTTTTTTTTCCTTTTCCCACTGTCTGCTATGGCAAGAGGCTGACTGCTGACCATCTCTGTGTGACAGGATATAAAGGTGCTTTTAACACACAATGGATTACTTCAGGAGAAAACGCCCATACTTGTGTTTACGTCCTTCAGCTGTACACAAGTATCTCTGCTTCCTTACCGCAGGCTGAAGCCTCTCCCATAGAAACAGAGGAAACCTAAAAAAGACAAGCTGGGTGCCGATTAACAGTTCTGGGAAGGTTTGATAAAAGAAAATAATTATGCATCTGTTGTGACTCCTCCTCTCACAGCACACTAAGGGAAAGCACAGGAATAACCTCACTAAAAGCCACCATGAGCTACCTTCAACATAACACGTGCCCTGAAACATAGAAGGGAGGCTGGAAGGCTAAAGATGGACAGGATTTTTAACCCTCATACAGGTGCTGTACTTTCAGTTACGCTACTGTCTAAGACATTTTTAAGTCAGCTTAAGAAAATGAGCTCCCTGGACAACAGAAGGGTGAAGAATGGGAAGTCCCAAATGCAGCAGTGAAAAGCAGCAATCACAGAAGTCAATAGGTCAGAGGAGAAATCTAGGTCAGTTTATGCTGACAATAGGCCAGCAAAACATCTCCAATAGATTCATGACATCCCTTTCTAAACCACAGATTGGTGGATAACCTATGCTCCAAAATGAGCATGAGATCTGACCTCTTGCATTAAAAGTTGCAAATAATACAAGAGCTTATGAAGAGGGAACAATTCATTGATGCAAGATAATATGGCAGAAAAAGAAAAAACATCCTCTGGTTTTTAAGAAAGGCCTAATCAAAAGCAGTGCCTTACCAGGGGCTACTTCAGACAGCTGCCCTATTTCCAGAAAGGTTAAATGACTCCACAGCCCACTCACATGAGCACTTCTCCAACACTTCAGTCATACCTGCCAGCCTGGCTCTGCCAGTTAAATCAGTGCTCAAAGTCTTCAAGGCAGTACCAAACAACTGCTAAGACATTATACAGCCAGTATAATATACAGCCAGGTCTTAAATTAGAGGGAAAAAAAAATAGATCCCTAGAAATAGTATGATTGTAACAGTGACTGAAAAGTACTAAAACCAATAAGTTCTCAGGTAATTCTCCTTTAACAGAGAACCTTTTTGAATAGAAGTTTTTTTAAACTTCGTAACTGTTTTTATACTTCCCCTGTCTCTAAAGTACTCTTAAAACAGGGAGGTTCTGAGGCAGAAAATATTACACAACCATCTACCAAAACATGAGAAAGGAAGAAAAAACTACTTTTCTTGTCAGCATCTGTCAGTAACAGCTATTATGAGTGTCACTTAGAACTCACATGCTGTCTCAAATAGACAAACGTTATTTAGAAAGCCCTCTAATGTCTTAAGGCAACACTTGAAAACGCATCACTCAAAGCCACAATCATCTATTCAAGAGAACAGTAAATCCTCATTTTCAAGTCTTTAGCAGAATACACTAAGAAATCATCACACTGGAAGACACTTCTGAGTTCTGAAATACAATGAGAAAGACATGGGCACGTGTTTTACCTGCTTCTGAAGAAACAGTTTATTTTTAACTCAAACTGACACTTAGATAAGTTCAACTTTTAAAATGAAGGTAAGGGCAGCCTTTGACAGCAAGTCTCAGATCTCACTGACTTCAGCTTATTCGGAGTTGGGATAAAAACAACACACGTGAAGCTGCTCAGAGTCACAGCTGGACTTTTTGAAGGAGGTGGTTCATCGGTGGTTCATCCCCAAGTCAAAAAGTCATACCTAAGGTATCTTAGTTCAAATATTACATGGATTTAGAACTTATAACAGGGATTAAAAACTATGCAAAAAGAACGGGAAATAAACCCTTCACATTGGCACAGCTGACATATTTGCTCGTGATCATCTCCCTCTCTACCAGTTGGCTATGATATTTACAGCCTGGTGTTTAATGCCTACATTATTTCAATTCCTTTTGGTCTGACTCAATTCCTAAATTACAGATAACTGCTTCCTTCAAACCAGAAAGTTCACTAGTTATCTTCACAGAAATCAAATTATGAAAACTGACATTTTCAACCCATAGTCTAGACCTAACGTACCACCAGACAGACATTCAATGTTTGCTTTATTAGATTATTTTTTTTTACCCTTCTGGTTTGCTTTTCACATCAGTGTACAGTTCACTTCACTTCCCTGTCAATGCAGCCTTTCCTTGATAGGTGTAATAGCTTCATTCTCAGTGGCAGAAGGAAACTAGACCTAAGCTTAATTAACAATTGGAATGACAAGAAATTTCCTTCTAATTCCTAAGCAAACACCTTAGCAGTTCCTCAAGTTTTCAAAGCAGTGTGTTTCTATGACTGCACATAAACGTTTTCGATGACACTGAAAGACTGCATGCCTCAACCTTCCAAGCAGTGCTGAGGTGTTCTGCACACTGCATGACTACCTCCAGTGACAAGGACACCTGGGCTCTCGTGAAACTCATCCTGCCAGGCAGAAAGCACAAACTGGATGAACTGCCCTGGAGAAAAAAGGCTCACAGATGCATCAGGTCCAAGAGGAACATTAAACTGTGCCATTTAGAGGTCATTTTACAACATGGCTCACAGTGCTGAACTCCTGCTTCCACCAAACCAACTTGTCCACCCTGGTTGAGCGTAGGGAGGCGGGCGCAGAACAGGATTTGGTGCTTAGAGCACTTCTTACATCCCTCTCAATCACAGCAGAGTCATACTGCTCTCCAGCAAACTGGCAGACTGAGCTGACAAAAGCTGAAGAAACAGGGAACAATTCAAACTCTGATCTGCCTGTCTTTTCCTGATAGGTTAGAATTGCTGCTCACAAAATAACACAACCCAGCAAAACCCATACAGCAAGAATAAGAAAAAAAAAAAGTGTCCAAGTTTTTGTCTTAACTGCAGTGGTATTGAAGGCTTGCATGTTATTATCACCATAATTCAGTGCTGAGGTAATATTTAACATATACATTATTCACAGCCTTGTGTGGGAAGGTAATAGTTACAGCCTTCTCCTTTTGCAATTGTTGCCTCTATAAGTATTTTCAAAAGGATGAATAAAAGCACTCATTATATAGAAGACTCTCAAATACTGACAGCTGAAGAAGGAAAAATCAACACTACGTCCATTACCTTTCATTTTGCTTCCTAGCACTCCATATACAAACATGCCACAATCCGCTATCCAAAAGTAACTCCCTTCTTATTCTTATCTGCTTTCCCAAAGGAAGGAAAAGCATATTTAAAAAACAAGCATACACATATCCAGGAAGCACTTGGAAAACACAATACAGATGGCCTTCTTCTATTAAGAAGCAGATACCTTGTTTATGCGTTTGAATTCAATGGGAGGAAGCAGTTTAAGCAGAGTCCAAGTACTACCACCTGCTTCAACACTGTGTCTTGCTTGAGCTGAGTTGTTCAGTAACTGAAAAGGAACACATCACATTTACATTCAAAAATCACATAAATATTGTTATATAATTAGGGTAGCAGACCAGAGTCTCAAAGGATTGCAAGAACGTGGTGCACTGGGCTTTATAGAAAAGCACAGTAAGGGCACACTTTTGCATTAAAGACTTCATCACCTATAAACATGGAATGCAAACTATAGCATCGCTTATAATGTTCCTGTCATTTCAGCTGATAGTCATTCATCTGTATAGCAGTTTGCTGTAATTCATCCTTAGCTATCAAAGTTGTCATATAGCAGATGTTACAGCAATCTTTGTCTCCCTACTTCTCTCTGTGATTCCCTTCAGTTTCACTTTTAGAAGACCTTATCTTCTGCAAGTTGCAGTCCAACTCCATACAAGGAGTTAGGCACCTCCCTTGCAAACTAAGGATGGGGTTTCTGAGGTCCTGAATCAAACCCTCCAGCAATGGATGGATCTCACTTCGCAGGATAGCACAAACTCACTTCAAATAGATTCCTCCTACCCAATTTATTACTTCACCATTACTGGGGAAGCAGGGAGAGCCTTAACAGAATGGAGAGCACACCTTTCCCTCTCCTGTAGAGAGAACAGTATATTTTAGAACACATGCTATAGACAAGAGGACTTCTGCTGAGATCAGCCTATGCGAATACACCTGCATTATTTTAAAAGCACTAGTTATCACTCAGAGTAACAGAAAGGGAACTTATCATTCCCACTGGAAAGATCCAAAGGCAAAGTAGACAAGCACAATGACCATAAAATGAGTTGACAAGGAAGGATAACAAATGAAACTGAAGTTGGCTCAAAAACTTACTACAATCTTCCCAGTTTCTTCTAGGACAACTTGTCTCTGTGCCAACCAAGTGGATAACAGGATGAAATAGTATGTAATGTTCCTTCAGGCTAGCAAATAATCATGATCAGTAAGTGTTGTCTGGGACAGGGTGGCATACATACTGGTTAGGGCACTAAAAACCATCTTCCTTCCTTCCACATAGAGCTCTACAGCCAAATAAGGTATTTAATGCTACTGACTATTGCCAGACAATTCATATTTAAGAGTTTCTATCATAGTGCATAGGACCTGAGCTGCAAAATCACTTTAAATTCCAGATCACATGTATTTTAAATGAGAAAAGTCCTTGTAACAGTACTTTGACTCAGCTACTCAAAGCTTCTCTAGCCCCTTGAGCAGTTTTAAATTAAGGAGCTGTGCAGGACAAGTAAGTCCCAAAGACCACTTATGAAACAAGAAGCTGCTTCCCCTCTGCAACATCTGATGATATCAAGAACTCTCAGCAGACTGCCTCTGCATCACCAATTAGCTCCTCTAACCCCACACAGTGAGCTCCCTTGTCAGTTTTTAAGTGTAAACCAAAGAGAATAATTTCTTAGAAGACAACTTTTCATTTTGAACAAACACAAGATAAGGATTTCCTGCTCATATTCAACACCCCACAAACCATCAGATAAGGACATCTCTCACTGGGAAAAAGGCTATGCAACACACTCCCATACTACAAAAGCCTTTTTTGGAGGGATTCATTTACCACAAAGCGTTTTTAAAACCTGAAACAAGAGTGATTTTTCTTCCTGTCATCCTCCTCTCTCACCTAAAATTAACAGCCATTGAACTGCAGTGAATCTTCACGTTTGATGTAACACACACAAAAAGGTGTATGTTTTAATACCTTGTTAGCAGGAAAGGTACAGGAAAACAAAAGAAAATTCCTCATAGTTCTTGTGTGTGCCTGTAAGCTTTTCAGAGTACTTAAGCAGCATTCATACCATGAAATAGTGTTACCATTGACAATTTCAACTTCAAGGGGTCTCGGGTGCTCAACACACCCACTTTCCCAGGAAAGCTGCCAATACCACCCACAGTTACCTTCAGGAGTGCAGGGGAAGGGGCTCAGCTCCACAGCTGTGTTCTGCCCCGCTTCCATCCAGCATCTGGGAGGCATAGGGAGCAGCTTTGAGTGGATGAAAGCCAACGGATACACCTTCAAAGTTACCAGAACAGGTGCCAGGCTTTCCAAGTGAATTGTGCAGTGTTCATCTGTATGAAAGAAAAGAGGTCTTTAGAAGCAGTCAGCTCGTAAGAGAAGAAAAAACAAACCAGCCATCTAATTGGTGGTTTACTTTCAAACAAATTCAACACTTTACAAACCAGCACCAGCGCTGTCAGGGGAACGAGCTGATGCTTGGCTGTCACACATGTCCTGAAGCCAGGAGCCGGCTGTCACTGCTGCTGCTGGCGTTATTCCCTCACAATCACTTCACAAGGTCACCGCAGCGATAACTTACTTTATAGTAAGATGTTCAGTACTCAGCACCCTGCTCGCAGCCGGACCCTCCGGCTCCTGCCTCAGCCTTCCCCTCCCACACCTCCCCTCAGCGATGTGAGGAGCGGCACCCCCAACCGCTACGCACCCCTCCACCCTCACCTCCATGGCGGCCGCCGGCGTCCCGCGGCGGGGGTGGCGCTGCGCCGCCGGACAGCCCGCCCGCTGGGGAGGGGGAAGCGCGCATGCGCGAAGCGCCACTTGCCGTGAGGCCATTTTCTCTTGCGGGGGATGGGTAGATGGTGTGCTGGTGAGGTGCGATGCACCTCTTCTCGAGGCCAGCAGGGAAGGGGTATCGTGGAGATGGTTGGGCCACCCAACTTGAAGTCTTACTTGAGTGTGAATGAGCATCTGTGTCCCCACTTGTGGCAGGAGGGCCCCACAGGGGTAACCTGAGCTGGAAGTGGCCGCCATCTTGGTGCTGCTGCCCCTCTCCTGGGCTGAGGTTGTGGTGGTCACCATGTTGTGCCGCTGCCTCTTTCCTGAGTGCCTGCTTCTTCAGGGCCTGGTGAACACAGGGCTGAAGTGGCCGTTCTCAGCAAGTCTCAGCTTTGGGCAAGATTGTTCTTGCCCAGACCAGGCACGAGATACATGGTAGCCCCACATTTGTGTGAAAAGATGGGAGTTATGGCACTGCAGGTGTGGCTACCATGAAATGTCCTCCGAAATGGAAAGACCTGTGTTGGAGTCCTGTTATAGATCCTCTAGAATGTATACAGGGTGGATAAGGACTGCTCAGTGGGAGAAAAAAAAAAAAAAAAACACCACAGGAATGAGCAATCAAACAACATTCAGCTCGTTGTTAAGGCAATACCTTCACGCACATCAGTGCATTAAGAAAGTCAGAAAACCAGAAGACTCTTGATGAGTCTTTCTCATCTCATGGCTTCATCAAATATTTGCTCTTGTGAAGAGCTAGGGCACAGAAGGAATGATAAGGATAACTTTATAGAAAAGTCTTTTTGGATTTTTTTTTGGTTTTGTTCTGGCTTTCCTGTCAGATTGATACTGTAGAGTGTGTGTAATGCCAGCAGCATAGCAGATACTTTGAAAGGTCATTTCCTTGCCTGCTATCTTTGTCCTGTGCTCCTATAGGCATTCTTTGTAAACTGTTGATTTTTCATGGGTTTCCAGGTTAGCCTCAGGACCAAGCTGGGGCGTTGCATATCTCTGCAGTTTTTCAGGCAACAAGGAGAAGTTTCCACTTCCTTTGCTTTTCAAAGCAGTGTGGCTAAGGCAGAGGGATTGGGGTTGTGTCTCCTGACACCTAGTAAGCCCAAACGTCTTCAAGTAGATCAGGCTAAGAGAGATGAAAGGAAAGAGTACAGTAATAATGCAGATACCAAACACAAAACACTCCTCAGTAGCTTATCCATATTCTAGCCTCATTTTTTCACACCTCCCCTACTCCCCCGCCCCTTCAGGAATAAACAAGTCTTTCAGCAGCAAGAGAAAAAAGGCTAACTAATAACAGAAACCTTGCCTTTGAATTGGCGGATGAGCTTCTTCTCTTAGTTTTACAAAGAGAAGCTCTGATCTGCTTCTGAGGAGTTAACTTTCTCTTCCTGAGCCTTTTTATTGGTGCTATTTCAGTAAGGCTGAGCAGGGTGGTGGAATCATTTGCAGAGAAGTATCCCTGGCAAAGAAGAGCTTTCTTCCATCTAAACTCAGATTGACATTTTAAAAGGTCATTCTCTATTTGGGTGACATTTCAATCCTCCGTTCATTGTAGTAGACTAAGTAAAAAGATGTAAACTGGGAAACATAGAGTCTGTATACAAATGTGTATATACATGTGTTATATATATATATATATATATAAATGAAGATGAAAATCCAGTCCAGCAAAAACTCCTGTGAGTTACTCCTTACTTCATATTTGCAAATAACTAGAAGCTTGCATACAGTGCTACCACATTTCAAACAGAGGACAGTACATACCTATCCCCTAAGCACCAAAATGCATCTCCAAAGTGCTTTGCAGGGAGAGGAACTTTTATTTATACAAGAACCACAACATTTAACTTTGCTGCCACATACAGGGCCAATAAGTTGTTGTTAGCAGCATTTCTCACACAAAGCTCTTCTGTCTGCTAGTGTCAGCTATTGTTAAAATGGCTCAAGAGAAACACGAAATTCAGCTCAGTCAGTGATTTACAGCTTTAATCCGTGAGCCTGCCAGAACTGTATGGTTTCAATCTGGACATGCAGATTGGTACCCACAACTCTCAAAGCCAAACTCTCAAAGCTCAACAAGTCTAATGCAAGTAAAGACATAGGCTACTTGCTTTTGCTGCCTTCTCTGTCAAGGGGCCAGAAGGATACACCACAGCTTTAGAAAGCTGCCAGCTCTTCACATAGGTTCAAAGAAAACAGTCCAGAAACAGAAGAGCAGGGCCTCAGACAGCTTAAACCTGAAGGGTGCAGGACTGAATGGGGTGTATTGAACGCCAGGATACCTTTTTGATATCCTTTTATAGGATGAAGGCATGTTTTGTTCTCATCACCAAACTGACACAAAAGAGCACATTGTCCTTCAAACAGCATAAGCACTGAAGTCATCTCCTAGAGGTGCTTGAGTGTATTCATGCAGTGCTCTGATATCTAACAAGAGGCAAGCCTACATGAAGATTTACCCACAGTGATGCCTCTCTTGACAGCTCTTCCCCTCCTGGACCTCTAGAAGCCCATCTTAGCTGAGGATGTTCCTCAGTCTCTCTTTTAACAATACTTAGAAACCTTTTATCCTTGAAGGGCTCAGGAGTAATTCCTGAGCATCTTCCTTTGTATTCCTCCACTTGAACAGAATTAAAGGCTAGTTCCGGAGAGTAACTCAAATCCAAGCACTTTCAAATCCTCAGCATTTAGAACTGTCTGCACTCAGAAATGATGTCAAACATTTGTAACTTATTTTCAAATGGAATTTGTCTTGATTCTTGTCACACCTTCATCTGCTGCTTTAAAGGGCTCCTACACAACACAGCATTTTCTGTCTGTATAAGTAGGCATCCATTCTTAAAGCAAAATGTGTATTCTTGAATCTTTCCCCTTTGTTACTTGCAATGTAACCCACATGCACAGCATACTTAACAAGAGGGCAAGACTTAAGTTTCAACCTGGTTTGCTGTAAAGCATTAAAGAAAGGATTTTTGTTTTCATCTTCTTGTTTTTAATGAGATAGGCATGGCATTTCTAGGAAATGGTTAAGCTAATATTTCAGGATAAATTCCTGCAAAAAGTGAAGAAAAAAGCACCCTCTCAAACACTGTAATTGCTGTATTAACCACAGTAAAATTACTAGCTCCTCCACATGATTTTTCCTTTTAATACCTTTTCAAGACCGTGTCTGCTTTTTATGTCTGCAACACGCAGAGAACATAAGGAGCTGCCCGTATTGGCTGCTAAGCACATAAGAAATAATTCCCCAAATAATTACCAAAGGTAATTTTGACTTAGCCATGTTACAATTGGATCACAGTGCTTTGGTCTATGTACTACTAAAATGATTTTAAGCCTTGACTAGAATTATCCCTCAGTTTTCTGCCCACGGCCAAGCACCTAAATCTGTATTTAAGCAACTGCAATCTACTCTAGTCTGGTTTCCAGAACACAGACATGTACCATTTCCTCTGCTATTCAAGGAAGCTGTACAGGCTCCGTTTCTCTGAAAATTATACTTCTCATTTGAGTGATTAAACCTTAAGACTTCAGTGTCATTCTTTTGTTGTGAACAGCCCTTCTTCACACAGGAAAAAAGGTGCTGTTTCTTTCAGGAAACCTGATGATTTACGTGCAGCATAATGGGTGGCATGGGATACGTCTACAAATAGAGACCATATTTCCATCCATATTTTCAGGATCCCGTATGCCAAAGCTGTACACAGAAGGGGACAAGGCGAAGTTCTCAAAGTGAACATTAAAAGTGCTAGTATGGATGTTTGCAAATGCCAACGTGAAACTTGCTTTTCCTGTAGACCCATGAGGACTACTCACACCTTGACACAGTGCCAGTCCACTACCTTTGAGGATAGAGTTCCTGAACTGACTGTATTTAATAGGAAGCCAAAGTAATATGGGACCTTGAAAATATATGGTCTACTGGACACAAGCAAACCAAACTTTCTGGAAACAAACAGAAAAATGCTTGTATCCACTGTACAAACCATTCATTAATGATTGTCACTGCTTATTATGCCTCAGGAGCACACATGATGCCAGACATTCATACTGTACTTTTCCTTCTATTTGTCTTACATTTCAGAGTAAATCAGATCAACTCACAGGGCCCTCATCCAGCCAAAATTGTGTTCCCTTGTTGGTCAAAGCACTCCATCAGTACACAGCCTACATCTAAGCAGGCCATACAGTGCACAGCGCGTTTTGACACCTGAAGGGAGTCCCTTCCAGAAGGGAGAAAATCAAGACTGAAAGAAAGTAAGTCCTAAGAAATGAACAGTCACTGAATCCGCAGAACATTGAGCCATAGTGTCAGTACAAGAGGGCTTTGATAACATTATTGCCATCTAAACCAGGACATCCAACCTGCTAGTTTAGCTGTTACCTCCCAAGTCTTATTTCCTTCAGTGCATATAAGTGGAGGGAATCCTGGCATTACTGGAAAGATGCAAGATGATAAGACCCAAGGGAGGAAGATCATGAGGGCGGAGCTGATCTTCGCCTCCAGCTCAGGATGCCTACTGTGAGTTGCCCCAATACTGCCAGCTCTTACATATGCTTACCAAATCAGCCACATGAACGGATGGCAGAACTCTTACTCCTCATGCTGTCATTAGGGAATAGCCCAAAGCAATTGGAAACTGGCCCAGTGGATGTAAAATATTAAATGAAGAAAAGATGGGTCTGTTACAGTACGGCTACTCCCAAGTGGTACATCTTCATTAAAGTTTTTAATAAAACAGCATCTGGAGCGTTACCCATATTGCAGCAAAGCTTCTCTTCTAACACAGGCTGAATAGTCTTCTATGTTAAAGAATCATGAATCCTCTGTCCTCCAGTCCATGCTCTCTACAGTACGAGATTCTCTTGTGTAAGCAACCTTGCTTGCTGTTGCTGTTTTACTTCCACACAGACGTGCACTCAGTTCCCCACACTGCTGGCATTTCAGCTCTGACTCAGGGTCTCTTTGCAGCAGGCAGCTGAATGCCACACTCTGTCTTCAAGGTTTTCTTGACACTTGTGAGTCATTTGTCCTTCCCTGACCTTCATGAGGAAATCCGGCTGGCCAGGCTGCGCTAGCAAAGCTGCCAGCCTCCAGAAGGAAAAAGCTGCATGCATTCAAGAGACAATCTTGCATCTCACTGTGAAATCTCTGCTAGAATCAGCATTTCCCACCTCAAAGAAAGCAATCCAGGAATAGATCTCATGTCATTAACATGTCTTATCCTTTTCTACCCCCCAGTGGTTTCATGATCAGAATTTTAACCCTTGAAAACAGCTTTTTCTTAGCTCATTTTTCTATCTTCCCACATTTTCTTTTACATCTCAGAAACTTTCACCAAGAGAGGAAGAATATCTCAGACCAGCTCACATCATGGTTTTGTCACCGTCCACTCAGGACTTGCCAGCCTCCTGCCCTAACATAGGCTTAAATCCCAGAGACTTCCACTGAGTAGTTTTCAGCAGGCACTTGCAGAGTTTTCTTCATCATGCACAACTTTTTGCAAAGCTTCTTGTTGCTGAGGTCTCGACATGACAGTGAGCTCCATCAGTGTTACAGCAGTGAGGGAAATTCACTCAGGTTATCCTGGGTGTGTTTTTGTGACATCTTACTACGAATGAGGGAAGAACAAAGGACACCAGGCTCATTCCTGCTTCTTTAATTAGTAACAGAACAAAAATGTTTGGACTTTTAATGATTGTACTACACAGAAAATATTGGCATGATGTATCAGATGGTTTGTGTCCATTTTGTCCCATTTTATTTCCATGTAAAAATATACATCTGGTACATAAGAATAAAAAAAATAGATTTTCACAATAAAATAAGTGCTTTGAGCACTAAAAATCCACTTGCGAACTTGAGCGCTGTCTTAAATATTTACATTTTCTACCCACATCCCCCCTTTCCCCTGGAATGGGCAAACCCTTTTTTATACATATGAACTGCATCTTCTGTCTTCTATATAAAACTTACCCAGAAAAAGGCGAAGAAACACAAACGTAACAACACTGTGGCTCAGACAATTTAACTCCCCCAAAATAGTAATAATTAAAAAAAAATCAAACTCTTGTCAAAAGAACAATGTCTATGCTGCAGTCGAGTAATAGAAAGGCAATGATTTCTACAACTAGCATCTGCTTTTTAGAGCCAGGACAACACATCAGGAAATGTCACTTGTTTTCTGGCATGTGTCTTTCCCTCCCTTTGCATCACAATTTCTGAGTATGGAAAATACTCAGGTAGACTGCTGATCATTCTGAAAAGTGGCCCAGTTCACCTCCATTTGTCATAGGGCCACTTTGCCATTAGTCCAAGTGGTATTGGATGCATCTTAGAACATCCTGAAGTCCCTTCTGCCAAGCGTGAAAAATTCCTTGGGGGGGCGGAGGGGGGAAGGGAAGAAAAGTCCCTTTGGTAAAGCATGAATGAGGGCGGAAGGAGAGGAGAGACATTCATAGCTCATGGTTAAAAAAGGGACATTGGCAACTAACCCCATGGAGTCAGTTGGGATCAAATGTCACCAGCTTTACGGAGCTGATCTCAGATGTTATCATAGTTCAATGCATGTGAGAAAGACAACAGGCATGACTCAGTAGTCAAGGTCACACCTGCTTACAGGGCAGGTCTTGCTAACAAAACATTTGGAAATTGATGCATCCAAAGACAAAGAAGAAGAAAGGCTCTTCTGCAGTTTTCATAGTTCAGTTGAAATGCCCAGAGCATGTCCTTGGGAAGACATCTCCCACTGCAGGGTTCTTGTCCCATTGAATGCTGAACGATCTTGCTGAGTGTGCCTGCTGAAATCGCTTCAGTGGCAAATTCGTTCTGTCATTTCTTTCTGCATTGAAGGGGAAGAAAAAAGAAAGAACCAGTAAGTGCAAAACACAGGTTTTGGTGAAGTGATGCGCAAAGCAGTTTGATTGGTATCCAAAAATAATCCAAGGAACTGGCTGTATGGAGTTCAGAGTGTTCTTGTTTCCCATGGTGGCCCTTTTGGGAACCTCTCAGCCCCAGCAGTTCCTTCCTTGGCATGCTCCTTGGTCTCGCTGTCAAGAGGTTAGTTTTAGTGTTGAGAGCAGTCCAAGGAAAGAGCTGAAATTTTTGAGCTGCATGTCCTGACTCAGCAAGGAGCAGACAGAGAAGTGGTGCCACTCCCAGAGCCTGGGGATGCAAGTTACTCCCAGAAGTGCTGGCTGTCCTCCAGGTGGTGACAACAGCTCACTGAAGGGGCCTGTGGTTCTGGCAAGGGATCCCATGGCTGCACTGTAATGCAAATGAGTGCTAATAGCAAATGGCCACAAAAAAACCTGGTGGGAACTCACATCTCTGGCCTTCAGTACTGTTAGCTTGATGTCCTTTTCCTGAAGTCTCTTCCTGCTTTGTGATATCCCTAATACATAAGCATGATTCTTCAGTTTGAGCAGCTCTCCCAGTAGCCACTCAGGGTCAAACATCCATAGCCAGAATTCCCTCCTCTCGCTGTCATTCCCCAAATGCTTCATCTACAAAACTTAGTCCTGAGCTACCGGTGCTGAGCATAGGGAGGGACAAGATGACAAGAGTAAGCTCCATGTAGGCTAACAGGCTGCTTTTCTTTGCCACTCAGACTTTGGGACTACTGGCAGTGCCAAGGTGCAGCCTTCCTGAGGTAACAAGGTGGTCAGAAAGATCACTTTCTGTCTTTGAAAACTGTTTCCAATCTTCAGGACCTTGTCCCAGCTCCCCAGCCCAGCACTGCACTCAGCTCTCTCTGGTTGCAGGTCACTCTCCTGCACACATACAGCAAATCATTGCTAAATGGAAAGAGGTCTCATGGGTGCTTGAGGCTGCTATAGGGGGTGGATTCCAAGTAGTGGATACCAAGCAAGGGGCACACCAGGAAACAAGATGTACAAAACCAGAGAGAAGTGTGCCTCATTTCCTTGTAATTTAACCTTAGTTGCATCACACAGGAAAATCTGTTCATCTCAGAATCATCCAGAACCATAAATCATCTCACATTGCATGTGTGTTACTGGCACTGACAGCCTATTTAGCAATGTCGGACACTGCTTTGGCTATTAGCTGCTAATTATTTATACTAACAAGCATCAGTCAAAGGAGATGACACTGTTATGGGCCATATATCAATGTTAAAGAAGTTTATCACGAGGAATGGTTATGAGGAATAATAGAGGACACAGTGATGCTGAACTGTCATTTTCTGTGGCTGAGGGCCATTGTGATAACACAGGTCACAGTCACACTATATGAAGTAATTAATTAACGAATCTGCTGTTGTCATTCAGGTGTCCCCTGGTTGGATCATCATCCCAGCCTCCCAGATTGCAGTCAGAGCAGAGGAGACAGCAAATTGAGAAAAAAGAAAGCAGGAAAGGAGTTAAAGCATTTAGCACTCAGGGTTAGGTGCATCCGTGGTACTTATAAACAGGCAGCTCATGTTGTGACTTCTCTCAGCTCTCTGTCTTTGAACTCTCCTATGCTGCATTTGGCCTCTTCTGCAGTCCAGTCCATCCCCTTTGCACAGCATACTAATTACTGGATTCCCTATTACTCTCCCCACCACAACAGGTTTCCATAGACCAGATCACACTCAACATGGCCTGTGAGACATTTGCTTTTCTTACAAAACTGCATATTTTCTAGTTTATATACCAGGACTGCATATCTCTTCCCCTTACTTCTCCCCTCCATGCTATGTCCAAGGTCTCTCACTTTCCACTTGGCTAATTGCTTTAACTGCTTCCCAAGGGAGGCAGCAGTGCAACTCCTGCTAGACCCATATTAGCTGCTGTCTGGAGCTGTATGTCCTGCACAGGGCAGAGTCTGACCCTGCCTGAATTTACCAGAGCTGTGTTCAACCCACTCTGCTCTGACCCTGTCCTCTTCACCATCCCTAGGGCATCCTTACCAAAGGCTCCAGCTCCCGGTGGTCAACAAGGCTGAACTCCCTGATGAAGTAGTAAAAGTGCTTGTAGCAGGTGTTGACATGAGCCTCAGCACCCATGTTGATGATGCTGTCAAAGTGGTGGATGTAGACATGGACAAAGACACGGAAGAGGCGGGTGAGGATCTTAGTGCAAACTTGCTGGAACTGCTTAGGGAAGGGAACACCTGTAAAGCAGAAGCAAGTTAAAGCCATTTGACCATTTCCCAAAACAAACAAAAACCCCAAACAAGCTAATATTCAAATGTCCCAGCCACACTCACCAGGCAATCATGGGTGCATCAACAGAAACAGAGTTCCAGCTGGTTTTAGGATCCTTTTTTCAAATAAGCGTGTCATTAAAACAGGAAGAATAATGCCAGTCTTAAGGCTGTAATGTGATTGCACCTGTACGTTGCTCCCTACTGAAATATCCCACCAAGGTGTTCATGCACCAACATATTCTTTTGGCTTTGTCTTGTACAAGGACACAATTTATTACTCTCTGTTTACGTCCTTATCTAAATACATTGTTATGACTGCAAAAATCTCAGTGTAATGCAGCCAGTGTCAGGAAACTAAGGAAAATTTCTACAGAAAACCTGGCTTTGAAACCTCTGAATATACTTTTTGGAAGGTTGAACGTAAACCAAGTGGAATTTGTTTTCCTGAAGGTTCTATTCTCTCCCCCCAGCAATTCAATGCAAATTTGCATAGAGCAAAATAAAATCCTCCCTTCCCACGGTGCTACCTGTCTCCTCCCTTGGCTTCTTACTAATGCAGCACTTAACCTCTTAAAAATCTTTCCAAACAATCCCCATAGCCAGCTCACACATCTCTTAGCTAAAAAAATACAGATAGTAATGAGTTTTCCTCAATAAGCACTGAGCTTATTGTCAGAGTACTTGTAACAGGAGATTATCTTTGGTCTGGAGCGATGTCACACTCAGCCTGGTCTCACCTTGCTTTGTGCACAAGGCACAAGCTTGGGCTGCTCGTGTCATGGGTAGATGGCTTGGACTCATCTTGAGGAAGTTGTGCATCCTGGCTCAGCAGCACACCTATATGGAGAGGGGGCTGAGATTCATGGCCACTGCCCTGCATAACAGTGAGTATCCTGCAGCAGTACAAAACCCATTGGAGTCTTTGACATCACCCACTAGGATTCTAATAGCTCCTCTTAAGGCTTTCTGCCAAGTACCTCTCCATGCTGCTGATGAAGGATCTGCTTCTGCCCTTACCCTTAGCTCTGCATGACTGGCTGATAAGGACAGCGAGCAATCTGCTGGGCTTCCCTGCAGCCAGCAAAAACACCATACTTTATCAAAGGTTTCATTTGAGCTTTTTGCACCGAGTGAGAATTTGCTGAGCAACGAAAAGCCCTAATCACCCAGCTGGGGCCTGAAACATGCTATTAGAGTGGCTCCTAAAGACCAGATCTGAAGAACTACGCATAAAAATATTTCTTTTAATAAAGAAAAACCCATCGTGGCAAGTAATTTGTGATGAGTGCATGTTCCCAGGCCACAGCTGAGGAATACACGCTGTTCTGAACAGCCTGTCCTGAGACCAAGGACGAGCAGCTGCTGTCAGGAGCTCAGCAAGGTGCCAGCAGGCAGGGAGTGATTGATGTGTTCTCTCCAGTTTGCCACTGTCTTCTGCCTGGTACCTCCTCCTCTCAAAGCAGGCAGTGAGGAGCACTGATCTTGTATGGAGATGCATAGCAGCTACAGGAGCTGCTAAGTCATCTTACTCCTAATGATGGAATGATATCATGAAAGATATCACTGGGCTGCCAAGACCTAACAGTACCCTTCTGGACTATCCATTGCTGTGGCTTCAAACCCAGCAGTATTACCCAGCTCCTGAGCTGCTCTTCCTTGTGTCCATCACAAGGTGTCAGTGTGTGCATGCCCTCTGCAGACGTGGCTCAGCAGCGTTTGTGACTGGCCGCCAGCAGAGTCCATGGGAGTCACCAATGGACTCCAGCAGGTCACCTCATAGCCTACCATGCTGCAACATCACCGCTGCTACGGTCCTTTTGGCCCAGTGGATCGCAGGGGACTGGTTGGGGCTCTTTCTCCCCACATCACCTCTCTTGGACACAGGAAGCATGTGGCCAGGACTGTCAGGCCCTGCTTTCCCTCCCCATATTGCAGCCACCTCTGCTTCTCTTGTGACACTCTCCTGTCCTAGGACCCTGAGGATGTGTTGTGAGCATCTACCATGGGGAAACATGGGGCAGGAGAGGTCAATGGCACAGCTGGACCTGGACAATCTATGAAAGGCAACAAAGTTAGTAAAGGGTCTTGAGCACAACTCTTACAGAGAGCAGCTGAGGGAACTGGGACTGTTCAGTCTGCAGAAGAAAATCTACAACTCCCTGAAAGGAGGTTGTGATGAGATTGGTAGGTCAGCCTCTTCTCCCACATAACAGCAATAGGATGAGAATAATGATCTTAAGTTGCATCAGGGAAGGTTCAGGTTGGATATTAGGAAAAAGTTCCCTCTCAGAAAGAGCAGTGAGGCACAGCTGCCCAGGGAAGTGGTGGAGTCACCATTCCTGGAAGTGTTCAAGAACTGTGGAGATGTGGCACAGAGGGACGTGGGCAGCAGGCATGCTGGGGATGGGCTAACAGTTGGACAAGATTATCTTAGAGGTCTTTTCCTTAATGACTCTATGATTGTAACCCAGATCATCTCCAACTATAACCTCTCCAGAAGGTTCCAGACAAGAGCCAGCCACCCAACAGGGCCCACCTGCCAGATGCATACACCTTCCTCCAGCTGAAATAATTGAAACATGGTCAGTGGGAATCAACCACATCCTGAGTCCTTTCTCCAACATTTCAGTTTCTTTTCCATCATCTGGGTTTTCTGAAGAAAGTCTCTCCCTAACCCTATGCACGTGCAGACCTCAGTCCACAGCCCACTCTAGGGAGGAGACTGCTGGCCCTCCTCTTACTGCACAGCAGAAATGGTACCAACAGGAGCTGAGCAGAGCAGCAATGCAAAGTACAGAGCATCGCAAGTGCTGGAAGCCAGCACAAGAGCTGTAAATACAGCAGGTTCTATTTCATCGAGGCACTGGTGAGCAATGTGACTCACTGCCCCAAAATGAATTAGCACCTTCAGTTTATCTTGGATGTTTTCCTTGAAACCCAAGATGTGATTTAATGCTTAGAGAAGTCTGTTTTCCACACTCTGTGCTGATCACTTCAAAACAGAAGGAAGTCATGTGGGACTGTGTGGAAAAGGAAATGAAAAGCGTCTGCACTTACGGGAAGGGAATACGAGTGGGCCTTGGATCCTCCTCACCATCTTTGTCATCCCCAGCCCTCATGCACAAGCCAATTGCATTTTTTCACGATGAAACAGTGCTGTGAAACTATTTTGCTTCTTTACAATTGTATTTTTCCCTCTCCAAAAGCAGTAATTCAGTGAACTGCGTGATGGATTATTGTTGTTAATATTATTTCCAACATCCAGTCTGGTCTCTGGATTGTTCCATGATTCGTCTTTTCCTAAAAATAAGCCTTCAAATCCAATTTGAAATTAATAGTATAATGGCAGCTGCAAGCTGGTGTGGCATTAATTTTGGAACAAAACAGGGAGAAAATAAAAGACAAACTGAGTTAAAAACAGCCAGTTGAGAAAACTGCAATAATTAGCTGAATTCTGAACATTTTTCTCTTGTTATAAAGAATTATGCATCAAGTTTTCTCTGCTTTTTATCATTGTTTTGGGAATATGCGTGAACAGCAGAGTCTAAGCATAGAAGAGTTTTCCAAGAACCATCCCATAGCCTCCTGCAAGTGATGTTCCTTCCAGCCACAGACAGGCTTGGCAGAGAGTACAGGGCGTTTTCAATGCTGGTTTTCATCCAAGCCCCACGTCTGTGCTCATTTAAAAATGGAGAGGTTTCGGCATACACGTCAGTGCTGACATGGGACACAGAGCCCTGCAAACTCCATCCACCAGAGTCTTCTCCCCTGTGTTACCAATGGCCCTGACACTGGGTGCTGGGCATGCTCCCACCGAGACACTGAATGAAACTGAACGTGACTTCTCCTGCCAGCAGGCACCTGAAGACACAGCAATTACTGGGGATGGTGCTATTGTACAGGTGGTAATCTGCTCACGAAGAGGTCTATCGACATAGTTTTACCAGCTGCTAAAAAATATGCCTGCAGAATCACTTATTCTTATCCCTCCATGGGAACAATGCTTATTCTGCATGTAGCAGGGTTTTTGTTTCGGCCCAGTCATGTTGGTTGGGAGAGCGGAAACGAGCACTAGAACATGCTAACTGATACGGGTCATCTGGAGGAGCTGGAGAAGATTTATGACAGCCACGCTCCTCCTGTCCAGGAAGCTGTCTCATCGTGACCGGCAGACAGACAGTTTTCCTTCCAAAGGATTTGTAAAGCAAAGCCTTTCAGCGAGATTGAGCCCTGTGGGTGGATTTCCCTGGGGATGAGGAAGATGCCCAATCTCCTCCATCTTTCTATCGCTGTCTCTGCTCATTTCCAGCTGAGCCTCTGAACCCAGCATGAGAGATTTTCCCCCTCTGACCCAAAAACACCTCTCCCTTGGCTGCCAATAAAATTATGATTGAGACCCACTGAATCATGTGCTGCTCCAGGTTTTGTGGCTTTTGTGGGACAAGGATGCTGAGGTTAGCCCCTAACAGCATTAGCTGTCTTGGGTCACACTTGCTGTTTCTAAAAAAAAAAGTTTGATTTGTCTGTGGTCAGGTGGCCTTAGCAGAGAAATATTTATCTTGGGACAGCTGCATTGCAGATGGCAAGGATGGAAATCAGCAGTGTGCCTGGGGCATTGTCCCCAAACCCTGCAACCCTCCCTACTGCATGGCACCATGAAATGTGAGTCTAGCTAAGTTCCCTTACACAAATGAGAGCCAAGGTAATGAAGCACACCAGCAAGGAGGCTAAAGTCACTCAGGGATGCACAAAGATGCTTGAAGAACAGACCCTAGTAACAGCCTTGGAAATGGAAAGATGTGTTTGTGCAACCAGAACAGCCCCCCTTAGTGAAGGGCAAAGGTGATAACTGTCTTTCACCAGAACCCACTGGCAAGCACCCCAGCTCCAGCCCCTAAACATCACCCCAAAACTACAAGAAAGCAGCTTAGCAGAAGGGGCAGTGTCAATCACTACAGGTCATCAGCAGAGCTTTTAGGATCGTAAAGCTCAGCAATACCAACCCAGAGGTGCACCAACAGCTTGGAAAGCTACACTGGTTACAACGACAGCCTCCTGCAGAATCACAGCACACTCACCTATTCTGGTGGGGAAGATGTCCTCGTTGTTAATGAGCATCTCAATCCAGTCCATCAGCATACACATGTACTGTGGGGCTGACAGCTTGGTTGGCTTCTTGTACTTGCTGTCGTCCTGCCACCTGTACTCATACTTGAGCCCACCCGACATGATAGGGCAGCTCTTCTCTGTGCAGTACTCCGACATGGTGCCGTAGATGAGGTTGATGCGGTTGAAGAAGTCCACCACGTGCACAGCTATCCAGTCATTGATGCTCTCGCCAGGAGGCAGCTGTACCACAGCCTTTAGGTCCAGCCCTGATTTGAGGGAGGCCTGAGCCTTCTTGTACAGCTCGAAGCGCTGTGTGCCAGGCTCAAACTTCTTCCGGGGACGGAAGGTTTTGTCTTTGTTGAAGACTTGCTTCAGACACAGTGCCATCATGGGTTGGGCCAGCCAGCGTGAGAGCACCAGGGTTAGCGCTGAGGATCTTCAGGATTGGAGGTATCTGAGAGGAGGAGAAAATTTTGGTCATCTATACACCTGGACCGAAATGAGATAGCACCGGGATGCTGGGAGCAGCTTCTTACCTCCAGGGCTTTTGTCCAGAACTACTGCAATGAAGTACAATGAGGTATGATATCAACAGCACTTACCTACCTGTGGCCCCTTCCTTCCTGGCGAAGGGGCTGTGCCTCTTCCCACAAAAATAGCCCCAGTGCCATAGGGACAACACTGTGACTGCAGCTGGCTTCTGGTTCACACAGCCCCAGCACCCAGATCAATGGAAAAAGGGGGAATTCTTGTTGTCATTCTGCCTGCGTGTTTGTTCAGAAGAACAAAACCCACAGCCAAAGAAGGAAAACAGCATCCAAGCACACCAGGGCCAGGATGTGACACAATGCACGGGAGCCAGTGCTGCCAGCGCTCCCCATGGCGCTCCAATCCCACAGCACCCCGGGAACAGGGGATGTGACCTGGAAGTCACCGCTCAGCAGCGCTGAGGTCATCCCTTCCTGAGGCTGCCAGTGCGGATGGGGTCTGTGGCATTTCCTTTTTTTTCCTTCCTGAAGCTCCGGTGGAAATCCCGTGTGCTTGGACAGGCTGAAACGTGCACGTGCCCTGCGCCCCTCTGCAGCATTAATAATGGGAGAGCAAGGCCACAGTGAGCTCAATGCCCTGCTGAAGCTTGGGGAGGCAAAAGACCCCAGGCTGCCTCCCCCAAGGGAGGAGGAGTTAAAGCAAAAAAGAAGAAAAAGGTTCACAGAAAGGGGAAGTGATTTACCCAAAGTCACGAGTGGGAAGGAACGGCGTCCAAGTGAAGCTTGGATGTGTGTTCGTCATTAAAAAGGCATCTCTTAGCCAAAAGCTTGCTGTATGAACTCAGCTTTGTGAACTCAGTCCCAAGCCAAAAGCAAATCCTGTTTTATCCAGCAGAGATCAGCCAACCATCTTGCTGGAGGAGCCCTGGGCTCCCCCCAGAGTCCCTCCAGGACACAGGAGCTGTTCTGTGGGACTTTCCACATGGCAGCAGGGGAGAGCCCTGCTGGGTCCCACCAGAGGCCAGTGGGGACAAGCCACAGCCTTCCCCACAAGTACAGTGATGTGTTGCCACCATCACAGAGCTTGGGAGAACAACTCAGTTATCCCTGCATTAGGCTTTGGATTATCAATGAAACATCAATTAAAAAAAAAAAAAATCAAAACACAGAGTAAGAACCCTGCTAAACACCTGCCAGATGTTTTCCTACTGCACATCTGTTAGCTGTTCCCAGGAATAAGGGAGCACTACCCAGTGCTGCCCAAATGCAGAGCAGACCCGTCTCCAGGCTCGCTGCAGCTAGGCATAGCTGGATAATGTGAGTGGTTTTGCTCTTGGGATCCTTGCCAGCTTCGCTACTGAATTACTGAGCCATTTAAAGGCCTCGTGAATCCTTACTGGAATCAGGGAGAAAAACGTTCTCCAGAAATTCAATTTAACGCAAAGCCAAGAACACATCCTGGGATTTACAACCAAAAGGAGCAGGCGGAGGCACCGTGCCAGGAACCAGATTCTTTCCTAACCTCTTTCCAAAGCTCCCACTGCACAGGGTCGGACGGGCAGGAAAATCCACTTGAGGCACAGGGAGCTGCAGGAGGCCAGGAGTGGGGCTTTCAGGGTACAGTCCTGCAATAGGAGCACTGGGGCAAGCTGAGGCAGCAGTTCTTGCCGTATGCTGGCACGCATCCCACTGCCAAGGGGCCTGGGTGGGTGCCCGCAGCTCCCACCTTCCGTTCCCACGTAGAAAATCAAAGCTCCCCCCCAAGCAGCCCTGGCATGGCTGCAGCCCGCTTTGCTATGCTGCCTTTCCCATAGCAGGGCGGTGCTGGCACCCACAGCCATGCATTAAGAGCTCAGGGAGCCAAGTCTGCACAGGGTTAAACTGTGGGACTGAGCTGCTGCAGGATGGCAGCAGGCAGGGACTTGCAAAATCCTGATTTCCTAGAGGGCTGGCAGGTCTGGGGGAGAAAGGAAATGAACTGGATAGGAGGGAAGTGAGTTCACGGTCAAAGGCAGCTGCTAGTTCCAAATCTAAGGAGGATTCTGTTTCTTTCGTTTTAGGGGTTGTTGTTGTTTTATTTTTTTAAATCCACACAACACTGCCAAACAAAGGCTTTGTTTTAAATTAAGAACAACACTGAACGGTCTGTTTAGAAACTACCAAAACAAAAGGGGGGAAAAAAAGCAAAGCAGGGAGAGAAGTTTCCTCTGCCTACCACAATCAGTCCCACCAGTCTGAGCAAAGCCACCGGGTCAGACCTGCCTTTGTGACCCCAGATTGGCTTCAAACTGGAAAGCAGTGAGGAGTGGTTGGGGCAGTGCTGAGCTCTGGGCTACAGCACAGATAGCGCCACACTTACTGCTTCAGTTTCCCCAGTTTAAAAAGTAATTTCTCCCTGTTGAAGGTCCCCCTGATATTAAGGGCTGCAAAAGCCAAGAGTTGGCTTCAGGGGAGAGAAAGTAGTTTGTGAGTGCCCCTAGTGATTATTACTGACCAGGGTCAGTGCTAACAAGGAGAAAGGCACTGACACAGCACCTCCAGCTGGCAGTGCGTCCGATGCCCAAGCCAGCCCTGGATCTGGCCCGAGACGCTTACACACTTGAACAAACATCTGCCCTGGAACCACAGGAGCTGTCAGCAGAGTCTGTGAGCCATGCTGGGGAGCACGAGAAGGAGTCGGCTCAGCGCCACGTAGCAAAGCTGTGGTTCAAAACTACCCACCCCACACATCCCGCTGTGCTTCCCCAGGTGTTCCCCCAGAGGCTGGACTCCCCCTTGGTGCTGTGGGGGATTGCCTTCTCTGCCCTGCGGGCAGTCCCGCTTGCCACGTCCCTGCATGGCGAGCCTGGCGTCGGGGCAGTGAGCCAGAGCCCTGAGACAGACAGACAGACAGCCTCCAGCTGCCTGCTAGCCAGGGGCTCTGCTGGCTTTCCGCTGGAGAGAAGTTCTTTTTCACAGAACTATTAAGGTTAGAAAAGACCTCTAAGATCATCTAGTTCATCGTCATCCTATCACCACCATGCCCACTAAACCATGTCCTTAAAACTCAATTTTCAGCTTGTCCTGGAGCAGCTGTGCAAATGGGGCTTCTTGGTGGCGGCTTTGCAGAAATGCCCCACAGCCCAACCCTGCCTCCCCTGAGCATCCCTCACAATGCAGGTGAGATCCAGCCTGGGGCTGACGGCATGTGACGGCCCAGTTTTGTTTTAGAGGCAGAGAGGTTGGTTTTAAGGGTTTAAAGGCAGGAGGAAGATGCTGGGGGCATGGCTTCAGAGCTCTGGCCCCTCTTGCTCTCCTCACGCTTCCTGCTGGAGCCAAGTCCCAGCTGGGCTGGTCATGAGAAACGGGGGTTCTTGGCAGCCGATCCCAAATATAACCCAAACGATAGAACATTCCAGGAAACAAGCCAAGATGAGATGCTGGGAGAGGGATCGAGGGCCAGCACGCCAGACGGTGGGACTGCATAGTCCCACCAGCCCCAACACAGAGTTAATCCGTGTGCTTCTGATATATTCTGGGAAAGCCCCCAGCATCCATTTCTGGAGGGACCAACACCCAAAGGAGGCTCAGTTCCCCATGCTGTTGCTTCTCCCAGCTCTGCTGACACTCGGAAATCCCCATCTCATGCAAAGCAAACCCAGCACAATTTCAGTAAGAGGACACACAGCCCTTTCATCCAATCCCCCCCACGTCCCAAACCACAGCCAATCAAAGTCTCATCTCTCCAGTGGTGGGACACCCGGCACACTTTGGGGGTGATACTGTTTGGGGTACCTTGTTCTTGGTGCTGGAGTTTTGCTGCTGCCAACAGGGACTTGCTTGTAGCCAAGGTAAGTCCTGAGGGTGATCGCTCCATCATCAGAGCCGCAATCCCAAGTGCCGGAACTCCAGGAAGATGATTGGAAGGACACGAGCCAGCTGCTGGAAGTGCATCCCCACAGCTTTCTCTGCCCAAAACTTCCTGCCCTCCACTAGACAATAGCAAAGCCACCTCCAGGACTGCCACCAGCCCTGGGATGATAGCTGACCAGCCAAAACCCTGGGCTCCCTGCTCACTTCCAGGTATCTACACTAACCCACAGCTGCAAACCACAGCTACATGCTCGCAGACAAAGTGGGACACCCACAGAACAGGGAAGAGCTCCTGCAAGCACCCATTTTGCTTCTCTTGGGTTTGCCCAACCTGCACTTAAAGCACCCCAGGAGCATCCTTAGGAATGCAGGAAACACAGCACCAGCTGGGACACCGATACTACTCCTTTTTCCAGCCCCAGCACTCACCTCATCCTCAGCACGCCTGGCTGCCAGCACACAATCCCGCTGCACTTTCTGCGCTTACTGAGGGGGAAAAAAAAAAAAAAAAAAAAAAAACATTCAAAATAAAAGCCCAGAATCCAGCAGGACGCCCTGCAGCACAGAGAACAGCCGCACGCTGACTGAGGTTTTGGTTACAGAAAGCGGGAGCTGAGGGTTTTTCTCCCGCTAGTGATGTCACATCCTGACCCTGCCGGAGCCACAGCTGTCCTTGGGACACGCCGGCAGGCTGCCCTCCTGCAGCCGGGCACACGCTGATATGTGCACATTCATGTGAATGCACATCTCTCCCCACTTGGCACATTGCAGGGTTGAGTGCCAGGATGGGCTGGATGCCTTCCAAAGGGGAAAAAAAAAAAAAAAAAAAAGAGAGAGAGAGAGAGAGAGAGAGAGAGAGAGAGAGAGAGAGAAAGAGAAAGGAAAAATGAAAACAAAATCAGCAACAACAAAAAACCCATTTCAGTCCACAGAGAAAACTGACGTTGGTCAGAGTATGAAGCATATCATTGGCATGGGACTGCAGCACCCCTTCCCAGCAGTGTGGGTTCTCAACCACAGATCTGACTTGGAGTCACGAGGATCAGAGCCAAGTCACCTGCAGACATCCCCGGTCACCAGCAAGATGTGGCTAATGGCAGCTCAAGACTGGCTGACAGCTGGGGACACAGCGAGGATGTGTAGGGTTTACCTGTGGTTGTGATTCAATCTAGCTAGGGGCATGGAACTGGCATCCATTGCAGCATGAGTTTGTGCAGAAAAGGTGACATCTGGAGGTGAAACAAGAGGTTATGACCTTAAGTTGCACCAGAGAAGGTTAAGGTTGTGTATTAGGAACAATTTCTTCTCCGAGATACATTGGCACAGGCTGCCCAGGAAGGTGGTGGGGTCACCATGGGAATGCAGCACTGAAGGACATGGTCAGTGGGCACGATGGGGTGGGGTTGGACTGAGTGATCTTAAAGGTCTCTTCCATCCTCAGTGATTCTATGACTCCTCCCCAAGGACATGGTGGGCACCAAAGTCCATGCTTGTCCCCAAGTGATTCAGAGAACCATAACACAAAACATCCCAGGAGCTTGTGACTGAGAGTCTGGGACACGTCTGCAGAGCAGAGAGCTGCAGGGATAAAGCTCCCAGGGCTTTGCGATGGACAGCACAGATCCCACAGGGAACCCACAACCATGATTTACATCCAAGTGAAACAGAGACAGAGCCAAAACACTGGTAGGCAGGCAGCAGCCAAAGGAGAGGGGCCAGGGACACAGCCCATCTTTCTGAAGGGGCATTTGTCTGCTGCAGAGGAAGGAAGAGGGCGGCCTGGCCCCGCTCACACAGGCAGGTGCACTGCTGAATTTATCAGGGGGAAGGAAGCAGGGAAGGAAGTGGGCCTGGAGCGCTTGGTGGCTCCAAGAGGCCCCACGGGCAGTCATGGGAAGAGGCCGGCACTGCAGCAGGGCCTCATGCCAGGACACAGCTGCACAGGAGCAGAGCGATGTGCCTCCAAAAGACATCACAAGCATGGCACCAGGCCGTTCACGTCTCCCTGGAGCCTTCCCTTCTTGAGGCTGCACAGCCCATGCCCTCGAGGGCAGGTGTTCCATCCCGCTGATCGTTTTTGTGGCCCTCCTCTGGACACTTTCCAAGCAATCCATGTCTCTCCCACACTGAGGAAAACTACTGCTGGGTTTACTCTGGCCTTGCACCCTTGGCAAGGCAGCTCACCTAGGATGCAAGGCTAGGGGAACCTCCAGTGTAACTCAGTACAGCCCATCACATTCTCTGTGCTAGCCCGTACAGGAGAAGCCTGGGCATCTTAGCATTTTTCAGTACCAAATTCACTGATTTAACAAAGCTGAGAAGACAGGCTTTGTAACTTGTGTGCTGGTAGCTCAGAATGAGGAAACATCTTCCCTCTAGTGGTTGAAACCGACTGTGCAGAACACAGCCACACTAACAGATTCATTTTCACCAGCTCTTAGGCTTAACGCAGATCATAAATGCATTTTTCAATAGCAGAGTTCATGACTTCCTGGAGAAAACACAGGGATGATGCTTCCAGGGGCTGCATCAAGCTGTCCTCAGCAGAAAACCTGGAAATATCACCCAGGAGGTTGTGCAGCATTCAGCCTTCAGCTATCTTCATACCACTGCACGCACACTCCCACCTGGCTCTTGGCTTGTCTGCTGGTTGGGAACAGACAACACAACACTAGATCATCAGCTGCATGCCAAGTAGTTTAACCCTGACACAAGGAAGGAATGTGTTGTGGTGTACACATCAAATCTCAAGAAAATACCGAAAGAAAAAAGCCCTTGCTCTCTTCATTGGAATCAGTTGATTGATTCCACCTCTTCTAGGGCCAGAAAAGGCACTCGCCTCATCCTCCTAGCAAAATAACTGCAAGTGGTATGATCAGCTTTGCCTTTTCAAGTAGGGTCTTATTTAATAATACTCCCAGTACACGCAATGCTTCCCCTTCTATATTTTGCCATGATTGTCTTAAATCCTCAGAGAAGTACTGAGCTGCTGACTAGTAACTTGGAAAAAAAAAACTCAAAGGTAGTGACTGCTTCCAGCCTCATTCTAGAGACTTTGATCTTTTGAGCTCACAGGCAGCTTGGGTATAGATCTGAAATCCTAGAATTTCACTCCTGTTGCCAATTACTCATCCAGGGATGTTAGATTATACCTATATTAAAAATGAATCCAGCATCTTTGACTTCTTCAAAGCAGGAAGTGAATAATGAATCAAAATTGCCCTTATTTCAGCTAAGAGAAAATGATAAATGGAGCATGAATGCTGTAAAACAGAAGTAGAAATGCTCTTCAATGCTGTTCAGGTTATAACAACCCTATCCACACTTCCCATGCTATGCAGATACTCACAGATCCAACTTGAGCAGAAACAAAAAGAGTGCTGCCTACTCGCAGCACAGCCCTGGGTGAAGTTTTACCTCTTCTAGAAGCATCTTTTATTTCCCTGAATGGACAACAGTTCACATCAACACGTACAGATCACTGCCAGAACAGACCTCAATGATGAAATCTCACTATCTATCTTCAGAACTCAGCTGAGCATTGCTCACATCCAAAGAATGGGCTGAGAACACATGGCGTGACAGGTCTCTGTAGCTACACTAGCAAACACATTGTGTAACTCATCTAACTCATCAAACCCGTATTGGGTCACAGTTGAGGACAGCCCCAAAAGTTGCTGCTCTTCTGACAGACAGACAAGTGGCTTATCCTTCATGCCTCTGCTTCTTTGGCAAAGGAGGATGCACTGGCTGCCTCTGCTGGAGACGAAAGCAAGAAAAGCTCAAAACACAAATGCTTTGGGATCTTTCTGTTGAAAGAAGGTTTAAAAAAAGCTACCCTGCTGCAGCCCACGAAGGCAGGTTCCTACAAACACTGCTGTGTTAAAGCAGGTGCACATATTCACACCAGTTGTCATTTAGCAACGGGGTGGTGGCTCTCTTATTATGCCATTTCATCATAGATAGCAGCTTTCCTGATATGGGGACAGGAGCTATTTTTTTTTTTTTTTGTCTCTTTAAATACCATTTGTAGAGTTGGCTGTGTGGGTACCAGCCTGAGAAAAATCACTCCAAAAGGCATGTGGTAATTCCTCTTCACTACTCAAAAATATGCAGAAATAAGAACTTGTTTTCCTGTTCCTCAAGCAACACGTCTCTAAGAAACCCAACAAGATGAAATGAATATATCAATTAAGAAGCAAAACACTCCCAGAACAAATCCAAGCACTTTGTTCTTCAGTCCTGAAAAAGGCACAGGCCTTGGTACACATCTGCACAAGGCACCTCACACACAAAGTAACAATGAGGAGTCTGTTTTAGACCATCAGACCTATTCTTTTTTCTTGATAGACAATTCTGCATAAATTCTTCACAAATTAAAAGCACTAGACCATGCAATTATAATGGCAGACAGCATTTTAAATGCATTTACAGAGAAGAAACATCTTTTGCTCTCTCTCTTGATGTCTACGCACTTCATTATATAGCTGCCCTTTTGACATTTCAGATTTCAAAATAAAATACAGCATGCAGCATAAATCAGAGATGAGAGAATTGCTCATTCTGACAAAGTTATGCCAAAATGCAGTGCTTCAGCCCAGCAATTAGTTACCACTGCCCAAATGACCCAAGTCCTCATCTTGCATCAGTGCCAGACTCGATGACCACAGTCCCAGCATGTTTCCAGATCCCTTTTGTAGCTCAAATTCACAAAACAAGAGATGGGAAGCATCCCAGATGAGAACTCCCCCCCTCCTGCTGCTGACTCCTTCACTCGCAGGTCAGGCTCTACGACGTGTCAGAAACCTGATTAGGTCTCAGTGCCTTTCCAAGGCCGCTGTGCTCAAGCTTTGCTATAACTGACATGTATTTAAATTCACTGGATCTGTGGTTGAAGGTCTCCACTAATTCATAGGTCTCAGAACAATCCGTTGCATAGAAGAGCTGCACCTGATTCGCCAAGCACTGTGCTTCGGGGACCACCTGCAAGTTAAAATGAAGAATTTGTCACTGCTGAGTTTTGCCATTTCCCATTGAAAAAGATTCTTTAGGGGCTGAAAGACTGCAGTCCTACTCACTGTCTTCACAAATCATCTCACTCCTGTTCCTGACCTACTCTGGCCCTTGGCACTGTGCCTACAAACAAGCCTCCTGCAGAACCTATACCTCAGAGGTCAAACATGCACCACATCTTTCATGGTCCTTACCCACTATAACGCAGCAGAGATCCAAAGCCTCACCTTTCTCTTCTTACAGCTGATTTACTTTGCAAAATTTGATTGCCCACTATGACACAACAGGGCAAATGTATTATCACGTAGTTTCAGAAATGATGTAAGTGGGTCAAATTAGAGATAGGGTGCTTTGGTTTTTGTTCTACCACTCTAATCTCTAGAGCCGTAAGTCCTAGAACCATACTATTACAGATATGCAAATAACAGTACACCCACACATAAGGGAAAGAGCAGAGGCACCAAGGAACTCAATGTAAAGCTCTGGAGATCTCTTGCTTTGACTAGTTCTACTAGTCAGAGTGTTCAGAACACTGATTTAACTTGGGGCAGGTGGCAACCACTTCCATTTGCTTCCATTAACAAGATTAGAAGTATTTCTGAATTTTCCAAACATTTAACAAAAATAAACTATAATAACCAGAGTAAGAAAAAATAATGTATGAACTGCAAACACAAGACAGCCAAAGATTGCTAATTTCCTTCTAAGCTCCCCTAGATCACTAAATAGATTAGGTTAAAGAAATCTAGTACTATTTGAGAAAGGATCTTTTTAAGACTCTAATTTGTTTTCAGTACATGGAAACAGAGTTTGAATTGGAATGGACCATTAAAGGCCATCTGGTCTAACTCCCCTGTAAAGAACAGGGACACCTACAGCTTCATCAGATGCTCAGAGCCATGTCCAGCCTCACCTTGAATGTGGCCAGGGATGGAGTATCCATCACATCTCTGGGCAACTATAGGAGAACAAGCATAAAATGAGGGAAGTCAATGAGCATTTTTTCTCACCAAGAACTTGGAGTCCATTTCTGCAGTCATTAGTACTATTCCTTTCTCCTCCTGCAACTCAGGATAATGGTACAAGACCAACTGGCTAGGAGCAGCTTCACCTTGGGTCTGAAGGGAGGAAAGAAACCTTTATTGGTATCCCATAAAGAACTTCAGCTTTACTGCACATTTTTGGGCTTGATTATAAAACTTTTGAGTATTAGCTGCTATGGAGACTGTCATTTTTCAGGGCTTAAGGGTCAGTTCTAATTATTTCTGGTACTTACAGAAAACAAGCAATTTGAAGAGTTTGAGGTTTTTTTTTTTTAACCAAAGACCATATTTAAAATAATCTGCAATTTCTAGGAAGGCATTGCATTTCACAGCATCTACAGGTATTCTAAACAGTTTGCGCAGACAACTCTAAAATGCTTGGCTCTTCTTTCTGTTCTGAGACTGCTCAATTTCTACCTGATTCTCTCTTAGAAGAAAGAGACACTTAGTACCATAAATTTACTGAATATACCCATAATTATGAGCAGTTTTTCACTGATAACTGTTTTCAAGTTAAGCTAGACAACGTGTTCGTCAAATTATTCAGTATAAATTATATATATATATATATATATATATATATATTCCCAAGCCATCTTTAGACTTGTTATGGTAACTACTCACCTGAATGTTTATTAGAGAAGTAAAGTGAAGTTCTGTTCCTGACCACTGCCCCACAAAGAACTCATAGCCTTCTTTTCTTGGCAAAGCATACAGAAACTGCAGAGAAGGGATAAAAAATAAGACTCCTTTTCACAGAACAAAATAAATCCCAATGTCATACTGGCCTCCAACATAAACTCTTAAGAGAGAGCCACAGCAGAAAATCACCAACATTCAGACATATCGTTATCAGTATTATATGAGACAAAGGAAAGGACTGTAGAGAGCATTCACAGTGACCTGCCAGCTTGCTTCTAAAAAATTAACAGTACTAGAAATGGTCACAAACAAGATGAGGAACATTCAGAGTTGCCAATCCTGTACAGTTACCTTATTACCTGTTTCAGAACAAGAGGCAAGCATTTTCTCTTTGAGACTTACAATCTGTTTGGCTCCATGGGGCAGGGACTTGCTCATTTTCCCACACCAAGAGGAAGGACAGTGTAGGAGCAGGAAACAAGCAGGATACTTGACTAAATACCAACGGACCGTACAGAAACGCACTCAAAACTGTAACTAACTTCCTAAGCTCCACGTAGCTCAGGTATCCAGACATATTTGATCTTGGCAAACAGAACACACAGGACCAAGCCATCAATCTGATAAAGTTTCTCAATCAGACCTACGATGTTGCAAAGCCTAGCTAAACTTTGATTCTATGAAGCAGCAAAGGATTTAATTTCTAGCTTAGCAAGTGCAATCTGCACAAAGTCCATGCTTCACTGCACAAATTACTGTAAAAAAAACAGTACTTTCAGCAGAAAACAATACTAATCCAGCAGCACATGGTACATAATTGAAGAAACATTATCTTGTTAGCTGTTCCTATCCTCTGCAGTTCAACTTCTTCAAAGCAACAGGAATTCTCTAATTGAGGCTTACAAGATACCTACCAGCCCCCATGAGAAGCAGTGAACTCTAATCTCAAGAATCCTCGGCATTTTATGCATTGTTGTGCTGTCATACACATATAACACAACCCACTGAATATTTACTCTATGTATGTAACAAGGGATTCAACTACACCCAACTCCCCACTTCCTTCCTTCCCTTGTCACAACCCTTGAATTACAATGCTCTGTAAAGGAACTTACACAGAACACCATTATTTATTGTAGCTCTCCCTTAAAGATATTTCTACTTTTATTTACTGCCAGCAAGCAAACGTAAGATGAAACAGGAACAATTCACATCAACTGTGAGACAAGAGAACTCATGTTCTCTATGTAGATGCAGTCTAATGCCACGATGACATGTAGCTACAGCTAACAGTTCTACCAGATTAAATCACGGGCACTTTAAATATTAAGGAAAGATACAAAAGAACATCAGTGAAGCTGGCCTACACAAAACTGCATGGAAGAGGTCTAACCACAAGACACCAGTTAGTGGATACCAGATGCATGCTGCTATTTTTACAGTAAGAGTGGTGAGGCACTGGCATAGGTTGCCCTGAGAGGTGGTGGATGCCCTTATCCCTGGAAGCAGTCAAGGTCCAGCTGGAGTGGGCTCTGAGCACTTGATGGAGCTGTGGGTGTCCCTATTCATTGTAGGAGAGTTGGACTAAAAGGCCTTTAAAGGTTCCTTCCAACTTACACAATTCCATGATTCTATGAAATCATTCCTTGGGAGATTCTGTGCTTACATTTCTGAACTCTACACCTCTTTTTCAATCTAGACACCTGTCACTTGGATCAACTCTTCAGTATACCTGAATAGCCACTGCTTTTATCTGAACACTGTGACAAATACCTGCACGCCTGCGCTTTACTTATTGAGCCAATACGATGCATAGGAACAAAGGAGGGTCAAAAGTTCATGAATTAGGCTTTAGACAGGAGAAATGCATTACAACTACACATCACCACACCGTGGATCTCTGCCAGACGTACCGATGGACACTTCTGGGCTCTCTTCCATATTAAATCAAACTTCTCTGCCTTTAGGGAAAGAGAAAAATTATTTTTTCGTAACAAAGCTGTGGACACAGTTGCTACTCAGTATCATTTCATTAAACTTTACAGAGCACAACTCCCCAGCTTCCACCCACAGAAAGTCTACTGTGGAAACAGTTAATAACAAATGCACAGAAAATTACACGAGTGCTTCATTACCTAAATGTCATTGATACCCTACTTGAACAATACTGTCTCCAAGAGGCAGCAGGAAACTTCTTGGATTCACAGCTCTACCCCTGGAGGCAGGAGGCCACGCTTTAGGCTTACGCTGTATCCTTTTTAGCAAGCGTGGCATCAACAGTTGAGCAAGATGATGCATTCTGGGCCCCAAATGATGGATTGTACATTACTGTTCTCAAGTACTAAAATGCAGGATATTTATTTAAATATTCATTGCTTCAGTTTGTATTAAAACCACAAGCATATCTGGTTTGATGAAACCCAGCTGTCTCATTCACACGTCTTCTGTGCTCCCCCAAATCTTTTGCCAGCTCTCTTCCTACCAGCATCTTGTGTTAATACCTACTCTGAGGTGTTCAGGAAAGAAAACACATGCTACCCATCAACACAAAATTCCTCCATCTGCGCTCTTGAGCACTTCAGAATTACGTGACGCCTTTCTTCCAGCCAACAAAAAAAACTTCTGGCAGAAGACATAGCTTTTTTCCCCTCAATAACACCACAAACTAATTCCCATTGTGCCTACAATATGCTTTGCATTATAGCTTTAAAAAGCTCCCAGAGCTTCTCTAAAGCAGCACAACAAGGAACAGTGACCCCACTCATGAAGGCCTACACCACCTTAAGTCTATCCCCAAAATGAAACCAACAAACAAACACAACAAGCTTTCAGCTTAATGCAGAATAAGAGCAATTAACAGCTGGTAAAGTTATCAGGAATAAGAAATATGATCTTATCACAGGAAGCACCACGCATTCTCAATGAACAACAGCGCTGCCAGTAACTTTAACAGCATGGAACTGTCGTAATGAAGTACAAGTTTATTAGACCAGCACTTTAACACTGCCTTGTTAAAAGTACAAGTCTGTGCTGCAGGGAAGAAAGCAAAGAGAAGAGAAATCTTGAGAAAAAAATTATGTGAAAATACAAATGCTACAAAAAAGGATACTATAGCCTTGCAAAGAATGTACAGAAATACTGTAAATAAAGAAGCGTGGAAATTCAATCCAGGTGTGCAGAAAGAAGTACGAGCTTTGACAACAGCTGACAGGAGGGGAAAATAATAAATGTTTTCAGAAACAAAGGCCTTTCACTGAATAATGAAAGCAATAACTCCCTGGCAAGAAAGTTTTTCTTGAAGCCTCATTTTCTTTCGCTGAGGGACTACTTACAGGAATTACAGCATAAACCGTATCTTTTGCAGAAAAGTACTGATTCCAAATCTGTAAGAAACAAAAGAAATCACCTACAATTACAAAGCAAGCATCTAGCAGGTATGTTAAATGCTTTAAAAAGAACTGCATTTGTCAACTAAGCTTTATCAGCACTCCCAGGGGTCATTTTTCAGCCAAGTCTGACCGACAACATCATAAGTGTGGAACAGAAATATAACCAGATAAAAGGGAACAGTGCAAATTAAAAAGACAGTAAGGAGAATAACTTGATTCACACTGTTCTTGAAACAAATGCACCCTCTTCCTTCTAACCCTAACCATCTTTAGTTTGAGTACAAAACTCCTGCATGACAAAAAACACAAGCGAAGTTAGAAGATGGCTAAAGCTTTGCTTATATTCCTGCAAAACAGGCACAGCAGAATCCATACGAGCTACTGCCAGGATTCCCCTCTCACAGGGGCTTGCTGATCCCAACTAAACAGCTCCACATTAAATAGCTGTGAGTTGCAGCAGTGATACTTTCTGAGCGATCAAACACATGGTAAGTCACATCATACATATATATATATATATGTATACACATATACACACACATATGTGCTTAATATCATTATTGTGTGGGGCAAACTCCATGCCATTTAAATCCATTACCTGCTTTATGGATGTGGAGCAAACTCCATGCCATTTAAATCCATTACCTGCTTTATTTCCTCTGCTGATTTCTCTTTCACCATCTCAACATTAAGAATTGAATCAAGCGTCTGCAAGACAAAGCATATGGCATCTGGCACAGTGACAGTTCTCTGATTCAAGTGAGATTTCAGAATGAATGGATGCAATTACAGAGAACAAAATCAAGCAAGTTCAACTTAATTCAATTTGCAATCTTAGTTCTCTGAATTACCATAGAAACTACTAAGCTTACCAGTGACATGCTGAAAATTGGATTCATACACTGAAGCACAACACAAGAGATTCTGTCAGGACAGAGAATATGTTTCACTCCAGTTCTGCAGATCTCCAAAGCACTGGAAAAATGAGCTGCAGCTTTTCCCTTTCACCCATCTCACACGTGCTCTGCTGGCAGCTTTACAAGGAAAGTTTGCCAAAATACAAGAAAGTTAAAGAGAATAAAAACTATTCTCCTGTCCCTCTTCTGGCTGAACTTTGGAAATATATTTAAAGTCGGTAGAGGTAGCTTAACCTTCTGATTTATTACTGGGATTCCTTGGCTAGCAGGAACATGCAGGACGTCAGAAAGGACAGGATAATAAAAACAGACTGCCAGGAGTTTGAAGACTTGAACACAGTCCCAATAGTAAATGACTCCCAATAGTAAATGAACATCTGCTAATGAAGTGCAGCATAAGGAAGATTAGTTGCACCTCAAATCTCTTGGCTGAAGACTGGTGGTAACAATATGCCAAATTAACGTCTACCCTTCACTTGCTAGGGCATCCTCCAGCACTTGGGTTCATTTTCCTTACCTTATATCGTGTGAATCCTGATGTCCTTGTGCTCAGGTCTTCTGCCTAGAAGAAAACATTATTAATTTTCTTACAGCTGTAGTACCACTTATTTGCCCTGCCTGCCATGCATATCATGTCTGCTGACATCTTCTGAGTAGGAGCTCAACTTCAAGATGCTTACAGATTGCTGCAGTGCATTTTATTGCAATAAACTACTGATTTGGAGAAGCAACAAGAAGAACAAAAACGTGAATTGTGAATTAGGTGATTAGGAAAGATTTGTTAAGGCAAAGTATTACTCATTTTAGGTCCAATATTACTGAACTGTTGTTGTTTTCATTCGCATTGTTAAGGTAGGAAAAAACATCTAAGATCATCCAGTTCAACCCCAAGCTATGCCACCATGCCCACAGAACGTCTCCCTCAGTGCCACATCTGGAACACCTTCAGGGACAGTGACTCCACCACCTCCCTGGGCATCCTGTGCCAGCGCATCACTGCTCTTTCCGAGAAGAAATTGTTCCTAATATCCAACCTGAACCTCACCGGTGCAACTCTCTCAAGCCTCCTCTTTTCCAGACTGAATAATCCCATTCCCTCAGCTGCTCCCCATAACATTAGTACTCCAGACCCTTGACAGCTCCATTACCCTTCTGTGCAAGTTGATGTCTGATCCAGCCAAACTAATCTGAAACTAACTGAACACCTAAAAAAGCCCTTATGCTCAGAAACTACAGGCTAAAAAAACAGCAGAATAATGCCGGAATGATATTCTTAGCCATTAGAGAGCAAGATCTGGGGCTCCTTTCCAGCAGGAATGCTGCATTTGTAGCTTTGCGTTGATCCTACATCAATAACAAAGGTATAGAATCACAGAATCATTAAGGTTGGAAAAAAACCCTGAGATCACCTGGTCCAACTGCCCACCTAGCACCAAACCACGCTCCTTAGCGCTACATCTATGCGTTCTTGAACACCTCTACGGACCCTCATGTGGCTCCATCTCACCGGCTGTACTGGATGACCTTACGGTCTTTTCCAGCCTTAACGATGCACTCACTGATTCTACCAATTACACGGAAAACCGGCCTCGCCTTTTCTTCCATGCGTCTGACAAACTCTGATTGCTTCGAACACCCCACGGGCTGCTTTTTCACTTCATTTCTTTTTTCCATCCGGGATTCAAACACAGCCGGATTGGACCTGAATCAGATAAGAGACCATTAACAGCGCCAAGCGATTAACCCCGTTCTGCCAGCCCCATTCCCTCCCTCCCCAACCTGCGCAGCTCCTGGATCTTATGACGGTACTTCCCGTAAAAGGGATTCTCCTCCAGCACCTCCTCCCCCGATCCCGTCACCTTCCGGCATTGCGGGGCCGTCGCCCCCCGGCACGGCGGGGCCAGCAGCCCGAGCGGGCGCAGCGCGGCACGGCTCCGCATCGCGACCCCCAGCCCCCAGCCCTGCCCCAGAGGCCCCGCCATGGCGCCGCCGCCACCGCTCCCGTTCCGCCCGCAGCAGCGCTCCGCCCGCCCCCGGCGCCCCGCCGTTCCGTTCCGCTGTCGAATGAGCGAGAGAGGCGAACGCTACGAATGAGCTTTTATTGAGATAAAGTTACATGAGAAAAGAGTGTGGTGTTCGGGAGCTACAAGCCAGCTCGCACGGACCTGGGAAACCGTCATACGTTAGTGAAACGAGTACAGCACAGCAGCGAGCCTTCGGTAAACTCAAAATACAAAGCGGTCCCTATGCGGGAGTCACCAAGAAATAAAGTAACAACAACACAAGGTGGAAATGACAGCGAGCATCAGAGCGTAGGAGTGGCACGGCGCTCCCGCTGCAGCCTGGGCACAGCCGTCCCACAGCACCAGCAGGGCTGCACCCCGATGGCAGCGCTTGTGGCCACCCAGGAGCCTCCACACCAATGTGAGGTCACCTTGCTTGACCTCAGAGCCCTAAATCAGCCCCAGAGTGCTCGCTGCTGCCAATGATCTCATTGATCCAACCGTAATGATTCTCCGATTTCACCTCCTGGTTTCAGCCATCTGCCCTAGGACTGCTGCCAAGGGCAGGCCGTGCCACTGGGCTCCCACACAAACATCCCACCATACCCTCACAGATCTGGACAAACGCATTCACCATCCCTCACTTACGCCCTCTGCCACGAGCACACAACAGCAGAGGAAGCACATGGGATAGAGATCAGAGGCACAGAGAAGATCACAGCAGTGCTCCAAGGCTGCAACAAAGAGCTACCAGCAAGCCTAGGCCAAACAGAAGCTACTGCTGCACTCCTACATGGTAATATTTTGTTAAACTCAAAGCACAAGTCCATCCTACATGGCAGCAACAACAGCAACCAGCCGCACTCTGGACATGCATGTTAAGCAGCACCACAGACAGCTGTGCCTTAATGCCAACAGGTTACCAACGGAGCTCCTTGGCTGCATACAGAAGACACTGCTATCTCATGCTATTCTCAACAAGCTCTAGCTAAAAACTTCACTATTGCTGTTGAAAAGCCTTCAGAAAGTAAAGCATACAGTAACAAAACACCAGTAGGTTCACGTGGCAATACAATAATTCCTTAAATTTTAAGGTAAGTTTCGTACAAATTATACTTCCAAAAATATTTTGCAAACTCTGGCATATGGCTATGATACAGTATGTACAAATAAAATACCAGAATGGTTACATTTTATTGCTAGGGTTTTATTATTATTATTTGGTTAAGGAATTATACGGAAGTGTATAAAAGGGTGCAGGAAGCAGCAAGAAGCAAATATTGGCTTCTTGGCCTCTTAAAGCCAAGGTTGGTTGGATTTGTTCTGAAATACTGCGCTTTAAAATGTCACATCGAAAGCATCTCCTTACTGGGTCATGTCTGCATTACCCAAATAGGAGAGAAGAGCAACAGTGAGAGAAGCCTAGGCAATGGGTAAAAGGGTTTCATTTTGCACTTTCCTCCACTGATATATACTTCCAGAATACAATTATTCACACAACTATAAACATCCAGCCCAAAGTTACACAAAATTCAACAGCTATGAACTGACTTCCACATAAACTGATGTTTCGGTGAGGTGGGTACATTCAATTCACTAATCATGCAAAAAAAGCTCCCAACAAGATTAGTGATACTGTGAGCAGAATCATCTGATTTGGCCCTGATCTGGCCTGCAAGATAACACCTCCTGCAAAAGTATTTTGTCCTGTTCCAGGAGATTACAAACGTGCTTGGTGTTTAGATCCACTAGCATAACACAGCTTTAAGTTCCTCTGTACCAAGGAAACCTCACTCACAAAGCACCTGTCAGTAGAGACCGCTGATGCAACCGCCTGCTCTGCCTTTTAAATCCTTCTGCTGAGGAGAAGACAAAGGTTAAGGTACCAAGAAGCAATCACATGCATGTTAACCAGGAAAAAAAAAGAAACAACAACAAATTCTACTTTAACCTTCCCCACCTGCTCACAATCCTACTGACAAGGAGCTTTAATCAGGGCACTTCCTCAGTGACCTCAACAACAGTGGGTGGAAGAAGCCAGCAGCATCAGCAAACCTGATCACAAGGTCTGCAGTAATCAGTCAGCGTGACTCAGTGCACTTCTACCTGCACAGAGAGCAAGGTTAGAGCTATTGGGCTGCTACTCAATGCAGGCTGCATTGTAGGCTTTTTACCTCTTCAGTATCTGTTAAAGTTCTTCAGTAGCTTCTTTTTCAAACCAGTTAGGCTCATCTTAAAAAATGTAATCTGGATGCAATACAGCAAAGCTAAAAGAATGCTGAAGTGAAAACCCAAGCACTTGGTAGGTAATTGCTCCTGTAGGCTCATGATATAAAAACACATTCAACTCTTCCCTCTGAAAGTAAGTCCTGCTATAGATGTGCATGGTTCCTCTCTCCTTCCTTCCTCTGCCTAACTTCAAACAAAATATCCATGGATATACTGAGTTAAAACTAGAATTCAGCTGAAGCTCTCAACCACTCTTTTTAGGCTCGAGTCTCTCATTATAAACAGTTTACTGCCAACACAACCCCTGACACTAACTTCTCCTTAAATATGCATAATTTAAGCTATTTCAGATATTTACAAGCAGAAAAAGCCCATCTTTACAAGACAGATTTCTTTCTGCTTTACGTAAAGTGCAGCTCTCTAATTTAAGGCAAATTTCAGTGAAATATAAAACCATAGTTTTATTTTTGTATGTACACATTTTAAATTAAAAACAAGAACTCCCTCAGAAAGAAAGACCAGCAAGTGCTTCTAAACAAGTTTGGGAATTTTCTGATTGTAATACAGTCCCAATATTATGCCATATTGACATCTAAACCTGTAAATTTCTTTTCAATAAACTCAAACGAAAAAAGAGATGTCAATGTGTACACTCCAAAGGTCAATAAAACACTGGGAAAGTGCAGTTTTTTTCATGTCCCGTAGTTTCCTTTACCTACAGTAGCATTCCTCAATATCACATCCCTACACCTCTATCCTATACACCCAAAGCTAATCTCAGTTCTTCTAATGAGTATTTCTCATCACCATCCGTGTCAAATTTCTTAAAGATCTGTGAGTCTTGGGCTGCAGAGCCCAGCAGCTTTTGAAGATCTTCAAATGACAGTTTTCCATCAGCATCTTCATGTGCTTTGTCAAACAAATCCTGAAGATCTGCAAAAAGAACAATGATTTAGAAGTAATCCTTTGAAGCACACAGGAACACTGTACAAGTTACTCTTCCAGTTTTACTGCATTATGTGTTACCACCTAGTCATTAAGTAAATAAAGCATCTCTAAATGTGTAGTTTGCCTTCTGTGCTGTCAATAAGGAAGACAAAAAAAAAAAAAACAAAACATGACCGTCAACATTTCTTAAGTCTTAAAAAAAAATAAAAATGAAGTCCCTATTTCTGGCCACAGCTAATAGCCCGTTCTACCACTACCAACTGCATACAGATGCAGCTATCTTTCACAAAAGCAAACTCTGAATGACTGTTGCTATACCAACAGCACTGATCACATAAAGGGAAAAGTGTCTATTCACTTTCTGATGCAAAGCAATGCCCTCTCAGCAGCTGAAGAGACAGAACAGCAAGATCTAGAAACCATTCATTCCACCAGGCAGCGCCCTCTTAAAGAGAGAAGGAAAAGAAGAAGAAAAAAAGGAAAAAGACAAACAACAGACACATTCACACCTAATTCATTTTCTTTCAGCATCCTTAATTCTGACCTTGACTACTCCCCCGGTCTCTTGGGCATTTGACACAATACTTAATGAACTCAAAACAAACAACTGACCCTAATGAACACACCTGTTTAAATCTCTGCTGCTTTTTTTTTTTGTTTATACACTTGTTATATGTGTGGTTCTCAAGCTTGTCAACTTGACCAAACTTATCACAGAATATCCAGACACTGCCATAATTGCAGTTATACGTAACGCCTCCCGAACATTTACACGGAAGATTTAGAAAAAGGAAAGGTCAACCAGGAGAGGACACACCTTCTATGCTGGAAACTCCTGGGAAGGACAGATGTCTCAGCTGTCTGTTCTTCTCTGTGCTGTCATCAGCTGACCGTGAAGCCAGCCTTGAAAGGTCTGTGGGCTTTGTCATAGCACTAGGACTACTTTCAACTGTTGCAAAACAATTTCTATTAGTCTCGTTAATTTCACAGAATTCCAGTTAGCAGAAACAAACAAAAATTCCAGAACTAATATTTTTTGCATACAGATGCCTTATGGGATAAGAACGGCACAAAACTGTTTCAGAATACAGGAATATTACACACTTTTACTAATAACTGGAAGAACAGAATAAAGAAAACCTGATTTTTGGACAGCTATCCAGCTTCAATCTTTTGTGCTGTACTTGGAAAAAGCGTATTTGTAAACATCATACACAGAATGACTGGTTGGCAAATGCTTTTCACTTCCCATTCTGGAAGTATTGAGCAAGCTTTAGTAATTGAATCTACATCTGCCTGCTTGGGTTGCTTTCCCCACCTTCTCCCTCCTCGAGGGATGTATCATTATCTCCTCCCATAACAGCAACTGTCATCTTCGAACTTTTGTATTCATACATCATTTTCCATGTCTAAGAGATGCTTTCTGTGACTTCAGCTGAACTAACCTCCAAAAATTTTAAGGAAACAGTGTGACTTATTCACCTGCATTACTTATTCTTTTAGTTACAGGGAGAACATTCATTTTTAGAGGCTACTGTTGCACAACATCCTTACCATTCTTTGATGTCTCAATGGGTCGGTCATCATCTGGCTTACTTGCACGAGCATTGAGTAGCTGAAGCTTCTCCCTGATATTTAATTCCTGAGAATCTCTGGTTCCTGCTTCCTGCAGAAAAGAATTTTGTTACAAAATACCCCCTTCAATACACGGAGAAGATTAAGGCAAGAATTAGTTTAAATTATCCAAGTACTTTTGAATGACTTCGTGCTTTCCAGGCTGACCAAGTTTTAAATTATTAACAAGATTAAAAATAAAAAAAAATTAAAAATATCTATGGGAACACATAAGGACTAAATTCATACCGTCTACAACAAGACTACAGAATCAAAATCTAAACCCCAAAAGAAGATAAGTATTTTGCCTATTTTGCCTAATTTCAAAAGAATGTGACATTTAATTTCCATATTTCTTATTTAAATAGGTAAGATACAGAAAAATGGCACTATAAAAACTTAACATGTTCTTGGAATGAACGTTTATACATAAATTGAAATAAATAATTGTTTCAAATGTTTTACAGCAGCACTGACTGCCTTAAGGCTGACACTACTATACCTCTGTCAAGCATGTCTTTTACATCTTTATCTCTTCTATTCTTTTTATTATAAAGCTCCAGATCACAGCTTCAGTTCACAGCATTTCAAGTCTGATTTGACAGCATAGCCAGGTCACTCATCTGTCTTCTTACCAGAAGATGGAAACTAACAGCACCACCCCTCAACTCCAACCTATAACTTCACTCTTCCATTAAGTCCGTTAAACCACATCACAGCCAGTCATTACATTGTCCACTAGTACAAAGTTTCCCTAGTTCCTGCTAGCTCCTAAGGCTACTGATCTGAAGTTAGAGGACTGTGCAAACTTGGGCACCACTGTCTTCTTGAATTTTCTTCCCATTATCCTTTTATGATTTCCCCTATGCTGAATTATGCTTATCAAGAATAAACATAAGCCCAAGAAAGTCTTTATACGCAGGGAAATGCTATAACACCATTTATAGCATGAAGCCACAATAGTTGCACCAGCTTTGCTGAAAGCATGGCAATGGGAATTCAAATTGAGGCAGTTACTAAAGTCTCTCAGTGCAACACCCAATGGTCTGAACCTCCCTAAACTTTCAGCTACATGAAAGGATATTAAGCAGCTCTGCCATGTTATTCCATACATAATCAGAATGGCAAGACTTTAAACTCCAACTTGTCTTCCATCCTAATTCATTTCCTTTCCCCCAAAATGGAGTAGGTAAGCTGTCCTTCTATACTGTACTTTTAAAAGAAATCAAGTCAGATAAGCCTGCTTGCAGATCTTTTCTCAAGTCTCATTTAAAACATAACTGTAAGACAATTACAGGGTCTACTAACCCAGTGTAGTTTCTGTTTCCTTACTTTACCTTCAGTTCTTTATTTGAATGCGTTTCATTATCTGGTTGATCTTCATTTTCCACTTTTAGAGAGGTAGCTGTATCATTCCCCTACAGTGAAAGTGGAGGAAAGCTGAGTATATTTATGTACTTACTGTTTTCTATAATAAAGCTTTTTTCTTCCAAGTTTGCTAGGCATAAAGCCTCCGAAGTTTCATATTCACTTTAGTTAGACCTTAAGAAGCAGTATATGTGCTGTGCAGAACAAACTGAAATTAGCAGACACCCATAGTCATGCTTACCAGACTGGCAGACAAGTTGTTTCTTTTGTCCAGCTTATTCACAGCAACAGGAGTGTTTTCCAATAGCATAACCCTCTGGCTGAGGTTACCAATGGCTGAATCCACGGTTAGAAGCTTAATGTCATTCAACTTCTGGTTTGTCACTACAGTATTATTTAGCTCCTCCAAGGCTACGTGGAGCATCTGGCTTTCCTGAAATATAAAACCAAGAGATGTTGGTTTACTTGACTTCTGCAGCACTACTGATATTAACAACACGGTGCTGACCCAGTTTAACCAGGCACACTTCTGTCTCGTCACAGAAACACTGGAAACATTCAATGAGAAGCTTCCACAAAGTTATTCCAGCTTTCAAAGTTTGATTTTCCTCAAGGCTAACCTCTTTGTTGCTAATGCAATCAATTCAGCTATGCCAGCAAACACACAAAGCCTATTCATCTCGTCTTCCAAAGCAAGCTTAGTAACTACACCAATTATTTCCCCCAAAAAAGCAGGTACTAGGCACATTTATACACTTTTGAGGAATGTATTAATTACATTAAGTATATTCAATATAATTACATTACAAACCATTTGAGGTGAGCGTGGATACTTTTTTTTTTTTTAATCTCCTCTTTGCACACATCATTATTTCAAGGGTGACTCAACACATGCCACTCCTAGATTTGCCCAGATTGGCAATTACCTGCCATAAAATCCATTCAATAAAAAGCTTTTAAATCATCTACATGAGCAAAGTACGCCGTAATTTGTTTGATATTCGATTTTTACTTTTCACTTAGTTAATACACACACAAGAAGTGCTTTCAGGCTACAATACTTTCATGTTTGCACATGTACAGAAACAAACTACAGTAATATTATCTTGTACTTGGTTCTGACATATGCCATTTGTATTTTGCCTTCATAAAAACCGTACTTTTTTCGTATACTACTACCCAGCTGTATCAATATTCTTTATGCAAGGGAGAAAAATACCTGTTTGCAATTTTCTGTCTGATTTTTCTCAGTCGTGGGCAGAGCAGTGGAGCGTTTCAGTTCCTTCTAAAGAAAGAAGCAGAAAGTGATGCTTGTAACAAATACTAAGCTCTTAAGAACTGGCAGATCACAACTAAAGATATTCTGTGATAGTTATTGTTGCTCAGGTCTGTTGTGTGTTCAGTATTTTAACTAGGCTACTACAGTACAAGGTCAAACATGTTGTTTTTAATTAAACCCCCCAAAATGGCTCTTCTCCTTTAAAGTAGTATTAAGGCACACATTTCACCATTGCCATACAGTCACATCCACCAAGTTTTTGCAGCACTCACTAGTTAGTTTCATAAGATGCATAACAAGAGTATTTGAAGATAAAATACAATTTAATGTAGTGTTGTACTGCACTGTAACTGAAAAACTATTTATTTGCTGTTTTTCCACTAGAAGAGAAGTCAGCATAAATACAGCAAGCAGTTCCTAGTAAGGATGGTCAATAACCTCATCCTCACCCACATCCTTAATTCGACCAGCAGATCATCTCAACAATTTCACTTGTAGGACTCAGTGCAGTTACCATAAGCAGCATTCTGCATCACAAAAAGCAGACAGTTCCAAGGCTCTACAACTTTAGAGTAGTAAAATGCAAAAACCTCCAGGACAGAAAGTGTAGCAGTGATCAATTGTGGCACCAGATAAACACATGCTTGGTATCATACAGGAGATGCTACACAAGGATGAGCAACGTATTAATGTATCAACTGGCATCGACTGAGACTTGGAAAGCGTTTTGAAGACATAAGGTAAGAACTTCACAGAGCTCTTATGCTTCTTTCAAATCAGGCAGGTAAACTCAGAACACACCCTGTTAAACCAGTACAAATTTCTTACCATGTCATTCTGGAGTATTTCGATGGATTTCTTGTATTCCTCAATAGCTGTCTGTATGTTTTCAACGTCATGAGAAACACTGGTAAGAGTGCTGCCTATGGTCGCTACAGTCTGAAAGAAAGGAGGAGACAAAAATCTCAGCAAAAATCCAACGTTTCAGTGCCCTGAACACAATGTTTAGTTGATGAAGCAGCAGGCAGTCTGCCACAGATATAACCTCCTTTGCAAACAAAACAGCACCTATACCCATGGCATCTCGGCCAAAAAATTACCACACCCTACACCATGACACTCAAGGAAACCACAACTACAGCCTTCAGGCTCCCAAAGCAACGCAAACATTTTGGCATTAAAAAAAATAAGTCCTGATATCAAGACATTTTTCTTCCTCTTTGCATGAAGTATTAGTATTAAACACACAGGTGCTGATACTGTGGATTTACCCTGCCCTAATCAGCTTTCAGGCTACTCAGGAGACGCGTCATACACTGCAGAACTGGTCTGCTGAAGCTTACTAACCTGCTTTCCAAGCCAGCATTGCCTTTATTTTTTTAATGGAAGGAGGGCACTGAAGCATCAGGAAAATCCCCATGAGCTCTGTGGGTCAGCCTATGTGCTGTGACACCACTGCTGCTTCTGACTGCTGCACCCTCATTCTTTCCTTCTCTTATAGGCAGGTGACCCAAACACAGCTGGGCACAAGTTGTTGGGCAGAACATTTTCTCTGCACTCACCAAAAGCTGGGCCCCCCACCTACACCCAAAGCTCTTCTGACAGAAGCTATTCCATCACCCAGAGAAGCTTCACCCAGCTATGGCATCCCCCAGAAGCTATAGCATCAGCCAGTGTTCTAAAAGAAGCCTGAGTCTTGAAATTCATTTCTTTTCATTGGCATGATACTGGGGGAAAAAAAAAAAAGCAACATTAAAATTGTTGCATTTAGACATCAGAATAGTTTTTCAACACTCATAGTATACTTCCTAGAAGGCTTCCAGGTTGTTTTTTATTACAACAACCTTATAAAACATACATGCAAGAAAGATGGCATCAAAAGAGGAAAGGAAACAGATGCCACATCTGACACCTTCCTTCTGTTCAATGGGAGAGACTGAAATGAACTCTGGATGTTTCTGACAGTCTCTTTCATTTTCACAAGGTACAACCAAGCAGACTTAACACACACACAAAAAAAAGCCTGGCTGCTCAGCAGATCACTGCAAGATGAAACTTGTGGCCCTAAAACTTTGTACTGATAGTACTGTTGTTAAGTGCAGCAAGATAACACCAAGGTTACTACATAAATTACATGCAGGATCTAAACTCTACTTCGGTATGACTTATGACACAGTGGAAATCCAGCATGCTTGTAACAGCTCTATAGCCCTCCCAGAAAAAGAAATCCTAGCAGCCTGGTCAACCAAACCACACTGCTTGCTTTATGCATTAGCTCGCTGATTACATGATAACTTAGTAGGAATAGGAAATGAGAAAAGGAAACCCATAGAAGCCACAAGGAGAACTGGACTGACAACTGGCTTTAGCAATAAATATTTATATTGGGCTAAGTAACAGAACTGCCATGGAAGACTCAGGAAAGTTTCGACAAGCCTTTCTTTAACCATAATGAACGGGCCAGTAAAGAAGGCTCAAGCTAAGGGGCACAGAAAAACATCGTATTAACAGAGGTCATTTTGTATGCTTGTGTCATTCATTTGGGCTTGCCATTCAAGGAACTATCAGTAAACATTCCAGTACAATATATGCTTTGCTGTGCACGTACTGCAAAACTGCAGACAGACTTCTTAATGTCATGTAAGATATTGGTAGCAGATCAGTAGGCTGAAGAAAAGGAACCTCCAAGTTAAAGAAGTGACAACATAAACAGAAACATACGGATTTCCAAAAAGGTAGAGCCAAGACCTTCATTTGTTGTTGTTTTCTTTTTTAACGTCTGCAACACATTATCTTAGGACCATACACTATCAATTATATGAACTGCAATTTAAAAGCAGTAGAGAAACCACTATTCCACACGTACAGTTCAGGTAATTCCTGCTGTTCTCTCTGTCCCCAAGAGCCCAGCAGCAGGCCAGTGCTGCAGGATGCACTTAGCAACACACATCTATGGTACTTGCCTTCTGGAGTTTCTCTACTGTGACAGGAAGAGAAATCAAATCAGAAGCAGACTTCACGTTGGTTTTGAGATGATTTACTGTTGAGGTCAATAGCGTTATCTACAAAGAGGAATGTTTACAATCAGTCAGCAAAACCCTGACTGTGAACTTTCACATAATTAACAACTTCACTTTTAACCCTGATTATCAACTTTCACATAATTAACGACTTCACTTTTAACCCTGAATATGAACTTTCACATAATTAAGGACTTCATTTTTAACACTAGATAAAGCTGAATATATATGATATATATATACACATACATGCAGACACAAAACACTCTTGTTTCTAGCTTAGGAGTCCTGCCTAGGCTATACTAAAAATTATCTGCCTCTTGCAAGAGAAGCAAGAAGTTTGTTTTTTAAACTGAATGACAAGCATGGCCATACCCATTTTATACTCATCCCCTTTTTGACAGGTTGCTGCTAAAGGAAGATTGTTATTTTATTTTTATATTGCACAAGAAACCTTTACATAGAGGAAACACTCATCTAGTTCTGCATTTAGCAATCACAAACCCGCCCAGCAAAACCATGCAACTTCTCCAGATGAGTGATGGACAAAAACTGTGCACATATCATTAACACATTCAGTTAAGAAGTGGTTTCTCTCAACTGTTTCACCCAGATGACAAGCATTCTATGAGTCTTCAAGACAAGTTATTCATTCCAATCAAGAGGCTGTCAAACTACAAGTGATCACAAGCTGGTCCTTTATTGCTGGCATTACCATTTTAAGATCAATTTGTAGCCCCCAGTAGCTGAAACAAATGAAGAATCAGTTTCCTCATATTTGAGAATTGAAAAGTAGAACACATAAAACCCACTTTCTTCTAGCCATGAAAAGGAGCTGTTTTGCACGCTGATAAAAGGGACAAGATCCTAGCTTTACAATAGGCCAACCTTGACCAGCTGGTGTGCAGGCTTTAGCCTCACAGCTGTGGATATTGGCTGAAATAATTCCCAGCAGTGCATCCCAACAATTCATGGAAAAACAACAACTGAATTCTGGCCAAGAATGTGACCAGACCCCAAAGTAATATAAGGGCCTGCAGGAAGCATGTCCCACGTATATCTCTAACATCAAGAAGCAGATAATAGCCTCCTAAATGTCCCATTAAGCACCGAGATATCTGTGGATAACATGTATTGTCAGGTGCCAAAGCAAGCAAGTCCAATTTTCAGATGTGTTTATGCACTTCCCACCCCTAATCTCTCCATCACTGCATGGGGATGAAAACAACCCATCTGAGCAGGCACCCCAATGGTCTTTAAAACGAAAAAGAAAGCACCAGTAAAAGAAAGTACCTCTGGATACCACTAACTGTGAGCAGTCATGAACTGTCACTAAACTCTAAGACAAGAACTTCAGTAAGACCCTGCCTGGATGATTTGTTTGAAGTGAGCTAATACATCAGCTAAGGAAACAGCTTTCTGTTAAGTGGCTTAGTTCTACCAGAGTAAACAGAGCTAAGATTTACTCCAGCTCAGATTCCAAGTGAGTATTAGCAGGTTTTGCATTCACGAGACACCAGTACTTCCTCTGGAGAAAGATCAACAAACACTGACGTGAATTAACTTCCCTCTGTGCACACAAAATGTTTGGAGATGCTCTTAAATCTGAAACATCAAATCTGTCCTGGTAAACACCACAGTTATTTGGCAAGAAAATAAATAAATGCACAGTTCTCAGTTTTTGGTTTTTTTTTGTTTTTGTTTTTGTTTTTTTAAAGTCTGCCACAAGCCTCCCCATCATTGCATAACTTTTCCTCTTTGCAGTAAATCTCCAGTCTAACTGGATGTTCTGTCTTCTTTGGCTCAGTATTAATACACCATTCAACTTTAGGAGTTCAGCATCTGGCCACAGAAGTCCTTAGAGAATGGCTCATCACTGCACTAAATGAGCTTTTTTTTTTTTTTTTCCCTGCTAGCAGGTTTATATTTTCTGTAAACACAACATCCAATTGATTTTTCAGAATTAAGCACTTAGTTCTCCTCACCTGTTTATTGATCTCTGTGATATTTATCCAAACTTTACTCAGCCCCAGTTCTCCAGTCTCAATTTGCTCTAGTTGCTTTTGCTGCTGCACCAAATCTTCATTCAGTTTAGGAATTTCTTGGAAGGATGTCTTTTGATTAGACTCCACTAGACAGACAAACAAAAAAAAATAAAACTTAGGTATCCAAGTAAACAATGTCGAACAGGCGAGGAACAAACTACAAGCAGAAACATCTACAGTAGTTTAAGGCAGCAGTAACAGTTTCTACATGAGTTTATTGCCACTTCTGTACTAAATATCTGCTTGAAAAAGTAGCTGATGTCTGTAGAGAAAACCCAACAAGACCTTACTGAATGTAAGGCTTTGCAATAGCCCTGTCAGCAAACTTCAACAGGTCTTTTTTTAGTGCTGTTATTTGGCACTACTTTGACATGGAGATAGGAAATAATAACAACAGAAACACAAACTACCAACATCACTAGGGCAAAGGAGACATGTGAAATGAAACTCAGTGCCCCATATAAAGAGGTCACTGGTGATGCAGTGAATTCCAAAGAGATTAACGTGATTACAGTTCTTCCACATGACAACAAGACAACTGAGAAAAATGGATAAGCTCACACACCAATATCTGTTGGTAAACAAATCAATAGACACATGCCTTAGAAATAAAGTCAATCATTACTGCATTTAATAACAGAGAAGGGGAAAACGTGGCTCAAATGAATTCTAGTGAGCCTGAGAAATGCAGCTCTTCTGGATGTGCAGTGACTAAGCTGTTTAGCTGCAAGTACTATTAGGCAACCCTAAATCCTCAGGTATGGGAAACAAGAGAGCAAAGCTTTTGAGATGGGGATGACAGGATTCTGCACAACCAGCACCTCCGCTCTGCAACGCTCCAGCACAGACTGCCATCTTCCAGAGCCCAGATTGCTGACAGCACTGAGACCTGACTGTGTTTCAGGATGAATTTCCATGTGGGAAATTCCATAGGGCCCAAAGGGGACAAAGCCCTTCAAGAGTGCTTGATGCCCACGGAGTGGATGCCTAATTACACAGAACGTGTGCATTTTCTAAAAGCCACTTCACCTCTCTTAAAGCAAGTTCTAAAGTCACTTCTAGGAATGGAGTAACCTGCACTGATCGCCCAAGATTCAAACAATGCTTCTGGTTACAATGTTCTTTAAAGGTGTGTTTTAGCCAAATCAAACTCATGGTTGCTTGTGCACTTGCATACCTTGATGCAATTACATGGCACTGAATCAGATGTCTCCTCACGTGAAAGGCTCTTGTAAACAGTTTACTTTCCATTTTGTTACTCTCACTGTGTACAGTAAAACTGCATTTAAGACTTTCCTACAGTGCTAGGAAGGTTAGATACTACATGCACATTCTTAGCATCACTACTAACAACCAAATGGCAATGTTACAATGATTTCCACCCACTCTAAATGTACTAGACATACAAAGAAGTCTTATTTAAAAAACAACAACAAAAAAAAGCTCTCATTCCACACTCAGCTTGCTCGAAGGATGGCAGGTAAGACCTGCCTTAGGAATCTGCTCTTATGGGGGAAAAAAAATGGAGATGAAGATTCAGAGAAGACTGTTTATTCTGGAACAGGAACAATGGACCTGCATGACTTTGCTCCTCCTTCCACCCACCTGCTCCACCAAAGCAGAGTTTATCTTTTGGAACCAGGTTATTCTTGCCGTCCGTCTTTGTGTTGTTACTGTTCTTGTTTTTAATGATGCCTCTCTCATCCAGCTTCTAGGGATGCCACTTCAGCAACAAAGAAATGCAGGACTGTTTTATCACTGCATGAAGGATAATGTGCTGTTTTTCTATCAGAGCTATTAAGGAGAGAACAAGCACATCTGTGGCAGCCAGACAGCGTGCCTGAAGTGAACAACTGCTTTAACAAAGATGCCTGTGTACAACAGGAATGATGAAACTTTACTACACCAAAGCCAACAGATGTCATCATATAGAACTTTTACTGCTAGTACACTCCACGGCTTCAAGTACATCAGTGCATGAAGGCCAGCAGTTAGCTTACCCATAACAGGACAAAACCAGGCTCAGCATGCTTAGAGCCTAGAGCCACAAGGCAGTGCTAGCCAGCCAGAAGACTCCACCTTGGCAGACAGCTCAGCAATCAGCTCCTCCCCACCTTGCAGCAACTTTACACACCCAACAGGAAGCCCCAGACACTCACAGCTGAGAACTTCTCTAAGAACAGCAAGCACACTTCCTCAGTATCTGTTTCTACCATAAACAAATGAAGCTCTCTACTTGCCTCCAGCCTGAGCATCCTCAAACTTTTCAGTTCAATTCCAAGAACTTTGGCCTTGTTTTTAAAATTGCCCAGGCAAAAAATAAAAAATAAAAAAATCCTAACATAAAGACAAAAGGTTATGGGATAAAATCTGCACTGAACAAAGATACTCTTCAGGCAAAACTTCAAGCTTTGCTTCCTTCTGCTCCTTTCACACAGCTCCTCTGCTTACTGCTGCCTTTTTCCATAGATGGAATTTCATGCACTACTAAAATAAGGTACCAAAGCATATTTTGTATCCGGAGGTAAGGCAAAGAGCACTTCAGGTAAACCTTGTCATCTGTTATACCTCAGCACTACAGCAGCAATTACAGTACTGAAAACTTAAATGTTGGCTTAAACAGAGGAAACTTGACAAACTTCAAGTTACCTCTGGTCCAAAGTATCAAACACGATAAAACCCCGCACCATATGCAACAGAACACTAAGTTGAACAAACATGGGTTAATGAAAGCAAGATAAACCCTCCAAAGATATATCAGATAAACATAAAGTAACGTTTAAGTTGCAGTAACAGAACTGCAAGTATTAGAGGCAAGAGAGCTCAAGACAATTAGAGCTCAAGACAAGAACACAAACCTCCTTTTTTGGGGGGGGGGCGGGGGGGGGAGGATGGGGGGGTGGGAGCGGAGTGAAGAAGGATCAAAATTCCCCAGGCTGCTTTCTTAGAACTTTTTATAGCAGTGGCTTCAGAAGGGAGCACTGCCAAACCCAAAGTAGGTCTTTCAGAAGCATATACGTACAAGCGGCTGTGTCCCTCTTCCTTGGGAGGTACCAGCAGTAAGAACACACGCCACATGCCTTAGGCTTGCTCAGCCTCCAGTTATTTTGGGTTCAGAGGCCTCCTCCAGTCACAGCAGTGTGTCAGCTCTGTGCCTACAGGCGCAGAGCGAGCAGGTGGGCAGCCAGAGCTCTCCATGCTACCCAAAGCAAACACACAGCAGCACAGCCACACGTACTTACTGGTTCGGAACTTTTCCTTAATCACATCCAGGTCCTCCTTGAGAGCCACCTGCATCCAGACCAGGCCCACACACGCCACCACGCAGGCGGCCAGAATGACAAAAGCACAGAGAGGGTAACAGAACTTGCAGCAGCGTATGTAGTCCGCCCTGGGGAAAGCAGACAAACGCTCTAAGATCACCATCCAACCTCACCCCTCCATGCCCACCGCCCGCCTCCTCAGTGCCGCGTCCCCACGGTCCCCGATCACCCCAGAGGGTCGGTGACCGCACAGCGGCTCAGCCCCCGGCCGAAGCCCCGCTCTCACTTGGTGCAGCGACCCCGTCCCCCCGCCGCCGTGAACTCGTCCTCCTCGGAGCTGGACTCGGAGTCGGATGCGGGCGGTTCGGTGCGCAGCAGCCGATGCCCGGAGCCCTTCTTGGCGGGCTTCTTCCTGCGGCCGTCGGCTGCCAGGCCGATGAGGGCGTTCAGCTCCTTGCGCTTCTTCATCCTCTTGTGCGGCGTGGGGGGCGGCGGAGCGGCCGGCGGCTGCCCCTCGCTGCCGCCTCCTCCTCCTTCTCCTCCTTCCGCCGCCACGGCCCCCGCCGCCTCCGCGCCCCGACTCGCCAGCTCAGCGGGGCCCCGCCGCGGCTACAGGCGCTGCGCGGGGCCGCCGCTGCTCCCCCGCCGGCCCCGCGGAGCCGCGTCCCGGTCCCCCGCCCGCGCCATGGCAGCCGCCGGCGCCGCCGCGGCCCGCCCCTCGCCCGCCAGCAAGCCGAGCTCCCGTTGGGCAGCGGGACTCGCCCCGCCTCTCCGCTGGGGTGGAAGTAGTGTGTGGGGACGAGGGTTCGAATCCTGGCTCCGCCAAGAGCAACCCGCCGCCTGCAGAGTCGCTGAGGGGATAGCGGTGGGAAATATCGAGGGTTCGAATCCCGCCTCCACCACGGCGGCCCTGCAGCCCCTTACCAGCATCCGTAGAGTGGGTGTTACCTACACATAGCGCTTGTGGGCACAGTGAAATGTTATTCTGATGCCAAGATTGCCTTATATTTGACTCTGTTATCTCTCATCCTGTTGCTCTCTACAGCTCTCTGAAAGGAGGTTTTGGTGAGGTGGACATCAGTCTCTTCTCCCATGTAACTATGAGAGGATGAGAGGTGAAGTTCCAGCTGTATATAAGAAAAAATTCCTTCTGAGAAAGAGCAGTGACGCAGTGGCACAGCTGCACAGGCAGGTCACCATCCCTGGAGCTCCAGAACCGTGAAGATGTGGCACTGAGGGATGTGATCAGTGGTTGGATTTGGTGTTCTCAGAGGACTTTTCCAACCTTAATGATTCAATGTTTCTCCGTACTAAACAATCCCAGTTCTCCATAGCATCCCCTCATGTCCATCAGCCACCCCTGGTGCCCGTTGTTTGTCCCTTTGAAGCCACACAGGAGCAGTCCCCAAAGCCTGCTGGTACCACCGTGTGCAAATTGCTGCAGGAACACCTGGCCATCGCTCAGCCCACGGCTTTGGGCATTGCTTTCTGTCCGTGACTTGCCCTGCGACAGAATTTGTCCGTCCCTCGTCAAGTTCACTATGAAGAATGCACCTCCACATTTTGTCCCGAGTGTTTTCAAGCTACAGCTTAAAATTACAGCTCAGGTCGCATAGGGAGTCACACGACGAGAGCATCACTAGAGTGAAGCCTTGAAACTCCACACACAGTATTTTTGCCAAATATCCACGTCGGGTCTCCCGAAAAGAAAACTGAATTAACTGGGGCAATTAGGAACATATATATATACACACATAAAGGTGACGGGGGGAACCCGAGGCAGCTCCACGGCAGCTCCGTGCTTTTCCCCTCCTCTCTCAGTGCCCAGCACCGCCCGCGCTCCTCCTCCCGTTCTGCCCGATCCCCGGCGCCGGGCAGGGCTGGATGCTCCGCTCTCAATAAGCGCTGCCGTGATTCGGCGGCCGCTCGGACCGCGGGCCCGGCCCCTCCGCCCTGCATTGGTCGCCGGCGGGGATAAGAGCGCCGGTGCCCGCGGGTACCGCAAGGATGAAGGCGTCCTGGTTCGGCGTGGATGTGGCTCGGGTGCTGCACTTAGCCGCCGTCTTCTGCCTGACGTGCGTGCTGCTGAAGGCCATCCAGCTGTACCACCGGCGGCGGGAGCTGCTGCGGGCTCTGTCCCCATTCCCCGGGCACCCCACCCACTGGCTGCTCGGGCACGTTCAGGAGGTGCGGCGGGGCGAGGGTGGGAGCTGCGGGAGGAGGTGACGCGTGGGGGTGATGTGCGGGAGGACCGTTTTCTCCCCGTGCCTTTTCTCTGCTGGGAGCGGCGTGTGGATGCGATGGGGAAAGATGCGATAGGTTGGCAAGGAGAGGAGACTGGATTTAAGGCTTTATGAGGTTGATTTGACACCCTGGCTAACTACACGCATGTATATAAAAAAAAGTCATGCTTGGAGTGCATGGCTGTACCTCAAGGTACGCATTTTTCCAAGCAGATCAGCTTGGCTGTTTGTTGCTGGCAGTTTTGTGAGCTGGCCAGTGTGAAAGGCTTTTTAATTAAAGCAAAAATGGAAAAGCTTTTGAATTTGTGCTGGAAGCGCTCAAAGCCCCATCCAGCCTGGCCTTGAGCAGCCTGTTCTAGTGGAATGCATCCCGGCCCTGATGGTTTTTAAGATCACTTCTACCTCGAGCTGTGCTTGATTCTAAAAGCATGCTGACCCCTCACCTGGGCTCTGCTGATCCCCTGCCCTGGCACATTAAATAACAAGCAACTCAAAGAGCAAGACAGAAAAATTGGTGAAAAGATTCAGACAGACAGGAGACCCCTGAATGACCACATCCACACTGCAGTCTCTCTGTGTCTGGCAGTACGAATGAGCTCTTGGCAATACAAGCACGAGGCCAGGCCAGCTTGGGGGTTTGTTGCAGTGCCAGTTAGACTTCAAAACTGCAGTTAAACAGAGCATGTTCGTCAGATTCTCAGTTGTGCCAGATTATACCGGGATGGAACTCTTTGGTGCTGATCACTCACACCCAATAATTGTTAGGTTGTTTTCAGTTTACCTTTCACCTTGGACAAAGGTAACCTTTTACGTTGCCATGCTTCTGTTGTTGAAGGAGAGTTCTGTTAGTTTTACTCAGTGCTGCTAAGTTTGCTAGAAGCCAGCAGTTGTGAGCCGGTGAGGAAGCTGTCAATGCCCTGGACGCGTGCTGAAAGCAACACCTGTAGGTGTCTTGGAGGATGTCTGGCAGCTGTATTCGGGGGAGCACTGAGAGCTCCTATTTCCATCTAGCTCTGTCTCGCTGCAGTACCATAGCTGTTAAAACTCAGAGCATCGGTTCCTGGCTACCCTTCCTCATGGGCAGAGCGTCTGGGGAGCGGAGGGAGGTGGCCCAGGAGGGCTCTGTCCCTCAGCAGCCTCTCATGTGCATCTTGCCTGTTTCAGCATCCGGTGGAGGATGCCTATTTTTGACCAAGAGTGAAGCAGCTCAGTGCTCAGATTTCAGCTCCTGTGTTTCTTCTGCTTCATTTGTTATCAGTGTGTGGTCATTAAATATCCCCTTCGGCACCTCTTCCCAGATGCTTTTAATGCTGGATCCATTCCAAAGCTTGCATTTCAATGTGAGATCATGCTATCGCTTTTCTTCCTTAGAAGAGCTGGGGTTATACTTTCCTCTCAAAACACCCAAGGGAGGAAGAAACAGAAGCGCTGTTTTGTATTTTTTTGTTGTTGCTGTTGTTTTTTTTACCCAAAGCCTTGTGTCTGGAGCTCTGGTAAAGAAGCAGGAGCTGTCAGTGGATGTTCCTTTCTGTCCTTCTTTGATAACCACAGCAGAACTAGAGGTCATGGCCTTAGGTTTCTCCAGGTTGAGGTTAGATATTAGGAAAAATGTCTTTTCAGAAAGAGAGGTGATGCAGTGGCACAGCTACACAGGAAGGTGATGGGGTCACCGTCCCTGGAGGTGTCCAAGAACTGTGGGATTGTGGCACTGAGGGATGTGGTCAGTGGGCATGCTGGGGTGAGGTTGAACTGGATGATCTTAGAGGTCTTTTCCGACCTTAGTGATTCTTCAATAACCTCTCCTTGCACGTGAACTCATTTGCCTTCTGCTCTGGGATTACTCCCAGTGGCATAGATCAAACTGGGTGCCAATGCTCTAAAGGTGCAGTGACTGTTGCTGGCTCTTAAGCCATCTGGAAAAGCCAAGCACAGTGAGCCTTACTGCTGCCCCAGTTTCTTCCAGCATGTTTATGCTTTCTGTTATTGCACCAACAGGGGGAAACACAGGCACCATGCCAAGTCCCCTCTCTGCTGACGTTGTCTAAGGTATAGGCTGGTGGGGGCTTGGCTGCTGCCGGACCCTCTGGGACAATGCTGGGGCACAAATACCCGCTTGAGAAATGCCAGCCAAGCAAATAGCTGAACCAAGAAAATTCAGGACTAAAGGAACTGAGCAAACATTCACTCAATTCAGTAAATAGGGTGACATTTCAGTTCATTTCTAGAGTGCTATCGAATTTGTTGCACTTCAGCAGCCATTTCAGCCCTAGCTCACCAAAATCCTTCCTTCTGCGTTGTCGTAGCTGGACTAGGTTTGTGCATGAGTTAGTAGCTTTGGTAGAGCAGTTTTTGTTTAAAGAAAAGGTAATTTGTACATGTGGACTTTTTATCTCTGCTTGTGACTCTTTGCACTAACCCATCTAACCAGTTTGTTGCTTGTTGTCTGTTTTATATACAATAAAACTGGCTGTAAAAGCAATAAAACAATCACTGCTTTCAAAGAGGGAAGTGCAGACTGCCACTGCTACAAGTATCAACATCCATGCATGCAGCAATAAACAGAGTGCGCTTCTGCCCATAAGGGTGCTCTCCATGGCTATCATCAATTAATAAGGAGTAATTATATGATGGTTGAAAGTAATAAGCACCTTTACTTCTCCTGCCCTGCAAACCCAGGGCAGCCCCTTGCTGGTGATAGCTTGGTTCTGTAGTACAGGAAGACCTTCAGCTTTTGAAAATAGTCACTAAGGGGATTTTGTGTTTTCACCAAACCTGAGCATTCTGTCTCTTTTCCCTTCTCCACAACTGCAGTTTCTCAATGAAGAAGATCTGCTGGAAAAGGCAGAGACCTGGGCACAGAAGTACCAATATGCCCACCCTGTCTGGTTCGGGAGTTTCTCAGCTTTCTTGGTGGTCTCCAACCCTGAATATGCCAAAGCCATTTTTGCCAGAGGAGGTAAGAGGCAATGGTTCAACTGTGGAGCAGCAGCCACAGACTGCAGCTTTCCCATGCCAGGATGGCAATTCTCAGCAAGGCAGGGTGTCACAAACAGGTTGTATTACCAGAAATCAACCTTGGGTTATTTTACAGAGAGAACTGGCTGCTGCGTGCTCCAGGCATGCAGCTGCATGGCCCACTGAGGGCTGCAAGAGACTAGGGGTCCTCAATATCTACTAGCAGATCTATCTTCCTTGAGTCCTCCTTGAAAAGCTCCCTTCTCAGAGCCTAGTCTCAACAAGAAGGCGGCAGCTCAGAGCTTTGGTGTTGGCTCAGTCCCATTGAGCCGTTGGTTTGGTGAATCCAGTGAGAAAGGTGCTCAACAGTGCGTCTGAGAGGGTTAATCATTTACCCTGCAACATGCCCGTTTGACTTTGGACTACCAGTACTTTTGTTTACTCCAGTCTGAGCATCTGCATTTACACATTTTCTCACAATTAGGCCCAACAGTATTGTTTTGCTGTGAAATAGTGGTCAGTTCTGCAAGGATGCCACTGGTTATGTTTCACACCCAACCGAAAGCGATACCCCAGGGTGAACTTTCAGGTGCCAACGAGTGGAGTGATGCTGGTGAAATGTTTACCATTTCTTTCTCTTTCTCTTCTCCCCTCTTTTTTTTACAGATCCCAAGGATAACCTCAGCTATAAGCACCTTATCCCATGGATTGGTAGGTATTCCCAGGCCCTTGCGTACCGGGAACTATACTGAAGTTAGTTGAGAACGCATTATAAATAAGCAGCGTTGCACTTGTTCCATCCAAAAAATCAACATCCAAAAAATGTCCTGAGGTTATTCTGCTTATTGGAAAAGGTGCTAAATAATGCTAGTTTTTGTGATTTTAGATTAAAGTTCAAACATAGCCACTCATGAGAATTGCTTATGCGTGGAGGTGACCACAATCTCTGGAAATGATCTATTAAGGCAGATCTGGTTGTGTTTTGTCTGTAGAAACTATTTTCCTTGTTCACTGATTGTATTTCCAAAGGGAATGGCTTGCTGATCCTACACGGGCCCAAATGGCACCAGCATCGGAAGCTCCTAACACCAGGCTTTCATTATGACGTCTTGAAGCCTTACGTAGCCCTCATGGCAGAGTCCACCAATGTGATGCTGGTAGGGACAGTGTCTGTACCTCTCTCTGTCCTATGTTATCACCCGTGATCCCGATTGTAAACATGAGACAAGAGTCTATCTGCAGTGCCCTGGCTGCTAGTACCTGCAAAGATGAGCTGTGACTTGGGCTAGGAGCTGGAGGCCAGTTGTGTCAGCCCGTTCCACTAGGTGGCAATCTGTACCAAAGACAAAATTCCATCCACATAAGCTGTTCCCCAGCCTGGTTTCATGTTGTGAGAGTTCAGGTGCATCCATGCTCCTTTCTCTCTTCCCTTTCTCAGCTTTTTGGTCACCAGTTCCTTATGGTTCCAGAAGGAAAGAGGATCCAAAGTAATTTTGCAGCATTTATGGTTTCTCTTAGGATATCCTATGGGAAGAATTGAGCAAGAGCTCCTATATTTTATGCTGAAAAAACAGTGGAACAGAAATCATGAGATGCAGGAAAAGCCTTGATTGGAAGCTTGCATCCTAGGCACTACAGTCATATGTTCTTGAGAGATAAAGAAAAAAGAGGCTGGAGAAAGCTGGTGCCAGCACACATTGTTCTGGTTGCTGGTTCCCTTCAATGGACTTTTGACTGCAATTTAAGAGATCCTCTTAACTTCTTTCCTTAAGGACACATCCCATGCTGAGCACTTGCTTAACAGGAAGGTGAGTGCAGAACTGTCCTTTGCATTCTCATTTTTGTCTCCTTTGCCCACTAGGATAAGTGGGAAAAGGTGATCACAAATGGGAAATCGGTGGAGCTCTTTGAGCATATCAGCTTGATGACTCTGGACAGCATCATGAAATGTGCCTTCAGCTACTACAGCAACTGCCAGACCGACAGGTCAGTGCCCAAACCCTGGCTGAAAGTTTGCAGCTCAGAGAGAAAGCAAGCAAACTGCTTGTCAAAACACCTGAATTTGGGCTTTGACCTAAATAAACCAGACTCAGATTGCAGGGTCTGTTGGGCAAGCACTTGCTCAGTAGTAGTGCAGCAGCCTTCTTACAGAAGGCTTGCAGAATACTTCCTGATGCCATTATTCCTTAATGCTTGGTTAGTCACTACTGATGAACCCCAATGAGGCTGGGGACAGAGCAGACTCCAAGCTGGTACATAGTGCCCTCCCAGCGTATGCAGCAGTGTGAATCCCATCCCTTCTTTCCAGGCAGAACACCTACATCCAGGCTGTCTATGACCTGTGCCTGATGGTGCACCAGCGACTCAGCATCTTTCCTTACCACAATGACTTCATTTACTGGCTCAGCCCCCACGGATATCGGTTCAGGAAGGTTTGCCAGCTTGCTCATGACCACACAGGTATGCACTCTCATTATCCTCTCCCGAAGTTTTCATACAGGGTGTCTGAAAGAGCCTTCAAGGAACAGACGTGGCCAAAGTGCTATGTCTGCTGCATCTGTTGTCTCCAGCCTTTGGTCCAAAAAAACCCATCCAGAGCTGAGAATCAGGCATCCCCATGGGAGCTCTATACATGAGTTACCTCATGAGTTGCCTATATTGTGATCCTGCTGACCAAAGGAGCTGTGGTGGACTAATAAGTTTGTGGAAAAGCATCTGCTATTGCAACAACAGCCACGTGTATGTCACTTATTGTCATACTCCTGAAAAAGCAGAACTACCTGCATGTAGAAATACACAAGTCAGTGTATTAGGAGCAGGAAGGAAGCCATCTTCTTGGCCAGCTTTGTGTTCAGGAGGTGATTTCCAGGCTCAGCATCTCCTGCCCTGCTGAGTCTTCAGCTCTTATTTACACAGACAAAGTGATCCAGGAGCGAAAGGAGTCCCTTAAAGATGAACGGGAGTTTGAGAAGATCAAGAAGAAGAGGCATTTGGACTTCCTGGACATTCTGCTCTGCGCCAAGGTGAGCAGTGAGGTGCATGCCTCATCACAGCTGTAGAGGACACATGCTACAGGGAGCAAAATCCAGTCCCTGTGGCAGTACCACAAACTCACAGACATCCCCAAGGGCAATTGTTCTACTTCAGCTGAAGGCATCATGCCCAGTCCTACCCAGATGAGGAAGAATGGAGATGTCTCAGTGTTCAACCACTGAGATGCTGGCATTGTCTGGGAAGACAACCTGGAAAGGGATTTCATTGTCTTAATATAAGGGAGACAAAGGGATTTACAAGCAAAAGAGAAGTAGAAAAGAGAAGTGGCCCCAAGTTCAGAGAATTATTCAAGGCCATTATCAGCTCCCTTTGCAATGTCCCCTCCTGAGTTAAATGGGACCACTGAAGCTGTCTCTGTGTTTCTAGGACGAGACCGGAGCTGGCCTGTCTGATGAAGACCTGCGTGCTGAAGTGGACACGTTCATGTTCGAGGGGCATGACACCACAGCCAGTGGGCTCTCATGGGTCCTGTACTGCCTGGCATCACACCCTGAGCACCAGGCACGGTGCAGGGAGGAGATCCAGGACATCCTGGGCAGTCGGGACACCATTCAGTGGTAAGGCTGCACATTTTCCCATTGCAATCATTCCTAAGTGAGCAATGCCTTCAAGCCCTGGGAGCTGGCGTGCTATGGGATTGCTTTTTTCCAGGTAGCTGCATGCATGTTGTAGCCATGGCTATTTTGTGTTTCAGCACGATGTGTTTCATCATGTTGTCCATAAGCTTGCTGAATGGCTATTAATGTTGCTGGGGTGCCTAGCATGCAACAGCCCATGCTCCCTCCATCCCCAAGGGGGAAGCAGGAGGGTACTTGCAGTTCAGCATCCCCTGCCTCTGCAGGGAAGACCTGGGGAAGATGACCTACAGCACCATGTGCATCAAGGAGAGCCTTCGCCTCTACCCCCCAGTGCCTGGTGTGTCCCGGCAGCTCAGCAAGCCCATCACCTTCCATGATGGTCGCACCCTGCCAGAAGGTCTGTGGATTCTGATTCTGCTCGACATTACAGCAGTAAAATTGTACGTCTGTGCCACTGAGTCTTTTTCTCCTCCTCAAATACTTTACAGGCACTATCACAGCAATAAGTATTTATCTCATTCACCGAAATCCATCGGTGTGGAAGGATCCTTTGGTAAGTTTTGGTGCTCAAAAAGTGGCATTTGTGTTGCCTCTGCATTGGGTGTAGCAACTAAATGCTTCAGAAAGCTTCTTGTAGTAGCAGACATAAAGATGATTTTGCTTAGCTTGTAGGTGAAGAATTAAATTGCATCCATGCACCACAGTTTCTCAGTTATAATCATTGCTCTGCCTGATTTGTGCTGGCTGCGCTGCTCCTTGGAAGCCAAGGGAGTCTGGCATATGAATTCCAGTTCACCTCAAAGTGCATCTTCTCTCCAGTGGAGTTGGTCAGAAATTATGGAGTGTTGCACTTCTGAGGGTACCAATCACAATACCTTTGCTCCTGAAATAACCGTTTCTTTCTTGCTGTACATACTTAATTCCTAGGTTTTTGACCCGCTGCGGTTTTCTCCAGAGAATGTATCTGGCAGGCACTCTCACGCCTTTCTGCCTTTTGCTGCTGGAACGAGGTAAAACACCGGGCATGGGAAGAGCAGTGGGATGCAGAAATCTATGTCCCTGGGAATGGCTTAGCCCAATGGAGCATGTGCCACTCTTCAGCCCCCTCAGTTGTTCCCTGCTCTCGTCCCCTGGGTGATTGCTGTCTTTATGTCAGGAACTGCATTGGGCAGCAGTTTGCCATGATTGAGATGAAGGTGGCCCTGGCGCTGATCCTGCTCCGCTTCGAGCTGTCCCCTGACCTCACCAATCCCCCCCAGAAGATACCTCGGATCATCCTTCGCTCCAAGAATGGCATCCACTTGCACTTAAAGAAAATCCATTGATGCTGGAAAATGGCCTGAGCATCAGTGGGAGGGACCGAGCAGACCGGGATGAAATGTTTGCCTGAGATACAAGGTTTACAGCAGCTCGGGATACGAGGATTCCTCCGCTCCTGCGTGGCTGCCAGCAGTCAAACTTGTCCCTGTGGGCACCCCAGTGCCTGCAGGTCAGCTCAGGGCTGACCTCACCTCTCTTCTCTCTCTCTATGCCTGATTGCACTCAATGCACTGGTTACAGCTTGGGCTTGGAACTTTTGCTCAAGCTGCAAAATATGATGTAATTTTTGCATTAATAAACCATTGATTCCTGCAACAGCTGCTGTGTTGAGTTTGGATTGCTAATGCTCACCAGCTCAGTCTCACCAGCCAACCCAGCATCTTATAGAGTCATTAAGGTTGGAAAAGACCTCTAAGATCATCCAGTCATCAACCCATCCCTAGCATGCTCTCTGACTGTGTCCCTCAGTGCCACAGCTCTATGGTTTCTGAACACCTCCAGGGATGGAGACCCCACCACCTACCTGAGCAGCTGTGCCAGCGCATCAACATTCTTTCCAAGACAATGTTTTTTTCCTAATATCCAACCTGAACCAATGTTTTACAGAGGTTGTTAAGCATGGGACTGAAAGGTCCTCAACTTACCACTGATGGGGATGATGGAATAGAGAGAATACTTATTAAAAAAACCCAGATGTTATGAAACTTGGAGAGTCTGCAAACAATTTGAAGGGTGGTATTAAGATTTGAAATAATTTCGATAAATTGGAAAAAGTGCTCAAGTGGTTAGGATGCAGCTCTGTAAGGGCACACACAAAGCACAAAAACAGATGCAGGCATTGCACAAAACCTCAAAGCAGATGGCTGGCTGTGCAGCAGCCTCTCCAAAAATGTATTTTGAAGAGATAGAGGACCATAACAGTAATGTGAATCAGTAATATCCTCCTATTGTAATCAAAGCAAACACCAAACCTGGATACACAAATACAAATATTTCTCCAAAACCTTCCCTTGCATCTCCTTTCACTAAATGAAAGGAGTGTCCTTCAGTTCTATTCTGAGATTCAAGCATAAGGGCAACTGCATTTACTCCAAAATGTACCTTGCCAATGTATTCTGAAGTACAAAATGAGAAAAATTTTTAATCAAAATAACTGAAGCCGCCAGAACCAAACAACATAGATTTCTGTATTGGATGGTGAAGGAACAGAACTAGGATAGCTAACCCAAAGCTACCAAAGGGATATTCTGTACCCTATAACATTGTGCTCAGCAGTAAAACTGGGGAAGCTGGCTGGGTAAAATGGCCATTGCTAAGGGACTGCTGGGCACTGGTCAACTGTTGGCAGGCATTGTGCATCACTTGTTTTGCTGTTTTTATTATTATTACCTTTTTTTTTTTCTTCTTGTTTTCTTTCTTACTGAACTGTTCTCATCTCAACCCACAAGTTCTGCACTTTTCAATTTTCTCCCCCATCCCACCGTAGGATATCTGTGAAAGGGAGTGAGCCATGGGTTCACCTTCCAGCGTGTGATTTCTGAGAGTGCCACCCCTCTGCCCCAGATAACTTCCCCTTGCTTGATATTAAGATACTTGACAGTAATAAAGAGACTCTGTCACGTGTGATTTTATAACCCAGAGCAATGCCATAAAGACAGCCGAGCTCTAGATACAGAGAGGTTACTTCATTCTTTAATCTTACTTTTTGCCAAAACGGTAATTGCAGAGATGATGAACTGATCTTGGACTGCCTGATTCAGCCTTTTAGATAACTAATTTAACTAGCTCTCGAGAGATGGGCTCTGCTGAGTGCAGTAGGGTATGTATTCATTAGACTCCTTTCATTGCTACAGCTGAACAACCCCATCTCTCACTAGCCCACATCAGCCTGTTGGTGTCACCTTCTCACCAAGAACAGAGGGTGGCACATTGTCCCCAGGGGATGCTGTCCTTGCACAGGACCCCCGTGGCTCTCACTGCAAACCTGATATCAGGTGCTACCAGCAGTTCCCATCCAAACCCCACTGGGATTTTACACTGGGAGCAGCCTGTAAATTAAATAAATATTGCAGCATAGTTGTAAGACAGCTGTATTAAATGCTTCCAGACATAAATTCACCCTAGAGATGTGTGTGGTCAGATGGGATCCAGACAGCTCACATTACTCTGCAACACTTGCTGGTCTCTTTCCGTCATATCCTCATATATCATGTGTTAGGAAGCCTGAAATGTTATTTCTGTTGGCAACACAACTACATCTCATCTGTCAGCACTAAGCACTACAGGAATACACAGGGACAGATGGCTCGGGCTCTTCTTCCTACCTGAATAAACAGAGGCACACCCAGGGAAGCAGCTGCTGCAATGTCAATTTCAGGGGCAAAATACTAATTTGCCACCTACATTTCACCTGTTTGACAGAGCAGTCCTTCTGCAATGGATGCTAACAGCATGCACCAAGTCATCAATTCTCTCGAGGTGTCTAAATTAAGTGGGAAGACTCCCTAAACCCAAGAGCAACTTTCATAGCTTGAAGTCCCTATAAATGAGGCTTTAGTCACTCTGCTCTGAAGGCTCTTCTTTCACTTGATCTTCAAGACAACCCAGGAATCCTTGACTCCATGCTCAGACGTTGATACTGGTTATTTAATAACTACCAGGGAAACAGATGGGTAAAAATCCACCCTTCTCAGTTAGCCATGATCAAACACATTTTCCAAGGACTTTGTCCCGGTGTGAATTTCTAGTCTGATTCCATGCCAGTGATTCCCCAGACAAGTCCCTCCACCTGTGAGTTTTGGGCGATTTCTCTACCATTTTACAGGGAATTGCAGGTCCAGATCAGTCACTCTGGTAATGGGATAGGTGTCATAGGACACCCCAAAACAGCTCCATTGGTGCCTGCCTAGCTGCTCAGCCCCCATCTCTCTCTTCGTCCCTTACACAACCCTGGCAAGGCACCCAACTTCTATGCATGTGCTACAGGTCTTCAGCACAAATGACCCACAGAAGCCATCCCACTGCCCTCAGGTCCTCAGCCCCTTTCTTTCTCCCATCCATAATCATGCATAAGGCCAGAGGAGAGGCTGAATGTTGATGGGGTGTTTCCTAGAGGGACTCTGAACAAGACTGAAGGCTTTTTTAGAACTGAGTGAGAGGTAAAAATACCTGAAGGAGAGATAGAGTCCATGATACACTGGAGGTTGGGAATGGGGTCTCCTGTAGCGTGCACTGCTAGAACTTCAATTTAACCCCAAGAATTGTTACAGATCTGTCCAAATCTTCTCTGTGATTTCATCTGGTTTCCCAGCCAGCTTGCCAATCAGCGCATAATACCTCCTCTCCTAATTACCTATTAATCACAACATTGAAGATGATGGAGGATGATCATAGGAAGAGCTGGAGGTGCTGTGTGGTAGAGAGAAGATGCATCTTCCACAGCCATGAAACCTCTGGAGTTGGTCACTCCTGCTCAGGAGCATGAAAGCAAATCGAGTCTCTCCTGCTTGGGCTATGGATGAATGTAGGATGAATTCCTTCCCTAAGAAATGCCTGAGCTGACATACTGCAATCTTTGGCCTCCTGAGCAACTTCCCACTCTCTGAATGTTTGCACAGATCCATCTAGGGATAAGAAGATACACTGAGCATCGTGAAGCTGGCCAAGTGTGTGAAAAGCACTGTGCTTTGTCATGGAAGTTATCCTGTCATAGAAATTATCCAAGCCAACAGTTTAATCCTCAGCTTTACCTTACAAGAAGTATTGGTGTTTTCTTTAAATTTCAGAATTGTTGGTTGATGTGGCTCTAATGATTTACTAGGCTCTGGGTCAAACAATACAGCATGTTAGCAATGACACAGAGCAGAAAGCATAATGACAAATACCAGCCAGGGGATAAGCCTCCTTTTTTCTCCTAGCCTGAAGAACAACAGACACCATCTTAAAGGAAGTTCCAGGAGTGCAGCTCTTTGCAATACATCTTCCCATCATGCTAACAAGAGTCCAGTTAGCTTGAGTTATCCTAGCTGAAGGACCCCAGCACTTTTTCTAGGGAAATGCTGAAGATTTGTGGTATTACATACAACACTGGAAGACAAGTAAGAGTGTTAGCAGCCCAGAAACAGACATAGAGTAGCTCATAAATGTGACATCTTTCAAGTCAAAGCAAAAGTGCCCTCCAGAAGCCCTCAGGCTTATCCTGTAAGCTCTCACAAGGAGTGGATAGCTCAGAGAAATAAATGAAACCACCCGTACCAAGGGCACTCATTGCAATCATTAACAAACAGCTCACAAGCCAGCTGAGGGAAAAGTCACCCTGTTTACTAACCTTCAAATATTGTCACGGAGTCAAGTAATACCTGGAGAGTGAGCCTTGTGGGATATTTTCTTACAAACTTTCTGTCCCAAAGGCTCAAGCATTCTGACTAGGGCTGTGTGCATTCAGTAAAGTGATTCTACCAGCAGAAAACATGGGTTTCAATTGGGTATGTTCTAAGCCAGACTAAATGATAAAGGAAGGTGTTTATCCATCTGAAGACCCTTGTTTTGGAGACATGTTAAGTCAAAGAGAAACACCCACACAACTCAGGAGCCTCAGTGCTTTAGCAGGTTAACTAACAGGTCCAGCAGTTGATGACCCATTTGATCCTCATAATATCCAAACACCCAAATGGGAAGTTATTTCAGCCCATCTGGGATCCCTGTCTTTGCAATACACCTAGAAATCAGCCAAAAGTAGCAAGTTTTCAGCCCAAGCCCTCCTGCAGCCCTACAGGCTGGGAAAGAGAGACTCACCAGAACTGTAAAGGGAACACCATCGTATTATCACCCCTCCCCTTCAGGCTAGATGCTCTCAGTGTTACTGCAGCTCTTTTTGCTGCTCTCCCACTCTTTGATTTACACATTGACAGAGTCAACTCTCCTGGCTCATCTATATAGGATCACTTGGAAAGCAAACCACGATCCCTCGTCTGCTGGTCAGATTTTGGCTGTTCCTCTGATTACAGTCCAGCTGCGTGTTGTTACAGTCACTAAGAGCACTGTTTTTACAGCTGAAGGTGGCTGGATCAGTCCAACAGAAGTAGCCTGTTTGCTTCTCACCTCGTGTGAGTGCACTGGGGACTACCAGTACTGATCTTTCATCTACCTGGGCATATGTGAAGGGGTCAGAGCTGGAGTTCTGTGCTGCTGCAAGCATTTTCACTCACTGTTGGGATGTAACAACCTTCTGAAAAAGTAAATATTTACAGGGAGTTTGCTAACAAGCCATTTCCATCCATCAAGGTTATTGCAAGTGGGTAAAAGGGTCAACAGGGAGTGTAGGAATTCTGGCTGTGGGTCAAGCTGACACATCGCTTATTGGTACACTTCTGCTATAAAACTCATCCAGATCTTGCACCAGCAGCACTTGGCCAGCTCTGCTGGAGGAGCTGTAGAAGAGAAGCAGGGAGAACAAGGCAGCGTCGGGCACCCCAGACTCAGGCCAGCATGGTGTCTCTCCTGGACAACATAGCCAGACCTTCTGCTATCATTCTGCAGCTGTCTGTGGTGCTTGGTGTCATCTTTGTCCTACTGAAGGTGGTCAAATTCTACCAGCAGAGGAAGAAGATCCTCAAAGCTCTGGAAGCATTTCCTGGTCCCCCAGCGCATTGGCTTTATGGCCACAACCATCTGGTAAGGACAGAGCTGGGGTGGGTTTGTCTCAGCAGCTGCTCTCTCTGTTTCCCAGGAGGAGACAACTTGCATGTAGTTTCCATAAGAAGATAAACGTGCTCTCCCTGCACATTCTTATTTTTCTGCCTGAATGCAGTTTTTGCTTTGCTATCATTGCAGATAACTGGTGATAAAATGTTAAGTCTGGTAGTGTCACTGGGAGAACAATACCCATATGCCTTTCCCAGATGGTTTGGACCAGTGCTGCCATCTCTAGTAATCCACCATCCTGAATATGCCAAGACTATTCTTGGACGAGGAGGTAATTCTCTTCACTTGGGTTTGGGGATTACAGTCCTTCACTCTTCCCTGGGAAGTGTGTCCTCCTACAGCATCAGTCACCACAATATTTGTGCTTCCTAGTAAATGCAGGAACGTGCATCATCTGGCACAGCAATTCAAAAGACATCTGAAGACTTTCTCTCTGCTCCTTTTTGTGGAGTTGTTTGTACTTGGTGGGTTCCCAAGAACTTACAGTCATTCTTCTCAGCTTTGAGATTTGCCATAGTTGTTTATTTTCCACACATATTCTTACCCAGTTTTTCCCATGTTTGCTGAGATCATAGATGTAGAAGATCACTTTTAAATTCTACCTCTAGTATTAGAGCATTTTACACTTGGAAACAAGACTAATTCTACAAGGGCAGCTCCAAAAGTAATGCTTCCTATTTTACTATGTTGGCCCATACAATCAGAAGAGGATGTTGGTGGTATGGCAGTAGAGGCTGAACCTTCCCAACAAAATTTCATTACATTTTGTTGCCATACAACAGATGGCAAAGTAGAGAGGTAGCATGACAAAATTGAGTTTGACACAGAAGTGTACGTACAGAAAGAAAAGGTGTGTCACTGAATTTCTGAATACAGAAAAAATGGCCCCTGTTGACATTCTCTGATGCTTGCTGAATGTTTGTGGAGAGCAAACAGTGGATGTGAGTACAGTGAGGTGAGTGGTGCATTCCAGCAGTGGTGACAGCAATGTGAAAGACAAGCCACATTCTGGATGGCCATGCACAGCTGTCACTCCGTGACATTTAGGCTGTCTCAATCAGTTCATCTCTGGATTGCAACCAAGGAGCTGCATACAGAGCTGAATATTAGCTTCAGTGCATTGGGAACTATGGTGGAAATGTTGGAATATTACAAAGTTTACGCCATGTTGGTCCCATGAGTGATTGCACAGGAACAGAAAGAATACCATATGCAAGTTTGTCAGGACCTACTGAACAAAAAAAAGAGACTGAAGGTGTTAGTTTTCTGAATCACATCATTACCACTGATAAGGCGTGGTCTCACAGCTACAAGCCCAAGTCACCACAGCAGGCCATGGAGTGGCAATTGGCAACAAGTGAATTCCCCATCAAAGAAAACATTCAAGATGCAGCCCTCAGTGGGTACAGTGATGTGCATTGTCCTTTGCAATAGGAAAGGAGAGATCCTTCTGGTTTTACTGGAACCCAAACTACTACTGCTTTATCATGACACTGTGCTGAAGGTTTGAACTTTGAGAAGCAGACGACCTTTCTCTTGCAACACTATAATACCAGGCCACATGCCACTTTGAAGAGTGTACAAGAGGGCTACGTTGCCAGTTTTGGCAGGCATTCTTCTCACACCAACTGTATAGTCCAGATTTGGTGCTTTCTGACTTCCATCTGTTTGGGCTGATGAAAACCAATAATGTCATCCTAGCAGCTGTGAGAAAGTGGGTCACCTCCATTGGTGCCGATTATTATAGGCATGGCATGCGGGCTTCTTGTTCACTGTTGACAAAAATGCACAGGTAATGGTGGTGACAGAGTTGAAAAATACTGATTTGTATCTGAAAATTTGCTCTATCAAACAGTGTTATTGTGCTCTTTTTCGTAGCTATTACAGTTTCCATGGAAATAAATAGGAGGCATTACTTTTGGAGCGACCTACATTGTGATAAAGAGGAGGGATTTTACTGACAATTTATCCTGAATTTTCTTGATACATTGCATTCATTAGCCATTATACTGTCCTGGTCTTTATTTTGTTTTACAGATCCCAAGCCTCCTGTACCTTATCACTTCTTAGTTCCATGGATCGGTGAGTAATTTTCTTCCATTAACCCTAGCAGCCACGTCACACATTTCATTATTCTCATCTTCCCTTATTTCACTTTTTTCCATCCTAAAACCAGAGTACACAAGCAGGAGGATTAGGCTGTGAGCATTAGCACTGGAGTTGTCCCCATCACTGAGTAGCATGTCTTCCCCCCAGGCCCTGCACATCACCTGCTGCTTGGCCACGAGCAGCAGTGAGGCTGCTGGAGCCATGAGCAGAGTGGAGTAGCTGATGGCTGTTTCTGTTGTCTACAGGCAAAGGGTTGCTGGTCTTGGGTGGAACCAAATGGTTTCAGCATCGGAAGTTGCTCACTCCAGCGTTTCATTATGATGTGCTGAAATCTTATGTGTCCCTGATGTCAGAATCGGTCAAAGTGATGCTGGTAAGAGAGGGGAAGAGACTTAGATGGTTCCTAGAGCTCTGTCATTTGGGGGGGATTCTTTTCTTTAGTTTTCTTTTTAGTTTTGTTTCTCTGAAATTGCTTCCTCTGGCTATTGCACTTATTCTCTTTTTCACTTGCTTCCCATTGAAATCAACCACAGTTGAATATCTGTTCATAGCCCGGCAATGGTAAACACAGGGGAAAAAAAAATGCAAAGAATGGTTTGGTTACATTCACAGGATATGCAGTGAATTAGGGCCTCTTTTTTTGGAGAAAATAATTAGCTATGTGGATTGAGACAGGGACAGGAACCATGACCTGATACTGTGGCTGAGTCTGCTCTGGAAGTCTGTCTCTCCTCACACTTTCTCCATCACTAGGATAAATGGGAGAAGAAGAAGTCAGTAGAGCTCTTTGAAGACGTCAGCCTGATGGCACTGGACAGCATCATGAAATGTGCCTTCAGCTACAACACCAACTGCCAGACTCAGAGGTCAGCACACAAACTTCCCAATTCTGGGACAACGAGTGCCCCTATTTACTCCACTCGCACTGCTAACACCAGCTCTTGGCCTCTTACAGCAACTCAGATACTTATATCAAAGCCGTTTTCGACCTGGGCTCCCTCATAAACAAGAGAATACAGAATTTCTCCTACCACGATGCCTTCTATGACCTGAGTCGCAGCAGCAGGGAGTTTCAGGATGCCTGCAGACGGGCCCATGCCCACACAGGTATTCCTGCTCCTTGCTCTCCCAGCTGCACCTCTTGCACACTCGAATTGGGAGCAGCTACAACAAGCGCTGGTCAGAGAGTTACAAATTAAACAGGGTCCAAGAGGCTGAACAAAGAGTTGTGAGCTGTCTGGCAGGATGCATCTAACATTGATCATTTTTCTACACAGATAAAGTAATACAAGAAAGAAAGATACTGCTCTCCAATGACAAGGAGCTAGACAAGATCCTGAAGAAGAGACACCTGGATTTTCTGGACATTCTTCTTTGTACCAAGGTGAAGGTTTGAAATAATTCCATCAGACACCATAGACTGAACTTCCTTGGCACAAGGGTTGAACCAGCATCCCTATTTCCTAGCCTGGGGAAAGGTGGACAGAAAGGAAGGGTAATAAAGATGTGTGAGATACAGAGACTGAACATAAATAGCTCAGAATTTCACTTTCCTTGTTCATTTCCATCAAGTACATTCCAATTTTGAAAGGTGTGGGCTCTCAGAAACCTAAAGAAAGACCTCTGGGGAAGTTACAAGGAGGCAGCCTTGGCTGCAGTCCTCTCAGGAGGTTTTGCTCCTCCCCTTCTGTAGTTTTACCTTCACAGATGTCTTCAGAAACTCTAGATAGAGTTTCTGCCATTTGGTGTTGAGGATGAAGACTCTGTGCTCACTGCTTTTTGTAGGGCTTCTGCTTTCTTTTGTGCCACCATCTTAAACAAAAGCAAAAAAAAAAAAAAAAGACCCAAACTACTGAAAAATGTAATGGGAGAACAAATGAGTTGTCCTGCAATAGGCTGTCCTGCTGAAGGGCCAGGAGCTGGTATTGCAATAAAACCCAGCTCTGTTGACTGCAGAGTCAGCAGCCAACAGCTCTGTTCTCACATACACTGGATTTAATTTCTACTGGCTTGGTTCTTGATATACAGGGAGATACAAGAGAAACCAAACCAGGTCCTTCTTCCTCAACATCTAGGGCTGTTTTAACACCCAGCAGAGCTAGCCCAATTAATGAGAGCAGGAGAATGATATGTTCTCCTCTTTGCTAGGATGAGAATGGAGTTGGCCTGTCTGATGAGGACCTGCGTGCCGAGGTGGACACATTCATGTTTGAGGGGCACGACACTACAGCCAGCGGGATTTCATGGCTCCTGTACAGCATGGCATTGCACCCCGAGCACCAGGCACGGTGCAGGGAGGAGATCCGGGGGATCGTGGGGAAACGGGATACCATTGAGTGGTGAGCTAGCAGTTCTGAGTTCTTTACCTGAAGCTTTCTTCAGTAGAGGTAATTGCCTTAAGTTGTGCCAGAGGAGGGGCTCGGGTTGGATATCAGGAATAAATTTTTCTCCAAAAAAGCAGTGATGCACTGGCACAGGCTGCACAGGGAGGTGGTGGGATCACTGTTCCTGGAAGTGTTGCAGAACCATGGGGATGTAGTACTGAGGGACGTGGTCAGTGGGCACGGTGAGGACGGCTTGGGCTGGATGACCTTAAAGGTCTTTTTGCAACATTAATGATTTAATATCTCGTGTCCCCATTGCTGCCAACAAGCACAGCCTGAGCCCTGGTTTGCTTTCAGGGAGGACCTGGGGAAGATGACATACAGCACCATGTGCATCAAGGAGAGCTTGCGCCTGTTCCCACCAGTCCCTGCAGTGTCCCGAAGGCTCTCTAAACCTGTCACGTTTTCTGATGGGCGCAGCTTACCTGAAGGTTTGTGTTCATCCTTCCCGCTGCTGTCCATCACAAGGGTGGAGGGGCTGGCTGGGGAGCTTCCAGTTTTACTTCTCTCTCTGAAAGGCTGCACAGAGCCACCACACTCACTGAGCCTGGAAGGGTTACTGGCGAGGGCCCAGGCACACGCAACAGGGTACCAGGTGTTCAGAGCTCAGATCCTGCAAATGCTGACCGTGTCCAAGAGTAGGGGTTCACCCATCAGTACCAGAGTGGGGCCCAGCTTTGAGACCGTTATTTCTTCCATGGAAAGGATTCCGAACTGACAGGCTGGGAAATGTTTCTGCCAAATCTTCTGTCACAGCCCCTGCAGAGTCCAGGGAAGGAGAGCATCCTCCAAACAATCTTGGTTTCAGTCTTCATATGATGAGTATTTTCACATCATGAATATTTTCTCAATTCCAGGCTCCCAAGTTTCGTTGAACATATTCGGTATTCACAGGAACCGGGATGTGTGGGAAGATCCCGAGGTATGTCACCTTCACAGCAAGAATGGGGAGATGATCTCAGAGCCCAGACTACCACTGTCTTTGAACAGGCAGCTTGCACCTCCATGCCAAATTTTTGGGTGGGTGGGTGATCCTTTTGTCTTTTATTCCAGCAGTCTGTATCCAAATGTAAAGTTCAATGATGTTACTAAACACCCCAAAGGCTTTGAAAAGGGTATTTAATAGCTTGCCTTTATGCAACGTGACATGGAGCTACTCTTTCTGCCTTCAGCAGCTCTGATGAGATATTTCCAAGGGGAAGATCAGCAAAGCCACCAGCACCCTCTTTTCATCTATCCAGTGGCTTTGTAGAGGAATGAATGAATGTCAGCTGCAGCTCTCCTGGAGCAGCAAAGGCCATTCCAGCCCTGCCTTGGGCACCAAAGAACCCGGTGCTGCTCATAGGTAGGCCAGTGCTGACCAAATGGTCTTTGTTGCTCCCACAGGTATTTGATCCCCTGAGGTTTTCTCCTGAGAACTCAGCACATAGGCATTCGCACGCTTTCCTGCCTTTCTCTGCAGGACCCAGGTAGCAAATCCTTCATCCCTTTCCCTCCTCATAGACGCATGGGGTTGTGCTCCTGAGCCTAATCCCCTCAGCACCCCTGGGTCAAATTGGCTTGGCCATCTCAAGATAGCTCTTGAGCACTTCCTGCACCCAAGGCACTGGGGATGCGGGTCTCATAACTTGCAGGCTTCAATCTGAACCTTTGTCCTCTCCCCAGGAACTGCATTGGGCAGCAGTTTGCTATGAATGAGATAAAGGTGGCTCTGGCACTGACCCTGCTCCGCTTCGAGCTGTTTCCCAATGCCTCCAAGCCTCCTACACTGACACAGCAGCTCATCCTCAAGTCCAGCAGCGGCATCCACCTGCATTTGAAAAAGATTCACTGACCTTATGAGGTGGCACAAGCAGTTCCCAAAGACCACTCTCCTCTCAGAGGTGCCAACCTGCAGCCTTCCTGAATGCCAGGGCTGGGGAGGGGGATACGCACCAGACCCACCTTATGTCTCACCCACACTAACCCTGCACTGAGCACGTTGTGCCCAGCAGGTTCAAGTCCCCTCCTTGCAGCAGGAAAAGCACAGCTGAGGTTTTTTTTGGAAGGTTAGCAAGGATCTTCTGCGTTCTCCTCATCTCTAGCCTGTCCTGCTGAGATTTCTATCTGAGCACCTCCATGTTAAGCTCAGGGAAGAGCCCTGCCTTGATGAGCTGCAGGCTGGCATTGTGCCTGGCATTACAGAAATGAAGACCAGCAGGTTTTCCCAACCTGACGCTGAACTTCCTGGAGCTGGGGGTGCTTAGACCCTGGGTAGCCTCGAGAAAGCCCTAAGCACCACATGATCTTAGCTTCATCCCCCTGTAATTGTGAATAAAGCCTTGCCAAGGTGGTCTGGGAGTATGGCCCTGGATGTTTTTGCACCTACAGTCAGTAAGAGAGGAAGAAGCCAATTGAGCCTCATTGAGAATGAGCTGCACCCACTGCTCTGCAGTGCAGGAGGGTGCAGCCCTGGCATTGCATTTCTCCAAGCCACAAATGCTACTGAAGGAATTTTATCCCCTGAGAAGAGAGCTTGCAGCCCTTCCGTGCTACGGGACGCCAAGCCCTTGCCCTGCACCACGTTAGCTTTTCTGTGGTAAGGAAATAACCGCAGCAAGCTGCCTTTGAAAGCAGCAGAACAAAAGCAGTGGTGGCAATGACAAAAAATCCACGGGCAGAAACAAAGCATGGGTTGGTCCCAAGACTTTTCCTGTACGGGCTGAGAACTGAGCGCTCAGTACACGAGTGAAAGGCAAAAACCACCATCAGAGAGCGGTGCCGGAAGGGTTTAGTGGAGGGCACGGGGAGGTTCTCTATTCCCACCCCATGAGGTTGGGGGCCGAGGGGCGGCCGTGGGACCCCCCCTTTTCCCCAGCTCAGCTTGCAGGTCCGCGCAGCTCCGCTGGGTGGCACTGAAAGAACCGGGAAAAAATCCAAATCTGCCCTTCTGGCTCTGAGCGCAGCGCTGCCTGGTACTGCGTATGGGCTCGCAGGAGGGCTGTTAGGGTCAGGAAGACGAGTCATTGCCTGTTCCCGGCGCAGCGAGCATCGAGGAAGATGAGGCACAGGGGCTGCACGCAGATAGAAGTGCTGATGCCGTCACCCTTGCAGCACCCACGGGCTCACCCTGCTCTCAGAGACCTGCCCCAGCTCTCCTCCTCCCCCCAGCTTTGAAAGAATAAAATCCCACATCCTCGAGGGGCTGAGCTGTTACGTGCAGGGAAATGATTTGGTCTTTCTGCTCTGCCACCTCCATCAGACATCTTTCCTGTAAAAAAGGCTGCGCAACGCAACCTCCTCCACCACCCCGCTGGAAAAGCAGCACGAAGAGAGAGTGCAGGAGACCTCTCTCCCGAGCCCTGTCCCCAACACCTCCTGCCAGGCAGTGACAATTCTGTGCTGCCTCATCCCTCTCCATCCATCACCATGGATACATCATCCGGATGGGTGATTCCTTACCAGGTACCACAGCCCCTCAGGGAGATGCCACCAGAGTCGGCCCCTTTAGCAGGAAGATGCTCTAGACTGTACACACGGCACAAAAATCCCTTTTTCTCCCCCCCCATCTTTCCCTCCCTCCCCTTCCCCTTTTTTATTTATTTATTTTTTTCGATGCACAAACAATGGAGCTAAAAGGTTGGGTATCAGGCCGATAATCATGAATGACGTGTCGTTATTACACGCCGCACATCCATTATCTCCCACTCCAGCCATGTCACAGACGGCTGGAGGAGGGCAGATAACGGGGTGCCTTCATGCAGATGGCTTATTATCAGGATGTTCCAGGAGGGGCTTTAAGACAGTTAGCGATGCTGTTTGCCAGTTAAAGATTAGAGACCCCAGAGAATAATTAACAATCCCCAAACCTGTTTTTTTTTTTTTTTTCCTCCTGGATTCTTCTGCTTTCTCCCCCCTCCCCTGTCCTCTTTAATCTATTCACTCTAGCAGGTGTAATAAAGTGATAAGGACCGGCTCCAGGGATGTTTGTTTGGCTACTAAGGGTGTACGAACCAACAATGGATGGTATTTTACTCCTGGCTCTCGGTACCTTGAATCAAGACCAAAAACTTTGTGGCCCCATTGCCCACACACATGCCCCGCTCCCCTTTGCACCGATGCCACCAGGCAGCACCCCAAGGGGCTGTGATAGTCCCCTCCACGTGCTCTGCCACTGATACTCACATAGAGGTGCCAAACCTCCCTTTGTGCTCTGCAGGTCCAAATCCCTCGGAGCCCAGCACCAAGACATCAACTCAAGGCTGCGCTGTGTGGGGCGAGGCTGGAACAAACCTCCCATTCTGCAACACTTCAACCCTATACAGCAACCCCTCAGTTGCTGGAATAATGGAATAACCACCTGGAATAATTTACATATCCTCAGGGTAATGCAGAATTAATGTGCCTCTGCTAGTGGTATCACCTGGGGCCAGCAGGTGATTTTAATGGTTGGCAACCCTGCCCATGGCAGGAGATTGGTAATAGATAATCTTTGAAGTCCCTTCCAACCCAAGCTGTTCTGTGATTTGATGACCCCAAGGTTCCAGGTACTGCTGGGGGCCCTAGGGCATTCCCCAGCTCATGGGGTCAGTGCAGTGGGTGCCAGGACACTGTCTTCCTTACCATGCTCTTCCATCTGGAAGGGATGGTGCAGCATTGTGCTACAAACAGCATCCCCAGCCCTATCAGTGGGAGATGAGATATCCTAATTACGGCAGCGCAGGTGAGGATCCAGGCCATATCAGCCAGCACAGAAAGGTAAACAAGAAAGAAAACAATAGACACTTAACACTCATTAGCTGCGTCAGATAATACCTCACTTTTCTCCCTTTGGGGCTTAAAATCTAATTAAGATTTTCCAACAATAAATTTCATTTATGCTTGCTCTGTTTTGTTTGTTAGAGTCCGCCTGGGTTCATCCCAAAATCCCCATCCCTGCCCTTGCCCAGACCTACAGCTGCCCTCCTCAGAAATGGGACGCCTCAAACTGAGCAACCACAGCATCCCTGCATCATAGAATCATTCAGGTCAGAAAAGATCTCTAAGATCATCTAGTCCAACCATCCACCTGCCACCACTGCCCATCCCAAACCCATCATGGCTCACCCAGGGCATGCATACGGTCGGGGACAACTTGTTACTCATTATAAGGCCACTGTTTTGTAACTTCTTTTGCAACTGAGAGGTAAAAAATTAATGGGTTCCAATCTTTTTGCCACTCCTCAAGCCACGAGCCAGAGTGCTGATGCAGCAGGCTGCAAAATGAGTAATCCTTGTACATTCTGCTGAGCAAATCATTACCAGGAAGACCTGGGAAGCTTGTTTGTCAGAGCTGTGCAGTGTGACAGCCACCAGAGAAAAGCCAGGAGGTGAGCTTGGGGGTGGGGGGAGGGGGCTCCTTCCCATCCCTATGGCCATACACCCCAAAATTCCCTGGGCATGAAGCAGTGTCAGTGACACTCATCCGAGAGCAGCACCCAGATCCTGTTGCAGCCCTACTGTCACAAAAGCACTTCTAGCACAATGCAGCCTCCATCTGCAAAAGGGTTCAGCCCTTCTGAACCTTCTGCCCCATCTTCCACCCCATGCAATTTCCCTGATGACAGTTGTGATTTCTCAGCATTGGCTCTACGGTGTTTACCTTAATGGGGAGATATCTGGCATGGGGACACTCCTGTTTTGCACCACGCCTGAATTTCTGTCCCCACCCATCAGGGTGGGACATCAGCAGCATCACCTGCAGAAGCTGTGGCTGCAGAAAAGAAGCTTGCAGCAGACGGTGACACCAGGACACAACTTGTACATGGTATCACAAGCTACACCCCCTGGTGCTAAGGAAATCTAAGCTAGGAAATAAGTAACGGATCTCACCCACGAGGTGCTGACCCCTCTCTGAGCATCCTTCTCCATACTGTCCCACCCTTCCCGAAGTGCCTGAAGACTGGGAGTGCCATGAGATGCTGGAGAATCCTACAGATCACCAGCAGAATGAGCCTGGATGGACAGCAATTCCCTTTATTGCTGGCTGAGAAGATATGTACAGGGGAGGCGATTTGTTCTGAGTTTGAAATGCATGGCATGGAGCCTTTGTTCGTAAAAAGGAGGATGAGATGTTGACATGAGAGTGGGTTTTCCATTGACAGTTTCCCAGAGGGGAAAGGATTTGGGGAGGGAACATGGGGTCCCATGCATGCAGCAGCATCTGGAGTGGATCAGCATCCCCTGGTCCAGGGGGTGGGGGACATCAGCTGGGCTGAGAAGGTGGGGGAGGTGGTCACAGGGCTGGGGAAGTGACAGCCCCAGACTTCTCCTAGGGTCTAACAAAGGGACAGAAGTCTGGGACAGAGGAGCTGCCATGCATGGAGATGTCAGTGCAGAGGGTCCCACCACCAGCTGGTGCTACATGGCAGTGGTGATCACCTTCTCCTCTGGATCCAAAGTGTTTTCATAGGCGTGCTTGTTCTCCTTGGACCTGTCAGAGGGAGAAGCACAAGCTGTCATCGTGCCCCAACACCTGCCAGAGGACAGAACAGGACATGACTCTGCTGAGCCTGAGGGTCATAGGGAGGGGTCCTTCACCTGAAGTCCACTGCAGAGGTCACGTATGTCCCTTCACGTCCATTGGGCACAACAGCCTCTTCCTTGGCCCCGATGCTCACCACTGTCTCAACGTTATCCCTGGAAGGGGAGAGGAAAGATCCCAGCAGTGAGGGCTATGCAGGGGTAACGGGAGAGCAGCAGAGAGAAGGGGACAGCTGTGACACCATGGGGACAATATGGGACTCTCAGCAACGCGTGACCCTGGCAAGATCTGATGGCATCTCAGCAGGGTGCTCCTGCTCATCCATCCACACACACACACACACACACACACACACACACACACACACAAAGGGTTGTTTTGTCCTGCTAACTGGTTTTTCCAGTTGCCTTCTGTGTACGCCGTTGCAAAATGATCACCCACAGTTAGGAGTGACAGGGAAAGATAGGCAGGGCCGTGCCTCCCCTGGCACAGCACAGTGTTTGTGTGCATGTGTGCACATCTCGGCCCATGGGAAAGCACCTCCAGCACTTGTCCTCATCAACACTGGGCTTCTAGACCAAGTTCTGCAGCCCAGCAGGCAGGCAAGGGTCAGCCAAGCTGAGCAGTGGCCCCACACTGCATCTCCCATGGGTTGAGTCCACATCACCATGCTGCGAGTGTTTGGCCACCTTATTCAGCAACAGACAGACAAGACAGCCCCAAGCACCCCCAGGGCCCCAGCACTCACTGCTGCTTCTTGCACCAGAACCTGTTGACCACGAAGCAGATTGCCACCAGCACCAGAAACACCACCACAGCAATGACACCTTGTGACCAAGGCTGAAGTTTGCCCCTGGCTGCAGGGAAAAAAAAAAAAGGAGAAGAGGGATTAGAAATGCATTTGTGTGCTTTGCCCACTTGGGTGAGATTCTCCAGCACAGTGTCAGCAACACGCAGAAGTGAGCTGAGTTCTGCAGAGCCACGTCACAACCACTGCCACTAGACACCAGTGGGACCACTTCAGCCCAGCTCCAGAGACTTACATGGCTGAACACACTGTCCAGACAAATTTCTGCTCTCAACTGCAAATAACCTTTCCCAGAGGCAATAAAGGTAGACTGTGCAACCTGTGTTTGCAAACCAGTCCCCCACAAGCACGCTGCCTGTGCAGATGTGCTCACAGCAAAGCCTTCGGATCGACACTCAGCCAGGAGGAATCCAGGCGGAAATTCCCTCTTGTATCCACATGCCACAACTGCAGCCCCTCAGATCAGCGCTGAGCGGTGCCACACGGATGGCAGCAGGCAGAGGAAGCAAGGATTGGTCACCACCTGCACTACCCAATGGGCAGCAGATGCTCCTGCCCTGCAGTGCAGCCCCAAAGACAAATGTTCCCCCTGCCCTGGGGGCCTGACAGCTTCATTTCCTCCCTTGCTCAGTCCTTGGCTGTTATCTCTGCTAGATTTATTTATTATTTGTGTTTTATTTTCCTGCTGGGGCCATGGTTTCCAGTCTGCAATGAGGCTTGTGATGGGGCTGAGGGAGTTCAGGGTCAGCTTGGGAATGGATTGCTGTCAAAACAGCAGGAAGCACTTCTGTGCTGTGCAGGTGATGGGGCGCCAGAGCATGTTCCTCCTTGGAGATCTTCAAAAGCTGCCTGGAGCAGGGCCTAGGCACCCTGTCATAGGTGTTTCTGCTGAGGCTGAGCAGGCTACCTCCAGAGAGCCCTTCCCACTTCAACTAATCTATGGCATTCAGCAGTGACCAAAACCTCCAAGTTCTCTTCTCTTGGTCTTCCAAGAAGGAAGGTGAGAAGATAAACAGTAGGAGACCTTCTCCAACCAGCTTTGCTCAGGACATACAGGTTTTGCAAGCAAAGCTTCCCTCAGACCGTTGTTCCCATGCAATTTCAGAGCACCCAGAGCTAAAGGGATGAGCAGCACACAAGAATGGGGCAGTTCTGGCTTCGAGCAGCCTCACAGCCTTGTGCCAGGGGGTACGAGAACACAGTGCACAAATATGAGCAGAAAACCAGAGCAGAGGCAAAGTGCTCAGCAAGATGCATGACCCTGGGGATGAGACCCCTTCCCAGAAAAGGTTTTAATGGAGACATCTCTCCTAGAGCATCCCTGCCACCTCATCTCCTTTCTGCCCATAGTAATGATGTTTTTTTTCCGTCACACAGGAACTCCTCAGCCAACCAACCAGCGTGGGATGCAGACTCTGCACTCCCTGGCAGACACACACCCGTCCATCTGCAGCTACAAACAAGACCAGGGAAAACACCAGTGCCAAAATAAGCCCTTTCATGTGCTGCAACTCTGTTTCCATGCTCCAAGGCTGGTCTGAAGGCACATCCAGGACTTCTGGGCCACCTTCCCTGAGTCCTTAGAAGGCATCAACCGTCCCCTGAGCTTTCCTACAATCATAGACATTGGAAAAGACCTCTAAGATCACCAACCTCACCCCACCATGCCCACTGACCACATCCCTCAGTGCCACATCCCCATGGTTCCTAACACCTCCAGGGATGGTGACCCCACCACCTCCCTGGGCAGCTGTGCCAGTGCTTTGCTATGGCCAAGGAAACTGTGCCAGCTCTGAAACTTCACTAAAGGCTTTTTTTTTTTTTTTTTTTCTTTCAAGGCAGCAGCAAAACATCCAATCCTGCTGACAGTGGAGACCCCACACTACTCAGTCTTTCACGAGTTGGTAAACAAATAGAGGAAGAGCGGTCAAGGCCGGAGCATCAGGAGGAGAAAGGGGGAGGGAATTTTCCAGCTCTTTGGCAGGATCTGATTTGTTTTAATTACTCCTGATTATTTGTAGTGTCAGACAAGTCCCGAGTTTTGTAAAAATAATGTCAGAGCAATAGGAAGTTTCTCTATTAAGTCTCCAGGAAGGGAATGAAAGCGTGATTTGCAGAGGAAAATATTTGGCCCTACCACCTCCACAGGGATCAGAACTACAGATTAACAAATCCTGCCACTTTGAGAGCAAGAAGCAGAGCAGTGCCTTCCAGGGGGAAATAAGAAAGCAATTTGTAAGAAAACACATCGCCCATCTCTAAGTGCTGGGGATCAGCTGGAGCTGCCGCATGGAGGTGTAACCTGGCATCAAGCTAAACAGGTAAAGACTGTTCCATCTGCAGCCAGATCTACCACTGAGCTCGCATAGGAAGGCAGAGCTGCAGGGGGAGCTGAGGCGATTTTCCCGTTCCCAAGCAATTCTCCTGTCCCAAAAGCCACCCCTACCCCTCGTGCCTCAGTTTCTCCAGGAACGGAGCTCTTACCTTCCTGGCAGCTGGCAGGCTCCAGAGCCAGGAGGAGCCCGAGGGCGAGGAGCCGCAGGGCCGGCATGGTGCGGGGTTACGGTGCGGGACGGAAGGGCTGCGGGTGGCGATGCGGGGCCGGGAAGAGCCGCGCCGCGTTCAGATCCCTCCGGCAGGAAAGAGCCGGGTAAATTATCAAACTCGTTAACGAGGGTGGCTGATGCTCACACCTGGGTATTCAAATCCGACTCCGGGAAGGGGAGGAGGGGTGTGGAGGAGGTGTCTCTTTCTTCCGCCCCAGAGAGAGGGATTAAGGGGAATTTGGGGCAAGGTGACTTGAACCTGGCTGTTCCCATAGGGCTTGGACGGGAGCCGAGATACACGGACAGCGATTGTACGGGTGCGGGAGGAAGAACTAACGCCCTCATCAGTAAATCCCTGCTGTGGTCTTTGGGGAATGCGGCCGAGCAGAGAGCTGAAATCTCAGCTCTGAGAGCTCCCCGGCAGCACTGCTGTCCCACAGTGCAGGGGTTGGGGCTCCCCTAGGAACCCCTTCCCACCCCCGTGCCCCATCCCAGTGCTGGAGTCCTGAGGAGCACCCGGGGAGCACGGACCCCGCACACAGCACAGTTCAGCAGGGAAACGGAGTGCCAGGTGCAGGAGAGGAATGCTGCCGTCCTTTGCACCAAGTGTCATTAACAGGCTGGGAAAACACATTTGTGGCTTAGAAACATCCTTTATTAAACTGGCCTCACTGCTGATTGCTGCCTCCTCTGTCAGAGACGTTGCTAGATAGAGACTATTAAACGTCGTAAACAGAGCGTTGGTTTTTATTGAGCCTTCAGGGCTGATCCTGAAGTTTTTCTGACACCACAAGAGATAGAAACACACGGCAGCAGTGCTGTCATCCTGCTCTTCATTCCCCCGCTTTCCCCAGACCTCAAGCAGTGTCATTTATCCTGGAAATGTGTTGGAGGTGCACGAGCCCAGCCCCCAGCTTTCCCCCGAGTTCCTTTGCACACTCATCTCCCCATGCCTCAATCTCCCATGCAGCACAAGGTGGGCTCAGCCTCAGCCCCACCAGCTTTGCTCATGCAGGGAAAGGGCTCTCCAAGGGCAGGACTCTCTCCACGCACCTGGGTAGGACCTGCCCATAGCATGTCCCTTTAAAAGCGCTGCTGTTACAAACCAAAAGGGATGAGCTGGCTTAGGAAGAAATAATGAGAGTGACCTTTGGTTTCCCAGCAACTTATTTGCATGTTATCCATTCCAAAGAAGTACGTAGGTCTTGTGCTCTTGGCTGCTTATTCCTTAGTACAACCCCACCAAGAAAAAAAAAAAAAAAAAAAAAGCCTGTCTTCAGCAGAAAGCTTCACCAACACCCAGTCCCAGGGCTGTCTTTAGAAAGTGCAGCACCTGTGACATCTGCCACCTATTGCTGCCCACCCTGCATCCTCATCACTCTCAGCCCCTCCACACTTGGGGACTTCTTCCCATCTTCTCTGCTCAGCTCAGCCCCACGGACAGCAGGGCTGATTTTCAAAGAAAGAAGAAACTTAAGGCAGGGTTCTTCTTCTGCCCTTGGCCATGAGGGCAGGAACTCATTCCTTTGCTTATCTCAAAGCTCTTCTCCGCTCCCAGGCATCTGCTGAGCCTATGGTAGCTATTAGGGAGGTATGCACAACTGTGGCCAAAGGGCCCAGTGGCACCTGCTTGGCTGCACGTCACTCAGCCAGGCCTGGGGGGGATGAGGAACAGCTATGGCAATGGGTTTACTGCAGGGACAAGATCAGAAGTTTCAGCAAATAATTCGCCACTACTTCGTCCTTTTGTGATTCTCGCAGTGGAAGCATGCAAAGCAGAGACAAGAAGCTACAAGTTCCCACTGCAGCACTTTGGATGTGTTGCCATCCCTCCCATTTATGCTGTCAGCAGCACAGGGATGTGGCAGAGCAAATTCTTTTGGAGCCATTTTACTGAAGGGGGAAACTGAGGCAGAGAAGGGCAATTCTGTCTGCAGTGCTGAGCTCCAGCCCAGCTCTCTCCAAGGGACTTTGTTTCCCATAGAATGGGAATTGGACAAATCCAGGTCTTGGCATTTCAGGATTATGCTGATATCCTCAAAAAAATTGACATTTCTTCCTCTTTTTTTTTCTTTTTCTTTTTTTTTTTTAACCAAAATTAACACTGGCTCAGAGCACATTCCTGAGCCTAAAATGTGTTCCTGGGTGATATGGCTCAGAGCAGATGCCAGTTCCTCTTTGAGAAACGTTGTGGGCTTCAGTGTTTGTATGGAGGTTGTTTTTCTTTTTCCTTCATTTCCTTCCTCCCTCCCACCCTCCTCCCCTCTTTCATCCACCCCATCTCTCCCCCACTTCACCAGAAAGAACCATAAAAATAAATAAATAGCTAAAGTAGATAAAAGCAAGCCTGAACAGTGCAAAAAGAAAAAATATGTCTTTTTTCTTCCATTAAAAACGTGGGGTTTTGCCCAGACTCCCCAGCACGGTCAAGTCAGAGCTGGCAGGACGTTCCCCTCTTGCAATGGGTGAGCTATTTCCTTGGCCGGTTATTCAGTGGCAGTCACTTGGCAGAAGGGTTGTGCAAGGTCTGGGAAGCATGGAGAAGGACAAGGGACATCCAGAACCACCACCCCCCAGAGGAATTTAATGAAACAGTGTCCAATTGGACTGTGTAATAACCAATGCTCAGAGGGAGCTGGCACCCAGCTGCCATCATGCAGTAGAGCGTGGCTGCCCCAACGTGTTCTATGGGGCCTTCACCCCACCCTGTGCTTTATTACATGGCTCAAAGAGGTCCCACAAGAGCTGGTCGGTGGTCCCTGACATCGGTATTGTGTCTGTGACCCTTCAACCACCCTAGGGCTATGCTACTCTCTTCATTTTCCTCTCAGATAACAAAATCATTGGGTTGAAAGGGACCTTAAAGGCCACCTAATCCATCCCTCTACCATGAGCAGGGACACTTGCCACTAGGCCTCAAAGCCACATCCAGCTCAGCTTTGAATATTTCCGTTGATGGAACACCCGCAACTTCCCCAAGGAACCTGTTCCATTCCCTCACCACCCTCATTGTGACAGATTTCCTTACATCCAATGTAAATCTACCCTCATTCATTTTTAAACTGTTGCTGCTGCTCCTCTGCCCACCAGGTAAAGGAGGCTGGTGGGGCCAATGGCTCTGGGGCTCTGGCTGTGTGTTCATGTCAGCCTGGCCCCTTGCCTCTGCTCTTCCCTAATACTGCTGGAAGAGCAGGAGATGCTCAGACAGCAAGGAGGGAGCTGACTTTTGCTTGGATATTCCCTCCTGCCCAGAGATATCAAGTGGAATGAATAATTCACTATCTGATCATCTCTAATCTTCATCCCACGAAATCAGCAGCAAGCTGGGAGTGTTTTGAAGCCTCCAGCTGCATTTGCTGATAAGACACAAGGCTGGAGAGATTGGAAGCCCATAAAAATGATAATCTCAGGCTTCAGCGTAACTCGGTGGAAAGGGTTTCTCCTGTCCTTTCATTAAGGATGGATTTCATGATCTTCCTTAAATAACAACATGCCTTCTTACGAGGAATCTCCAGCCTGAAAACCTATTGCATCGCCGTAAGGAAGCAGGAGACCAATAAGGGAGAGAAAAGCAGCAGGACCGTGGGTTGTGGCAAGTCCATATAGAGCAAAAGGCATCTGCCTCTGTAGGCTGGGAGGAAAGTAAATAAGTGATGAGAGGCAGTTCCTGAGCACAGAGGAAACCTCTGGGCATTAGGTATCCCAGGGCATTTCCAGTCTCCTTAAATGTTTTCCCAGTTGCACCATTTTGTGAGTGGGAGCGAAGGGCATTAGCACTGTGCCATGCTGCTGACCACTACACCAGCCATGAACCCAACAACTGAGCAAAGCTCCACCATGTCCTACACCTCCTCGGCATGATGGGAAACAGCACATCTCATTTTAGTCAGGCTTGGCACAGCATCCTCCCCTCCATCCCCACATTCCCTGAGTCTGGCTATTGCCTGGGAGAAGAACAGAAAGGAACAAAGCCAGCTCATCAGCCATTCCTATGTCAATCACTACCAACATGACCAGGAGGAAAAGAAAGGAAGAGTTGGCTGCTTGGTGGGTGTGGATGATTTCAGGAAATAATTATCCCAAATGCCAGAATAGGAGAAAATTGAAAGTGTAAACTATAATCAGATGTTAAGTTGCTTTTCTTCTGTTAATTGAAATAATGTTTTCTCTGCTACCCACCACTCTACCCCTTTCAGATGCTAATCCCTATCAAACACGGCCTTACAATTACAAATTCATAGGCATCTTTCCCAGGAGCAGAAATTGCTTTGCCCTGTAACCTCTAAGATGAGGTCTTAATAGGAATTCACGAGCAGTCTCTGGTAAAGCTTCATTAGCCGGAGAGAATAGGCAAGGGCAAGTTGCTGTGCTCCCTAACCACTCTAGGGAAAAATTAATTTAAATTACTTTGTAAAGTAACAAGGACAGATAATGTGTTTCCTTCTTGGATTATTGTTTTCCAACACCCTAATGCGCTCATAGATTAGGTTACTTTGCCTGTCTTGATGGTGGTCCATACTAACTTGTGGGGTACGGAGAGCTGCATCCCTCAGAAGGAGAAACACCAAGAATGCCTCTGGGGAGAAGTGAGTGGAGAAGAGGTGCAGATCCGGCTGGTGTCACCATGGGATTACTGGGGATGCTGGGGCAGATGGCAAACATCGCCAGCAAAACGTCAGTTCAACCTAAGAGACCTGTCCGTGGAAGGTGGACATGGCTCTCCCTGTTCACTGCAGGGGAGTTGGACCAGGTGACCTTTAAGGGCTCCTTCCAACTGAAACGATTTATAAAGATGACAGCTGAGCATTTCCCTGATGAAAGGAATTCTCCTGGGTTTGGACAGCTTTGGATTTGCTTCCAGCAGGCTGCAAACCTGAGCAGTGCTCCCGAAGTGCTCAGCATCACAGCAAACCTCTGCCAGCAGCCACCATCCCTCAGTTTGACCAACTGAAACCAAAAAGGCACTAAAATGTGCTAAAAATAAACACTTTCACCCACGGATGTTGTGACTTTTCATCTGCCCCAGTCCCTGTTGAGTGTCCCCAAGGGGACTTACAGCTTTCTTCTCCCAGCACCAGGTGTATCATTCCCTGGATGCTCTCATGATGCCTCTGAGCCCTACTTGCTGGCCACGTTTTGTGTTTTCATGGAAATCTGCAGCGTGTGGGAGCACCGAGAAGGAGACATGGGTAGATGCTGTGATAAGAGGCTTGGCAGCGGGGCCGTGGCTCCCCCCACCCTCCACACTCACTGCGGGATTTCAGTGGGTTATTAACCCAGGAGCTGGCGTGCAGAACGGGCCAGACTGGCAAAATCGTCAGGGGACTCCGGGATCATTCAATAAAGACACAAAGGGTTCAAAGGGCTTTTCGGCAACTGGAGAGCGACAAACAGTGCTGATCATCCGAGCTGATTACATAGGTTCCCAACTGCCCCAGGAGTCCTAGGAGACCACGCTGAAGCTGGAAAGATTTATGAGGAGCTACCTGAATTGGGGAGAGAAGGCATTCATTTCGTTCCTGGCTTCGGAAAGGGGATCGCTGCTTTTTATTTCAGAGCAGAGAAAGGAGGCTGGAGGGACGTGCATCGAGACAGAGGGAGAGATAGGCGGGTAGATAGAGGGATGGATGGACGTCTCCCAGGCCAGCTGATCATTGTGCTGCCCCAGTTACCCTGGGGAAGGCGAAGCACCCTTGAAACACGGGGTCCGAGCTGCCAGAGCCCTGCCGGCTGCCTCCAGCCCTATTTATTCCCTCCACCATCAGCGTGCTGTCAGGTGGCATCTCTCTTCTCCCTCCCAGCCCCACAGATTCTGCCTGGCATCTGAAGGGAAAAATAACGGGGCCGTCGGCATCGAGCGAAACGCTCCTAATAACCTCCACTTCTTTTCAATGAGCTCCAGTTGTTGCTCGACAAGTGTTCTCCAACCCCGGCGAGTGCCAGACAAAAGCTCCCCTCTCCTCCTCTGTGTCGGCTCAACAGCCGCATTATTTCCTCAGCCCGCATCTGCCGGGTGGCAGCCGTGATTTCCATAACACAGGGCAGGGTTTGGCCCGCCTGCTTCGCCTCTGGGTTCTGCAGCATTCGGCTGGCTGCAAAATTTAAAAGGAAAATAATAATAATAATAATAATAATAATAATGAAGTCGCTGTTCTGGCTGTGACCCAAGCAAACAGGTGCAGGTAGTGGGGGGAATGGGGGAAATGGCAGCACCTTCCACCTCAAGTGCAGCCCTGTATGGGGCTGAAGTATGAAAAGTGAAAGCTCCTGGGGGTGTCTTTGCCGTTTCAATGGGTGTGAAGAAATGGGGAGCCTGGGGAAGGGAGGGGGGTGGAAAAAAAAGGAAAGAGGGGAGGGGAGGGGAGGAAAATTAAAATAGGGAAGAGAAAGAGAAAAAGGGGAAAAAAGGAAAGGAAATGGAGAAAAATGGAAAATTGAAAAGGAGAAAAGGAATAAGGGAATGAGGAAAAATGAGAAAAGGAAGAAGGGAAAGGGAGAAGGAAGAAGGGGAAAAGGCTAAGGAGGAAGGGAAAGGGGTAAAAGAGAATGGGAAAAAGAAAAATGGAAACGGGGAAAGAGGAAAGAAAGGGATGAGACGAGCCCTTAAGATACCGGGCAGTGCAGGCAGCCCCCGCCCCGCTCGGCCCGGGCCGTGGCTGCTGCCGTCCCGCAGCGCCCTCTGCCGGCAACTCGGGGTAGTGGCGGCTGGAGGCGGCCCCGAACCCGGCAGCAGCCGCAGCCCCGAGCGGCCCCGCCGGTCCCGGCCCCGCCGGCGGGCAGGAAGCGGGTGCGCTGCGGTAGCTTTGATGCAGCGCTTATCTGCGACGTGGAGTGCCCTGAGCCCGCTCCAGGGAGGCGGCAGCGAAGGATGAGCGTGCAAAAGTGCGGGCATCGAGCTCCGTATGTGAGTGAGATCGACACTGGTGAGAAGACGGGTGATGGGAGATGGGATAGGAGATAGGTGGAACCTGCGGATGTACAGGGTAGCGTGCAAGAATCATCTCACGCAGTTTGAGTGACAGAATCGCAGAATGGTTTGGGTTGGAACGGACCTTAAAGCACCCCCAGCCTAGCACCCTGCCGTGGACTGGATGTCCTCAGGCTGCCCAAGTCCCATCCAACCTGGCCTTGTGCACCTTCAGGGATGGGGCACCCGCAGCTCTCTGGACAGCTGTGCCAGGGACTCACCACCCCCTGAGTACAAAACTTCCCCCCTAACACGATCCACCTGGAGTGCTGGGAGGGACACAAGCGAAGCCCCCCTGGGTCTCGTAGCCCCATCCCCGCCGCTGTCCCGGCCCGGCCCGGCCCCAGTCTCGGCACATCAAAGGGCCGGGGCAGATTGAACTGCGCTCCAGACGCTCCCTCCCATTTCCTGCTGGATTCCCGTCTCGCTCCCTTTGCCCGCATCAGCAAAACAGAGTGTAAAAATAGAGGCCGGGCTTCACCAAAACACAATGGTAAATTGTTCCCCTAAAGGTCACTGGGGCGTCTCAGAATAGCTCGAGGAGAGAGGAAAAATCGATGTGTCCGAGGGGTGACAAACCTGAAGATGACAGCGGGACCCCTGACGTGAGGCTCCTTGGAGCCCTGTGTGCTTTGGAGCATCCCCACCTTCATTCCTAATAGGGCTGGCCATCACTGTGAGCCTTATCCCGGAGTGTGACAACTCAGTGAGCCCCAAGTGGTGTTCAGGTGTCGGGCAGTAAGAAGCAAAGGGAGAGGCAGGAGAACCAGGCAGGCAGGGGAGGGATGGGAGGAGGACAGCTCTGCCCGTGACAGCATGCTGTCCCCTGGGCACCCGCAGCCTTTGTGTGGCTTTGTGGGAACCCTGGCAGCCGTGGGATGAGCAGGGAGCAGCTCTGCCAGCAATAAATTACTGCTCCCAGTTGTCGATGGCCGCTAATAATGAAGGTGAAGCTTTCCCATCGCCTGCATGGGTGGGAATATTTGGGGCCTGTTGTTCCGTGAGCATATTTTAATTTGATAATGTGGGAAGGCACTGAGTAATGCAGGTACTTGCTTTTTTTTCCCAGTCTTGGCTGCCCTGGAGCGTGGCTTTCCCTAAGAGGTTGTAATTAAAGCCAGATAATGAGGCTGGACAATGAAAGCTGCTCAAATTTGGGGTGATTTTGCTTTTTTGTTTCTTGTTTTGCTGGCTCTAAACACACGCTCCTCCCACCTTCTCTTTTCTTATAGTTTTAATTCAATTTTATCTAAATGCCACTTCCCCTCCTTCCTAATTTCATCTGTGCCACAGCCACCGCAGAAGCACAACGTGACATGGGGATTTTCTGCCCCTGGAAGCCTTCGTGTGACCAGGGGCACAGGAGAAAGGTGAATGAACAAAGTATCTTTCAATGCCATCCTATGATTCGCCAAAAAATTTCCTGCAGTAAGAGATGGATCAAAATCCCCGTCACTTCTGAAGATAATGTCCATAACCAGTTGGCTCCGTCCAACACCAACGGTGGTGAACCCAGGTTTGTCTGAGGGCCAGAGCCACCCATAGCACCCAGGCTGTTGTCCTCTGTGCAAGGGTTGGCCCTAAGGGGCTTTTCCCAAATACAGAAAATATTTGGGGCCAGGGAAGTGTTCATCACCCGTTGCAAAGAAACACCATTGTAAACAAATAAAACTAACAAATGGTGAAAGATAAATTGAATTTTCCACTGGGAGTGGGAGCATCAGGAGTGACACAGTGAATGAGTGGCATCACTCCTTCCCAGACATTCCACAGAGCTGTATATTCAGTGTAAACATACAGGGAGTGCTTATAAACCCTCACCTTGGGTGCGTGCAAGGGCTGCACGAAGGGGGAGGAAGAGGGAAACTTGTCCTGGGCAGGGAGCAGAATAGGATGTGGGAGGGAGAGATAAAGGGTGCGAGAGCTATCAGCTCCATCCGGGACAGAGTGGGGATGGGGTTGGAGCATCTGTGCAGCAGCGATGAGGTTGGCAGCAGATAACACCCAACGCCTCAACTCTGGGGCTCTGCACACCCTGATGGCGGCTGCCAAAGTCATAGGGTTGGAAGGGAATAGTGCTGACCTCCTGCTCATGGCATGGCGGTGGCATGCTGCAGCTGTATTCAGCTTCAACATCGCCTATAAATGATGCATATGTGTATATATGCCATCTTCAATATTGCCTATTCATGATATATATTTATGTATATATAAATATGCACTTATTTTTATATATATATATAAAGGACTGATGTCACCAGCTCAACTGTTTTTTAGTGTTTTTAGTGTGCACCAGGCTCTGACATTTGTTTCTATTTTTTTTTAATTAAAATAAAGGAGGAATTCCTACAACTACCCCCCGTTGCCTATGACTGCCTATTGAGCCTTAGCCAAACACTGCTCAGCTCTGAGCACAGCAGCGTTGTCCCCAGCAGCCCCATCCCCAAAAGAGAGACAAGGCCACCAGTGGGGGACCTCTGGGGACATGCACACAGCAGGTGGCAGTGCCCAGGCGCCCGCCCAATGCGGGGGATTGCTCCACACCACCGCTTCCTTCCTGCTTTCAGGATGGGGAAATGGTTTTGCAAGGGATCTGCTGGCTGTTGGCAGCTTTTCCCAGCTGGGCATAGAGCTGAATTGCCAATGGGTGCGAGGGGGGAGAGAGGAAAGCGAGCGGAGGCTGCTTTGTAAAACTTTATTTAGAAATATTCTTGATATATTCATTATATATATATATTTATATATACACACACATTACAACAAATGTGTTTTCTAAATAGCACATCCACAGTGGGTCTAGAGTCAGGGTACCGGGTCTGGTTACCTTGTTTCTGCTGAAAAAATGCAGAAAGCCAAAGGGAGGGTGGCAGAGAGAGGGACAGGACTGGGAGAGAAAATAATGGCAGAGAGAGAATTCAATCACACGGTACGACACTGAGCAGCAGTGCTGTTCCAACAGAACCGGGGCGATGTTCCACACACGGAGACGTGAAGCAGGCAGGGGGGAAGGTGGGTGGGTGGGGGAAATGTACCATTCAATCACGATTAAAGGACAACTGTACATACCCCGGGAGGACGGCAGCGTGCTATGGGCAGGTGTGCGTGTGGGGACCGAGGAGGTTGTACCATTGGCCAACTGTTCACCTACCAAAAAGGGAGAAATTAAAAAAAAAAAAAAAAGAAAAAAGAAAATAAAACGCAGAATTCTGGGGAATGAGGAATCTCAGAGTGTTGGTGGCTTTTTTTTTCTTGCAATAGTTTGACAAAAAGTGAATGAAACCCGCCCACACCCCAGATCACCACCCAGGTGCCCATCCCCAGGGACACCAGTGACTACAGCAGCCCCTCGTGCTCAGCACTGCCCCATGGTAACTCCTTCACTTAAGCTGTCCCTGTACGCAGGGTGTGGATACAGGAGGGCTTTGTCCTCCTTCTCTCAACTACACGCTGGGGGATGCTGTTGGTTTCTGACAATTTGGGGCTGAGCTCAAAGCCCTGGCTTGGGCTGGGAGTACGTCCCACCCAATGCACCTGCTCCATGCTGAGAAAAGTCTCAGCCTATTATTTACAAAAGGCCCTAAAGCTAAGCCCAAAGGCTTTCTCCCTTATGAAGGACATGTTTGGGTTGTGGTGTAACAATGCAATTTCTTTGCCTTGGAGCCTCTACACATGAAGGAACCAGAAACAGAGGAACCACAAAGCACTGACACTTGGTCCCAAACCAGCTCTGCAGCCCCTAAGCCCTTGGGATGATCCCATCAGTACTCTTAGCGTTCACCCCATGCCAGGAGATACAGCAAGGCTGTGGCTCCTACCAGCCTCAGCCAATTGAGGGCCTCCTACTGTCTAATTGCATCCAGTCTGTGGGCGCTTGCAGGGGTGCACTACCACCACTACTTTCACACAACAAAACCAAAAAGTTCAAAGCATACCACCGAAACCCTTTTATAAACCCTATGTACACGCAAACTGTTGATGCATCACTGATTCCTTTCACTTTTTTTCGTTCAAAAAAGTCCCTGGTTCAAGGGAGGCACCACTAGTCGCCTTTTCTCTCCTTAACCAATTCTGAGTTTCATCTTCCTTGAGAGAAGCTCAACCCTACAGAAACCTCTGGGGAAACTTGAGGGAGACCACTGCAGGATGTCACCCACTGTGTTACAGCACAAGGTTGAGGGCTCAGGGGGCGGTGGGGAGCACAGAACACCCTATGTACCTTTATGTTCAGTGGATACTGCATGACGGCGTTGAACAGAAGGAATCTCATGTCATAAATACAACACCCCAAACAATCCAACTTTAGGTAGAAGGGAAAGGAAAGGGGACAAAAACAATTAAAAAAAAAAAAAAAGAGAGAGAGAGAGAGAAAAGAAAGTCTCAATCCTTTTAATAGTTCTTTTGCTGAGGGCATTTTTCACCTCATTAAAAAGATACAGTCAGAAGGTCTTGGTCAATGGGAGCATGGCTCGGACCAGTTGCTTGTGCTCCACAGCCCTGTGTTTCATTCCTCATGTCCCAGCCTCAAGACTGCTTGAGAAGTGACCCTCAGGCGGTCCAAAAAACCCTCAGAATGCTGGAGGGGCGCTGGCTGCATTCCCCTCCCATCCTCAGAGTCAGTATGTACAACGAAGACGACTTCAACGCTTTTCTTCTTTGTACGATCCCGTACCTAAACACCGAGCGTCCATCCCATTCGGTTGGCCAACGTGCCAACCTGAGCCGAGCAGACGGGGAGCCAAAGGTCCCAAATCCCACCCGCCTGGGTCTCGCCACCCTCTGAGCGCTCGGGGAGTGATTTGGGGTCATCACCGCTGCGCGCTGCCTTCGACAGGGAGGATGGCATGGTGCAGGTTCCGTGCGTGCTTGGAGTCGAGCGTGTCGTGCTCCTCTGTGAAGCTGTCCGGGCTCGCTGCTCCATCCAAAGAACTTCCACAGCTGGAGTTCGGAGACAGCATGTCCTGCAGGAGGTCTTCCTGAACTATCCCCGAGTCTTTGTTCACTTTACCCCTTTGGTTTCCTTCCTCCTCCTGGTCGTTGAGCAGCTTGGCCAGGAAGTTGATGTATTTCATAGCCAGGCGCAAAATCTCATTCTTGCTCAGCTTTTTGTCGGGCGGGTGCGTGGGGATGAGTTTGCGGAGCTCTGCGAAGGCTCCGTTCACGTTCTGTTGCCTCCACCTCTCCCGGCTGTTGGTGAAAATGCGGCGGACCACCTTCGTGTGTGGACCTGCAATTGCAATGGCACACAGTTATTAGCAGCGCCCAGCGGGTCGTAGAATCATAGCATCACAGGATCGTTAAGGTTGGAAAAGATCTCTGAGATCACCCAGTCCAACCATCCAGCTATCACTAATACTGTTCAAAACCTTGTCCCTCAGTCCCTCATCTCCACGGTTCTTGAATCTCTCTGGTCATTCAATAATTTGCTCATTTCTCAAGTTACTCTATTTATTTTAGTCCCATCGTCAAGGCGCAGGACCAAGAGTTTCCAACTAGCAGGAAGCTAACCAAGGAGTCGCAACAGCCACAGCTCCTGTTCAATGGAAGGGAAAAGTTGAGTTGCACCTTTCTAGATGCCTCTTGAGATGCCTAAATTTAACTCTCCAAGGAGAATGGCTCACCATTACATGTATTTTTAGGCTATCTCAGCAACAAAGATCCTATGAAAAGACTAGCTCACCAGATGGCTTTATTTTTCTATCCAAAAGTCACATCATGCGGATAGGGGAAATTGGCATGAGCTGAGGATTTAACAGCTCCGAGATCCCAAGATGTTCCTTCTGCCCCGATGTCACCAGGATCAGGAGCTGGCAGAGATCACCAGCCCTCCAGGTGCTTCATGTGATGGGGCAGCAGGACTTGCCCTGGTGTAACACACAGTGAAAGCAGTGTCCTTGCCTCAAGGGTGACCATGGGAGGAGGACAAAACAGCTTTCCAGCTGGCCCATGGACCTCCTTACTCCCTCTTGTCCATCAGTGCAAGGATTCTCCATCAGACACTGATTGGAGAAGGGTCTCCCAATTGCCAGTGATGACCATTTGGCTCTGCTACTGTCAGTGCCAGCTAAATTTCTAATTTTACAGCCATATATTCCTGTAGGACACATAACAGAGGAGGTATTCCTGTAATCAGGAGTGAAATCATCCATTCTCCCTCTATCAGTTCTCCTTTCAGCTCATTGAGGCAGCTCCTGATGGCATGAAGTGACATTGCCTCTGTGCTGGGAGAGACCCAAAGCAGAAGCCTGCTCAGAAGTAAAATCAGGACTGCAGGTCCTTGGATGCACAGAAAACAGTGTGTGGAAGGAGACACTGCCATCAGCCATCTCCATCCTCACCTCCAGGACACACTGACAATGGAAGGACACAGCAACCTCAAGAAACTACGGGAGAATGGCCATGCTGGAAGGAATAGGGAACATCACAGGCAGTGAAAATCACCACAAATGTTGAAGTGTTCAATGAACATGCTGATGAGTTGCACCCTAAAGGATGGGCTGTGGGGTTCCCATCACACACCATCTCTCCTCTGTGGGGACCAAAGGGACCTCAGCCACCAGTGCTGCCTGGCTCTGCTGAGTGCAGTGACAACATGCTGCCATCTCCTACAGCAACACAATTCCTGCTCTTAAATGCTCTTTCTGGACAAAACAGAGCACACAGTCCTGGATTTAGGAGGTGCAGCTTAACATCTTTTTGCGCTCAAAAAGGAATAAGGAAAAAAAAACGTGGATCATGTTAATTATCCAAAAATCTCAATCTTCACAGGCTTCCAGCACATCTCATTTACAGGAAGCTGACTACTAAGAGGCAATGTCTCATAAAATGCTGAAATCAAACATTGACCTGTCCATTTTCCTCCCCAAACAAGATCAAGAATATAACAAATTCTGACACCACTACAATGTTTGATTCTCGCATCAGTGCCAGCAACTGCATTAACCATATTTTTAGAAGAACAAGTTTGGGGCAAAGTGTGTCAAGCAGTGGAGAAATTTAAAATACCCTTTAGCTGTATTATAATGGAAGAGCTTCGTTTCTCATAAAGAAGCCCCCTAATTAAGCCAAGCATTTGGCTGCAAAGTTATGCCTGGATTTTGTTCCAATCAATGGATTGATCAATGCTTGTTAAATTGTAATTGTAATTACAGATCCGAGGAAAACCAGCAAGAAGACAAGCTTCCAAAATTACGGAGTATCTCTCAGATAATTTTTCACATCTGTCTCCTCGTGTATGTGTCTTGTACAGAGTGGCACCATCACTGTGTGCTGTTCCCGTTCCCCACACACCCCTGCAATGTCCCATCACCATCTGAGCCCACGGGAGCACAGGGACAGCCCAGCAGTGGTGACATGTGCTGACTCCTCATGTCCAGATCGCACCATCCAGTACTTGTATTCCCCCTCAAACTGATCCTAATTTTGCAAATGTGCATGAGGTGGGATCTGCAAGATTCAGCCCTACCTGTACACGCCTGGAGCCAAAAATTTGGATACGATCAAATATCGTCTACTTACTAGAATACAGCATGTCTATTTCTATAACCATAGAATCACTGAGGTTGAGCAGGACCTCTAAGACCATCCAGTCCAACCCATCCCCACCGTCGGACCCCGCACCTCAGCACAGCCCCCAGCACGGTGCCTTCCTCTGCCGTTCATCTCAGAGCGACCTGTGAGGCCGGCTGCCCCCAACCCAATGGCACCACCCACACTGCACGCAGACCCGTGCTGTGCCTTCCCCGAGCGGGGGACACCCGCTGCACCCCATGATATTCCCCCTTCACATCTTGGGCTTTTCCCCGTACTCACCGTCGGTGATCTCCATCTCGTAGGGCGACGGTCTCCTCTTCACCCGGTTGCTGCCGTACATGGAAAAGGAGTCCGGCTCGCCGAAGAACCCGCTGCAAACAGAGGCAGAGCGGCGTGAGGTGGCCCCGATCTCTGGGGAGATGCTCACGGACCCCGCAGCCCACGGGGGTTGGAAGGGGCGCCCGGGATCCGCGCTGTTCCCGTGGGGCCATTTTCCGTCCCTGGGGCTGAGCGGAGGAGCTCGGGGAGCACCGCACAGCTCAGCCTCTTTCCTCCCTATACTCCACTACAGGACCACAGCGAAACGCCCCGTATCGGCTCGGCCCGTGGTATTTCTGCCAGCCTATTTTTCCCCCCCTCTAGGAACGACGGTTTTTCGTTCCGTTCTTTTGCTTTTTTTTCTTCCCCCCCCCTTTCTTCCTTTGCAAAGTTTGCCTTTTTAATATATATATATATTTTTTTGGCGATGACTCAGCCCCCCACCCCCTCCTTAAACAACCCCCCTTCCCTCCTCTCCTTCCCCTCAGCCCCGGGGACGCGGTGGGGGGCGGGGGGATGCACGGACCTGCCGATGGTGCCCAACGGTTGCCCCAGGTTGTAGAGCATGGCCCTGCCGGGGGGCTGCAGCGGCAGCGCGGGGGGGCTCAGCTGCACCATGCGGGCTTCGCAGGCGGCTTCGGCGGCGCGGCACGGCTCGGCGCCCGGCGCTCTCTGCATCGCTTCCCCCGCCGCCTCTCGGCTTTTTATGTCCAATGAGCCCCCCCGGCGCACCAGCTCGATGACGGGCACGGCGGCGGCGGGGGGCCCGGGGGAGGGTCGGCCCGCCTCTTTGGCCGCCCCGTTGAGCAGCAGCTGGGGCTCGGCCGGCGGCTCCATGCCCCCGCGGCTGCTGTCGGGCTCGCTCGTGGGCTCCGCTTCGGGGTCGTGGCGGCGGGCATCGCGGGGGTCACTGCTGGGGGGCGGCGGGGCGGGCGGCCTGTCCATCGTCCTGCGGGGAGAGCAGCGCTCGGGGCGGCCCGAACCCGACAGGGGGTCCCCCCGCTTCGGCGGCGTGACGTCACGCAGCGGCTGCGTGACGTCACGGCAAGATCCCCCTCCCCCCTCCTCTCCATTGTACCCCTGTACCAATGGCCCTGGGGGGGCACCGCACCCACAGGGACAGGGAACTGGAAGGAGGCCGAGGATTCTCCCAGCTCCGTTTCGAGGACATTTCGGCCCACTGGGGGGGGGAATTTGTACTTTATTCATATTAGAATAATTGTTATTAATTTTCAACATGGAAACCAAGCTCCAGGCGCTGCCGAATGGGGGGGAGAAGCGCTCACACAAAGCCCCGCACCCCCATGAGCTCAGCAGGAAGGAGGAAGGGGCCCCGGCTCGGAGCAACCGCGGTCGCGTACGGCAATTGTCTGCGGCCCCGCTCCCTTCTTTCTCCCCTATAACGAAACTATCGCGACAGAGCCGAGGGCGGGCAGCGCTATCGCGACTATTTCTCCTTCTCCCACCGCCCTCCTCGCTCTTTCTTTCTTTCTTTTTTTTTTTTTTTTTCCTCTCCCTATAAATAACGGAGCAGATCTCATTCCCGACATCCCCGCTGCTTCTCTTTGGGTTAATTATTATCATTTCTGGGTTGATCCAACCCCAGAGAAAATTATTATTATTATTATTATTATTTTGATCACATCTCTCCATCTATAATAATAATAATAATAGTAAGAATAATATCAACCGTTCAACCCAAAGCTTTACTGCCTCCCCCCGCCCTGCCAGCCCTCCAGAAAGAGCATCTAATTGCCTATTCCCATATTGTATAGGAAGAGATTACTCACATGTGTCATATTTAAGTAGGGACACCGCGAGTCTCTCCCGTTTCAACAAAAGCGCTCTCAGTGTCAGGCTGAATTTACTCCTCCCACCTCGAGGTACTTACGATTTTACAGAGAGGAAGGACACCCGCATCGGGATAAAACTGCTAAAGCCTGGGAGGAAGAGAAGGGGGGGAGAGAAAGGGAGAGAGAGGGTGGGTCTGGGGGACACGGGAATGGCACCGCGGGGACGGGGGCAACGCGCACGGCCCCGGCACACGGCCCGAACCTGTGCGGAGCGGGGAGAACTGGTGTCTATGGGGGAAAAGGATGATAAATTCAAGGGGAAAGCTGGTTTATCTAAGGGAAAAAAATAATAATATATCTGGGGGAAGCATTAATAAAGAAAAGTAAAAAGAGGGAAAAGGGAGAAAAAAAAAAAACACCACATATTTTGAGGCTGAATCAGGTGGTTTTTTGGATTTGTCTCCTCGGGAAGGAGATTCCGGATAGGGTCGGGGTTGGTTCGTTCCGATGGGGCCGCGAATAGCGGAGCACAGCGCGGAGGATCGGGGCCGGTGTCCGCCCGAAGCGGCCCCGCTGCGATCAACAGGAAGGAGAGAGCCGTCCGTGCCCCCCCCGCAGCTAAATGCCGAGCGGGGGCTTTGCTCTTCGTTAAACAACGGAATAATCCCGTCGGCTTCTCCTCTGTTTTTTTTTTTTTTTTTTTCGTTAAAACAAAATAAACCAAAAAACGCCCCAAATCTGCGGCGTTTTCGTTTCGTTTTGGGGTAAATGTACGGAGAAAATGGAGAAGAGGGGGGGGTTTGATATCCACGCCCGTTCTGTTCTGCGCCTCCAACTCCTTTTGTTTTGCGGCCGTGGATGGGCAGGAAATTTCCACCCCGGCCGCGCACCTCTCCCTGTGCCCTTGGTGGGGAGAATTCCCCCCCAGAACGGAGCGGGAAAGGAATGGGGAACAGGGTGGGAAGAAACCCCCATGAGCCGTCCGGCGGTCGGTTCACGTCGGGCCCCCCCGGCGGGGCTGTGGGCATCTCCCCGCATCGCCCCGCATCGCCCTGCATGGCCCCACAGAGCCCCGATAGTGGGGGCCGCACCCGGCGGGGGGGTTAGCAAAGAAAGGCAACCTCAGCTCCCCCCCCTTCCACCAAAGGAGAACAAAATAAAGCCCAACCGTGGAAAAGCCGCATTTGTTTCCCCCCCCCCCCTTTCACCTGTCTTTAACACACTGCAGAAGACCCCTGCGTGCCCCAAAAATCCCCCTCTCTCCGCCCCCCATCGTGCCCCCCTCCAGCTCCATCCCGCTGCGGGGCCCGATCCCTCCCCACTCACCATTTGCTTTTCATTGGGAAAAGTGAGTGGAGCCATTTTGTGGCCTACGCATGGCGGCTATATTTGTAGTAATGTGGGGTGGCTTCAGCTGGGGAGGCTCTAATTCCACATCACGTCCAGTTTCCTATTTAGTATGGAGAGCGGAACACTACTGCAATGTGGCCGAGAGAGATAAAGCCCCAGCAGTGGCCCGCCTGCCCTGATAAGCTTCTAAACCCATTATTTATGAAATGATTCATTATTATTTGGCAATTTTATCGAAGGAAAGCGGAAAATTATTGCAGGGATATGCATAGGAATAACTCCGGAATGCCTTCTAGCTTTTTATGTGTGTGTGCTTAGATGCTCTTAAAAAGACACTGCAAAAAAAAAAAAAAAAAAAAAAAAAAAAAAAAAAAAAAAGAGTAATAAAATATTACACTGTGCTGCCCGAGTCTGAATGGTGATTCTTTATTTTAGTCCTCTCAGAGGTTATTATTGCCCCCTGCATTTTGTTGGGTGCTTTTTTTTGTTTTGTTTTGTTTTTGCTTTTTTTTTTTGCTTTCTTTTTGCTTTTTTTTTTTTTTTTTTGATGGAGCACATACTCCATTCTTAATTAAATTTAATGAGCCAAAATAAATTGGTGGGGGTGCTGAAAGAGAGAGGGAAGGGGTGTGGGCTGCTTTGGCCCCATCTGCAGCCTTCATCTCCCGATGCAGTGCGGGTGTCCTTTATTAGAGTCCGGATTGGGGTGGCCGAGCATCCCCCACTGGAGGATGGGGACGGATCGGGCACGGCTCGACCTCGAGAAATTTGGGATGGGAGAAGTGGGGAGAGCTCAGGGCCCAGGGCAGAGCGTGCAGGAAAAAGGGGAAAAGGGAGAAAGGAGGAAAGGGCCGGACCCGGCAGCGCGCCCCATCGGGGCTGGGGCTCGTGGGGACGAGAAGCTGGGAACGGGGACGGCGGAATGGGGACGGTGCCGGCCTTCCCCGTGAGGGCTCTGGGGTATGAGGGTGGGGGTAGGGGGACGTGAGGGCATCTCCCCAGGTTGCCCGGCGAAGGAAGCGGGGAGAGATAGGGATGGCAGAGGGTGCCGTTCGTCATCTCTACGTCCATCTGTCCTAAAGACGGCGGCAGAGAGCGATTTTCGATCCCTCGAAAATCAACGAAATTGCAAAAGAAATGGCACGGGGAGGCCGGGATCGAGGCTGGACCGGTCTCGGGAAGGGCCTCGATCCCCTCTACGGGACAGTGAACCTCCATCGTGCCGTCCCGGGAGAAAAGGGGCGGACGAGTCGGGCGGAGCGGCCGCACCTGCCCGCGGCGATGCGCCGGGGGTTCGCGGGTCGCTATTGTGTCCCCGCCACCTGCACGCACACGGGCTCGAGCGGGGAAATGCCGGAGCTGTTATTCTTCCTTTCACTCCTTCCCTTCTCAGCTTCCCTCTCTGGATGCGGCCGTGGGAGAGGTTCGCCCCCCGGGTCGCTGTGCGCTCACGATGCCGGCAGTGCGTGTGCGGGTGCGTGCGGCGGGGCCGGTCACGACGCGTTGGAGAGCTCCGCCGCGCCTCCAGCCAGGAAACACGACCATTTTCAAGCCGGCTCCTCTAACCAACAGGAAGTGTTAAAGATAGAACAGCCGGGGCTGGGCTGGGGAGATTAGGAAGGCGAGCATCTTCTGTACGCCCCCAGCAGAAGCCCCCCGGTGGGGTGGGAGCTGTATCCACGTGGCCGTGAGGGACCCTCGCTGGGCACGGGGCTGCCCCGGTAAGCTGGGGGTGCCCCATCCCTGGAGACATCCAGCCCAGGTTGGATCGGCCATCAGCCTGCACTGATGCACAGCCCACAGTAGGAGTTGGAATTGGGTGATCCATAAGGTCCCTTCCTACCCGAGCCGTTCTGTGACTCTCTGAAATGTAAAGCCTTGAACAGGGCTGCCCCCTCCCCACGAAAGACAGCTTGAGTTTGGTTACAGCTTCAAAGCCGAGCGTCTTCCAGTTGCTCAGCACTGCATTGTGAAAGGAAATGCAGTTTTAGGGAAGGGTGGTTTATTTTGTTGATTTACCAACCAACAGCTCATTCCATTTGCCATCAGCATGACATGATTTGTGTAACTCAGTGCAATACCACACCCTCAGCCCGAGCTGTGGGCAAGCAGTTGGGCTTTTGTTTTCAGATTGCTTCTAGCCCTCAAGCATCTGAAGAAAGTCTTCAAAATATTAACCAATACAACTGTCATCTTCCTGTGTTTCCAGACATTTTACAATAGGAAACAAAGAACAAAACCCTACAACAATAGCTCAGAGGTATGAATTGCCTCATTCATCCCAGTGGAATGTCCAAAAACATTAACTATTTTTTGACTACTTCAGCAGAAAACAGGCTGCCAGACAGCAAGCCTGGACCTGAGCCCCCAGATTGAGCATGGCACAGGCTCCCTGCTTCTCAACATAGGAAAGCAATAGCTCCTGAAAGGCAGCAAATAGCCATCTTGATGGCAGAGGCTGCTGCAAGGAAAGGAATTCTGACACAGCTTAATGCAAGCTGCTGTTTTCTGTTCCAACACAGGTAGTTCAGCCTTGCTCTGAAATAGCAAGTGGCTTATTTCTCCCAGTTCTTTAGCTCACAATGGCCTAGGAGGTGGTAGATGCTAGAAAACAGTCTTCCTGGTATAATCAATTAATTAGCAATTACTACACACTCAAACCTACCGTGAACTCACAGAGTTACTGTAGTCCTTCGGATTTGAACAGGAAAGACCTGGGACATTAGCGTGGGTTGCTTTAATTTCTAGTTTAACACCCCGTGAGCAGGAAAGACAAGGTCAGCAGCAGAGGCTGAACTTCTGCTGAGACAATGCCATCATTAACACAGATCTGAACAAACTTTGTTTGAAACTCAAAGCATGTTGATGTAGCAGAGCCAGGCTGAAAACAGATGGTTCTGCTGTCATTCAGCTTTGGCTGGATGTTATGGATGGTGGGAACTGGACTAAATTGCAACTTCCACTGCCGGTGTCTCATTCCCAAGTCCAGGAGGTCAGAAGGGAGCTGTGTTACACCACAGTGATGCTAGCTGAGCTGTGGCCTTAGGTAGGACTTGCCAAAGGAAGCAGAGCTGGCAGAGCCTGCACTGAGCACCTGGGACTTCCAGCAGGAAAATAAGAAAACACAGACACTTCTACTATCCCTAAAAATGCAACCAGGAGTCAAACTGTTAACAGAAAGGGAACAGTTAATTGATAACTGAATTCCTCAACTTGTGGAGCAGCCCTTTTCCATAATCCTGTAACAGCAATTTCAGTAATAGACTGTAATGCTTTCACAGACTAATCTGTATGTTAATAAGGAACAAAAGTAAAACAATTTTTTGTCTTATTTTTGCTTATCCCACCACCCAATATTGGAATTGCTGAATACCAAGTGACAGTGACTTTGTCAGCCATGCCACACAACGTCAGGGAATGGGCAAGTTCATACATAAATACCACAAACAACTGAAGGTAGTTTTATTTGTTATTTTTTTTAATGAAAACTTGGACCTCCGTGAGCAATATGTACGTTTTAATAAATAGAAAACATACAGAATAAAATCACAAGAACGATAAAAGTGCTGGTTTTTCCAATTTCCTTATAAGATCTCATGATAGAGTCTGCTACATGTGCCATCTTGCCTAAAATCCAAGTAATTTTAAGCACAGTAAAGCCATGATTACATGGCCCTTCCCACCCAACACAACCCCACACAGCAATCCAAACAAAGCTTCTGGAACTTAGTGCTTTAGCTCCATTACCCTGCAATGCCACACAGGACCTATGGCTTCACAGTTGGCACAAGCAAGTAAAAAAGTCACTGTTTAAAAAAAGTCAATTAAAAAGCATGTAAAAACAAGCAGCATTATTACAGCTAAGCAAAGAGGACATCTTGAGTTCAAGTCGATTCACCTTTTAGATACTTCAAAATCATGTTTAACTGTAAACAAAAGTGCAAACATACTTCCATGCTGAGCAGTGCTGATGCAGACACCTGGAAGTGGCTGTCACCAACCTGAACCGAAAGCTCAGTTTTGCAAGCTTTATGTTGCTACAATAAAGTGACCTCATAAAAGATAACTCAATCCTTGGTTTCCTGTAGTCTTTTACAAAGGGGTCCCTTTTAGATTTGAAACAGTATCTACCAGTTATCTGGGGAGATGCTCAGAACAGCTTCGGCAGCTGTCTGAGTTGCTTCACGTCAAGAATGGTACCAACAGAATTCACACTGTTTGACTGGTTTAATGTTCCAAGGGCTGGGGCATGCAGTTTTCCAGCAAATACCTGAATATCTCCTCCACCTTTCCTGCCTGGTTGTTCGGTGAATTCAACCTTCCCAGGTAACAATTTGTGCTTTGACTTCAAATCCTTTAAAATCTGAACTGAGTTTTCGTTCGCTTGCTCTGCTCTGGGAAGAAAAATGTCATTTGTAATGTTTCTTAGTATAGGGCTGTTCAATTCTGGTAGAAGAGCATTAGCAGTCAGCTCTGTGCTGGGATTTTGCAGATGAATGGGGGTTCCTTCATCAGTTCTTTTGAATAATTCAGTCCTGTGGTTTAAGCCATCCAACAGAGGGGTAAAGTTTTTGTGCAGCACACTTTCACTTTCGACAGTGCCACAATTGCCATCTTGAACATGCAGTTCCTCTTCGTCTTCACTACTGTCCCCTCCCTGTATCAGTCCATACCGCTTCATGTACTTCTTGGTTGCAAATGACATATTGTTGGGTGAAATCAAGCTAAGTCCCACCATGCTCTTCTCCCCGTTTGAATGCAAGATGTCTTGGAAACAGAAATCAGTAGAAGGATTTTGGCCTGAGCGACTGAGAGAAAGCCTAGATAACTGATTTTCACTGAGATACTTGAGTGCTATAGCATTTGCTTCCATGCTCAGATCGACTACGTTAGGAGTTAAGCCACACATGCTGACATTGGCAAATGACATGTAATTTAGTCCAGGAACCACCGCTTCAGGATTTATGCATGCTAAAATGCTGAAATAAAGCATCAAGAAATTAGATTTACGAGGAAAGAAGTACGCATCTCACAGAATGATCTGATAAATTATTTTGCTCACTGTCTGGATTTTACCTCCTTTCTGAACATTACAGCTCAGACTGCTCAGTGCCGAGACCAGACATTCTGCATATAAAGAGCACCTCTGCAGCTAGTCACACCGATAGCATTCAAACAATATCTTGGAATGCTGGTGATATTCCCTCCTGATTCACTGCTAACCACAGCCCTGCTGTTGAGAAGAACCAACCTCCAGCAGATCTCAGAGCTGACTGTTCACAGCTGATTGAGCTGTTGGCCAACTCTCGTTGCTAAATGAGAAGTTACATGCCTCTGACTCTAGGGCTGTGGGTGCTAGCATCTAATTCCAAATTTGTATTGCAATAGAAGATGCAAACCCAGTAACAGAGATATCAAGGACACCTCACGTTTCCCAATACCAAGGTTCTAGTTTTTGAAGACATCCTTCAGTAAGAGGCACGTTCATTCACTTGTTTGCCATACTAGTTTCTTGTACACGCAAAAGTATCCAATGAACTTAAAGTGAAATGGACAGAAAAGAGCTTTGAGACTGCACAACTAGAAACAGCTTTTGATATATAGCTGAAGACTCACTATTCTGCTTGATTCTACTTCTGTTCTTTTGTTTGTTTGTTTCACCAAGGCATCTTCCCTGCCCAGCCACTACAGCCTCCCTCTACTTCAATTCAAAGCATTCACAATCTAAAGTGATTAGGACAGAAGCCATTTTGAATATATGTGGAAGTTATAAGAACAGTTTCACTTACACTGGTGAAATGCAAGATGTGAGTTAAGAGGTTGTGATAAAAATATCTAATGACCGCTGCTTAATGTTCAGCCTCACAAGTTTAAATGGTGTCTCCCTGGAATACTCTGACATAGCTCAGAGGACTGAAATTACTCAAGCATTTTTCCTAAGGAATTATGTGCTTTCACACACACAATACTTAAGAATCACCAGATGCTCTAATGGCTAGAGCTACTTGTGTTACATTAAATTGAATTTACTAACAGAGCTCTCACACCTATCTGAAATAGCCATAGCATGAGCTAGTGTTTCATCTTTGTGTAGGAAATGCACACCAAATAATCCCCACTGGCAGCAAATACAGTCTCTTCTTTGCTCACTAAGCTGATCCCCAATTGATCTAGAAATTACTGCTCAAAACAGTATTTTACCTGGCATTCTCCACTTTGTGTGTATTTTTCTTCATTCTGTTGGGCGACTCAATTGTGACTCCAAGACTTCTCAGCTGTTTGAGTGTAGCATTAATCACACTCTCTTTATCCACCACTTCTGTGTCAGTCCCCGAATCCCTTTCTGTTCTATCATCAATACTTTGATACTTTGCATCATCATCATCAACAAATCCTGCTTTTACAGGAAAGTGCTCTTGTTCTTCTGAAGACTTTAAGAGATGCTTTACTTGGCCCTAGAGGAAAAAAAAAAAGAAAAGCAGGGTAAGAGCCCACATTGCCAAAATCGTGACATGTAGGAGCTGCCATAAAAACAATTCTGTTTTAGTTTCAAGCAATTATTTTGCAATGTACAACTAGCTGAGCCAACAACCTATTCTGACAAATACATCAGACTCATATTCAGCTTAGATACAATCGAGTAATATAGAATTATAGAAAAACACTGGACTATCCTACATTTCAAGTTTTCTGTAAGCACCTGTTCTCAGTTTAAATGCGACATAGTTCCAAATTAAAGCCTCCATTTAAGGAGCTTGAAGTACTGTGACATTCTAAAGGGTAACTGGGGAAAGCTATCTACTGACATCAACTTCTAACTACATAATTAATTTGGCAGTAGATGGTACTCTGTATACACACAGAAGAGTGAAGTAAAGAACGGCCATTTAAATCTCAAAGGGAAGACCTGAAAACTCAGAGCTTTTCCATAGCATGTAACATATGAACTTGAAAATTGCATGCAGTTTTCTGTGATGCTAATACCACATCGTGGCTTCAGCAGTGTGCTGTTGCTACCTCCACGCAGTACAGAATATCAAATTTAAATCAATTACCAGCAAATCCTGATAAAGTTTCTGGTCCTCTGATGGATGCCGGGGCAGCACGGAGGTGGCTGACTCCAGGTTTTGCTCACTTGTTACCACCACGTGGTTGCTGGCTCCCTCTGTTGGTTCTTCCTGTAAGCACATGCTAGCACTTTCCTCTAAAGATGAGCTGTGAACAAGTGCTTGGGAGACATTTCCAGTCCTGAAAGAGACCAGCGACATAACGAGATGTTTCCTTGAAGAGAAGGTAAAGATATCACCCCTGGTGTCCTATTGTGAACACTAGAAGAGAAGATAGAGTATTGGAAATAGGATCTAGCATTCCTTGATTTGTTTTCTGCCTAAGACTTTGAAAGAAAACAACCACAGCAAGGAGCCTTTTGAGGACTGAAGAAACAGCTTCCAGAGTAACATTAAAACAGCCTCACTGGTTTTCCAGAAGGTTGCATTGGCTTCTCTGGATTAGTCAAAACACCATGACGATACTTAACCTTAAGACAGATTTAAAAAAATCACTAAAAAACTGGAATTAGTCTTCAGTATTTTCATGGGCACTTAGGAGTAATGTGTTTTCCATATGTTCTGAGTATAACTTACTCAATTTCTTCATTTTAAACCAAAGCAAATAACTGGTAACAAAATTGCTGTGGTAGTTTAAAGCCCACATATGAACTTCTCAAAGATACTGTTACAAGTACATACATATTCAGTACACACAGAATATGAATGAATTGAAAACAAACCCATAGATGAAATATTTCTCCCTAACAACTGTGAAAGAAAAAAAAAAACACAATAATTTACCCTTTTTATTGGAAAACTCTGGGGTAGACACTCTAGAATGAGTGACAATGCATCCTCACTCACTAGCTGGCATTTGCATCTCATAAACCTTCTGAGATCAGATACATCAATAGTACCATCATCCCAAAGAGATTGTTACGCGACCCTCCTTCCCCTGCCTGTCTCTCCTCAAGAGAGGAATGTAAGATAACACAATTTCAGAACCCAACTGATCAATTGCCTGCGTTGAAAGCGATAAGATTTAAATCATGTGACGTGCCAGATAGTCAATGTAGGTTATCAGTTACTGCTACATTAACAATTATTCATCATTCCCAAAAGTGTCTCCTTCCTCTTCAAAGGAATCTGAGCGATGCTGCATAGTCTCATTAAAAACACTTGCACAACTGTTTCACAAGTTTATGAATCCAAATGGAAGAGAACCTTAAGATTGCATTTCTTTAAAACACGATATTCGCAAGGTTTATTTGTACCAGTAACACCTATGGTAACAGTATAGTAACAGTCTGCAGATAAAATTCTAATCAAGGACTGTGACTATTTCAATTCTGCCTTAATTATAATCCATCTTTCCCAATATTATTATTATTTTAGAAACCTAATCTAACTGGAAGGATATTTCACCTCCTTATACAACGTAATTAGGTGTAGAGGAATTCAGAGGACAGTCACATAACCAAAAACTTTTTGTCTTGAGCCCCTCAAGAACTGGAACGGCTTGGAATGCTGCAGAGGAAAACAAGTAGCTACAGCCATGTCCCCTTTCTGCTCAGGAGTTAAGGTGAAAAAGGGAATGCTGCCAGCACTATGCATGCTTTTCCAAGTTGAAGGCTTCTGCCATCACAGCTGCTGATAGGTAAGCAGCTAAATGTGCATGACTGATAAATGCAAACTCTAAAGGCAGCTGTGTTTTGGCGAGCTGCACAATTCAAAGCATAATCAAAAAACAAAGGGGAAGAACATAACTGAAGTCAGGTGATTATTTATAAGTCCTGAAAAAAAAAGAATTACAAAGAGGTTGTAACTTCTGAAAGGCAGTTCAGCTTATGTGAACACCAGATATTTCTAGTTACTTACTGGAAAGTATTCTGATGAGTTCCTTCTTCCACAAGACGAATACTGTCTACAAAGCTGGGCATGTCTACAACCTTTAAGGAAGAAGCAATACTGGTGTTACTTGCATCTTGTTCAGCATTAATTGAAATGCTTATATCTTCCTTGGAAATCTCTGCATCCTCTTTCTTTCCCTGTGGTACAGTGTCATCCTGTTTTTCTGAGGATGTATTCCAGAATAAGCTAGCACCTAGAAGAGAAGAGAGATTTACCCATTTAGGAAAGCATTGGTACCTTTTGAGATCCTTGGTATTGTAAAGCTAGAGGAATTACTTGTTTGCATTCATTTTTACAGCATTTTATATGCTATTTAAGGTTTAGAACAGCCAAGAGCTGCAAAAACACTGAGTGCTACTTTAAAAAGTATGCTCACCAAGCACACTTGATGAAAACAAGTGAGCCATCTTGAAATTACCGAAATAATATTTTTCTATAGATTAAACAGGAACCAATACAGTAATATGCAACCCTAAAGTAAGATGCAAAACTTGCTGGATCTAAAAAGAATAGTCTTTCTTCATGCATACACCTGTATGAGTCACAGACAACATGCTAGCAATAAATATATTTAAGACAATCAGATAAGGTAATAGCTATTTCTTTTCAAAACAGTGCATTAAAAAGTGGCTGTTTTCTTTTTCAATAGTTTTTCTTTTTAAACAATTAAAAAAGACATTGCTAAAGTTATCAGAAAAATAACTCTTCCAGTGATGGAAATTGCTGCCATTGCAGCCTAAACTCACAAATAACAGAGAACTCAGCTGGTGTTGGTATTGAGGTGCACGCTTGTGAACATTCAAGCATTCCTGCAGTACATCCCCTCTCTTACAATCAAAATCACAGGGACATCCATGAAGTGATGACTGCTTTTTCTTAAGAAATGACATTCTACCTGTGCTCACAGCAATGCTCACACTTTTCCTCATGGGTAAGCCTGGTGAGGACTGTGTTTCCATAGTAACAGGTTCCCCTTGCTTCTCAGGCTGCAGAGCACTGCTAGCTGTGGCTGCTTCAGAGGAACAAGCCTGGTGAGCCTGTGCTTCCAATAAGCGTTGGATCTGCAATGGTTATCAGAATGGTGTAATTTGTACAGTGAAATACAAATTATAACAGGCAGAAGCTAATTAAGTTTGTATCCTTTAAGATCTGGACTCAAATCCAGGATGCACTGCCACAGAAGTCTCGTAACATTCCACTCTCAGCAGTGCATGATGGCAGAGCTATCACATAAGAGGTTTTGTGCACGCTGGCAGGACTACATCAAGACAACCTGAGTAAAACCTGTTTGTTGGAAGTATTTTCTGTCCCTTTCATCCATAAGCAAAGCTATCGTTCACAGCCAAGCATTTTTTATGCCAGCTGTCCATATATCATGTCAAAACAACTTTGTATGAAATTATAAATTCAACAAACAAGCACTTAATGATAAAATTACAGCAATCCAGGCAGTCTTCACTCTGCTTGTTGATTGCTCCACACCTCCAATGTCTTTGTACAGCGAGGAGTGGTTTCCTTCTCTGATGCACAGTTCATGCTTTGAGAGCTTGATTTTACATACAGAAATTACAGCTACAGCCTATTTCAGTTTTCTAATTTAGGCAGGAGAAATACATATTGCTTATGATTGTACTGATTTCTTCTATTCCCATCATTCATCACTAGCAGCAGAATTCAAACACTGGCTCCCAAGTCACACCCTGCAGAACACAGGGCTAGCAATTTAATTCAGGAGGTGGGCATTTTGAAGGCACTTAACCTGGTATTGAAATAAAACTCAGGGAGAGTAGCAAAACCCAATTCTCCAACCCACCAAACACCTGATGAATCCTGAAGATTTGATGCAAATAACAAATATCTTAAGCAGGAAGCTGCAGACTTGAAGGTGGACAAAATAACTCATGAGAACAGTCTGTACTTCACCTGTATGTTTACATTAATTCCAGTCTCTAGTTTGTATATACTGACAAACAGTAACTTACTTTTTCTTTAATAAAAAAAAAAAAACCACTGAAAAACAGCTATATAGAAGGCATATCAGTTTACATTATAAACCAGTCTGCTGAAAGAGGAACCCTCACATTATATTTACTGTTATAATTCCATAAAGTTTAATTAGGGAAGGATCAAAAAGTGTGTTTTGAGCAACATCAATTAGCAGAGCTAATTCCAACCCCAGACTGGACCAGGTGTGATAGGCTCTCTTCCTCATGAAGCTCAATGTTTAGTTTATTCCTTTAACAGGGAAAGTATCAAAAACAATCACTAAGAGGGCAAAGGAGAAAAAAGACATTTCAACAAACCTGAGCTTGAAGTAATTTCAGTTGCCTATCTTGTTCTGTAAGAACCCTGTAAGCATCTGGAGATAATCCCATCATCCCATTATCTGATCCTGCTGTAGAAGCAGGTGTGTGCAAACAAGGTGAGTGAGCACCACAGCACTGGGGATTAGTGGGGCTTGCACTTGAAGGCAGTCTTATTCCAGGTGACAAGCTATTTTCAAGAGAACAGCTCCCCATTTTCCCATGATATCCCATACTTATAGGGCTACTTGTTGTATAATTGCAGCAAATATTTGGACAAAGGGTATTCTGATGGAACATTGTGCATGGGCTCTGTTGAGCTATCTCTGATTGAACTTCTGTTCCATGTTTGGAGTTCATTTCACCAATTCCTTGCCATGAGTTTATTGGATTATATTGGACTGAAGCAGGAAACTGACAGTTGCATGCACTGGCTGGACAGCAAGGTGGAACATGAACTGGCACCTGCAGTTCTGGTGGTCTTCTGTAGCTCTGCAGTGAAAAAGCAGAGGAGTTGTAGAGGACTGGCTGTGTAACAGCAGGAAGCTGCCTGGAGTCAGGTACTGAGGTTTTTCTAACCAGAAGTTCTCCCTGCTGTGCAGCTCCCTCAGGATTTAGTACAAGTCTTTGTGGAGGCCTTCTGGGTTGATGCACAGATGTATCTGGGGAAGGTCCACTGCAAGGGGTTGAAGGAGAAGAAGATCCAGAACTTTTTCTTGATTGTGGACAAGATTTCTTACAGTGCAACTGCTGCTGTATTAGAGCCTGCTTTCCCCAGGAAGACCTGGAAGCTGGAATTTTCTGCTTTAAATGGTTTGGTAATTGCTTCAAAGAAGGATCTCCCATGCCAGCAGAAAAGTTTTGTTTGTCTTCAGAGCATTGGGTGGGGTAATGCACAGATCCTAAGTAGCATTTCTTTTTAACAGACTGATGTAGTGCTTGAGGAAGACTTTTAGCATTTGAAGTCCCTGCAGGCTTAGGCAATTGTCCCGATTCCACAAAGCTCCCATCCAAAACAAGGGACAGCTCAGGAACTGATGGAAAGATCCTGGTAACCTGAAGGTAATTACACAAGCAAGATTAAGTTTTCCCTAAAATACTATCCTTCTGCACTTCACAAGCAGATTTTCTTAGTATTTGTTCAAGATATTGTTTCCATTCAAAACTGGTAACAGTTACACAGCTCCAAAACAGCTATATAAGGAATACCTTTTTAATGACTGGAGAGTCCAGACAGAGAAAGCAGAAAAATCTACAGGATCAATCTTAAAGTACTACCTCCATATGGCTTAATACCCAAAAGCCTTGTCAGCCTGGAATACAAGGCTACATGTCCCCTCTTACTACTCTTAGACCCAGCAGACAGCACCACCCTTGTGGATTATCAAATATGTTGTTACAGGTACTCTGTTACGCTCATACGTGCTTCAGTAAAAAACAAAAAAACAAAACAAGCCCACCAAGATAAATCAGCAGATAATCTTTTCCCAAATGCTAGTATAAGTAGGAATTGAAGTGCCTACAATCTCAGCACAAAAGCAGGCTGACTAGAGACAGGAGCTGGGGACTCTCTGGAACACTTCAGTTCTGCTTCTGTTAGCATTTCAAAATTCATTCTCGAGAATGGAGCTCTCATCCCCTTACAATTAGGGCAATTTACTTTGCTGCTAGTTATCACATCTTCTAGAATCTGAAAAGCTTAGAGACATTATTTACTTAGTTACCTCTTGACTCACTGGGTGAGGACTTGGAATTGGCCTTGGGGATAAATCCTCATCTTCTACACCGGAATCATGATCACTTGCTGACAGCTTACCGGGTGAACAACTATGAGGAGGGCTAAAACAACATTAGTCAAACTAAAAACTGCTTGTTAGAGTGGGCAGCAGTAATATAAACCTTCACATCTTTCACTCGTGCAGTCTACAGTGAAATATCAGCTTTTTTTTTTTCTTTAAATAATCAGCAGTTGTATGTCTCCCTGGTGAGCCAGAAAGTTCCTAAGGCGAACAGCTCTAAGACCAAACAATGAAAATACAAACGCTGTTTTGGGGCAATAAATATAGTAATTCTCTTCTCTCCACATCCCCATACATACATCTTTTAAATGCCATTCTAAAAGAGAAGCACTGATTTATGTTAGGAAGATAGGAAGTGCTAAAGTAAAGATTGTGGCATTGTTTAAAGAATAAAGACAATAAGGGCCATCTTTCAGCCCTAGATAAAAAGTCAATGGATAAGTCAGGTTTCCCAAAATCTTGATTTCCAGCCTATCCAAGTCTCAGCTCTGAAAGGTCAGAAGAAAATAAATTTTTACCAGTGTAAATACATTACAGAGATTTGAGCCAAAGGACTCCAAGCTCCATCAGTAAAGAGGCCTCATCAGAAACATGTAAAGTACAAATTACAACCACCAGTATCAAGAGGAGAATTACTAGTATTTTCTCTAGCAATGGAGAAAGAGTTTGAATGTGAGCTCTAAGAACACACACAAGCCCATTCAGATTTTAAAGCCAAATCATCACTATAGTCAGAGCTGGCCTGACAGCCTACACAGATGATGTAAAAATAAAATCAGATTCAATAGATATTTGATTTTTGTGCATAAATGACATCTGAAAGATTTACCTTTTAGTAGGAAGTTTCTTGCAGATTCTGCTGAAGAACTCTGCTTCTGCATTTTGTTTCTCTGCACTCAATACAAACTGGATAGGGCTCTTGTCTGAAGGTTCAACGTTCTGAAATGAAGATTTTTGTATTTGTGAAGCATGCTTATGTCAGCTTTTGATAACCAAGATACTGCTCCCAAAGAAATAGTTTCAAGGAAGTTTGTAGCTGATTATTTGTTGCTTGCTCTTTACTTTCAATTCTCAATTCTTTCACCACTACAAGTAGGCAGGCTTCCTTTCCTGTTTAACACTGTTCCCCTTGCTACTCTGTAAACTAGTTGGCCTAATTATAGCCATGAGCAGATGCTTCCTTGTTGTAACTGCTCAGATAGTCTTCCACAATCCTTCATCATCATAGGAAACAACAACTGTTCCTACACCGATTCACACACAGCTGGAAACAGCAGAAGGAAGCCTCAGTAAAGGCCTTGCTGTCTTCAGAAAGCTTTTTCTGGAGAAAGAGTAGAGCATAATAACACAGGTCACATTACCCTGTGTGTTTCCTTACCAGAGCATGCAATGAACAAGCGTTCAACTTCAGTTCTGCATTTTTCCCAGGAAAACACTTAAAGAACAGAGATTTTCTAGGATTTCCTCAAGCCCTTTGAGTACTTCCCAGGTACTGTATGAAATTCTTTCAGAAAGTTATCTTGGATAAGCAGGTTTCTCCTGCTTTGTTACTGCAGCACAGAAAGAGCTGTGCAAGTTACCAACCACTGAATGTTATTTTGCATTCAACTCTGAACAAAGCATAACTAGCTAGGCTTTGCTCTTCAAAAAACAAACAAACATACATCACCCACAGCAGCTGACAGAAGTTTTCAGCACGTACACAGCATACCAGATTAAGGAATGCTACAGGAAATAATCTCTGTCCATAAAGCCAAAAGGTCACTTAAAAGAGAACTAGCAAAGTTCCACACAGCACACTGAATTTTAAGAAACAGATTCTTAACTACTACTAGAAAAGTCAGCAGGTGCTGCTGATTTTAGAGGTTCTCTCTCGCTTTGATACATGCTGAACGCACAATTAAAACACTGTCAAAACACAAATAAAATAAGTAACATTAAACAGCTGTCATTTTTAAACAGTGCAGTTTCATTTGGGTCACATTATTTGCCTCCTTTAAATTAAACTAACATTGATTTTTTTTAACTACTGTGATGCAGTAAGTAATCAAGGCACTTACTTTGAAGAGGTGTACTGTTTCATGGCAAGTTAAGAGCTGGAACCCTAATTCAGTCTGCCCTCTGCAAGGACCACATTCATAAAATTCTGGTTCTTTGTGTGTCAATGAATAAAGCACAATAAGAAAACTCCCAGATTCTGAGAAAACCCTAAAATAGAAAAAAGCCCACATCTTAAAATAAACAGGAAGAAGGTCATTAGCTTCTCAATATATTGGAGAAGTTATCACACAATTTATCAGACTGGTCACTTAGTGCATTTTGAGTGGCACTGAGCTATATATAGGTAGAGCAGAGAGACTTGTGACTGATGCCATATGTAAGAGTCAAAGCAAAGTACAGAAATGGTGGGAATAACTTCTTTGCTTTCTACCTCCTTTGGGATCACTTTCTACTTTGACTGAATTACTGAAGGACTTCAGTAATTGTATAGAAGAAAACATTGTAAAAATGATATTTGTTACTTCTTAGCATTCAAAAAACACTTATTAATGTTAAAAACATTTCTGAGGAAAAATTATAGTGAGGGTATTTTTATTTTTTGTTGTTGTTTGTTTGTTTTTTAAAACACAGGTAGAAAATAGCAAATTTACAGCAGTCAGCATTAACCCAGAAGTCTAAGCAAGGTTAGAGAAAAACAATCTGCATTTTCAGGCAGTGGTATGGCTACTTTCATACTACTTTTTTTATTTTTATTTGTGATAGAGAAAGCAATAAGAATCAGATGCTTGAAAAAGCACATTCAGACAGAACTTCAACTCTTAAGTTGTAAGAATCATTTTGAAAATGGATGATGTACAGATTAAGCAGTTAGTCTGCAGAGGTAAATTCTTTTTGCATGATTTATCAAATCAACTCTATTCACTTCTAGGATAAAGTCACAGAAAGTTAATGAAAATCAAGCATCTAACTTGGCTACACAAATCTAATCATCTAATTGGGCTCTTATCTGCATCTGTGTGTATTTAAATTGCTTAAGGAAGAAGTCTGTTCAGTAATTACAAACATCTGTTCACCAAATGTGTTTTCATTTAATAATTGAAAAGCAAGTATGACTGAGCATTAAAAAAATGGTTAGATACAACCAGGGAATCAACATGTATCAAACAGAAGTCCAAAAATAAAACTAAAACCTCACCTCTGTTTAAATGTTTTCTGCCAATTCTTATTTAAACTAAAAAAAAAAATAATGCAGTGACCTTGATGATATTAATATTTACCTTCTTCTGTCTTTGGGATGTTTAACCCAGCTTGCAAACACTTATCAGTCTCCAGAAGATTTGTGAGGCGTAAGTCAAAACCAGGAACAACAACAGAGACAGACCCAACTCCTATACAGCATCAATCAGATATTCTCTCAAATACCCTTGAACAGAGCACATGCTGTCATGCCTTCTGGGCAGGACACCTTTATAGGTAACCAGTAATTTATGTTTTATAGATAAAAGTGACTTGCCTTTCTTGAATTGAAGAACTGAATAAATATCGCAGGCAACAGGCCCAGACTTGAGGACTATGGATGTGAGTAACTCCACTCATCCAACTAAAGTAAGAAGAAATATCTAATTAGAGAACATTACATTACCAAGTTTCCACATATTCCATCAAATACTTCTAAAATCAGTAAGAGTATTAATCTATACAGAGCCAGATACTTACACTCCAACTAATGGCAGAGCATATGCCTTTGGATCAGACTCAAGCAGCAAAAGTAGCTTTCGTGTCTGGTCCATAGTAAGGTAGCTGAAACAAAGATGATTTTTTTATTTATTTTCAATATTTGGTAAGTCAAAAAATCCTAAAGAGACAAATGAAAGTTTATAAAGTACCAAAAGAAAAAAGGTTGGGGAAAAAAAAAAAATAATCAAAACCATTCTTTTTCCAAATCTACTGCTTTTCACCAAAGCTCTGTGCATCAAAGAAGCATCAAAGAATTATCAAGCACAACCCTTGCTTAATGTTCTTTTACTAGCAATGAATCCAGAAGGGCAAATCATAATAAATTAAACAGCAAGTCATAGTAAATTTAAAGAACAACTTTCAGAAATGCATTCACAAGGTGACTCAAACTAAGACAGCATTCAGTTTCTTCAAATTATTTCCCTGACCTACCCTATTAAAACAGTTACCAGTCAGAATGACAACTCCTCACTATCAACTTTATAAGCATGATTAACAGAAAAAGCTTTTTTAACATTTATCTGATGCTCATTTTAGGGCCAGCACTGGAATTGTTTAAACAATTCAATGCTGTTTATAGTTGTTTTGTTAATTAATTATGCACACCTCAGCCTGCCCAGCAGGAAAGTGCTCCTGAAGACAAAAGCCAGAGATCCTACTGAAGAAGCTAAGATTTTTTTCTTGACCCTGTTTATAATGTTTTTCTAGGTACCAGAAATTATGTCCTTTTGGTGTCAGTTGTTTCATTAAAAAGAAAAGCACTACGATCTCCACCTCCCTTTTTTAAGGAACACAACGTACTGGCTGGCCAATTAAGGAGCTTGAGCATTATCCTTTACTTACCCACACTTACAAGTTCCTTGAACTTGTGCAATATTCATAGGGCTGTTCAAATTCCTTGCTAGGGCTGTGGGAATAATTGGGACAGACTTCACTGGTGTGTATTCTAAAACATTTGCTGCTGTAACAGAAGCCCAGTGAAAACTAAAATTTAGATTATCCAGGTTTTCTGTGAAAACAATGTGAGCTCTGACAGCGAGCAGTTTAGAAAGATCCAGTGAATCTTTACTGCACAGGCTGTCCTGCAGATCCTAGAAGCAGAGAGAAGAGAAGTTAAAGAAAGAAGTTGTCTTCATATTACTTCTACAATTCAGTTTTTATTACAGTGGAAATTCAGATTATTCATTATAGCTAGTACTACAATAGGTACTATATAAATGAAACCTATTAAGTCATGTTTCCAAAACTCCTGGCTATACTGAATATAATGAATAACGTAAAATGTATTTGAAATTAAACTACGCAGATATTAGCATTGCTTTGCATTATGCTCAGAAACCCAAGGTTACTGGAATTGCATGAAAATTAATGAAAATAATAACAGACAATAGAATCTCAAAGTGAGTTGTTAGTTTTCAAGCAATTTGTATTTTAACAAGTGGATATATCACCCTGAGGAAAATTTAGATGTAAAGTAAACATTACTGGTGCTATAAAACATGAATATTTTTATGCATGTATCACAACAAAACTACAGACAAATAATTAATGAAATTGATTACACTATACTTAATTGCATATACTAGACTATCTGTCCATGGGGTCCAAATGAGACGTATTTCAGATGTAAGTATTAACCTATAGAGGGTTAACAGGTTTTCTTGCATGTCACTTGCCCAGCAATGGTTTTTATGAGCTGCCATGTAAATACTGCAACTCACTCATAGATTTCAAAGAAAAAAATGCTCTGTCTTGTTTAAGTCTGTTGCTACCACAGATATCCTGCTCATTTTTGGGGGGTTAGTCCAGCTGAAGATTTATGGTCACACAGCAAGAATTTAGTCCAAGTTTATAGAGAGTAACTGTAAACTTCTCTGAAGGCTACTGATTTCAGCACTTTTCAACATGCTTTTCAATGACATTCGAACAGCTCATTTCACATAACCAACTAAGAGGTCTTCCTTCAGCCACTGCTTTTCTGTGCTTGTTTTAAATCAGTGGGGCTGGAAATCAAGCTCTGTGCATAGTCCAATCTTCCACCTAGAAGGCAGTTCACTGTTTGAATAACCTGAAGTCTGCCAGCAGCCACCTACCTTGAAAGCCAAGCTGATATCGTCAGCACTGTGCACTATAATGCTGTCTGAAGAAGGTCCCCACGCACTAACTGTACATGTAATCAAGAAGTCTCCAGGAAGAGATGCAGTTGGAACCTTGCCCGATCCGCTGGCAACTTCTCGACCAGGATCAAACCGGTCTATTGTTAGCGTTACACCTTCCCCATCTTTAAAATAAATACAGTTAGCGTCCAAGAGCAACAACTCAGGCTCCTTGATAAAGGCTTATTCAACCACTATTGCTGATATTTAAAGTTACCTTCATCTACTGTGAGAGTCCCAAGCAAAAAACAGGCAAATGATTTTTTATCGCTCTGCTTAGCATGGCGATAGGCAAGTCGCAGGGGTTTCTCCATCATAGACAACTTTGGATTTCTAAGGAGACAATAAGCAAGTTTAAGATCTAAATTACTTTCAGTGTGTCTTACTGCAATAATTTCCTGACTTCTATCATCTTTTAAGTAGAAAATGTTTAAGGCTTTAGGCTGCTTCTTTACATCAAGGTGATAAAGTTAGTGTTTTGTACAGTACTGTTAAATGTTATTTTACATTCTGTGCAACATCCCAATTATCCATATTCAGGAATAACCTATTTTAACTGGAGCAGAACTGTATGATCACCTCAACACTTCAACACTTGTTTACTTGACTAGCCCAGCAAACGTTAGAGAGTTTTTCACCAGGGAGATTAAACAAGGAGAGAGAAGAGCTTTTTGGCTGGAGGGCAACATTTCTGCAAGAACTAGAGATGAACAAGTGAATTACTTTAGTACCAGGAGTACCAGTTAGAAACACTAAGACCAAAACACAGAATCTCCAAGGAGTTTCATAAACCAAAAGAGTAGAGCAGGCCACAATGCTTAACTAATTTTGAGCCCATATTCTCTCATTTTAGCACAATATTTAATGGGGATTCTAATAGGCAGAGTAGTGTGGGCTCTGTGATATAGGAATGTAAGTCAGGAAAAGAATTAGATAACTAAAATGACTATTCAATAAATAGAAGTAAGAAAGTAAGGATTGGGAATCTTGGTTAGTAAACATATCAGCATCATTTAGCTCAACATAGCAATTTTGAGTTGAAGGAAGTTCAACGTTCTAAGTAAAGCTGTGGGTTTACACAAATAGAGATAATGATGCATATTCTACCTGCTCATAAAAAATAAAAGTAATCCATTTTAAATTTTGTCAGATTTTGTGTAAAATCAAGAAGCATTATGTAGCAAGGACATATGGAAGCTGCTCTGACCCGTGTGTAAGGGCTGCTTTAGATCACAATTTATTTTAACTGTTAGCTGCCTTAAAAAAAAAAAAAAAAAAAAGCTATCCTTACCTGTAATAGGCAATATGTGAACCAATGATATCACCTATGGGAACTGGGTCCCAAAGTGCATACTTTGATAGGGGGAAACTGAAAGGGACCATTCTATCAGGAACAAATCTGGGAAAAGAGATGGCAGAAAAGAAGAAAGTAAGATATCAAGTTCAATAAGTTTTCAAATAACATTCATCAGAAGAAGCAAAAAATAGCTCACTAAGAAAAACAACCAACTGGACACATGAATAAGCTGTGCTTGATACAACACGGGCAATGAAAAGGATTAGAAGCTCCCAATGTGCACACACACAAATATCACAATTTGCCAAGCTTAACATTAAACCAGCTTCTAAATCCCCTCATGGCTCATCGTTTAAAGTCAGCATTAAGCCCATCTAAATGTGGAAGGCTTCAGAAACAAAGCAGTTGTTTAACTAAGCAATATAGAGTGAGATTGGCTCTCCTGCTTCAGAGAGGCCGAGGAAAGCACCACACGAGCACGTAAACGGATTCACACGAGCAGCAATACCTTTGTTATCAGGTGCCTAGCCGACTGCACCAACCCTTATGTAAAGCACAGAAGTTATGACGGCCTGCAGAAGGTATCTCACTGTTGTTTAACAAACAAGAACTTCCTTGGGAGGAAATTTCAGGCCCGGCCCAGCTGCTGCCTCAGGAAGGAGCTTCCATCGCTTTAGGGCAGCTCTGACAGCAGCTCCCCTACCTCGCTCCTTAACTGATCCCCGAGGAATCCCCGCCGCCCTCAAGGAAGGGCTGAGCGGACCCTCCCTGAGTAGTTACCTCTGCTCTGCTCCAAGCAGAACGGACTCCATGCGAGGGGCTGCCTCACGGACGCGGTGCCGGCCCGTCCCAACCGGGAACCAGAGGACTCCAGAAGCGGCCCCGAGGCCGCGCTGCCACAGACGACGCTCCGCACCCCGCCTCACCTCCCGCCGTTCGCACAAACCCCTCGCTCCGCGCCGCCAACTGCCGCCAGCCAATCACGAGACACAACCAGACGTGCTCCCGCCCCCACTGTTCACTCCGAGCCAATCAGCATGCGGCAGGGATTACTCCCTCTACCAATCGGAGCACACCCCGGGGAACCAACCGCCAGCGCGCGCGCAGGGGGATTTAAAAACGGCCCCATTCCAATAAACGGTCCAAGGAGGCGGTGTGCGCGCATGCGTAGTCCGGCGCGACAGCGTTGCTATGGCAGCACGGGCGCCGCCATCACTGGGCCGGGCCTAGAGGAGCGGAGCCGGATCCTAAGAAGTGAGGCGGCCCGCCCCATTCCGGCTGTCCTCAAGGCGCGGGGCGGGTGATTCGGTCTAGGCTGCACGCTGAGTTCTAAGGAAAGAGCGGCGCGCAGCGCGGGACGTTGCCCAACCGCCGAGCGGCTGCCGGCTCCGCGTGCACGAGCCCCGCCCCTCCCGCCCGGCGCGCGCCGCCGGGGACCCGGAAGCACATTGCGGCGGCGGGGACACCTCAGCGGCTGTCGGCGGTTCTGCTTCAGCCCCATCACCGGTCCCGGCCTCGGCGCCCACCGCTGTCCTGCTGCTGCTCCGCCGTCGCCTCCTGCTCCTCATGAAGCCCGTCGTTGTCTTCGTCCTCGGCGGGCCCGGGGCGGGTAAAGGGACGCAGTGCGCTCGCATCGTGGAGGTGAGGGCGGCGGAGCGGGCGCCGCGCTGGTGGGAGGGGGAGGGCAGCGGGACTACATATCCCAACACGTCCCAGGGCAGGGCTACGGGGAGCTCTGCGGGCGTTGCCGCGGGGCACGCTGGGGGTTGTAGGCTGCCGCGGGGTCCGGCCTCAGCCGCCCTCAGAAACGAGGGGAAGGTGGCTGCCTGCGGCGCCCGGGGCTGAGCCGAAAGGCCGCGGCGCTGGGTGGCGGTGGGTGACGGTGAATGACAGCGCTGCGGCTCGCAGGGCTCGAGGGCTGCGCCCCGTGCAGCTGGCAGCGCGACGTGGCAGGGAGGTGGCTCTTGTGCTGCTGCCAGCGCTGCACCTTCTGAACGGAGGCTGCTCTGTGCCGTGGTAGAGGTCAAAACGTGTTCTGTAAGGTTACTGCTGCTCTCGCTTTTCAGCTGATGCTATTGGATGAGGCTTCCTGCTGTATTTTACCCATTTTCAGTTTTCCAAATACGTTTTGACAGCTATGTGAGGTAGAGCAAATACAAAGGCAGGAAGGTGAATATTGTATTCGGGCACAAATACAAACCCAGCAGTAATTGCACAGTAATCCACATTATTGGTGGATAATTACAGAAGTATTTAATGCCTGGATGCTTCCAAACATGTCTATGTTGGATTTGTATGGGGTTTTTTTTGTTTGTTTTTTTTTTCCCTGGCAGCTGTACATTCTTTTTCTCATTGAGATCTGCAAAGGTTTGAGGTTTGTCCATATCCACGCTGAAAGAAATGACAGAGCTGCAGCAGTGCCCATGTTTTGAAATCTATTAATTGGAAGGAAGAAATCAACCAAGGCACAGAGCCCCAGTGCCTGGCACAGGCGTGTGTGTCCTAGTTCTAATGCTGCAGGTTCCCTCTGCTGTTAAATCCCTGTCCTGTGTATGGAAAAACTCGGTTATGTGAATTTGATCACATGATCAAATGATGGCATGAAAAATGCCATTATGCAGAGTTCTGAAGGGCTTTAACCTCAAATTATAGACTGTTATTCAAACCGGCTTATTCCTTCCATTAAGTGGGGGGATGAAAGGTTCGTAGCATTTGTAAAGCCTTTTTGGTAAGGTCAAATTCTGTCCCTGGTATATAGCAAACAAATGAGCTTAAACTGCAGGGAATTTTTGTAGGCTGTCATTAAAGGCTTCTGCCAAACCATGAGTGGAGCCTCAGGGCTGAAATGCCTCATGTGGCCGTTGCCATGTGTTTAGAAGTATAAATGCCTTTGGCTTTATAGGTTAATATAATTCGGTAAGGACCGTGTTGATAGGAGTAAGTCATTTCTACTCAAACTGGAGCTGCAGCTAAAAATGGAAACAAAATTCACTTTGCTTGTACCGTGTTTATTTTCTTTTTGAGGCTAGCAAGAGAAGTCCAAAAGCTAATAAATGCAGACTTCCTCTAAACTTGCACATCCTATTCACTGCATGAGAAGACACTCCTGACATCCTGTGCAGGAGTCGCTGGCTTTGCTTTTTGGGAAAGAGGGTCTGAGGAGGTCTGGGCTGGGGTGAACCTGGTGGAATATCTTAAAAAGAGCTCAAGCATGGACACATGGATGAAATGCAATTGAGGTGCTGCTGAGCAATAGATTTTCTAAGCGCACACCTTTGGCCTGGTCCTCACAGTCCCCATGAGAACCCTGATGCAGGCAGTTGAACAGCCTTCATGCAATCAATGCTGCTTTCAGGTTGAACGTGTAGTTTTGTTTGGATTTTAGACCCTGTTGGCAGCTTGCCACAGAGCTGTAGCTGAGTCATAATAAACCTCATTCATCCTTGTTGTATGAGTGGACTGATTAATATTATTTTACATTAGGAATGAATCTGATCCTGTATCTTGCTCTAAATCTGAAGTTTGTGCTCAACAAAAAGTCAGTATGCGCTATAAATACTTCTCGGTTGCTGTACATTCTGGAGATCTGGGACAGAGCACATCACATGCAGGAGGCTCGCTTTGCTGAGCTGAGATCTTGTTTGATTTTAGCTTCAAGTGGTCTTATTCAAAAACAACAGCAGCAGTGGAGTAGAAGTCAAATTGGAATCAAAATTGATAAGGTCAGAAAAGACTACTTAGATCATCTAGTCCAACCATCATCCCATCACCAGCATGCCCACTAAACCAGGAACGATTTCTCAAAAAAAAGTGTCGTGATTGTTTTGCTGACTGTTATACGTTGCCTGAAAATGAATTGGTATCAGTCATAGTGCTTGGGAAATACAGATTTCACCCACAAACCAAAATCTCAGCTTGTGGAGCCCCTCCTAGGGATGTGTTCCTGTCGTATTTGGACCAAAGTGGAGAAGTGATGTGAGGGAAGAATTTGCAGTAACAGTTGGGAATGAGTATTGACACAGTGTACAAAAGGGAGCAACAGGTAAGTGATGAGGTTTTATTATTTTTGCAGTTAAGGTTTAAAGAGACAGCTGAACCTGCCTGCTTTCTGCTGATAAGGGAGAGAAAGCATGTATATTCTGTATGTGCACAGTGTTGTCACAGAAATGTAAATGCAGTAGAAATGCTGCTCTAGACCAATTCTTCCTATTATGAAGACATTAAGCAGAATTCCCTCAAGTTCTTGTTCTCTCCCAGTTCTGCAGATGAACTCCTGCCACCTCCCACAGTTAAGGGAGCTTCTGACGTCACTTGAGACTGGTGCATAGCTTGTTGGGTGAGGCACAGTATCTGAGAAGGTAGTTCAGATGGTATATGAATGCAGGTGCTTGAGATAAACACCATGAAGTGCATGAAGGTCATATCTTTTGTGATGGTGAGATTACTGTGTGTGTGCAAGACAAAATGAATGTGTTTTATTGCTGATTTCTGAACTTTGCCTCACAAAAACATTTATGGTGCAGTCAAGGAAAAAATACCTTATTCCTCAAATCTGCAAAAAAAAAAAAAAAAAAAAGCTTTTGTTGAGTTCAAGCTTAAATCTTTACAAACTTTACCTGAAGCACAAAGATTTCTTTGGGGGGGAAGCATGATAACTAAGTATTTAGTATTCATTCTATGCAAGATTTCAACTGATAGGGTTCTTTTTTGTTTTGTTTTGTTTTTTTTCTGTTTGTTGTTGGGTGATTTGGTTTCTTTTGTTTTTGTTTCAAAGTGACTGTGGAGGTTTGGGGTATGCAGGACATCTTTCTCTGTGCACACGAAAAGCAATCAGTCTCGACCACAGGCCTGTGCTGGACGTTTGTGTTGAATTCCAAAATGAATCCCAACAAGTGGGATGCTGAGCTTTCTCCTTCTGTAAGAGTGTCAGTTGGTATCCAAATGGAAAAAGGTGTGAAGTTCTTTTGGGATATATGATAAAGAGGTTCTCTAGGGAGAAGAAAGCTTTGGAAAGAACTCATTGTTTCAGGAACACTCCTCTGGAAGCAGCAGTAGGTTTAGCTTTTGTTGTCATGTGTTAACTGTCTTCTGGAGGTCTGTTGAGAGACAGCATTAACTTTCTTGAAATAAAAACGTTTTATAAGTTATTCACTTTAAACTCAATTTCTCAAATCTCTTCCAAGAGTGCCAAGTATTGGTAGCCCAGTTAGCTGTGAAGTTCTCATCATTGTTTGCTGGAATGTGAGTTCTTATTCCTGAACTTTGGAGCTGTTTTGATTGTTTAAATCTGCTTTTCTCCTCTAAAGATTTATTCCCTATATGCTTCCATTTCACAGAATGCAGGCTTCCTTTCTGGGCATTGAATTTTGGGCTTTCTCAACCTTCTCATTGAGCTCAAAATTCCTGCAGCGCTGGGGTGTTCTGTTTGCCCCCTCTTTCCGGAGGCTCTGTCAGTGGGATCTCCTTTGTGTGTTTTGTTTTGTTAATGTGGTGTGGGTTTGTGTTTTTTGTGTTGTTTTATTTTGCTTTGTGTTTTGTTTTTCCCCAGAGGCAGAAGAACATCTCTAACTAGGAAAATAGCTTTTGGCTGGAACCAAGCGGACAGGAGGGCTGCTATTGCAATACGATTTATGCCTTAAGTTCTCTTTCCACGTGTTGATGGCACAGACAAAACATTTTAGATTTAAAAAAAGAAAGAAAGAAAGAAAGAAATAAAAGTATGAGGACTGCGTGCCTTCCAAGGTTCTATTTTTATTTAACTAGTTCTCCAAGAGCACACCTGAGAAAATATAGCAAGCTGTGGTTGTTTAGTAAGATTGCTTAAGGTTCGGCAAGCTGGAGCTGAGGCAATAAAAGTTTGTGTTTTGTTTGTTTAGCCCTTTGACTTTCATTTTTCGGATTAACAATGATAAGCCAAGATAGGATTCAAGGTCAGAGCGGTAATTCGTTTTGCTTTTTGCTTTTTCTTAGCTTCTGCTCACTCAGGGAGGTTTCATACTCTCCGGATACTGCTGTGCTGGGAAGAAACTCTTGTGCCCTGTGCAGGCTGGCAGTGGGAGGAGTCCCAGCAGCTGATCTGTGCTGCTGATCCTGTCCTACTGCATGGAGAAAGTTGCTAGAGTGAACTCTGCCCTATTCAGGAGTGGCGTAGATATGACTCATCTGTTCTCATCTGTAGTTGATATTAATCTATTTATTGTATTTACAGTAAGTAAAACTTGTTCTGTCTATGGACTGTCAGCCAGGATTCGCAACTTCTCCGTGTTTGCCCTGCTGAGTGGGGACTGCCTTTTCCAGGTCTTTGTATAAAAGAACAAGCAAACTGTGGTTTCCTCTGTTTTATAGAGCACTGCTAAATGCTGTTCTAAGGAAAATCTCTCAGCTGGGATTGTTGGAGATTTGGACTTGCCTTTCTACTCTGCTGTGACCTTTGAAAGCGAAGGAGGAAGGTGTCTGACTGGTGCTGAAGACAGATGAGATTTTGTCTTTTGTTGACAGCTAATTTTTGTCAGAGACTGGATTATGGTTCCCCAAATATAAAAACATTTTTGAAAACAATGAAAATAGCTTGTTTGGTAGCTGCATACTGATTTAGTGTTTTGTCACAGAACATGCCTGCCAGCTGGCATAGTGGAAAACTTATGTATGAGATATATCTTAGAATATTTTCTTTTCTGTTCTCTGAAAATCTCTTCAGATTTTGGGTGCTTGACATCCAACTAGTTTGAATTACTTGGTTTAAGCTTGTTTCTGATTTAAGTTGTCCTTTCAGCCCTCTGCTAACGTCATGAATCTAACATATATGCATTCTTTAAGAACTGAAAAAACTGCTTTTTCATTACTTGGAAGCTACAACCATCCCTTTCTGATTGCGAGGAGAAGGCCTAGGCAGTGGTTGCTGTAATCCCTGGGATGGAGCTTGTTGCAAGATGTACTTGGCTCTTCTGGAAGTCGTGCTGGCACGGTGCAGATTGTAAGACGTGAGTGCTTTGCCCCAGCTGTTGTGCAGGAACATTGCAATCTCTTTTGCAAGCTCTTGGGGAGGCTGAGATTTGGTCCAGCTCAGGACGCTTGCTGAGGGTTTGTCTTGCCTGAGATGAAAGAAGACATTGTGTCCTGGAAACGTGGCTTCATTCAGACTGGCGAGGGCAGCATGAGCACTGCATCTCTGAAGCCTGCTGTGCGTGGAGCAGCAGTTCAGCCTCTGTCTGTGCTGTTGGTGTTGTTTAAGCTGACATGTTGTCTTTGGCTCCGGCACTCCATGCAGTTAACAAATAGATGTTATGCCACTGAAGGAGAAATTTGTTTATGTAACTGCCTGGCTAATACATTCTGGAGGTTACTCTGGAAGACAATTTACTATTATCTAAAACAACTCCATTTATACAACAGTGCTCTGAAGCACTTCTATCTTTTACTTTCCCATTCAGCCCTTAAGAAATAATCCAGCTTGCTGTTGCAAATGACAGAAAATTCCAAAAATTGCCTGACTCCACTTCCTTTTTCTGCATGAGAAGGGACATGCCAAAGAAAATGAAATGGGTTGGTAATCCTCTGAAACAGAAGGGATTATATTTTCCTCCTGTTTTCTTCTGCATAGGAATTTAATGTTAAAAATACCATCGTTCACGGACTGTATAGAGAAGTCCGTGTTAATTCAGGGCTCGGCAGAGTAAGGTTTCCTGCTTAAGAGAAAAGATTTACTCTGGTTTACAGTGTCTGTAGTCCATAGTTAATATGCAGATTTGTAGTTAAATAAGCATATCCAAATGCAATGCACATGAAAGCAGGAGTACAGTGAGCTTACAGAGGATGTCAGCAGAGGTTTTTCTTCACAGTTACTTAAAGCAAAATCTTGTTTCCTTTTCTTTCCAGATGTGTAGCATTTTGGAGATTTAGGTAATTATATCCCTTCTTAAATTATAACTATGCAGAACAAACTTTCCATGCTTTTGTGGGTGAAATTGGAAAGCAACAGAAATGTTTCTAAAGCCACTTAGTGGGTTGTGTAATATTTCTGTTGTACTTAGTCCAGTCACCAAGTTTGTAAATCCCAAGTTCACAGCCCTAACATGCATTTAGTCACATTGATTATCCTGTTCAGGCACCATTTTTGAAATTTGCTTTGGAAGCTGCTGCAGCCAAGCTGATAACCCTGAAGTAATTTGCTGCTGTTTTTGTTTTGTGTGAAAACTTTAGGACAAGTATGTATAGGTGTATTCTGTTTGTGGTGTATGGCTAGCTTAGCTGTTTTATTGCCAGTTTAGTTGAAGTATTCATCAAGGAGATGTCTTTATGCCTGTTTTTATGTAGTATACTTGCCCAAGGAGTGTGCTTGGTTAGTTTTCTGGTGGTATTAAATGAGCTGAGCAAAGGGTTGTTTTGTGCTCTGAATTTTCCATTATAACAGCACATCTGTGTTTTTTACAACAACACATTTGTAGCTTTGCACTAGTTGTCTATTCATGATTGTACATGCCTGAGAAATTCAATTATAACAACTTTCACCAGCATTTTGCATTAGCAAAGCTTTCAACTTTTCTTTGAGGTGAAAGAAGAGGGTCGTGGTGTTTGATGTTTTCCTGCATGCTGATCTCAAATCAGTAGACTTGGACCTGATCTCTGCTGTTTGCAGTGCGTGCTGTAAAAATGTTTTGGTAGTTATTAGTCAATAGATCAAGTCATGATTTAGGAAGTGAAGAAGCTAAGCAGTAAAATTGTGTAGGAGAGGGTGTAGCTCAGAGAGAATCTGGAGTTTGTTAAACGTCTCATTGTACAATGCGGCATTTCAAGAAACACCCTGGGGACTTTGAGACCATCGTATTTCCAAATGTGACGGTGCTACCTTTGGAAACAGGACATGAATGTCTGTCCGAGGCCCTGCTGACTGTTTTGCCCAGGAATCTCTCATTGTGCTTTCTGTGCATCCTGAAGGTGGAATACATCTGTCACTAGCAAGCTGCAGTTTCCTGTACTTTCCTGTCGTAAGACAAAGATAAATGTGGCTGATACTGACGACTGATGTAAGTTTGCATGTGCACTAATTCAAGGGTATCTGTGCCTGTTTCTTTTGCACTTTTCAGAAGTACGGCTACACGCACCTTTCTGCTGGCGACCTCCTTCGAGACGAACGGAAAAGGCCAGGCTCACAGTATGGAGAACTCATTGAGAACTACATTAAGGAGGGGGAAATCGTACCAGTTGAAATAACAATCAGCTTGTTGAAGAGGGTAAGGAAAGAAAGAGCTGTTTCCTTGCTGGTTCACTCTTGCGGACTAAGTGACAAAGCAGCGGCAGTATTTTGAAAGAACTGTCCCTGTTACCTCTATTTTATCAGAATAGTCAAGTGAAGGAGAGGAGAAGATCACCTGCTAATGTTCCTGTGGAAGGAAAAGTTCCAATCTTTATCTGTATTAGATGTCCAGGAAAATAATCAGAATATCTCTTTTGAGATGGAAGAGGCTTCTTTTGCTCGTTCAGCTGAATTTCTTTGGAGTTGTTTTGGTTTGCATTAACTCTAGACAGGGGACAGTTTAGCATCTTGTACTGCAATGTGCTGTTACACAATATTGTAGAGTATAAACTTTTAAAGTTAGGCTTTAAAAAATTTTAAGCATAATGAAATAGTGTAGTCAGTTTGAAAGGAAGCTCCATTGCTTCATCAATGAAGTAATTAGAATGGGTTGAAGGTGAAACAAAAAAAATACATTGTAAATCTGCAAGTTCTTTACAGAGAGAGTGGTGAGGTGCTGGAACAGGCTGCCCAGAGAGGTTGTGGATGCCCGGTCCCTAACGGTGTTAAAGGCCAGATTGGATAGGGTCCTGAGCAGCCTGGTCTAGTATTAAATGTGGGGGTTGGTGGCCCTGCATGTGGCAGGGGGTTGGAGATTCCCATGATCCTCGAGGTCCCTTCCAACTCTGGCCATTCTGTGATTCCGTGTGCAATAGATCTACAATAATTATTTCTTAATTTAATATATGAATACTTTGGAGGTGATGAAGGAATTGATAAACAGTTGCCTGTGCAGGAGGTCTTGATTTGAATTCTTTTATCAGGCTATGGATCAAACAATGGCTGCAAATTCCCAGAAGAACAAGTTCTTGATTGATGGGTTTCCCAGAAATGAAGATAATCTTCAAGGCTGGAATAAGACTATGGATGGAAAGGCGGATGTTTCTTTTGTTCTCTTTTTTGATTGCGACAATGAGGTAATGAAGTGGGTTAGGCTGTAACTTCCTTTCTTGCTGTATTGTGAGAATCATTCAAGAAGAACAATAAAACTGCTGGGTAGAGAATCTTCCAGTATTAATACACCGGTGTAGGAGTAGAAATAAAACATGGTCAGTGAGTTTGGGGGATTTTTGGCAGCCTGTTTTTGCAGATGAAAAACTGCAGGCTTTTGAAATAGCAAGTGGATAATTACACTTGGTATAATCTTGTACAAATAAATTACATTGAAGAAACAACTCAAACAATTGCGTTCTCAAGGAGAGTTTATAAAACCTTTAAATATATTAAACAATTATTTGATTCATTGTCAGAAGACACTGCTATGTTTACTCTTAAGGATTTCAGAGTACTTGTTCAGTCAGAAATCAATTTAATAGCAATGTTTGCTTTAATTCTGAAGTGGTGACAGCATACATCTTAATTTTCGTAGTTGTGAGCTGTGGTGTAGGTACCCAATGATCAACATTTTACTCAGCAAGTCATTAGATTTTAAGAACTTTTTGTCAGTTTTACAATTGGTCCTTTAACAAATGCCATGGTATGCTGTCTTTAAAATATGGCAGTGCTCTTGAGGGATAAAAACTGATACAAAAAAATCCGAACATCTTAAATCTTTCCTCTTTTTTTGATCCAATTTTCTCATAAATAGATTACTGTTTAACTTAATTGCACACCACAGAACTAGATGTTTCTTTTGTTTTCACTATTTAACTCTGTGTGAATTCTGGGTTACGTACATCGAATGTGGAAGTATTTGAGCATCAGGCCTATTTAGATTTTTTTTTTTTCAAAGGTGTGCTATTAATTCAGGATTTTTTGTTTGTTCCTGCTTTTCAGATAGCATGTTATGTTCCTGGTTGTGATGGTTCTTTTGATGCTTATTTTGTAGATATGCATCGGTCGCTGTCTTGAAAGAGGCAAGAGCAGTGGCAGGAGTGACGATAATCGGGAGAGTCTGGAAAAGAGGTACTGTATCCTAAACATTTCAGTTCTCTTTTCTTTTAATTCTATTATGTAATGCTTTTTTTTTTTTTTTTTCCCTCTCCTTTGCTTTCTCCTAGAATTCACACATATCTGCAGTCTACTAGGCCTATAATAGACTTATATGAGAGAATGGGAAAAGTTAGAAGAGTAGATGCCTCTAAATCGGTTGATGAAGTAAGTATATAAGCCAAAAAATATGGAGGTGACAGTAGCAGGGTATGTATTGATGGTGTTTTTCTTAGATGTGTGTATGGCTGGTGAAGTCAGTTTGTTACTGGTGTTCGTTACTGGTGGAGGTTGTAGAACTTTCAATTTTTCTCTTGAAGAACTGATTGAGATGGGAATAACTAAGAAATCAATTTCTGTTTGAACATGAGCTGGACTAACCATATTTTTGGTGTTTCTGTGTAACAGTTTGTTGTTCTTGGCTTTTTTTTCCACTTTTATGAACTTTGAAATACTTAATATTAAGTCTCCATTTCCTAGAACTGATTCAAATTTTTTCTACTAAATGATTAGTAGAAATTCTAGGAAAACCATCTTTAAATGCTATCAATTACTGTGTTCCAAATTAATTTCAAGTGACTGTTTACCTAACACTTCATAAAACTAATAATCTTCTCTTTCTTTTTAGGTCTTCGAAAAAGTTGTACAAATATTTGACAAAGAAGGCTAATTTCCAGCTTGGAAGATCGTTTAAATTTGTGCTTGAATCTTGCTTGAATAGCTGCTACTGCAGTCCACACTTTGTAATTGTTTTATGTTGGGGTTTTTTTTTGTGTGTTTTTTTTTTCTTTTCACATATCAAATCACAATTGGAAAAGCAGTTAATTAAAAATAGATCTTTTTTTAATAGGAAATCTTTTCTTGTGGCTATAGTTATGAGTTTTGTGGTTCTCCATTAGTGTAAGTTCAGTTGCTCACACAGCAAAACCAGAGTTAAAACATCTCTCTGAAGAGACTGTTCTGTCACAGTTCTGTGCCTACCATAGGCAGCCCTTCTTGATCCTTATTGCCATACACCTATTCTTCTTAATGATCAGTTAAGCAGCAGCATTAAGCAATGCCCTTGTTTGTCTTTTGGATGCTTGGACCAAATTGAGGGTACTTGTTTTTTTTTTTTTTTTTTTTTTTTTTTTCCAGAGTGTAATTTTTGTCACCAAGTTCTCTGTTATCCCCAGGCATGGATTCTGTAGGTAAAACTGCAGTTAGTATGAGAATCTGCTTTTGTAGTTCTCACAAAACTATTTAATATGCAGTTCAGCAATAGACATACAGAGTACTTAATGGAAAATGGTGCTGTCTTATGATTCTGGGTGTAAACTGTCTTGTAAATTCTTGACTACCTGGATTGACATGGCCCTGGGCTATGCCTTGTCTTCATTTCCAAAATGCTGAGGGTATCAGTTTTTAAGTCAGGTCAGTATTTCCATACTCATTTATTTTGAATGATAGTTTTGTTCTTAATTGGAGCACGGCCTTCGCAAGCTGCAAAACTATTAAATAGTGTACATGAAGCAAATTCTTCTAACAGTTCTGTCTTTTGTAGTAGAAGGGATTTTCTGTATTATAATTATTGCAATACTGTATAACTGAACGCTTTAAGGTTTATTACCTGGGGAAATATTTTTATGGTTAAACTTGTGAATTTGTTTCCCTAAAATTGTATAATTTTAATAACTGTTTGTTTGAGAAGATTATAAATATTGCACTTTTGTTATGATGTGGCCAGCAAAAAGGAATATATCTTGCAGAAGGAAGCTCTGTTCCCTTAAACAGATTTGATCGTGCTTTACCACATTCTCTTGAATTAGTGCAGTCAGATGCCATTATATTTGGGAGAAGCAGATACCTACCTGAAACAAACAGTGTTTTAAATATTTGTACAGATGTGTAATCCTGCCCTTTGTTTAAAGTAACCCCCTCTCCCCACCTCCCATCAGACTAGTATGCACAGGTCTGTGGGGGCCCAACCACGCATTCCTTGCACACCCTGAGCTTTCTCTGAAGAAAGCCCCAGAAGAGTGGAGGATGGGTGTTTTAACTAATTTTAGTGATACAATTTGTCTCGCTACATTAACTGACACTGTAATTGGTGTGTGATATGCTAATGGATATTGCCAGTTACAGCTTGGAAATGTCGGGGTTCAGCTTTTCTTTATTGATTACTCTCTATTTAAAGGAAGCTTCAAATTTAGCCTAGCTTCTAATGAGAATCAGATGTGTTGGTCCTCATGCTGTGATCTGTTCTGTGCTGGCAGATTTGTATGTGCGTGAGTTCTCATTTTGCTGAGGTTCTTGAGGCTGTTGGACTGAGTAAGAGATAAGTACAGAAATAAAAGGTAAACTACAGTATCTTTTCTGGTTCAGTGGTAGTTTTAGCAGAGTACTGAGCACAAATACCTGTTTACTACTGCAGAATATATGGACCATGACTACTGCTGTGAGTGTGGGAGGCTAATGCTTTTGCTTTACGGATTTTCCCTTAAATAAATAAATCATGGAATGTAAATCTTATTCTGTACGTATGCTGACATAGGATAGGATCCAGTCAAACTGTTTTAATGTGAAGGCTAAAATCAAGATTTTTTTTTTCAAGAAGACTTCAAGCAGGATTCCTTAATCTACTTAGAGATTTAATAAGTTTTCTTTCTAAGTTACTGGCTCTTGCAGATTCTGCTGAGAACAGTTGTTTTCTCATCATATACTTTTATGTATTTAAGTGCTGAAACAAGCAAAACCTTTATAGCAAAGTTGGTTTTGTTCACTTTGTTTTTTAAGAAATAATGTTTCAGCAATATTGAATTTGGAGTGGATTGTAATGTGTCTGTGCAAAGGCTAGATATTTTTTGTCATTTTATTTATTTAAGATGCCATTAATTGTTACCAGTTCTTTCAAGTTGGAGTTCACATTGAAATGAAGATTAAAGGTAGTATGCCAATGTGTCATGCCCTTTTAGCAGCAAAACTGTACAAAGAATTGGAGAAGATACAATAAATTTTGTTCTGTGGCTGAATATAAGTGCTTGGCTTACAGTTCTCTGCCGTAAGGTGTATTTTTTGATATAGCTGTGTGTGTGTGTGTGTGTGTATATATGTACACTTTATACATCTAGCGTGCATATATACACACAGATGTGTCTATAGAAGTTCAGCTTTTCCCATCAAAACTGAAGTCCTCAAGACCTTGTTTGGCAATGGATAAGATCAAGCTAATGCCTGTGGAATTGGTATCTTTTCTTGCTTGTATAGATTTGTCAATTTATTCTTTTCACAGTGGTAGTGCTGGAAATTGTGTGCTTAAGGGAGCTTTTCTTCATTTTACAGTACTTATCAAATGTATTGGTTGAGGACTTGCTGTTGGACACCGGTCTTGGTTCTACTTCAGGAGCAACAAAGCTGTTTTGGATGTCAGTGCAAGCAGGACTGGCATAGTGTGATGTGGTATTTGTGTTTTTTAAAAACAAACACGCACACTCACACACACACAAAAAAAAACCTGAGAGGCTGCCAGGCTAATTTTAAGTCCTCGCATTTCACATAATGCATTTTATGACAAACCTCTATTTATTCACCCATAGGTTTTCAGTAAACAACATGCTGGTGTTAAAACCTTATTCTGGAAAGATTTGCACAGCAGGTCTGAAAAGAACTGGGAAGAGCAGGGAATTTTCCAGCAGTATAAGTATCTTTCTTCTGGTAAGACAAGCGAATATCTTTTCAGAAACTTGCTGAAACCTGAGGGTGTGGAGTCTCAGAGGAAAGGGGCAAGGCTGTGTTAGCTTGACCTACAGCAAGCTTTTCCCTCCCATGAAGACTTGAACTAAAAATCCCTGCCTGAACAGTGCTGGTTTGGTGGGTGTGTGAGGGCAGGAGGAGAGACCAGCATGGAGAAAAACTGAAGCATGGAGTTGAGTATCGTGTCAAAGTAAGGCATTCCCCACTAGCAGCATTTATTTTTAAAAGGGTTTCTTGAGGGTGTTCTGAGATCTTATGCAAAATGCTGTGTCTTAGAAGGAGAAATCTAAGTGGGGGGGTTGTGCTGCTGCCCAGGCTGAACTGAGGAGAACGGGAGAGTGAAGTTGAAAGATCCTCAGTTCAGACCAGGGCTGCTAACTGTTATCAGTTGGCAGTTCTGAAGCTGACAGCAGTTAGGATCCTACGTTACAGATGAGTGACTTACTACTATACTGAGTTTTCAAGTTCAGCACCAGTCTGCTCCCTGTTCTGAAGCAGATGTCTTTGAGAGCTGCAGTCTATGACCACCCAGTTGGCTGCCTGTTTAGGTAAGAAGAACAGATTCTTGGAGCTGCAGCAGTGCTTGGATGCTGCTCACCTGGGGCTGTGTGCTCGCCACAGTCTGAAGATCCCAAAAGTAACAGCTGAGAGTGAAAACTGCAAGATGATGCAAAGACGATTCAGCTAATCGGATAACAAAGGAGACAGCAACAAAAATATTAAGATTTGATTTCATAGAGCAGCAGCTCTCACCCTCTTTTGATCTGCAGACCTTTACAAATCTTCCAGGCAGATATGGGGGCATAGATGAATTTAATCCTGCTGCTCTCAGCTATTTTTTCCTGGATTGCTTAGTTTAAGATGGTGGTTTTCAGCCTGTGGTCTGTAGAGTGTTGCTGTTGGTAACAATAGATGTCTTTATTGCATCTGCTAATCTGCTCAGCTGAAGTATTCTCTATCCTCTTTGCTTTTTGCCTTTTAATGTCTTTTCCTTACCCTTCTGAATTGCAGATTCTCTTTGGGATGGCGAAGAGTTGCTCTTACCAATCTTTGTTCTTTGCAAAAGAAGCAAAATCTTTATGTACCTTCAGCCTACGACTGTTTCTGCCAGTGAGCTAGGTGCCTAATCTGCTACAAAACTGACATTGTTGAGCACGTGGTGGTATTTTATTTTTTTTTAAACTGTAAGAAATCTTTGTAGTACCTGTGTGCTTTTCTCCTGTGAGTGAGATCAGATCTGTCCATCAGGCTTTTAGCAGAGAGCTTAGCAGGAATTGCATGTGAAAATCTCAATCAGTAGGCATTGAACTAGCAGCGACCTGTTATGCTTTGGTGGAAGTGAGTGAGATGAATGAGGGGAGTAAAGATGCTTATGGAAGTTCAGTCAATTCTGCTTCGCTAATCAGACTTCAGCTTTAGATATACATCTATCCTATTCAGCAGTGATGCTTGTATTTAACCTAGCTCATCTTTTCCCAATTATGCTGGAGAGAAATTCATACAGATGCTTTCCCTGCCCTGAAGCTGGCTCTCTTCCCTTGTTGTCATTTCCACCTGGAGTTCCAGAAGCTGCAGGGATGAGAATCTGTCTTTAAGGAAAAGCTGTGGAAGCAAAGCTGGGCAGAATGAAGACAAATGGAGCCATTCTTGTGGAGAGCTAGATACATAGCTTTTTTTTCACTGTGAACAGCAATGCCAGGCTACTTTGTCATCCTTCTTTATAACTGCATTCAGACAGCAAAAGAGAAATGTTCTCTTCCCCCACAGATATTTGGCAGAAAGCTCGCTTTTGTCTAAAATGCTCCTTAAGCACTGTGCAAAACATTCAATCCTAAACCAAATACCAGTTTGAGTTGTGCTTTTTCTTTCTTATTCTCAAATAGGAGGGTTTGGGTCAGTTTCATGCTGTAGTGAGACAAAAAAAAAAAGGCAAGGCACCATCCCAAAAGATATTATCTGCTCTATTCTTGAGGGCTTTTTAGCACAATGCAGTTCCTGTATGGTAAGAAATGGCAAAGAAATGGCAAAGGCTGACTGATTGCTGGTCAGCTGTCAGGGTAAGTGTAATGATATGTGATGCTACATGGAAATGGTGTCTTATGCAGCAGATCTGCTTGTGCAAAGCTAAACTCCTCAGCACACTTTTTCATTTAGTCCTGTGAGATGTGAAAAAGGTGCTTTGGAATAACTTGTCAGTTGGGTCAAGTCTTAGGAGTGAAGCTTAATCTACCATGGAAGCTTCAGGGACTGCCAGAATCTCTCAAGGTATTTGGAGGATGGAACGTGTGGTGGAGTTCTTTCCTGGCTGAGCACAGAGCTATCTTTTCAGGTGAATGCTTCAGGCATTCCACTGTTGTGGCAGCCAGGCCCAGCTGAAATCACCAAATATCCCAGTGTCCGTGGTGCATTTTAACCCAAATACCTCTGTTGTTGGAAATAGGGATAGTTTTACTGTATTCTTTTTAATTTAAAAGTTTCTAAATGCATTTTACTACTTCCTTGTGACCTAGAGCTCAGGTTTGAAGCGCTGTTCCCGAAGCAAGCATTGCATTTGGCTCACCAGGTGTGACTTCAGCATCCAAGGAAGCTCCACAAGTTCTTGTTGGTGAGAGCAGGTTGCTTCCAGCAATAGACATCCCACAAATTTATGTGTATTCTTTAAGAAAAGTACCAGGATTTTCTGCTAACTGCAGAAATTCATGACGGATGCCTTCACCATCTGTTATTTGTTCTACAAGCAGCCTTCATTCAAAAGTAACCTTTAAGCAAACATCAAGATTGAGTAATTTAGCTGTTCCAGTGTGACATGCACATCTACACTCTCCTCTTTAATTATGTTTGACACACGTGCTTATGTTTGACTATTAGTGAGAGGGAGAGTCATTCCTGTCTCTAGCCTGTAGACATTCACAACGTGGAGAAGACAATGTTTGGAGGAGCCAGAAGTGAAAAGCTGGCTCGGGTTTTTGGCTCCACTTTTTTTGGGAAGTGGCCCCACAGGCTCTTGGAAGTACGATTTTTGCTCACAAAGCAATTGCTTCGATGTACCACAAGGAGGGGTGCAAGGTTCGCACAGAGGAGGATGCAGATCGCAAGTGTCACTCATAGGCTGTGCAATGTTTCCTGTGGTTTGAAAGACTTTTTTGCTTAAAAAGCATGTTAATCATTTCAGTGGTGTAACTTAGTTTCTTTATGGGATATTTTTCTTTTATTATTATTTTGGGATAGCTTTCTGTTACAGATCTGCTGCGTTGGTAATTCGACAGCAGTGAATGTCATGCTTTTTTTTTTTTTTTTTTTTGGTCAGTTTATTTAGTTATATCTAATAGGGCCAACTTAATTAGCGTGGATGTTCTGTGCCACTGCATTCATGATAGCTTTGTCATCTTCATTCTGAAGCAATGAGATAACTTTACAAGGCTGGCCTGGGGGAGATCTTTCTGTAAGTAGAGGAGTCATACCTGGTGTTTTGGGGAGCTCATAGAACCATAGAAGAGCTGGATTGAAAGAAACCTTAAAGCTCACCCAGGTCCAGCCCCCTGCTTTGGGCTGATTGCCCCCCAGCTGCCCAGGGCTCCACCCAACCTGACCTTAATCACCTCCAGGGTTGTGTTCCTGGTCTCTCCATCTCAGAGAGCCTCAGAATTGAACTCTGCCCTGGGTTGGCAAGGAAATAAGAACTACAGGTAATGCTGCTGGGAAAAGCCAAGCACTAAGCATCCAAATCCAGTTTACAGGGCAATTTTAAAGGAAAATGTCTGTAGCTACACAGTTAAGAACCTCAACGCGCAGAGAAATTGTGGGTGCCCCATTCCTGGAGGTGCCTAAGGCCAAGTTGGATGGAGTCCTGGGCAGCCTGACTGGTAGGGGGGCAAGCAGCCCACAACAGAGGTTGGAACTGGATGCTCTTCACTGTCCCTCCCAAACATTCTATGATTCTACTATACAGGCTGTTTTACTCCTTCAGCCATGGCTACGAAGATACAATACTACCTGGCTATCCTACAGCAAGGAGCAATAATGGACCCATGCTTCCTGAACAACCTGCTTAGCACTTGGCTTAAAGGACTGGGGACAGCTCATCTTGTTCCCTACAAACCCATGGTGCTGGACAGGAACAGAGGAGGAATCTGCAGGCAGTCTGAAAACCAGTAACAATTTGGAAGTGCTTCCCCTTCTGGGATGTGGCATCTGTCAGTACTTTGGTCTGCGGCAGAGATGGACACAAAGACCAACTAATTATGCTTCAGATAACATGTTTTGAAAAGTTAATAAGAACATCATTTAATTAAAATAAGGCACAAATGACCTTAATTATAAGAAGAAAAGGTGATAACATTTGCTTTGAAAATTAGTTGAAAAATGACTCATCCATCAGCTGAGAGCGACAGAAATTCCTCTAGGGAAGGGAGATTTGAAGAGAACAGGTAGGTTCCTGCCATCTGAGCACACACAGGGGCAATGCAGCAGCTAACCACAGTAGACAGGAGGCATATTAAGAGCCTTAATTAACTTTATTGTCACTCTAACATTGTGAGCCATTAATTAACTCCTGTGTTATCTATCCTGCTGTCCCTGTCTGAACATAGTCCCCCAAAAATTGAGAAAAGAAAGGGGTAAAAGTAGGGAGAGCCCCACAAACAGCTGAGGAAGCAAAGGGTGCAAAAAAGAGTGAGGTCGTTGGCAAAACCCCACAGGTGACAGCAGGGTAATGCTGACGAGCATTGGTTGCTGTAATTAGTTCCATCTGGGCACATAACCCTGGTGCTCAGGGCTCAGTGGTGAGTTCAGGGCCCCACTAACTGGTTCCCCTGAATGTAATGTGGAATGATAAATGTGAGCCCAGAAGGAAAGCTGCCATTTTTGCAGCTCTTGCTTTGGGAACTATGGAAGGAGCAGAGGTAAGAGCTCTGGGTTTGGTTATTGCCGTGTTGCTTTGCTTACAGGTGAGGATGTTGGTGCTGTTGGACTGTCCTGGCTGGGCTGTTTGGGACAATGTACTGGGAGTCTCTGAGCAGTGCCAGCAATGCATGGCTGAGTTCTTAACGTTTTGTTGTGGATTGTGAGAGCACAAAACCTTCAGTGGACTCAGAATCGGATTTCTGACATCTCTCTGTCTTGGTAGTTTCATTTAAATGGGGCAGCTTGTGTGTGTTTAGTGGGGAGAACAATACAAAAACCATCCCCAAACCCTCTAGTTCCAGTATTACAAGCCCTAAAGAAATGCTAGTTCCACTCATTTGGAAAAACTTCCCCTGTGGTCTTTGTGCCTGTGGCACATGTGTACACATTGAGCTGACTGGGCTGTGTGTTGTGGGGGGTGAGCATCCACGAGGATGTGGGACCCCCATCTGAGCCTTGTAGACGCTGGCAACCCCAAAATGGCTCCTCTAGGGGTAACGCTGCAGGCAACTCCCACGTCCCCAGGTGTGATGTTACCACCCACAAAGCAAAAAATATAAAACATATATCTTTATGAAGGTGAAAAGAGCCTCAAGCTGTCCTATTATTTAAAGGAGCTGCCTTCCTCATGTGACCTCTGGGTGCTTGCTGATGGGTGCCTGCCACCAGGCAGTTTAGTCTGGACCCAAATCCCCTCTCCCTCTGCTTTTCTCTCCTGAAATGGGAGCTGTCATCGTGCTGCTCAATCTTTTAAGTCGACTGGAATGCCACTTGTCTCTCTTGCTTAATAAAAGCAAAAAGTCTCTAGGAATCTGCATGAGGTCATGGCTGTATTTTAAGGTGTGCTCTCTCATTCTTTACTATTTGCCTGGTCTCCTTTTGCCTTGGGATTCAGGTGGAGGCACATTGCCCATGAAATAGGGATAAAGCAAAACCTGTAGGGCTAAGAATATGCCTGTGAGGCCATGATGGTCCCCAGATGGGCACCCTTTGGTTGGAGGGGAGGAGTGATGGGCACTAGGGTGGCTGCAGGTCCCCCCTTGGGCAAGGGCACTGCTTGGGCTGGGTGAGTATTGGCCTCTTGATGGAAAACACAATAGTGAAACTATGTGAAATACTCATCATAAAGACTGAAAATCCACCAGCAGTTGCTGGGAAGTTCTTGGGGTGGACCAAGATGTGATGTGTCTGGAGAGAATGGGATTGATGCAATGGTTAGCTGCAGGTGTGATCCTTCTGGAACAAATTCTTGCAGCTGGCACTTGTTACTTGTTGAGCTGGGCATCTTTAAATAAATTGATCAAAGGGTGGTAGTGGAGAAGCTGCTGCCAACAGGAAGGGCAAGTTCCAGAGTACGGTGATGCTGTGGAGGGGGGTGGTCAATCACTGGAGCGTGCTTGAAGTGCATGACTCCAGTAATGACATTTGATCAGTATTTTGATGAGAATGAGTGGCCAGTCTGGCTCCAGACAATACCTGGTGACTTGAGGAGAGGAAGAACCACCAGTGCATGACGCTGATCAGAGGTAACCCGGACAGGTCATTCAGAAAGTCTGTTTGCTGGCCCAGGGAGAACAGAGCAGCAAATCCTTGCTGTTAACCTGAAACTACCAAAGCACTTTGTCTCATCTTCAGCATTTTTGATCAATCTGCAACTCGCAGTATGTGTGAGCAGGAAACCTGCTCATCAGTACATGTGTGTATCCATTGGTTTAGTATGGGAATGTGTGTATTCCTAAGGTAATCACAAAAGTGTATCAGTTTATTGCTGTTTTCAGTGACTGCAATGTCCTGAATAGGAAGGACTTGCTGAATAAGCAACCATCGCCTTTCTTTGTGAGGTGATTGTTGTGTTGTACTTGCAGAAATGACTTCTGCTGTCATGTTTTGCCTTCTAAAAGCAACACAAGCAATAAATAAACAACAAGAGCATCTTGGACATGATGCCTGTTTGTAAGGAAAAATCAAGTTTGCTATCATGTGCGTTGCTCAGTTTACTTTATATTAATTTGATCTTTTTTCGGTGTGGCCTGATTAGTTCCACATGTTTTCCCCCAAGATTTGGCCAGTAAAACTGCTGCTCTGAGTCATCAACTAGATAAATAATTGGCAGCTTCAAGGGCCCATCTCCTAAATCACTCTGCAGTTGCTTGTGGCCCTTGCAGATCCCGGTTGCTCGTGCACTCAAGTCAGCTGTAAAGTCTAATCTGGGCTTTCATGGGCCCCAGGAGCCCAAGAAACTGCTGATGGAGGAGCCTCACGTCAGCTTGTCTTGGCACAGCCACTGGAAGAACACAGCATGCTGCGGGGACTGCGTGGCTGGGGCTGGTATTTAGGGCTGGGAAGCCAGCTCCAAATGGGCACCTGGCAGCTGCACAAAGAGCTGGTACCAAGCCCCACGTGGTGGGGCTTGCTGGTGGGGTTTGTGTTCCTCGGGTGACCTGCCCGTGGGGATGGTGTGCTGGTACCTGCTATTGAATGGGATCATCTGACATTGGGTTGACCTCATATCTTTGTCTTCTCCTAATGGAGCCACCAGAACCAGGTTTGACTGGCTGAGCTGCAGCCTTGCTTGGTGTCCTGCAGAGCACAATAGGTGTTAAGGAGCACAGCTGCCTCCTCCTCATCATCAGTGTTGGGCCATGTGTATATTGATAGATTTTAAGGTTGATGTGAATTCATATGTGACCATACGGTTTCTGAGAAAGACTTGGTTCCATCTGCTGATTCCCTTTACTCGAACACGAGAGGTGCTGGCCGTCAGCTCTCTGTCCTAGCTGGTCATTTATGGCTTGGGTTATTTTTCAGGTGTGCCATGTGGGGTTTATGGAAATCAGATCCAAGATGTAATGCCATCACGGTAGGGTCCTGAGAGTGCAAAGGGAGCTGAATGAGGTGCTCCCCTCCTTGGTTTTGGGTTTGGATGTTACCAAAAGCAGGGATAGCTCAGCAGTGGTCTCTGAGCTTGAGGGAAAATAGTGTAAATCTGAAATATCATCTTCAGAGCTGGTTCCAGGCAGCTCAGCAGGGAGGCACAGCTTCTGCTGGCTGAAACAACAAAGCAGCCCAAGTGCTTCTTGCTTGATGTCCTGGCCCTTGGCCTGTGTTAGGTGTGCTTGGATCATGTGTGGTGCCTCAGAAAGATGGGCACCTTCCCACAGGGACTAACGCTGCTTGGCATGGTTCTGTTGTGCTCCCCTGTTTGCCAAGGGAGAGAGCTGTTGGTGAGCAGAGCAGTTTTGCTGCTTGAGAAGAAACAGAGGTTTGGAAGATGCCTTTTGTTGAGTCAGTGCAACTGGACAAGATGAATTATGTTTTGAAGTCTGACTTAACGTTTTAAAGTGTGTTGAGTATTTTGTACCATTATAAAGTTTTAGGAGCCCCAATGCAGATTTTTTTTTTAATAATTTATTTGCTGAGATTTGAGAACTTTTCTCATAGAAAATTCACCATTCGATTTACTGCATGCTTTTTTTTTTTTAATGTGAAGTGGAAGCAAGCATCTGAAATCATTCCTCTCCTCCTGACAGCAACATCTGTAAAACCTTAACGCTGGGAGGAGGCAGGAACCAAGAGATTTATAACCCCCCGCTGAAATATTGGAACGACCTTATTTCCCAGCAATTAGCTCTGCTCAAAACATTTTTGTTTCCTATTAGAAGCAATCTACTAACATTTACATTCATGTGTTTAATAGCTGTTGGCCATCTCGGGATTCCAGCAGGCAGGAGGGAGGGATGTGGGCTCTGAACTGCGAACTGTTTGCGTTGCATCGTTTGTTGTGTTTGTTGATAGTGGTGAAAACATGCATTATGCTACGTTTGAGGACGGGGATGACATCGTTTGGGAAATAGAAGGGATCTGGTCTTTGGCCAAATTTTTTCTATGACTCCAATGTATCAAGATGAGTTCCAGAGTTTGCTGGAGAGTTAATTTTGGTTCTGCTGAAACTCGTAAGGAGAAGTGGAGTGCAGCTACATACAAGATGCTGTAGGAATGAGAAGAGGCTCTGCTGGAAGAGTGGTGATGGGGGGTGTCCATTGACAAGCCAGGGAAAGGTGTGTGCCCAGCCCAGTGCCTGGCAGATTATTGCCTGTGGGCTTCAAGAATAATTTAACTTAAAAATTAAAAGCGGATGGATCCCATTTTAGGCTATCGATAGCACGATGTCATGGGATGAAACTGAGAGCTGAGTTGCAACGTGAGGAAATGAATGCATTCATAGCCTGGGTGGGAAGCTGCAGCAAATGTTGTGACTTTTGTCTTGGAAGAGGAGGAGAAAGAAATGCCCGCTTGCACCTTGGCTTTGAGAGCAGGGAGATGAATGCTGTATCGACACAGGATCCTGAGCGGATCTGGAAAAGCACTGTTCTAGGAATGTTGAAACAAAGTTGAATTTGAAACACTGTGGATGTTTGAGGGCAGTGTCTCGTTTCTTTGTTTGGAAATGATTGATTTGCTTCAAAATTTGAGGGGAGGGATGGTTTTGGATATTATTAACCGGCTGTGGAATGTTCCTGTGATGGGCAGCGTGGAGGAAAAGCTGTCTGAGGAAAGGCTGTAGCCTTGTGCATGAGGGATTGTCACCCTTGGTGTTCAATGGGATCGTGTTGTTTCTTTCTGGGAGATATCACTTGGGAAGTTTTGCTCCAGGATGGATAGCAGATGGTGTCAACTCAGTTGTGTGTTTTTTTTTTTTTTTTTTAAGTACATAGATGATTCAGTTGATTGGCTGGATAAAAACAACAAACAAACTGAAACCATTCTTGGCCCAGCTGCTTCCAGCTATGCTGCAGTTGGCCATCCCCTGCGCTGTGCAGTTAGCTGAATAACCAGTGCAGCAGGAGATAAAAACTGCTGGGGATGCAGCAGGAAACATGGAGCTGCAGGCAATTTCTTAATATGATTTTACCTTGGAAGCTAAGACTTCATACAGTCACACATATGAGCAAAATCTAGAGATGGTCTGCAAGTGAAGATGCTTTTAATCTGTAAGCACTGCCTAGGTGGATGCAGGATGCTTTCTGTCACCGTCCAGTACCACCAGCTCCTAAGAGCACCTAGCACTCAGGTGGGCAGTTCCCCCAATCCAGCCTGGCTAAGTACAGGAGGCACAATCTCAAGTGATCTTATGGTGGAGGCAGTGGGGTTTGAAGATGATCCACTTATACCCCACGTGGCACTAGGGATGCTGCCATGTCACCAAGGCAGAGTCAGACAGAGGATGTCCTGGTTCTATGGACACCTTTTCAACAGTGGATTGTTTGGTGGAGATGCCATCGTTCAAGCATGTCTGTTGACTGAAGGAAGGTGCTTTTGGGGTTGTTGTGTGTGTGTGGGACCGTCCCTGCTCTCCTTCCCTGAAGGACGAGTTTCCTCGCCACCCACCTGCAGGCAAGCTCAGCATGTGGAATTAGCTGAGGTTGGAGATGTGTGCTTGCACGTGTTTATTTTTTCATTTCTTTTGAAACAACGATGTTGTGGTGGCTGACAGCTAATCCTAAATTTGGGATACCTGACATTGTAACGAGAAAACAAACCTTCCCTGCACTTAAAATGAGTGACAGGGCAGGTCTGGCCCCAGCAACCTTCAGAACTCATTTGACCTTGCAAGCAGAGCTCCGGGGCTGACTGACAGCCCTTTACAGCCGCATTAGAGCCAGGCTGACCTTTTTTTATCTGGGGATTCACCTGGGAGACAGCAGACATGTCCAGGGATATTAAGTCTCAAGCTGAAAATGTTTGCTCAGGTATTAGAGGGAGAGTTAATTTAGACTGAATGCCTCCTCAGTGGCACCAGCTCCTGCTCCAAGGGACAATGCACCCCTTGGCCGATGACAGTCAGAGACTTTCTTTAGAAATTGGGCTCGTTAGGGTAGAGATGGAGTGGAGCCACACAGTCTGAATTTCCTTTTGTGTTTACTATTTTTGGATGAAAGTGAACCCAGGTGAAGGTGCAGAAGCAAATGTTGCTTCTCCCTTTGTCCCTGCTGAGGCTGTGCCAGGTCTTCCTCATCTGCTCTTTGGGTTGATCTTTGCTACCACTCAACCTTTACGGACATTTATGCCTAAACGTGTGACGTGTGCTAGATACTAGAGGATCCATGGGGATGGCTCTCTCTGTGAAGTGCATGGGAGGTGATTATTGCTATGCTCCAGCAGATAAGGCATTGTGGTGGGCTGCAAGGATAGGAAAATAAAAGTGGAAATGTTGGAAACCGTGTGCTGAGCTAATTGGTGTTGACAGTGTAGGTGTCTGTGGTGTGACACCCTCCCAGGTTGCAGCCCTTCCTGGTGCTGAAGAAAGTCGTACTTAGTCTGTTCCTTCTTGCAAAATTGTCTGTGCATGTACCTCAAATCCTGAATGTTTATTTCTCTTTCTGCCCCCACTTTGCTCGCCTTCCCCTCCTCAGACTCTCTCCTTGGAGCTGATGGCCAACTGAACCTGTAAGTGATGTCTGGAAGCTCAGTACAGCATAGACACTGCTGCCCATCTGTATGTCCCTGCTGAGCCATCCCAGCCTGGGCACCAAGCCCGGCGTGCAGCAGTTTAACAGCAGCCCCTGCGGCCTCCCCATGCTGGTGGGGCTGGGATTGTGCTGCTGAACTATTTATTTAAGAAAAAAAATATTATCATTTCAGGCGTCGGCAGCGTGGGCTGCATCAGCCATTGTATCAAAGATGTGGTTTTAATGCCCTTTCCTCTGCTTAAATGTTATTTGCCTTCTCCTTCAGGCAATTGAATTTAAGAAAACTGCTCGCCCAGGTTTGGATGGGCAAATTGTCCCCCTCTGCACAAAATTACCAGGAGGAGCCAGCTCTGCAGAAATGCCAAGAGCTGTCACTTCAGTGCACGGCCGGGCTGGGCTGAATGGATTACCCAGCTCTGCATCGTCTGCTCTTTTATCTGTCCCACAGCACTGGGAAGCTAGGAATAACCCCCCAGGGTCCCTCTGAGCAGCAGTTTCTGTAGCTCAGGGTCAGATGGTTGTTATTGCAGCTAAAGGTGTTTAACCCCGATTGATTTTGACAAGCCCTCTTCGTAGATCCCCCAGTTACTTATTGGGTTTTCAGAGGAACGTTGTCAATGTAAGGCTCTGTGCTCTGACCCCAGTGCTGCTGACAGGATGTGGCTGTACCAAATCACAGAATCGTTAAGGTTGGAAAAGACCACTGAGATCAACTAGTCCAACTGTCAACCCATCAAACCTACCTCGATGGATGGAGGAAGAAATCCCCACTGATCTTCAGGGCCAAACCGTGACCCTTCCCAAAGGCACCTTGGAGGTGGCATAGACAGGCTGGGATGCAGTGCTGCCGGTTTAAGGAATGGGAGTTGTGAGGTCCCCCGCCTTTGGGGCAGCTATGGTTAGGAAAGACTTGTTGGCTGGTTGGGGATGCGCGGCAGCAGCTGCCAATGGTGGATCACAGGGGGGAAAAAAAGATTACGCGCTATTTCTGCATGCCCAAACCTTGTGTTTATGACCAGTGTGGTTGAATTCCCAGCCCCAAAGCCCTGCAGGCTGGGGCCCTGGCTGGGCAGACAGGGAAGCTGTCCGGAGCCTCCTGTCTGTGAGAAACGCCAAACGCTGAGCTCTGAGGCTCACATCCCAAAGACGATTGAGATCATTTGGAAGTGAATGAGAGTTATGTGCTCAAGTAATCTCAGAGGATCTGGGCATAGCAACATTGGTGATTTAAAATATACGTGTTTTTTTTTTTTTTCTTTCTTTCTAAATGCAGCAATTGGGGGGGAAAAAAAGCATCTGGCAAAGGAAATCACTGCATCAGACTAGTATATACAGGTGGGATGAGGGTGTCAGGGTCACTGGGCTGGGCACTGTGGCTGTTATACGCGCAAAAAAGGACTTGCCTGGAAGTTGCTTTGGGCAGCAAAGCAAACAGCTTCCTGGAAGCCTTGCGAGCCCCGTGCTTTGCTTTTGCATCGCTGTTGCTCGGCGATGGCAGCCACACTGCCTGGGGTGTCCGATGCTGCTCCCAGCCAGCGCCTCGCTGCTCCTCTGTGATGCATGGTGACAAACACGCTGTAAAACGGCTGAATTGGAACATTCACCAGCGGTGTGCCAGGCCAAGGGAGAGCTGCCGGTGGTCTTTTTTTTTTTTTTCTTTTTCTGCCAGTTGTTTGAAAGACCAATGAACTTCAGTGTTCTGCAGAAACAAAAGCATTGAATGTGCTGTTTACAGCCAATTCCCTCATCCTTCAACGTGTGGACAGGTTTACAAGCCACTTATATAAAAAAGAGGAGGCCCTCATTAATCAGCAGCGCTTTTATTGTTTCTTAATCATTTGACAGCAATTCAGAACCATTTCTTGTTTTCTATTATGGGCATATTTGCATTGCTGGTGCTCATTCCCCATCTACTATCTCTGAAGATAATTTTCGTTTTGAGAACCACTCGTATTCTTCCAAATAAAGGATGGTATTTACTTGGAAAATATCTCTTTCAGATGACTGCTTTCAAACAGCCAGTTCCTTACCCTGTTTGGAGTCATTAAAGTTTTTGTTTGTTTGTTTTATTGCAGGCTCTTTTAGCTCAAGCCTTCAGAAATATGGGCAGCAGAGGCTGTTGCTGTAGGTGTTGGAAACACGCAGTGGAGATTTTGGCAACTGGCGTCCTGAGCAACTTTGTGGAAGTCACCCAATAGTAAGGAGCACTGTTTTGTTGATTTGGGGAAGATATTGGTGATGTGGAGAAGCAGTTGTGGTTCCCCTTCTTGCACGTGGGGTGGGGACAGTGGTGGAAGGAGCTGTTCTGCTCCGTGCTCCATTTTAGGGACATGGTTAGTAGGTAACCTTGGTGGAACAGGGATGGTTGGATGGGATGATCTTAGAGGTCTTTTCCAGTCTTCATGATTTCTATGTCCTGTAGATATGGAGCTGGTCGGTCCCAAGCATGGGACATCTTATGCCACAACCTCAGTGTTTGGCAGCGCCCCGTGAACTTCTCAGGATTTGAGGCTTTGAAATGAGCTCAGTTTGTACTGTTTTCTCTTGTCTGGCATCACGATATCTAGGGAAATGCTGATGTTGATGTGAAAGCTCCTGGCGATGGCTGGTGTGGGTCACAGGGCAGGAACAAATCACTTTCCCATTAGGAAAAGGTCATCTGTGAAATTTTACAGACAGTTCTCCAGTTCTCTAAATACCCTCTTCCCCCTGGCTTTTTTATTTTATTTTATTTTTTATTATTTTTTTTTTCAGTGTGTCAGCCCAAGTGCACTCAAAATGTGAGCAGGGTCTGATACAAGGAGGGTGAAATGAGATAATCCATGTTTTCACCATCCATAGGCCTCTCTTTTCACAGCCCGTGGGCCGTACTTTATTAGGCTGAGCAGCTCTGGGCCTGCAAGAAAGAGGAGGACTTTCTCATCCCGATGAGAATGGGGCAGTGAATGGATTCCAAGTGTTTACTCAGCATTTGTCTCGTGGTTTATCAAAGGCATGAGGAGGAGGTGCCGACAGACCTTTTGTCCCGCTGATGTGTTATGACAATGTTCCATGAATATGCAGAATGGCAGAAGGGATTAGAGCCAGTACAATTCCCCTCCGGCACTGCTTTTTTTCCTCTTTTTTTTTTCTCTCTTTTTTTTTTTTTTTTTTTTGCCTGGGATGTTCAGGGGTTTAAGGGTGACCTGTTTGCAGTCAGGGCACTAAACATCAGATTTCCCTGCAGATAGGGGTATAAAAATCCCACACTTGTCCAAAGCTGTTAGCATCTGACTTGAAGGTTAGGCTGCTGTGGTTGCTGCTGCTCTTTATGAATCTCTGCCTGGCTGAAAGCTTTGTGTTGTAGGAGACAGGGGGATATTGGGGTGTAATTAAAACCTGAGTCAATCAGTGACACGTCAAGCCCAAGCCAGTGATGATGTGGCTGCTGCCTTTTGGTCTGTGGCTGTTGGCAATGCTCTGCAGTGCTCTGCTGCATCTCAAAGCCCTGGTCCCAGAATTTCAGTGCTGTGCAGCCAGAGGTGCTGGCATCTGTCAGTGATGCTCTCCGTGTGTCCCTTTGTACATGTTAATGAGTTCATGCACTTCCAAGGCAAATGATGGATATTTTCAACACGGGGAGGTGGGAGTGTTGGGTATAAGCCCATACTTTCCTCTCGTTTCTGATCCTTCCTCTCCAAGTGATGCTGTTTAGCAATGGTCAGCAGCTGCCAGCTCCTCAAGTGCATTCTGTGTTGCTGAGCAAAGATGTCTCACCTGAAAAACACCCTCCTGGTTTCCTAATTCTTAAGGCTCTTTCCCATCCTGCTTGCCAAATGGTTTGTCAGGGAGATCCCCAAATATGTGAGGGGAATGGTGACTGTATATCCTCCCTGGGCCACTGAAAGAGGCAGAGCCTCCTGGCACTGCACTGCTGCAGCATGCTCAGATCTTGCTGGAGCCCCTTGGGAACACAGGCAGTAATTGACTTAATGAATTTTGATGTAATTAGCCCAATGCCAGCTCTCAGCTGGTGGCCCACGAGAGCGTTTGGCAATGGCTTCGATGTCTGCTGTGCCTGTGCCTGCTGATGGAAGATATGTGCTGCTGTTTGCTTAGTTGTTTGGTCTCCTTTTGGTGGAGAGATGACAGTGTGTCTCCAGCAGCCAAGGGCCACAGTCTGGCTGTGCTGACATCCTCTCTATAGGCTCTGGCCAACACTGGGCTGTGCTCCTGGCAGCTGGCCATCATGGACCCAAAGCTTTTCAGGCTTCTCTCTCAGGCAGCCAAACTCTCGAGATTAGCTTAAAAAGAAATGGGGCATCCATCCTATTCGTCTGCTTTTTCACTACCATGAGCATTGCTAGGTCATTCTTTGCTTTCTTGGTTGTGCAAGAAGGATCGTGGTTTTCACACTGTGCTTTGCAACCAGGGCTTCTCAACCATGGCCCAAGGAAAAAATAAATAAATAATAATAATGATGAAATGTGAACAAATCCTTGCCCGTCTGAGAAACCTGTGGTGGAAACATAATTGGCAACCCTGGGATGGGGGCCAGCCCTTGTCTGTCAGGATGCTTACAGCAAGGCCACCTGCCTGGTGAAAAGTTTTCCCTGCTGCTCTGTTTGTTGTCATCTCTTGGGTTTTTGTTGGCTGCCCACATCCAGCCCCCAGCTCCTTAAGAAGGCAGCAAACAGTAGAAGAACAATTAGCATCTATCAGCCTTGGGCCTTTGTGACTCTACAGGGCAAAGCCAGCTCTGTGTTGGCCTATGGGATTTCCTAACACAAGTTGGGCAGACCAGTGAGCTGAGTGTTGGTGCCGTGGGGTGAGGGTTGTGAGCAGGAAAAGTGGGTTGTGGAGCAGCCCTGGGAGCTGCAGGCATGACAATGGAAAACCAACAGAAGGAGATGCTGGAGATTCAAGCCTCTCTTACAAATAGACCAAGCCTGGCATGGACTCACCCAAGCAGAAGCAATTAGGCAAATCCCACATCCTGACAAGCCAAGATGCAGCTGGGTTTGTATCCACTGAGGCAGGAGCAGAAGTGTTGGGTGGGGATCTCCAAAGTTAAGTGGCGATGGGTGAACCACAACTGCTTTCCCTGTGCACCCAACTCTGATGAGATCTGGTGCTGGTGTCATCTGCCTCCCTGTATCCAGTGCTGCTGAGACGTGGAGGTTCCCATCCCAGATGGAAGATCCCAGTGATCACAGCACTTCAGAAGTGCAGAAGATTTCAGTGGGTTTCTGTGGACCTCCAAAATAATGAAAAGGTTTCTGGGTTGATACTCCCAGCCTCAAGCAGGGCTGAGCAGAGAGAGTTTTGGCTAGGAGGAATTTGAGACAAACACTGTGATTCACAGTTGTCCAGTCTGATTTGAGTCTGAACTGCCTCTCTTGCCTTATCATGGGGAAATTATGTGATGAGCAATGGCTTATCGTGGCTGAAGACCCTTTTCCTGAAACTTCCTTTTGCATGAAGTTTTAGTCATCAATCATCTGTGGGATGCTCTCAAAAGTAGATGAGGTCTCTAAAATCTAAGCCAGGCTATCTCTTCTCCAGCAGCACAGATATATGACAAGATGTCCTCGCTTTGGGCAGAAGGGCTGGGGAATGTGGAGGCAGATGTCCTTCTCCTAGCCTTGTCTCTTCTCCTGCCAGGCTTAGGATGTGGTTCTAGGATACCTCTCTCCAAGCAAGCCTATGGGCTTGGGCAAAACATCACACCTGGTTCCACCAGCTCATGAGCATCTCCGTGTGAGATCCTTCCTTGCCTGCACCATCAGGATGACAGAGGTGCCTGGCCAGGCCAAGGGAGATTAAAGAGCCTTTGTTTCAAAAGCGTTTTAAACAGAGTGAAAAAACCCAACCTGCCAACCCGGCTGCAGGCAGATGGGGTGGAAGGTACAAGACGGAGGGAAATTCTCCGTGACAGAGGTGTGCTCCTGGCCTAAGGGGAGGGAAAAGGCCATTATGTTAGGAGTGAATGAAATCACTCCTGGCAGGAGCATTAAACAGAGGAAAAAGAGAGTGAGTAGGAAGCAAGCAAGATGGGATTTCAGCTGTCTGCCTGGGCTTGCAGCTAATCAGTCTGGTGGTGGGAGGAGGTAATGAGCCTGGTTGCCTGTTTCCTTGATAGAAATGCCAAAATTCCGTGTATGAGCTTTGCAGAATGACCGTGCAAGATGACAGGTTTTAACCATCTCCCGACTCTGGGGAACCTGGACAGTGTGCATCAGGGCTTTGATGGGAAGGGATGGTTTCTAAGCGATACACCAAGGTTCCTTACAAAGGTCAGCTCTGGTAGGGGATGTTCCCAGTCATGCTCTGTCGTGGTTTCTTCACCATTTCTGTGGACCACGTAGCTGGAATCCTTCATGAACAAGAGGGCATACATGCGTGTGCTCTGCTCTGAGCAGTGCACTGTTAGGGCAGCTTCACCAAGAGACTCTTCTCTGACCTGTGCTGTGATTGCACAGCAGCAATCATAGTGGCCTCTTAGTTTTTTTTTTTTTTTGTTTTTTTCTTTTTTAAGAGCACTTACTATTGTTTTATGAAAATAGAGATCTATGTGTTCCTGACTTACCCTGTGCACAACTGTGGCTCTTTGCTCTTCTCGGTGTGTTAAAGGCAGTGGGAGGGACTGCTAAGCCACCAGCTTGGTCTCGCCTTGTGCTTGGGTTTTGGCAGTGGGATGTGGAGATGGGGCAGAAAATAGACTTTTAAAAATTATTTCAGGAAAAAAAGTAAACTTAAATACTGATGTCCCCCAGATCCTGAGGTTTTACTTATAAAGAAAGTACTGAAGTTCATGGAAGTCAAACCACTAAAACTCAAAACCAGATTTTGCCCTGTAAGTTATGGTTTTCAGCAAGTTAAATCTTTTCTATTTCCCTTCAGTTTAAATGAATTCATGCTTCACTTAACAGTATTATTTTTGGTAAATAGGCAAGAAGAAAAACAAACAAATCCCAAAACTTTTTCTGTTTTTAATCCTCCTCCCGTCATTTCACAGAAATGAATGAATACTTCACAGATTTAATTTTGGGAAGAAAATCTTAGATAGCCATCGTGGGGGAAAACTCCATGAAGGTGAAGAGTGACTTATAAGGATTTTTTTTTTTTTTTTGGACACTTTTTCCCAGTGTTCCCTAGCTTGGTAAACACTTTGCTATACTCTGTGAAGAAAGAGGAGCTGTGATGTGATGGGAGCTTCTGTAGAGTTCTCTGCCTGGGAGCTGAGAGCATGCCTGGATTCAGGCAGCCATATGATGAGGGTGGGAGTGGGGATGGGTCCAACTGCTTCTGTATCAAGGCAGTACTACCTGGCCAGCTTTCAGCAAAGGAAACCCACCTACGTTTGGTTGTTGCTGAAGTATTTCAGTGCCAGGTGTGTGTCATGGCAGCATCCCCCAGTAATCCTAGCTCAGATGCTGGTGGATGCTTTGAGCTGCTTGCTGCAGCAATTGGTGGGAGAGGAACTGGAGAGCTCCTCAGTCCCATACCCATAGCTTGTCCCAGGGTAGCTGAGGTACGGAGAAAGTGTGCTTTACTCCCTCTGCATTGTGTCATTGTAAAGAGAGACTCATCCCGTTTGTGTGGTTGCCGTCTTTATTTCTATACTGTATCACCCTGAGTGATAAAGCATGTGTGGGAATTAGCGTCTGTCCGTTTTGGATTTCCTCGCTCAGTGCTACAACTCAGTCTGTTTCCTGCCTGTGTGCTCCTGCCAACCTCTGCCCTGCTGCTTTATCCATCTGTCAAAACCAGTCTGACATCTGGGCCCCAACGCTGCGAGGCTGGGAGTGGTGTGAACAGTCCCAGCAGCTCCCAGGTGATCCCACACCAGCTGGAGTCAGATTGAAGTCCAACAGGGGGCTTCTCCCACGATGGATACAATTACATCAGAGCGGGGCCTTGGGCTATGAGCACCCCTATGGGGTGGGTCTTTGTGTCCTGTTGTCCAGATGAGATTGCTTTTCCTTTGCAGGTGCAGGTAGCTCCAGACCCAGCCGTGGTGTTGCATTCTCACCTCCAAATCCTTTTCTGATGTTTAGGCCACTAAAATAAAGAGGAAAAGAGTGATGTGATTGCTTGTGGGACCAAACGAGAAAAGCTTAGTAAAGCTTTGTACCTTTTAACTCTTTCCTCTCAATCTGCTGCTTGCTGTATCAAGATGCATACTGCTCTTTGTCTCTGCGTGAACATCTCAGCAGTGTGAGCCTGCAGAGCTGGAGGTTTCCATCCCCCAGGGAGTAATTTACCATAATTCAGATACAAGTTAAATGCATGCTCCTGGAGAAATATGTATCTGTGTCCTTTTCCCCTGGTTCTCCTGGGGTGAATGAAAGGTCCCTCCCATACTCTCCACTTGCTGCCCTCACTCTGAAGAACTGTCTTCCATTTGAGCAGAAGAAAGTTATAAAGAAAGAACTTTTATGTACAGAAAGAACTTTTATGTACAGCAAGTATTCTTCCTGCTTGTGTTCTTGTCTGCATTTGGCAGAAGGAACATGGAGGCAGTTTACCTGATACTACCAGAAGATCAGTGGCCAACCAGGAGTGGACCCAGCATGGCTCTATTGGACCATATGTTTCCCTGCCTGAACCCTGAAAAGAGCAGGAGGTGAACTATGAATGGAAAATAAAACAAGAACAAAAACACAGGCACAAGTGAGAGAACAAGTGCTGGTGAGAAACAACTTGGATGATGAATTCTAACTTGGGCTGTAAAATAGAACCACCAGGAAATGCTTAAAGGAAAGGAATGGAGAATCTTTTTGGCTTGGAAAAGGGCTTTTAGCTGCTCTGCTATTGGAAATACTTCCAGCAAACATGCGAAGTTGAAGGTTGTGATTTATTTTTTTTACTGCTCATGGGATATGAAAGATCTGTCAGCACATTAATGGCTCAGACATCTCCACTTGTCTTAATGGGACGTGGATATGTAGCTATATATCAAGCTGTGACATGGCTTTAGAATTTCCCCCATCTTGTCCAGCCTACCTAAGAGTAGATGGAGTGTGAGGCACAGAGGAGATGCTCAGTGGCAGATGAGGATGCCGTGAAAGCCCAAAGCTTTTTTTGGTCCCCATAGAGCAGCCCCCAGTTGTGGTACTGGGGACTGGCCAACAGCTCTGGAGTGTAGGGTGTGATGTGAAGAGTTCCGAGTGTTTTCCCTGAAACCTGATGAAGTGCACACCTTCAGCCCCGGCCATGTATAGTGATGGAGAGGACCCCCTGCCCCTATACACCTCCAAAATACCCTTCCCACACTCTCAGGGGGCAGATGAAAAATCCTCGTCTGGTTTCCTTACCCAGGAGCTCTCATCAGGAGACTGCAGAGGAATTAAACAGGGGTTCTCACTGAGCGGAGAAACTCCAGCTCACACTGCCGCTGTGTCCCGGCCCGGATTGAGTAATTTTCCCAGGGAGAAACAAAACGAAATCCAAGCAGTGCGAGGGTTCTGGGAGTGGCTTACCTGCCCTTGGGATGGGGGCCGGCTGTGGGATGAAACTCGCCTTGCTTTAGACGGCGGGACTCGTCTGGTTTTGTTATCTTTTCCTCGGAGGAAAAATGAATTAAAAACCAAGAGAGCGCCCCGGAAAATCACCCAGCCTGCTCAGGAGCGGATTTCCCCTGGGGGCATCGTTGCCAAAGAAAACCCCAGAGAGAGGCCGGGGGATTTACCCGTGGGAGAACGGTCCCATCCTCGGCAGCCTCCCCCCGCGGCCTCCAGAGAGAGGGGCCGGGCTCCGCACGCCCCTCGGGGTGGGTTGGGGGGGCGGCCGCCCTATATATTACAAAGCAGCTCGGGGCCCTGCTTCCCATAGCAGGGTGCTGCCGCTGCGCTCATCCCCCCTTTTCCCTTCCCCTCCCTCTCCCTTCCCCCTTGGGCGGGGGGCTCTTTCTCCTTCCGCCCCCCCGCTTTATCCCTACCCCTCCGGCCGTATATGAACGCGGCTGGCTTCCCCTGCCTGCGAGGCATGTGCACGCTGCCGGCGGCCGGCCCCGCCGCCTCGGCCAGTCCCGGCTCTCCCGGGCCCCCCCGGGGTTCGCCCCCCACCTCCCAGGTGAAGCCGGAGCCGCGAGGTGCCGGGAGCAGCTCCCCGCTGCCTCCTCCTCCGCCTCCCGAGGAGCCGCCGCCTCCCGCCGGGGGCCGCCGGAGGAAACGGCCGGTTCAGCGGGGCAAACCGCCTTACTCCTATATCGCCCTCATCGCCATGGCCATCGCCAACGCCGCCGAGAGGAAGCTCACTTTGGGGGGCATCTATAAGTTCATCACCGAGCGCTTCCCTTTTTACCGGGAGAACCCCAAGAAGTGGCAGAACAGCATTCGCCACAACCTCACCCTCAACGATTGCTTCGTCAAGATCCCCCGTGAGCCCGGCCACCCCGGGAAAGGCAACTACTGGACGCTGGATCCTGCAGCCGAGGACATGTTCGACAACGGCAGCTTCCTGCGCCGGAGGAAACGCTTCAAGCGCACCGACATCACCACCTACCCAGGCTATATGCAGAACTCCAGCGCCTTCACCCCACCACCCGCCGTCCGCCCGATGGCCCCCGCCGCCCCCTACCCAAATGCCCTCTGCTCGCCCGCCTACAGCCCGCAGCTCTCGGGCACCGTCTTCCATCCCTACGCAACCGGGGTGGCACCGCCGGCGCAGCACTCGCGGATGTTCAGCATTGACAGCCTGATCAGCGGGCAGCAGGCCCTGCAGCCCTCGCCACCTGCTGAGCTGGCCCACCCCTCTCTGGGCTTAACTGGGACCGAACTAGCCCCCAGCTGCTCCGCCGGCACCTCAGAGCCTCCCTGCTTCCAGCCACAGCCCGTCAGTCCTGGTTTGCTGAGCCGAGCCGGCCCCAACGCTTTGGCGTACCCCTACGCTGCCTCGCCGCCCCATCTACCCGTAGGGCAGGGCAGCTACTCACCCGGCAGCCCGCAGCTCTACGGGGCTCCCAGCAGACTGGCGTTGCCCACTGTGCGCCCCACTGCCTGCCCTGAGCACAACGAGCAGCTGCTGGGGCTCCCCGCATCGCCCCTCGGCCAGTTCAGCTCCGGCAATGCCTACGGCAGGCAGCCCAACTTCAGCACCGGCCTGGAGCGGTACATGTGATGGGACCAAGGATGGATGCGCCAAGGAGCCTGTGGATGGATGCTCTAAGGATCCCGTGGATGGATGCGTGAACATGTCCCCATAGTGGGGATTGAGTGGGTGGGATGAGGTTCCTGCTCTTCGGCTGTGTGCAGACACAACACCGTGTGCGTGGTGAAGGGGACCAAAATCTGACTCCTCTTTCCCAGCTGTGTTTAATTGGAGAGGAGGTTCCTCCTGGAGGCAATGCTCGCATGGTGGAATGGGCAGGAACCCCAAAAGCAAGGAATGGTCCACAAAAGGGCTTTCTCCTCTTCCCTGGGTGCTCGTTCATCACTGGAATGAGTCACCAAAAAAACCCCACTAAACCAATTTTAAAAGAATATTTAAGGTGTTTATCCTCTTATTCCCCCATAGGAAAACAAAACAAAACACCTTGACTACTTTTTTCTATTTTGAAAAATGACTTTCGCTGTTAGAAAAGACTTTTTTAAAATAAAGCTTTTCTTTCCAACCTGTCCAGTGCTGCCATTCCCCTGCTCCAACCGGGGGAAATCCTCTGCTCACATTATTGTGCTGCTGTTGTGCCTCCACTGCAGGATTTGTACTTTTAGTGATGCTTTTTAAAGCTATTTTACTATGTTTTTGGTTTTTTTTTTTTTAATAAAAATGAATGGGAGCTAAGTGCTGCTGGGCTGTGGGAAGGGTGCAGTTGAGCTCTTCATCACCAGGGAGCTGCAGGGTATACCTTTCCATTGGCACAGCAGGAATCCCTTGCAGGTGATATCCCTATTTAGCACCCCAAGTTAGGAGATCAGAGCTTTCCTCTCTTGGCACAGCATCAGTTAAAACCCAGTGCATTCTCTGCCCAGCCTGGTGCTGTTTATTTATAGGACTGTCTGCAGTGCCCAGCCAGGCGGTGAGGCTTGTGCTGCCCACTGCTGGATTGTGTGTCCCCGTGGTGGGAGCTCTCACTTGTGTCTCTTCATTCCTTTATCCCATGCTTGCTGTAAGAATTGAATGTTGGTGTGGAGGTTGGTGTGGAAGGGGAGAGAAGAAGCTGCTTTTCTCCAGGCTGGGGGCTAAGGGCTGGCAGTGCACAAGGAGGTTCCCAGGGGAGAGCCAGGTGCCGTGCAAAGGGAAAATGGTGGTGGGGTGGGCAGGTGGTGCTGCAATTCTCCAGACGTCGTGCTTGGAAACCTGGTGCTGTGCTGAGCCTGCTCTTCCCCAATCCCACTGGAGCCTTGCATAGGTGGTAGCAAAAAGACGTGACCTGGGGAGAGTGGATGACCCCAACCTGGTGAGTGGTCCAGATGCTGGGAGGCAGCATTCAGATGCTGAGATATTCAGATGTTGGTGTGCAGCATCCAGCTGTGGGTCCCCCCAGCACCCCAGGCCCCCCTGCCAAGCAGCCCCAGCACCTCAGAAGCAGCACACAGCCGCCCTCGCTGCAGGCTGTTAGCCAAAGAGGCCGCAAAGTACAGGGACCAGACCCCCTTTTCTTCTTCTCCCTTCAGATATTAATCCCCCCATGCACAAGCCTCTGGCACTCGTACTGTGATTGTCATTACACTAATGCCTTAAGAGTGTCTTCTTGGTTAACTTAATGTATCCCAACTAGGATTTAAGCTTTCATTTCAAAGCTTTGTTTACAGTTAGGGTGAATCTAGCAAATGAGTAGGATTAAGGTGTCATGTAAAGCATGAGCTGTGCTGAGACAGAGTAGTTTTAAGCTTTGTAAAGTTTATGCCTGTGCCCTTCGCCTGTTTTAGCGTCTTTTCAGTATATGTGTTTCGTGAAAAAGAGGGATTTGAATGAAACAGGAGTAATTATCACTCAGATTTGGGCTGTGAAACCGAGTCTCCTTTGAAATCCTCTGCTCTTTACTTAGCAACATCCAGGGAGTTCAGGGAACATTAAGTAATGACATGCATAACCATTCCCATCCAACCCACACAAAGAGCCAGAGGCAAAACTTTCTTTGCTCTCTGCTATTGTGGAATAAGTGTGATCCTTTGGGATCAAGGGTGCCAAAGAAGTTGGTCTGGTGATCGGGGCCATCGCAGGTGGCTTCTCACAGAGTAGCCCTTAGAAAATTGGGCTGGATTCAAGTTTCTTATGTTTGGAACCAGGAGTTGTTTTCCCTTCAGAAATCCCAACAGCCCAGGGAGCACTTGGGTGCAAACAAACAGAGCATTGGCTGGGATTGTAATGGGAGTACATTTTGTGAAGGACTTGTTGGTCCTCCAGTAGTGTCTGATTCTGTCTGGATGCTGCCAGTTGTCCACTGCCAACTCCGGGGATGGACATTTTAGACATTAATGACTTTATTTTACGCAATGCTTTGTCCCTTGTGAATACATCACTTGGAGAGGGCCAACAGTTTCTCCATCTTAAGGAAAGAGGTCAGGATTGAGCCTTTAAATCCAACCAGTGATGGGCAATGGGTGGTGGGTGTAGTGCAACCAGCAGAGATGGGCTTTGTTGGCTGATGAAAGCTTGGAGCAAATCGATGTAAGACAACCAGGGCTGGCTGCGAATTGTGTCTCGGGGGGCTGGGGTTGCATATCACCTCTACCCCCTCATATTTAGGTCCCTTATACACCACCACCCAACACCACCCTGACCTCGGCCTCTCCACAAGTGTGACACGATGACCTGATCACATCCCGCAGCCAATACGTCGGCTGCTGTCCCACCCCAGGACCCCTCTACAAACGCATCCAGGGACTCCATCAATGCCGACCCCGGGACAGGGACGATGTGGCCCTGAGTGACAGCCCCCGTGTTCGGGCCAACACTGACCTCCAGTGGAAATCCCTGGGAAGCCGCTCCCGACCGGCTCCGGGGGGGGAAAAAGGGGGGGCTTACAGAGCCCCCGAGCTCATGCTGGGCAAGGGGACCTGAGAGTGCTCCTTATGTGGCCTTTTAGCATCTGTCCTCATCGGGATACGGCAGGGTGTCACGGAGGCTTGGGGCACAGTCGAGACCAGAGGGAATGGGACTCACTCAGTTATTTCTCAGAGCAGCAGGTGGGATGCATCCTCCAGGCTGGGAACGGGGACCTGCAAGCTCCTGGGAGAGCATCCAAAGGCTATTTATTTCCCAGTCTTGTCACTGAGACTAAGAAATTGTAACGTTGCAATAGGGCTTTTATGCACGTGTTGAAGTAACTCTGTAACACTCAACGCCAACAAGCAGCCCTGGCCCATGGTACCTTGGTGCTGCACAGAGAAAGGGTGCACCTGAGCTGGTTATGTACACACCTGGGAATGCTCATTTCCAATTTGCATCAGCTCTGCTGGCTGGAAGGAAACAGCATATGATGTTGGAGGAATTAATTTACCAGTGCACATCCCATGTTTCTGGTTGTGTCCTTCTCAGATATTCCCAGCTTGAGAGACAAGAGATTGAGTAACAGTAAGGTGACAGTGTTGCACCACATCATTTTGATTTTCAAAAAGATGCCTCACATAGAGATGTAACTTCTGAGCATCCCATCTGGCACTTATCCACAGCAGAGACACATTTGCAGGTTAGCAAACAGTGCTGCTGGACCCATCTCCTCACTGGGAATCATACGTTCCACCATCCCTGAAATACCCAAAGACACAGTTTGGGAACATTCTGCTCCCAGAGCCCAAACACATCCCAAAGCTTGGGTGCATTGTCTTCTTTGCCCAGAGATGTCCAAGCCATCCACTTGGCCATATCCCAATGGAGGTGATGTCAGCAAGCACGGCTCTACCTGCTGCACTGTGGGCAGCACCCACGAGGTGGCAGCCAGGTGACACCTGGACAAGATCCCACAGCCACAAAGCAGCTCCAAGCAGCATCTCAGCCAGCCCTCTCTTTTTGGGCTGTCTGCTGCTTGGATTCTCCCTCAACTGATGCTCACCCTCTAAGTATAATTGCAGTACAAAGTCGTTTCAGAATAGCGTGCAATAGTGGCTAATTATTTGGAACAATTATACATAACAAAGACAGAGCCAAGCAGCAAGAGGGCTTAATTGTCTGGCCAAGCATGAAATAGCACCGGATTATCGCGGACAGGGGGAGGGGATGCAGGGCAGGAGAATTGCCCCATAGAATAGGCAGGAATCCCGGCTGCTCGGGAAGGCAAAGTTTATTGAAGAACTTGAAAATTCCTCTTTGAAGCATCTTCTGAAATACCGGAGAAGACATGAAAAGGATAATGACTCAGAATATGGGCTTAGTGCACAAATCCCCACGCTGATGGACTCCAGGCCTGCAGACGCTTAAGCACATGCTTAAATTTTAAGCACATGAATGGTCCCCTTTGACGGCTCACGTGCTTAGAGTTAAGCTCAGGCATAAGTGTTTGTAGGATTGGAGCCCAGATTTTTATTACGACGAGGCTCCTCTCTGCAGTGATGGGAAATACAAGACTTACAAAGTGCACGAGCTTCCAGTGCAATGCAGTGCTCAGAGTATCCACTTCAAGCCGGGGGACACCCAAATCTGTCTCTGCATGGGGACAGCAACACATGGGAGGTCAGGAGCAGTGTAGGCAGGAAAGGTGCAAGAAACAGCACATGAGCAACTCCGTGCCACACAACTCCTCTCCAGGTGCTTTTTGCATGAGCATACACCTGCTTTTCCTGCAGAATAAGGTTTCCCTCATGTGAGACTTTCCCTGCTCCTTCTCTGCCCCTGAACATGTTTTGCAAGGCAAAATTGCTTTTCTTTTTTGCTTCTTTTTTTTTTTTTTTGCTTTATTTTTTTTTATTTTAATCTTTTTCCTATTTACATAAGACAGCTTCCTAGTGGACAGAAGCATCTGTCCCCATGCTTGGATCTAGATCACTGTTTTTCAGTTATCTGGCTGGATGGATCTGTGTGCTTGGGATACAGGTGCTTGGTGGGGCTGACCCTGACCATAGGAGGGTGCAAGACCCATGGTGCTGCTGCCCCCACGGACTCCCATTGCACCTCCCAGATCCAAAGATGCTGATGGCAAGGGTGCCCATAGCAACCACATTTTGGGACCGCTGCTGGCTGCCACTGGTGCACATTATATGATACAGACACTGTGTTACGTGCCCACTTTGTACCTCCCACAGAGGCAGGCAGGTGCACGGAGTGTGGGAAGAACACACTTCCTTCTCCACCTTTACATCCAAATACCCATGCCAGGGGGAGTGGACAGCCTAGCTGTGGCCCTGGAGTGCTTGCTGTGATACCTCAGCACATCACCAGCCCCTCACAGTGTGCCTGTGCAAGCACCCCAGAGCAGGCTGGAGGATTTTCTCCAAAGCCAGAGGTTAATTATCCCTTATTGGATAATTTTCAGCTGCCAGTCCTGGCGATGAAGGGGATTTCCTCTAGATGGCACGCTTATCTCTGCACAGCAAGCGGTGCCGGCAGCCCACAGCCTGCTCTGCAGTGGGGTCCTGAGCCTGTGGCTGGTCCTGAGGACAAAGAGCATTTAACCCTCATCCCACTCCCATCCCCATCTGCAGCTCAGCCATTGCCCTGCTGGACCCAAGTGATGTATTTTTAATGGGATGTTTTACCCTGATGCTTCCTGCCCTCTTCTAACACAATTGTAAGTTGGCATCTAGACTGTGGGTTAGTGGGATGTGGTTGGCTGGGTGATGCTGAGCAGAAATCAGGTCTTTTCAAGAAGTGTAAAGCCAGATGTGAAGCATCAGCCTTCCTTCAGCAGCCCTCAGTGCAGATTCTGCATGTTAACTGTTTTCCCTCTCTCATCCTCTGTTCAGCTTAGGACAGCAACTTCTTTCGGTGGTGTAAAGAAAAGCATAGAGGATGTTCACAATGATCTGGAGCTGCCAGGGATGGATTTCTTGTGTGCTCCTTTTACCTACTGTGCACCTATTTTATAGAAATGGAGAACTGCCAGACAGTGGGGTGACACTGTGATGAGTTGGGGACACAGTGGGGCACTGGCACCCACAGCTGTGTGCTGGAGCACTGGAGCTGAGTTTGACCACTGTGCAGCTTCAGCCCTGGGCTGTTCCAGTGCTTCCTGCCTCGGTATTTTCACTTGTTTGCATCTGATAAAATGTCCACCAGCTGCACGGCCTCTTTTCTTCCTGGCTGTCATTTGCTGGATAAGGGGATGGGGTTAAGATACTGGGTTCTGCTGCTCTGCATGGCCTTTGGTGAGATGCTTCACCTCCCTCTGCAGACTTCAGACTTTTTCCCTGTTTATTCAGCTCCTTCCCAACGTGGGAATAGAGGAAATCAAACCTGTGCAGTAGCAGTGTTACAGTTGCCAGCTGACGTCATCTTATCTGAAGCCAAGAGCAAAATGTATCTACAAACTTGTTTGCAGGCAGATCTGTAGATACCAATGCGTACTTGCAGGACTGACCACGTACAAGATTCATCCCAACCTCATCTCTATATGAGGACTGCTGGATACTCCCACGTACAAAGAACATCCAGAAAGAAGGAAAAATAATAATAATAATTAGTTTCCTGGGCATGTTTGGGATAATAAAATGCTAACACGGAAACCTGGACTATAAGACCTCATCACAGGTTGCTACAGCCATGTGAATCTGGCCATATGACATTGCACTGGTGTGCCCACTTTTGGGAAATGCGATTCCTTCCCATATGGATCCCCACCCCCCAAAAAATCCTCCCTACTATTTGCAGGGGATTGAGGGAAGAATGAAATGATTTAGCAGGCTTGTTTTCACAGGGATATTTTTCCTTGTGCGGTAGGCACCGTCACCAGGCTGTTCTGTGCTGCCATGTGCCGGAGCATAATTGCCTTTCACATGCATCAGCCTTTGGCTAATGTGTTTTTTATGGCAAGCAGGAGAGCTGGATTTGGTGAGTCTCAAAAGTGCACCTGGTGCTTTATGGCTCGAAATCACTACGGTTCTCTGAGTCATGGAAGTGTGTGTATCCATCTCTTTTCATGTCGGGTTGCTGAAGAACAGTGTGCAAAGAAAAGCTTACACCAAGTCGGAGTTAATCAGTTGGGTGTTATGAGCTTGCCTGGTGGGCTTCAGGTCCGTGTGAGATGGGATCAGTAATGAAAAGAGAACAGCAGATTAAGCTGTTGAACTCCAAGTCCAAAGCCGAGGTCCTAAACTCAGATCCCAGCACATAATAAAGGTGTGTGAACATCTGAGTGCTGCAGGGATGGATGGAAGCTTTTGGCATCAGTGCTCCCCAAAGTGGGAACTGGGGGCACTTGGCATCACCTGGCACTCTCGTTCCCACCCATCTCCCCGTGCCGGGAGCTGCTGGGGAGCGGCTGCCACCTCACCTCGGTGATACGGGGCTGGGAATAACGGCTGTGCTGCAGGGAGCAGCGAAGGTCTGAGCCTTGGCTATGGAAAGGAGAGGAATAATATCAAAGGAAATCACATAAGTGGAAAAAGAGCCCCTTGGGGCAGCCCGGGCAGCAGCGGGTCTGTCTTGGTCGTGGTTTAAGAGAAGTGAGAGGTCAGCCAAGCCTGATAACGAGGTAATACAGAAAAATCCGTCGCTGAGCCTTGGGGGACTTGGAGATGCTCTTCACGTCAAAATAAACGAATTTGGATGCTGCCCGGCCGAGGAAACAACAACGATTAAGTCTTGCAGAACCAACAGCCCCTTTGGAAGGACCCGAAGCCCCGCAATGCCCACGGCAGCAGGGCGGGGCTGCGGGGCCCGATGCTGCCCTTCCCAAGCAGAGTGTAGGATCAGGGCTTTGCTTCATTATCGGGGGCCGCTCCGGCCGGGACGGGGACTTCTCGCAGCCGCACTGATGTATTTGTCTCCCTGCAGCCGGCAAATAGAGGGAGGGAAGGCAAGGAACGAGCTTTGCCTCGTGGGTAAAAAAAACCGTTTGGCAGCCGGTGGGCGTTCAGAGATGAGCCCGGGGCGGGGGAGGACCGGGAGCCCCGGGGACACTGCGGGGAGCCACCTGCCCACGGGGGCTGCGTTAGAGCAGGAGGGAAAGGCAGTGAAAGTCCATTAAAAGGAGAAAATAAACGCTGCTCGGCTCTTTTCGGCTGTTCCAGTTTCCCTATTGAGACTTAAGGACCGGGCAGCTTTCGACCCCAGGCGCTTCTGATAGCACAGTTTAACGTGAGATGCGAGGGAATTAGGATTTAAATAGGAGACGGGAAAGGCTGCCCGTCACGAAATATTTCGGAGAGGAGAGCAGAAAAAATTAATAATCTGCCGAAGGAGAAGAAGGCATAAGGCGCAAGGCATCCCTCCCACCGCTGCACGCATGAGGACCGTGCAGTGCTGACGACCTTTTTGGGGTCGATCTGTAGGGTCGCTGTTTCGGGAGACCGCAGCGTTCCGCACCCGGTGCAAGGAGCGCCCATAGGGCCGGGTGGGTGCCCGAGATCCCAGCGGCTGCTTCATATCAGCCCAAGCTTTCCCTTTCCTAATTTCAAGACGGCAGCCTTTTAGGTTCTTTTTCTCGTTTTAATTTGGTTTCCGCGGTCGATTTTGCGTGATAAAAGCGAAGAGGCACCGGGGCTCCTCCGCCGTTTTTGCGGGCGGTGCCAAACTCGGGGCGCGGCGCTTTGGGGGCAGCCGAGAGCCGCGGCGGTGGCGGTGCCCACTGTGCCCGGTGCTCCCTGTGCCCGGTGCCCACTGCGCCCGGTGCTCTCTGTGCCCGGTGCTCTCCGTGCCCGGTGCTCTCCGTGCCCGCCGTCCCCTCACGTTTCGCCGTTCACATCCCTCCCCCGCAGAGTAACAACGCGCAGCTCCCGGCGGTTCCTTTCTGCCCCGGATCGCACCGAGTGGAAATTCAATCGCCCGTTGTGTGTGTGGTCGAAATCTCTGGCAGCTGCTTCGGAATTTTTTATGACACTTTCGTTTATGTAGGGGAGGCATAACTATTATTTTACTTAATAAAAATGGAAATGGGCTCGGGTCCTTTGCCTCCCTCCCCGCTCCCTTCCATTTGTTCTCCCCACAGCATTTCCGCGGGGCTGGGAGGAGAGATGCCGCATCCCTAAAGCATTTCGCAGCGTCAGATGGAGGAGAATGATCATCGATGTATGCACGTACATGTAGGAGAGGGGCGAGTTTAAGTTGCTAAACGCAGCGTTAAAGCGGTTTAAAAGCGAAAGAACCCAGAAAAACTCTCTCAGGACACACTCCCACCTTCGAGAGAAGCGCTCAGCCCCGCTCTGCACCGACTTTTCCTTCCGTTCGATGAATCCTTCCCGAGCGCAGCGCTGACTGCGAGGGCGGAGGATGCACTCGGCTCCGTACGGGGATGCGGTACCCAGCCGGTTCCGACCCGGTGCACGGAGTCGTTAGGATTGGATCGTTAGGATTTGAGTAATTATTGTGAGCGGCATTTGGAAGCGGGGCCGCGCAGCTGTTTGGCCCGGCTCCCCGGTATTAGTGCTGGAGATTTTATCACCAAATGCTCGCACCTGTTAACAGCAGCGAGCGGCAATCCATCACCACAGATTCTCACACTGCTGAGCGCAGCTTTTGGAGGGGGGCACCGCCAGCCCCCAGGATGCGAGGGCTGAAATTGCAGTTGGTGGAACAGGAGATCCCGGACCCCTCGGGCTCCCAAGTGGAACCCGAAGGATTTTGGGACATCCTTTTACCACTATCCCCTTCCTCTCAACCCGGCATCCCGCCTCCCGGGGGAGGGGGAGCCCTCGGGAACGCAGAGGCTCGAAAGGAAAACCCGTGTGAGCGCGGCTCGCAGTACAGACGGGGAAAATGCGGTGGTCCCGTCCGCGTCCCCAGCCCCGCGCCGGGGTGGCCACAACGCTTTGCCCTGGGAAGGGGCACGGATCTGCGGCTTTGGGGGGAGGGCTTGAGTAGCCACAGGTCCCAGCTCCGCTCCTTGCACCTGCCGGGTGGCAGCGGCCCTGCGGGAGCCCTCGGGAAGGCGGCTTTCCAGGCAGGGTGCTGTATCTCGGTGACGTGTCGGTGACGTGAGCATGTGGAGAAGGGGGGGGACTAGGACCCCAATATCACCCCCTTCGCCCCCCCCCCGACACACACACAGCGGGAGGTCTGAGGGCTCGGCCCCGGGGGCAGAGGGCTCCCTGCAGCCGTAGCCGGGGTGTTGAAGGGGGGGCGGGAAGAAAGGCTTGGGGGAGCGGGCAGCACCTTTCCTCGAAAGCATCGCCGAGGGGATCCGTGCAGGGCTGGGAGCCCCTCTCGGTCCCCGCTGAGACTGCGGTGGGCTCCACGTGACGCCGGGACAGCCGTATAAAGGCCCGAGGAGAGCTCGCAGGAGGCGCAGAGTGGAAGCGTTGGCCCCCGGTCCCAGCTCGGGAGGGGTGGGAAGGGGGGAAAAGCGCCTTCCAACCCCTGCCCTCCCCCTCCCCCTTCCCTCCCCCCCCCAAAAAAGCGGCCGCCGCACCCCCAGCACCAGATATATATTTTTATCCCCCCCCCCCTTCCTTTTATTATCATTATTACTATTATTTATCACTGCCGCTCTCCAGCTCCCTGCCCAGCCTCCGCGATCCCCGTCTCTCCGCCCCCGCCCCGCGCCCCCTCCGCCGCCCCTCCCTCCGCAGCCACCACCCCGCAGCCCCGCCGAGGCTCCGCCAGCAGCGAACGGGGCGCGGAGCGGCGGCTCCGGGCCGCGGAGTCCCAGCGGCGGCCGCAGCCCCTCCGACACGGCGCGGCCCCGGGCCCATCCCGGGAACCGCCGCTAGGTGGGGGGGGGAGCCCGGCCCCGGCCGCCCCGGCCGCACAACAATGACTTTGGGCAGCAGCGGCGGAGGCGGCTGCGGGATCATGTCCGAGCGCTCCCCGGAGGAAGAACCGCTCTCCGAGGTGGAGGACGCGGATATCGACGTGGTGGGCCCGCCCCAGGACGGGGGCAAATACAGCGAGGACGAGGAGGAGGACGACGACGACGAAGAGGACGACGAGGAGGAGGGCGGCGGGCCGCTGGGGCTCGCCCTGCAGCGGAGCGGGGCCGCCAAGGCGCGCATGGGGGGGTCCCCGGAGCGGCTCTCCCCCGCCGGCGGCTCGGAGCCCGCGTGCGCCCGCGGGGCCGCGCCCGGGGAAAAAGCGCCCGCGGGCGGCGGCGGCGGCAACGGGGGAAAGAACCCGCTGGTGAAGCCGCCCTACTCCTACATCGCTCTCATCACCATGGCCATCCTGCAGAGCCCCAAGAAGCGGCTGACGCTGAGCGAGATCTGCGAGTTCATCAGCGGCCGCTTCCCCTACTACCGGGAGAAGTTCCCCGCGTGGCAGAACAGCATCCGCCACAACCTCTCCCTCAACGATTGCTTCGTCAAGATCCCCCGGGAGCCCGGCAACCCGGGCAAGGGCAACTACTGGACGCTGGACCCCGAGTCCGCCGACATGTTCGACAACGGCAGCTTCCTGCGCCGGAGGAAGCGCTTCAAGCGGCAGCAGCAGCTGCACCCGCCGCACCCCGAGCTGCTGCTGCGGGCCGGGGCCGCCGATCCCGCCGCCTTCCTGCCAGGCTTCGCCTACGGACCCTACGGCTACAACTACGGCCTGCAGCTGCAGGGCTACCCCCCGGCCCCCCCGCACCACCACCACCACCACCATCCCGGCGGCGGCGGCTCCGCGGGCGCTTTCCCCTTCTCGGCGCCTCACTGCCCGTTACCGGCTCCACCGCCTCCCTCCGCCGCCTCCGTCTTCTCGGCCGCCTCCGGGCTGCCCTCGTTCCTGGGCGGCGAGCTGAACTGCAGGAAGTCCTTCTATCACCCCCAGCTCAGCCCTACGGCCCTCCCCGCCGCCCTCCTCCAGACCCTCAAGCCGGACCCCACGCCCGCGGGCAGCGGAGGCACCACCACCACCACCAACCCCTCCCGGCCCTCTTTTTCCATAGACAACATCATCGGGGGGGCCGTGCCCCCGCCGCCCAGCACCAACCCCAGCGCCGCGCCCGCTGCGCCCTACCCCTCGGGCCAGGCGGGCCCCCCGGCGCAGCTCCTGGCCGTGCTCAGCCCCGCCTTGGCCCCATCGCAGCCCCACGGCGGCCTGGCCCACGAGCCGCTCCTGCAGCCCGCGCAGAACTTTTCCGCTAAAATCACAAACGTGGGCAGCTGTCATTTTTAAAGCGTGCTGCGGAGAGGAGAGGGAAAGGGAGAGGGGGTGCGGGGTGGAGGGGAGAGTCGCGAACCAAACTGCCCCTTCCCAGCTCTCCCCCAAATCTCCCCTTCCCTCTCCCCGCTCTCCTCTTCCTTCCCTCAATCTCCTCCCGTTGTGTTTTAAGGTAGGAATTTTTTTTTTTTTTTTTTTTTGTAATTTTATTTCCAGACTCTGTGGCATCCGGATCTGTTTGTGTCTCTTTCATAGGCGAAAAAAAAATAATAATTATCAGGAGGAGGGGGGAAAAAATAACTACATTTCACCCCGCCAGCACCAAAGCTTATTTATAATGCGGCCGTAACGTAACCAACGTTTGTGGGGGAGGGGGGGGCAGAGAAGGGTCTCAGGGTCCGAAATATTTTCTCTGAGAGGTTCGGGTGTCCCAAAATCACAGCAGAGAATGCGGGTGGGGTTCGGGCTGTGCGCGCTCCCGGTGTGTGTTCGCTTCTCCCCTTCTCTCAGATAAAATGTTTCAACGGCCCCGTCCTCTCTTTATTTTCTTCGAAGCTTTGAGTTTGGCTTTAAAAGGCACCGCTTTAGGGTATGTGTTGAAGAAGAAGAAAAGTCGGTGAAACTCAGGACTGCGGTTTAATTATTATTATTATTATTGCTATATATATATATATATTTTTTTTTCAATGGGACGTTCAAATGTACGTTGAAAGCAGATCCGATCCGTCTCGAAGTTCGGAGATTCCCACCCCGTTTTTTCGCTGCCCCTTTTCCGACCCCATCCTTGCGTGGGTTTTTGGTGTATCGGTAATTATTTGTATATAGATTATTCGGGAACTGATGAGTGGACTCCTCGCTGGTTGTGCATCCATCATATCTATTTTATTGAGAGAGAATCTGTGAATCGTTTCGATGTGGGGAAAAAAAAAAAAAAAGAAAGAAAAGGAGCGACGGCTTTTTTTTTTTTTTTTTTTTTTTTTGGTCCAGCCGTTGGTGTAAATTAATAAATGTTTGTGACCTGGTTTTAAAAGGAGAAAAAAAAAAAAAAAAAAAAAAAAAGAGAGAGAGAGAGAGAGAGAAAAAAAAACAAACAACATCCAAACAACAAAAAGCAAAATGCCGATGGTTCTTTGCGATGTCCTTTGTCACGGAGCCCCGTTCGGGCCTCGGGGGGAGCGCAGCGGTCCCACCGTCGGCTCTGCGCGGTGCGCCCACAGCCGCGGGTCCGTCCGCCGTCCGAAGCCGTCGCGGCTGTTGCTGCCGTCCCTCCGGGCCACCCCCCCCCCACAGCCCATCCCCCCCTCCCTTTTCGTCCCTATAGCGGCCGCGAGGTGGTCCCCACTCCGGCTTCCATTCTCCTCTTTGATTTTTTTTTTTTCCTTGCGTTTTCTTTTCGTTTCTTCGCTCGCTTTTTTGGTACCCCGCTCCAACTGTGGAGCCTCCAACCCTTCCTCTCTACCCCCAATCTCCCCCGACCACTCTTCCCTATATTTTGATTGGGACACATGAGAAAATAAGTTGTAAGCTTCTCTTTCCTTCCCCACCCCCTACCACTCCCCCCCCCCCAAAGCACACACGTCCCTTTGGGCCCGCAGCGTTTGAATGACCGCGTGAAACTCGATCACCGCCGAAATTTTGCAACAACTCAGCGAGTAAATAAACATCTCCAAGTTTTCCCTTCTCCCCCGCCCCGCTCCCCAATTTATTGACAAGGACCAAAGGCGGCCGCTCGGTTTGTTTGGCGGTGGGGACGCGGATTTAAGCGCTCGGGGCCTTTCTGCCCTCGGCGGTGCGCGGTGCGGGGCTTTGTGCGGCAGCGCCGGGGGGCGGCGGTCCTTTTTCTCCCCCTCCCCTCCTCTCTTCCCCCTCTGTGTGCCACCCCGAATCTCGGCGCGGTTTGTTGATGTTGTTCCCGAACGTGCCGCCTCCCCGCAGCGAGCGGTCTCACATCTCCGCTTCACACACATTTGCTTTTGAAAAGCGATCTTCGTGTCCGGCACTTGGTTGTCTCCCTTTCATGTCCAGCTCCTACAAAAGGGGCTACAAGACTCGACATGGGAGAAAAGAGGAGGCCAATGAATCTATTTTCCAGATTGCCAAGCACATGGTTGGAAATTGAAGGGGCTTTTGTAGCATTTCCCCTTCCTCCCTCCCTCCCGGCTCCTTTTTCTTTTGCTGTGCGCAAATTGTTCAATTGCTCTGGCGGGGGTGTTCCTGACAAGCTCATTACTGGAAGGTGCCAGACCCCTCCTCTCCCTCTCCCCGAAGTCTTTGATGAAGTTAAAACGCGCTGATCGCCGCTCTCGGCGAGCTTTGTTCAGCCTTTAATAGCCGAACCCGCTTTGAGCGCACGGGAGCGAAGGGAAGAAAGCGGTGTGCGCTGGGGTTGCACTGTGTCTGGAAGGGAGGAATGGAGATTTTTTAATATAAAGTAACGATTTTTAAAAAATATATATATATATATTGTTTTCTTCTTGTTGTTGCTTTGCTAAGCGAGTGAGGAAGATGAGCCGAGAGGGAGAGGATGGGATAAGAAACGGCAGCCGGAGTCCGTGCGCACGGAACGCCGCGTCTCGCCCTGCAGCCCCCGCTGGGGGTTCTCCAGGCCGGTGGTCCCTTGCGCTGCGGGGAGCGGGAGGGGAGGGGGAATCTCTGCGGGAAAGCGCTGTTTCCCCGGAGGGACCCCTTCCCCCGGTGCTGGGGCTGGGAAGCTTTTTCCGTCCCTCTGCTTGTTTTGTGGGTTTTGTGGGCGTCTCTAACTTCAGACGGCGTTTGCTTTTCATCCTCTTAAACCCCCCCCTTCTCCCCCTCCTTCCCCCCCTCAAAGCACCGTGTCTCTTCTCCCCGTCAAACCCCCACCGCCAGCAAACATCCGCGCTGAGCGGGGGATCGCCGGGATGGACCCGAACGACCCCCCCCACCCCCCCCAAGAGCCTCCCGGAGCGGAGGCAGCGGGGAAGGGCTCGGAGAGGCTCCTGGGGGGCCCGGAGCCCCCGGGCCGGGCGGAACGATGTCTCGGCGAGGCGGGACGGATAATGGTTCCTAATGACGGGGCTGGCTGGCTCCACAGCCGCGATCTTCACGGGACATTATTTTTAAGCGTTCAGCGAGGCTCATTTTTCACGCCTCGCTGCCTAAAGGAGGCTTTTATTTATTTATTGGGGGAGGCGTGGAGGACACCGGCAATAACCGAGCACTGAAAGGAAAATAATTAGCTGTTGCACTCGCTGCTCGGGGGTCCCTAGCCAAAAAAAGAGACCCGGCATTTCCCTCCCCTCTCCTTCTCCTAGGATGAAGGCGAATCCTTCCACTTCTCGCTGCCGCTCTCCGGGCTGTTTTGCGGGACCCGCAGCGGCTCCGCACTCACCGCAGGGCCCGATCCTTCGCCGCTGCTTTGGGATTTTTCCCTTCTCTCCGCGTTGCTCGGCTCGGTGCGCGATCCCGAGCTGGGCCGGGATGGGGGAAATGCGGCTTCCACCGCCATACATCTGTGCGCGGATTTGATCTGTTTTTTTTTTTTGTTTTTTTTTTCACACGTGCCCTCCTTTCTATACGCCAAACGAAGGGCTTCCAACGAGCCCGCGATGCTCCGTGCGCTCGTTCCGCTGTAGTTTCCCTTGCGTGCGCGACGGAGCGGGCAGGGTGGATTCGGGGATGTGTATTTCGAGGCGGCACAGCACGATCCGGCCCGGACCACCCCCGGGACACACTCTCATTTCTCTCTCCCTTACCCAAACCCTCCGAGCAGAGCGGGACCCGCAGCGGCTGTGCCCCCCTCGGGCAAATCCCAGTGCGGACTGCGGGCCTTTCTGCAGCCCATAGCTTCCGCTTTGGGGAATTGGGAAAGTGCGATCAAGGCTTTAGTCCTTTCCATTTGTTCCTTTCCCCGGTAGATTTTTTTTTTTATTTTTTATTTTTTTTTTTAGATTTTCGCTTTCTATTTCTTCGCAGTCCCGAACGAAAATGTAGCTACCTAGCTTGCAGAAACTGCCGTTAAGCACCACGAGCATCTCAGCCATCGGCTCGCTGCTTTCCCGCGGCCGTTTCCCTGGGACTGCGGACAAATTCCCTTTTTCACGGTGCATTTAGGATTTAACGATAACGTCCAATACCCCCCAAATCCCAGCGTCCGCTCTGAAATCACTTTTCTGCCTCCTAACTTCGCGAAATAACTGCCCACCGGCACCTCCTTTCCCTTCCCATCTCCCTTTCGTTTCTATCCTTTCCCGGGTCAGAAAGTGTGGAAACGAGATTTTCAAAGATTGCGAGGACAGCGGGAGGAGCTCCCGCAGCCGCATTAGCCGCAGGAAAACTGCTCTGGAAATTAAGTTCGTGTTTTTGAAATGCTCCCGGAGATGCCCGGGGCTCCGCGCTCGCTCTTCTCTGTCTGCCCGGCTGGAGGGGAGCGGCCGGGGCCGGGATGCGGCGGGAGAACCCGGAATGAGCAGCCCGAGCAACCCGCGCTGCTTCGCTTCCCTTTTCTATTTCTCGTCCTCTCAATAGTTCTTTCTCTCTCTCTCTCTCTCTTTTCTTTTTTCTTCTTTCTTTTTTTTCTTTCTTTCTTTTCTTTCTTTTTCTTTCTTTCTTTCTTTCTTTCTTTCTTTCTTTCTTTCTTTCTTTCTTTCTTTCTTTCTTTCTTCTTTTCTTTCTTTCTTTCTTCTTTTCCTTCTTTCTTTCTTTCTCTCCCCTTTCCTTCTTTTTTCCCTTCTCTCCTCTCTTTCTTTCTCTTTTTCTCCCTTTCTCTCTCTTTCTTTCCTCTGTCTTTCTCCTTCCCTTTCCTTCTTTCTTCCTCTCTTTCTTTCGTTTTTTATTTCTCCTCTCCTCTCCTCTCCTCTCCTCTCCCTCTCCTCTCCTCTCCTCTCCTCTCCTCTCCTCTCCTCTCCTCTCCTCTCCTCTCCTCTCCTCTCCTCTCCTCTCCTCTCCTCTCCTCTCCTCTCCTCTCCTCTTCTCTCTTTCTACATTTCCCCCTTCTTTCTCACTTCTCTCCATTCTTTCACTTTATTGCTTCATTTCTTTCTTCTTTTCTTCCTCTCTTAATTCACCCTTCCTCCTCTCTCTCCCTCTCCTTTTTTTTTCCATTCATCCCTCTTTCCCTTCTTTCTTTTTCTTTCTCTTTTCCTTTCTTCCCTCTTTATTTTTCCTTCCCCTTCTATCTCTCTCTTCCCTCCACCTCATCTCTCCAGCGTGTTCCCATCATTGTCCCCCTCCATCGGAGCCGCGGGGATCCCCCCTCAAGGGGAGGGGAAGGCTGTCCCCATTAGTCCGGGACCCCCGAGCTCCGCAGTTCCTTTCCCTTAAGGCAGCGGAGAGGCGAATTGCCTGGAATTCAGCGCCCTGTCTCGGTTCGCCGCCCCCCCCCCCGGGGCTCGTGTGTCCCCCGTTTGCCATCAGCCGAATGCAGAGGCAACAGCCCCGGGCAAGCCGCAGGCTGTGCCTCTCACGGGCTCCTTGTCCCCGGCCCGGGGCTCCTTACACCCAGGGAACCCCCCGAGGGTGTCCGCGACGAGCAGCATCACAGCTCAGAGCCCTCCCCATCGGAGTTCATTTTATTATTAAATAACGCACCCCCTATTTCCCAAGCCCATGACAGCAACAGGTGACTTCGCGAGCCGGGACGGGCAGAAATTACTCCCGGCGGGGGCTGATCGCTCACTTCCAACCCTCGTTCAGGTGGAAATGTGAGCGGGCCCCTCGGCTGGATGCTCCCCCAGGGGCAGAACCAGGGATGCACCTGTAGCGGGTTAACCCGGCCTGACTCTGTTCGGTTCGGTCGCTCAGCCCGGAAAGCTCTCCCTTTGCCCTGGGCTGCCCCTGGCTAAAACGTAGCGGTATGGATGCGGAGTGAACGATAACCATTCGTCCCCTCCGTGTGCCGCAGCGGCTCTCGCCAAGCCGGGGGGGTCGGACGGGGTCCCGAACTGTGTCGTGAGTTAGTGCGTCCGTTCCTACGGTGAAGCTCCGGATCGGCGCATCGCGCTCGTTATAATGACGCATTCGCTGCTTTTCTCCATCCACCCCCCCGGCTCGTTTCTGGAAACCGGGAGTCGGGCTCCGAGGTGGAGGGGGCAGAGAAACGCTTTTTGGGGCCGTCGTTGTCCGTTCCGATTAGATTTCGATGTCCCCGCTTTAAGTCTCCTTTTAAGTGAAACGACATTCCTCATTCGTTAGTGCCGGGGATTTGAAACGCGTTAAACCAGCAGCGGCGATTCCTTTAATTCCCGCAAAATTCCCAGAAATTCCACTTTTTTTTTTTTTTTTTCCCCTCTTTTTCTCTTCGGAGATCCCTCTGAGCCTCAGCGATCCCCACACTCTCCCTCTAAAACTCCGCAGTGGGAACCTTCTGCAGGGCTCAGCACCGCGTTTATCCCCACTGCGCTCCCCTCAAAATCCGTGGGAATTTGGATTTTTTTTTTCCCACTAGACGACATCACCTGCGGGTACAGGAGCCCCCACACTCCCCCCTCTCACCCCCCGGAACGGCTGTACCCGGCTTTTCGCCCCCCCTCCCAGGGAATCATTGTGGAGGGAACCGGAGGGAGCGACTTCGCTGTTTCGATCTCATTTCAGAGCCGGCGGTGGCTCTGCTGGGTTTCAGCATCCTCCGCTGTCCCCTCATCCCCTTGATTGAAGGAGGGGCGATGGGATCCCCGTTGCGTTCTGCCCCAGTGGGAGCTCATTTCGTCCCATCTCTGTACCCCGAGCGGAGGGAATGGGACAGGGGGCAAAGCCTCAGGGGTAGGAAATGCGGTATAACCTCCGTGCTCGGGGTGCCCGTTGGAAACACTCACGCCGGGCGAGATACGGGCGCGGGGGGAGAGCAGATTCTTCTTTAAATTTAAACCAAGTCGGTGGAGAAGGGAAAACTTCGCCACGTGGGAATGGGGAACAAAATGAGGATGTCTCTCTGCCCGGACCACCCGCGGCGGGGGGACGTGGGGACACTGGAGACATGGAGACATTGGGAAAAGGGGATGGGCACAACGAAGTGCTGTTCGGCCGGTGGGTGTGCCAGCAGTACCTCCTGGAGATGTGACTCCCGAACACCCCTTCTCACAGCTGAACCCCCCGAGATTTTCCTCTGGTTATTTTTAAATGCTCTTTCCTCTCTCTTTTTCTTTTCTTCTTCTCTTTTTCTTTCTTCTTCTTCTTCCTTTTTTTTTTTTTTTTCTTTCCCCTCCATTTTATTTTATTTTATTTCCTTTCATTTCATCTGTTATATTGGCTCAATTGCTTCTTTTGCATAACCCGAGGCCGCTGCCACCTCACGCCGATCCCGGTACTGAAATCCGCGTCCCTTCTGTGACTTACATCTCAAATCCCAGTCCCATGACCTTTCTCTTCTCCCCCCTCTCCCCCCCCAAATGCCCCCACCCTCGGTCATGTGGGACACGAGTAAATTTATCCACCCTGGTGGAAAGGCCTCTCTCAACCTCTACACTGGCTCTAAAGAAGCCTGGCACGTTTCACAAGGAGGATAATTTCCTTTCTCACCTTTCTTTTTCTCCCCTTCTTTCTGATTCGGTTTTATTTCCATTTTTTTCCCCACCACCACCACACAGAGCTCACAGATCTTTTCAAGCATACTTCTGCTCCCTCTATCTCTTTCCATGAGCCTATGCCAAGAGGATCACTTCATAGGGACGGTTCTGAGGGCTCTTGAGCTCGGGAAGTGGCCGAGGGAGACATTTCTGCCCTCCTGGAGGCTGCGGCGAGCTCTGCCCCACCTGTGTCCCCACTGCTGTGTCCCTATTGCTGTGTCCCGCACCCAGAGCAGGAAATGGAATAATCATCTCCCTCGGCCACAGTGAAAGTGCACCCCAGGTGTCCCCCCCCTCCCACCAAGTGCCTTCTGCAGATGTCGCCGAGATGGGGAAGCCGAGGTTCTCTCGGTGGTCTTAGGACTGGAGGCTGCGGGTCGAGGGGCCCAGGACCAGCCCAGCAGCAGGGTGCAGCTTCAAGGAGCCGGGGTCCAAGCTGTTCCTCCGCCAGATCCCGCACCCCCGAGCTCTCAGCAGCCACAAATACCCCGTGCACGGCTCCGGGTTGCTTTGCGCCGAAATCCCCTCGGTGTATTGGTTTTTTTTTTTTTTTTTTTTCGGGAGTCGGATGGGAACGAATCACTGGGAGACGCAGAAGGAAATATTGGGGCGGCGTGCGGAACACGGCGCTGAAATCTCGGCGCCTGATTAAAGGCGCTGCTGCCGGGGCAGAAAGTTCCCCTTCAGGCAAAATACTCACACTGGGGCACCAAACAGAGCCGGCCCCTATCAGAGCTGCTGCTCCCACAGTTTTCCTTCTGCTTTCCCGCAGTATTCTACTGTCGCTCAGTTTTACGCGTCCGGGACACAACAGATGGGAAATATTCCCTGGGAGAGAAAGGTGCTTTGCGGTAATCGCGGCTCTTTTGTCAAACATCTCTTCTCACCCTGGTTTCGAGGAGGGGGGAGGGTGGGGGGGGCAAAGAAAGCCGCTCAGCAGCCGAAGGAGCTCCTCCGGCGAACCCATCGGAAATGGACATTTCCTCACGAACGAACCCAGAGAACGGAGATTCGCGGCGCGGGGTCGACCCGACGGAGGGGCTTCCACCGCAGGTGCCGCGGCGGGGGTTTCATTCCGGCACAGCTGTACCGTTTTCCTGCTTATAGAAAAAAAAAAGAAAAAAGAAAAAAGAAAAAAAGAAAGCGGAGGACCGTTTTCTTTACTTTCTCCTCGCTGGTCCAACGGGGGACTGTTTTATTTTCCCTTCGGCCGTCGTCGTCGGGAAGATGGAAAGAACCCCGAAGGCCCCTCTCGGCTATGTGTGCAAACGGGGGGGGCCGCTTCGCGCTACTCTTTTCGGGGCCGGAGCGGTGCGGCTGCGGCCGCTCCGGGGTTTTGGGGCGGGGGTGATGGAGAGAAACCCCCCCCCGGGGGCGCCGGTTCCCCTCCGTTCGGTGCCCGCTGGAAGGGGAAGGAGAGGTTGGGGGGTGGGGGCTGCGGCTGCCGCCTCTCTTTTAATGTCATTATAGTTGCCGTGGTAACCCATCGGATCACTCCTCCTGGAGTGAACCTTGTGACAATGGTTGGTTTGAGAGAAATCGGTAAATGTGCAACCGAGGGACACAGCTACATTACCGCGAACAACAGCGAGAGTTTAACATGTGACCCTTCCAATTATCCTGATGATACCTCGCTGCAGCTGCCTCCATCGCGCTGCGAGGATGCGGCCGCTCCGGGCTATGGGGACGGGGAGGAGAGAGGGGGTGAAGGGAGGGGGTTGGGGTACCCCAAGAGGGGGGCACAGAGCTGCACGGACGGAGCTGCAGCTCTGAAAGAGATAGACATCTTTCAGCACGGTGGTCTGGCTCTTTCTAAAAAAGGAAAGAAGAAAAAAAAGAAAAAAAGACGAAGAAAAAGAAATATATGTATATTTTTTTCCTGGGGAATATGGAGGGAGGTGGGCACGCAGAGGAGATGTGGAAGTGAGGAGCTGCCCGGAGCTGGGCATGGAGAGCCGGAGCGGAAAACACAGCACTAACAGCACAGCTGTGGTGTGGTTGTGGGGAGGAAGCAACCAAATCCTGCCCCCACCCCAGTGGAAAAAAAAAAAAAAAAGAAAAAAGAGAAAAGTTTGAAGTCTTAAAACGTGGTTTGGAGAATTACAAGTAATCAGAGCTGCGGGGGTCAGCAGTGCAAACTTTTTAAGACTAATGTTTATTTAGAAAAGTGAGTGGTGTCTGCGTTGCTTTCCTGGTGCCCCGGCACAAAAGTCCTAATGGCTTTTGCAGGCTCTCCGTATAAAACTCCTGTGCATGGGGAGCACTGCAGCAGCGACCCCAAAACCCCGCTCCCCCCTCACCTGCTCGGCAAGGGGATGTTGGCACTGGGGTTTGAAAACACTCCCAGGGCTTTCCATGAGTCAGTATTGCCCCCTGCCCCCCCAGTTTTGCCCTGTTTTCACGTCTGTTTGATGCAGCCCTGGGAAGGAGTAATCTGGGAACGGGGGCAGCAGTTCCACTCCTTCCCCAGATCCATAGGGCTGAGGAGGAGTCTCAGCTCGTGTCCTCCCAAGGAATGGCTGTGATGTATCATGTACCACTCACTCTCTGCTACCTTTGAGCCACACTCTGGGGCACACAGCCATGCTGTCACTCCCTGGTTTGGGATCTCCTTGCTCCAAAAGTCAGTCGTGGGATACCCAAGAGGATCTCCAGGTGGGATTTGCCTCCCCTTGCACAGACTTGGCTCCTTCTCTCAGGATGTTCCTGTTCTTCCTGGGACTGAAGGAATAAAACCAGCAGCCCCCAACACCTTGCAAGCATTTTGGGGCATCTCCTTGCTTTAAGCAGAAGGTGGATGCAGGGGGAACCTGGTCTGGATCCCAGTGCAAACTAGCAGCACCAGCCCCAGCGCTTCACACTCACCCTAGGCTGGATTCTGCCTTTCACTTGGTAAGGATACAGCCAGACAGGTGGGGCTGTGGTACAGGGAGGATGTCAGTATTTATAAACTGCTGAAACGTGCTGACACTTGAGGGAAGATCCTCTCTTCTCCCTCAAGGGCTTTTGTTTGAAGGGCTTGGCTCTGCCTTCTGAGCTACTGAGAAGACCTTCTGGCTCCCATTATCTCCTGCAGCCCCATGTCACCCTCCTTGCACTGAAGCACCTGCACTGCATCCCTGCAACTCAAAGATCGGGGCTGAAATCTTTTAAATGCATCTGACAGTGGAGGATAGGGAGGGAGGAAGCTGTTTCCCAGGGGCAGATGGGTGGGAGTGATGGTAGGGTGCCAGTATGGGTGTCAGGGTTGCCCCCAAGGCTGGGCCAGCCTGGTGCTCTAGGCAGGTTTCTTCCTCCTCCATGATATAGGCAGGGAAGAGCCCCTGTGTTAGTACACATGTTTTAAATAAGCAGTATTTTTGCTTCTCCTTGCTGGTGAGGTGGGCTTGGCACCCCTCTTTGTTTTCCCAGTTGTCTTGCTGGGATGTTCTGCTGTCCAAGTAAGGAGAAAAAGATCCCTTGCATGATCTGGAGGTGTGCTTTGCTGGTTCTGACGTGTAAATATTAATAAAGAAATGACACCAAGGAGGCAAAAAAATCCTGTCCTACTTTTGAGCCCCTTCAGATCCCTTCATTGTCCGGGCATTGTTGCACTTGGCCTGGCTTTCCACCCTCTGCTCCCAGTCTGGCTGGCAGCTGCAGCCGTCCCCAGATTCCATAGCTATGGCCTACTGAGGGAAAACATCTGCAGAAGTTTTCAGATTATTGGGGAAATACATATTTCCAAACTCCACTGACATCCTTTCCAAGGCAGCCTTGCATGTCAGCGTGGGGGCAGGAGGGCTGGTATTGGCTCTGCTCCTCCTTGAGCTTTGGGTACCCTGGAAGTCCATCAAGCTGGGCTCCCATGGCCACTAGCAGGTCATAGCAATGAGTATGCATGGAGTTTATGTTCCTACACCAAGCTCATTCTGTTGGCATACATGGGGGTGACCGAGCTGTGAGACGCACACAGGATTAGACCAAGTGTTTACCTGGAGCATCGCCATCATCCCACCCAGGGACTGCAGAGTTCCCTGTATGCCACAGCCCCTGTTCACCGATGCTCACATCCCAACCCAGCACCCCAAGCTGTGGTGCTCAGCACCCAGGGGCAACCTTTCCCACCATGCATCCAACCAACACTGCCAACAAGACTGTCAACAGATGGACGGCTCTGATGTTTATTCCAGTTGTAAAGTGTATGTGAGTGCAGGTGTGTGTGTGTGTGTCTTTGCATGTGTGGAGCTCACTCTTGGCAGCACAATGGAAGAGCAAAGTGTAAAACGCTCCCTTTATGGCTCACGAGGATAAATGCCTACAGAGAGCTCAAGTTGGAGATGCGCTGCAAAGATGTGCAGCACTTCTGTGGGCAAACAGAGGCTCAGGCTGAGTCACCACACTGCAGGGAGCACCCTAGCACCTGCCAAGAAAAAGGTTCACGTGTTACCTCTGAGATGGGTTTTGTCAATGATTCCCTCAGATCAAGGGTACAGGAGAGGGATCAGGAATGCGGGAGAAAAAGGAAAGGGAGAATAGGCACAAACCAGCTCTGCAACCATGCTAGGCAAGCAGTGCTATGGGTGGTGCCTGTCCCTTGCAGCCCCCTGCATGAGGAACAGGGAAATGCCTTTTCCCAGGGAATCCCATAATAATGATTCTGCTGCATCTTCAGCCAGGCCCCATGTGGGCAGAGCTGGGGCTTCCCCAAGCCCCGAGATGGCAATCTTGGTCACTAATGAGTGCTGGATGTGCCCTGTAGTGTCAGATGTCCCTGAAGCTGCTGGCAGGGTGCAGCAGGGAAAAGACTGCTCTGTGCTCACCATTTCTGACGCTCTCTTTCTATGCATCCATCATTGCTGGAGAGGAGATGCTGGCTGGAGTGTTGGATGGAATCCCACAAATGAGCATGGAAGCGGAACGGCAGGAAGGCAAGCAGGAAAGAAGAGGAGTAATATACTATTCTTGGGGGCACTGCTTGCTTTTCTCTGTTTGCTTTTTTGTGTCGTTTCCTTTTCTTCCAGCCACATACTACAGGATTATGGCAAACGAATTAAGGAATAAAATCATAAGGGAAAATTAGGATCCTGCCGATTGAGAAGCAGGAAAGATACCCAGATGGATTTGTTGAACTCTATATGAAGCGAGAGCACTTCCAGTAGTGCTGTGGGTGTAGACAATGGGATAATTTATGTTGGAAGGAAGTGCTGAAACTCTCTGGTCCAACAGCCCTCAAACCAGAGCCAGCTTAGATCTATTTGCCTAGGGTTTCATCTAGCAGTGTGCTGAATGCTCCAAGGACAGAATATCCCCAGATTTCTGCTCCTCTCCAAACATCCCCATCACACATTGCCAAAGGCAAAGTGTCCATTGCCTTTCACAGAATCACAAAACTCCAACCAACCTCCAAAGATTGCTCCCGCAACCCATTTCTCGGGCTACCCAGCTGCAGAAGCAATAGAATGGACGGAAAAGATCACCTGCCTGGCTTTATTACTGGTTATAGAAAAAAGCTATTCCTGTCCCCAGTGCCCCAAGCACTCCTCCGTGCTGCTGAGGTCACATGGCATTGCATCTTGCTCAGCCACAGCTTTCAGTGATGGGCTCATGTGCAGGTGGACATCATCCAGTGCATTTCAGCAGCTGGAAATCATCTCGGTGAAAGATGAAGCTGTGACATGTTTGGCTGCACCTTGCTTGGGAAAGAAAAGAACAACATAAGTCATCTGCAGCATCCCTGTGTGCCCCTGCCCCAGGGGGTGGATGTGAGGGTTTGTTTGGGGAAGAGGTAGCCTAGCTCTGCGAAGCAAGGAAGGGAGAGGCAGAAGTCATGAAACAGGGCTCTGTTTGGCCCAATTTGATTTGCATGGTTAAAACATGTTGATCCCATACAAGGTTTTCCTGGCTGGGAGCTGTGCTCGGTTCCACAGCCAAGCTTATTTCTTTTCCAAAATGTTCAGCATAAATTAGACTTTCACAGCCGCCTTTGAGTGGAAGGAGCAAGAAATCACGTTTTGTCTCCTGTCCAGGAGCTCTGGGAGAAAGGAGTTGTCAGAAAGCAGAGCAGCTTCTTTGACAAGTGCTCTGTGCATCTCTGTTTCCTAGCTTTGCTCCCTCTCATCCAGAGCCCCACACTGTAGCTCCCGTGTGCTGCTGTCCCCAGTGAGGGTCTGGTCTGTTCTCTCCCCTGCCTCTGGACTATCTGGTTCGCTGGGTTTTAACACACAGCCCAACCTGGCCAAGCACCCTGCAGCTCCTCAGGGTCATGCCTTCATCCTCTCCAGCCAAATAAGCTCAGATCCTTCTGCATCCCAACATCGATGGTGTGCAACAGGCCTTTGGTGTGGTAATGGGTTTCTATTTTTTCTTGTACAACTTCAAGGGCATTTATGGAGAGGGAATAATTCCCAGCAGCACTATGTGGGACACCAACACTGAGCATCTCCTCGGAGCCAGGGAGGTGGGAAACCCCACCAGCACCTGCAGGGAGGCCAGCAAGGGACCCAGATTGCCCATCGTACTGGAACAGAGGTTTAAAGCCTCTTTGCTGGAGCCATTCCCTACTAGTGAGATCCATGCAGTCCATTAAAATTAGGGATCTTATTATGGGCTATATAAAAAAGGTAAAGAGGAAATGAGAACCTTATGAAGGGTTTCTTATGTGCACAGATGGCAGGGGCACCTGAGGCTGGGAAAGCCTCTCCAACAGGCTCCGTGCAAACAAAGCTGCTCACTTCTCTGCAAGTTTTGTCCTCTCTCCAGAGGACAAATAGATGCAAGAACACTTTTTCTGTGCATCTCCCACCTGGGGTGGTCAGTGTGCACTGAGCCACCTGGAATGAGGCAGCCAACAGGCATAGGGTCAGAAAACTGGGACCTCAAATCTGGGCTGAACTGTGGGTCCACAGCCCCCATGCAAGCACAGGGTTGAAGCGCAGCGAACCCAACAGTGTGGCCAAGGCTGTGCCGCCTGCTCCCTCCTCATTCAGGCTTTTAAAATAAGGCCCACAGACTGGTTTCGTTTTCACTAATAAATCCCTGCTTGCACTTGAGGCTGCTGTGCCTTTTAAAACATTATCCAGGGCTCTGATTACACTCCCGATGAAAGCAGGCTTGGCCCTATTAGTTTTCATGGCAAGGAGCAGTGCCACGTCCCGCTGTCCCCTACGCACTCAGTGTAACCCAAGTTCCACAGGAAAGGGAGAGGAGGAAAAAAGACATCTCCTAGAAGCAGTGTCTGCCTTCACGTGCTCTTATAACCAAGGGCATTTTATCTCTAGAAATCCTCTCCCTGCCTAGGAGCAGCTTTAATCAATACATGCCATTATTGTTGTTATTTTTAATAGGGGTGTAGCGGTGTCTCCTTTTCATGGTTCAGAGGCTACAGGTTTTGGGGAGCAGGAGCTGAGTGCCTGCCCCAAAAAAAAAAAAAAAAAGACATTCTCATGGCAGTACTCTGCTCTGGGTCATTAGTCCCAGTTTGTGGGTGCGTAAACTGAGGTGCCAAGGGGTTAATGCTCTCTAGTGGGAGAGGATGGAGGGGATGTGGAGGAAGCCCTGCACTCACCCTTTCACCGTGCAGGTGCCAGCACAATCCTGTGGGCTTGAACATTTTATCCTCCTTTGCAAAGCCCCCGGCCACTCAAGGAAGGAGCACACAGCTGCCCCAGAGTGAGCAGGCACTGACCTGGCTGGGAGCAGCGGGCAGCAGGTGAGAGCACAGCCATGGCCACAGCAGATGGGGGAGGCGTGACATTGCGTGGCTGGGCTATTATTTACCGAGCGCTCGTGTTTGTCATGGCTGAAGATGACATCTTATTAAGGAGTCATGACACTGGGGGATTTTTTTTAAGCCCGGGGGCCAAGAAGGCTAATGAACAGGGATTGCTCCAGGAATAGAAGGAGGGCGGTGCCACTTGCAGGTTGCAGGCAAAGCTGACTAATGGTTCCCAAACCAATTGCTGGGATATTTCCAGGATGTGGCACGGCTCTCTGTCCCTGCTAAGGGGTGGATGCTTTCGTGCCATGACCAGCTTCAATGCTGTTGTGCTGGTGGAGGTCTGATAGGAGCAAAACTGAAAAACACCTGATACCAACAGACAGCTAAAGACTGTCCTACAAACAAGGGGCCAAAGCGTGGCAGGGAATGGCCCCCAAACCCACACACAGGGTTTGAAGGAGGGCTTTCAGCACACAAAATACGAGACCTTGAATGCAGAAGCCAGCTGGAGAGCAGAATGGGGGACCCTTTTCTTGGTAATAACACCCCGTGTGACACCAGCACAGAAGTGGGGCACTGCCCTGCTCTATCCACCCCCAGCAAAACCCTCCTTCCCCACGGTCCCTCCCTCCTCCTGAAACCAGAGCTGCCTCCCATGCGCCGGCTCCTTATCGCTGCCCAGCTCTGTCAGTGCAGATGCTTGACTAATGTTCCCTTGTAAAATGTTGTGTTAAGCACATTCCAGCTGCTGACATTAAATACTTGGGCCGGGGCAGCAATGAACCTCCGGCGGATGGAGCAGAGCACTGAGCCATCCCCAGCCGCACGCCTGGTGCTGCGGCAGCAAAAACATTGGCTCTGTTCTGCCCCATCTGCCCCTCCCCTGCCCTCCAGCCGGGCAGCACCACAGCTCTGGCAGATGAAATAATAATTACCCTGTCCACATCTCGGCCTCCCTTGCATTCCTCCGTGCTAACAGCTCAGCTTATTTTGTTTTCATTCACAAATATTGACTCTCTGGGTTCTTTTCACCCTGTGCCTATTAAAAAGGCATTGCTCTTATTATTGTTATTGAATTTGTTCTGCAGCTGGGAGAGGCATCCAGCGGCTTCAAGGCGATTGCCTGCGCTCCTGCATGCCAGCGCAGTGCCCTCAGTGCTCTCTTTGCCCATGGGACAGGACCTGGGGCAGGATGGGTGCTGCAGAGGTGTGCTTGGTTCCCAAGGTGGTGCTTTGCTGTTCTGTGCCTCAGTTTCCCTGTTACGCCTTGAGAATCCTGATCATCCCTGCAGTGAGTATCCATGGAAGGATGTGCAATTGCTAATGAACTTGGTTTATACTTAGTGCAGATTGAAACTGTGCAATCCCTTGACTTGCAGGGATAACAAGAAGTTGTTTCCAGATGCCTTAATCTAGTTGGTGCTAACATCACAAAATAACCGCCTTGTTTTCACACTGAGCTTAATTATCCCTGCTACTAAATAGCGTGGCAGCAAAGCCCATCCAGCCCCAGGTTATTTGGGATGCGGCTCTGGCAGGATGCTTTTTTGCTTCTCCCTGTTGAAGCTTTCGAGGTGTGGGGTGCACGTGATAAATCTCCCCTGACAGAGGCTGGGCTGGGGCAGCGGAACCACAGCTTGTGTGTGAGGAAAGCCCATGTTCCAACAGCTGTGCTCAGCTCTGGCATCTCTCCCAGAATAAAACCGATGGGCACCACCTTCCTGGGGCCTCCCCTCTGTCCCCAGCCATTGCTCCAGGAGAAATCCTGGAATGCTGGCACTTCACTCACACACCTCACCTGATTCCCAGATCCCCAGCTGGGAACAGGGAGCTGGGATGTGGGAGAAAAGCTGTGACATCACTCTGGGGTGAGTGATCAAAACCTTGCCCTGTCCTCTGCAGTGTCTCCTGCTTCTCCATTGGACATCTGACAGCTGCCTGTTTGTTCTGGGACACTTTGGCATCCTTTGCTCACACATCTTCTGTGGCCTCCGGGGGAGGACAGGAGCCCTGGGGGTGATGTCCATGCAGATAAGGAGTGACAGGGCTGCATCCCCCCACCAGCTGGCTGTGCTCATCTGCCTGACAGCTCAGCTGCAAATCTGCAGAGGACTTTCTGTGCTGAGCAGACTGACTGCTCCCTCCCATCCTCCAGTAGGCCCCTGGGTCTCTCAGCATCAACTCCTTCACACCAGCCTCCCCCAAGGTGCCCTTTACCTCCCAGCCATACAGGAGATGCCAGCATCACCTCCACCATTGCCATGGGGTGGGCAAAGCATGTTGATGGGAGCATCACGTGGAGGGGGAGGAGAACCATGAGATATGCAGGGATGGCCACAAAGTCATGATTCCATGCTGAACAAGTTGCCTCCTGCCCTGTAATCAGCCTGCAAAAAAGCTGCCCCCTTTTCCCAGTGCCTGTTCGCAGAAAGCAAATGTCAGTGTTGCCATGCTCAAGTGTTTATTTTCGCAGCAGTGGAAGTCTGGCCAGCAGGAGGACATGGAGAGGTGGATCAGCTCCTAACACGTCCCACTGAGGATGTGGCCAGCCTGGTGGGTGCTTTCTTCCTGGCTCCAGGCTGCATGGCATCTGGTCCATCACAAATACATGCTGTCACTGTAGCAGCCTGCAGGAGAGTAGCAGCCTGCCCATGGGTACCACCCTGTACCCCACTGCTGGCCCTGCCTGATGCCTGGGGTCATTCCAGGCATAGCAGCCCCATGTCCCTGCTGCAGGGACGGGAGGAAAATCATTGCTGAGGAGTGTCCTATTCTCCTGACCTTTGCTCTCAAAATATTTAGGATCCCACAGCGTGCAGTCACAGGCCTTGTTCGGCTTCAGCACGATGCCATTTGCCTCCAGTCTCAGCTGTCCCCAGTAATTCATCTTGCTGAAGTGGGAAGGGGGAGAGGCACAGACAGCAGGGCCCCCTCTCAGATCCCCTCTGATCTCAGCAGCCCCACATACCCTGGCCACCCCGTTCTAGGCCTGTCATCTCCTGAGGCTGCTGTCCTGTTTGGTTCCTGACCTTCATCCCTCAAGCCAGTGGTGGTGAAGGTCATCGGATCGAGCCCTCTCAAAGGCTTTGGTATTAACAAAGGTTCATTAGGGGACAGCTGGTGTAATACGCAGGAGAAGTCTGAGGTGTCTGTGAGTCACAAAGAAGCAGCTCTGGATCACATTTTAGCATGGGGGTTTTTGGTCAATGGTCTGGGCTGGTGGCCAAATGAGTTGTACTGCTGTACAGCCATATGGGCTGGTGGCCATATGAGTCATGCATGTGCTGTAACTCCCAGCCCAAAATGAGAGCACTTGGGCTGATCCCCCAGAGTTATCCAGAAGAACCTCCAAGAAGTGGAGCTAGAGGAGATCACTTTGATCTCTTGGTCCCTCTGTCTTCACATCCGTTCCCTGTTTATGGGGATAGAAATCCAAGGAAGCTCAGACGCTGTGTGCAGTGGAGCTCTATGTGGGACAATGAAGGTGTGTCCGATCCTTCCCACTTCCTCTGATAAATCTGGAGGAGTCACGAACCAAAACTGAGCATTTGCAGCCTTTAACAGGAGAATTTCTCTCCTGCCTTTCCTAGACCAGCACTTGGATGAAGCTTTATGGGTGTTCTAGCATGGATTCCATTGGGCAAAATACCAGAACTTATAAGTGCAGTAGGAGTTGGCCGAGAGTCCTCTATCCCTTGAACACTGTTGATATGAATGTACTGGCCAAGAGGTCATCACTGACTGGGAGGTGGCAATTAGGCCGAGCATTGCTTTAATTTTAATGCAGAAGCAGTAGATGCCACTCGCTGGGACCACGCATTTAAAAATAATTTAACAAACTCAAGATAGGGGGCCACCCTCCTGAGTTAACACGCCCAGTCAAATAATCCCCACCCACAGGTGGCTTTCCTATATATAGCCCTCTGCCCCTCTCAACTGGAGCTTTGCTCTACAGCAATGGGGAGGAAGGAGGTGTGTGTCCTGTTTGAAGGGGGAAGAATAGGGGATAAAAGTTGGTGGCAATTTCTGCATGAGTTCATCTCCAATTAGGAAAACAATAAGTGATACTCAGAGGTGCTACATTTATTGACTATAATCATAAAGGAGGCTTTGAGATTAGGGATCCTGATGTTGGATCCAGTTCTCCTGAGGCTGTGGGTCCAGGCTGATGTTTTAACTGGAAAGCAGAAATCTTGAGTGAGCAAAGAACAATAAATGAGTGCAGTGTTCATTTGTTATGCCTCTGCTAGAAAGGTTTTAAATGTGGAGCCCCAGCTGTAGAGAGACAGGTTAATAATGAGGTGAGGCTGTTGGGGGTTTGATTGGTTTTTAACTTTGTTTTGGAAAAACCTGAGTATTTATGGAAGGAAAAATGTTTTATTCACTTTCTGAAGCTATTTTTAATAGGGAGGAAAAAAGGCATGAACTGAGCTTTTTGCGTGTAGCCAGTATTTCTTCCTTCTCCATACTGAGATGGTAGGTAAACAGAAGAAAAAAAGGCAGTCCTAGAAAACCAGTCCATCTGCCCTAGTCTATTTGATAAAAGTATTTGTAAAACAGTTACTTCTGAGAGTAGGTGTTGTTCCTTGGTGAAGTACATGGGATAAAAGTGTTGTTTTGGTGAAATGGGACTTTTGCTTTTTAAAACTAATTTTGGCAATGTATCTTCAGTCTTTCTTAAGAGTCTGTATGGGAGCTGCTGAGTCACGGCCTGAACCACTAATTGAACACCTGGGGAAAGGACTGGGTCAGCCCTGGTAGCACAGGTGAAGGCAATTCAGCTGTGTGACCAGAAGGGGTGGAGCCTGGCTGCACCTCTCTTAGACCCCATTTAAGGGCTGACTGCCACGGGGGAATGATCTCTTTCTGGAGATCCCTCCTTCGTGAAGCTTTCCCCTGCAAGCCTGGAATCTTCTGATATGGGTAAGCAGTCTTCTTCCCTTTCTTTATAGCACCTTTGTTGTAACGCCTTTCCCATTGCATTGATCTGCCCAATTACTACAGGGTCTTAAAATGCATTCACCCTGTACGTTCAGAAATCTTTCCATTACTTTCTGAAGGCTCCAATGTCCGTCTTTTTTTCTTAGGCAGAGCAATGGAGGTATGTTGCTGGAAAGCCAAGCCTCCTTTCTCCTAATGAACCTCCAAACCTCCTGTGCTGCGAGTCAGTGATGAAATAACCATCGTCTGCATAAAGCTTTTAGTGCTGAATGTGAAAAAGTAAGCAATGGGAACAGGGCTGTAATTTGTCTCTCTCTCCTTGGAGACGGCAGACTTTTGTGGCCCAATTGCCATGCTGTCAGCCAGAACTGATTTGCAAATGAAGGGTCTGAAACTGTAGCAGGAGTCTATTGCTGCTCCTAGTGTCCATCCCATAATTTTCCTTTTCTTTTGTCTGCTTTATTGCTCAGGGGTAGGGCTAGGTGCCAGCAATATGACAGCAAGGGGTGAGCACTGCCAGTAGATCCATTTTAGGCTTAGTTATGAGTATCCCAGGTGAAAGGTGTTAGCTAATAGAATCAGCCTGAAGTGTCAGCCCCCATCTGCAGGAGCAGGATCCATCTGGGATGCCATTTGAGAAAGAGAAGAACCTACCCTGGGTTCCTCTACCCATTTGCAAAGATGTTGGCTGTAGCCTTTAACCTCTGTTGCTGGGATGGTCTATCTCTCATGTATCCACCAGGACTTTCTTTAGAAAGATGTTAATGACTGAGCTCTGTAGTCAGAGGGTGGGTGAAATGGAGCATTTGGGCAGCTTGCAACCTGACTCTTTTTTTTTGCCCGGGTTCTAGGCTGCCAGCAGGTGGGATCTGTAATCAAACAGGATATAACAACTTGCACCTGGATTACAAGGTAAGGGTGCTTTATTGTTAATAGAAGAAAAGCTCCAACAGCTGTGGCAAGCAGCCAGCATTTTGTGGCAAATGTGACTGGTAACATCAGCTAGGTCCTAAGCTCAAGATGGAAGGATAGAACAGCTTGGGCAGTGTTATCTTCAGGAAACCTTGGGGAAAATGTCTGTTTGTCATGGATTCAGAAGTGAGGAAATATTTCTGTTCTTGGAGAGATGAATTTGAAGTTGATTGTTGCAATATATTTATCATCATAGCTTTGCTGTAATACTTGAGACAATGTTTTCCTGTTTGATCTGTGTTGTTTCACAACTTCATCTGGCTGAGTTCTTTGCAATGCTGCTTGGGGCTTGTTTTCTGTCAGACAAATGAGTGTCCTCCTAGATTTGAGGGTAGTTGTGACATGGATGGCAGTTGCCCCTATCTTTAGCATTGGTGTTTTAAGAGGGCTCTTTGTGCATTTTTTTTGTTCAAGCAAGTTACTGGGATGTGAATTGTTTGCTGCAGATAAGTGTCATTTTGTTGTGTAGGCCTCTCAGTAATGGCATTCAAAGGTTTTCTGGAGATAAGGGACTAGGTATGCTTACTATGTTCCCTGCTAAACTGCCTCACTTAGTAATGCAAGTTTATGGGATCACTAAGACAGCAGAATCTGGGGCTTTGCTGGGAATAAACCTACTGAGCAATATTTGAGTCTAATTTCTTTGCAGTGTTCTATGGTGGGAGGTGTGCTAGCAGTGCATGAAACACTTTTGAAGTCTGAGTTTCCTATCCTACCATGTTGCCCTAGGATGGGTGGGGGGGTAATTTGCTACAGGTGTTTCTCAGAGTGGTGAAGGAGCTGTAGAGATCAGGTGTAGCTGGAAGTATAATTAAACACTAACTCAGCAAGCTGGATCTTTCAGCTTTGTGAAACTAAGCTGAAAAGTCTCTTTTCTTGAAGGAAGAATGTGTTGCAGCTTCTGTGATTCCTAGGAATGTCTCCTTCTGGATGGGCTCAACTGTAAGCAGAGTAGAAACTGTGCTTGTCATCTAATGTGCTTTTCTAATCAGTTGGGAACTTCATCAGTTGATTTTTCAGTTGGGTTTCTTAGAAAGAAAAACAGTTTCAAACTGGGGCTACCAAAGACTGGGAAGAGCATATAGTGTTGTAAACTTCATGTTACTTAATTGTCTAACATCACTCAGGGCTTTTCCAGGACTCTGGATGTGGTGCTGGCATTGGTTTGAAAATGAATGGAGATATTTCAGGGGAGAAATTAGTATCTGATTTTTTTTTGACTGATTTATCTCCTTGGTTAGTTCTTGGGATCTTAACTGTCCAGCTTTAGGTCTAATTTTTAGATGGTTGGGGAGATCACTTAAGGCTATCTTCCTGTGTTCTAAATAGGTTGTACACCACCAGAGGCAGTAGTCCTAACAATCTTTTTTTAAATTAGTTGTTAAAATATGGATTAAATCTCTCACAGAGCGAAAAACTTTCAGCAGATATTCCTTGACCCTGCTCTGTCCTGGTGTCTGTTACTCATCTTTGGCACAATCAAAGAGCTGAAACCAGACTCCTTAAAATGCTGGAGTGGTTATGTTCAACCTGGTGTTAATTACATGTGTCAGTGATATTTAAGTGGCAGAGAGAGGGGAGATGTGCCAAAGATCAAGTTTTGCTGGGCCAAGATTCAGAAGCAAAACAGGACATGGCTTTTATAAGGAGAATTCATCCTTGGCAACTTCAGCTCTAGATCCTGGAGACCAGAGTCCACAAAAATGGGCACTGCTTAAGTTGGCTTTGCTTGGACTCAGAAGGCAGCATTAGATTTGGTCCTGTGGGGACAAGTGCATTTCTGGTGTGCTTGGTTTTGGAGCAGAAGAGCTGAGATGATGCCTTGTATCTAGGCAGGATGTCTTCTGCTGGAAATGAGACCAGATGCCTTATCTCTTGACCAGCTCTTGGCATATGAGCTCCAGAGCTCTGCTCTGAAAATATCCAGCTTAAACTGTAAGGCTGCTTCTGACCTGTTTCTTAAAATGTAAGGCAATTTTGCTTAAGCAAAGGGAAATAAGGCTTTCCTGAGCAATGAGTCCAGTGAAATATCATTGCAACCTTTACATCTTCTATATCCTTGTGCGAAGCTGTGTCTCATTCCCTAATCTCCTAATGATTTTCTGGGCAAGAATATCTACAAGATGCATCTATTTCTGAGCTGTTTGTGGTCAGCTGGCTGTATTTTCATGTCTGTGGGGCATGTAAATTGGTTTCTTTTGAGGGATGTGAACTAAGCTTGCTTTCTTTTTATTCTCTGCTTCTACCTCCTCCCCACCTAATTCACAGTAGTTATTTCTGAAGTTCAATAATGATCAAGGAATCTAAGTGTGAGTGTGTCCAGTATTTCTAGAGGAAATGGAGAAATCAACAAAACTTGCATCAGCGTTTTTAGACTCATCTTGTAAGGATGAGAAGAGTTAGATGTCTTTATAAACGTCCTCATCTTAGCAAGATGAGCTTGATATGGCTTTGTTAGTGTGAGAGGTTTGTATGGCACCAATCCATGAATGAAGGTCTCTGCTGGAGAAATGGCAGGGTTGAAACCAAGCAGTTAGAAACTGGGGGTGTGTGATTTGCTGGAGTGTCTTGGGTATCCTTTCAGTTTCCCTCTGGAGGCCTCTCCGTTCTGTAGGCTTTTCACATCACACTTTGCAATTCAGTAATGAAGTTTGCAGGCGAAAGTGCATCAAGAGGAGGAGCATGCTGTACAGGTCTGGTTCTTGCATTACTTCTGAGTCTGTTGTGGCCCTGTGGCAGCTGTTGACCAACAGGGCACTTGCTAGTTGCCCCAGCATCAAATTTGTTCTCATATGGTTTCAGTGGGGCAGAGTAACTTGTAACAAATAACTAAGCTACACAGAGTAATCCTGTGTAGATTAAAGCTCTCCTTGATGCCTTGTGAGCACAAGTTTCTCCTGAAAATGGGATGGGACACCTTTTTTGGCTGCCTTTATGCCTTGGAAATGTTGCTGAGATTTTCTGCAAAAGGGGAACAATACAACCTCAGCTTAGAAGTTAATTATAGTAATGGAAATTTTTCATACAGACTTTCTGACGTGAAGCTGGTATTGCTTTTCAGCAGGCTAGAAGGTTTAGAAATGCCACTTTTAATGAAAAATGTTTTAATGGCAAATACTTTCCACACGGTAATGGTTTTTCTTGGGTTTGTCTGAATCCTATTGAACCTCTGTATTTCTTTTTCAGAGTTATATGTACCATGGTTTGGCTCTAGTTTTTTTTTTTGCTCTTGCTCAAATGCAATCCTAGTTTAAGTGAGGCAGATGCCAGGGAAGTCATGGGAACTGACTTTAGTGATTATACAACTACTTTTATTGCACTTAGACTGGTTTGTATTGAATGTTGCATGAAGACTATTCTGAATCTTGGACTAATGGATATTTGTGTGTTCTACCCTGGACACTCAAATTCTGGGCATTATTCTCCTCTCTGCATTAAATTCAATTTGAACTATTCCTGATCTATCTGGGCTTAAATTTAGGAGGATTTTCCTAAGAATTGATCCTGCTTTGGATGTTAGCAGCAGGTATCACCTCACACAGATGCAATCCTAAAGCATTTTGTTGTTGGGTTGTTTTATTTCTTCATGATTGATTTTCTGTAGCGAAGTGCCTTCTTATTCTGCTCTGAACTGTGCTTTATTTTCTGGGCTCATAGAATCTCATGCAATGGTATAGTCAGAATTCAGATACTGTTTGCAGAGCTGATAAAAGTTCTCCAGCATTGTGCTGTGCCACGGCAGGCACCTGCCTTTGCTACACTACAGGTAATAAGATGGTGAAACTCTGCCTTTTGATGTTATGATCATAAGTTTTAGTGGAAGGGTGACTAGATACAATTGCTGTGAAGGACAGGCTCATCAGTTGTCTGTTGATCATGGAAACCTTAACCCTGTAGGAATTTCTTCAGAAAGATGAAGTGCTGGGGCACCAGAAATCTGGATGCAACACCCTTCTGGCAAAGCTGAGACCTTGTGCCATTGGTGGCTTTTAGATCACAGCTGTCTTTCTCATGTTTGCATCTCCTGAAGATCTCTAAGACCATCCTAATGACACTGAGGCGGGAGTCCTGGATATTGAGAGTAGTCCTCTTCTGCAACCCTTAATGGCTGGATGTATGTGTGAGAAAGCTGGGGTGGCCCATGGCTTTGCTTCCAAGGCTGCTTTTCAATGTTAGGTAGTCACTCCTTAGTTCAGAATAAATCATTAGCCCTGGAATCAGAGTCCAACACTTTAGAGTATGGGAAAAAATATGATCTCTACATGCCTTTCTCTTTTGGGTTCTGTTGGTTTGCTGTGGTAGAAAGGTCCAAGTTAACCCTTCACTTCTGTAGGGTATGGATGGAGGCTGCTATCCCTTCTGGTTTTGCTATTCACACCATGTGACTGTTCAAGGTTTTGGGGCCATCTCTCTGTCTGCTGAGTTCTGCAGGATAAGTGATGGGCATCAGTGTCCAAATAAATGTTAACTTTCTAACTGCAGGAACAAACTTAAGGAGATTCCTAGTTCATAACATCCCAGGCTGCAGGCAAGTGCAGAAGTATTTCCTATTGTAACCATCTTTTTGAGGGCACAAATCAAGTCTGTTTACAGCCTGTATCATAACATACTCAGGAATGAGTTATGAAGCCTTCTCCAGCACCCATAAATCTCAGAGGAGAAACAGCATCTTCAGCACAGTACCCACCCAGGCCAATACCACTTCTTGCAGCTGGAATTAATCATGGCATTAGGCAAACAACAAGGGTTCATTAGGACCAAAGGTGACTTTAATTTAATTGAAATATAACTTGGCAAGTAAAGAAGCGATCCAGTTCACAACACCTAATGGGAGGTCTGGGTTATATATGGAAAAGTTAATGGCCGTAAAAATATCCAAACAACATATTTGTGCACGTGTTCCAGTAAAAGTCTGAGCCAACTACTTTTTAATGGTTTGGGTTTTCAAATGTATATATTAATGCTCTTAAAATAAGAATGAGACTATATGAGCACACACAGCATAGAAATATGAGGAGGGTGGGGGTGTGAGAGGGTGGGATGGCATCAATGGAGGCCATGTTCCTTCTTGTAGTGGTGGAGGCTGCTGAACCTCTTTGTTCCCTCAGGCTGTGTGTCTGAGTAATGGCTGTATCAGCCTTGCCCTTTTAGGTAGAGGAATAAATGCTTTTTCCCCCATTTTCGTAGTATTTTGTACAGAGGTGCAATATAAATGTTCCTAGAAAGGATGTTTTGATGTTTTGGCAGTTTCAAGTATTTAAGCTTCATACAAAATTATATGAGCATATAAAATATTTGAAAAGCCTTCCAATGAAGGTATTGGCATTCCCTTGTGAATGACCACCCACAACCCCCAAAATAATCATATTCAAATACTAATTAAGTCAGTCAGCCTGTAAATCAGCACAGCAATGCAGCCCTTTTAACTTTTCCCTCTCTTGTACCAAAGTCTCTTCCATTTCTGCATAAACACTGCTTCATAAATGGGCTCCTACATAAAATATTATTTATATTTTAGTAGGTAAACATATGACACTATGCACACATCAGTGGGCATGACATCATGGGACCAGCCTGCAGAGTATGTAGCTTTATACCTATTTACACTCAAGGTGTTTTGTGGAGATGGGGCCATCTACATTTTCACAGGGTTGTAATCTATATCCAGAGGTGAATGTGAATCTCAACTTGGAAATAGACCATTAGAATTAAAACTAAAGTTTCATAGATTACCTTTCCACTGGTGTTTCTTCTAAATTTATAGTGCATCTTGGTGAAAGGTTTCATCTGATGGGTTATGATGGAAGACAGTCTTGTATTGTTTCATAGTGAGTTGGCCAGGGCTGGTAGTTAGATGCAATCATTGTGAAAGTTTTGGATGCTTGATCTTTCAGCGCTGAGACTGAGAGTAGTTGGTGAGAGGAAAGGCAGTTTTGGATTAAACATAAATATATGCATAAGTAGGCATCTACTATTCATTTATGTAGGCATGTTGGTTGGGATGCTCTGTATTGAAGGACTGCTACAAGGTGCTCAGAGCATGCTATCAGGCACTGGATAGGAGTGCATCTCCTGACAGCTCAGCTGAGAATTTCCATATGTTTTGCTTAGTGCTGCTTAGGATCAAGTCTTTTTGTTGCTTCTGTTGCTGTTTTTCATTTCAGCAGTTTCTTTTCTGATGGTTTTATCTCCTTTCAGGTTCTGAGCCGCTGGGGAGAATGCTTTCTTTTCAGCAGTTGACTAGAGCTTTCAGCAGCGCTCACTTTGTGGCTGAGCTGGCTTTAAGCACTTCCTTTTCAGTAAAGCAGATATCTTGGAGGCTTTGTGAAATGATCAGGTTTGGGAGGAGGAAAATCAAAATGAGATAAATTGGCAAATGGAAGTCTGCTACCTCCTGTCTGCTGCAGCAGTTTTTCAGGTCCCAAGGAGGTGGAGTGTGATTCAGTGTTAGTAGTGAACCCCTTTCATTATCTCCATGGGCAGATGAGAGATAAGAGCAGAAATGATGGCTAATCTTGGGTTTAACACAGATAAGTGTCTGTCAGACAGCACCTCCCTGTACTGGAGCTGTCTCCGAAGGGCTATCCCCAAAAGGGGGAGCTTTTAGCCCACTGCATGTTGTGTCCCCAACTGGGTGACCTGTTTCACTATGAAGGACCCTACTGGAAACAGGTTTTGTACCTTGCATACTCCTCTTGAAACTCAGCCATCTTCCCTGATAAGTGGAGAAATAAGCTGTAAATGTAGGCATGCTTTGCAAGTAAGTTGTGATTTGAGTAATTTCATATTGGATCTCTGCTACCACCCTCTAAGACTTGGTGGTAGGTGTGTATTTGGCTCTGAGATGGCCTTATGTTGGCTTGGTGCCCTTCAGCTTGGCCAAGAAGCCAGGCAAAATGGAAGTGAGCCAAGCGGTCCTCTGTAGAAAATTGATAGAGGAGAACTGTGGTGTGCTCAGCTCTACTCTCCTCCACCACTTCCCTGACTGTCCACAGCCTCCTTGGTCAAACCGCTGTGAATTTTCCTGCTCTGTTGGGCACAAATGACTGCAAGAGGTGCCTGTGCAGGACTGGGTTGGGAAGCACACTGAACAGGGTGCTGGGAGGACAAATGTAACCAGTCTTCTCCACAAACTCGACCTCAGCTTTCACTCAAGCCCAGATGTAATCACTGTTGCACACTTGTTTCTGTCCAAACCTGGGGGCTTTTGAGGCCCTTAAGAATGTGCCAGCACTGAGCATTTTCCCCCAGTCTCTCCCTCTCTCACTCAAGTTTGGATTTGCTTGTTGCCATGCAAAGCTGGAGGTGCTGGCAAAAAGCAAGTTCTTGACGGGGCTTCTACGCAAAGTAGATTTGTCACAAGGTAAATGGAGTAAACTAGTTCCTAATTAGTCCGTACAAAGAGTCTAATGCCATAAATGCAGAGCAAGCGCTATAAATTCAGCCCCTAACTTGCTGCATGGTGATTTCCATGCATAGACAAGCCCCAAGTCACAATTCATTACAGCTCTGCTTCGTAGAGCCAGTGATGTTGTGCTTCCCCTTTGCTGAGGGCAGATTGTCAAGCTGTGACCCTGCCTTAGTTAATTAACCTTCAAATGGGATTTATTTTCCCTTAGTTACTTGTGCGTGCACACATTTGGTAATAATGACTGTTTGCTTCCCTTGTGCTTGCTAAAAGGGGAATAAGTCATTTGTTACAGTGTTTTTACCAGAGGTAAAAAATAAAATAAAAAAAATCTGGGCCTCAGCTTTCATGGAAAATTGATAGCTTTATGCCAGAAAGAGACAGTTCCATCACAGCCACTTCTTCAGCTGTCTGCAAATATTTGAAACCCTGAGATATTTAATGTTTTTCAGATGGCGATAAATCTGCAATAGCGCGGCCTCACTCGAGCTTAGTGAGAGATGAAGTGAGATAGGAGAAAATGCATGAACCAGCATGGGAGAGGTATTGCTGGTCACACTTCTGCCGATGTCAGGACAGGTTTTTGGGACCTTACACATACCAGCCAGCTTTGCCAGAGAGAATCGTGTACACACACACACACACACAGCCTTCCAGTCCATTTCCCAACCAGTTGTGAGTGCTGAATGTTTGCTTTTTCCCTTCTTCCCCCCCTGTTTTTTTCTTATTTTTGCAATCTGATGTTAAAAATATGAACCTACAGCTGGGGAAGGAGAAATGTCACTGCCTGAAAGCATTTTTGCATCTGGCAAGCCTGAGATGTTGCTTGGGGTTTGTTTGTTTAACCTTTTGTTTGCTGTGCAGACCCCCGGTGGCAAGTTGCAGAATGTGGTTGGGTTGCAGAGGAATAGATTGCTTATTTTTTTTCTCAAAGAATTAAAAATAGTCTTCTCCATGTACTTTGCTTGTGGTATTGCCTGTGCCTGGGGTTAAGTCTGGATATCTTTTTTTGTGTTCTGCTGATGCACCTGACGTACCCTGGGAGGGTTGGTGAGTAGGGAAGATCCATGGGTTCAGTGGGAAGTGTTGAGATGCTCTTGAAACACAGCAAATTCTAGCAGTCAGCTAGAACTGGAATCGGGATTGAAATGTCAGAGTTTTATTCCTTAATTCTAAAGGAAAACAATGGTTGCAGTGGCAAAATGCTATGGCATTAAATGCTATGGCATTGTTGGGAAGGCCCAGAGATGCACCTGGTTCCATGGTGCATCTCATGCCAAGAGATGGGGCAAAGAGTGATGTCTGCTGTGTGGCTGTGAGTCCCAACCTGGGAGGGCAGGGGGCTGGGGCTGTGCCTCAGCTTGGATTTCTCCCTTCTAGCCCACCATGGTTAAACAAAATCCCCCACCACAGCTGTGATGCACTGATGTTTTTTGTCCAACTGTCTGTTTATGAAGTTTTAAAGAGACAGAAACACCTCAGCAATTTGATTTTGGCAAACAGCTGTAGGCCAAGTGTGGAACAACAACAACAACAAAAAAATCCCTGTAAAAATCAGGGAAAATGCCTGTGAATTTCCACACATTTCACAGAGGCAGTGTGGTCTTAGAGGCAGCAGGGTGGTCTGGATGCTTTAGCTCTGGCGTAGAAAACAGGCGCTCCTGTGTGCGGTGCCAGCTCTGCCACTGGTGTGCCATGTGGCCTTGGCAGAGCCACCTGACATTCCCACGTCTTCATTTCTCTCCTCTCTCTTTCCCTAATTCTATATAAAAAATGAGAATTGGTGGCCCCAGATCTGGGTGGTGGCCAGTCTGGGCTTGGCACAGCTGAGGAAGGTGGGGCGAAGGTGGCTATGTTCCCGGGTTTCAAGGGCGGCCAGGGCTGGAGCTGTTCCAGGAATAAAGAGCCTAGTTGACCTCGATGGAGGCCCTGATCCCATAGAACAAGCTGTTAACGCTTAGCTGCCTCTCACCTTCCCTCTCAGAGCATCCTGGGGAAGTGAAGAGGTTTTTTCAGGAACTTGGGATGCAAATGGAATGTGGTTGGAGCTTGGGCAATCTGGTTCTGGCAAAGCCCATGCAGCCTACATGCCCAGCTCTTAATTATTTACACCTTTCCAAATCATTCCCTTTTGGGATGGACTTTCCCAGGCTTCATTTCTGGCCTGTGATATCTGAGGAGGAGAAAATCCCTTTTTCAAAAGAGTGAATCTTGGGAAGAGCTGCAACAGCTAAAATGGCTGAAGATTATGCTCAATGATGGGATGAATAGGGGGTGGTTGTGGGGAGATGAAGGGATTATTGGGCTGTGACTTTGTGGATGAGCTGAGAAGGCAACTCCAGCTGGCAGCTGCCTTCCCCTGCTCATCTTTGCACTGTCCATCCCGATCTATCCAGTGTTGAATAAATGGAAAGGTTCCAGTGGGAATTGTTTCAGGTCCTAAGTTTAGAATGCTCTAAGGACATTCACAGCCTGCTGCTGAGTTCAGTGGATATTTGTAAAATATGCAGCTTGCTGTTACTTTTGTCTTCTGACATATCAAGAACAAGATTAGAAATGTAGATGAAACAAGGAGGAAGGAATAACTGGTATATAATTTCCGAAAGTTGAGGGTATTTTACATCTGACCCTTGCTGGGATAAGTTGAATATTTACTTCTCCTATTTGTGTTATGACTGACTGTGGCACTACACAGGTTGCTGTACAGGGAGATGCAAGTGGAGAGGGACCACTACCCTTCCCTTGATTCTGCCCTTGAGCATCCCTGAGTGGCTGTGGGCAGAGCTGCTAGTGCCTCTATCCCAGTGCTTCCCACAGCCCTCCTGGCTCTGCTCACAGGCTGTGCCTCTACCTTATTGCAATATGACCTTTCTCTACCTCTGCAGGATTTCCTCTGAGTATGGAGCTCAGCATCTCCATGAAAGGCAATTGGAAAGCAGGGCAGCTTAAGCTAGTATTCGGAGCTGTCTTGGCAACTCAGGATTCAAAGGATGAAGGAAGCAATGTCCATCCTCTCCTGGGTTTACCCCATTAATGATTACTGCAGAGCAAACAGGAAATGTGATGTGGTTGTTAACACTGCTCTTTCAACTGAGACCATCTGAGATGAAGCACTGGTGTCAGAGCTGCTCCCTCTCATTGAAGTTGTATGTTTTTTCCCCTTCTGTTGGTTTTGATCTGATTAAAATTAAGTCAAGAAATGTAACTCCTCCCCTTATTTAGCTTTCTAGGGATGTAGCTAAAATTCATGTTGCTTTTGAATGCTACCTACCGCCAGCTCTTTGCTAGAACGTAAATAACTGATAAGCTGCCTATGGGGAGAGTCAATGAATTCTCCGTGTAGCTCTTCTGAAACAAGTATTACTTGTTTCCCTAAACCTTCTAGGGAATGAATGTCTAGAATGTTCTGTGTAATTAGCTGAAAATGAAATAACTGAGTATCATCTTGAGCATTGTGAAAAAGTTCTTGCAGTAACTGTGGACATTTCTTGTCTATCAGTTTCAGAGTATAAACTGAATGACTAGAATTTTAGTAGTTACTGCTCTGCTGAGCAGTCCAGCACCTCCTCAAGTCCCAGTTAATGCATTTAGCTTGCTGTCAATTCATGTTTTCTTGCAGCTAGTTGTTCTAGTGCAGTTAAGCAGTGATGCAGTGATGAGGTATTTCTTTGCAAGATGTTATTTGTACAGGCTATAGTACAATGCTTTTACTGACACTTTGATATATTATCAAAGCAATGGGAACCAAAATGCATTTGCCAAGGTTTGAAATTATTCTAATATGTTTTGTAGTGTTGTCCTTACTTTTCATCATTTCTTTAATTCCTTTGCATCCAGATCCAACAAAGCACTTAAAGTGCTATGAGAATTCGTTGACAATCAATTTCCTTGCTGTTGTCCCCCTATCCCTGTTTGGGAATTACAGTTCTGTCAGCAATGAAGCTTTTAAAGTAAATTTTGTGTTCCTTGTGATTTCTGTGAGGAATGACTCCCCCAGAAGCCCTTTGGTTAATGCATAAAATTGAGATGTGGCTGGGGCTCCAAACCTCTCTCTGGGAGGGTTGTAGGTTTCTATTGGGTTACATGGAGTTTGCAGACCACTGGCTGTGATTGCTGTGGGACCAGGACCTGCTTTCTGGCATTCCCACAGAGGGAATGAGGACCTGTCTCTCCTGCTGGAGCTTTGTCTCTTCCATGTTGCAGGGAAAGACTTCCCAAAGGATGAAAATGCCCTTGGAATGGGAAAGTTGGTTGGAAGTCTGAGTTCTCTGTAAGCATGTATTCAGTAGAAGGAACGTTAGTGCTGGGATCCAGTGCCTGATTTGTTCTGTCCTATAGCCTGTAACAACTTCTAATCTTTCAGTAGATGTCTCTACCTCATCTTGGCAATGGTTTAAACTCAGTAGCAAATACATTTAAATACATGTGGTATCTCATTTCTCTTGGTTATGGGGGAACACTGGCATCTGTGAAGCTCTATGGGGTCTTTGCCTATTTTTGCCAAAGTTAGTTCTTCTAGGTCCTTTTTGTTATAAACTCTCCATTCTTCAAGAGGGTCACCAAGACCTGATGCTGTTTAAAATGAGAACTACATGTTTTGGTTCAGTGGCTGAACCTGGGAACACTGCTAAGCTCTACTGAGGGACCAGAAATGTGCTGGAGATGGAAGAAGCACAACTTACACTTGAGAGCATGTCCCAGTGGGCTGGAGAGCCATTTCACATTTCTGTGAAGCTGCAGAGCTCTCGTGAGGTTTCCCTTGTAAATGAACTTCTTGGCTTCTTGTGCACATCCAAGTGAAAAATGGGCAGGTTCATACATATCTTTTTGACAGCTTTTAATTATCATACCATAATTTCTTAAGTGTTATGACAATGTCCTGTAATCACTGGTCTCAAAAGATGTATCTTTCTTTTAATGCTTTGGAACAAAGTGATCTCTGGCCTAAACTTTCGGGTTAGCTGGAGTTGCACCACTGATGGATTTGGACCTGTGTTCAGTGGCTCCGTGAGGCTGTTTGCAGGAGTCAGGCTCTGGCAAGTGGTCGACTCTGAGCTCAGCTGGAAAAGCTTGTGAAATGAAATCACAGTGCTTTGCCCATTAGGCTTGGGATGAAAAGCAAGTCTTAGAGCTGCCAGTGGCTCATATTTCATGCACAGAGATTTACTTGTATTAAGATTGTGATGAGTTTGAGAAAGACAATTTGTAAGCCAACGCTGAAATAATACTTCCCTATAGTAAGTATATAATGAGAACTGTTGCTGTTATTGGATTGAATAAGTTTAAGATTGTTTAAGATATGCAGGTTTTGATTAATGAACCATATCACTGGTGGTTGACCTCCTGTGTTATTTTTATATTACTACTTATTTCTTGACATCCTGAATTTGCTTATTTGCTTCTGAGGCTTTCTTCCCCAGTCCTCTGCCCTTTTCCTTTTGCACCACTTCCCCTAATCTTTCCTACTCTGCCTTTGTATGTCTGTCTTCTTAATGGACATCTAGTATTTGTCATGGACAGCACACACTTTGCACAGAGTCTCTAGATATGATTGTAATGTGTAAGCAATTTTGAGCTGTTCTTGCTTGGAAACAGTGTGGCCACAGCATCAAAGAACCTTAGAACTTTGCCAGTTTGGGACACCTACCATGGCCATTTGAAGTAAGTTTCCTTCATTTGCTTTGTGTGGTAGTTCAGGGTGTCTGTAGATTAGATCCTGTTGAAAGAATTGATCTGTAATGTTGGATCTGGCACAAAAACCTTACCGTAGCTTTGTATCTCAGTCTTGCTTGGTTACTGACAGGCTGCCCTGTAACTGGGAAGTCTTGACTTTTGGATGCAATGGTGGAGCAGCCTTCTTCGATCCAATGAGCAGATCAAAGAGATCTAAAGCTTAATTAAATTCTTGACCACAAAAGGCTTGCCATCTTCTGGATCCTTTTCAGAGCAAGTGAGCATCCTGAGTGGAATGCATTCATCCATGCCTTTGAGGAGGATATACTGATGATGTATACATGATGTGTTAAAAGACCAGAAAGTTCCTAAAGTCTCCTTTGCAGCAGGACTAGATATCAAACTAGTTTTTAAAAAGCTCATATTGAAACTGTTGAAAACTTGTTGGAGACCTTCTGAGAGAAAACTGGGATTTCAACCAAGAGAATTTGTTTCCCTTGGGTAACTTCTGCTTTCTATCAGACACTGATCATATAGACTAGCTCTCTGCATAACTCCATTGTTCATTAAAACAGAAAACATGGAATATTTTTTTTGCACCAGTACCTTTTGCCAGAGTGTTTCTGTGTGTATACATATGAAAGGAAAACTGATAAATATTTGTACCAGTTCTCCCTCTTCTCTCTTGTGTGCATAATGCCTCTATAACAGCCCTTGTTCCACTAGTTGTTTTGGGTCAGGCTTATTGCTGTGCTGAGTAGCCAGGGCAGGAGTGAGTAGCACAGCAGTGTCTCTTGCAGCATGCTTCCAGGACTTTTGAGAATGATTAAGGAACAATCCAGTGTAGGACAAAGAGCAGGAAAAACAAGAAAGTAAGGATTGTTGTGAAATGGTGTCTGGCTTTAGTAGTATCAGGAGCAGCAAAATCGTGCAGTCAGGTTTTGGATGGTGTGGAGCATCAGATGAGGAGCAGGGGGTCAGGTTCACCCCACTTCATAGCATGAGGGACGCGGTTGGTGGCCATGGTGGGGATGAGTTGGTGGTTAGACTAGGTGATCGTAATGGCCTCTTCCAAATTCAGTGACTCTGTGAGCTGGGCACATACAGCACTGAGCTGGCAGAAGGCAGTATGAGCACAGCAGGGGGCCGGACTTGCCTTCAGTGCTGCAGCTTCATGGGTGGCAGCTTCAAGGATGCGTTGTTGGCTGCTGGGAGCAGTGCCAGGCAGCAGGCTGCTGCCGATGGGTGAGGAGAACTTGTCATGAGTAAAGCCCCCTGTAGGGAATGGAGCTACTGTCCCCATGCACAAGCAACAAGGCAGAGCCCGTGGTGGCTTGTGCAGTTGGAAAGGCTGCTGTTGGTTAGTGCAGTAAGGGTCAGATGTCCTGCAGACTCCTGCACTGCCCTATCCAGCCTGGCTGTGATGATGTGCTGCTTCTCCTGATTGGCAGTTAGAGGTCAAAGTGAATGATGTGATCTTGTCATTCTTGGGTCCAGATGGCTTTGAGAAGCTCATGCCCTGTGGCTTTGAATGCAGAGACCTCTTAGGATGGCAGCATCTTTTCCACTCTGCCTGAATCTGGGGTGAGAGTGGACTCAGGAGGATGACTTTTTTTTCGTTTGTTTCTTTAGGAATTTACTTCACCTACATCTGCTCCAGCCTGCTTTCAGACAGATTGTGCCAGCAATTTGTGGCACAGATCATTCCTAACCTGGTCGCATTGCCCTTGCCTCTTGCCCTTTGCTTCGCAAATGTTTTTTTTCCATTTGTTCCATCATGACTTTTGAACTGCCCCCGTTTAAGACTAAAATGAGAGAGATAAAATGTTCTTAATTTTAATTAAAACAAAGTTTATTTTGTTATTTCATTAGCTGGTCATGTTATTTCAGGGCTTGACAGTAAAGTTATACATTACCCTGTGGGTACTTCTAGCTGTGTTACAGCGTTTCTCATTCACTCTGTCCAGAACTGTTCAACTCCTGTGCTGAACTCCATCCTCCTGCAGCCTGGAACTAGTGCCATTAATGAAAACCTGTCCAGTAATAGCAGAGGACTCTTGAGAGCTCCAGATAATTGGGAAAAGGTACTATTGATTTTACTGGAAGGCAAGCTGCCTGAGCCTTAAGAGCCTACTGCTAAAGAAACTGAGAAATAGGGCCTGATGGTTCGGGAAGTAAGATAAGGAGGTGGAAGCTGGTCAAAGCAAACAAGCAGATCTGGGGAAAACACTGTCTGTCATCTCCTGGTATGCTGTCAGGAATGCTGCATTCCCAATGGCTCCTTTGGTACAAGATCAATGGGAGAATCTCATCCTTCTGAGGGAAATGTGGCTTTTTGTCTGGATGCAGGAGTAGTTCCTGATTTATTCTGTGACTATCTGAGCTAATCGTGGACACATGATGTCTCTGCTGCCTCTGGCAGTCTCAGTGCAATGCACCATGAGAGATTGGAAACCATGGGAGTTTGGAGGGGGCCATGGTCCCTACATGTGTCTCTTCCTATTCATTAGAAGTCAGATTTCTTTAAATCTGTTGTTAAATCCTGGTATCTTGTGCAGTGTGAACCCAAGGTGGCTGTAAAATACTTCTGCAGGGGAACCTGAATAGAAAATGACACCGATTTAGAGGTGTTTTATCCTCTGTCCCTGGTATATCTGCAATCACTGCTCCTGAAGTTGTGCCTGGAATATGTTTGCTCCTGCAGAGAAGGTGCAGAAGGAAAGGTGTGACAGTTTAATTCTTCTCTTGTGTTCCTTGTGCAATTTTAATGTTTTCAGGAAAATGCTTAATAGACATGTAAGGTCAGAATTAATAATATAGAATGAAAGGGTGGTTTGAGGATAGCAGTGCAGCGGGGTGGAGAAGACTTGTTCAGCTCCCTGTCAGGCCTGTAGGAATCTGATAGATGTGTAATCATCAGTAATCCAGCCAAGTACCTCTGACTTGATGGACTGAATCCCTTTGTACTTGTTTTTCTTTTCTCTCCTATCGTGTGGTGAGTGGGGAGGTGTCATCCGAAGACTGGCTAGAGCATAAGGCATCCTGCTCATTTTCTTCCCTGCTTCTCTTGGTTGGCATTAGAGGCTTGCGTCACTTTGCAAAAATATGAACTGTTTGATTCAGTGCTTGGATTTCCAACAGGATTGCACTGTACTTAACCTTCAGTATGTTATTGTTTTAGTAGTTTTGTCCAAGATGAATAACACCTTATACCATAACATCCTCAGTGTATGTAGAAAGATGTTCCAGAAAGAGCTGAATAGGGTTCCAGGAAAGTCTAGATGTATGGCTTGTTTGATTTTTTTTCTTTTTTTTTTTTTTGGTTTGCCTCTTGAAGTAGCCAGGGAAGGGGGGAACCAAAACACTGCGAAGGATACATTGCTGGATAAAAGATATTCTGTTACAAACCTTGTCAACATTAATAACTCCTATTTCTTCAGCAGTGCTCTGAGCTGTCAATAAGGAACAGGAATGAGCTGAGATACAAATGATCTGTCAGAAAGCAGATTGTATCAGAAAGATAATAGAGTAAAGTTAATTTATGGTGAGGAGATTTCACAACAGACAACGAGGCAATACTGAAAACCACAGTCCAATGTAATTCCTTTGAAGCAACGTTGTACTTATTACAGCTGTGACAATTACAAATGTTTGGTTTGAAAGGCTGTGTTGCAGTCTGGAGGAAAAAACCCAGCCTATTTATGGGCTCCAGATTTTAAAGATGGGAGCTAAAGAAAATAAATCCGTAGACATACGAGCTCAAGCTTAATATTTCCAACTTCATCTAAGAAGGGATGGTTTGAAGGCAGACCTGCCAGCCTGAAGGAAATTTGGATGTGTCAACGTCTTGTTGGGTTTTCAGGATTTTTTGGTCTGCAGTTAAGATGAAAAAGCCAAAATAACCGGCTCAGTCTGAATAAGGAGTTCTGACTCAGTAGTGCCAAATAATATGCCTCTGAAGAGGGTTAAACTGTCTCAAAACAAATGATTCCATTTACGATGTCCATCTTGACTTGAAAAAGCAAGGTTTTAAACTCAGGAAAGCAGCTAGGTCTGGAATACTTTGCTACAAACTGGAAAGCAAAACCTTGCATTTGGAAATGATGCTTTTGGTTTCCTGGAGGAGTTTTACTTTTCTAAGATTTGACATTTTTCTTGTTTGGCAGCAGAAGGAGGAAAAGGCTACCTGGACTAAATATTTTTTTTCTGGTGAAGAGAAGGAGAGTAATGAAAACTTCTAATGCAAAGATAGGACAGCACAATGATAGTTCTTTTATCCCTCCACAAAGCAAGTGAGGAGCAACCAGAGCAGTCTTTGTACCTTGCTGCCTTGTCTCTTCTGCAAGTGTCTGGCATTCTGGCTTGGCAGAGAGCAGAAGTCTCCTTTGCTGTATCCAAATGGTTTTAGCTCACACTGGCTTTCAAGCATCCTCAAACAGAGTGGGGTCTTGTAGTAGCCCCAGGAGTTTTGGAGGAGGTTTCTGTCCCTGTCTCATCCAGCAGAGAAAGCACTAAGGGGTAACTGTCCCCAGCACCTGTATCCTCCCTATCCAGTGTGCTTTGTTTCTTAAAACTCAAAATAAATTAGCTGCAGCTGAAGTATTTGTTTTTAAAGGGCTGAATCCCTTGGTCCCTTCACACTGTCGGGGTTGTCCATGCCTGCCAGTCCTGAGCATGGGCATCGGCCGCAGTGTGCTTAGCACTGAACCCCCCCGGCTTAATGACAAGTTCTCACTTTGTTTGTTGTTGTTTGTTGTTGTTTTGTTTTGTTTTTTTTTTTTCCCCTTCCAGCCCTGCTGACATTTAATTCTGCCCCGGCTGGTTAAATATAACCCTGAAACCCGCGGGTGAGAAAATGTGGCTCTGTCACGCTCATTTCAGAGGAGCCAATTAGCAATGGTGATCCTCAGGACTTGGCAGCCTCTTCCCAGGCACCCGGCAGCCCTGGCCCTGCCTGTCATTCCCAGGATAACATGCTAGGAAATAGGCTTGTGGTTTACTAAGAAAAGCGAAGCAAAACAAACTCCCTCCTTGGCCTCTGCAGCCCGACAACCCGTGGGCACAATTGATTTGCAGCTGGGACGTGGCTCTGTGGCTGATGCACTGCCCGCTCCTCTCTGGCTCTCTGCCTTTTTTCCCCTGGCCCAGCAGCTTTCCATATCCGAAGCATTCGGTGCAGAGTCACAGATGGGACATAGCAAAATGAGTGTTTTCCCTGCAGAGAGCGGAAAACCAGACAGGCCCCTGGTGTGGAGGAACTGGCTGATACAGGGTGCTGTGGGTGCAGGGACTGCTGCTGTGGGTGCACAACTACTGTGCTTTGAGCTGGATCAAGCCATAGCCTGTCTTGCCCTGTTCCCTATTCTCCAAAAAAGCAACAAGTCCGTGCTACCTTAAGCCACTTTTGGCCAGTTTATGGCAGGGATCTGCATCTCTGGGAAGGTGTACAAGACCTGACTCAGAAGTGCTATCTGCCATGTATTTCTAAGATTTGCAGATTTTCATTTCCCATGAGGTTGCTCACTTCAGCTGGACACGTTCCTGGATATGGGCATTGAATGCCACGTGTGAAATGTCAACTTGAAAAGTGAAGCACATCTGTGTTGTCCATCAGGTCTCGGTGAGCGGGACTGCTTTGGAACAGTGCTGTCCAAAGTCACCTGCAGGCAGGGCAGGTGGGGATGCCCTCACCTCTGTTCCTGCTGCCCTGGGTGTCTACTGGTACAGGGGCAAAGTGATGTTTGTGTGGAGGCTCTATTGTGAACCCATCTCCAGTTATTAGCTCACATCTGGTTAATGGCTCGGCTTTGATTTGCTGACTTAAACTTGCATGTGATAGATGATTGTGCATGGTGTTTGCCCATCACAGTCACTTCTGTATTTTACATCTGGCTGCAGCTTATCTTCAGAATGTTTGCAGCAAAATAGCTCCTCAAAACAATGTTTCCTCTTAGTGTTGAGACTTACTTTCCCCATGCTCCTTTGATTTTTATCTTTTCCTCATATTCTGTGCATTGCTCTAACAAGTTTTAGAGGCTGGACAGTGTCCATATCACATCAATACTAAATTTCATTATATACAAACATCAATCTGGCTCTGGACTGCCTTTTTAAACTGTCATCCAAGCCTGGCGGTGTTCAATTTCTGTTTAGGTCTGACCGTGAAAAAGCATTGGTTCAAAGCTTGTTCCCCATAATGTTCAGATCAAAACAGTTCCTCTGTGTGTTTATAATAAAAATATATTTTCACCAGCTCTTGGGAGCATTGACATTTTCATCAAGGCAATTTTCTATGGCCCCAATCCATCATAACACACGAGCTGTTCCATTGGTTCCAGGATGACTACTCATTGCTTAAAGTAAATTGTTTGCTTAAAAGCTTGTTGGATCGGGGCCTATAAGTGAGAAAAGATTGCTGATTAGAAAGCACATTTGTTTCTGTTGTGGGATTTGATGGCAAATTGAGGACATTAGGAGGATTTCAAGATTAATGCCTATAGATTTTGGGAGAGAAATATTTTAATGCTTCTATATTATCAAGAGGCCTTATAATAAACAGAGCTTATGCAAATGGGACACAAAAGACAGAATCCCAGACATTAATGGGGTTCGATGAGAGTAAACTGAAGGCAGAATTAATCTCCAAGAGAACTAAATGGCTATTTTCATGCTTATGAACTTAACATACTTTCAACTCCACCTTAATGAAAGACACACTCAGTTCACTGTTAAAAGAGGCACTTAAAAGGTATTAGAGGCATAAGTCCAGCTGTTACAAACTCCAATAAATTTGGATTAGGTCTCCACTGTTTGAGTTGTGTGTGTGGGTGCCTGACCTCAAAGCAAGCTGTTGGGGCTTTTTTTTAACTTATTGATATATAGCATTACATCAGGTTAATTGCATGTTGCTGTATTTCATGTCGGCTCGGCACAAACCTGCACGCATCGCAGCATTGTGCTGGAGAGTGGGGCGCTGGGAGCTGCTGCTGAGCCCTCCCCTGGGCTGGATGCTCCATGCAGGGCAGCTGCTTGCACAGCACACTACTGGCACCCTGCCCTCTCCGCCCCATCCCGTATTTTCATTCCCCGGGGTCTCTTTCCATCCTTTGCACTGCCTGATGATAAAGTGTGTTTTGAAACTTTCTTTTGGTGCGTCAGAGCAAAGTGCCCGATGCTGTGGGGCCAAGTCAGAGTTGCCTTTGGTGGAGTTTGGATGTGAATTTTGTCTTGCTGGCTCTGATCAAATGCTTGGTCCTCATGCTGTTTTGCTATGAATTCCTGGCCACCCGTGGAAGCGATCATGGATGGGTAGAGCACGTTCAGATTTACAGCTGCATCTGTGTAGATTTGTCTGGATAACAGCAAATCTTTTTGCTCCAAAGGCGCTGCAGCCACTACGACAACAAGATGGCTTGAAATTGCATTTCCATTTAAAGTAATGCCAAGTGGCGGGGCCATGTGAGGTACATATAAAGCTCCATGATAGGGAGCAAAGGAGGCGAGGGGGGGAAAATCTGGGTAGCAAGGAACGAAAATAGATGAAGTGGAACAGTTGGAAATCTCAACTTGAGTGACAAGGGAGAGCGCAGGGATCCAAAGTCAGCAGCAGATGACTCCGATCTCACGTCCCATCCCTTTCCCCTCCGCTGCTTTCCCAGCAAAGGGGAAGAGAAAAAACAGAACGCTTTTTCCAGATTGGGGGCTGGTGGCCTTGCATGTTGACACAGCAATAATTTTTAATGAGAAATTTTTAGTATTTGTGTGGGAGAAGTTAGCATTGTGTACACAGATGCCTCTCCGGCCACCGCGCTGCGGCTGGGCTCTGCGCGTCCCCCTCCGGCACGGCCCGCAGGTCCCCAGGCAGATTCCTTTCAGGCAAAGGGAAACATTTAGGCTTGCTCACCTTTGAACTGCATGCGATGGTGTTTACCTTGGCAAGACAAAGTGGCAGTTTTACAGATATTAAAAACAGTCCTGAGGGGAATCTGGAGGCCTTCCTATATTTTAATCACCCAATTTAGCCAGCCTGAGGAGTCTACTGGAGGCAAAACGTGTGGCAGTGACTTTTTTTTTTTAATAAACTTAAAAACAGGAGATTTAACAGAAAACAATATGCTAAAGCAAGAAGGGAGAGAAATAACACATGCTTTATTTTTGATAACCTCCCCTCTGGTGTTTTTAAAAAAAAAAAAAACAAAACAAAACTGGAATTTGCATATTAATCCATAGCACCTCTGTGCTCCATATGGTTTCTCTCCCCCATGCTTCCTGTGGGGCTGGGCTGTACCTCAGCTGACCCCAACTCCCTGCAGCTGCTGTCATCCTGGGGTTGGGCTCCTACCTGACTGGCATACTTTGGGCTTGGGCAAGGTGTTGGGCTTCGCCTTCTTCCCTCTACTCTCTCTGAGTGCCTTTGGAAAGGAAGCAGGGGCAGAACGTGCTCTGGAGGAGTTGTGAATGATGCCTGAAGTTATGCTGAGGTCGGGACCTTGCTTATTGATTTTCTAACACAGCAGAACTGTGTACGAAAGGAAGAAACCTCCTTGCCTCCCTCTGATCCAAGATACTCCTCCAGCCTGTTTTTAAGGGGGGAAAAAAATCTGGCTGCAAGCAGTCAGGCTTCAACCAGCCTGTCAGACAGCTCTCTGCAGGAACACAATCCATGTTGATTTTACAGAGAAGGTTGTTATCCACATTTCACCACTGATTTATTGTTTTTTAACCAGCTCCTTATGCTGGGCTTTTTTTTTTTTTTTTTTCCTTAAAAAAAAAAATCATCCTTTTGCACTTTGCAAGCAGAGAGTCTGGCAGATCGCTGCCCCATCTGCCCACTGAGTGTTGCTGTTACCCAGGCTGCCCATGCTATTGCCTCAGTGGCAATGGGATTTGTGAAATCTGCAGCCTGTGCCTACCTTGTGGAGAGCTACGAGGGCTGAAATGTCCCCACCAGGTTCTTCTGCCACCAAAAGATGGGCAGGGTGAGGTGGGTTTGATGAAACCCACGGAATTAAATTGGCCAAATGCGTCCCATTGCCTCCATCTGCAGAATTCATTAGACAAGCTTGATTGGCCTTTGTTAAACAAAGATGGGATAAGGTTTCATACTTTTTCTGTGGGAGTCGAGCTAAAGTTTCAGGCTGATGATTTAGTCAGGTGTAAGCATGAAGTTTCCAATTTAGAGGAATAAATCTAAAGTGATTTTATTATCCTCTGCTTTACCCTGACACCCTACTTCACCCCAGTGACGTGTTTGTGCAGGCCAGGCCCTCACCAGCTGGTATGCCAAGCACAGAACACATCTTCCACCCAACAGTGGCCTTGCTGGCTGCTCTTTCATCATCTTTGTGCTCCTCCAGGAGAGATTCTGAATTCCTTGTGTCTTGCCTCACTGTGAGGGTGTGCTCAGCTGGGCCCTTTGCCCTGCTGTGCTTCAGTCCCTGTGTTTTCCAGGGAGAGTCCTGGTAAGACAAGGCATCGTTTGGCTGGAGCTGTGCTAACCAACGTGTGTACTTAAGAACACCCACAATGCTGCTTTTGTGAGCATTTGATGAAAGCTTTAAGAGCGTTTTAAAGAAAATGTTATGAAGAAATTAATTTTGATAGTCTTCTGATTCAAAAAACAAAAGATTGAAAACCAAAAAATAAGCTGAAAATACCAATTTTCAAAAGTTACTTAAAGAGAAAGTACAGATAGCAACACTGGGGGGGAGAGAACCAAGCTGTTTTGGCCAGGTTTTAAGATTCTTTTGATTAAAAGTCTGTACAACTTGGTTATTATCTAGAACATAAGGACACAGGACGCAACAGGTCAAATTCATTTCTTCATCTCTGATAGATCCCTGTTGACTTCGCAGAACTTCCATTAATGATGAATTTGTCCCGCTGGCTCAGAGATAAAAAGCATAGTTATTTTTGTTTAATATTTCAACAAGGGGAAGAGGTTAGCAAGGGAATTCGGTTTGTACAAGTTTTGTTTTTCCACAAAGTTTAACAAGGGCAACCACCACCTAGCCAACTCTATTGTATATTTGTCTTTTTGAGGGCTGTGTGCTTTCTCTATAGACTTTCCCAAATCCTTGTGAGGCACTTTTTGCCGGATGCAACCTGTGAAATGTGTTCCTGGTGCTGGTGTGCTCCTGTGAGAGCTGAGGAGAGCAGCTCTCATTCAGGTGCATGGTGATTTCATTTACTTTCAGGGTAGACAGAGCTGTGAGCTGGGTCACTTTGTCCTTGGCACCACAGCATCTGAGTGCCACCTGGTGCCCTCAGCAACGTGCCATTGCAATTATGCTTTTCCTAGGCAAGGCTCTTTCTGCATCAGTGCCTTTTGCCCAGCACGATGACCTTTGCTTTCCTACATTTTTCTCTCATTGTGGATTGGCAAAGACTGGGTCCAGGCTTTTTTTCTACCTCCTTTGCGCTCTTCTGACTGAGGAACTGCTGAGGAGAGAGGCAGTTTGAGTGAGGCCAAGAAACTGCAAAGCTGGGAATGTGTTTGGAGGTGAATGGAGACAAAAGCCAGCTCAAGCAGGACTATTTTTCCTTGTACCTGGGTGGTGTGGATGAATAGCACTCAATGCTTTCTGTATCCCCAGTCTGAGCCAGACAAGGAATCAGCAGGAACAATGTGAAGACAACTGAGGAGCTCTGGTTTTCTTGCATGTTCCAATCCTGGGTGAACATGGCAGTGTGGGAGATCCCACTTTGCATGTCCCTGGAGAGGACAGCTTGTAGTGTTTTGTTGATTGTACCTACTCAGCTGTTCAGAGAGGGTTGGGTCTACAGGTGCCAGGCAGGTAAGTGTCATTTCACTGCCTCTTGCTTGGGTAGAAGTTGGAAGTTTCACAGGTTTCTCTGCGTGCTGGAGTTCAAGGCAAGTTTCAAGCTTTGGCTAGAAGCAACATTTCTGCTGCAAACACTGCAACTTTAAAGCTGACAGCAAAATGTTTTGATGAAAGTGGAGAAAACCTTCCTGGTGCTCTTCTTATATCCCTGGGCTCTCTCCACAGTCACTGAAAGATTTTGCGACTGGGCAAACCAAGGCACCAAGCAGTGCTGTGTGTGGTTTGGCAAACTTCTCTTCATCTCAGGTAACTCTTAGGAAGAATGTAGCTTTCTTAGAGGAAGAGTTTTAAAACAGATACCTTTCTGGAAAAGAACTGCCAGAGTTTGAGATGCTAAAGTGATTATGGTTGATCACAGTAGTGCAGTTTTATTTCCCCTTGGATCTGCTATCCCCATTGCTGGCGATTGTGATGTACCATGCCTGGCTCCCTGTGATAAGGCTCTCGCTGGAACAGCTGGAAGAAACTGGAAATCTGGAGTGAGGATGAGGTGGGTATCCAACCCTCACCTGGACACGGGTATAGGATGTGTGCTGAGTGCGACGATTAGGAACTGGTCTTGGATCTGCATATAATAGTCATATTGTGTAGACCTCCATCAAGATCAATGAGACTTTTGTTGCAGATAACAACAAAGACTGGAGAGAAGAGATGTAAGGGATTGAGTGAAAATATTGGATGACAAAACCTTGACGTAGCCCAAAGGCTGTGAGGAATTGGGCAGAGGCAGGAGGTGGCAGCAGCTCTGTGTGGTGCTCTCCTGCATTGACCCAGTGATGTTGCCCTCAGCTCCTGCTGGTCCCCTTCCCCCCAGCTCCTGTGCCAGCACAGCCCTGCTGCCACTCATGTAGATGAGCGTCGGCCTGGGAGACCACACGTGAACTTCTTGTGAGGTACAGATGTTGCAGAGTCAAAGCCTGGCCACCCTTGGTCTAGCAGGGACTTGGGTTTCCAGTGCCCCAGAGTAGCAGGAAGTGCAGGAGACACGGATATCATGAGAAAAGAATCGATAGTCCCCCGTCGGCCTGACCAAATATTGGTTTTGCCGTTCGGTTCATATCGGTTTTCACTGCCTCGCAGGCTCTTGGGGTGGAGGCTCGCTCTGGCAGCCCAGGAGGGGTGTTTTGGAGGGGCAGTGGGAGAGGACATCTCCCCAGGTAGGGTGGGGACAAGGATTGGTCACCTGCTGGACTGACCTTGGCAGGGCATGGCAGTGGTGGGGAGGGGAACTTGTTGACATCTAGTTCTTCTGGGCCAGCACCACCCCATTAGCTAACACCACTGTGAAAGCTTATGTTGGAAGAGCTCTGCTGTCTTGCATTCCGTTTCAGTGCCCCCTGCCGTGCTGTGACTTTAGTGTGTGTTTAAGGTTTGATTAAAAAAAAATTAAAAATCCAGGGAATGCAAAAGGATCATCTTGGATTTCATGGGTTTTGGAGTAGGCGCTTAATTTTTAGATCCAATCCTTAATAAGTGCAGCAATTGGGAACCACAATCCATCCTTCTACGATGATTTTTGCTACCACAACTTTGCAGGGAGAACTGCTATCCAAACACTCATGGATTAGGATTTTTGACTCAGAATTTTATCTACTACTGCTGGAGGTAAAGCTATTAATATATAAATACAGGCTAATTCTGTCCTTGTTGTTTTTCTTCATGAGGTCACAATTCTCGTAGGAATTGCAAGCAAAACAGCAGAGCCTCACAAGAAATAGAAAAAATCATCTCTCATGGCATGAAAAAGAAAGATGCTTGGAATGTTTTTAGAGGATGTTCTTGAGCTTTCTTTGGTTGTAGTTTCTACCACATGTACCATGTTTTTATTGGGTTTGCAAACGTTGGTGTTTTCTTCGTAGCACTATTGCTAGAAGCTATACTTGGTGGGAATTATGTGGCCAGTTCATTTTTTGAAAATGAGCAGCTGATTTATAAATTCCAAATGATGCAAAACCACTTTGAATCCCCGTTAAAACAACCGTTTTCAACAATTCTGTGGTCTCGAGGCAATACTGACTTGCTGCCTTAACAAATCTTAGCCTTAATTATAAGTTATATTACCTGATCGGAAAATACTTCTTAAAACAGGATAAAATTGTGTATGGGATTTTTTTCAAGCCATTTTGGGCCATTTCTCAGCCTGTGTAAGCCAATAGACTACCCAGCCTTAGGAAAAAAAAAAAGTCAATAGCTACCAAACTGTTGTTTGAGTTTGTGATGTGAACCACCTGCTGAAATGAAAAATCAGGCTGATCATCAGATGTTCATTTTTAGTACTGTTTCCCCATCTGGGTGTATAGGTCTTGCCTTACTGCTCTCAGATGTTAATACAAGTTTCTTTACTTGGGATGGTGAAGTGCTGAAGCAGGTACTTGGGAAGTCTGTGGGATCACCATTCCTGAAGACCTTGGGGTGACCTACTGAGGTGTTGGCAATAAACCTGCAACGGTTTGGAGATGGGGCTGAGCAATCTCCAGAACCCCCTTCCCCAGCAAGCACATCTGAACTTCTACAGTTCTGTCCCATCTCTGCAAATGTTGCATCTTCTGGTATGTGCTGAGGGCCACAGGCTAGGTGACACTGACCCAAAGCAGCTGCAGTTTGTCATACCATTTTGGAAACAGTAGAATGTGCAGGACGCTGATTTTAAATATTTATTTATTTTAAATATTGAATTTGCAGGCAAAGATATTGTACTGTCATACAATGTAATGTATAATTTAAAAACGTGAATTTTCCCCACGTCTGGTTTTTCTGTGGCATCTTGGTTGGAAGAACCAAACTGCCCCAGGTCCTGCCATGTGTCTGTATTTACCTGCTGGGCTCTTAGCCCAGTGCAGATAGAGCAGGATAATCCTCAACATCGTAATTTTACCTGTGCAGATGTGACCCAAAGGGGATATTAGAACAACGAAGAAAAATCATAAAGGAAAAAATGTACCTATTAAGCAGGCTGAGCCTTTGTGTAGCCTTCATTAGTACAAGCAGGGTTGCAGTTACTTTTAATCATTCAAGTAACTATACTAGTGAAAACTTTCAACTCTTAGTCATTTAAATAGGAATGGTCTTTAAAATATTTATTATTACTGTAAATCACACAATTTAAGGTCAAAGCAAAAGCATTTGTTGGATTCGAGCAGGATCCAAAGTTGTTTTCTTACCTGGATGTTGAGTCCTGGTGGAAAGGTCTGTGTTTCTAATTTTGCTATGCTATTTTGTTACTATGAGATGATGGGAACACCATTATGCTGTGCTCTTTTCTATTTTTTTAATTGGTTGTTCATACACAGGCCTGTCTGGAGCTGAAAATCTCAGGGAAAAAGCCATTAACACCTGCGTGTTTGACCTGCAGTTTATAAATCAGAACATATGTTTTCATATTTCTAACTGAAAAAAAAGCAGAAAAATGTGTTATTGGATATTTGCAGCAAACTCAGATGCACATTGTCTTTCCAGTGTCAGCAGACCAGAGTGTCAAAAGGTATAAATCACTGCAATTATGTTGATTTTGCCTGAGGTCTAGCTGTGATTGATGTCTTCTAAATAAGACATTACTGGGGATGTGAAACATGCACACTTCTTAACCTGCTGTGTTAAGGTTGCAAAACACGACTCCTTCTGTCTTTGTGCTTGCGTAGGGCATCTGAATTTGTTGGTGGGTTTCTCCATGATGTTTGTGGCACGGATGTCACCTTAGATTTTTTTTTTGTTAGCTTGCTATTGTGGAAAATACTTAAGCACGTACATACTTATATCGTGTTGTAATCACTGTTGAAGTCAGCAACATTGACTTTTGCACTTGCAGTTCATCCCAATTTAGCTGAACACGATCATTAACAAAGACTGCAGAGTGGCTTACACTGCTGCAATTGTGTCAGGAGAAATGCTTTCCTTTTTCAGTCTCAAAGCTAGCTAAGAACTCGGACCTACCCATCTCATCCTATCCTTCCGACAAGCACATGTCCAGCAAATGCACTACAGGGACAACCTTAATGCTCTCTCCTCATTGCTATTTTTGCTCACTAGTAGTATTCAGATTGGTGGTAGGTGGATGGTTGGACTAAGTGATCTTAGAGGTCTTTTCCAACTTTCTGTTTCTATGATTGTGCTCGGTGCTGTGCAGAGATGTGGAATGGTAAGAAATCCAGTGCAGTTTTTTGGTCCTTTAATCATTAGTTTTGCTTTGATGTGGTAAAAGGACAATGTGCTCGCAGAGATCTGTTGGAAGAGCTAGGAGAGCTTTTGCTATGAGTTGGATTGGAGCTGGGGATGTGGGCTGACTACTTGAAGGTCATATCTGAGACCTCATGGACTTCCATAGAAGAAAGCTTGGCACTAATTTGTTCCTTGAGGTGCAAACTTAATCTGCAAGAAAATAGAAATCTGCATTACATCTAGATATATTTTTATACTTAGACTGTACACATAAAAAGAAGTGGACTAATTCAGTTGTGCTTAGTGGATCTCTATGGGGGAGCAAAAAGACATAGAACAAGAATTTAAACAGTGGGGGAAGAAAAAAAAGAGACTTTAGGTACTATTTTTTCCTACAGTAATGCCACTTACTTGGAAGCAGTTTTAATGGTTACCTTACCCTTTAAGACCAAAAGTTCTAACTTGAGTCAATGTACTTAGCTAAAAATCCCTGTAGAGATTCAGGTTTCTTGCTCGAGCTGCCTGGAGTGGTGAGTTCAGGCCTTTGCAGTGATTGTCAGCCAGGAGAACATTAATGGAGTATTAGGAAAAATGAAGTCCCCGACCCCTCCTCCCTTCTGGCTGGTTGTTTCTACACGGTGGGAAGGAAAACATTTTCCCCGTCAGCCATTTACTGTGCAACAGGGGGAAACTGTCAGTTTGCTATGAGCAAACCCCTGCAAGATAAGTCAAAATGATTTACCCTGTAAATAAAGTGGGCTGTTTTCTTTACTTGGAAGAATTGCCCATGTGGCGAGGCTTCCTATGGGAGGGGATGTGGTTGGCCCTTCGCATTTATCCGCTGTGTTTGTCTTTTTTTGAAAAAGCAACATTGGAAAGATTAACAAGTCTGTCACTGAAGGAACTGATATATCAAAGCTGCGGATACAAAGCAGACCATTCATTCCTTACATTTCTGAAATCTCGCTTCCAGTGCAAACCAGGTCTTCCCATTTAGGTCCAGATTAAAGGAGGGATTTCCCTTTTCCTCCCTCTCCAAAATGTCTTTGGGATTTTTATACATATAGGTGTGTATATATATATATATATATAAGTGTGTGTGTGTGTATGTGTATGCATATGCTCATTCTGTATACTGCTGCTGGACCCCGTTTTTGGCACTTGGAGAGAGGCAGTGTCTCTGCCCAGGATACACAGAGATGGAGAGACGTGAGTGCTGGGTGAGTACTACGAGTGCTCTTAGTACTGGGCACAAGAAGCAGCTGCTCCCATGGGCATCCTGGGCACTTAGGATGGGTCTCTCAGCATTTCCATTTTATCTTCCTCATTGCTAAAGCTGGAAGAAGGTATTTTTGTTGTTTTGCTTTTGTTTGCTTGTTTTAATCTAACCAGAAGAGAGCTTGGGGGTAAGGATGGGGGTCTGACAAGGAATGCAGTAGAGGGAACTGGATGTCTAGAGATCCCTTCCTGCTGTGTGGCTGTGCCTTAAGGAGCACTAAGATTTTCCACCATGCAGAAACTCCTGTACAGAAATACCTGTATGCAAAGTATGCCTGCAGAATTTATGGTGCACAGAACACGTGCATGTAGATCATATTGATTAGCACATATGCAGAAGGAATTAAGTTCAATTATCTCTTCAGGCTGAGGGACATCCTGAATTCCTGAAGTTGTGATACTGGGTTCTGAATACCGTTTATAGGGGTTAAAAGAAGAGTGTATAAAAGACAGCCCAGATATGTGCCAGTTCCAATTTGTGGTCAGTGCTTGGTGGACAGAAATGCTTTCTGGTCATGCATTTTGCTGTTGGTCTTTTTGTTGATCCACCTCAGCTGGTCCCCTTTACGTATATCCTCTTCCTTCTAAAGCAAAGAAACATACACTGCATGGTTGCTCCCAGTGCCAGAAGCTCTGTTTTAAACCCTCATGTGTGTAAACAGCTGGAGGCCAGATAAGGATTCCAGGATTAAAAAACACAAAACAACTCTTCTATTTAAAATTGTTGTTTGTGGATGTGCCATATGCTTCCCAGCACACTGAGCAGAGGCAGGAGGATGTGTGAGGCATGCTTTCCAGGGTTGTCACTTCCGTAACACTCCCCCTCGTGGGAAAAGCCCCTGTGTTGTGAGGTGCTGCCTCTCCAGATGTTCTCAACCCCATCTGGAGACCGGGGCTTGGACAGCAAACTCAGCCTTCCTGGTGCTCGTCTTCCAGCTGGCCTGCAGAGCTTTAGTCACCTGCTCCTAAGCTCTTGTTTATGCTTCAGGTAGGGTGATGTAGGTATTCCAGGCTGTGGAGGTTGCTATCAGGTGCAAAAGCTGTGCCCATAAGGTCCTGAGGACAACGGGTTGTGTCCCAGCTGGTGGTGACTGGCTGGAGGCTGAAGGGCACACCTGGAATCACTCCAGCAGTGAAATCTGCTGCTCTGTTCCTGCTCATCACATATGTCAACAGTACACACAACTGATGGAGAATGGGAACAGCAAGTCTTGTTTTCCTCCTTCTTGAAGTCATTTACCACGAGGAAACAGCCCTTCCTAGTCTGCTGAGTGAAGTCTTTAAGTATTGCATGTCTTTTGTTTTTTCCCACTATTTTCCATCCATTGGAAAGCAAGGGGTGAAGATGTCATGTGTGTAACTCACTCAGCTGGCCAGTAAGTTCTGTGTCTGCATTGGAGGGGCCATGTGAGGGGGCAGTGAGGTAGTGAAGGTTCCTTCCCTGGGCGAAGAGAAACATCCTTGTAGGTGTTCAAGAAAAGGGTAGATGTTGCACCAAATAATGTGGTCAAGAGTGATCACAGATCACATAAGCTGGTGGTTGGACTAGATTATTTTAGTGGTCTCGATGAATCAGTGATGATTCCAATCCTTGTTCTGATTCAGGCCGTGGCAGGAATGAATTCTGGGTTTCTTGCAGCCAAAAGTAGAGAAATATTCAGTGCCGTGCCAAACTGGAATCATAGGTTTAGTTGGAAGGGACCCCTAAAGGCCATCTGGTTCAACACCTACAGCTCCATAAAGCGTTCAAAGTCCAAACCAGCCTGACCTTGAGTGTCTCCAGAGATGGAGCATCCACCATCTCTCTGAGCAACCTATGCCAGTGCCTCATCACCTTTATCATAAGATAATAATAGAATTCTGTATTTCCAGTCTAAGCATCTATTCTTCTAGTTTGAAACCCTTGTCTTTTCAGATGCATATCGCACCATGGTCAGTATGAGCTTCTTTGATTATATTTTATATGATCTTGGGCTAATTTTTACCTGAATAAATGAAAAGTGTTTATCTTCTGAACACTTGGGTTGCATTTATGTAAGATACGTATGCTCCTGTGAAAACAGTAAATACGGCCGTGAACTCCTGAGCTTGAGTTTCTTCTTCAAATATCCACTGCTTCCCCAAGAAAAAAAAAAAAAAAAAAAAAGCCCAGAAAATGTTGAAGCTTCCCTGTACAAACGACAATAAAATACGATTGCCAGGCACAATTCTATCAAGTTTTACAACAATTGCTTTTGAGCTGTTAAGTACGCTGTGCTTTAGTCAAGGATCACTGCTTTTGTACACAAGCTTCATGTTTGGTGACATTGAACCTTCACATGCAGATACCGATTATTCAGAAAGGGGGGGAGGAAAGAAAACTCAGGAAAGCTTTTTTTTTTTTTTTTTTTTTTTTTTTTTGCATTTGTGCTGCAGATTGTTCCCTTTAATCTGCAATCAGAATAAAGACTCGCTTGGTTTTTATTACGGTCCTCTCAGAGGCTGTTAGCTACAGTGTGAACCCCTTTGGGGTTGAAGTGCAGAAAAATTGGGAGATGCTTGTGGTTTTGACAGAGAAGTGGAAGATTCCAGTGCAAGAGAGGTTGGTGCCTGTGTTGGAGAGTAACAGGAGGCAGTGCTAAGTGAAAGATGTTAGCTCATTTACAATCACTTTAGTTCAATTTACTCGCTGAGGTCGCCATCCTGCAGAGCTGCGTGCAGGCTTTCTGCTTTCACATTTGAATAGCTTCACTGAAGTCCTTAGCTTAATCAAGTCATTATCTATCAAGAACAAGCCACGGGTAGGGTGATGGAGGTGACGCTATTGTTAGCCAGGTATACATAATACATACCCTGCCTGCATTGTCCAGAGCCTGGCTGAATACCATGGCTTTCACTTAGAAGTACTCCTGTTTTCTTTCTCAGCTCTTCCACTAGATCTCTTGTATTTCCCTCCGAATTCTGCATTTTGGCATCTGTGCATGGGAGCAGGTTGCTGAGACAGGTGATGTGGTTATGCTGTGTGGACAGCTGTGGCCTCAGCCCAAGCACCTGCTGGTGAGACAGGAAGGAGGACGAGGTTGTTTTGTAATTCATGGGTTCGTTTTAAATCTTTTGGCTCTAAGGACGCAAAGAAGAAAGTAAAAAGTCACTGCAAGATGCTATTCCTGTCTGAGGTGGCAGCTGGGTGCTGTGCTGCTCAGCAGAGCGGGCACAAAGCATTTTGCAGCTCTCAGTGCTATGAAGCTCAGCTGTGTGGTGGGGAGAGAACAGTTGTCTTTTGGGTGGTGCTGCTTCTCCTGGCCTGAAGGAAGGGCATTCCGAATGCCTGCATTCCCAGCATGGATTGAGAAGAAAATGTGGCAACAGAACAAATTCTTGTGGGGGTCTGGGTGTCCAAAAGAAGACAGGGTATCTCTTCCTATCCCCTGTTCCCATACTGTGACTGCCAAAATAATAATGAACCAGCTCCCTTTGCTTCCCATCAGTCATCAGTGAGGGTAATTAAAACCAGCCACAGTAAGGGATGCTTTCTAAGAAGCTGTAGAACTCAGTATGGGGATAAGTGGTGACTGTCTCTTTTTGACTTCATCACTGATGAAGGGGGAATGGGGTGAGTGATTACTTATTGTGCCCGCTTCCCTCAATTTTAATGTGCATATTCTTTCTCCATCTGATGCATAGGATATGCAGGTGTTATTATTAAGCATAATGTTTTATAGTGTTGCTTCATGGCTTTCCATGTAAGTATTTAAGAAGAACACATTAAGGAAGAGTTTAAATGAGTTCTTTTGAAATATTATACACTGAGAACTTTCTTAATGAGTTGCAGTGCGTTGCAAGAAGGGGTTAAAATAATCCAGATAAAAATCACCTCCTTTGTAACCTTTGCTTCAAAATCCTGACAAGCTAAGGATGTTTGCTTTTCTCTCTGAAGGTTAAGTTGTCCTAACAGGTGCTAATTTTGTGTTTTCCTATGGAGATTTGTCCATAGTAGAAGCAACTGTGAGCAAACAAAAAAGCCAATTAGAGTGCAAGGGTATTCTTCCTCCTTCTGTTTCTGTGTAGTCCCCCCAGCTATCTCTATCATTTACCTTAAGCCCTAGACTTATCATTTCAAGCTTTCTTGAGAATCAGTAGGCTTGAACCCTCTTTGGGGGAAAACCATCCCTTTAATGTCATGGGAAAAATACTGTCATGGCCAAGTAGATGATCCATGCTAACTGGGGTTTGTCATCAGCTTTGGCAATCTGTGTAGCAGGGTTTGAGATTAATGGAGCCAAAGACTTTAAGCAAATATTGTTGGTGTATAGTTAAACTGTCAAGAGAGCAAGAAAAAGGCTTGCTCTGCAGCCACTAAATAAAGATTTGTATTCACCAAACACAGCGAACCTTTTATTAGCAATTATTTGCAGCTCACTACCTTTCAAAAAGGAAACAACTCGGTGTAACTTATTGTCAAGGGTTTATTTGCAGTTTGAGACTTTTTTCCCCCCCTTTTTATTTTGAGGATTTAATTTGAGCAGGAATTAAGCTCTGCCATCTCCACCTCTTTCAGAGCACGCTGGGCCAAATCTCTGTGCAATAAATAGGTTCATTTGATTTCAGAGATTTGAGTCTTCGGCTAAATTTGTACAAGCTGAGAAAAAGAAGGAGGAAAGGGGGGAAAAAAAAATGGTTCACAGAAATTCCCCAAATTCAAATAGTGGCTATTAGTTATTACAATACGTTAACACAAGGTCCGAAATGTTTTCTTCCATGCAGTCAACTGTCTAGTCTGTGAGATGTAATAAACCAGAACAGCACATCAATTATAATATTTTACGATTATTTTATACTCTTGGCAAAATGCTTGTGCTGTTATCTCAAACCTTATTAAAGCTCAGCTGATTAAAGGTTGAAGTTTTTACATAAGTTATTGATGTTGCTGGTTTTATTCAAACATTTTCATAACAAACTAGCTAGGATAATATTTTTCTTGGCCAGAGTCTTAAGAAGAGAGGCTTATGTTGAAGGTAACAGTATGCAACTGTTTGTTTGGCTTAAGGACACTGAACAAACAGCTCTGTGCATCCGTCTTGGAGAGAATTCTGTAGCACAATGCATCTACATTTTCTGAAAGGAGACCAATCTCTTGTGTGTGGAAAATAGACTATTTATAAATGACACGTGTAGATTACTAGCAGCCACCCAGCTCCCTAGCCTCCCTTTCATAGAATTTTGTGATACATCTATTGCTGGATTTTAAGGCAGTAGTAGTCTTTTCTTGATGAATTAGACTGATTCTCTCTGATTTTTAAAAGGAATAATTTTTTTTTTTTTTTGGTTATGTTGTGGCATCAGAGAGAGATGCGTTTTTGCATCCCTAGGCAGCAATGTGCTTTATTTGATCAGCTTCACAGCAGCAGATTGAAACTTCAGAGGTGAGATAAAATCATGGTAAAACCATGAGGGTTGCAACTTGCTCCCCAGGGCATCTCTTTTGTTCCTTCTCTCTGGCTCCCTCAGCAGCCTGGTAAGACACCTGCATCTCAAGCAATAGAGTATTTCAGGTAGCTGAGATGATGTTACAGTGGTCTGGAAGACCAGAGTGGTTTAGATGTATCATTTTAGAACTCTCTGCAGACATGAGAGGAGTACCATCTCCTCTTATCTGCTTCCAGCCTGCTGTCTTCCTGCTTCCTGTTACCTAGGGGGAGGCAAGAGGGCTCCTAGCCTGCTTTATGAAGAAACAGGTGTTTAGAGATGTTATGTTACTTACCCAAAACCTCACAAGTGCTTTGACAAAATGGAATCAGACCCAGGTCTCCTGAACTGCTAGACCATGCTGTCAGGAGTGTTTGGGTAGTTTGTAGCATAGAAATAAGCAAAACTGTGGTAAAATCTCAGTTATTGGAAAGCTGGCATCAAGGCTTTGCAAGCAATGTGCCCTTCATGTGAATAGAATCCATAAAACTCTATGTGCCCAAAGCTTGTTTTCTTTAGCTGTATCAGCTGATCCAGGAAAAGGCTGTTTAGAAACCTTGTTCCTCTATTTTCAGACCATCACAGCTACAACAACACAGCTCGTTTGGAGAAAGTACCCACTGGAGAATTGCTCTGGGGCCAAAATGTACATTTCTGCTTCTACCTCTGAATGTTTCTCTCCTGATTCTGGGAAGGAAGTCTAGAGGCAGTTTATTACAGAAATGCCACTTAATTTTCCTTTGCTCCTTTGACACAGAAAATGCGTATCTGATGGAAGTTATTTATTTTCACTTGCCACGTGCTAAGAAAGTTTATATGTGGCGTGTATTACCAATCTAAACAACACAGGCTAATTGGTGTCCTTGTGAAAATAAAACAACATGGTTGTTTGAAGAATCGTCATGCGTTTTGGAGCACAAATGTTAAAATGTCAAAAAGATTCAGTGTCTGTGATTGGACTTCCATCTACTGAGTTTACAGCTATAGGAATCCCTTCTCATCTCTGCGTCATCTTCACATTTGACCTAATGCAAAGAGCTGGATTCTGCACATTTTAAAGGACCTTGGTGTAAAGTCATTAATGATCCTGGTCGTGCATGTGGTGATCTGTACTCAACAAAGTGAGAGAAAGCATCTGAAAGATGTTTCTTAATGCTTCGAAGGGAAATCACAGCTGCACAAATGAAAAAAATGGTTGTTGGAAACAGCCACCTACAACATATGATGTACAGTGCGTTAAATGTGTCCTTGTAATTTAGTACTGTGGAAGTAATCACGTCAGGTTCTCCACTGTAACCTCCCTACCAGTTAATAGATCTGCTGTCCATACCTTGATGACGCACAGATTAAATTTGTAGTGGTCTGAGAGCCTGGCTGTATCAATGCATTATCTCTGCAGCCCTGTTGAGTCTTTCAAGTGGTGCAGCACCCTACTTATGCCTATACTAATACTAGGATAAAAATTTCTGTTAATGTGGGCTGCTGTCACACAGAAATGACTGCATCTTGGGTTGAGCTTATTCCCTAGGATTGTGTTGTGTGCAGCAGGGCAAGAAAGAGGTATCTGAGTGTGAAGTCTAAGCCATTTCACTTTCTTTTGTGTCACTTGCCACAGAAACCAACATACTTAGATCCCATCAGCTGAAGAAGCTGAGTTGTCAGCGTATGCAAGAGTATCATTAGGCAGAATGCTTTCTTTGGCATTCCCCGTGCCCCTTGGGAATTCTGGGCATTGAAGATCCAACGCTGTGAGGAAGTGTATCGCTGTTGTGCATGCAGAGTAAACCAGCAGATTTTGGTGGACTAAGCAACGTACAGAATGGACTTCCCTGAAGGCATGGTGCCTCAACTGGGGATGTCTGATCAGTTCAGAACGCTAAAGTAACCATAACAAGGCTTGTGCAGCAATGGTCCTAGTCTCTGCAGATAGCCCTTGCACTGTGGAAGGAGATCACGATTCTGGTTGTCTTGCTGGCATCCTCCCAAAGCTATTTCCTAAACGAGAATTATGACCAAAAGAATACCAGAAAAATTCTGGGAAATTCCTTGTGGTTCAGCTGGGTGTTTTGACCATTCAGTAGGCTGCCTGGAATCAGAAAAGTAGTCCATGTCAGTTTAGCTTTGAGGAAAATATATTTATGAAGATCTTGGTTCTTCACTGCTGCAACAGGGCTCTTTGGAGGAAGCTGAGGTTCTAGCTAGAATCAGCTTCAGGAGAATTGGAGACCTTTATGTGTGCCTTCAGTTGTTTCTGAAGTTCCTTTTTGATTTCAAGAGTGCACTTTGCTTTTAGTGGAGGCTCCAGCACCTGAAGAACTGGGTGACTTGTGGTGGGGGGAGTGGAGGCAGAAGCACATATCGCATAAGCTGCTTCCTCTCCAGCCCATCTCAGGACGCTCCTTGTTGACATATGTGTTTCCATTTACATTGCAGTATGTTTGCCAGAGGGCAATTGCTCCTTTAACCCGAACCCTTCTCTTTATGCCTTCTCTGTTTACTCATTTTAGCCCTGCTCCCTTTATCGCTGCCCATCCCTCCCTTTCTACCTCCTCCTCCTCTGATTCCTATTTCTTAATCTGTCTTCTTTTTCTACCTTTGTTTTTTGTTGCCATCTCCTTTCTTTCCCTGAATTTCTGCTCACCGTCTATCCCCCCTGCCTTAACGGCTTCTTTCTCTCTTTCCCCCTTGTCCATTGTCTTATTTTTACTTCACTCATGCTGAAGCAAAAGGTCATCCTCATGTGCAAAGAGGTGTCCTCTTCAGGGCGACATCTGTCCTTGATTTCTTTTGATCGCATTTGAGGTCCCAGGAGCCTTGAACCTTCTCCTCTTTTCTCACAGCAGCTGAAGATACTGCTAGAGAATCCAGAGACAGTAGGTACTCTCCCTCCAAATTAAAAAAAAACAACTCCCCACAAAGATGTATACCTGAAAACAGGAAAATTTCTGTTCTATGTTTGCGTCAACGTAGCGCAGTAGAGCTGTGACAGTTCGTACCAGCTCAGTACTGGGTTTCTTCCGTTGTTCAAAGAAGCAGTTTGCAATATTTTCCTGGATTGTGTATATGCATTGAGTTTGCCTTTCAGCATTTCCTATCTTCAATTACTTCTAAATTGCTTGGAGCCAGTCCCCAGTCTCATATAATAATGCCTTTTGTATCTCTACTCAGCACTTCAAGCCAAATCATTGTCAGTGAGTGAACAGCATTGCAGTGAGGCATGGCTTTTCAGAAATTTTCTAAATATATATATATATATATATGTGTGTTGGCAAATGCTACATAAATGTTATAGCTTATCCTGGCAAAACAGCACTTCTGCTGCTACAGTGGATTTCCTTAGGGAAACTGGTATAAATTATCCCAGCGGAAGCATCCTTTCTGCCAGTGGAGGAAGGTAGGCTCGGAGGGGTGCCAGCAAGCCATTACCAGCACAGCTTTGGCCTTGGAACTGGGTCGGCACTGTTTGAACTCCCATGCCAAGGAGGTTAACATGCTTAAAATTTGAACTAGAGCGCCTGTGTAGCTTTACATGTGTTTTTTTCATAATGGCAATGTGCTCTTTTTTTTTTTTTTCTTTTCGGTATCAGAATATCTTTAAGAAAAAAAAAAAAAAAAAAAGCCTGCAATCCCTTGAGCAAATCTGTGTTAAAAGTAAAGGAGCAAAGAGATCTGGATTGGACTGAAAGGAGCACCATGCGCTCCTCTCACTCTTTTCTGCTCTGATGTCTGTGGGAATTTAGAGCTCAGTATCACCTCCTCAGTCCGAAAGACTCTTTGGTACCCATTGCCTTTGTGCCGTTGTATTTAAAAGCCTTTATTGCATCCATGAGGACTAAAAAGTTATGTTTTGAGAGAGCTGGAACTGTTACGTCTGCGTGCCCCTAGCTGGGACATGGAGCTGGTGGCTTTGCCGAACAGAGGAGCCCTTGTCGGGCAAGAATTGCTCCATGGTTATGGCTGCAGAAGTCAAAGTCATTGGCCGTGTTGGAAGGCGGGGGTTTGGGATCGCGTGTCCTGGCTCTGCACTTTGCACCCCGATCTGCTTGTTGTATCAGGGTTATGTAAACCCTGAGTAAAAACAATTTGAGCCGCAGCGTACAAGCCTTAATGGGGAGGACAGCACCATATTCACTCATCACACTTTGAAACTCAAGTTGTAATGTCATAAAAGGATATTTTTATTGTTTTCAAAGGACATAAAAGCCCTTGGAGCAAAGTCAGGAGGGTATTTTGCTGAATAAGGTCAAAGTCTGGTGTACATAAAGCAAGCATTGTACAGCTCTATAGGTTGTGTTGAATGTCAGCAAGTTACTGGAAGCCCCAACCCTGTAAATACAAGTGTGTATGCGTGAGTTTGCCTTTGTAAACACCTTCATTTGGATACGACTGTAGTAAAGTTCAGCTCTAACTTGAGTGTTCAAAGAGTCGATGTTTTCCCAATAAAGTAGCGAGAAATCAGTATTTTGAAATCCTGAACTGACTCTAAAGAGCTGAAATGTGGAATCTCCTATCAGGCTAGATTTTTCAGAACTGTGAAGTATCAGTTGAAAGGGTTTGTTTAGATATTCTAAAGCATTTCACTCAGTTTTTAAAAAATTACAATATTATTTTGGAATAAATAACTGCAAAATCAAACAAAAAAGAGCACAGAAATACTTTCTTCCTACTTTTCTCCCCCTATTTGTAAAATTTCCATATAAATCACCATATTTTTGGAGAAAATCTTGACAAAATGCCCTTTGTCAATACTTTTATGACTACCACTAACATTCATGTTAGTCAGAAAACTTTTCTTGGGGGGGAAAAAAAAAAAAAGCAAGAATTCTATTCAAATGCTTTCTGGAGGCACTGGAGATGGTTTTCTTTAAATACTGCTTAAGATGAGTTATGTATTTTATTTAAAAAAGAGAATAAAATCCTCAAAATTCTTATAAAATTTGGATGTTTAGGGTGTGTACAGAATCTTTTTGTAGCAATTTTGTATTTTTCCTTTTTTTCTTAAATAAAGCAGTGAAACGGCACTTTTGTGGGAAAGGAGCTAACTCAGTCATGAGAAAACAGTTTGTTGAAGAAAAGACAACAAGTACGTGTAGCTGCTTGAATTGCCTTGAGGACCAATATTCCGATCTTGAACTGCATCAGCCCTGTCCCTTGGTTTCAGCTGATGGAAGATGAGATGCATCTCTATGTACATCTATTGCTTTGCAGCTCCCTTCCTGACTCTTGCCAGAAATAGATGTCACTAAGTACGTAGTGCTATTTATTTAACATCTGGTACCCCACCGTGGTCCTGTTCTCCACCCATAGAAAGGATGCCCTTAGGCACAGGTGCTCTCAGTCCAGGAGATGTCATGGTGATATGTTTTGTGGCCACGGTGTTGATAGGTTGATGGCTGGACTACAATTATTTTAGTGGCCTTTTCCAACCTAAATGATTCTGTGGCTGAGCTGGCACCTCCAGGGGCAGAGGGTGGGCTCTGGGATGGAATTGATAGTTTGTTTTTTTTTTTCTACTGCTAGCAGAGAGGGGATGCATTTTCTCCTATGAGAGCTGGTGATGCTTCATGATTGCTACATATCCCAACACATTGCAAGGGCACTTTGTATATGGAACGCACATGTGCCCTTGCTCAGATAGATGGACGTCTTAAACAGTGGCTGCAAAGGGTGAGATACAGGGTGGCAAGCGAAGCTCATTGAACTAAATCAGACTTTCCTTCATTTTTAAATCTTCTCTGCATGCAAAAAGGCAGTGTGTAGCGTGACTCAGAGCAACATGCAAAAAGAACAGAACCATAGAGTGTTTGCTTGTGCAATGGCTGCCTTTCTGCTTCCATGTTTTGCTCCTAAACCCACGTGGCGCATGTTATGCAGATCTATTCTTGAACTTTTCCTGGTTTCTTTTTAGTACTGGTGATGTGGTGCAGCCATCACCAGCAAAGGTGCACATCTTGTTGCCCTACCAGCTCTGGGCAGTGATGTGTGGCAAGCGGGATGTGAGCTCTGCCAGCTCCTCCCAAAGCGAGCCTCTGTCTGGAGGAGAAAATAGAAAAGAAGAAAAAGAAAAGGAGGGAAAAAAAAAAAAAAAGGATCAAAGTGTTAATTGTAAAACATCTTGTGGTGCCAGTTGGAAATGAAAGCAGGGCGACCGGTGAAATAACCGATGGGGATGGAACTGAAGTGCATTATCCAGCAGCTCATTAGAATAATGAGGAACCCACAAAGGACATGGGAGACACAAACAAGCTTTGTTGCCCTGTCATTATTTTTAGGAGCAATGTGATACCACTCAGGGTTGGGTTAATAACAGATAATTGCTTGTCTTTACTCTTGCTTTTTGCTCTCTCTTCTTTTTTTTTCTCTTCTTTTTTTCTTTTTTGTTTCTTCCTTCCCTGAATGGTTTTATGGGTTGTGGACTTAGTAATGTTGTGGCAAAGTGTCATTTCCTCTTTTATTGGAATGACTCAAGTCTGCACGTTGTGGTGGAGGTCAGGATCACATTTATGAAGTTTGCATTGTGGTTAATCAGTAGGAGCAAAGAAGTTTCCTTCTCTCTTTCTCTCTCTTCATCTGTCTGGGGGGAGGAAACAAACCTTCAGTAAATTTGCCTGCATTGTGTTGTTCTGACATGAGATTGCTCTTGAAATGATGTCCAGTGAATTAAACCACAAATCTTCTCAAATTTGAGCTGTGCTTTAGCTCTGCATGTCCCTAAGGGGAAGTATGGAACAGCATGATTGAAGATATTGGAAAAAGAACTACAAATACTGAGATTTAGTGGAGACAGTCAGGAGAAAATGTGACCAGAACAATCATGGGGAAATGGAGCTTCCCACAAAATAAACACAAATAGATGAGTGAGATTTTCATTGTGTGTTTCAATGGTGGTTCTCAAAACACTTATGTGCAGGGAAATGGAGGCGGGGAGTTTTATGCTCTTCATAAATACTCTTAATTGGCCTGAACCCATATAAGTTTAGGCTGAAAATACAAGCTTGGATGTTTTTATTTGTTTATTTAGATGCTCCAACATTATGTCTGTGTAAGAAAGTTGAAGTCCAGGTAAGCAAAAAGCCTCTGGAAATATAGTTTTTCAAATCTGATCTGTTACACCGGTAGAAAATGTAGAATGCTATGCTAAAATATGTTAATGCCTATAAAAAAGAGTATTAGCAAAGAGACTCAGCCTAATAAAAGGCATCAAGCAGAAAATTTTGTCATGAAATGGAAGTAAGCATCAGGTTTAACTTCATAGCTGTTGATCTAGATGGGTAATGAATTTATAAGTGCCTACGTGGAACAATGAACTGTAAGGAAAGATCATAAATTTTTTTTGAGACACATCAGTATTGTACACGGGGAGCGAGAAGACATGCAGTGTTGGGTGGAGAGGAGGTAGCTTGTATTTCTCATTCTCCTCTATCAAATAACAACTATACGTTGGCCTTTGTAGGGAGTACTGGTAAATTTTTTCAGTGACAAGCTTCAAATTGGGAAGAATGTGTTAGTGACTGATTCTTATTGATAATTCAGGTATTTACAGCGTATACGGTGTTGTGGATGTCTTGGAGGTAGAGGAGAGAGTATTGTCCATAAGTTTTGCCGGGAGGTTTTCAGGTTGGATTTTAGGAAACATCTCAGAGCGGTGATATGCTGGCACAGGCTGCCCGCCCAGGGAGGTGGTGGGGTCACTGTCCCTGGAGGTGTTCAAGAACAGTGGGGATGTGGCACTGAGGGATGTGGTCAGTGGGCATGGTGGGGTGAGTTGGACTGGATGATCTCAGTGCCTTTTCCAGTCTTCATGATTCTATGAGTTCAGGGTGTTACGTACCTGTTGATAGTCTTGGACCAACTAGAGGCTAAATCTCCATTTGGGCTGCATGATTGGAGATGGAAACACCACATGTCTCAAAGGACAGTTGTGATGGGATGTCCTGCCCCATGTTATGCTTCACTGTATGCTTCAGAGCAACGCTGCAGATGCTGAAGAAATCATAGAATCATAGAATGGCCTGGGTTGAAAAGGACCACGATGATCATCTAGTTTAAACCCCCTTGCTATGTGCAGAGTTGCCAACCACCAAACCAGGCTGCCCAGAGCCACATCCAGCCTGGCCTTGAATGCCTCCAGGGATGGGGCATCCACAACCTCCTTGGGCAACCTGTTCCAGTGTGTCATCACTCTCTGTGTGAAAAACTTCCTCCTAATATCTAATCTAAACCTCCCCTGTCTCAATTTAAGACCATTCCCCCTTGTCCTATCGCTGTCCACCCTCATAAACAGCCGACATCAGAAGAACTGATATGGTAGGGAGGTACAAGAGGCAATAAGGGGAAAGTTTTCTTGTGATGCAGAAGAAGGAAAGTGATGCTGTCTGTATATGTGTATACAGAGAGTGCCACATCATCTCCAGCTTGTGAAGCTCAGCATCATCCTGGGCTGTGCTTTCTGTTTTGGGTGTCTCTGCCCATGCTGTGGGAGCCCCTGATAGAGTGCGTGTGGGCTGGGGTAGCAGAGGGGGGATCGTTTGAAAGGGTGCTGAGGAGAAGAAGGCAGGGAGGTATTTGCTTCAGCAGAAAGTCAACAGAACTGATGCTGGTTTGGTTGTGTTCAGACTCCTTTGAGATAAACCACTGGTGGAGCAGAGACAGTGTTTGCCTGCTGAAACCCTACAGCTTTCCTCATCCTTTTATGCCATATTTGATTTATAGAGGCACTTAGTGACCAGATGTGAGGGTACAAGCAACAGTCAGGGGGATGTTAATGTAGTCTCTTCTTGATCTGTTTCTAATGAATGCTCAATCATTTAGTCTCACTTTCCTAGCTGTACGCTGTGAATGTGGGTTAAAACAATAACTGGTCAGCAGAGATGTTCAGAAGAAGCTTAAAAAAAAAATAGAAATTCCCGACCCATGTTCAAGTCATGTTAAGAATGGTATGAAACCATCAAAAGGAAGGAAATTAAAATTGAAAGCAATCTTAACTCCTGCAATTACAAGTGGTGGGGGGTGGGTGGGCTGGAAACACAATATGTCTCAAAGTGACCTTAAGGTGATAGCAGCAGATGAGATCCAAGCTCTTAACACAGTGCCAAAGGCAGGGAACAAAATAGCTACTTTAAGACCTCCCATCCAGATGGAGAGGCTGCCCAGCCCTCTGTGGGCACCAGTACAGCAAGCACCTGATTCTTGGTGTTGTGCTTCACAGAACAGCAAGTCATGTTTAAAGAGCTAGAAGGACTGAACTCTGGGCGTCTCTGAGATTGTGCCTCCATAGAATGCTTATATAACTGTTGAGAAATATTGAATGAAATACAAACAAGGAAAGAGAAAGAAATATTTAAGGTGAATTCTGTGCAGGATTAAGGGAGGAAACTCATGTATGGGCTCAGCTATGTGAAAGAAAAGGAAAAATCTTTTGGATCTGGGAACAGCAAAAGCAGAAGATGAATTTGAACTGGGAAACAATGCCAAAACTATTGGCATTCTGTGCTACTCAAGCTTACATCAGGGGTCTAATTTGGTCTTCACACTAATCATTCTGTGCAAAGGACCTGAAATGAGATATCAGACTTTAGGAAAAATCCAGATCATTTCCATATTGGAATGTGAGTGTTACAACTCTAGGATCGTCCATGGTTTTGACAACAAGGAATGTTTTCCTAGAACACCTGTGGGGATGCTCTGCTGGTAGATGGGCACCAGAGTGGGAGCACTAACGTGGGAAGGAAACACAGGGTGTGAATTATATGCAGTGTACTCCAAGTAGCCAGCTAAGGGTGGTCCAGGTTTCTCCTCTTCCCCGGGAAGAAAAAAAAGGAAAAAAGTTTGTTTGTGCTTTTAATAACTAAACCACCCTTGGTGGTACATGAAGGAGAGCATGCATTTTAAATTACAGGAAAAAAAAAAGAGGTTCGCAATCTTATCCCAGTCTGCAAACCCACCAAAGCATTGGGAGCCTTGAAAAGCCTCCAGCACCAGAGGTTTGCCTGTCCCAACTTTGTCTCGCTGTTTTCCTTTCCCTGCACCTCTTTGCGTCTGGAGCCCAGCTGAGAATGGAATGAGCAGCGCCGAAGGACTGTGAGAAAGACTATTTGTGTGGTAAACCCAGCACAGCCAGAAGCAGGAAGTACCAGATTTATCATGGGAAATCCTCTTCTTGTTAGATGTTTCCAGCCCTACTTCTTCAGTCTTATACTATCTCATTGCTGTGTGTAGGCCCTGATACAATGGAGATGCTCAGCGTTTGCTTAACTTCAAATGCATGAAGTTAATTAGCACCCTGTTAAATCGGCACTCTGTCACTGTGTCAGACAATTCTTGTTTACTCTGAGCTGCTTGCAAGTTTCCTACGTCTTGGAGAGAGAGGCTCATTTGCTCAGGGTGTGGTTGGGTTCCCCATGCTCTACACTGGAAGCGTCTTTCTGAGTCCTACTCTGGTCCTGTGTCACATGAGTGGCTTAGGGGCTGAAGGCTGCTTTCTGGGAGTGGGTTCTCTGCCTTCTGTCACTGTGGCCGACCCCATGGCTAGGGTTTGGGATTAGATCTTTATGGCCCCTTTCAACCCAAGCCATTCTATGATTCAGTGATTAAGATAGGAAGAGGTGGGTTGATCATTTCCTGTGCATTTTCTCTATGCCAATTGGGTTTTTATGTCGTCCCTCCCCCTTTTCCCCCCCCCTCCCTGCACACACACACCTCTAGCATTTCACCTGTTGTCGCCAACCCTTTCATGCTGCAGGACACCTTCTTTCTCCTGGAGGGGCCTCCATCACTGCTGCACTGGGCTGAATTGTATGTATGATCTGTACTCATCAGGAGGAGTAGTCCAACCAACATAGCAAGGTGTCATAAATGATTTATAATTACTTCCTCCTGAAACCACTTGACACTTGCTGTTACTTGAAGTCTGTTTGCTGTGCTTGAATCAGGCAGAAACACATCTCCTGTTGAACATAATGGAAGGTCATTCCAGTAAGCAAAACTGTATGCACTGCTGACAACTACTGTAGAATTTTATTGATTTAAAGTGTTTTAAGTAAAGGCACAATTTCATGCCTGGAGACAAAGGTGCCTCATTTGTGTAATTGCACAGTAATCTTTTTCAGTGCCCCGGATAACACTGTGGTATCTCCTAAATTATGGGCAACTTGTGCATCAAGTGATTAGGAGCCTGGGATGATGAGGCTGTGGTATGGAGGGCATGAGTGAGTGGGAGGAGATAACAGAGTTCTAGGCTGAGATACTTCATGAGGGCAGCCAGTTCTGCTTTGTACTTAGCTGATATCCTGCTTGTGTCCCCCACTCATCACAGGGTCATAAGCGGGGGCTGTGAGTTACACAGAGTGAATGTGGCTCTCTGTGGAGGTTTCACAAAAATCTTGGTTGTATCTGGAAATGTAACTTTTGAGTCAGGCCAAGAAAATTCCAACTACTCCAGCTGAATGAAAGGAAACCCAGCAAAGCAGGTTGAGGATGCTGAGAAGGAGCAAGCTGCCCTGTGACCTCACATTTCCATACTATCGTGTTTTGCTTTGATACTTCAGTGACTATTAAAAAAAAAAAAGCGAGAAGTGAAAGATTACAGCAGAATGCACGCAAATATTCCTTGTTATTTCAGCAAGTTAATATGGGCCTAGCACATCCCAGTGGGATGCCAGTGGCTTCCATGGAATTTTACTGGAAAATGAACTGGGTACATCTGGTCAGAGGGAGGCCTCAGGCTGCCAGCAAACTTCTGCTCACTCTCTGATTATTTTATTTAGATACATACATATATGAATGTATACATAGTAATTTAAGGCTAAGACTGTTGTACTGACTATCATTTTCAAAAGGCTTTGAAAGAAAGCAGGAGCTCTATTGCCTCGTAATGCAGATAGGGAGCCCTAGCTGAGACAAAGCTCTAATGTGGCAGTAAGGCTGCTTGGGATAATGCTTAGGGAGTAATTATCTTCATTCCGTTGTCAAACTTTCATGCTACAGCGCGGGGAATCTTAAGTACTCTTTTCTGGACTTATTACCCTGTAATTTTTTTCATCCTTTTTGGAAAGATGGTAGGAGAATTTGCCTATTAATTTTGGAAGTGTCCCTGAACAGTTGCTTGAAGCAGGTTTAGGAGATGAATGGGCCTGGCAAAACATGACATTCTGCAAAAGGAAGGTTTAATTGGAGAAATAAGCAGTGTGAATATAAAAGGGACCCTGGACAGAAACATTTTTGGGGTTGAGAGTCCAGCACAAACTACTGGGGGTCAGATAAGATGTGCTCACGCTAAAGAAAAAAGTGAGCATCTTGGTGGGACAGAAAGCATCCCAAAAGGCACATGAAGGGGCCTTTCAATTGGCCTGTGTGCAATGAAGGCCTTGCAGAAGGGTCCTGGGTAATATAGCTGTTTAGATGCAAAACCCAATGGGCTTGTGAGGATGGATTGAAAGAAGCAGGTTGTGCAGTTTAAAACAAAAATAAAATAGATCAATGAATGAGATGTGATACAAGCCTACCAATGCATTAAGGCTGCTGAAGTGGCAAGGAACAATCTGTCCGTGTCTCTTAGGGTTCAGGCAGAGAACTGTGGATTTAAATACAACCAGAGAAAGTCCTCTAGTGGAGGACAAGCTGAGATTGCTTGGTGGGGAAGGTGATCTACTGTGACCCATGAAACTGAGTCTCTTAGGTGGTATTTCATATGCTTGCAAGGTGGTGGGAATAAGAAAGGACACCTGGAAGGTATATTCATTTCTTTCTTACAAAGGAATGCATAGATGCCTTGCACTCTTGGTGCTAAGCTTTGCAGCTGAATCGAGCACATTTTAGTTGGTCTTGTTATCTGGTTCAGTAAAAAGCCTCTTGGTTTCTTGGGGTAAAATGTTTCAAGATACCTGTTGTTAAATGTTACCTAGCATGTCACGGATAATCCTCTCCCCACCAAGAGACTGGGATAAAGCTGGCAGGATGGTTTTGTCAGATTTCTAATGCTGAGTTTTGAAGGTTTGAAGAGTGAGTGTAGGAGAGCCAAACTGGAATTGAAGTCTCAATTACCTAGTGCTTTATAGACAGGTATCTGAGAGATGACCAGGTCTGAGCAGGAGGTCTTGTTCATTATCACTGGCTGTATGTCATGTCACAGAGCATCTGCTCAGCACCAAGCATGGGAAGAACATGCTTACTTTTGCCTGGAAATGGCTCAGAGGAGATACCATAAAGGGTGGCAGATCCTTGCATGCATCCAACACGTGAAAGAAAGATGAGAAGTTGATAAAGATTTACCTTGATGTGGGATCCAGAGCCCAATTTTACTGGCTGATCCAGGACTCAGGACCATAATCCTCTCGTGATGATCTAGTTATCCTCATTATGAGTGTCTAGAACTACTGCTGTCTTCTCCCTATCATTTTCTGTGACAGTGATGAGGCAGTAGAAGCAGACCCCACTTAAGGATTTGCTTTTATAGCATTTTGGTTTTGGAAGTCCTTTGGGATCTGACTAACCAGAAATAGAAAAAGAAGCCTTTAGAGTGGCATGCAGAGTATGTGAAAATGTCTGTCAGTTCCTCTCCTCTCGGGTGTGTGCTTCAAGGGCAAGGATGGCTGTGGTAAAAGCACAATCGATTACAAGGGCTTGATTGCTTTTGAAATGACAGTGATCTTTTTATTACCATAGCTGAACGTGCTTTGGACTCTACTGTGGCCAGTGCTTAGGCTGAGGCAGACCACAAGAGGAAGAGAGAATGGCCCTGCTACTCAGATCCACATGTTTCTGTCAAAAATGGATATATAAAAAAAAAGGAAAAGAAAAAGAAGTCCACATATTCCTGTCCTTATAGTTTTGCAGGCTGCTTCTAGTTGTAGGTTGCAGTGTTTAGGGTCCTGTGTTCCTACCTTGGTGGAGCAGGGGATATCCACGTCCTTGCTCGAGCATGCAAACTGAAAGCTGCTGATTGGCCAAGCTCTGCTCTCAGAGAATTTTCTTAGCTGCATCCCAAAGAGAAGAGAGCTCTTCAGCCTACTTCAGGCCAGAGCAGGATCAAGGCAAAGTTTTTACACACAGTGCTTGAGACTGGAGGATAGTTCTGGAGATCATCTACTCCAACTACCATGCTCAAAGCAGGGCAGACTAGAGCAGGTTGCTCAGAACATCATCCAGCTGGGTTTTGAATGTCTCCGTCCTAGAGATTCTTCAATCTTTCTGGCAAACCTATTCCAGTGTTTGACTACTCTCAATGTAAAAACCCTTTTAGTTTCCAAGCTCTTTGGGTTTCATTGAAGGGGATGAAAGGGGGTCTCTGATTTTTGCCTGTGCAAATCTACACACCATTCAGGTTACATACCTTGACTGCTTTGGTGGAAGCCAAATGGAAGGTGAAAGTTCTAGGTTTCCATGGATGATGCCAATGCCTGAAACGTGGCTCGAAAGGATGTGCATTTTGGCTTACCCATTGCATTTCATATATCTTATGTTCCTTATTCTCTGAGTGCTTCTGGCCTCAGCTGGGCTAGATTCACAGCTGGCTCCACTACAGGAGTGTGGGATTGTTCCCATTTCACCTTATCTAGAGGATAGGCCTGTTGTTTTATGAGATTACATTGAATGTGTAAGTGGTAGAGAGGGCTAGTGAGCCCTATCAAAGCCTTTTGTACAGTCTGGAAGGTGTTTTCTCCTTCATTTGCTCCCTTTTTCTCTCTCACATGATAGCTCTTGTGAATTCAACGAGGCTGGTGAGCAGAGTCTGGGTACAGAAATTGCACTTGTGAAACATCTCCATTTTAATCCATGCATTTGTTCCAGCTAGACTATTTTCACAGCTGCTTAAGGGAAGGGGGGTCTGGGGGAAAGGGACACTAACAAATCTTGAGACCTCTCTAGTGCTTCAGTTTCTCATTTCCAAACATCCTTGAAAAAGAAATCTCATCCACTTACTCACACAAATGCCCCAAATAGATTTTTCTATAAACTGAGGGAGGAAAAAAATCAGTCTCTAGCTGGAACTGAATTCAACAAAGGGCTGAATCCTCCCAGTGCTGGAGCTGTTCCACATTTGCATCCGTTGAGGATGTGACCCCCAGCCCTCAGCCCTAACTGAACTTTTGCAGCAGTTTTATGCAGAAATGGGACATACACGTTAAAAAATAAATGTTGATTTCAATGGGAAGCATTTTCAGTTGTGTATTGTTTCCATAGTTTCACTGCAACTATAATTCCAACCCTAATGATAAAAGCTATAGTATTACTAGGATATAGGGCTTTATTTATTTATTTTTTTTTCTGGTCTTGGGTGGTCCAGAATGTGCAGTAATTCATGTTCTCAGCTGGGTTTCCACCACATTTCTGATTGACCTGATTACTTTCCCAATGACAGAATCCAAAATTGAAACCACATCAGAACTCACTGGAGTTGGTTCTGTTTTTGATGTTCCTGGAGCTTCTCTGGTGGCTCAGCAGGATATATGTCTTCATGAGCCGTTTTTTTTTCTTTTTTTTTTTTTTTCCTTCCTTCTTCTTTTTTTTTTTTTTTTTTTCCCTTCCTTCTCATGGTGGGCTTACATTTGGGATGTTACTAACAGGCTTTGGACTTCTACCTCCACAGCCTGAATTGGTTAGGGAAATCCTGGAGGGAGGGCAACGTGGGAGAAGAGAATTGAATAGAGAAGCTAAATTTCAGGGCCTAATTCTGGACATTATCACTTCTGGCTTGAGGCGGTTGTACAAATAAAAGATTCTGCAGGAAAATGGGTCTTTCAGGATAGTGAATGTTGCACTGACCCCCTAACCTTCTTCCTCCTGCCAGTCCTCCAGGACCACTCCCTGGAAGGATGGACACGTGTAATGGGAGGTGAGAACTTCATTTTTTTTACCACCTTTGCTACAAAGGATGGATGATGCTGAGGTGCTTTTGTTGGCACTGGGCAGGTTCATCTGGAAGTTGATGGTGCGTCACTGGAACTTGTGTATTTTAATGTAATGAAGTGGGAAGTTCTTCTGGCTTTTTTTTTTTTTTTAAATTATTATTCCTCTCTCAACTTCTTATTGTTTCCCCTGTTACCGTTTAACAGAGTTCTGGTATTTCTGGGGCTCTTCATGTTTGGAGAAAAAATATTCCTGAGGAGAAAGAGGATTTGGTTTGGATTAGGAAAATAAAACCTTGAGCAGGATGGAGAAGAGGAATGAGGAATGACTCCTTGCAGTTTGCCTCAGTTTTGGAGCTAGGAGGACAGCTGCTGGACTGGTTGGGTGTAGGCTTAAAACAAAAACGAAGTTTTGCATAGGACAGAACCTATGGGACTTGTTGCAGTAGGATGTGATACGGACCCACACAGCTGATGGAATGAAGCTGGGGATCAATAAGGCAAGGAGTAGTGGCCCTCTTTCTCTTTCTCCCAGGTTGACAGCAAATCTTTATCTCAGTCTCTGATGTGGGATTGGAGCTAGTCCAATTGCACTCATGTCTTTGAATGATTAATATCCACGTTTGTGCGATTCAGGGAGGGGTGCAGTCGGGTGAATATGTGCCATAATAAGTTGCGTTAACGGTTGTGTCACCTTCTCCCATTACATCTGCTCTCTCAAAAGGTATGGAGGGGCTGTATTACCACATGGTCATAGCCTGGATAGAAGGAGGGCATCCAGTCTGTGCTCAGCTCAGTAGCTCCTCCTAGCAGCAAATCTCTCCGAGGTGTATTGTTTTCACAGTCCTACCAAGAAGGTGGAAAAAGCATTTTGCAAAACAATAGGAAGTGGAGAGTGTCGTGAAAACACACTCCAGCTGAGTTTTGGCACCAGCAACAGAAAGCTTAAAGAATCTTGTCCAACTTTTCATGGCTTTCAAATTGAACATCGCGATGCTGTAAGTCAAGTAACATTGTCCAACCCTTTTCATCCTGTTTGTAATTCCACTAGGGACATCATTACAGTAACCAGCTGCTCTGGGATCCTCTAATGAAAACTTTGTTTCTGAATAGAATAATTAAAGTTTCATATTCAATTGTCACACAGCTCCGTCTTTACTCGGTGCATGGATGTGATTAGCCACAGCAAACCATTCTGCAGCTTAAACACACAATTGCATCTAGTATAAAAATGATTAATTAGACGACGTGCTGTTTGGGAAGTTTACAAGCAGATCAATGAATAATGTTTAAGTGAAAATTTTATGGAGAAGTTACGGGCACTGCAGGTTGTGCAAAAGCCTTGTTGACGGCTTACGAATGCGTATATTCATGTCCCATAAAGAAGTTCTACATCATGAAGACAGTTTCTGCAGTTCTATAGACTCGGGGAGAAAAAGTCTGAGGTTTTTGGGGTTTTCCCTCTATAAACTTTTTTTTTTTTTTTTTTTGGACAGGAAATAATTTATTTTTTCTCTCTCAAAACAAAGTTCAAAGGGTAGCTTCTACTTTGAACAGTGACTCTCCATTTCTGTTCCAGAATTGCCTTTCTTCTTGTTTCTTCCCCTTATTTTGGAAATGGGGGAATGAAAGGGGGAGATTTTGTATGTTACCAGTAAACTGGAAAGTCATTAACAAAAATGACAAATAAATTTAAACAAAGTGACATTTGATTTTATTTTGCATATGTAGAGAACTGGGTAGTTATATTTTGATGTTAATATATCTTCTGTAAAATTCTCCATCCTCTCTTGTAATGAATGAATTTGTCTTGTGACACTCTGACATCTGATATCAGAGTTGAATAGGGGCTTTTAGCTGTTTAAAAATCTTACCCACTGACTATCATCTTGTGTTGTTTTTTTTTTTTTTTTTTTTAATAGCTGCAAAAGAGTACACTGCAGTGTTAGGTGTGTCATAATGAGGCACTTCTCAAGATGTCTTTTCATCATTTATTTCTAGTTCCCGTAGAAGGATCACAGTTGTCTTCTGCTCCTTGCAGCAGGAGCTACTCTATCAATGCTAGCAGTAGAGGTTTGGTGCAGTGTTTCCAGATCTCTTTTTCAAGGAAAGCTCGGAAACCACCTGGTATAGAAGCAAAAATGAGTTGTCAAATGAAGGTTAATTCTGTCTTGCAGCGCATGGCCCACAGGCATCCCCAAGTGATGCACCTGAGCCCTTTTTGCCCTGACAGTTGCAGCCTCTCTCCAAAGTTACATCAACTACATCTTTCCCCCCACTTGCAGCCTTTGGGATGAAGACAAATAAACACGAGCAAGAGCATTTCAATCCTGTTCCTGTATGTTGCCAAAAATAGTAGTCAGATGGAAAAGATTTTTCCAGAAGTCTTCTGCTTCATAATCTGTTTCGAATAAAGATAATAAAATAAACAACTGTTTATAAAGAGAATGCAAACGAGCAGGGCTCCCTCGCTGCCTGTTGCGAGGGCGCGCGGTGCAGGCGTTGTCTGCGAGAATTCCTGATCTGGTGTAGAAGGTTCTGTTTTTTATCTGTGAGCCCCCCACTCTGAAACCCTTGGGAAAGATTGCAGGAAACCTATGGTAAATAAAGCACCCCAGGAAACTCCCTGGCTCTGGTGTGGACAGAGAGAGGGTTTAGGGTCTGAATGATGGGTCCTGAATTCATCTCCATCAGCAGTAGGCAAGGTACGTGGTTGATCCCTGTCTGTGCAGCTAGATGTTGGGAAAAGCATTGTGTGGAGTAGGAGACTTGTCAGGTAGCACGGCTAAAGGGCTTTGCAGGTCAATTTGTGACCTTTGTGACTACTCTTCCAACGAGAGAGATGTCAATTTGATGAAGCTGTGTCTCAGTTCCCCTTTTTTTTTTCCTGGAGGTGTCCAAGAAATGTGGAGATACTGTACTTAGGGACATGGCTAGTATGCAGTATCGGTGGTAGGTGGATGGTCAGACTGGATGATCGTTTCCAACTTTTATGATTCTACGATTTGCCGTGAGTGTTCTCAAGTTCCTGAGCTTTCCAGAGATCTTTATCCAGAGATCTTTATTCCCCTCCAGCACTGCTGTGGAAGTCTTTGAGAATCAGCTCTACTTTAGGATTTCCAACTCACTCTGCACTGAGTTGAGTGTGGTGGCCAGAAATCCTTCTAGAGCAGCTTTTCGCACCACAATATGTTTAAGAAAGCCTGCTTCTGATCCTGGCCAGATAGCTTGAAATGCAGAAGAGCAACAAATGAACAAGAGCCAAGGAATGTGGGAAAGGAAAAAGTGGGAAAGGAAAAAGTGACCCTAACTTGGTGTTGGTTTTTCTTTCTTTGGGTTTTTTTTTTTTTTTCTTTTCTTTTTTTTTCTGGGTGGATTTTGATTCAAATGTTGGCCTTTGCTTTGGACTGATTCTCCTACTAAAAAAAAAAAAGCTAAAAACCCAAACCTAAATACAGAGAAATAGATTTCCCGTCACAGGAAACGAAGAGTGGACCTCCGTGGCAAGTACAGGAGAGAAGATTGCCAGAGGTGGAAATTTTCTGGGATCTATAAGTTGGGTTCAGCTGGTTATAAGTGAGAGGGGCTAGATGTGAGTATTGGATCCCTCTCTAATTCAATTCTTATGGCAGTGATTATATTTATATACAGACTGCAGACTCCAACCAAGTGTGGTGTCTCCAGGGATGGCACAGCCACACGCAAAAGTGTTCCTACCCTAAACTGTCTGTAGTTGAAGCCAACAACAACTGAGAAGGGAAATGGAAGAAGAGAAAAAAGGGTGGTCACCGGGAAGGTTTGGATGTGAGGTTTTGATTCAGACTCCCCTCCAGCTGGGGAATCTGCCTCAGTCTCTGCAGATTGCACTGTGGTTCATCCCTTCCCTGCTGCTGTGATTTGGGGTGAGCAGCTCTACTCAGCACCCCAAGCACTGAGAACAGGCAGCTCTCTTTCCCCCTGGAAACCTACAACCTGGGCCCCTTGCCTGGATGGGGGCCTGAAAATGTGAATCTCTTCATAAAGTCGGGTTATCCAGTTTATAGTACAATTCCTTGGCAATGTATCCTTCGATGCTTTTTTTTTTTCTTTTTTCTCTGTTTATCACAACCTTTTCATTATTCATCATTCTACTAGCCGAAGTTTACATGTTATGGGCAGCAGAAGGTCGGGTGAAGCACATAAAAAGGACTGATGTTTAGAGTAATCCAAAAATTACTGCCTGAACGCGCTGATCTGGTCAGCCCAGCATTTACAGCCCGTACCTCTTACTGGAATCCTTTTAACTGTTAATTTTGAACTTACGATAGAGTTTGTTTTCTCTTTTCTCCCTGCTCAGTCCTCTACCAGCATGTGTTGTGTGTGCTGGAACGTTTTCTTTATCTGCAGACTGGCTCCCATCTCCTCCGTCTGTTTTAATTGTGGCCAAGGTTTCCGTAGAGGAATGAGGAGGGCAGGCAGGTTTGGCTATTCCTTTCTCATCCAGTCATTCCTGGGCTGTATTTAATTTTTGACTTTTATTTAAATGTCTGTAAACTTGTGGCCTAAGCTGGGCTTAAGAGTGCATCAGAAAAGCGTTAAAAAGCCGTGTCTCAAGCAAGGCAGAGAAGAATAGGTTGATGCCAGGGCAATGTGTGTTTGATAAACATATGGATTCAAAGGGAGATAGCAAGGAGGCACCTCGCCCGCATATAGTTGTATTATTTATGGATGTCCTTGCTGTGCAGTGAGAACCAGGTTCTGTTTAGTTCTCTTTGGGTGGTCCGCAGCAGATTCTGAGTAGCCTTCAGTAGCCTTCAGGCATAATTGCCAGGCATGCTCTTGTATCTGAGATAGCTTAATAAAGCATTACATATCTTACTGCTTCTATATTTTATTACCTAACCCAGTGCATGCGGTCAGCGGGTAATTAAATTCAGCTGTGTTTTTACTCTCTGTTTTAAGGTCGAAGTATGAATTTCTCCGTGAATTCTTTGAAACGCACTAATACGATGCATGCATGATAAAGGCAAGGCTAATCAGAGCCAGACTGTTAGTGCAATATAAGGTTGCCCCAGGTGTAATTTATTTTCATATTATTGGTGGTTTTACTGTTGAACATATTAGAAGACGAAGAAGAAATAATAATTCTTTTCCGTGTATGGCCAGAAAGCTGCAGCCTGGTTTGAGAAGCTGGGTTTTCTTTTCATTTCTATTTTATGCCATGTTTCAACTCAACTGCTCACGCACTGCACTGAAGTCGATTTCAATTAACCTATTCCTTCATTAACTCACTCTCTAAGTGCATGAGGATATTGCTAGATTGCTTGGTGCCATTATGAAAAGGATTGTGGTCCAGCCTTTATTAAAAGCAATGTCTGCAGTAAAATGTACACTGGAAAAAGCTTAAACAAATCTTTATCTTGGATTCAACTAGCTTGCAATGACCGCTTGGGTTCCAGAAGGTGGAAGATTTTCCTTGGGGTGAGAATGGGCTGGGAGTTGGGGAGGAGGAGCAGGGGCAGCCTTATCATGTCCTGTGAGTCTGAGCAAGGTAGTACGTGTTTGAGATTCTCTGTGGTCCTCAATGAAGGCTGACTAGGTGGAATGGAGAGATAAGATCACAGATACAGAACCTGGCCCTACTGGGGCTGAACCTTTCAGGGACCCTCTTTATTCTCTGAAAGACTTTCAGACTACTTACTGGAACATGTAGGGTATGATTTACCTCTGCTCTTGACTAGACTAAATGAAAAATGCCTGTAGAGTTGGTTAACACCACTTTCCTTTGTGAGGAGAGATAGGCACTGTTAGGATACCACTCATCTGATATAGTTCAGCATTTCTTTAAGTCATGCCCAGTAATATCCATTTAAGTTAAATGATTAAAAACAATTGAGGAAAAAACAGCAGATGATGAATTGTCAAAGTCTCCCCTGCTAGGAAAAGATGTGTTTAATAACAGTGCCTAGATTTAGATCCATTGACTGCAGCTGGAGCCAAACACACTGGCCCCATGAATGCATGTATGACCATGCAGACCTTACAACGGCAGATACAAACCTCTACCTTTGAGGGGAGAATTCATGCCACATAACCAAAAACAGGAAAGCTGGTGCAAATTTATCAGTTGCTACGTGTCAGATGAAGTGGTGTAACTTACTGTGGTAATGCCCTTATCCATGTCTATCCTGTGGCCAAACACAATGGATTAATCTATCCTTTGCACACATGAAATCAGGTTCTTGATTGACCTCTACTTGCTCAGCTGCAAAACTGTGGAAAAAATGTCCACGCCTTCATGGCTGGCTTTTTTTTGCCTCTGAATTAATATCTACAAAATGCTCAGATCTCCCTCGCTAAGAGCACTGCAAACCCCACAGCTTGACTCTGCTGTCACCAATTGGAAGGAGCCGTGCTGAGCTCAGAATTTAGTCCTATAGAAGTAAGATTATTTTATTGTTCTAGAAACAATAGGGTGGTCTGGCTGCTAAATTATAGCACTCCCTGGGCTGGGCCAGTGCTTTCCCTGCCTGCTTGGGGTCAGAATTTGGCCCTTTCTGGTTTCATGTTTTCCTACTGAACTCATGAACCTGTATCGAATGTCGAAGCAACAAGAACTTGATGGTGAGGCTCTGCCAGTGAAGGAGGGCTTCCCAAAAAATCAGAGCTCTCTCTTTTACTGAATTGAATCCCTTCCTTGCCCCCTCCTCACTCTCTCCCCACCCCTTTCCTATCTCCCCAGTAGAAAACCGCCGCCTGATGCTGGTGAACCCAAGTGGTGCCTGAGATCCAGGAAAACTTGATAGTGTGCAGATGCTGTGCCGTCACACGGCAGTATTTACTTTTCTGATGGATCTTGAGTCAGTGTGAGGCCAGGAGAGGCTGGAGCCTCTCTCGACACGATGAGACAGCCATCGCCTCCTCCAACTGGAGGTGGGAAGTCTGTCCTGAGCTTTTCTCACCCTCCTTGGCCTTGCCTGGGGAGTAGGTGGAGCAGGACCATCAACCCTGTTCCCTGACCCCTGACTCACTCTGTGACCTGGGTGCGGAGGAGACAAAAAAAAAAAAAAAAAAAAAAAAGCAGCTTCTCTCCCTCACTCCTCCCAAACACAGCCTGGGAATATTCAGGCACTATGATATTGAGTTCAACTTTGTTCAAACCTCTCCACTTCATCACGCATCCTGCAACCCATGGTGGGGGCATGGAAATGATTGCCAGCTGCTGTGAGCGGGCGGTGAGCGATGCCCTCTCCTCACCAGGGGACGGGTGGGAGTACAGGGAGTCAAAATGCTGTCAGAATCCCTTTGCTTCCCAGGCATGGCTCTGGGCCCCCAATGGGCTCTTGGGAGATTTGAGGTTTTCTCCCAGCCCATCTCTGATGTTGAGATCTGACTTGAACACATGCCGCAAGCTAATCGCGTGCATCTGTGCCTTTTAAAAATGCGGTCGCCTGCTGATTGGGTTTAATTCTTTATCTTATTCCTGCTAATCCGTTTTCCAATCTGGTTCCCATTTGGAGACAAATTCCCCCAAACCCCAGCCACTGGTGGGATGGATGTGCAGGCACTGGAGATGAGGGGGGTGGAAGTGGAGTGATGCTTTCCATGGGGCACTTACAGGCCAAGGAGAGGACGTGTTACCTTCGAGATGCCAGATAACAAAATCCTACTCCATCTTGTGCCACAAATGCTAACAGCCTCATTACTGTCTCCACTTGGGATCTCATCTTCTGTAGGCTGCTATTGCCATGAAAATGTGACAGCAGCGTGCTGCTAAACATCCAAGGAATAACGGCCTGAAGTTTTTACTGGGTGGAAAGATTCCCTTGGAGGAGCACACCACAGAGCTGGCCTGGTGGTCCAGCAGTGGTGGAACAACCTGGACTGCTTTGAATTTTGTGGTCAGTGTTGGGCTCATGGGACTGGCAAGTCCCAGCCAGGGAAAAATGCTCTGGATGCACAAACAGTCCTGTCTTTCTCTCCCTTCGTTGCCCAAACCTCCAGTATGTTCATGTGTGGGGGCTGCCAACAGGGATCAACACACCCCAGCAATTTGCTGAAATATGCAGGAATTAGTGAGAAGAAATACAACAGGCAAATGAGATTTACTCAGCTGTGATAAAGAGTTGGGAGATGTGTCTTACATTTGTAGATCTAGCACTGGTTTGTCCACATCCTTGAATGAGGCATCTCATTTCCTTCTGCCTCTGTTCCTCCTCCTGCTCCTTGGGACTCCAGCTTATCAGCTCCTGAAGTGAGAGGGAACAGCTCATGCAGCCCTGTGCATCACTCTGCACTGCTGGGCTCCTTGAGTGTTGGCTAGTAATAGTGCTTCTGAAAAAAAAAAATAATAATACAGGAATGTGGTCATTAAATGAAGAGGTGGAGGGATACAGCCTTCTGAAGTCATCAGAGGACAAACAGAAAAGCTAGCAAGCTTGTATTTCTTCAAGCAACTGTAGCAAATCTTCATGGTGCTGAAGGGTAATGAATTTGAAGGAACAGTGCGTTTTTAATCTGTTTCTAAGCGTGTGCGTGCACATATAGGAAATCCACAGTGCATTTTATTGGCTGGCCAAAACGCACAAGAGTGAAGCGGCATACGATGCAGCGGCCAAAAGAACCCTTCACCCAGCCCAGGAAAAATTATGAGTGTAGGTCTAACCATTTTTTTAAATCATTTCCATCTCTATTGACTGACATGTATTTTCTTCCTTCCCTGACCCAGAACGCTAGGACTCCGAAACTACTGAAATGTTTGCACAATCTTGAAGCATTTATTTAAAAGTTGCTTTTCCCTGAAGGGTAGGTACTGCAGCCAGATTCAAAGTCAGATCAAAAAAAACAAACAAATACTATCTTTACAAGCCCTTCATATCGGTATGTACCAAAGGACCTATCGGCTTCCTTTTCCTTTTTGGCATTCTGACAACAGCCCAGCGCCTCAGGCAGAGAGCTGGAGTACGTGTTTACAACCCTTTCAAATTCACAGGCCAAACAGGAAAAGAAAGAAAATGTCAAAAATTACAAATAAAACAGTTGATCTTCAAAAGCAACGAGGCCTGCAAATGAATAATTTTTAGGCATGCTGTATCAGATTTCTTAAATATTTGTCACAGCTGTGAGTTGCATAGTGCAGTGTTTGTTAACCTTAGAACTTGTCTTAAGTGCTCTCATGAATAAATTTATTTATGCTGAAAAATCCAAGTGTCTTAATAACTAAAACGTTTTTCAGAGGAGTTCCCCCCCTCACTATTTTTTCTAATGCTGCTGCAGGGAATTCTTCCCCATGTGCTTGACGTGTTGTGACTTTCTTCAGCATAATGCAGGAGTGATGATAGAGATAGGAGAAAGAGAGAAAAGGAGTGGAAAGGCAGGAGGTGGAGAAATGATGGGACTTGTCTACATCTTGGGTTTTTGTGTGGACCCACCATCACGTGTTGTCCTTTAGGCTTTGGATGCATTGCTGTGTTGGATGTTTTGCTTTTCTAAACCTTTTTGGTCTTCATGGAGATTCAGTTGCCTGAAGAACTGAGGCACAGGAGGGTTTGCAGTGGTCTCATGTATATTTAGAGACATCTTAATTGGAGACATATGGTTTTGGTTAATATAGATTTTCCATATAGTCAGTGGGAGCAACTGCACCTCTGCAGGGTGATCCTTATTATCCAAGAGTAAGTAACAAGCTTGCTGGGTGGGACGTATTTCTCTCCAATGTCTATTTCGGGGGATAAGTTTGGATTAGGCCTCTCTGTTTTGAGTGGTTGGAATCAGTTGGGATGAATCCCATTTTCCCCAGTTTCTTGGGGAAAGTGATGGAAAGCAGCTGGACCAGAGCCCCAGAGCATGGCCAGGTACAAGGCCTCTGAAGGCAGTGTGCGCGAGAGCAATTTGGGATTTACCCTCAGCTCATCTAAGCCTGTTTGCATACAGGAGTCTACAATTTATCAATCTGCTTTTGGTGGAAGAGTAAACCAATGCTTTCTCGATGGCCTGGCCAGATGAACACAATTTAGCTCCATGAATCTTTGTCATTTTGAAGGAAGAAAGAAACTGTTCCAGGCTCTACAGCCAATCAGATATGGTTAGATAAACCAGCACAGATTGTTTTGCCAAGAAAATGCAAAAAGAAACCAAAGCAGAGTACAGTTAGTACCTGTCAGAACAGCTTGCCTGGGGAAGAAATGGAATGACCACCACTGTAGGTCTTCAAGGCACACCAGAAATGATTCGTGAAAACTTCTTGCTGTATTTTGACAGTCAGGCGTATATACTTAAATGTTTTTCCATTTATGTGCTATAGATCTGTGGTTCTCACTGTACCCCACAGATGACAATTTCTGGTCCAGGTTAAGGTTGGAATTGTATGAGAGATCCCCACTTGTCATCTGCTGCTGGGCCACTGCTTTGCCCTAGCCCAGCCACAAGCGTGTCTGTGCTTGCCACCGTGGCATTGATTAAGAAATCCCCACTCTGATGCTCAAAGTAAAAAAGGGATGTATTTAAACCCACTATTTTGGCAATACTCACAAACTTTGTGTTTTGTTTTGTTGAGAAAAGCAATTCAGCTTTGAATAATCTTTTCCTGTAAATGCATAGAAAACCTTTAATCAAACACAAATTAGTTCTAGGCATGAGAAAAAAATATTTGATGAAAACGTATCTTAGTCATGGCATATAAATAGCTCTTCACAGTCAGTATATAATCTTGCATCATTATGAAAGGAAGCGATCATTAAAAATATAATTTGGAGAGCAATATTTTACCTCCTACTTGTCACAGACCCCCCTTTCTGTACACAGCTCTGGACAGGGTTAATCCCCAAATGACTTTCACCATTGTAAATCAGGAGTAACAAACCCTGACTTCAAGCAAAGGCTCTTGGTGTAAATCACTGAAGGATCTAATCCCATCGCCTGAGAAAAAAAATGAAAACATCTTAGGAAAATACAACTGCTTTGGCACTGCAGAGAGGAAAAAATAAAGCAAAATGCTTTAAACTTCTAAGGTAATATTTCTTTTCAGCTTCACCTGTGCTTTTAGTCCTCTAAATCAGTAAGCTGTTATAAAGGGAAATTATATGTTCCAATCTACTGATGAATTGTGTAGTGAGACTTTGCATTAGTAACTACGAGTATTTACACTTTCCTAAGATTAAAGGCAGTTTTTCCAAAGCTGTGTCTGCTTATTAATTAGTGTCTGATGAAGACAGATTGCAGACAGAAATAGTGGTAAGAAAATGGAGCTAACATTTAAGACTAAATTAAACTCAGGTTTAATGGGTTTTAATGTGGTTTAAGGGTTTTGTACGTTTTCTGGTAAATTTCCAATAGAAATGAAAGTGGGTGCAAGCACAAAAAAGAAAGCTGAATACACACGGTGAGAGCAGATCCTTAAGAGCTGCAGATCTGCCTGCTAGAATGAGCTTGTGAATTTTTGCAAGAGCACAGTGAGAGGAGGAGGTTTTGAGGGGAAAAGATCCTTGGGAAGCATCACCTTGAAGGGGTCTGATGCACCCCTGGAGTGGTCCCAGCTGGTGCTTTTTGGCAAAGAAAACCTGAATACAACTCAGGTGAACTGCACATGCAGCCCTCAGGCTATCCACAGGAGCATCTTTATAAAGAGAGTCATCTTCCCAACTGTTAACCTCATTTTGAGGTGGTGCAACTCTAACCCTCAGAGATGTACCTGGGGCAGTGGGCTAGGTCTACTCTAGGGCTAGGAGGAAGGAAAAACTGAGTTAGCCTAGGGCCAAGAGAGGATATTTTCAGAGATCTTCCAAGATTAGCACTTTTTAAAAATTTTCTGGCATTTAGTTTTTGTATTGTGCTGTAGGGTATCATGCGTTGTTAAAAGCAGTGGCAACAAAGCATGATGGAGAGTTGGCTTGGGGGGAAACCTGCTCTTGTACAACCGGTTAACATGTGTTTCTGTAAATCTGCTAATCTACTTCAGCGTGCTTTGAACATAATCTGGGCCCAGTAAAGTACAGTTAATTATGTATCCATTTTAATTGTAAACCAAGTTTCAGAATGCTTGTATTGTTACGTAAGTGCTTATAATTCTCCTATTTCTATCATATTTCCCTGGCACCTCATTTGAATTTACATGTATCTGAGGTCATAACGAGTGGAAGTTCTGCTTTTGGTTAACTCTGGGGCATAGATCAGCTATCATGAGTTTAATGAAAATGTTGTCATTTTAGTAGCTTGATTAAAAAAAAAAAAGCAATGCAATGTTTGGTGACTGTTTCCTTCTGTCAGCACAGGACTGCTGTGTCATAGCATGCTGTAGAGTAGTCGTCACTGCAGATTAAATGTACTTACCACTCAAAATTCAAGTGATTTCATGAGTGTGTACAGAATTGCTTACATTCACGTTCCTTGTGGATCTAGCCAGCCAGAGATGGGCAGCCAAGTTTTGCTCTGAGAGGCAAGAATGAAGGTGGGTAGCACAATTAGGAGAGAGATGAGGAAGGGGCACCGGCTTTGGGGTGCTCAGCTTTACAAGCACATTCAGGCTTATGGTACTCATCTCATTCATCAACACTAGTTATCTCTGATTTATGGTGAGGTCAGTTCAAGCCCTGTATCTGGAGAGTGAGTGAAGTCTACCCCAAAAATCCCCATGAGTGAGAGCTGGAAGCCTAATTTTCAGTCAATGCTTTGCTAGCCACTGGCACCTCTAGTAATTGTGTAGGCAGAACAAACTGCAAACAAGGGTTCAGAGTTGTGAGTGCACTCTATTTCCAGCCCTAGAAATGCAGGCAATCAGCTTCGGTCTTTGCCTTGATTGATTTGATGCTGCTGCCAGAGGAAAAAAAAAAAGCCATTTTTCATTCATTAAAATAAAATCTCCTTTAAATAATTTTACAGTTTTGAGACAACAAACAGCAAGACAAAGATCACAGTTGAAGACTTTTATACCATCAAAATCATTAGTCATTGTCTTTGAGCTTTGTATAAATAAATGATCAATGCCTCCAAACAAGGCCCTTGAAGGTGTTTTTATAAGGCCACAAATGTGTCAAGCAGACTTATTAGATGTGAAGGGAATGATTATTTGTACAAAGTGAAATGAACATGTGCAATAATATTGTAAAATGTTTATTAGTCTAGAGTGTGCTGAATTTTCCTAAAATATATCAGGTTCTCAGTTTGCATTTAATGTAGTGTTAGGTATGACGCTATATCCTTCCTAGACTATTTTCAGATAGAGCTATGCTTTTCGCAGAGTAAATCATGGGTTTGTATCCTTTATAGCAAGAGTATTATCAAATGTGAGGCAATGCTACCTGACTAGAAATTGAATGTGAAAGAAAACACATGTGGGTTCTTGGTTCAAAGGGTGGTAGATTATGTTGTCCTCACTGAACAAATCTTTGCAGAGCAAGAGGGACGCAAAGCCTTGGGAGCTCTTGAGCATCTCTGCTGATTAATTTTTCTGAGTTGCATTCTTATCAGTCTGTATATTGATTGCTACAGCAGCAGAATTTTTGCTTAGTTTAGCACTGTATGTCTTGAGTCATTTAGGTGTTTAAAGACGTGATGTGGTAGCAAGTACATCCATATTAGATCTATGCAACATATTTGAGATGTTTCGGCTAGACAGGACCTTTCAGAACTTCTTCAGGAAAGGCCTTCAGGAAGTCTTTGCTAGCAGGTAATCTGAAGTAGAGCTTCCCAAGTTAATGCCACAGAACCTATTCTAGACTTTTGTATTCCAATGATAAGGAAATCTCTACAGACCAACACCATTCTGATGAGACTAGCTTTTGTGTTTGTTGATTGCTGCACTGTCTACTTTTATCTTCTCTTGTGGCTTCCTGCCCCAGGAAACAACTTGGTGGTGCTAGTGGTTCTGGAAACTCCTACAGAAAATTTTAATGTAGGTTTTATCCTTTTAATTTTTTTGAGACACATGGTTTTGAAATGAAACGTCTTGAAAATTCCTCAGGGAACCCCATGGAACACGTCCACCTTGATGACCTCATATTCTTACACAGAATTTAATGTATTTCAGGTAATTGTCTTCAGGTTATTCCATGGCTCTCCTGGTTCAAAGAACTGGTTGAATTTAACAAAGAAATTAGGGGATCACACCTAGGGAATAAAGCTTGCTGTGAAATGTTTTCTGTGAAAGCCAGAACCAGGTGAAAATCACTTAGTTTCAGGTTTCATTACAAATTTGAAAACCATATCTCAGGTTCACTGAAAGGTTGGCTAAGGGTCATGCTGCAGGGCCTAGTTTGGAATGAATGTGACTGATTTATGTCGCTTGCAGCAGAACTGGGTATCGTTCATTGCTTTGACCTAGGTTCAGGGGTCTGCTCCTCTAAGCTCTCCTTGTGTGCTGAAGTCTGTGGAAATTCCTCCACAGAGGCCTTGAAGGATCCATCTCTATGAGAAAATCAGGTTTCTGCTTTAAATGCTGGTTTTATTTCAATCCCTCACCACCTCCTCTGGTGTAAGTTAGCCTGGTTCCACGTTAGCCAGCTGAACTGCTCCGCTGCCCCCAGGTGAGAATCAAATCTGACTTGGAGGACAAGTCAAGTAATCTAACGAGGAGTTTGCAAAAATCCATCTGAGCTAAAATTGCTAACTCCTACAGCCCTGCTTGAGGGTCCCGTTGCCATTAATGCAAGCAGACAAATTCACAGGTTATAAGCTCAACCAGTGTGCTGTTGGTTGAATATCAGCCACATCTTTGACTAATGAGCATCTGGTTCTCCTTACCATTAAGAAGATCCAAGCAACTCATAGGCAAGGTCTTGCAGACCTGGCTGGTGACACAGAAGGATCAGTCACTTCATCTCCCTTTGGGACTGCTGATCACTCCCACTTATGCTTCTAGGTTGTTGTTCACCTCCATATACTAGAAGGGCAAGCAAACAGTGATAAGAAGGCTGAGCATCATCATAAATTTTCTGACAACCCAAGAGTGTCCAATGAAGCTTCATTACCAACTTGAAACCTTTCTGTCTTGCCTCTTTCCTATTTATTAATTACTTGCAGATGCTCACATAGCAGCATTCCTGTGGGAGACTATCAGCATTAGCTTAGATCCCTTGCAGCACTGTTGCCAGAGCAAGAAAGTAATGGTGCCCTGAAGTTCTGGAGAGGTTCTGCTTAATCCCCTCAGAAGCAAGAACACTTACAGATGCAGTAAATGTGGAAAGCTAGAGTAGCAATGTGCCCTTGAGAAGTGGCTGGAGCAATTCTAAGTGCTGGTAATGAAACTGTAGGTTAGGCTGACTGTGAGCTCAGTGCCTGAGCTGGGATATGTAAACATTAACTCAGAAAGCTGATGGCTTAGTCAGTGCAACAGGGCTGAACTGAATGGTTTCATCTGATTTCCACTTTTATCTGTCTGGGAAAATCTTTTCCTTTCCAAAATCTTTTTGAAACCAGTGGTGCAACCAGTGCATAAGTCAGAGCCTCTTCGGAATCACCTGCATTATCCCAGTGATATCTTAGCTGCAAGACACACAGCTGAAGATCAGATTGTGGCTGGAACATTGTCAGTTTGTTGGGATCTGTGGGAAGCTAAGGCAGGTGATCAAATCTAAAGATGAACTCATCCTCTGGAGACAATGTGATCTCTGTGACATACAGAGTCAATCCCATGGGTCTTGGCAGCTCTTCTGATGGCCATCTTGAGATAAGCTTGTGCATATGTGTTTTGGTCACTGGTGAGGTGCTTTGGCTTATCTAACCCTCCTTCTAGGTGGGTTAAATTAATCCAAATTACTTCATGTTTCTTGCAGGCCAGGATTGCTGTGGTCATTCCCACAGTGTAAAATCTGTTATACCAAGTAATGCCAAATGTCTCTTTGGCCCATTAATAGCCTATTATTTGACCATTAATGGTGATCAATAGAATACACCAAGGGAAAACTACAACTTGACAAGCATCTGGTGACATTTTTCAGCATCACTCTTTCAGCCTTCAGGATTTTGACTCAAACAACAGCATCAGACTAAGGTGGTGGTTGGTATTTAAGGAGTTTTGTTGTTTTATGATTCTCCTGAATAAATTGTTAGATTACTCATTGAACCCATGTACATTTCAGAAGACCCCGAGCAGGGAGATCTTTTGATTCACCAGGTACTGAGAGAACATCTGTTTGCATTTTTATGTTCCCTATTGGCTCCTTGATGTTTCCTTCTCTGCTTCCCAGGCCTTGTGCTGGAAAGGAGAGCAAACAGTTCATTCCTACTTGCTATGGACAGATCAGTTAGGGTCCCACAGATCTCTGCCGCATTCCATCTCAGTCATCTCTTCCAATCTGAGAAGCCTGCCTATCTAATCACACCCCATGTAGGAGCCACTCAGGACCTTGGATCATTGCTGGTGCATGAAAAATGATTTGAATCAGAGATTTTAATTCAGATGTAGGCTCATCCACAATTACAGGAAGAAGAAATCGTGTGGAAAAAAAACCCAAAACAATGGACATCCATGATCAGCAGAATCTGCTTTGTTTCAAGCCAGAAGCCCTCTCCATTTACTCCTCTTCTGTTGAGACAGGGCACCATTAGTAACATTCCTCATTACTGACCTAACTCTGGTCCCCTTGCAGTCTGAGCCCTGGGGAGTTAAGGGCAGGGCGACAAAATGTGGTGTTAAAAAGCTCTCTCTCAGGTTGACAGAGAAAATGATTTTGTTTGTTCTTTTGGTAAAGGTGGTTGGGTTTTGCCTGGTGTCAGAGTTTATACATGTTCATTTGCTTAAAAAGCTTGGGCTGCTTGGCTCTTGAGGCTTTCAGGGTGGAGTAGGGAAGATGTTCAATATGTATTTACCATGTTAAGACACATTCAGCAGTAATCCAACCCCAACCTCTGTGTGGCCTTTCTGTTTTACATGCTATGGACAAGTACATTACTGTTTTAACAGTCGACTTCCTGTGAAATGGAAAGCTGGATTTTATTGATCTTGCACTGTTTCAAATCCACCTACTCTCAGCTGCATGGTGTTCGCTTGGAAAGCGTCTGACTGGATGTTCCTGGAAAAACCTCATTCCACGGAACAATACAATGCTTCTTTGTTTGTCTTCTTCTCGCTGAGGCCAGTTAACCCTATTGAATGAACCTCAGATGTTTTGATTTGTTCTTTGGTGGAAGTTTATATGACTTAAGCTGTCTTTTTACTCTTTCCTCCTTCCCCTTTAGGTTTCTTCTACAGAACAAAGCCAGTTGAATTAAATTGCTCTGTATTGGGATTTCAAACATTAATGAATGTTGTTTCAAAGTGTTATCTCATTTGGGGCCTGAAATGACTAAGGGCCACCATTCTTTTGCCAATAGAAGAGTCTCTGCGGCTTTGGGATTATTTGCTATTTCTTTTAACAGATCGGCACTTTGAAAGGATCACTTGTTTCCATACAGTTCTTATTACAGAAACATAAATAATGAACAGTTAGAAGGCCAACATAAAGCAGCTGTATTATAAGTGCAGGGAAATGCAATGTGCAGTCTAGCTATTGAAACAGCTCACTGAGGATTGTGAAAAAGAACCTCACTACTATTTTTGAGATCTGCAGGCATTAATAGCGTTTATTTTACGTAGGTAAGAACCCAAATTCTTTGCAGTGCTGTTCCTCCACTTCCCTGGAACTACACAGCTGAAGATGGCCTTCTGACACGGTGTATTAAAGATTTTCATTTAAATAATGTGTCTCCAGGTAACAACCTTGGACTCAGCCTTTCAGGCCTCCTCTGAAATCATGACACAAAGGCTGTGGCTGTGCATAGAAGCAGATGTTTGCAGTCTGTGTATATCCATTGGAGTTCGCTGGCGACAAATATTACATTAAAAAAAGGATTTTTTTTTTCTTAAATAGAAGCTGTTGAGTAGCATTCATGGTAATAGGTGATTATGATCAAGTCAGGTTCTTTATTGATAATAAGCCCTGGTCCCTGTGTCATTGAGAACAATTTCTATAGGTACAAATGAGCCAGCATAAAGGAAGCCAGTATAATACAGCAGGGCTGGGTGGGAGGTTACTTCATTTAACTTCCGCCTTCCTTTCTTTGAGTTTCTATTAAGCTAAATAATGCCAGTCTTCAAAATGAAGGGGCAATTGAAGTGTGCCTACAAACCAATTATATCATTCTGGACGTGGTCTGCAGGACTCTTTGTGTATATATGTGTGTGTCTTCTCTCTCTTGGCTGGGACTCTGACTCTCTTGAAACTGCTGTTTTATGGACATTGTGAGAGCTTTCAGTTTTCAGAATTGTTGCTTTTATTCTCCTCCCCCAACTCCTTCAGCCGCTGTTTGCATTTTGTGTCACAAAAGATTTTGTGAAGGGCTGCACTCTGAGTATGGAGTTCAGAAACTGATCTTGCGTTTTGGTCCTCAGGAAAATCCCCGTGAGCTCTGTCTAAAAAAAGGGAAAAGAGAATGAAAAGATGAAAAAAGACATTTTAACGAATGTGCGAAAAACAGATCTCACATCCATTGCCTCTCTGGGAATGTTACTGGAGAAAGGAATATCTGGGGTCATGTCTGGCAGGGGAAACATGAAAAGATCCTTCACATCAAAACCAAATACTGATTTCCTGCATAAGTGAGGGTGGGGTTAGAAAGACCCACCACATCAGCTCACAGCCCACACGGTCATTTCTTTGACTGAGGTTGAGTTAAAAATAAAAATAAAAAAATAAATAGTGGATAATTTTGTACCAAGACATTGGTGAGGGAAATTTCTTGCTCACATAAATTAGATATCAATTAATAGAGGACTGAAGGATTGCATATTTTCTGTTTTATCATTTTCTCTGTCATGGAGGAGTCATTGTTTCCGTCAGTATGCCTTCTTCCTTCAAATCCCAGAGGACTTCTGGATCTGGAGCAATATAACGGGAAAGGGAATCACATGGGTTAATGGAGTAAGGAAGCAAGAATAAAACATCTTAGAGGACTGCATGCCCATCAGCTGCCCCTCCTTTCAGTTGTGATAGAGAAGAGTAAATGCAAAGTCAGTATTTCTTTTCCTTGCTCTGTGTAGGCCCTCTCTAGGTTGGTTTGGGCAGGCTATGGAAGTTTGAGGTGGGTAAAGCTGATTAAGACTAAATCAATGCCAAATAACTTATAAACTCTCTATTTCACTCATCACTGAGATGAGATTTAGGAAAAAAAAAAAAAGTATCTGTAGCTGCACATAACGTGACCACGGGATTATGTCTTAGCAATAGACAATTTCTAGCCATCTACATGTCTACATGCATATAACTGATTAGGTGTGCCATGACAGCCATGTCAGTTGTGATCAAATACACAAATCAGTTCAGGCTATGCTGTATGAACCCTGGCTCTTTGCTAGTTTTAGACTACAGTTGACACTGTGATGAGTGATATCCCATGACTGTGTGTGCTGCTTTTCATGAAAAATCTACTTGGAAATGTTTGTTAAGGATTTGCAGATAATTAATATGTGTTTTTAAAAAGATTATAAATTGTTTTGGAAGTCAACAGATTGTGTATAGTCAAGGCTTAGAGCTACCTTTTACTAATGGCTTTTGTAATAGCTTGTACCTCATAGTGCTCGTGTTCACCACCATGTTATTGCATCTATTAATAACCTCTTGGCTCCTTTTAAAAAACTTATAAGTGCAGCTTTTGCAGGAAGTGGGACAGACATGTCTGTGTATCTGTCTGTGCTTTATGAAATGTTGCTGTAGCTCCGACAATATAAAAATACATGTGAGCTAAACCTACCCTGTTGTATTTTATAATATATGTATTATGGGGATAGTGAGATTGTAGCTGAGATGAAGTGAGAACTTGCATATAAAACCTCTCTGTCAGTTTATTTCAAACTTGAGTTCAAAATGGTCTTTAGAGGCCAAATTATCATCTATTTTTTTCTTTCTTCTTCCTTTTTTTTTTTTTTTTTAATATCTAAGATGATTCTGAGACCACAGTTTTCTCCATGGTATACTGGTAACCCTCGCTAGGCTGCAGTGGAGGAAAAGAAGGAGGCAGCCGATGTTGTGTTGGAAGGGTTGAGAAGCACAGACAAGGAGATGAAAGGTTTCAGTTAGGTGGACCAAATTCCTAAGCATCTGCAGCCAGCTTCTTAAAGGCAGACCTGTGGGCTCTTGGTTCCTGCAGCATCCAGGATGAATTCATAGTTTTTAAACTTGTTTTAAAGTACCTGATCTTGCTGAAAAATTGTAGAGACAGTAGCACACTTTTACTCCTGGGACAGTCAGCTGATGACAAAGAAATAACATTATGTGAATGGTTGTCACAAAAAAAATCTGCCACTTGTTGCTCTCAGTCATTCATGTGTGCTGGTAACAAGAGAGGATGTCTTGAGACTTGTTTCCCATGTCACCCTGTACGTACCTTACTTTCTTCTTACCTCAATGCTGTATAGCTTTGTTTTTAGCTTGTCCCATGCTTCTGCATCCTTTGATGTACTATAGCACCAACTCTACAAGATTATAAAGACACATTGAGTAATCCATCAAACACCAACCATCCTGATCAGTGACCAAAGCAGAGGCAGTGGGAAATAAAAGTAAATGGACTCTGGCATAATGTAGCCAGCCAAGTAGCTATGCAGTCATTACACAGACATTCTTAGTTCGAGAATTTCCTGACTTTAGATCAATTCACCTGTGAACATTTAATGTTCTCTACATGAAGGCAATTTCTGAGTGCAATCGGTGCTTATATTTTTTAGTACTTACCTCCAACAGATTGATGCATAACCTGAATTTCAACATCACTAACTGTGTTTATTTACAATTACAGTTGTTGCTACGGTTATGCGGTGCCCTGAAAATGATTGGGCTTTCTTCTCATATTTATGTTTCATATAGGGTTTGGTCAGGTAAAATAAATATCTTGCCTTAATTTAAGTTTTATGCTTGCTGTAAAACCTGTTAAAAAAAAAAAAAAAGTAACATTAAGCATTTCACAGTAGAAACACAAAAACTTTACATTGCCAGGCAAGTCGACTTTGGCATTTTTCCTTTAAGTCAGTTTGTTTTTCTAATATAAAACTAATATGACATAATGTATAATCTAATTTGGAAATTACAATTTACTTGCAAGGATTATGCTGCCAGCCAATACCAACAAAGAAAGAAATTATTCAAGAATGTTTCTTTCCTTCTTAACGTGGTCGATAATTTATTTTTCCTTCAGAAGATTACTTTTTTCTTTACGACATTTCCTGCTGGTGTGATTTGCATTAGGATTAAATAATATGTTCCATGCTTAACTTACTCACTGAGGAAAGTGAATTTTTCCTCCAATTAGAAAAAAAAAAAAGGTGCAAATTACTATCTTGTTATGGACTTCACCCTACTTACTTCACGGTGAAGTGCGTTGATCATTTTCAGATGGTTTGACAGTAATTACTTTATTTGTGCTGACAGTATTTACATGAAGGGGCAATTTGAAATGGGTAGATCTGTGTCTTTTGTGAATCAAGGCCACTAAGACGGCTTAGAACTGGAAAAGCTGAAAAACGGACGATCCAACTGCGGTAATTCTGACTAACACCAAATTATCATGTTGATTCTTGTTAACCACAGAACTTTAAGCGTTCCTCCAACCCGTTGCTTTACAGAGTTGTAAGAGAACACTCATTCAGGAGCCTCACATCAGCCGCAGTGAGTTGGGAGCGTGTCTTAAATGTTCCCATATCTCCTGCAGATGCAGAGGAGAGAGCAGGAGTGGAGCAGATTGTTGGCCTCGAGCATGCAAAGGAGCATTAGGAGGAAGGGGGGTGCCCAGTTGGTGGAACAAGTTTGTGTCTGGCACAGCACCTAAAAATGCAGCCTCTAGGTTAAGTGGAGAAAATTAGACACAAAGGACACATTTTGTGAAGAGTTTACAGTCCTAAGCAAAATATGGTGTGGACTAAATAAGACTTCTCTTTTAAACATAATTAAAAAAAAAAAAAAGAAACATATATCCGTTTCTGATTTCTCTGGTTAGATTAAAAGTGAGATTCAACAGTAGTGCTGTTAGGGTTGATTTAAAAGAAAATCTGCTACTAGATTTGGATGGTATTGGGGTTGAATTTGGAAAATCTGGGCTTGGATATAACTCTGCCACAGATGTCTTATTGCAACCTCTGGCAAGTCACTTGTCCTTTGCATGCCACAGTTTCCGATCTGTAAAAAAAAGGACTCTTCATTTTTTTTTTTTTACCCTTCCTCCCCTTGAATTTCTTTGGAGCAGGAATTGTTTCTTGGAGTTGATTTCTTCTTCTTCTTCTCTCTCTCTCTATTTTTTTTTTTTTTCTTTCTAAGTGTCCAGCACAATGAGACCTTAGTCTCAGTTGGGATCTCTGTTGTAATACTGATAATATTATTGTTGACAGCTGTTGTTGTATCTGTGTAATGTAGTAGCATAAAGCAATAAAGCTTCCTCCCCTCCTGCTATTTAAAACTTAGAGAACAGTTTTGTTGACTCTTCTTTTTGTTTGTTCTTTAATAAAGTTAGCTCAAAGCTATTTTCTGCAAGGCTGATGGAGCACTTGGGGTAGTAAACCAAGACTGCCGAAGAAGTAAGGGTGCTGTCATCCTGCTATAAATGTCTGCCTTATGTTGTAGTTCCTTATCAAGAAACCTTGGAGGTATGTTGATAGTAGGTCATCTACATTGTAGGTAATTGGGATCATCATTTTAAAGAGCTTGTTTGAGTTTTTAAAATGTTTTTTTTTTTTTTTTTTCCTGCTCCAAGCAATTCTGTTCTTCTGTAGTTGAAAATTAAACTGTATGTATTGAATTTTTAGATTGCTTTTCCTTATGCAAATATGCCCTCTGTCCATACGTCTGTCCTTATTTCTATTGACATGTTTGTCAGATTATGTAGAAAAACTGACAGAAAATTGGAGATCTTGAAAAGACCACTTTCCTACCAGGTTCATGAAAATCCAAAGCTCGATGAAGAAAAACGTCTTAGTTAGCCTACCCTGAAAGGGCTGCAGATTGAGCTCATCCAAAGTACGAGATACTGGAGAATCTAGTTAACAAACCTGACAGGATGTAAAGCTTATTATATTCTGCCACTCATTAATCTTCCCAGTGTACCATGGTTGAATCTTCTGATCTGAATGTGAGCTAACGTTTCCCATTCTCCCACCCTTAAAGCCATCTTTTCTTTCAGTCTAATATTACCTACTTTGAGCTAATACCTGTCAGTATTAGGGTTGGAACTGATGGCTAGTATCTATTTTGGAATAATGTAGATTCCAGCCACTGTAAGCACAGAAACAAAATTTTGTTTGGACGCACATAGTATTGTCCTCCCACTCCATTTACTGATGTCAAGTTAGTGCCAAAGTCCAAGAGCAGCCGACAGTTTATATGGCAACAGTGGCTGTTGAATGTCAGGGGCAGGCTGTACAAATCCGCATGTTGTCACTGCCATTTCCAGCCTTAACTGCCAGACTCAGAGAAAACAACGTGGAGATGAGGCAGTGATCATACTTTTATTGAATAAGTTTTGCCTTAAGGGTTGCCCACTTCACTGCTTCTTCCAAAAGCAGATCTCAGAGATTCAGGAAGGCTTAACAAAGCTGTACAATATATTTGGAAAATGAGTGTGGACACACTGAAACGCCCTCCAGTATATCCCACCATAAAAGACACGTATCAGGTTCCTTGTGTGGCATTTGAGGACTATAAACATGTTGCCATGATTTGCCGTTTCCTGAGGGTTTACAGAAAAAGCGGCTTCTTTAGGAGACTGCCATATTGAGATTGACAATTTGATGTAAACCATGGCCCAGCATCCAATGTTCTGTTTAATGCAATTCTGTGTTTGTCAGCTGTAACCACTTATGCTTTTCATTGTGTTAAATGACACCAACATGGCTCCTTTCTACTGAGCTGTTGCTTATATTGCTTCCGTGGCTCAGGTCTATTGGGCCACGTCACTTGTAAACTGCTGCTCATCCTCCCTTGTGCTGTTGAAGCGTGAGACCCCAAGATCAGACCTGAATTTGGAAGCATGAGGAAGGCTTTTCTGAGGTTTCAGGAATGGGATCTGGGGGAAAACGCTGGCACCCGGAGCAGAGTAGCAACGGAATACTCATCTGTAGCTAAAAATGGCATCTGAGATGCTTTTGGAGGATTGTGGTGTGGTGGTCTGCTGTAGGGCTGCTAATCCTGGTTTGTAATTGCAACTGGAAACCTCAAGGCTGGAATCAAGCTGAAGCTTTAATCTCATCTCACTACTTCTTCCCTCCAACCTAAACATAGTGAAAACCTTAATCCTCATAGTCCTAAGTGTGGTCCTGCATATTTTCATGATCTAAGACCTGAGAGGACTCTGGAAATTCAGGATGCTTTCAAAAAGAAAAAAGAGATGTTCAGTAGTTGATTTGATTCATTATATGTGGCTTGTTGTTTATGAAATTCTTAGGTAACTGGTGTCTGGCTTTGTACCAGTCTGTAATTGCCAGATGTTGTGGCAGTTGTAGGTCTTCAACACATCAGCACTCCATCACGATTTGCTTAGTGCTCGGCAGCTTCTCTGGAGGTGCTGGGAGGATCTGCAGGAGTGAGGGCAGATGAGGCCTGGGCCTGATTCTGGAGGGCATTTTGAGATTTTGATCTTGGGATATAGAAGTTGGCCACCTTGATGGTCTAATTCTGGATTGTGTCTCTGACTGAGGCTGTACATGGGTAGGAACAGAGGAGGAAAGATTCAGAGCAAGTATGTAGGATATTTTCAAATATTTTCTGTCTTCCAAGTACTCTCCAAGGACTAGGAGAGGGATCTAGAGGTGGTTTAATTTTTTAGTGACCCTAAGTATTTTTTTTGTTTGAACTTGTGCAGTCCTCCCTTTAACATGAAGTATCTTCTTCTAGTTATAGAACCTATGGCAGAGGGTCCCACAGTGTAACCCCAGATTGCATCTGAACTGCCTAAGTCATTCCCTTGCATTTGCTTTGAACCTGCCATAGGCTAGGTTTGGTGTCCCCTTCCAGCAACCCCAATTTTCTTTAGGAAAAGACTGAGAACACCTCATGCTTACTCATCTGCATGGTTTTGTACAGCTGAATCTTATTGCCCCCTTGTGCATCCCTTTTCCATCTTAATTATTTCTTCCATAGAAACCACTGACTACTTTTTTTCTCTCCTTAGTTCTTGAGCAAAACAGGTAGCAAGACTTTGCTCTGGATGGCAGTCGTCAACCACTTCTGCTCTCTTCTCCCTCCCCGTCAGGATGCCAAATTGAGTCCCTGAGTCTCCAAGACATTGCACAAAGCATCTGGGACTACATCACCCAGGCAAAACGTGGAAATGTCTTGAGTTTCTCCCCTCTACTTGGTTTTTCCAGTGTCAGCCGTCAGCCATGGTAGACACGGGTTTACATTACAACTGGGAGATGGGATTACTCTGCTTTTAGGAAATCCAACTGGTTCGTACTCTACTTGCAAATTTTATGAGGATGTGAGTTTGGAGATTAGGGCCTAAAAATGCTGCAGCTGGGAAAGGAAGGCAATTTGGAAAATGCTTTTCATTTTTGACCTTCAGATCTACTCCGCACTGAGTATGGGTTTTCCCAGAGCAGCTGGATGAGTGCCTTCACCTTGCCACTGCTGCACATAGCTTGGGGCAATGGAGAAATCTCTTCCAATCTACCCAAGCAATCCTTAGGAGACCTGGGAAGAAACCAGGTTACCTTCACTCTGCAGTCAGGACTTTGCTCATCATTAGAGTAAGTGAAAGTGCTTCCCTCCTTGGTATCATAAATAAACCATTAAATCCAAGCTCAGAGGGAGGAAGCAGAATAGCACTTTACAAAAGTGGTGTTGTTTCCTCTGAGGTCATCTATTAACTGGCTTCAAACTCGGAGTTTATTTGCTGCTTGTTTAAAAACAAAGCCAATCCCACTGTGGTGCCATAAACTTTTAGAAAAACAGAAAGACCTGTCATGGTATGAGAGATTTTTATTTCTTCTATGTTTTGCTCAGATCCAGCAAATACATGAAAAGATTGGATAAGCAACTGCTCAACTATTGTTTTTCATTTTTATCACTTTCTCAGTAGAAAGTTATTTTCTAGTAAAGTAAATAAAAGGAAGAAAACTTAAGTAATAATTTTCATTTTTTCCCTGTGAGACTTTAGTTTTCAAATGCTGAAAACAGCCTTTGTTTCCATCATGTTTGGCAACCAAAACTTCGGAACAACAAGTTTCTAGAAACTTAACATTCTCAGCATTATGACATAACGTGACAAAAATATTAAAATAAAGAGTGATTTTCTTTTCATTCAGTGCTCACAGTGGCAGCAGCATTCTCCAGATGCAGAGGGCTGAGTGTAGTAGGGTGGGAGGATGATAGGTCCTAGCCATAACCTCACAGCGACTAAATAGTGACCGTCCTTGCTCTTCCTTTCTTCCTAAATTTGCTGCTGAGTTTGAGTTGCCAGCTGCTTTCTTGGCTTTGTGAACAGGAGCTCTTTGCTGGCTCAGGAGAAGGCCTGGATCTCCAAGACATACAGGGAGTTACTTCTGTTTCCTGACCACCAGTTGACTTATGATTTGGTGCTCCATATGTGTGGTTGACCACTTCTTATTGCCCCTCATCAACATCTGATGGTACACACAGTGTAGGGACCTAGTGTCTTTGCACAGCAGCCCTTGTGCAGAAGGTTCTCTAGGTTGGTCTGTGCAGATTGGAGCTCCTCTCGAAGTGTGCTCCTCCTCTTCTCTTTATGCTGCTGGGCACCAGCACCCAGCCAGGATCTGTTGCTCTCCTAAGACAGCTGTTGTAAGTTTTCCAAGAGTTCTTAGGGAAAAAAAAAAAAAATGAAGAAAAGCATGAGGTTTTACCAAGTGTGACTTGTAACAGGCCATTAGCTGAAAGCCGATTTTCTGGATAATGAACGTTGCTTTAACGATTAGCACTGGAAACTGATGCTTGCCCATAAAAACCATCAAGATTACTTTTTTGTGATGATAATGTGTTGTGTCTACGAAAGCATCCTGCTCTGCGTTTCTCCTAAAGCTTTTCAAATGTTCATCGAAGATTTGAACAACCCTGAGAGGCAGAGATTTTTTTCCCTAAACAGCAGATTGATCAAAACTGAGACTTATTGAACTAGCACAGCTTTCTTATGGCCTCTGAGGGACATCTTGGTGGAGCTGGGAGATGAAGTATCTTCTCAAAACTCCAATTTTTTTTATGCTATTTGCACAAGTAGAGTTGATATTTGCACTGCTATTACCTGATGGTATCTCTCTGACCCACAGGCATCCAATCTCTGCTCCATCCCACACTGCAAGAAAGGAAATATCCAGTCCCTGGTTATCTTTGACTAATGGGAATTACCCTAAATCATTAATTTATAAGGACAAAACTCAAATTAAGTGTCTGGGTTAATTCAACATAAACTCACATTACCTATGGAAGAGGTGGTCCCCACCTTTTGTTCCCTCTGAGCATCTGCTCCTGTCCCTTTCTGTGCATACCCAGGTCAGGGAATGAATCTGGCTGAAAATAAATCCTGTAATTAAAAAAAAAAAAAAGAAAAGAAGCAAAATTGCATCCCAGCTTCTCCCTGAGCTCTCCCAGCAGCCGTGGCTGGGAAGACCTTTCAGTTCTTTAGGAAAGCATAACTCTAACAAGCTCAAGGAGACCCAAAAGAACGGGAGCAGCAAAATAACACCTTCCCCTTGCCCATCTCCCACCCTTCCACGTGCTGTGCACAGGTTGTAGATCTCAGCTTGGCAATGGGCTTTTAGTGACATGAACCCTGCTGGGCTGAAAAGTCCATATTTACCCAACAAGCTGGGCTTTGTGATCCCTGTTCCAACAAATTAATCACTAAGCGACACTTCATACAGTTTTGGCGTAGCATCACAGAGCTCAAATCCCGTCTGAATCCTCTGTCGGTTGGTGTGACCTCTCCAAAGACCCAGAAATAGCCTGCAAGAAACCTTGAGGCCCAGGGACATCAGTACAGTTTAGGCTGTGGTAACCCAGACCTTTTATTCTTAGCCAAACAGAAAGGAAAAACATATGAAAAAAAGAGAAGACTGATCACACCTACAACTCCTCAGTGGCTCATAAGAGGAAATGGAAAAGCTCCAGCTCTGCTTTCAGCAGCGGCTTCCCCCCATTCCAAGTGAGGGAAGCAAAGGGGTGTCATTGTGCTCTGAGCACTTTCCAGCGTGTCTGGGGCCTTGCTTGGGATACTTGTACCCACGGCACATTCCAGGGCAAACTTCTACTTGGTACAATTAAATTGTCCCAGGCTGGCCATCAATAATTCGAGCTGGTGACCTGGAAAAATTTGCAGCAGATGACTGGGCTCAACCGCCATGCAAAGACTCAGATGGTGGAAATGGTTGAGTGTGTCCTGCCATTGGCATCTTGTCCTCACCATCCCAGGTGGTCCAGGTTTTTCTTCTGTTTTCTTTCTAAAGCAGCCTTGGAAAGGGAGGTCCTTGTGCTCAATGGCAGTGTTCTGAGATACTCTTTCTTCTTTGGCAAATAGGTTTGAGTTCTCCCTTAGAGTCTTAAGGAGTACGAATAATTGTTCATTCATGCAGTTTGTGAGACTAATGAAGTAATATGGCACTGCATCCTCACTTTCTGCTATTAAACATCATACAATAGGAGGCAGAGTTTGTGTAATAATGATAAAATAATTGTGCAATTCAAAATAATAAAAATAATAGTATTGAACTCCTACTGGAATAAATAAGAGACATGCAGAAGAAAAGTGGCTGCTACATTTTCATTATATTTTGGTGATCTAAAGGGTTTGACAGCATAGATTTTCCTTTTCCTTGTTTTCTCTTCCGCTTTCCAGTAGTGGTTATATTTTTAGGAAAGGTTTTTCCATTTCCTCCGTGTCTGTTATCACCCCCTGTTCACATGCAGGCAAAATACAAAATAACACTAATCAGTGGGACAACCAAAGGATATTGTAAGTCAGGCAATTGGGGAGAAACTTTGCTGATTTGTTAAATTTCCATTTTGGGCAGATAGAGCATTGTTAGGGAACATCTGAAAATAATGCCTGTTAATGAAGCGAGAAAATAAATGGCAAATTATACATTTATCTTCAGCACCTGTGATATGTAGAAATCTCCGTTACCCACTTAAATTCCTTCTTTGAGATAAACTCTTCTTTGTTTTTGGTGAGAGAGAAATGCTTTTCTTGCTCGAACACATGGTAGAAATGATTCTTAGCAATCTTTTCTTCCCCCTCTTTTTTTCTTTTTTCCTAAAAATAAGCTGTGACTCTCAAATCATCTGCCCCCAATTTACTCCTGTGTGACCCTAAGACCCTGATCTGTCAGATCTGTCCACATCTGTGCCCACCACCGAAGAATGTGGCAGATTCAACACAACATATGGCTGGAGCTGTGCATATGATATTCATGGGAAATGAAAGAAGCATCATCGTTTCCTTCGTACCAAACACCTCCTTGAGCTATTTGTACCCTTACTCGTAGAGATTCCAGAGTTTCGCTCTGCTGTGAATTACATTCAGCAGCAATTGAAGTTTCAGTGCAACTGTTTGCAGATGCCTTTCTAGGGATTTCTTTAAGGCATACTTTAGTTGCTGGGTTTTCCTAGCAAATAAATGAGCTTAGAAAACAAGGCATATTTTCAAGCCGTGACACCATACAGAGGATGTGGCAAGACCCTTCTGGTTAGGGAATTCATTTTGCATGCTATGAGGTTTAACTTATTTCCCTTTAAATCTCTGCTTTCTCTTCTCCACTTCTTTGGACAAGGAGTGGGAAATCCTAGAGACTTATGCTTATTCAAGGCTGTAGTTCAGGCCAGGATGGAAAAGTAACTCAGTACTGCATGTTTCAGGCTCAGGGATGGCCGTCCTTCCATGCCAGTTGTGATTTTCAGAGTTTGAATGCAAAATTACTGAAAGGCTTTGAATCATAGAATAGTTTGAGTTGGAAGAGACCCTTAAAGGCCATCTAGTCCACGTCCTCTGCAATGAACACAGGGACATCTACAGCTCGATCAGATTGCTCAGAGCTTGGTCCAGCCTGACCTTGAACGTCTCCAACAAGAAAGTATCTGTTACCCTGATTTACTTCCTTTTGGATATGTGAACACCTCCCAGCCATCACTGAGCCCAGGTGCTCATGTGCAGGGTCTCAGCCCATTGCAGACATGAACTAGACTGCAGCTCTAGCCTCAGCAAAAAGAGTGGAGAATTTGTTGTTCTGGCCATGTTTGTCTCAACTGAAGGACACACATGTTGCTGTTTATTGTCATTCCGTTGACATGTGGTAGCCCATTAAAATAGTGAGAATTTACATGCAAGCTTGGGGTGCAAGGAAACTTTATAACGGCTTCCCAAGAAAAGTTGCTATGAGATAATGGGACTATACCTGCACTAAGAGTGGTCATTAGTAGAAGGGTATTGGCTAAAAAAAGACCAACAGCTCTTATTTCTAATAAAAGTAGATTCATAGCTACAAATTGTGTAGCCCAAACTCAACAAAGTAAGGATCTGCAGTCTGCAACTCTGTACTCCTGGGATGGAGTGAGTATTGAACTTTGCTTAAGGAAGTTTGGTGTAATTCATGGCTCTCATTTATTCTTCCCATGTGGAAAATAAAAAGAAAAAAAAGAAAAGCCTTATATTATTACGTTTTTACAACAAATGCCTTAAAATAGAAAAGCATGACTTTTTATTTTTTTTAACTTATTTATTTATAGAACATGAGGAGAGATAGTGCGGCCAAGGGAAGTGGAATGGAACAATGTCATACCATTTTTCAGTTCTGCAGGCTGTCTCTTACTCAGGAAGAATGCAAATTGCTGCTTAATTGTTGACAAAACAAATGGTTTTGTGTATTTTAGGTGACAGGGAGTCTGGAAATGCAAGTATTTTGGTCTCTGGTGGAATAAAAAGAGCTCACTGGGGCTTGTGTCATTTGGGACACACAGGTGTGCTCAGAGTTGGAGTGCCCAAACTGATGGTGTTTGTTGGGTTAAAGCACTCAGCCTGCAGATAAACTGCACAATTTAAGTTCTGGCTTAGAAGCTTTAGCATGGTTGATACTGACCCTAAGCAAAGAAACCTGGGTGCCACTTCACCAGGGCACTGTGTCTGGATGTGGCTACGCATAATTCCCAGCCTCCTCTCCCGGGAAGTCTTTGGACTGGAAATTTAGGGAAGGCTTTTATGTGCTTGGCTGTTTCCCCTTGCCCTGTATGAGGATGGGCCTCCAGGCAGAGGCTTACCATGTCCCAGCACCCGTCTGCTTTGTCTGTGTGCTGCAGTCTGGGCAGAGATAATGGGACTGATCCCAAGCCAGCTCCGAGGCAATCTCAAGTCTTTCCTTTGTCTTCAGTGGGGTTTGGATCAGGCCCAAAGCTTGTAAGCAGTTTTCCACCAAGAGTTCCCGGCACTTATGTCAGTCACTGGCAAAAAGGGAAGGGATAAATCCAGCGTTGGCCGCTTCGGATGCCAGGCGCGTTCTGCGTGTGTCACCACAGTATATATACTCACACAGACTGTCTGGGTTCCTCCTGAATTACATGACAGCTCACTATGGGCAGGCTGTTACCGATCTGCTCCCAGCATCGCCCTCAAACAATTTTTGCCCAAAGGGAGCTGGGAGGATCTGCACCACGGTGCCTGGGAAAGGCTTGTCCAAGGGCAGTCACCCCAGCCTGGGTATGGGGAAGGAGTAGGGCAGCCGCTCAGTCTGGCTGGGGATCTATCCACCCAAGAGGATGCAGCAGGAAGGTGAGTCTGGGTGAGATGCTTCTTCCATCGGGCTCCTTAGGGATGTGTGCTTTGCAGGGAGGGAGGTCTGCAGGAGGCATCCAAGAGCCCACATCAGCTGAATGGTCTCAGCAGCCTTTGGCCAGTGTCCCAGCTGTGTTTTAGGATCGGGTGATCATTTAGCACCAAGCTCAGCCAGATCTAACTGAGTGCAGGGGAAGAGTGGCAGGGGGGATGAGAAGGCAGAGGGGAAAGTGTTTTTCTTAGGAGAAAAGCAAGTAGAAATAGATACCTCTTGTCATTATTTTTGGCAGGTGAGGGGAGCTTAGTGAGAACTAGGGGTCAGATGAGTTATATCTTTGCCTCGGTCTTTATTTGTGCTTTTTTTTTGGTTTTGTTTGTTCATTTTTTGTAAACATTGTTTCAGAGAGGGGGTGGAGCTGGGAGCTCCCCATCACCTGCAGAGCTAGAGTGAGGTGCTGGGATTTCCAGGTGCACCATGCAGCAGGTTGGGTTCCCCAGGCCAAGGAATTAATGATACTGTTATGGGAGAACTTGAGTTTCCACATCAGTAAGAAAAGGAACTGGATACTCAAGGCAATAGACCAATGTCAAGCTATAAAGTAATTACATTTCTCCCTGCATTTCATGTGTTTGTTTAATTTTAGTATTTAAAGGGAAAGGTTTCCAGAGCGCTCTGTGCCAGCAACTCTAAAAAATAATTGTGTCTTTCTTTTACTTATATTCTGGCAGGAACATCTTGCCTATGTTTTTGGAAAAGATTTTTGCTTTATCATTAGTCTTTAAACTACGGTTTTAAGTCTAACCTGGAGTTCACGGAGCAGTAAAAAAGACCACTAGAATGTTACCTCCACCTCTCACTTTCACCTGTAGGGCATTGGGACCACTTGGCAGCCCATACCGTGTTAATCCCCATTGCTCCATGTAGATGGTTCACACAGCCATCTTCTGGCATTGCCGCCCTCCTGGCTGGATTGAAGTGTGAAAAATTGAAGCCCTTTAAAACTAAACCTGTGAGGATGTGGTGCTCGTGCTTTGCTTTCTGCTTGGCTTCGTTTCTGGTTTTCTGCTACACCTGCATCTGGTTTGGCGACCAGGCATGGACCCTTCTGGAAAGAGTCCTTCCATTGGAGCAGGTGGCTCAAAACCCCATCCAGCCTGGCTTTGAGCACTTCTAAGGAAGAAGGCACTGGCAACCTGTTCCAGTGGCCTGTTAATCCTTGTGGTAAGCATCTATAATAACTAATCTAAGTCTAACCTCTGTCAATTTGAAACTATTGTTCTGTTACTACCAGGTTGTGCACTGTCCTAATGGTAACTACGTTCTTCACATAGTTTGCAAGGCAAAAAGTTCCTATTCTCATATGCAAAACCATACATAAATTCTATCATATTGTAAATACATATGTTAACACACCCTTCAGAAAGATGGGTGATACAGGGAAGAGTAGAGGTCAGGTTGGGTATTAGGAAAAGTTGGATATTAAGTTGAATGACATTAGATTGGATATTATGAATAATTTTTTCTCAGAAAGAGTCATGACATATGGGAACTTGCTGCCCAGGGAGGTGGTGGAATCACCATCCATGAAGGTGTTCAAGAAAAGGGTAGATGTAGCAGTGAGTGATGTGCTTAGTGGAATGTTGGTGAGGGGTTGATGGTTGGACTAGATGATCTTAGTGGTCTTTACAACCTTAGTGATTCTATGAAATGTGGAAAAAATATAGAGGATATGATTGGAAGCACTCACTCTTTTATGCAAAAACAGCTTATATGTTTTTTTAGGGTATCTTTCATTGGGTGTTATAGCGAGTGAAAAGGGAGAGAACTTATGCAGGGATATACTGAAATGGAACCATAGCAAAAGCAGGTGGCTGGATGGGATGAATCTGAAAAATGACACAGCTGCTAATGTGTGCACTGGGTAAGTGCACAGTTGAAAGTTTTGTTTGTAAAGTAAGCTGAGTGTAGGAATTACAGTGTAGAGCTCGTGCAGGTGGAGATTCAGCCAAACTCTGTTCTAAATCTTTGTCTCTTGGGAAGGAGTGTGGAAAAGTTTGTACCAGCACCTCTGGGGATGGAAATGCAGATGCAGCAGGAATTTGTTTAGAAATTCTCAAGAATAAGAAGTGGTCATCTGAAACAGGTAGCAGAGATAATGTGTAATGCAATATTCACTGTACCTTCTGCTTTTCCACAGAATTGTAGATAATCTCTAAGTGTTATTGAGATAATTGAGATACATTAAACAAGGGTGTATCAATAAGATGTCTTTACACTTCTCAAGGAGCTGCAAACAGCATTGTTAGGCAGATCTGAAAATAAAGAACACACAGTGTAAAATTTCCACAGTTTTCAATACAGGCATTCAATATTAATTAACCCGCTGCCTGTAAAAACAACTAGAGATGCGTTTGTCCTACCAAATGGTTTTGTTGCTGTTGACATTTGCTCCTCAGATGGGAAAAATGTGAATTTTAATACCGTGTGACTTCCTCTATAAACAGTGTGATTTTTCACAAAAGCAGAGTTTTCAGAGATTTTCAAATATCTCCACAAAATCTGAAGGAAAATCTGATTGAAGTGCCTGCTCAATGTTTATAGGCTGGGTTTACCAAGTATGTTCCAACATCTCTGAGCTGTGACTGTGGAGGAGGGTGAAGAGAGGTGTAAGGTAAAGAAGAGAAGATCAGAGACCTCCGTGATGTTTAGACATCATTGCAAGTGGTGGGGTAGCCGAGGAGCAAGTTTGTGCCCAACATTTTTCAGCAGTGAAACCACGTATACCTAAAGTGATTATTGCATATTGATTTGGGGACAACTGAATTATTATATTGACTACTGATTATATGATCATGCAAAGATTTTTGGGATGTTGAAGCTCTTTCATAGATAGAGTATACAGTAATGTGCAAGTTTTTCCTTCAAAACTACTCAGTCCCATCTGTCAGAAAGCCCGTGGTGTGGCTGGTTTGTGTAGTCACTCTGATATAGAAGTTAGTTTTGCCTGCTCCTCCAGTTTTATCAGAGTAGAGAAAAACAGCTTTCTGCAGCTGTTGAGGAAATGCAAGAAGGTGTAAATGCCTATCATATTGCAAGAAGGTGCACCATTCCCTTTAATTATGTTTTCAGTTGTGACTGAAATAGGTACAAAGCTGGTTTCTCTTGTCTCAAGCCTGTCTCCTTTGAAAGTGTTGGCACTTTGACTGTATATGATAATGAAATAGGCAGATTTTCCAGGATAGAAAAATGCATAACTAGGAAAAACCTTACTGCAACGAGTCTTCAGCAGCATCAAGACTGTGAAATAGTATAGTTTCCACTTAGCTGTATGACAAACCCCAAAAGAAGCATCCTCTTTTTTAATAAAACCTTTCTCTGTTTTACTCTCCTTCCTCTTGGTCAATTATCACTGCTTGGAATCTAACATAATTCCTGATCTCTTGTCTAGACAGTGGGTTTTCTGACATGAAAACAGTTTTCTGGCCCTTCTGCAAGCAGTTCTTCCTGCAGTCGCAAGCTTTGCTCATTGGGGAGAATGTGGATTTTGCAAGGCTGGCTGATGCTGCGGAAGATATGGGAATCCAGCCTGTGGCTGTGCTGAGTGAAATACATCTTCAGACCAAGCAGCTGAAAGGGAACCATTTCAGGGAAGCTGTCCTTTCTTTTCAAATAGGAGACCTGAGGCACAGACTTTGGTGATGGTCCATGTGAACTGTGATTCCCAAGAGCTGAGGGCTGGGTACTCTGAACACAGACTGGCTGTGAGCTGTGAACAGCCCTACAGAAGGGAGGAAAAGTGCCCTAACTCAGACACTACCAATAGCCTTTTAATGTACCGTCAGGAATAGGGCAAATACAGTATGAGGTCTCCACTAGCCACTGATAGAGGTATCCTCTCCAAGTATGTACCCCTACGTCCTGAACCCATTCGTACTCCTGGCCTCTATACATGCTTAGGAATGAGCACAGAATGTCGGTGGTATCCACAATTTTATCTGGAGTTTCTCCAGGTTGGATTTCTTTGATGAAAACCTCAGCCTTCAAGCTGTGCACTCCAATGGGATAGATCATAGAATCATTCAATATCCCGAGTTGGAAGGGACCCATAAGGATCATTGAATCCAACTCCTGGCTCCACAAAGGACTACCCAAAAATAGATGTGTCTCAATAACTAAAAATGGGAATTTTGGTTGCAAGGAACTGTGATTCTTAGAGTCAAAAAATTTCCTAGAATATTGTACAGCTAAAATAGCATCAGTATGTATGTCACTTTCATGTGGGGAGCTCATTTCCAGCCAAAGAGTCCCTGCATAATGGTAGTATAAGTGTTTTGAGAGCAGAAACTGATTTACTGCTGTGTGCTCACTGTACCTTGTGCATGCCATCCACATACTCAAAATTACGTCATTTTCTAGCCTGATTTCTGCCATCTGAGTAATCTCCTATGTGCTTTTTTAGCCTGACAACTGTTTCAAAGGGTGGCTGATGAAACAGTTCTTGATCATTGGTTTTATCTGTGCTTTTATTGTGCATCATTGCTAAGGTGTAAAATTGCTTCACTTTTCTGCCTCGTTTCCATTTTCTGATATGACAGCAAGTGTCCTCCTTGACCCAGGATCTCTTGAAGGTGTTTTTCTCCACAATCCGTCCCCTATTTCTCCTGCTTTGTAGTCTCATTACTTTTCTCTTTATGCATTTTGGGCAGCTAGGGACCACAGGAAACCCAAAGGGCAAGGGGACACACAATTTCTGACTCTCTCTTCTCATGCCCAGAGCCACGTCCAGCAGCCAAGAAGGGAGGCAGAACAAGTCCTGAGCAAGAAGCCCCAAAATGGAGCAAGATCAAGGCAGGCAGAATCTGTAGAGGTTTCGCTCCCAAAGGCTAATAAATCTTTAGTGGGAAGTTTTCAAAGGCTTTTCACTTTGCCAAATTTGGATGCAAAAGGCGCATCCCCATTCCCAGGGTGACACCAAATTTCCAGTCCCCTTTCCAGAGCATGGAGGCGTGAGAGAGTCTCCAAAAAATAATTGTTAGAATTTGTTTTTGCATCGACTAAGCACTTTTCTCTGATCTAGCTTTGGAAAGCTGCCAGCCCTTCTCTTCTCCCACCCTCTCTGCAATTTCCTAGAAAATTCTGCTGGAGGCAGACACCTGGCAAAGGAGGATTTCACACCAAATAGTTTAAATGTGGTGAATGTAACTGAGAGCGGGGACTTCTGATAGCATATGTTGAGATATCTGAGTGCTAGCAGCCTTCTGACATCCCAGTGCTGTGCTGTGCCACATCTCCTACCAGCCTCCACTCTAGGACCTTGTGCTAGGTTCATTGCTTGTTGCTTTGAGCAGAATAAATGTAAGACATAAAACCACTCTGCTGTTTGGGGAGCATGCGAGGTGAGCACAGATGCAAGAGCACGGCAAGCAATCTCCACTTGCGTTTCAAGGTAACCTGGCCAGCACACGCCTCGTCCTTGCAAATGCCATACAATATTTTTCACTCTCTGCTGGAATAAAAAACTGCCCTAAGAAAAGCAGAATGAGGGCTGATGTTTTGAAAGGTATCCAAGAGTAACAAAACTCAACTCTCCAGGGCTGAGTTTCGCCTCTTGTGTTTCTCAACCAGGGTGGCTGAATGTGTTACAGACCTATCAGAAATTTTGCTACAAATGCACAAATATTAATCTACAGCCATTTCCTTTGCTTTCTTAAACATGAATGAGGATTTTTGTCTCTTTCTCCCCCCATAAATTGTTCATGGTCAGAGGGGGCATGTTCCGTGTCAAAGTCTTGACCGCCAGGATCAAACAAAAAACCCTTGTGAGCTCAAAAGTGGAGACAAATAAATGACTATTACTTTTTTCTTCTTTTTTTTTTTTTTTTTTCTTCTTTTGCCTGGAGTTAAACCTTTTCTCTGTCAACAATATTGACTTTGTTCACTTGGAAGGAAACAGAGTGAGAGAGAGGGATTTCTCTAGATGCTGCGCAGAAAAAAACATTTTGGAAGGAGGAATGAAAAAAGACAGAGGTTACAGGAAATGGTAGACATTTTTTGTTGAATTAAACCATTAGGAGTGACCCAAAAACCAACGGGAAAGAAAGGAAACAACTGGATACATTTAGGTCACAAGAACCAGCCAAACGGGGAGCTGAAACCAATTATCATAAATGAATGTTTCTCTTTTATTCATGACCACCGTGCATGCTCCCATGATGCTCTTTGTCTTATTATAAAAACAGATGAAACTATTTCGTTTTGTTCTTATACTTATTAGCTAATGCAGCTTTTGGGCAATTTATCAAACACTAACACATGTTGTGATTAATAAGCTTGAAGAATTAATCACTGCTAAAGCCCCTTAAAAAAGGGAGGATGTTGGGTCCTTCTTAAATATATGTTTGCACAGGATTATGTAACTTAAGCAATGCCATCTAGTTATGATGCATATTCATGCATTTTACATGCTGAAAGATTCCTGAAACCATATGTTCAGGCAAGCTGTGATTACAGTCACTTCCATTTCTACAGGGCTTTGCCATGTGCTGCAGGCAGAGCCCTGCTTGCCTGCCCTTGGGGAGCAGGAGGTGGGGCACGGGGCAGCGTTTGGGGTTTGAGCTGTGACTCAAAGGGGAGGTATCACCACTGTTGCTGACCAGGGCAAAAAAACTGGCAGCTCCTCTTTAGGTCTTCCTGCCCCCCCCTGAATCCACAAAGCATCAGTGGGGGGAGCAAAATGCCATTAAACCTGATATAGCAGCTGTCAGCATCTTCCATGGTTCACCACTTCTAGCAAGCCATAAGTGGCCCTGAAGCACCGCTAGACACTTTGCTGAGTTTGGAAGGAATTTCTAAGTGGGTCAGAGGTGGATGGGGCATCTCTGGGGCACAGAGGAGCTGCTGCAGACTGAGGAGATGCTTTGCTATAGGGTGGTGTGCTCAGTGGGGAGAAGCCTGTGGTCTGGTATAGAGGGGACCAGGGGAAGAGTTCTCTACTGGAGCAGTGTGGTGTTGTGGAAGGAGATGCTATGGGAGGTTGGGAGCACTTTGCTGAGGGTGGGTTTGTGTCTCCACGATGGGTAGGGCTGGTGGGAGGAGGCTGCTTTGGCAGGGTCTTGGGGCTGTGTAGTGTATAAATATCTCCCAACAGCGGCTGAACAGGAGCATAGAACAGACTTGTTCTGTCCTGGCCAAGGCACATTGTTAAAAGAGTAATGAAATTCTTTGAGAACGTTTTCCCCTTGTTTATATGTATACATATGTATAAAACAAATGACTACTGGCTTTTGACTTTGCACCCCAACTCCAGACAAGACCAAATCTTAACATCCTCAGACACTGCATGGGATGGAAACCCCATGGTTTGTTTAAGTGTAAAAATGAAGTAATGTGTATTCAGTTTTAAGCTTTAGAATTCATAATGCAGGTTCACCGTTAGCAGTGTGTTCTACTTAGCAAACTACTTGCTGTGTCAATATCCAGTTGACTTCTGCAGGAACAAAGTATGTGTTTAAGTCTTTTATTGACCAGGGAGGGACTTAAGCATGTGTTTAAATGCTTTCTAGAATGAAGGCATAAATGCTTGATTCTCAAAGCTCAGCAAAATAATGGGGCTGGTCTTTAGTTGAGCATAAATTCTAGGACTCGCTACAGGGGTAGCCAAATGAAATTCTATAGTATGTGTCAGATCAGATTTTCATAATGATCCTAAAAGTTCTGTATCTCTCCGTAGACTTCAGTGAGATTTAGATCCTGCCCTTAAAAAAAAAAAGCACGGCTATTATACTCTCTGGTCAAGGCATTTGAATAAACTGCAGCTTTCTTGTGAAGGCTTGGGGAATGGAATTCATGCAAGCTTTATGCAGCTAATTTGTTGAACGTTCATCAAAATATGCAAAAGGATGCTGCCAGGACTGCACGTGTGGAATACTCTGGCATTTAAAAGGACAAAACAAATAGTCCCTAGACAACACCTGCTGGCATTTTGCGTAAGGACATGATATTTTTCTATGCTTCTTACATGCCAATCACTTAACATTTTTTTTCCTCCCATACTAATCACAGTGAATTATGTATGTATTTTTTATAAATAGATGAATGCCACCAAAATGTTTTTGGTGTGTCTTACCAGCAAGTTGGCCCTACGGGCTACATTTCTTTTGGATAGATGGGCCACCTTCTTTTATTTCGAGTTTCCATCTGAGGTCACCAGAAAAAGAAAATTAAAAAGCAGGCTTTTCGTTGTTGTATTTCGGCAACCCTGATGTGGTTGCCGAGGCATTGCTTAGAAATACAAACATTACAGCACATATGGAAGTCTACTGTCGAGTGGAACTGAGTCCTAAAGCAACATGTTAAGTCGGAAAAATTTATGTTCATGCTAAAGCAGCAGTGTAGTAATCTGTTTCAGTGGAAGTAAGGGGAATGCATCAGAGATGGAAATGGCTTTCTCCCTTGGATGCAAGTGCAGGAATTCAGACCTACAGTCCAAGCAGACTGCATGAGAAGGAAGCCGCTTCTATCTGTGGGAGCAAATCAGGCTTTTAGCCTGGTACTTCTCCCTAGGTATGTGCATTATTTTGTGTAGAAGAAGTTGTGTTTTGTGCGTCTGTTTATGCCCACTCAAAATACCAGTTTTTGCCCTCTGGTTGGTTGTAAAAGAAGTTGTTCCAGGACTGCTTACAGTGGTGGAGGTGCAAGTCCAACTTCTTGCTTTGCCAAGATAAGCCATTCGCCTCATCCAGGAGACTTATAAAAGTTGCTCACTCAGGATCCTCTGAATTCAGGAAAAGGGAGACAAAGATTTTCAGACAGTGACTCGTCCCTATTGTTTTAAGATGTCTGAATCATATAACTTAGACAAAATACATCACCTTAAAGCAAATAAGCACATAACACTGCAGTTCACAAAAAAGTTATGGAAACTTGATTGCATATCCAGCTTAGTATCCACTTATCTTTGAATACGCTCAAGTACTCCTAGTGCCTCATAATTGCATGCCTCAGTTTCCCATCTGTGAACTTGATCATCCTCATCTGCCAAAAAATGATGTGAGGATAAATACCAAAGGCTGTAAAATTTTCAGATATTAGGAAATTCGGAAATCCCCACCCCCAGAAAGCCCAGACAAAGGTCCCCACAGATTTGGAGTCTAGAGGAGGAACACCTTCTGTGTTGTGTGTCCTGGATCAAGAATGTTGGTCAAATGCAGCTTTGATGGTGGAAAGCATGGGGGAAAGGCACCTGTCCTGTCCCTCACCTGGTCCTGTACCTTGAGACATGCTGAGCAGCCTGAGCCTGGCTCTGGGCTGGCATGTCCCAGGTTTTGCACAGCCAATGCCTTTAGGAGATCGGTTACATCTAACTGGCTGGAGATGGCATGGGCAATGGCCAGGAAATAATCAGAACCAGCCGTTATGTGCAGGAAATATTTTCTTCTTTTAAGCCTGGTGCTCAGTTGGCCCAAGAAAGGAAAAAGCAGTTACAAATTTGTTCCTGCACTGTCTGTACGCCTGTATGGTGTGGCTGGAGAGTGGGTATGGGAGTTGGTGGGTTCAAGGCAGTGGGTATCTTGCAGCAGAGAGGGAGGTTTTAGGGGACTCTATGCGCAAATGCTCTGATTCCCAGCTACATTAGCTCCCCTGCTCAGGGAATAGACTGCTTGTTGAGTTGCTTGTTGGTTTGGACCTACAGCTAATCCTCTGAGAAAGTCATTTCAGTTGCTCGTGGCCAATACTCTGTCCTATGCCGAGAGTTATATCAGAATGGAGCTGCTGCTTAGTCAGTGGCTGTGTTACAGCCAAAGAAACATTATGGGTTCTGGATGATTATCATTTTTCTTTTTTCTTTTATCTTTTTTTTTTTTTTTTCCCCTTAAATCCAGATGAATATTTAATGTCGTTTTCAATGTTCAATTCCTTGATTTTGCCCAAGTGAAAAAGCCACCTATTTATTTGAAAAATATTTTTGGAAGCCTGCAGATAACCACGTCGCTCCCATGGTTAAAATGTTTTATATAAAACTTGTTATTACCATAGATCAATGGGATATGTACAGAATATGTTACAATGGAGCCTGTGTTAAGGATTTGTCAAGATTTCCATTATAAACCTCTATTTTTGAGGGTTTATAACTCAGTCATAAAAATTCATTCCAAGCTAAAACTTGGCAAACAAGATGTCAACCCAGGAGAGATTTTCTTTTACCAGATTTTCTTTAATGCTTTAAACTGATTTGTCTATTTTAAAATTATATGAGGGCCCTGTTTTATAGACTTTCTGTGTATACAGGGTACACGTGTGCGTGTGTGCTAATATAACATACATACCAGGGAAGAGACAATGTTAAAAGCATATTAGAGCAGCAAAGTGAAACTAAAGAAAGCAAAATAAAAATGAAAAAAAAAACAAACCAACCCACACACAAAAACAAACAAACAAACAAAAACCCAACGACCCAAACCAGAGCTAGCACTGGAGTTAAATTTTCAGTTTGTGGACTGTTAAACATTGAGTTGCCAACTTTGGGCCAGATCTGTTGAAGACAATTTCAGCCAGCCAGAGCTGAGCTTCTGCCCCTTTGTGCTACCCCTCTGTGCTTGACATCTTCATGAATGTGAAGAAAAGCTTACTATTGAAAATCACTGTACATCTTGATGTAAGCTGAGAGATCTAACAGCATCTCAGGGACTCTGGTTTGGCAGGGAAAAGATGTTCAGCTGATCTATCATCCAGTGATGTTGGCTTCTTGTAGTGGTCAAGGGGAAGAATGAGGTGCCAGCATTGGATGATTGAAGCACAACTCTCTGTCTCTCCTGTGTTTTGGGAGCCAGGATCTGGCATCACCAAGTGATAGGTGGTTAGATCTGCTCTTGAACATGGGGTCACACCACTCTCTTGAACACAGGTATCATTGTTGCCTTTGGTGCTTTGGTAGGAGGTCTGAATATTCCTCCCAGCTTTGGCTGTGATAGATGATAGGACTGGCTCATCCTACTCCCAGCCTGAAGCCCTGCAATTGCATCCCAGAGGAGAGGAGGATGTGCAGCTGGGCTTGGAAACACCCAGGCTGAGGAGAGGTAGAAAAATGTCTGATAGTTTTTTCGAGCGTGGACTGAGGCCTTTAATTTGTTCCTGAGGGAGATAATTTCCATCCTGTGACCACAGAAGGAGTCTCAGATGACCATGCTTCCAGACTGCAGGCCTCATCTGGCTGCAGCTGAAGCAGGTGAACCAAAGATCTGACTCCTTACAGGACCAAGTCAGATCAGCTTCTTTCTGGAGGGAGATGCATGAATCGTGAGTTTGGGGATCTCCTGGAATCCTGGGGCATGAGCTTGTTGTCCCAGTGAGACTGTGGCATGTGTCATCTCCAAGCATAACCAGTCTGTGTCACATTCTCCTCCAGCAGCTCTCTCCTGGCTCTTGTGTGGAGCTTGGTGTTGAGTCCCACTTGCTCATGGGCTTCCTTAATTGAGGGCAGAAATACGTTCCCCTTTCTACTATAAATCCAATGTACACACAAACATACTTGTAAGATATTTGGAAAAGCTCTACTCTGCATATCTTAACCGCGTGTGTGTGGGGGGAGTAAAGAAAAGCAATAAAAAGCCTACATTATACCACATGTGTGAGCAAAGGGCTGTGGTTAACTCCCTTCAGATAGATTTCAACCAGGGCCCCTTTGTAACAGCCCCCAGAAGACTACTGAAAAGTCGGCATCCATAGTTTTAAATAGGTTCATTTAAAAAATAAATTGTATTAGGGCCTTTTCCTCCCCCCTCTGAAAACCAAATACACAAGTGACGCAAATAACGAAAACTGCAGCTGGCTGTGGCTTGCACTGGGCAGGCAGCTTCACCTCACACACCAGGGACATCACCAGGTCCCATGCAATTAAGGTGCTTGCTGGAGCACTGCCATGAGCATCTCTGCCTGCCTAGCGATCTTGGTGTGCTGGGAGAAAAGGAGTGGTTTTGTGGTCCATGCACTATAGAGGGATGGCATGAGTAGGTAGATGGATGTGTCTTGGTTGGGTAGGGGTAAGTGAGAGCCTGGACACAAACAGAGAAGATAAGCTACAGTGCTCCCAGGAACATAGAATAATTATGGCTAGAAAAGTCCTCTAAAGAAATCCAATCCAACCATCCGCTGATAGTTGCATGCCCCTGCCTCACCTTCTGTTAGTTAGGAGGCAAACTGTTGCTTTTTTTGTCCCTCATATCACTGAAGATGAGGGGTTCCTGCAGGCAGGGATTCCTCTGCCCCCCTTGGTGTGCCTGTGCTGCATTCAGCCCTGAGCATCCCTGCCGTGTGCCTGGTGAGCTCCACGGCTTGCAGCCAAGTGCTGCTGCAGTGCGTCCAGCTCCAAGCGCGCAGAAGATTAAGAGCCATTAATAAGAATCAGATTGAGAGTAAAATGACTTGACAATTGGGTTTTGATTTTCCAAAGTACTTTTTGGATGAAAAATGGCTTTTCTCTCCTTTCTCTCTCTCTCTTTTTTTTTTTTTAACTGTTTTTTATTTTTAACTGGATGAAGTTTTGCACAAAGAATGACGTTATTTGCATTGGCACCTCTTTCGGAGCAGCCCCCAAAACACTCTAAGTCCAGGAGTGTTGATTTTTCACTTATCAGAAAAAAAAACAAACCAGAGTAGAAATGATGGGTTTTGGCTTTCGGTTTCCGTGTTGTGGAAAACAAATAAACAAAACAAATCTTTTTCTAGAATGGAAAATCAAATTCCCATTCTGACCACAGCTGCTAATTAAGCAAGCTAAAAGAAGGACACTACACAAGGGACACTCAGCATTTTCCCCTTCCCCATAGCTGGTCGGATTGTTTGTGAGCATGGGAAATGTACCTCAAATGTGTCTGTGCATTGTTTTATTCAGAGCCAGTGCCAAAGAATTAAATATCAGATCAGTGGAAGCAAGATCTCACTTTTCTGTTGAGCTCAAAGTCAAAAATAAAACAGCTCTCAGAGAACAATATATCCACAGTGGAGGGAGCTGGGTCACCTTTTGGTGAATTTAAATGAGTTCTTAATGAAAAGGGGAATAAATTTTTCACACATTCCTCTGCATTAAAGAGGGGTCAGAGACTAGCATCAAGGTGAGCCTAAGCTCAGGAAGGACACAAAGGGAATTCCTGAGCTGCCGACAGAAATGTCTCTCCAGTCTGCCAGGAGCCAAAATGCTACTGCTGGAAAAACAGCAGGCGGAGTGGAAATCTGGGTCCAATGAAGGATCCGTAAGCAAGGCTGGGGAGAGGGGTCGTGTAGGGGGAAAGACAAACAGCATCCTCTGATCCAAGCAGTCAAGCCTATTATAGAGAGGAGGGCAGCAGCGGGCGCGCATGGTTTTAGCTGAGTGTTAGGGATCAACTGTTCCATCCCGATTATAGAAAAATTTGGAGCACCCAGTCCTAACAGCAAATATGTGATGCCTTTGAATGCTGGTTCTTAAGATTTAGAAAAATGTGTGACTTTGGACTTCCTTGCTTCAGTTTTGCCGTCTGTAAAATGGGCTGTTGCTCAAAGGGGTGTGCTGTGTGGGTTAGAAATTGGGGGTGAGGTAGGCAGAGGCAGCTCGTCTTGTCTGAGATCTGTTTTTATTAATCTATGTCTGATGGCAATGTCAATGCGACAGTCCAAGCTATCATTTGTATGGTTCTTTTCTAATCTGCAGTGTTCCTCAGAGAAGTAACTGGGCAGATTTAAGCAATGGTCTTGCAAAACCTGAACTTTATTTGCCTTACCATTGGAAGCTGCTGGAGGCCCAGGGCTCTGCTGTGCTGCTTGTTGTAGTGCTTCTACTCCATATCCCAACCCCTTCCCATGGCAGGCATATTGCATTCTGCCAGGCTGTGGTGGACCCAAATCCTCTGCTGTAGGACTGATGATCTCTGTTCCTTTTCACCAGCAAAGGACTGAACTGCAATTTCATGGGTAGCCAAGAGCCAAAGCTCTGCTGTTGGCATCCGCATGCAGAGTGAAGTTGGTACCAGGTGATGCACAGCCCCAGCTTTTCTTGGTTGGACTCATGGTACTCCCTATATGATGGCAGGAAGCTCAGCCCCACTACATGGGGCTCTGGGTTGGTGGTGACTGCTAGGTTCTTTCCAGCATTAAGCTCCTCCAGAGGGAAATTCAGACCTGAGTTGCTTGTAGTCCTCTCTTGGTGGGGAAAGGGGCCCAGCTTGGTTCCTAATTTAAGCATCTCAATTGAGAGCCTCACATTTGGTGCAAAGATTCTCAGTCTTGGGAAAAGCAAACACGTAAAATCCTGCAGATATCCTCCCTGCTGGCAGCACCCAGGAGGAGTGTCTCCTGGGGTAGGCAGTTGTATTGTAAAAGGTTTGTTTCCCCCATAACACATCTTCTAGGGGGGAAACCAAGGGTCCACAGAGGTGAGAGATTCTGGATTGCCTTCCTTGTCTGGTTCCTTTTCTATTATAATGTTATTTAAAAGAAGGGGAGCAGTGGGGAGACAAGGAAAATATTTGTCTAAGAAAGCTACACTTTAAAAGACACCTTAAAACTGGGATTAATAAGTCTGCTTTTATGGAAGCATTTCTACATGTTGTAAAACATTTTTAAAAACATTGTAAAAACTACAGAGTTACACGTTAAATATGGCTGATTTTCTTTATAGAGCTGACCTGCTTCCCAGAGGTGATGTATACACACCATATGACACAGGGGTTGCTAGGGTAGGCAGTGTTTTTACATTGATTACTGTAGTAAATAATAATGTAAAACCATGTATAAATAGGGAGTTCAATCCAGCGCTGCCCCCGAGGTCTGCTGCTCTTTACACATGGCCCATTTTTCATCACTTGTGTGATTATTTTATTTTTTGGGAGGAGGAGGAGAGAAAGGAAGAGAGAGCATATTGGGTTCTTCTTTTACATTTGCCTTTTTTGTGTTGATCTCAAAAGTACAGCGCCTCTTGGGTCAGCTGTTGAGCAGAGGCCAAAATACTGGTTAATGCTACAGGGAATTTACTCCCTCAGCAATAGCACAGAGAAAACCAACACAAAGTAGCCGAGGTTCCCCAAGGCAGCCAAGGAGGAGCAAGCAGATGCAGAGTGCTGGATGGGAGGGAGGCTAAGCAAGATGTGAGGACCTTCAAACCTCTCAAAGGAGCAGAAACTTCATATGCAATGGAAAAGCCTTTTGATTGGAGGAGTGGTGTAAGGATGGAGTGGTATCCATCAAGCCTTATCTCTGTGATGAGCCCTCTGCCAACTGCAGGGGATGATTTCAGGAGGCACAATGAACTGCCTCCTAAAAGACCTTCGGTCTGGATTGTTGCAGCTGGGGGAGGAGGGGCAGAGACCCCAGTAAGGTTATTGGCCACCACTTAGAGCAATTTGTTTCATTCTACAATTATTCTTCAGGGGAATTTTTATAAGCTCCTGTAATAAGTCACTTCTGCTGGGATCCGGAGAGGAAGTGAAGTGCATTAGAGGCAGAGGCATTACCTGGACTCCCCTCCGTGCTGGCTCAGGTTCTCAGCGAGGTGCTTTCCATTGTCCCATGATGTTTGTGGGGGCTGTATAGAGTGCTTGGTAGATGTTCATGTATGCATATATAACCATGCGTGAGTGTTTTACATATGAACATGGAGCTGTCTGTCTCCGGAGAGGCTTTTGAGTCCTATGTGTTCCCTAAGGATGCGGGGGAGATAGTTGATCCTTGGTGGGATCAACTCTCATATTCTCCATTGAGCTGAGCTCTACAAGGGTGAGCTCTGCTGGCCGCAAACAATGTGCCACACCATTTCCTCATGGGCAAAAACAACACACGTGCACACACACAATAAACGCGTCACCCTACTTCCATACAGATGAAAACAATGCACGCCTCTACAACCACACACGTAGGGATGTGCTCATGTTCCTCTTCCAGATTCCAGCAAGGCTGCGATTTTTAACTATCTAAATTAAAACCAGACTTGATCCTCTGGCGGGGAGCTGCCAGGAGTACCCCCCCTCTCCTCTCCAAAATGCATAGGGGGAAATAAATTCGCCGTTTTCCAGAGGGACGAATGGTTTCTCAGCATGCATAGGGGTTGGGGATGGAGTGGGAGGGAGACAGGGGATGCAGGGAGGAGAGGAAAAGGGAAGGCGTGGAATTACTTTCTAGTGGCAGAAGAATAAACAGCTTAAGTTAATAAAGCTGAGGCTGAGGAGAAGTGGTTGGGGAGTGTGAGGGAAGTCGGGGATTAGGGGGAAAATGGGAAATAGTATGATAGCACTGCAGACCCGGAGAGAGAAGAGGACGGGGGAAAGAGGGGAGAGCTTTGTTTAGAGATATATTTACTAGAATTAAAAAAAAAAATAAAAGGAGAGTACAGGAACGTGTGGGTACAGGGAGCAGTCAGTCCCAGTGGTGACATGGGCAGCACTGAGTGACAAACCCACGCTGCTGACTTGGTGACTTTTTGCAACTGTCGGAGAAGCTTAGCAGATAAGCACACAACGGTTTTTATTATTCCAAGAGGCAGAAGCCTCGCCTTAGCAAGCAGTAACAAATACGGACATTCACGACCAGGATTAGAACAAACTGCACTGGTGGGCAAGGGCCAAAGGCAGCACTGAACTGCAGTGTAACCCAAAACCTCCACAGCTGTTTTCATTTTCCTCCCTTCAACACAGTCCCTGTGTGGTACTTCAGGGAGAATTATGAAAGTGGCGTGTAATTCAGAGAAGTAATGTCTTTCTCCCCCCCACCCCCCCTTCTCTCTCTCTCTTTTTCTTGGAGTAATGAAAATTGCTGTGGTAGATCATTTTGGATTCAAGGGAAATATCGGATGCTGTTTTCTGCATGTGACTTAGATTACGATGCGTTGGACCTGGTGCCTGCTGCTTTCGCTGCCCTCCCTTGCTCCCCAGCATGGAGATGGATGGGCAGCAGCTCTCCCCCCAGCTTTAAATACTATACATATATCTATGTATACATATATACATATTCATATATGCTGAATAAAGGGAATTTCATAGAAATCCCAAGCCTAACACAGATGAATGTGATGACTTCAGAGACTTTGTAGCCCGAAAGGGACTCACTGCTTTCGTTTCAGCACAAAGCCTGGTCTGTAGATCTCACAGCTCTGCAGAAGGACTCAGCTGCTGTGGCAAAGCCCTGCTGGCTCCTGCAGCCATATGGATGGGAACTGCCTGAGAAGCATGAGGCCATGTCCTCTGCTGGAGCCCGGTGAGGATGGGCTGCTTACAGGGTGAGGAGACCATCCTCCTTCTGCAGGACGAGTCCTTTCCTATCTATGACAACGAGAAGCTGTGCTCTCCCGCTTCTGAACAGAGATTGAGTCGTGGTTTCCCTCTCCTCCAAAAAGTACTGGCACAGTTTTTCAAGTTGTCATGCATTTTCTCATTGCAATCTCTTAATTTCCCACGTACCAAAAAAATCCGTAGAAACTCCTCCATCTGGCCAACTCAAAGGGTTTGTTTTTGTACATTATTTTGAGGTTTTTCTTTTCAATTTTTCTGGTTTTATTTTTTTCTTTAAATATATTTTGAGTCGGAAAACACACCTGTCAGGTTTTTTTTAATTTCTGTGTCTCTGTAGCTCTTCCACTCTGTTGCAAAAAGAGCCAGGCAAAATCTAAAAACATTTATAAGGTAAATGTATCTATGTACTTACATCATTCTTTTTTTTAGCCAAGAGAACAGTAAGAGAGAGAACAAATATTGAAAATATTTCAACTTTCCTTAATCTTATGCTGGAAAAAAATAATGATAATAATCCAGGTTAATACAGTAGAATTTAATAATAATAATAATAATAACAATAATAATAATATCTCTCAATTCTACCCCAGGAAATAATTCAGTGAATGTTAGGGAGAATCTAACCCCTACAATTCTGTGATTCCATGAAGAGTGATGATAAATTAAATTTCTTGCCTGAAATTGTTGAGATTGTTCAGAACCTTTGGATAGTGGTTGTATCGTGTTATCAAATTCTGGTGGCCTCTCCACTAATGGGTTTCACATTATTTTTACTCAGCAACAACAAAACATAAAACAACTCTGGCAAACAACTGGAAACACTTCCATGTGCGCTCTGACACATCTGCACATACCATGCGAGACACATGAATTTAATGCTTGGTTGCTTCAACGCGGGGAGTGGAATTTGGTGTCAAGTCAATTAAAATATCCTGTTCCCGTTCCCGCCTTCCCTCCCCATCCTTTTTTTTTTTTTTTTTTTTTTTTTATTTTTTTTAGTTTTACTTTTCTTTATTTTTCCACTGAAGGATTTATCGAGCTGGCAGCTTGGGAGGTATGTGGTGTGGAAGCGGTGGGAGTCCTCGGCGTGCCGTGCTTGTGACGTTGCATTTGCAGAGAGAGGCTGTAATCGTCCCCCTTCTGCTGAAGCAAGCTGGATAACAGCAATACGGGGCTGAGTGCGCACTGCAGGAAGGGGAACGGGGCTGCAGAACCACCAGGCTTCATCAGACTGGATGTGTTGGCTGCAACCCCCGTGCCTTCCCACTCGTAGGCTACTGCAGATAAGGCAAAACGTGCTATAAACTGTGCTGTTGTGAATGGTGGGCTTGTGTAGTGTGATAAAGATGAGCATTAGGTACCTGGGATGGGAAAGCTCTGCTTTTCATCTTGTTGTGTGTTATTTTTCCTCTAGACTTATCTGTTGTTGGTTGCCTCTCATCACAAGTTGTGTACCTGCTCTTCCAGGAGTGTGGGATCAGGGCTGTGCATCTTCCATTGTCACCTTCCCATGGCTGCTGGGCACTGAGCAGTGCAAGGGGCATTTACAGCATGCAAATGTTTTATATGATGAGGGGGCTTAATGCCAGTTATGAAGGCAGCATTGCTGCTGTAGTCATTCTAAAATCAGTTTTGGTTTCACCTTAAAAGAGGGACAGATGGGGTTTCCTGGGCTGTGCAAGGTCCTTTCGAAGCAGTGCATTTTTGTTTTGTTTTAAATGGAGGTGTGTGAATTTTCAGTGTGGAAATTTATTAAAATTAACATCCATTCTGTCTTGAAAAAATGTGGTACAAAATCTAAATACACTCGTAAGGCAAATACATCTACATGCACGCCTCATCCTTTTTTTAGCCAAAAGGATAAACAGTTGTGATGTTTGGTATTGTTTTAGTGTTTCCTCCACTGTAGGCAACTTTGCAGAACAAAGCACTCTTTGTGAGCTAAGTCCTTCAGCATGTGAACGCTCACACATGTCCATTGCTGTTTTAGTGGAGGCAGGAGGAGCTCAGAGCTCGGAGATAAGCGTGCGTGTGAGTTTTTGCAGAACCAGCCGTGATGATGCGCTGTGCCGGCGCAGTGATCCCAGCACACCAACCCGTGTCTGGTTCACGTTTGGGGCCGCTCCCGAAGTATAATTCATACACAACATTTTATTAAGTGGCAAATCTCCCCCCCAGCCCACCCCCTCAAATTCTCAAGGCTGCGAGGAAGGAATTTGTTGTGCGGTGGCCTCTTCCCTTCCTCACTACCCATATGTTTTATGACCGAGGAAACCTTTTATTGTATGTGATATAAAAGCTTGATGCGGTCTGCCGTTTTTTAATTTACCATGGTATTAAATACAGAATGTATCCACTTGCAGAAGGTGGGCAATGGATTGTGATCTGGGGCTGATCCAGGAGCATGAGCTCCTCCGAGCTCTGAGCAGGAGATTCACTGGGAAGGGGGCAAAATTTGTTTGCATCCCAATGGTGACAGAAATTAGTGGGATGAAGGCATGAGAACCTTTACCCCATGGCCTGTTGCAGCATTTGTCATCCCTAGCATTTTCTTTGGTAGTGCTGCAGGATTAACACTGCTGTGGTCCGAGGGCGAGAAAGTGGCCCTGGGTACCACCATGAAGTGAAATCACTGGTTCAAATCCTGCTGTTGCAATGTGATAAAGTGCAGAAATAAATGGCAGGAGTGAGTGGGAAGATGATGTGGATGACTGCAAGGAGATACCACAACAGGCCTTTTGCTAATAAATAAATCCATTGTTCCTTTGAGGGAGGAAGGAACTGCTAGTGGCTAGGATGCAGGCGGGAGGCTTGCAAAGGCACAAACTCATTTTGCTGCATTGCTGTTGTGCCTTTGCATCTCAGTTTCTCATTTGCTAAATGTTGTGGGCTTGTGGTACAGCGCTAACAAAGATCGGATGAAGGGTCTGGAGAGTCAGCAGGCTGATGGGTCTGTCTCCAAAAAGTGCTATAAATAACATTTGAGGCTTTGAATACAAAGATCTCTGACTCCAGAAAGCAGAATAGAAGACATGAAAGCATCTGAAATGCAAAATATTAAAGCCCTTGCTTGAACGATCTTCCTTAATATCACCCAGTTTGCACAAACAAACCCTTTTGAGGCCATGGTTAAACGGTGCTAGAGATGGTGTGACTGCCTTTTTGGGAAAAGGAATTATTTTAATCAAGACAGGTTAGGGCTCTTTCTACTGCTATTATTGCTGGAGTCCAATGTTGCTTTCTGGAAGGAGAAAGCAAAACCAGTGCCCAAAGATAAGTACCCATGAAAAGGAAAGAGAAAAGAAGAGCAAAGATAGAAAACAGCTTCTGGAATTAAGTCATGGCAAAGCTATGCTGCAGAGGTTAGCGTCCTGCCTCATAGAGCCAGGTGAGCTTCAGCACATAAATAAATAGGAGAAGCAATGTAATCTTGGCTGCCTGTATCAGATTTTTAGTTTTTCTTTTTTTTAATATAGCAGGATAGAGAGAGAGCACAAAGAAATAAACTATAGAAAGAAGATATGGGAGAAGAAGGGACAGCAAAACTGAGAATGAGGGCAGCCAGCACGTGGCTGGAGGTGATTGAAGAGGCAATGTCACTGGGTCCTTTCCAAGATGGTCTGGTCAGTTCTACGGGTGGAAGGAATAAGGAAAAGTGGTGAGATCTCAGGATTAGACATCAGGAAGCTGCAGCATTTTGGTTAAGCTGAGAAGCTGTTGTCTGAGAGATCTGCAAATTGAAAGGTAGCCAAAGCAGATATTGTCCACAGTGTAATATTGATTCCACTTATACTTATCCAGCTCTGAATCCAGTTAATTATTCGAGAATAAAATAATACCATTCCAAGTTTTACTTTACCATAATTCTAAAGTAAATAATCCACATTCAAGATTTTAAGATTTTATGTACAGTTTTAAAAAAAAATTCTGCCAAATGCATTGAAACTTAAGTATCAAAAAGGTCTCAAGTATCTTGTTTGAATAATATAACAGGTTTAGCACTCAAACAATTGCTTTATTAATTAAAAATGTTTTTTTGGGCAGCACAGGCAGTCTCTGCTCTCTGCTTGGTGAACGTGCTCCAAAACTTTCACCAAGATATGGAGATAAATAGAGTGCTGAGATCATCTCCTCTTTGCTGAAATACTTTGAAGCAACAATCAGGTGAAGAAGATCAAGACTTGATGGGAAATAATTAGAAGCTGTTAAGCTGGCTGTTACCTGGGCCATGGATGCTGTGCTGTTCATATCATTTCACTTTGGAAGGTCAGACACACCAAAATAATTGCAAGCCAATCTCAGGGGCAATTATTACTGTAACAAAACATCAGGCCTGCAATTTTCTTCATGGAGGGAAAGGAAAAATACCAATTTTACTTTTTGCTGGTAACAGCATTTAATGGCACCCAGGCAGTTTTTGAGGCAGTTTCTCCCTCCCTCTCCCTTCTTTTTCCTCCTCTTTTTATGGATTGTGAGGTCTCCAGGACTTGTCCTCAGCTGGTTGCAGTTCATAGCAGTGCCCTGTCCCGAGCCATAAATACTGGTGGTGAATTTAGTGTGCTACTTGTTCAGGTGACATAAGAAAGCGCAAAAGCTTGCCTAAATGAAGATCTCAGTGTCTGTCATGGTGTTTTATGTTCATGCTGCTGGAGGTGAGTTGATCATAGCTTGGGCTTCCTCAGATGGGATAACGTGCTGGTGGCCCTGCCAGAGACCAGGCTGCATCTCATCTCCCGGTCCATCTGGGACTGCAAAACATGGTCAGAGCTGTTTGGCAAACAGCTGATGGAGGCTGGGCTGAGGCAGGAGGGCCTGAGGTGCTGTTGTGTTCCTTCCTTGAGCCCCCGTGGCTTTGTCCTGATTGTCCCATTGGGGCCATCCCCTGCCTGGGGTGGCCTGCTCTCTGGAGGTGATGCTGGTGTGGTGAGGAGTGAGTTCAGGACACGGCAATGGCAGCCCCATCAATGTGACTATTGTTGTATTGTGTTACCCACATCACAGGGAAACTTATAAAAATGGAACGTTCGCTGTGCATGTGCAAGAGCTGTGTCTGAAACACAAATAGCGTGGCCATTAGCTGAGGCTTTTCCTTTTTTGTTGTTGTTGTTGCTTAAAGACAGTTCGTGTTATGTACTCAGTGTTTTTCAAATTAAACCATTATTTATCCAGAGGTAGCCAAAAATGTAGCTGAAAAACCACCTCTGATTATTTTTGACCTCTCTAAGGCTAATAATCTGCTAAAACGTCTTTAAGCTGTCTTAAAGAAAACAGAAACACTACTGCTGACAACTCACATACCTACTTTTTAATGCGGTGTTATTTTAAATGGCTGCGTTTATAAACCTCCAAAGGCTGAGGTTTGTAATAGAAATGCTGACAGATCCTTAACACTCCATCCCATAATAACAAAGTTTTGAGAAAGAATGGGGCTGTGGACACCACTGTCCCCATTACGCTGCTGGGAATTTCTTCCCCATTATTGATTTTAAGACAGAAAACTCATTTTCCCATGAACAGAGGGCGGGCAGTGAATGAGGATGGCAGGAGCCTGATGCTGTCATGGGGTGTTGTTATGGGATGTTCTGCCCTTCCCCTGTCGTGGGCCAGTCCCACCAGCCTCATGCTCACACTTAACCTCTGCCAGCTGCCAGAGAGGAGTGCAAAACCAGAGGAGGTCTCCAGAAATCAGGAAAGGGATGTTTTCTTCAATGTCTCTGTTGGATAGAAAAAAAAAAAAAATAGGGCTCAGTTGAAGAGATGGACGGATGGTTTGAGGGGTCTGCATGAGATGGACCACATTCCCAGCTGCTGCTTACCAACTTCCATCCCCTTCTGCCAGCTTGTACCCAGCACAGGCAATATGGGGAAAGGAATTAAGCACATAGAGTTGTGGCGTCTACCAGGACGGGTGGCTTTGCAGACTCTTTCCACGTAAGAAATTCCTCACGCACATCCTGGTGGATATCTTTTTCCTGCTATCTAGCCTGTAAAAAAAAAGAAACTCCCTGAAGGGAAAGAAATTCTAAATGAGATTTATGTCCTCAGAAGGCAACGTGATAATTTGTGCTGTGCAGCGGAGAGGGGACGCTGCCATATCATCATTAAATTAAGATGTGCAGGCCAGATGTGAGGTCTCGATAACGAGCTTTATAGCGCAGCCAGCTCAGCCTTTGATGAGCCCCACGGGCAGAGCCAGGAGAGCTGTGCAGTCAGCACAAATCGCTCCATGTCCCAGGCCATTATCTCTCTGCGATCGCGGGCGTATTTGATCTTTGCACCCTGTGATCTCGCCTTTGCTCATAGAGGTCTCCATATAAAGTGCACCCACGTACTGCGGCGAGTCCAGGCTGCCTACAGATGCATAAAGGCGTGTATTTCTCAGTCCCTCTGTGGTCAGACTCCATCCCAGGGCGTTCCCTGGGAAGAGGAGGCTTGAAAACTTTTTTCTTTCATTTTACTTTTGCCTCTTTGTACTGAACTGAGCTGACAGACGTACTTGAAGTTTCTGCTGCCTTTACTGCGGGATTCTTGGCGCCATAAAAAGTAAAGGCAGCTCAAGGAGCACACACAGGTATCCCACAGCCATTCTCCTTGCTCCCTGTGCATCCTTATGTCAGTTTCCAAGTTTTTGGCACATTGGATTGTGCTGAGGAAGGAGAGCCAGATATGTGCAGCACAACACCTTTTCTGTTGTAAAACCCCAGGAAAATGGCAAAATTTCACAGGCCAGTGCCCTGCCTGCATTCCCATGCAGTGCATTCTCCTTCACTCAAAGTTTTGATGCATGGACCAGAACACACCAAATGCCTTTCTGGTTCTATTCATTTATTTATTATTTTTTTAAACACTCTGGAAGATCGTAGTCTCAGCTCTCTTCCCGTGGTTTTTTTTTTTTTTTCTTCCCAAAAGCAGCTCTGAGGATTGGACACAAACCCTCCAGCTTGTTTGTTTCGGGCATCACAATGAAGGGAATGGCAAATGATAATGAATTTACGGCCCTTCGAAAAAGAAGACAGAGAGAAAAAAGAGGGTTTACAGGCTGGAAGAGCTTGCTCGGGTGTTAACTCGTGTCATTCTCCTGTAAGAACAACACTACAGCCTTAGACTTGCTGATGGAAACCACAACAAATCAGAAGTAATAGGAGTCAATACGATATCAATGACATTTAAATGCCATTTTTTCCTTTAACATAACCCTTGAAGCACGCAGGGAACTGTGCTTAGCTTCTTTCCCTGAAGAATGGTGTTACCATCATGCTTATTCATGTCTCGTGCCAAGTTCGTAATTTTAAGGGTCTTGTTTGTAATTTTGCAAGATTTTTGGCTGTGGGGCTGTACGTTTGACTGTGTTTTTGGCTTGGCATAGTGCATCCAACCAGCTGGGATCACTGCATATGTGTGTGTGGTCAAATTTACTGTGAACCGATTAGGATATTAAACAAAATGAAATAAACATGTAAATCTTAAAAAAGAGTAAACCAGAGGTTTACTCCCATAGAAAGAATACAGATGGAAAAAGTCACTTAAAATTAAAGACATTCCATAACAGCGTTTCTTTTTTTCTAATTTTATTTTTTTGCCACTATTTTATTATCAAGGGAAATAAATAGAAATTGCACTCATCACAGTAAAGTTCCCGTGTCTCTAAGGAAAATAGTGGCAGAAATATTTGTTTCAGATAATTATGCTGCTATATGTATTTGGATTCTCCACCGCGTGCTTGGATGTGTTTAAGCAGACAGAGAAAGAGAGGAAAGTATTGATTTTTGTATTTCATCTTTCCAGTGCTAAAATTCATCAGCTGCAGCGCTAGCTGTCCGAGAGCAAAAGCACCCCATAGGTTTCAGCAGACCGTCGGGGATCTGATATGATCTAATCTAATCGATCTATGGATGAGAAAAGCTTTTCTTTTCATGCCAGTTTGTTTGCTTAGCAAAAATGAGTCGCTAAGAGTGGCAGAGACCACCAGGAATAACGGAAAATAAAGTCAAGTCCAGTTTTCTTTTGCATCCTTGGGTGGGCTGCTAATGATTCAGATATGAGGAGGGATTGGATTTTTAGCAGGGCTGCTTGATCAGAATGTTGGTTATTTGTGACTGCTGGTGTTCTGCTGAAAAAGGATATTCTGTGTGGAAAAAAAACCTTGAAACTCTAAGTGTGCCTTCATTCTCCTTCTGAAAAAGGACTCCTCAACATTCAATTTTCTCACTTTTGTAGGTTTCCAAATCCTTTTTGATCTACCTGCCACTTTTTAGCTTATTCTAAACTTAAGGAAATTAGAAAGAAAATTAAGGAAAATAGAAAGAAAATTAAGGAAAATAAAACATTAAAATGTGGGATTTTTATGTTATTCTGTGAATTGAATGTTATCTACTCAGTGGATATATTTAAAAAGTAAAACAAAATACTATTTCTCACAAGATAAATATTGAAACCATTTATTAAAAATTGCTGAAATGAAATTTCTTAATTCTGTCACACTTTCAACCATTCTGGCTTCTCAAAAAAAAAAATATCTATCTGTCTATCTATCTATCTATCTATCTCGTAACACAGCTTCTAACAAAACAGCTTCAAGAGACCCCTCTCTCCCAGTGAATGTGATAGCACTGATTTTGTCTTTGACCAGTTCTAACAAGCATCAATAGATTATTGTTATATTTTCCCTTGAATAGCTAATACTTTTAGCTTTCTAAAGAAAGTCCTGTTTTGCTGTTGGACTAATTCTTCTGCATTCTTCCTTTTTGGTGGTGTGTTGGTGTGTTTTCTATGCTGAGAGTTTCTCCCAGGTGCCATCACCTGAAGGTGGGATCAGAGGTGTTTGTGTTATAGCCATGAATCTCCTGGGCTTGACCAGAGCAGGTTGTTAGCAGGTAGATGAGCTCTTCCTTGCAGTTCCTCTACTCACGGATTAAGATTTCCAGGAAACTGATAAAGGCTGAATCCTCTCTCCTTGTTGGACATCGAATCTTTCCATCTTTTGGCTTAAAAATGCAAACAATGGGCTCAGAATACACCATTGGGTCTATTCTACTGCTTTTTTTCTTTCATTTCTTTGGAAATCCCTCCCTTACTTGCTCCCATCCAATAAAGGTGGGAATGTCTTTATTGATACAAAGGTATGATGGAATTGGAAAAGATTAAACTGTTTCTGTCATACATCAAACAACACTTTCAGAGTTCCTAGATATTTTAGGGAAAAAAGTGGTTATCTTCCTTCATTTTTTTAACCGTTGTTAACGATGAGCCCTAAAGCACCTGTAAGAGAAGCGCTGAAAATGGATATTTAATTTCATCTGCAAGGTGAACTTGCTCATATGAGTTATCTTTTGCAAATCCCTTTGAGAGAGTCTATGCATCTCCATCTCCTCAACTGGCTCATATGGCATTGCTGCCTTTGTCACATCTTCTATAGTTTGTTTTGATTGAAAGCTCAACAATGCTGTCAAATATGCGTTAATAAATAAACTGTCCTGAATTTACATTTTCTGTTCAATGAATATATGTAGCCCAAATTTTTATCACAATTTGGATTCAGTTTTTAATACAAACACTTGAAAAATTGAGAATATAGTATTTCTCTTGCTATTTCAGTCTGATGGAAAACAGCCTGGCGTGTCAAATATGTATGCGGATTCTCTTTGAGTTATCTTGGACCTCATACCAAGTCTTCGGTGGTTCTTGTGCCTTTCTCATTTTCTTTAAAAAAATATTTTAACACCTGACAATTCTGCTGCTTAGCCGCTGAGACTGTGGCAACTTTTGAACTTCTCGATGTGCCAGACAGAGGGAATTCCTTGCATTTCTTTAGCCTCCAGGTCATTTCAACACTACTGGCTGTCCATCTCCGAAAAATCTCAGGTCGCTACTGTAGCAGTCAAAGTCCAGGAAAAGAGAAGTGAGAGCCTTTGTGCAAGGCTTGAAGGACACCCATGTCTCAACAGCCCTGAATCCCATTTTCACAGCAGTACTGGTCCAGCCCCATTTCTGTAATGCCCTCCCACACACATTTTTTCAAGAGGAATATTTTGAATGTGAATATTTATGTATGTACACAGTCTTTGGGAACACTTGTGAGTGAAACAAATCAGGATAGCGTAATATAAAAGAAGGAAAATATTTTTTTTCTGGAGAAAATTAGCTCCCCCTTTCTCCAACCTCACATATGAGTTTTGCTGTTGGGTGATATTTAAAATAGTCTCAGTAAAATATTTGGCTTTGTTTTCTGTCCTTCATTTTAATAATGCCTATGCTGCTTTGTTCTCCAACAACTGCTTACAGTCCAGTTATTTCTTCATGTAAAATCTAACACAGGCTTTAATAGGAACAAATGATAAAATGTATTTTAACAAGCGAGGGAATCTCCTGGGGAACTTGATCTTCTGACATTTCTAGGTTAAACTGATCTGGATCCATTTGGGTAAGTATCCATTCATCTCTCCACTGAGTCACATCCCCTGGGGAAGTCTAGAGAAGTGCAGCAGATGTACTCCGCCAACCATTTTTGCCACAACCCGAAGCCCAGTGATGCTAGTTTAGGATTTGGTTACAAACTGCAATGCAGGTGCACAGGTCAGCAGATGCTGACAAATGGATTAATTTAACCTTGGTTAACGTTACAGTTATTCATGGGAATGCAGCAAGTAGACCTCTAATAGCTGTGTGTGGATTTAGTGCAAGACTTGGGGAACGAGGTCAGTATGTCTAAAATCATCTTTAATGTTTTATGCTTGTTGGAGGCTTATACTGGCCATCTGAAGTGATTCAATGCCATGTAAATCAAAGGTGTGGGATTTCATCCCCAAACGCACAGTGATTTGTGAATGCCCCAGTTTCGAGCTGCTATGGCACGATTTGTTACTTATCTCACATTCATCAGTTCTGTTCTAGGAGAGGGATTAAAAAGTAAGACGTTTAAAATCATAAGCATCAAGGGTTTCTCTTATTGAATAAACCAAGTGTTGTTTTCTCTTTGGTTATGCCAATCAACAATGTGTTTGTTATTCTCCACTATGTATTCAGTGTCTAATGGACCCACCGGTCCCTGAAGGACTGGAGTTGAAATTAAATACTTGAAGGCTTTCCAGTGGAATACATTAGAAGTCTAAACAATAATGCAATCATAGTAATTTCATGCAGAGATGAGCCAAGTCAGTCATTTCAAATCCAGGTCCGAGGGGATCGGTTATTTCATTTTGTTGTTTTTCTCTATATTCCAGGTTTGTGTTCCAGCACAACATAATTCTGTGATAAACAACAGACCTCAACATATATAAATACATTTGTCCTCACCCCTAGAGAGATCAGACGGTGTTTAGTCTCTGAGCTCAATTTCCTCTTTCTCTCCCCAGTTATCCATTCAGATAGATTTGGAAGAACTTAAAATGAATTTCTTTTTGTTCTGCAGGAAATACTGAGAATTGTGAAAAAATAATTCTTTTCTCAGCCATTTGCGTTATAAGCGAGGATTAGATTATTCTGAAGAACGACAAAATAGATGAGTCATTGTGGAGAAGAGAAATTCCTACCTTTGCGAATCCACATTCAGTCTTGCGTGATGTAAGATGTTCCAGGATAGATTTGGTTCACATTCATTAAAACTTTTATAAAGAAGACAGATAATAATAGTAACAGAGGCAAGGCTGCATCTCTGCTTTCCCTGCCACCTTTTAACATGCGAACGCAGGAGGATGGCATTCTTTCCCGCAGCACAGAAGCAGAGCAGATCCTCAGCAAAGGAAATTGCATGCTGAAAATATCTCTTTCACTGTTCTAGTCTGTACCTTGTGACCTTGCCATGTCCCAGAGTCCCGTGGCCTCCATTGTCTCATTCTCTACTCCCCATTGTTCTCCCGCAATCTGAGATGGTGCACACAGCATGGGCTGAAACTATTCACTGCGTGACATAATTTGGGTTAATCAGCATCAGTTACACCATCTGGAAAGGGAATAGCTCCTAAATGCTTCATCACTGGAGGTCTCAGTTCTCCACTTAAAGTGGTCTTTCTTCAGTGAGGTCTCCTGGTGGCCTAGCAAGTATCCAGTGGAAAGCTGGTAGCCACACTTCAGGGTTGGTTCTGTGAACTTAGAAAAGCTCAGAACCCCCAAGGAACCAATTTCTTGAGCAATGAACATTCTCTTCTGGGCTTTCTATTTTCACTGTGCTATCACTGCTCTACCTCACTGAGCCCAAGCCCTTCTTTCTCCTCCCACTGCCCTTGAAGATTTTAATGCCAGTCCTAGAGTCACATCATTTCATCAGTAGATTGAGAAGGAAAGTTTGTAAGACAGCAGTCAAAGCAAACAGAGATTACCTTTAGGCAGAACAGAACTTTAAGTGATTTAAGTGAGGAGGGATCCAGGCTCTGGCTCATGTGCACTGTGCAGATGCTAAAATCATTATCACCATGTACAAACATATATGCAAGTTTCCACTTTTGCATTTCCTCACTGCTGTGTGCTGTGATGCCATTTTCCACCAGTTAAGAAGTCCAGCAGCTGTATTGTCTTGCCCTGCACTCCTTCACAGTACTTTCCAGAGCTCTTCTTGCTGACTGTGCACTGTGCTGGGTATCTGCAGGAGAGAGGGTTGAGCTTTCCTATCCAGGTCTACCAGGTCTCTGTCACCCTGCTGAAGGTTTGATTGCCTCCTCTGATAAAATTCCACTTTTTGCTGGTTTCCTCTTTCTGATATTATGGGTGTTGTGGTGTGGAAGTAGTATAGAAAGAGGAGAACACTGCTCTGCTGGCTGCAGTAGTCACAGCTGAGGGACCTGGGGGACTGATGAAGCCTTGGTTGGAAAATAACAGTGTTTTACACAAATGGTCATTTTCTTAAGATTGCGTTTGGAGGAGACGGGATTCAGATTTCCCTTCATTCTATTTCTCTATTTCTAAACTGCTGTAGATATGTGAGAAAGAAAGAACACCCTCTTTGTTCTCTCCTCTCCTGTATTTTCTTTTCCTCACTATTTTTTTCTCCAAAAATAAAATAAAGTTTTATAAAATAGAGGGAAAAGAAAAAACAGTATTAAAAGAGGGAAAGGACATCTAGGAAATAAAAACACAGGGAGGGAAATGCAGGTAATTGCAGTTTGATAGAGATGCTTGAGCAGTAGCTGTTGTGATAGCACTGTAGTAACTACAGTAGAATTGTAGTAGTGTTGAAAGAGCATTAACCTGACTTGTTGCTGTAGTGCCCTTTGGCTCTGGTCTCATAATTCTGGGTATGGATCAGAAGGTGCAATTGCAACCAGTGGATTTACTTTATATAAGTAAATCTTAAGCCCAAATGTATTAATAGCATAATTCCTATAAAGTAACGTGTGCTGTTTGCTTGTAAGATGTCTATATCAGGAGCATTCTGGTAGTGTCCCCACGGAGCTCAAATGTTTTAGGACATTTTGAATTAGAAAGGATGATGGTACTTAAAAAACCCTTTGTTAAAAACAAGTGCGATGTTGCTTGGAGTGAGTTAATTGCCTTGGAAAATTCTCCTATTTTGCAGATTTATAATGAATCTCTTATCATAGATTGTCAAAATCTAGGGTAAAAGAGGCAAACAGAACTTATCTTTCTCAAGGTAGAGATGGTGCTTGGAAAGAAACCCTTTCATTGTGATTTTAAAGATGATTTTAATTACATGGACAAACATTCATTTAAAAGTATTTAGGTTATCACCTAACTATTATTGGAGAAAATCCCTGGTCAGACATCTGCTAAGTTGGTGGTGAAACATCCTTCTGAACACAGATTTATGATTTGTGCTGGTGTCTGACTTACAGGGATATCCTTTATATGAAGGCATGACGAACAATAAGAATAATGTATTGTCATACACATTTGTGACAAATGTGTGATATAACTGTTTGACACACCTAAAAGAGTACCTTAGGAGTTACTAAAATCAGATCAACTTTTATTTTTCATTTACCAATCTTGTATTTCATTGAACAGAAGCTTTCTGTTAAACTGAAACAGATGATGTTTTAAACTAATACTAATTGATTCCATTCCTGGAGTTCACAGTGGTAGCAAGTAAAATAGCTCCCTGACCCTGCCGGTAAATTCAGATTTCAGACTGTGCAGTGCTTTTTGGCTTCACTCTCTTTTGCAATGCCCACACAGCCCTGTGTTGGCTCCCAGCATCACTCCTTGAAGCAACACGCTGCCCAAAGCAGAGTAAACTGGGGCTGAGTGCAGAAAGTATGGTTCTCATCCTAGCTGTGTGAGTTCCTTCATCAGTGCTTGTGTCCTTCCTCAGTGTGGATGAGGATCCACAGCTTCACATAGAAGTAGGATGAAATCCACCAGTGATTTTGAGGGGCTCAGTCACAGTGAGGCCTATATAAGAGCCATCTCATAAATCTCATTAATAACTGTGGTTCTCTGTTCTACAGATAAAGAAATCAAGTGCAATTTCTTTTTTTCTGCTTCTGGCAATATTTCCTTTGGTTAAAGTAAAAAAAAAGAAGGTCACAAAATAACACCCAAGTCCTCTCAAAAGTATAGGTTCTGGGGGCAAGTGGCTGGGTCTGGGGAACATTCCTTCAGTCAATAATGTTTTAAAAAGACAAACAGTGATGCTTAGATATTTTTATTTATAAAGGTAAGAAGTTTTGACATCTCATGCTGAGAGTAAGTGCTCTTGCGTTCTTTAGGTTTCTGCATTTATGATGCAGCCTCTTAATCTCCCTATTGTGGTTACTCATGCTCTTCTATGAATTGCCAGTCAGAAGGGTTCACACGATTGGCTTACTAGGAGGAGCTGTCTGCCTGTCTGTTCGTGCATCCCTTCATATCCATTTACATCCAAAACAGCAGTAACGTGTGCCTTCTATTGCAAGCCATATGCTCTTGGAATCATCGATCTGTCCAGATCTCCAAGCAGGGCTCTTTAATGGAAATGTTGACAGATTACTAGGAGCTCTGATGTCAGAACATGTGTATCTGGAATTATGCTGGGTAGTTTTTTAACTATGCAGCTTGAAACAGTTAAATGCTGGAATCAAGCACCATTGGCTATTTGTGACAAATACAAAACAGATCTGAGCCAAGGAGATCTCTTCAAAAAGCCTTGTTTTTGTTAGAATGTTACAAATAAATCCCCTCAGAGTATTCCTCATTCCAGAAAGGGGCAAAAAACCCTTTTCTCCATGTTGCCAACTTTGCTTCTCTTCTGCACACACTTTTAAATTCAGCATAAGAATCTATTTGACTTGATTTATATATCAAGGACTGAAGGTTTTAATTAGAGATGTTCCATGTAAGAAGAAAAAAAAAAAAACAAACAGAAAACAAAAACCCTGGCCTTTATTTAAGGCAGGTTTGAAGGAGAGGCATGAAAATGTGGAGAGGGCAATGGGAGCATCTGTTTTTGCATGTATCATATGTCTGTGGTGATTTCCTTTACTCAAAGAGCACTTGGGGTTTAGAAGACATGTTATCCCTTAGAAATGAAAAGTGGCTCGCCTTTGGCCATGATGGGTTGCATTCTGCTCACTAGAGGCACCAAACACCTTTTTCCTCGGAAACAAATGACTTTTGCTGAATGCGTGACTGACCTTTCCCAAAAGACTTGAATGGTCTATTCCATCCCTTGTGCACAGCAGTGGGGTCTGGATGAGGCTTGGGTGGGAATATTGTGTGGTTCTGGCAAGGAGAAATCAGGGCAGGCTGTCACAGCTCAGAAATGTCTGCATTCATGCTGCTCAGTGTCAGCCCCATCAGGCACAGACCTCCCTCAGCCTTATGGCAATCCGTGCTCCCAACTTGGTGAAGAAGAAGAGCAATTCTGGTACGATTACAGTTCTGCCAACTATGTCCACAACTGGGTGGCACAAATCCTACAGAAAGTGTCTTAGTGACACTATAATATTACAGGCTATTATCTTCCCCTTTCTCACACCCAGATTTCATTCATGAGCCATTTCTATTTCTTTGATGCTCCCTTGGCTCTTACATTCTCTTTCTAGGGTGTGGCCTAGATCAGGCTGTTTGGCAGTAAATCCATCTGGCTAGAGAATTCCAAAAAGTACCAGAATGATCTCGATCACTGGAGCAGTTTTTTATGTAGATATGTGGAGCTGGATTACATGTGGTCCTGAAGTGTTTCTTCTGTGGAATATATCAGTAGAGGGCTTGTTTCACTTTAAGATCATAAAAAATTGAGTTATTTAATAGGGCCCTTGGTTGGGTAATTACGAAGCAAAGGAAAAGCAGACAATCCACCCAGGGGGTGTGTGTGTTTTTTCTTCAGTGGTGTTAAATACTATTTAGATTATTCACTGAATAAACATTAAATAATGTAATTTGGAAACCAGGTCCCATTAGGGATATTTAAATGTGTAGTCTGTCACTAGTAAAGGATTAGGATATTAGTGCATTAATGTCATATCAAAAGCTGCAGATTCCTTCTGTGTTGCTTAAATGCTTTCTGATCAAACATATCCAAGTAGTGTTCTCTTTTTTAATTGCTTGTTTCATGCTGTAGTGAAAGAGTGGGTGGATAGAGCACAGTGTTTTGGTTTGTTTGCCTGCTTAGCTGAACCTCTACAAAACAGAGCCTCCAGGTCAAATCCACTGCAGTCTAGAATTGGAAGATCTCAGCAGACCCAGACCTTCATCTTTGTTTGCAAAGAGCCCATCATGCTTGGACGTTATAAGACTCCCTTTGCTGCATCTCCCTCCTCCATGCCCACTGCTTCCCCCATTGCCACATCAATGATGCTTTATGCTTTTGACATTTCTGCTACTTCTCATCTCAGCGGTTTCTTGGGACAAAATGCATCAACAAAGTGCTGATGAGTAGATATGGCTTTTCAGAATTTCAAAAGCTTTTGAGTCTGACTCAATAACATATCAAGGCTGAGGCAGGAAGGGAATTTGAGAGGCCCTGGATAGCACTTCAGAAGGTTCTGGACCTTTTTCACTTACAGTCCATTTTGGAGAAGGGTCTTGTCTGAGTTTCATGTGAGGATTTTTCTAGCCCTGTGCAGATGTATGCAGTGCATTGACCACGTTAATGCTGTTAGAGATGGAAAACATAGCTCTGTTTTCTGACAAGTCCCAACAAATTTACCCTGGAGTATTTGGAACTCTGTTCGTGGAACAACTGTTCATTTCCACTGATCAAGCATCATGACACTTCAGCAAGTCCTAGGTGTCTGCTACAGACTCACCAGGAGCAAGTTCTGCTAAAATGAGCTCCTGTGTTCGTAATTGCTTCCTTCTCTATTTTCTGTTTATTCACTTCACCCTAAATGGCCGTTGCTGCCCACTAGAAAAAGCAACACCAGGTGTTTTGTAGAGGCAGGAGCTAATCAAGCCCTTCTTAAGCAATTGCCAATGATTTGACCGCTTGGATTCTGTCTCAGGTGATGGATGCTCTAGTACTGAAGGAGGAAGTAAGGAGTGGGTAAAAGGATTCACTTCCATTCATGCAGGAACAAGGTCAAGGGCAAATAGAAGAGAGTATTTGAGAAAAAAAAAAACAACAAAACTAGACAAGAAAAAAGATCAGGACACCAATATCGTCGGAGACTCTCATGAGTGGTAATGGCAAAGTTTTGTACAGGCAGAGAGAAGGTACTGAGATCTGTTCAGCTATGCTTTTTGGTAAAGATAGCTAAGCATAAAATGATGTGTCCATCACAGAAGCATTTCTTTGTGAAATTGCTTTTATGTTCTGAATTGAGCATAGCCTGTTGGCTTCTGAAGAAACACAAGGCAAGTAAAATGTATGTGTTTATTTAAGCTGTGTCAGTGGTGAATCTAACTTGACAGTTCATCCAAGACAAAATGTGTGATCTAAATCTCTAGACAATCAGGCATTTTATTTTTGATAACCAGTCACTGCTTATTCTAATATACAGTAATGTTTTAAAAGGAACCAGGAGTGTTCCTGCTTGCTGGGTCAATTCCAAGTACTGCATTTCAGTGAATGAAGCAGGAACTCAAGTTGATGAAATTTGCAAACAAATCCCTGTGGAATCTTGTCCATTAAAAATTAGCTCTGAATTAGATATTACAAACAGTGCTGAAAAATAGTCTCTGTAGCTATTGTCTTGAAAATCCTTCGTGTAATAAAAATTTCACATTTTCTATAAACGAGGGGAAAAAAACCGAGTTGCTGGAAAACACTTCAGTTCACCTAATTGGAAAATATAATTCAAATATTCATAATGATTCCTCTTAAAAATGGACAAAAAGAACATTCTTGAATATTATTTTGGAAGCAAGCCAAAATATGCACTTGTCGTTACTATGGCAATAAGCAAAAAGCAGAGAAAAAAACACCAACAACAGCAAAAAAAAAAAAAAAAACAGCTTTGAAAGCAACTTGCCATGTATGAATTATTTTTATGATCACAAACCTCTTGCAGCAACCAATTTACTGAGTATAAGTGATCTAATTGAGGGCAATCGTTGTCAGAGGGACCAAAAATATACTAGGCCTCCATTTTCATATTAAAATGCCATGCCTTGGTTTAACATTTCCAAGTGGTTATTTTAGTCCTTTTTTAAAAAACAAAAGCCTGTTGAGGATAGGGTAACTCTGTTGACCAGTATATTATTGAACTTGTTTATCTCTTGGAAATGGGACCACCTGATCTCAATAGAGTTTTTCTTTTTTTGTTTTTTTCCTCCTTCCCCATCCCCCTTGCCCCCCTTCTGCCCCCCCTCCCCCTCCAATTGCTTGAAACATTTCACAATTAAAGCAGAAGAGGCTTGTTCTGTGGTTCTCACCTTTTGTCCTGAATAGCCTGGAAACAGAGGGACACTTTCCCTGTTGAAGTCTGGTGTAATTTCCCCTTGAATGGGCTCTCATGATAAGAACAGGGGTCACTGGATGGGATGGTATGCAATAAAGCTTGTGATTGCATGGTTCTTCATCATCACAAAACAGCCCAACACTCTGCTTTATGATAGCACAATTGGCACACACAATGGCTTGGGTAGAAAGCTAGAGAAACAGAGAGACGGGTATAGATACTAAGATGGAGATATCAGTCAAGCGATTGTCCCTCTTGGTGTGTTTCAAGTGCTGAAATGTACAAGTGGCTGAGAACAGGGTCCCCAAACATTACACTGAAAAGCAGTGAATGAATAAAAAGGGATGGCAGGAGTGGATGAATCTTGCCTATAGAATGCACCTTTGTGGTCAAATGTATAAGATAATATATAGCAGCTGTGTTATAAGCCAGCAAAGGGAATTGAATTTACAAAGCACAGGCTTTCAATAGCTTTCCTTGTGGGAACACCAAAAGTTTAAGAGGTGGAGGAGGGCTTATTTCTGACTAACGCCCACGCTTAATAATAGTTGTCTTGCATGCTGTGGAACCTATCCATTGGGCCAGTTCCTAAAGTCCTTATTTATTGCCCCTAAGTGGGAGCTTTGATTGAGTAAAGGCTGACTAAAACCTGGATAAAGACTTGGGAATTGACTGTATGTCACCACAGTGAGCCAACGTTTGGAGGGTTCTGTCCTGGAAGTTCGCAGAGACTTACATGGGAGCTTAGTGTTAGAGATGGCTGTAACAAACACAGGAGCTTTTCAAGGTTAACACAAAAAATGGTAACAGTTGCCCCATGCCTTCTTTCCAAAGTTTTTAATAAAAACAAACAGGAGCACCAATGAAGTGTTCTCTAGGTTTTCAGGAAATACTTCTCCCTTCTTCCTCTTTCTCCCCTGCTTTATGAAATCAGCGATAGCTTATGATGAGCTAAGTAAGTTCTGTATGTGACCTGGCCTCAGTAACAAAGAGAAATTGCCATCTAGTGATGCATAAAGAAAATCTTACACTATTTTTTTTCAAATCTCCATTCTAACCTTTCTGGAAATCTTCTGTAGGTGGCAAGGGTGGGAGTGAGGTCAAGGAAGAGTCTGCTAGAAGAGGAGTTACAATAACTCCTGAAGGGAGTTAAAATACTCGGCTTTTGAGTCAAATAGTGGGATACTCATAAAGGACCAGCTGCTTTTCAAGATAAATAATAGAAGAGAAAAAACAGCAGTGAAGCATACTGCTTTCACAACAAGGTCATTGACAAAAAGAGCTTTTAAAGTACGTATATTTAATGGCTTTTGTTCAAAAAAAAAAAAAAATAAAAATTGATGGCAATAGATTTGTACAAAGATTATCTGAAAACTCTTTTCAATTTCAAAAGTGAGCAGATTTTATAGCTTTGTTTTAGACTGTTCTCAAGACCAAAGGCAAGGACTTGGAGATAAAATAGTAAAATTACTACATCCTACCAACAACTTTACATGAGAAGTTACTGCAAATGTCGAAAGACCTCTCTTCCTGGAGGATATTGTCATATAGTAGTGAAAATGTTCTTTTTCAGTAGTCTACCAACCTATCAGCACCTGGTGGAACCTCCCAGTTTTGTCTTACAGCATAGTAGAATCTGTAGATCTTCTATATATCTAAAAATGAATGCAGATAGGTAAATAGGTAAAAACCTATTTCTAATTCTTAAGACCTCTCTGGCCTTTAGAAGAAATACCTTGCCAGAGACACAGATTAGGGACTATTGTTTTGCTTCACTTGCTATTATAATTTTTGATTGAGTGAGAGTTTCAAGGATGCACAGAAACTGTTGAAGGTTGGTCAGTTTGATGAGCTTTTGTTTGAACTTTTCATTCAGTTCTGTGAGTACCGAAGTCCTTTGGTAGCCATTCATACCTGTGGAGAGGATTTTTATGATTAACTTTAGTTTCTGCGTCAAAGAATGTCACATTCATAGGTATCTTTATTCTTTTTTGATTGCATGAACTTTGAGATGGTAAGGTGTTACGGTGGGAAAATTGTTGCCTTGAGTAGAAAAAAAAATATTTCCAATATCATCTGATTATCAGAAAGCCTGAAGTGACTTCTTTTTGTGTGGGAAGGGGACCAAGGGAAAAATAAGTGGTGGAAGGAGAAGAAAGCTTTTCTTTTGGTAAGAGTCGCTCAAACTCAGTCAGAAAATCCCTCTTCGGAGCAGGGAAAAAATAAATACAATACAAAATATTCATCCTCGAGTTCACATTTCATTGGGAAGCAGTCGTTTACAGATATTTTTAAGCAGTCACCATTGATTTAAATAGATTTTTGGGAACACACTCAAATAAGAGAAGAAGAAATACCCCACAAACATATAGTGCCTTAAGGTTTGAAAAATACTGAGGTCTGGAGAAATCATCCCAGCTCTATTGCCAGCTCATGTTCTTTCCTGTTTATTCTCTGTGGGCCTGGTGGAGAGCTGACAGGACAAAGTTGTCTCCCTCAGCACAGGTTTTATTCGCAGCATCTTGTGAAGGCCGAGCACATTACACTGATCCCTGGGTGTTGTCAAACTTTTACCAATGCAGTGTTCTGAAAATGAGCAGTTTTGAAAATGTTGCTTTCCAAATCAGTCTGTGGCCAACACAAGCCAAAAGACCTCATTCTTTCCCAAAACACAGAAGGACTTTGGACCAGAGTCTGAGTATGATTAAGTGGAGAAATTGCTACTGGACATGAATTGCTGCTCACGTGTAATTTCTGGAAACAAACTGGAACTGCAAAAGTTGACTTCAAATTTCAAGTCTTTTAAAAAAGGAGAGGATTTATATCCATCCCAAAAATGTGTCTGAATATTCTGAAACTTTTTACTATTTTTATCATGGTAGAAAGTAATTAAATTAGGAGGACTTTGCTGTAGTGGAAGACAATCCTTAAAATAATATCAGTGGAATTATTTACATAATCAGTGGCCAGATTTATTTAACAGCTAATGTCTAAGCTGTAGCATAATAAAATAAATGTGGATGCACATATATGCATACAAACCTCATATTTTGTTTCATATATCATGTATTTTGCACTCCAAGACTATATGTAAACTTGCATCTTAAGTAACACATAAGAACATCATGAAAATAAGTTCCTCAAAAATATGTATGTATTTCCAAAACAATTAGGACAAGCAGCAAAAGAGATACTTTGACCTACATGGACTGAATGCAGGAACCACTACTGGAGAAAGCAATTTGAGTGGAAGATTTTGGGGCATGATATAAAATAGCAGCAGAGGAAGAAAATATGGAACAAACCAAATGAAAAAGTCTGCTTGGGAGAGCAGAGTGCTGCCAGCCAGACCACACTGCTGGCTAGACATCATCTTAACTAAATTATTCAAACAAATATTAATTTGAGTTGCTAGGATGGAATATCTGGTTTAACTGTTAGAAAACTGTACCAACATGCAAGCTAGTGATTAATAACAAATGTACTTCCACAGGAAAAAAAGAAAAGTAAAATGAAGGAATGTTGTACAAAACACTTGCAAGGAGTGATTTTCTAGCTCCAAAGGGCTTCAAAGCCAGAGCAGGGCTCACACAGAGTGTGTGGTCACACTGAGCTTGCCTTTGTGCTGGCAATATATCTGAGGCTGGGAGCATCACCAAAATAGCCATTTGAATTGGCTCAGTGATGAGGAAATCCAGTCTGCTGCCTTCCTACTTCATCAGGATCTCAAAATACGAGAGGGTAAAGAGTGAGACAAATGGAAAAATAAGTGGTAGATGGGGAAAGATTATTAATGATAGAGTGTGAAGGGTATAACCAGTGCCTTCTTGGGTAAATCTTGCTTTTTTATCTAAACTTCCAGGCACCAGTTTATGTACGTTTGCTTATGCTCAGAGAATGCAAAACCAGCTTAAATCAAGAGAAAAGTTGAAATTGTTGATAGCATTGTGAGCTTCATTCAAGTTTTGTTCTGTGGGTATCAGCATTCACTCATAAAATACATACAGATGATTCTTTCACTCCTGTGAGTTGTGTAGCTAACTCTAAAAGCCATATTCTTCAGGAAGATGACTGAAGCTGCCAAGTCATAGCTGCTTTTGACTACTCATTCTGAGCAACCAGGTATCCTTTTGGCTTAATTTGGAATAGCTTGTACCATGAAGTCTAACTGAGGCTCCAGGTGCTACCTTTGAACACGTTGGAAACCCCCTCCACCAGCCTCTGAGAAGAAGAAGAACACTAGTGAGCTGTTCTGGTCTAGTTCTCAGACCTGGTAGCAGGAGCTAGTAGGAACTCATTAAATAATTCCCCAGCCTTGTGACGTAGAACTTCTCTCACCTCTGGTCCGTCCAAGAAAGCTCCTGTGCATTCTGTATGGGAGACAGATGATCTGTGTCACTAAAATTGTGCTATCAAACAGCACTGAGTCAAGAAAAATGAAGCACCACCCAAATTACTAGATCTGTGTGTGCAACAGCAAGGAAAACCCTCTTTCCAAACAGAGGGCCTCTTTCAAAGCAAAATTCCTCAGCAGGGAAATTTGGTATGAACAGAGTATTTTAGGTTACGGTCCTTAGAGGGAAATGTCCTTGGTTGAAAGTCAAGTATACCCTCCTGGGGTTACCTAATGCTTCCAGGTTTTTTCCATCTCAGTAAAAGATCTGAGCAGCTTCACATGTGACCTTAAAAAAAAGGAGTCGATAGAATAAGCTCAGAAGACACCACGTCAATTTTCAGCATAACATTTTATCTAAGAGTCCAAAAAAGATGTCCAAGTAGTTTTATTTTTTATTTTTATAAACTGGAAAGAAACCTCTCTTGAATTTCAGTTCCTTTAATTATTTTGTCTAACTGAGTTCAGAGGCGTAAGTTTCAAAAGGAATTAATCCTCAGCCAACTCCAAAGTTCATCAAAAAAACCACCATATTTAGTCATCTGGCTTAGACTGCTGTTTGGAAATTCTTGGATCTGCTGCCCCCAAATTGCAGGATGCCCCAATCTTTACAGGATTAAGTGCCAGTAGAGCTCCACTTGCTGAGTGATGATGCAGTTTTCTGATCTGGCTTGATTTTCCATACATTTTCTATCCCTGTATTTGTTGTTCTTTGTAAGTATGAATAAACTCAGCCTCTGAAAGGACCTTGTGGAAAAATAATAACATTAGCAACATTTTTGGAAACTGGTGCTCATAGAATTGGAGCCAACTTCCCAATTTACAGAGCGGTTATTGTAGGTTGAAGGAGGGTCTGATCATGGAACTGTGCAGGCTGCCACACTTGAAAAGTTGAGTTTTATGATTCGCTAACTTTATGCAGGAAATCGATAGCAGCCGGGATACAAGAATCCAGGTCTCCAGGCTCCCATTTCTGCAAAACAGGTTGTAAATCTAATGCCAAAATCACCAACATCCATCACAAAGAGCTTATCTCTAGAGTTGCACAGGTTGTAAGGAGAGCTGCCCTAGAAAGGAAATGAAGGAGCTCAACTCCTCTTATTTTGGATCCAATATTCCCATCTCCTCCACATTCCAGATCTTTTCTAACTGGGATGGGCATTTCCCAGCTCCCTATTCTAACTGTGGCTGTTTCTAGCCTCAGTCATTTCCATTTCATGTCTGTTTCTTGAGGGTTGTCATGGGTTCTGCAGTCTGTACTGCTCCTTCACCACATATTTCATATTAAGCTCCTTCTGCAAACCCCATTTGTTCTGTGATACTTAGGTATCAGCTGTCAACTCATAGTGCAATGAATCCCTTGCAGCACTTCTATACCTAAGAAACTGTCTACAAATCCATCACATTTGGTCCATAGCTTAAGACTTAATTTAAAATGGAGGCAGGAGGACTCAAGTTTGTGGGCTGCTATTTACACTGGTGATGCTCAATAGGACTGACAGGAGCGTATTTGCATGTCCTCTTATGAGGATTAGATGAATGGTGACCTTGATTATAAAACTGTCTCCAAGGAAGCTGTTGTGGCTGAAATTAGGGGAATAATCTTCATTCCCCATCTTCACACTTTGCACATAGCAAGAGGGAAAATATAATCAGTGACCTTGGTTCAGTTTGAGGTGTTATCTTATTAATATGCTCAATAAATGCGATCCTAGTACGTATTAGCTGCTTGACACTGTAGTGACTCCCTAGGAGCTCTTTCTTTTCAATCACTTGGTCCAACACTCTGCTGTCTACAAAGAATGATCCTGTAGTTTTACCTCTGTGCTGGAATTTTGGGGATCTGCTCTATCTGGGTTGCTTTGAGAAACTCTTCAACTATGTCATATTCTGCTAGCTCAGTGCTGAAGTTGCTTAAGCTTGTGGTCTGTAGGAGTGAATCAATATTTTCCTCTCCTTTCTTCTTAGCCCAGCAGTTTCTGACCTATTTAGATTGCAAACTGTTTGGGTCAGGGTCTGCTTCTTGCCAAAATGGAGCGGTATTTCCAGCTCTTCTGGGACATCTCAGATCTCCTGTGTTACTCTTGATGATGATGGACTGGGTTTTGATGTGTTTCGTGACATTGGGAATCTGTGATAATCCAGTTCCTGTGCTTCTGGTCTGTGTTCCCCTGAGTGTAAGAGTAAATCAGAAGTTGTTTGAGGCAAGGACGATCTTTCAAATCATTTTACATCAGTAAAATACGCAGCACGTGAGTCTCTGATAGACATTCTTAGGCTTCAGTGAATACAAGTATTTTATTAAAGCTGACAATAATAAGAGCATAATAATAGGAATAACAGTAATAACTACAGCCTGACACAAAACCACTTGCTGTCACTGTTAAGCCAAATAGTTGTAAACATATATACTTTTTTAATATTTATTTGAAAAATGCTTTACATTTTGTTAAACTAGAGTTTATTTAGATTTCAAGATTCTCAGTTTCTAATTTCAGAATTTTATGGATTCATAGACTGAAAAAAATAGAGAGAAATGTGAACACTATTTTCAAAACCTTAAACTTCACTATAGTCTGAGAAGAGGATGTGCAGCTCTCCTCTCTGCTTGAATGTCCTTGTTTGATTGCCACGTGCTTAGTGTGAGAGCTAACATTTGTAAGTTCAAAACTGTTCGTTATTACAGAATATACATTCTCAGTCCATTTCTTTCTGTGATAACTGCACCCCAGGGTTACTCTTTGCAAAGCTAAGACGTCTGCATGCGTACAAATTTCTCTTACCAGTAGGAGGAGAGCACTGTCATATGGATGTGACTTTTTAAGGATTGCTGTGATTGAGTAAGTGCTCTGCGACACATTATGTGATGCAAGAGTAGCATCTGTCCAGTTACTTTTCTTATATGCTAGTTGTGCACTGTATCTCAATTTGTGTCAGAGCAGAGGCTTATGTTATTGCTGTACCATTTTGTCATGAGCTGTAATTCATGCCTGAACTTCCCAGATGGCCCTGGGCTACACCTCTGTTTCCCAAGGGCAACCATAGCTTGCACAACAGGGATCTGCTCAGTAATTAAAGCCCCTCATCACATAAATAAATATTGTTGTAGCTAATTGAAGAGGAAGGAGAAACTGTGCCAAAGAGTTTGAGAGCATTTACAACTAACTACAACCACCAGTGTTTAAGAACCAAGGTTTAAGTAGAATGTTACTGCTCTGTTTAGGTGCAGATGCCTTCTGAGCCATAAACTTGCTTAAGTACTACTGAAGGGACTATAAATGAGTAAAGACATGTTGCTCCAGCACTCATTACTGCAGTAACAGTTGAGCTCTTAAGGTCTTCGAGGAAATGGTCTTTTTTCTATGTGCTACTTACGAGTGTAGGAATCTAAGATTTCACGCTATCCTAAAAGTAAGTGTTGTACATCCACATTTGGAGTTGTTTTTCATTCTGTTCTGCTGCCTTCTTGAGGGCACATTTTTCATTTTTTCTCTGTCTTCCTCTTCTCTCCGTATAATTATTAGTATGTAAATAAATCACATCCTGCAAGTAACTAAACTCCTTGGAACATTCCTAGCTGCAGTTTTCTATTGCAGAAAGCAATGAGTTTCCACATTACTCACTCAAAGTGAAAGTATTTCTAGTACAAGTCTGTGATGCTGTGTTTTCATTTTCCTTCCACACTCGTTGACTAAAACTTGTTGAAAGTAATTGTGCTGCACAGATTTCATGTCACTGAAATATGAAGGAGAAATATTCATCAGTTTGTTAAAAATACGGCAAATGTCGAAGTACTACCAACCCTAATTAATATGTGTTTAAATTCTCTGCCCTGGACCCTCCAGTCTTTTATTTTGTTTAAACTGAAGCTTGACATTTTCAGTCAGCGCATTATTGTCTAACAGCAGGAGAGTGAAAGCTATACCCCTTTCCTTAAACACACCAGGCTGTGGAATGTGCTCTGTCTTACTTCTATTCCCCTTCCATTTGTTAGATACTGGACACGATATGTTGACTCTGAGCAATCACTTTCCTTTGAAATAGAAGGAAAGAGTATCTTAAACCTTCCCTGTATCTAGAGTCCAAAATCTGTACTTCAGGAGTACAGAAACAGCAATGGTTAAATCCTTCAGTACTGTCAGGAAATAATTTTTTTTTTTTTTGTACAAAACACCAATAAAATGTATTTATTTTTTCTGATTTTTTTTAAACTTACCTTGTAAATTATAATTAAAATAATGGAACAAAATCCCCATATGACAGCAACAGATAGTTCTGTCAATAAAAATGAACACTAGCCAGCAGGGTAATTTTCATGCTACCCTTGCAATATTTTTACTAAGAGCAATCTGACCTTTGGTAAAACTGTCCCAATAGTATGGTTGCACAATCCTCATGTAGTGTCTTTTTTCATTTTCTTTTGCCTTACCTTCAATGCTTCCAAGCAGTCCCTAATTTGGGAAGCAATGGTCTTTTGTAAAAAGGGATGCCAGAAGAGCTTCCTCAGCTCCTGAATGGCTGGATTTTTTTTTAATTGGGATATCTCATTAACCTGTCCTTGGCTTAGATCTCATTTTCATACTCTCAGATGACTATGCCCAGTATCCAGAGTGCTTTTGGACTTGACCTTAGTGGTGATGCTGAAAGCTCTTCCTGAGACTTGGTAGAACACTGAAGAACATCTTCACTGGAATCATAGTTTCTTAGGATCATAGAATCATTAAAGATGGAGAGGACCACAAAGACAGTTCAACCCCACCCCACCATGCTCACTGACCATGAGCCAGGGCATCACCATTTTTTCTGAGAAACTCTTAATATCCACCCTGAACCTCCTTTGGTGAACCTCCATTATCTCTCATCCCATACTCAGGTGATTTAAGAATCCTGTTTATTTTATGTCTATAGGGGCTGTGTTCAATTAAACAGTCCTCAACAGCACAGAATAACTGAGACCATCCTCAGCTGTAGAATAGCAGCTGTTTTGCAGTAGGTCCCAATGAGGACATACATTTTCATTCTAAGTCTGCTTCAAAAAGGTTTAGCTTTGCCCCAGTTTGGAGATGGGTTAACCTAAATTAGAACGCAGAACATCCTGCCTGGAGCACCAGTGTGTAGAGTTTGCTGAGCCTGCAATCATCTGCTAGCCCTGACATTAACTGCTGCTGATTTCTCTGTGTAGGAATCTATGTCATTTGGCAAAGTAACCCTTTAAAATAGAACAGAGGTAAGCAGATGCTTTAAATATTTTTTAACATTCTTATCATTTAGTCAGTCCTCATTCCCATTAGCTGTTTTCTTTACTCTCATCAGTTCATCCACCTTCATTTTTCCTTGGGGAACCAAAGATAAGACCAGACTTAACGATAAATACTCCATAGCAGCATCCTAATACTCCCCTCCCTCAACACTATTCTCTAGTTGCACATCAGGTTTGTTCCAGCTGGAATAAACCATTGCAATTGCTGTAGGTAGATGGTTGATTGCAATTCTCTGTGTGTGGTCCTCTCTCAGATGAGCTCAGAGAATTACACCTGACACTTCAGGGATTGGTTGAACCTGCCTCTCGAGAGATTCTCTCTGATTCCATTTTTCCTACTTTTCTGCTGCAGTACCACCTCGGTTTAGTTTGGCAAGTGTCCCTCTTCCGCTCATCACCTGTGTGCACTCAGACATGGGAGACCCTTCCTCCATGACCCGCACTGTTCTCCATCTTCACCTTCCAACCCCAGTTTTCCTTGTCTTCTCTTTCTGCAATGAGAGATGTTGAAAGAAGAGGTCTCCACTGCTTCAAGTTAGCCAGAGATGGTGCTTGTAACAGAAATGTTCCCCTCTTGAGATGGGCACCTTTGACCAGGTGCTATTAAACCGTCAAAAATGTTCTTCAGCTGTGCTTTAAAGATCCACAATGCACCCAGCTCTAACATAGTGATATTTCATGAGCTTGTCAGCTTTCCTCTGTCTGTCTGTCCATCCATCTCCCCTCATAAGGCACCTATTTGCCTCCCATCAGCACAGCACCTCCTGCTCTTTGTGCATTGTCACCGCAGTCAGTGCCTGAGCCACGGCCACATTAAAGCATTTGCTTCCGATAGAGCAAAAATGTTATGGTGAAGACTGATTATCTGGGCCGTGGGCGAACCACATAACCACAAAACCACCCTTCCTGACACTGTATTGTCTCTGCTTATTATCACACAGATGAGCATTGAGCACATCCGTTGCAGCCCCGTGGGGCTCTTTCCAGCATGCTGCACCCCACATCAAGGGCTCTACAGTGTCAGGGGGTGGCAACAAGCAGGAAAGGAAGTCTGGACCATGTAGCAAACAGTCTACTCAGTGAATGGCGTGGCTTCAGAAGTCATATTTCCTGCAGCTTTCTAGTCTTCTAAGTTGAAATAGCAGTTGTTTTTGGTGCACTGCGATGCAGTTTCTCATGAGATTCTTGGTGTTTTGGGGGATCCTGTGCATTGAAAACCTTACTCTGTCCATCTGGTTATTTGGTATTTCCAGGCAAAGTGGTACATGTGGCAGAGTACAACACAATGATCACAGAATCATAGAATTGAATCACAGAATATCCCCATTTGGAAGTGACCTATAAGGATAATAGAGTCAAACTTCTGACTCTAATGATCAAATAATAGTCAGCTGAAAGGTTCACAGCTCATTGAAGGAGTGGGAGATATTTTTTTCTTACACTTAAACAGCTTTGTTGATCTGTGATTTCAGAGGAAAAGAGTATTTTTCTTATGTTAATGGTCTCATCTACATAGTTTACTTGTACTCTGTGGTTTCTGGAAGCAATGTCCCTTATTATGTTTCCCTAACATTGAAAGGTACTGAATTCAAAAACTCCAGAATCCAGAAATGTAAATTTTTGGGGTGCATGAAATCCACATTTATCATCCTGTGTTGCTTTCTAGGGACAAAGAACAACTGCTGAAAAATTAGTATTCTGTTAAAGTCATCCCCTTCATTGGTTCTTCCTTTATGTGTTGAAGCCTTCAAGAACAGGTTGTCAGAAGAGGACAAAAAATCAACTCCTCTATTTACCCAGTGCTCAGCAAAACAGGGATCATAATTTGATAGCAGATCACCCCAAATGAGAAATACAGTAGAGAAGTCCTTTGTCTCTGAAAGAGATTGATTCAGCTCTGTGAAAACACAGCTTGTTCCATTCTCTCTAATAATTTGGATTGAGTTGGATTGAATTTGGAAAGAGTTGCTTCTCTGCTCTGCTCCGCTTCTCTTGGATGAAGAATGATCTTCTTTCCTCTGAAATCTTGAGGACTTGGGATCTCTTAATCTTGGTTTCCCAATCAATGTGTAACCCATAATACCTGATAAGTGCTTTTTGTACAGCATTGCATAGAATCTAAAAAGGAAATAAGAAATGTCCAGCCCCACCTTCTCTGGCAGCTCTTACACAGAGTACTTGTTTAGATCTGATTCTATGATCTGCTGCTACTCTGAGTATTTAAATCAGGGCTTGTAAGCAAACACCACCTATGGTTTCACTGCAAAAACTGTCTTGAGAAACCTCCTCTAACATGGCAGAGGGAAACTTGTCCCCAGGCTTAGCTGGGAGATGAGTCATTTCCATCACTGCCTGGGACAGTTTACTTAGCATAGCTTCACCCTTGGTTTTCTGCTCTCTGAGTCATCTGGGCTTTCTTTTCATATGGTCACCAACAGAGAGTGGCTTTGCGGACAATCAGGCTTTTTTCAAGGGATAGATGTCCCTTGCCATGAGCTCACTCAGAGCAGGGGAGCCTGAGCTAGAAAGTCCTGTGCAATAATCTTGTCACACATCTGGTGGTAGATGCAGAATTTATGGAGGGATGGCAACTTGCTTATTTAAGTTAACCATGGTTTTCAGACATGTAATCCTTCTGTGCTGTGATTGGTCTCCCTCCAGCTCCATCTGGTTCTCCAGCATGCAGACCTGAATGACACGTGGGAATAGCCTGCAAACCAGATGCTTAACATTTATTTTTAGTGATGAATAAACTTTGTAAGCATCTCATTATATAGTCGCCTGGCCTAATTAGTAACATTCAGACAAGCATTAATCTGCAAAAACGCTAAGTGGTACTGGGAGTGCTCAATGGAGCTCTGAGGAAAAATCTTCTTTGGGGAGGGAAAGAGAATAGTGGTGCAAACAAATGAATGGCTGGGGCTTTGGTTGGATCTAGTCAGGTGTTCCAGTAGTTTTCAATTAAAGTGGTCCTCCTCGGTGATTCAAGTTCAACTGTACCGATCTATGTTTTGTTGGAAGTAGTTTCGTTTACAAAAAGTAATTTGGTTTTGACCCAATGATTTGGGTCATCATCCTGAAAAGAATGGAACATCAAACCATTTGTGTTAATCCACAGTGGTGTACATCTCTCCATCTACTGTTTTTATCCTAATGCTTTGAAAATGTGAACAGGGCACAAAGGTGTAGGCTGAATTGATGGTTCTTTCATCTCTTGGTACTATCCAGCACACCAAGCCAAACAGTCCCTTACAAATAGGTATAATTGCATAATATCTTGTGTCTCTAAATGAAACCTGCGTCTTGAGAGGAGCTCCGTGCTGACAAAGCCCTAACATCACTGTAACACTTTTCTTTCAGGATGGGATCCCTCTTGAATTTCCATCAGACTGAAAGTTTCCCATGCTGAAGGATAGAAGGTGAATATACTGATATTTTCTGCTGGAGGAGAGCCTGCACTGCAGCAGATCCACAGCTCCACAATGTACACAGCCAGAGTTATTCTGAGAGGTAGAGCAATAACTCTAATGCAAGACAGGAGACATAACAAGTAAGTGGAAATTTTCACATAAAAGAAAATATCAGACTACAACAGATATTAATGAACTGAGAAAACAGACAGATGTATGTTAGGGATTTGACTGATACCTGGGAGCGTACTTTATCTTATTTTGTTCATATTTTTACATCTGGCACTTTCACCATATTAATGATTTAAGGAATAATTATTGTAAGGTTGAGTTTCCTTTTAAAAACTTTCAGTGTTCCATCCTGGAATTCATTCCAGATGCTGGTAACTAAAACTGAAGAAACATGCTTCAAAATGATAGTCTTCTCCAAGTCAGGATGACAGCAAAATATGTAAACGACCAATGGCTCTTCTAGCAGCTTGGTTCTTTATGAGCTATCTGATTCCCTTCCAGTTTGTTTAAAATTTTTACCATGCAGATGTTCCTCCGGGTGACCAATTTTTATAGTTTTGAAAAGATTATATCAGTTTTCCATGGTATTGTGTTACTGTATTTCTTGGATTTTTTTATAGCACTTGAAAGGCTAATTTCTTAATCAGACATTACTAGTGGAATGTAGAAAGAGAGGTTAAAAAGCCAAACTGGCACTGAGAATTAAACACAGGTTTGTAATAATATGAAAGGAAAACAAAAAGCATCAACTCAAGGATGTTGTTATTGAATGAAAGTTGAGAAAACTGCTAGGAACATGCATTTTTTATTATTATCAAAGGTGTTAAAATATATACATAGCATATGTTTGGCACTGAATTGTTGTTACACAGTTCTGTAGTATTCAGCTGTCTTGGATAAAAACTATCACTTTGATACTGGAAAATTATTATGAAAATGTTAGTTTTGGGCCTACTAGTAAAAAGCAAAGATTGTCTCTCATGCCAGTAAGGTTTCAGTGAAGGGTTTGCACTGTTTCCAGAAACCATCTTTGGCAACCATTAAGTCTCACCTCCATCAACAGTCTGCATAACATTTTGTCTCTCTTTATCGTTGCTGGGAGAGCTGATGGGGAGAGAGGAGACTCTGTTTGGCTTCTGCACCCTGAAAGTCAGAGACAGATTTCAAACACTGCTTTAGGATTGTAAGTAGCAGCTGAAATAGGACTTCAGAAATGCCGGTGCAAACATTTAGAAGCAGGAAGAAAAAAAGAAGTCACACTGTAGAGTCATTCTGTACTGTTTCAAGGTCACGGTGATTTTTGTTCTATTGACATGACTTATGTAGATGCATGACCTGGGTTCAGTCCAGTGCCTCCAAAATTACATCAGTCAGACCAGATGCAGGGCAGTTTTTTTCTGACTTTTTCGGAACTCCGAGTTTCTTCAGCTCTGGGTTGTGACCTGGGCTCATCCCTGCAACAGGTATGCTGCTTCCAAATTCCTTTGAGTGGTATCTTATTTCTGGAAGCTCAAGATTCAAAATGTGCCGCCTATTTCCTGCTGAGTAGTTTCCATTGAGTCATATCATGTTCATGGGAACAGAAAAACAAACCAGAACAGCGTTAGTTTATAATATTGTGTAAATGTTACGTAACTTGGCTTCTGAGAGTTTTCTTTGCCTTCTTCTGAAGCATTGGAAATTGGCCACTGCCAGAGGCAGGAGGCTGGGCCAGTTGTGTTGGCACTCCAGCTGGTGTTTGCAATTCCTCTGGAGTCTACTCAGGGGGTCCTGTTCACATGACCAGCACTAAATCATCGAGCTTGGGGTCAGGCATAAGTTTTTCATAGATGGCAGAGGCAGGGACCTGTCACATCTTTGTCACAGCCTGTTGCTGAGTACAGCCTGGGAATTAACACCTAGCAAGTTCCCTTGCTGTTTGCAGGACCCCAAGACATCTCAGCGCCTGTAATCTTTCCTGCTCTCCTCCTGGTTCATGTTGCAATTTGTGGGTCTGAGACTTTTCTGTAGCCTATTTTAAGCTTGCTACAAGTTTTGGGGAATGCTTTGCAGCTTTCTCTGTGTATATGAGAGAGGAAACGGGGCAGAATTATTCTAAATCCTACATTTCCATCGCTTTTGCAGTTGCAGGGAACTTAATCTCTTTTTGTTCCTCTGTTCTTAGAGATGTACTTTGCAGCAAGAAATGAAATGGTATAATACAGAAATATCTATTTTTGCTGTGCTGGAGGCTTGTGAAAACATGAAAGAACACGTGCCCACTTCATTAGTAAATTTGGGATGCAAACAATGGGCAAAGTGGGTTTTCTAAGCCAACAGGAAACAGCTTTTACCCTGTTCTTCAAAAAACTCCCTAATGTTCTATAGTTGGATTTGTTGTTCAAATCTTTCTATCTGCAACCCTATGCAAAGGGTTTTGGAGCAGGGCTGTTGTCTGGGCTGAGGAGATGTGAGACTTCCCGGAGAGTGGGGCTGCTACTAGCCAAAGTTGCTAAGTGCCTCATTTCCACCACTGTGAAATCCACGCACACAAAATGCTCAAAGCCAAACCACAAGTTGCAAATCAGATTTTCCTCTAAAAATGATCAGCAAGGCCAATCTGGCGTTTTCTTTCTTTGAAGCATTTTGTTTTTCAAACTCTTGGGAAGCTGGCTACCTTCACTTCAGCTCAGTTGCCTTTGAGGTCATGGTAGCAGCCTGACCTCAGATGCATGTCCCAGTGACTGAGGAGCTGTAGCTGCATACCAAGCAGGAGCAATGCCAAGGAGGCTGTAGGAGCTGAACTATGCTCAGTACAATTAGGAATAAATCAAACACTTCTGAGTCTTCAGAACCTTCCAGCAAGCTTGATCAAAACATAACCCTCCTCCTTCCTCAGCTGTTGTCTCTCATTCCTTTTCTTCTTCTTTTGCCTAAATTAAGTGAAGCCATCCACTGGTTGTGCTACGAGGTTTCTATGCCAGACATATGTTCTCTCACTAGATTTACCTGGAACTGGTTTCCAAAGTATGAAAAACTACTGTTAATATTACTCTTGATAACAAATATAAGAAATAGACTATAAAGAGTGCAAAAACTGGAACTTCTCCCACTGGAAAAGAGGGTGCTCCAAGCAGATGTGCCCAGGAGGGTGGACTGCAAGGGACTGTTTCCTCTGATAATTTTGAAATTGAAGGGTGAGTGATGCCTCAACTGATTAGGGACAGGTCTAACTCTCTGCAGACTATTTACAAATAGTGGAATGGTATTTTGGGTTGCTGTCCTGCTGCTTCCGTTCTCTTCTTTTAGGATTGTCTTGTGTTTACACCAGGGCAGAAATGACCTTTTGCTGTGCTCATCTGTATTTCAAGCACGCTGTTCTCCAAGGAAAAGGAAATGGAGACACTTCAGGTAGCATTTTGTTTCCTACACAATGGCCATTCAAGTGAGAAATGAAGGAGATGACTTAAGAAAAGGCAATGAAGAAAAATATGCATAGATATATAAAAGCAAAGTATCTTGCAAGAAAAAAATAATTGGAAATTAATGTAACTTTCTCAAAAGTCCAAAATAATCTATATTGAAAGGGTTATTAGGGTTGAGAAAATAAACATTTCCTGTTGTAGTTTCTGCAAAATATCGCCAGTGGCAGCTAGGTATTACCTGAGAGTCATCTATAATTTGTGTTCTCTTGAGAAATATTTCTGTGATTACATATAGGTCTGGAAGTTAGGCTAAGTATGTCTCCTGGATCAATGCAACCATGGAAATCTTTATCATCATTAGCTATAGTCTCCATCATTCCAATGCTCTGAAGAATAAGTTTCAAGTATCAAACATAGCCATTATAATGCAATAGGAAATAGTCTAATAAATTATCTGTCCTGTTATTGTTTCTGTGACAAATATTGGAAGTAGGAGAGATTTATTAGATGGATATATTTGTGAATTTTTCTTATAAATTAATTTTTTTTGAAAACAAGGGCTATTCTTCACACCAAGACCCCACAAGGATTTCATTAAAGACCCATTAGTCAGACTAATTCCTGACAAGGCATAGGTTTGTATTACACAAACATATTCGACTTTCCAAACGTGGCTGCAAGATTTGGCTTTTTTGCTGTGAGATACCTACTGATAAATATAACTGGGAGAAATTACTGAAAATAAACATTGGCTCCCATTTGATATAAATTACCTTGTATTACTGGTGCCTGAGGGGGAGAAAATACTTCTGAATAATCTACTACTATCAAATCTATTCTAAGACAGTTGCAGAATATTGGAAATTTATTTGTGCAGGAAAAAAGTAAGAACCACACACACAGCCAGAGTACATGCAAATGTTGATGATATTGTTAAGCCCTGGAATAGGCTCCCCAGGGAGGTGGTTGAGTCACCACCCTGAATGTGTTCAAAAACTGTCTGGATTCAAAAACTCTAGTGCTCAGGGACCACATTGGGATTTTGGGAAGGGTTGTTAAAGTTAGGGTGGTATGATTAGGTTGTGGTTGGACTTGATGACCTTGAAGGTCTTTTCCAACCTGATCAATTCTGTGATTCTATTCTATGATATACCATGAGAAATAAATCTATACTGTAACGTGGTTAAAGCAAAATAGCAGGAGATCTAAGGCAGTCCTGTCTGGAGCCCCTGTGGAAATCACCTTGCTTGGGACCTCACAAGTGTGTCTTTCTGGGATGGCTGAGAAGCCATGCATGATCTGAAGCTTTCATCACTCCCTTAGCTTTGCAGACGGGTTATGATTTCTCAGTGGGACAATTGCAGAAATCACTGTACTATTTCACACTTACTGGTAGAATAGGGTTCCAGCAGTGTTTCCAGCTGCTTCTCTCTACGTTTTTTACAATAGAGACTAGGGAAAGATAAAGTCATCAGAGACTTTTGGTCTCGGCTTCACTTCTGTACCAATAACAACAGCAGTGCATGCAGTAAGGAATGGGCAGCTCTGGGCTGTGAATGAGCCCATTGCTGGTTGTCTGTGCTGGCAGAAGTTCACTGGAACAAAACTTATTGGAGCTGTCTCCGTTGTGTCGGGGGGATGTATCGTGTGACTGGGCATTGCTGAGCCTGGTTTAGGTTTAAACACAGCTGATCTGCTTTGAGGTCTATTTCAGCTCTAGTTTCTATGGCTATATTAGATGTTTTCACACGGAGGTTTTACAGTGACTGCTGATACATCATACCTCAGCTAATGCAGCAGACACCTTGGTACAATTAGTAAGAAGATATTCCCCTATCACATCTAAAATGAAGCTTATTTTACAGCTTCTTGGCACAGAAAGTATTTTGTTAACCTCTTACTCCAGATCAGTAGAGGTAGAATCCATCTGATTAACATTTTAGCTTTGTGGCTTCATCAGAAGGGTCTTTTGCTGTGCGTGCTTCTCCAAAGGACAGTGACCCCCTCCTAACACCCATGCATTAGCTCACAAACAGATCAGTCAAATTTTAAAGGCAGCCTTACTCTTACTTAGATAATAAATAGAGAAGGATTGTTGTATCACTTCCAATCTACAACCCCAGACCATATCTGAGCAGTCAGCTACTGCTGGTTTAAATCGTGATGTTTCAATCTTGGTGGCTACAACACAGGCAGAAGGAACAGATCTTGCCCTCCCACTGCTGGAGCACAGATTTTGCTAATGGTTGGCAAAGGTGCCACATACAACCTATGGCTTGGTTTGGGCCCACCCTGGTGAAAAATTGCTTGTGAAGGAGAATGGCTCCAAGCCAGCACGTTTGGCTCAGTGGTTTTCAATGAAAATTTAATTAACAAAAAAGCTTTCTGCAGCCATTCCTAGTATTCAGTAAAATTATGGCTTTGGGTTTTTTTTAGAAGTTTGTCTGAAGATATTATAAAAAGTTTTGTGTCCAAACTATTTTTTTTTTCTATTACCAAAATTTGTATTTCGGCCAATTAAACATAGTAGGTTTGAGATTTTTGGTGGATGAAGAAATCAAAGCCCTACTCTCATCCTGTCTTACCCCTAAAGCCCCAATCCCTACAGGATTCTACATCTGCATCTACAGGTTTTTTTGTTTGTTTGTTTGTTTGTTTTTTCTGTTTACACCACTGGAAACAGGACTGACCTTCAAAGAAACAGTATTTACAGGCTGTTACAAAATTATTGGGTTGCTGCACAATATTTGGTTAAGTTTTCAGTATGGAAAATGCATGGAAAGCAGTGTGGAAGTGGGGAAGAAGTTTTGTCACCTTAGAGAGATACAGGAATGAATAATGGCAGTGATCTTAGATCTTCCCTAGAAAAAATAATTCCAGTCTACTCCCTTCAGAAGACAGAGATTAACTTCATCTTCTTCAGCAGGGCCAAGTATATGGAGTACTTTGAAATACATGGAATGTAACTATCCAGAGTAGCTGGGTAGATGAGAGGAAGTAAAAAGAAACTCAGTGTCTCATCTGTGCCCAGAAATTGGGCCAGCTTTACCAGGGAGGACAGATAAGACACAAAAATCTCAAGAAATGTTGAAAATGAAATAACAAAAAAGAAAAAAGAGAGTGAGACAAGTTTTGTAAGAAGTTGATATAATTTATTTCTATTTTCTCTCTAAATGGCAGTAGTATGGAAGATCTGAGCCAATATGAATCACCTGTTTCAACCTAAAAACAGAAACTGACTTCTGTCAGTCCTCGGTGACACCTTCACAGTCACCAAAGTTGAGTTGGTTTCCAGCAGCCTGACATTTGGCCTTAAATCTCTGCTAACATGGCATTTGACCTTAATTTCTCTCTGCACCCAGGCCATTTTAAGAGCAGGACTTCAGGGTGTGACAGTGATGTGTTTCAGATCATAAAATCAAGGCAAAATTCATTATCGTATGATTACAGTGTAACTTGATCTAAAGTGTATTGAAAAGAAGCTAATAAAAACAAAAGGCCCTCTTCCATTTCTTTGTCTTCACCCAGTTTCTGCTCAAGGATTAACTATTGTTCATGGCAAGTGCATGCAAGTCTGAGACTTCACTACTATTCATCTCCTTTTGAAAGGGGTATGAAATACCTAATGAAAAACCTCAGAAGAGTGCCAACCATCATTACTGTTGCAATCCTAGGTGTTATTCTCATGTCCATTAGTCTTGGATGCTAAGATGCTGTTGCAAAATGAGAGGTCTTCACACCAGCAGCCCTGGTCACTCAAAATCCTAAAGGAAATACACTGATTTCAGAAGGCACTCAAGCATTCTTAAGATCATGGTCATTTCTCGTCTTTAATGGTTGTCACCCTTTCTTAGGGATCAATTTTTGTGGTTAAATATTTATTTGTCCGTTGTTAGCCATTCATGTCATCAGTGATAATATTTTGTTTCCTGAGAATAACCTGCCTGAATCAGAGGACTGTCTAATGACTCCCACCATTTTTCCAGGCCCCTTCCTTTTCCTCCTTTTACTTTCATGAATATTATCAAAGATGTTGCCTTTTCTGGACATAGCCCAGTGTTTTGAGGGCAGCACTATCACAAATCTCTATCAAAGATTGATTTGAGAATCCCAGAAAAAGATCTCTCCTTCCAAACTCCTTTAGAAACGCCAATCAATGTTGCCATCTGGAGGACACACAGCTTTACGGTTGACTCTGATTCCATTTTAAGCTGCTGCTGTGATATCCTCATCATGAAAGCCCAACTCACCGCAAACGGTTGTTATTCTGCTTTTCATGTCCCAGATTTTCTTTGGTTCCTTCTGCAACTGATTATATTTGTTAGTCTTCTTTTTGTATGTTCCATGGAGCCTATCATTATTGTATTACTTTTACATCTAAGAAATTGTTACCATTATCATTATTAGATAATAACAACCACATCTGCTATCTCAAATTGATAGAAACACAGAAAAAATGCCAACCCAAATCCTATGTTTCTTTTACCAAAAAATTTCTGGTATCTTGGAGAAAGCATTCCCCCTCAAAACAAGGACCATGCAGCGCTGCTGGCTGGGAGCAGGCAGAGTTCTGGCTTTATCTCTTTTGGGAAGTCAAACAGCAACATTTGGCATGACACTGGATCATGGGTATAAAGCATTGAGAAAAAAAGGGTTTTTGCAGTGATCAGTTTAACACGTAGAAAAATTCCTAAGGATAGAGTATCATTTCCCATCAGATGTATAGATATTAGGTGCCTAATATAATTTCAGCTGCTCTGTATGGAAGGGGGGTGCCTTCACAGGCTCATTCATCCCATCTAGCTGGACATCTGCTCTAGGTAGGAATGAAGAGCTCTCCAGAAAGGTGAACCTTTCACTGTTGTCAATAGAAGGAGGTCTAGGGAGTATTTTTTAATCAATTATTTTTAGATAGCTGTAAGTAGCTGAGGTGAACACATATGGCTGCCAACGTTGAGATAACTTGAAATATTAATCATCATTAATCTAGATCAAGGCAAGTACACTCTGTTCTAAAGTAGTGATATTTTGCCATATAAACATATTAATCATTATCATTCTACAACTTCTGTAACTGGTTTTATAATGATTTTCTAAATAGGTAGTCCAGATACTCCAAAGAAATTCACTACTGCAGTCACCAGCAATTATAACTTGTACCACAGCAGTAATTCTGCAGCTGCCCATCAGCATGCAGCTGTTATTCCAATTTACTGAAACCTAACATAGTTACTTAAAATAATCCTCTGGATTTTCTGCTTCTGAATTGCTTCTCTTCACTCACTGCTCCAAGAGGAGCTTCCTTCTGACCTTCATGGGTCCTGAATGTGGACCTATTTTCCTTCCATGTGCCTTGATTGAGATTGAGTGGAGGATATGTAGTTAGTGTGTTGCTCTCTCCTCTTTCCTGAGGCAGTGTCTCTGATCTTTGATGGCCCCTCAATTTAAGATTATGTGTGGTTGTGATTTCTGAAGCAGGGATGTGAGGCAGCTCCCTGCTAGCACAGCCAGAAGGAAGTCCAGTGGGACTGCCTGGAAGCTGGGAAGTCTGAGATAGCAGAGATCTTCACTGGGTTACTTCTCTGTTCCCAACTATTCTGCCTGCTTCTTTACTTGAAGTTACAGGGGCTTATGCTCTCTCAGATGTCTATTCCAGCCCCTTGGGTCTGAGTTAATTAACTCTGGATAGCATTTTGAGGAAGCACCTTTTAAGAAAGATGCACAACAGGATATTCAAGCGTTATTAGGAACAGATAATAGTGCTGGAAATGACCATCAGAGGTCATCTTTGTGCACCTTCTGCCCCAAGCATGGGCCAGCTCTTGGACAGATGTTTCAGATGTTTGTTTAAGTTGTTCTTAATGGCTCTTGCTTTCAAAGATCCCACCGCTGCCTCAGACGACACATTCCAGATTTTTGCAGATCTTCCTGTTTAAAAGAGCTGTTCTTTCCCCCTGATATTTTATACAAACTCTTATCCTGTAGCATGAGCCTGTAGATTCTCATCTTGTCCTCCACTAACACAAAGTTAGGAAATGCAGAGTCAAGAAGACAAAACAGTGATTTATTATTCTTATTATTTTTAGTATTTGAGATAGAGACATCAAACACAGTTGTCAATGTCAATTTGGGCAGCACAGATGGCCCCTCTTCAAACATCAGTCAGCCCAGAAAGTGATTTCTGGTTCCCAGTGGAAACAACATCTTCAAGTTGTTGTATCCTGTGAGCTCCCTGAGATAATAGCTTCCAGCAACACACACCACCATGTGCATACTTTGGTGTGCTAAAGCTCCCGTGACCTGAGAGTAATAACTCCATTAGGCAGTGGCAGAGGATGGATATTGCAAGGTTCAGTAGGAGTGGTCTTTGTAAAAATTAATTGATTTTAGAACAGATTGCATCCCAAAAGATCTTGACAGTAGGATCCCAGGAGGAAGTGGGCATCCATCCATTTTGTAACCTCCACTGCTTTTGTCAGCTTGCAAGTTAGGTTCCCTGCTCCATAGGGTGTTTATAAATCGTATGCAGGAGCCTGTATGGACACATATAGAGACATATGGAGACCTCGTGTTCCCTAGTCTAGGCTGTAATTTAAAGGAATGCCTCTTTTCCTAGCTGGCTTTCAGTGATTCATAGAGGATTCCTTCAGTATTCTTGTTTTAAACTGGAACGCATGTTCAGTGGGGAGAGTTTTGTAAGCAGAATGACACGAACTTCACAGAGCTGAACATTTTATTTTAAAGGCAACCTAATTTTTTTCTTTTGTTGTCCTTTCAAGTGGTTTTGTAAGTAATTTTGTTCTCTACTTGGTGTAGTAGGGTTGAGCATAGCCCTAATCAATTCCTGTTAATTATTAGCAGCCTTCTTTGTAATTTTAATTTGTAAATACTGCAAAGTCAGAAACTGACATGCTCAGATATTTAGAGCAACATTGTGGCACGTCACATAAATCTCAAAACATGCTATAAAAGGCATTTCCCATCACTTACTTCAGAACACTCATGGAATCTGAGGCACAACGCAGTGAAGTGATTCATCCAACAGAATTCTTCAAGCCATGGGAATGTCACTAAGACTCCTAATATCTGTGTGTCCATCTCTGTGCTTTCCAAGCTCCCCAGTGCCCCTTTCCATGCCAGTACACTTGCCCCTATTGTGGCCAATATTGTAACTTCTGTCTCTCCCGCTAAATCCTGCTGAAATTTTCTGGTTGTCTTGAAGGATGTAGAGAGGACCCTTCTCTACGTGACCAAGTGGATGTCTGGTCAGAATAGCACATGTTGAGACAACGTTAACAAAACTCTTGGTGGGACCACTTTCTGCTGCCTTGGAAATTGCAGTGTTCAGGGGAATTGTTTGGCTGTCAGCACAGTTTTCTTTGGCATCCCTCCCCCCAGTGGAATAGACTGCCTCTTTCAAAAGCAGCTTTGACTCCTTGGTGTGGTGTTACCATTTTTGTCCTGTTGAACAATCTGTGTTGGAGCATGATGAATGGTCATAGAAAAAAAGCTAAAAAAAAACCAACAACAAAAAGGCTGAAATCAAAATGTTTCAGCTTTGTTGAAAAAACACTTTCCTATTGAGTCAAAGTGGGTTCTTCAAGGAAGTTTCCTAATGGGGAAATTGTAATTGTGAGCAGGGGGAATTGCAAGAAGCTCCGGGGATTTAGGAAAAATATTTATTTTTGCAAAGGATCTTGCAGGAAACTTTTCCATAAATGACCCCAACAGAGGCACACTAACCTTTCTCCTCATCCCTGCGGGGATCGGAACATTTATAGAGACTTTTGGGATGGGGGTGGGATTGGGAGCCTTTGGAGGGGAGTGTGCAGTTCTCACTATGCTCTACCACAATGTATTGCATTTATACCACTTAAATGTGGAAAGTGTGTCTTTAATTTCCAGTGAACAAAGATTTGGTTTCCAGTTCTGTCTTGTTTTCACCATGTACTTTTCAAACACACTTTTTTGTTCATTAATGTTCACCTTTAGCCTATTGATTTGCTATAAAACCAAACCCTTTTATAAAGGAAAGGTAAAAGGAAATGAGGGAAAACGTAAACACATTGCAAAAGTAAGGATTTCCCAGAATAAACCCACATATAACACAAATATATGATGTAGCTTCTTTTATTAGCACTGTAAAATAGAAGGGAGGGAAAAATGTGAAAATACATTAGGGATTTTAAAGCCAAGCAAATCAATTAGTCATTACTGACATAAATTTCCCTTTCTTGGGGACGTTCAACCTTCTCATATCCCGTGGATGAACTCTAAAGCACCTGTAGTAGATCTGTTTTCAGTAAAGAGATTTAAACTACTGTAGATGTTTTTCCAAGGAAAATACAATGTTGACAGAATAATACGTGGAAGAAGAGGCTACTAAGGCAGCTGCTATAAATTGCTAGCATTGTAATCCCTCTTGCAACACGCCCAACTTCACAGGATGTGCATTTGTTGATGCTCTACATATGGTTTTGAGTAAAAGTAATTCCCCCCTCCTCCCCCCCCCCCCAACACGATGAAAAATAAGCAAGCCCTGCAATTGAAAGGGGAGGATCTCCCCAAGCACAGGAACAACGATGTTCATTTTGAGAAGCAGCATCACATTTTCACAAGGATCTCTGTAACAATGTGCCTGGACAGATGGCAGCAGTGCTCTCATTGGGTAGGATGTGAGTGTCCCCAGCTGTCCCAGCAGGTCCCAGCCATGTGCTGAGAGCTTATGTGCTCCCTTACACAGCCCAACTTTGGGCAGAGGTGGTACAATGGGCATGTGGTGCCAGGGCAGGGAGCAACCTAGGTCCTTTCCCCACACAGTAATCTTATCCTTGGACACAGTAAGGCATTTATAGACCGTTCCGCATAGTTTTGCATGACCATGTGGCATCAACAAGGACTACCTGGGGCTGCGTTGCTGCACTGGGACAGGTTTTACATTTGTAAACACTGTCTGGATCTGTACGAAAACATCTCTGGAGGCAGGGGAAAGGATTTTGAAGTGGATCCTGTTTCTTGGATGTGGTGTGAACGCACCGTGCAAGTACCTGCGCTGGGAGATCAGCAGCAGGAACAGTTGCTCAAAACTTTGATCCTTTTTAGAGTGCTGATACCTCAATGGAGGCCTTCCTGGGGCTCATGGGAAGGGACACAAAGCTGATGTACAGAAACCAAAGACTCAGATCCTCTTAGGCTGTTAAACAATGTGTGGCCCTAAGGCTCCCTCCCAATGCTGTTCGGCCCAAGGTTTGATATTTGCTGCTTCGCACTTGCCGTATGGGTCTGTGACCTTTTTTTGAAACTTTTTCTTTACGAGTTTATTTTGGCTCAGCTCAGGCATTCATAAAATTCCTGGGGAACAGGAGGTTTGAAGCACGGCTGTAAAAGGAGGAGAGGGGAGGTGGGAGAAGGGATCGAGGAGGAGAGTTTTCCATTACCCTGTCATAGCCTCCCTAGCACAGGTCTTACGCCTTTGAGCTCTTCTCTAAAGCTGCGAGCTTCTGAACTGAGGAGAGAGGGGAAGAGGAGGGGGCAGAGGGGGGGAACTCGCTTCCTTTCCCGTTCAGGAGGCAGAATCAGGCCCCGAGCAGATAGCTCTTGCTGCAGTTTCCCTTGTCAGTCATCCTTCTGCAGCTTTTGGTCTTCGCAGCAGGTCAGCGGAGTTGGTGAATAGCTCGGAAAGCACAAGGCATCTGAAACAAATTAGATCTCTTATAGCCACCCAGAGACTGATGATGGATGGAGGTCTGTATTTACAGCAAAACTAATTGGCAACATACACAGACATCCAAAAAAGTATATTATTTTGCCAGACTTTGGAGTCGCTAGGCTCTTTTTTTTTCTTTCTTTCTTTCTTTCTTTCTTTTTTTTTTTTTTTTATTGTAGAACATTATACAGCTAGAGATAAAAAAGAACAGTGAAAGTTTTAAATCTAATAAAAGCGTTTGACTGCAGAGTAAAAATAACATACACAGAGAAGTTTGATTTGGAATCGAATTTTATTAATGGTCTTTTCTCTGCAAAATGTTTCCAATTAAAAAACAATTCTGAAGTGATGCATTAATAAACTTCTTTTCTCCCCCTTTGGAGGGGCTAAGACTTTTAAAGGCTGAGGTGGATAAAAAAAAGCCAGTGGATGTTATTAAAACATAATTTAATATAACCTAAATACAGCACTTGCATACCATGGAGAGAAAGCCCGCTGTATAATTGAATCTGAAACAATGATAGTATGTTGACTTTTCAAAGAGAAATATTATCAGACTGTGAGCTGCTGTTCAAAAAAGGGGTCTTCTTTAAGCACTCAGGCATGCAAGAAGTAATGAAGAGTAAAATTGTGCAGGTTTCACCGGACACCACATGGCAGGTTTTTTGATTCCTCAAAGGCAAGGATAGATGTGAAATTGGGAGCATGCGGTGGATGAGCAGCCTGCTTTCCAACAAGTGATTTTTAAATGAATGGCATCTTTTCTTAAAAAAAGAAAAACAAAAAGAGAAAATAGAGAGAGAGAGATGGATAAAATTGATGTTGCAGATCTCCAGAAAGTGTTTGACAAAAGGGAATATTTCTATCTGTCAATCTCACGAGGCAGACCATGGTGGCACAGTGATGCAGGCATGTACTGAGTGCCCTTTTGGGACGCTTTGTTCTCTGATATACACATTTGCTTGATAAATAGGAAGAGCTCCAGAGAAGATCAAATGCATGGTTAGAAGGGAGGAGTCTTTCAGACTGATTTCCGTGACTACATATGCTTCTGTTTCCTTATTTTTGCTTCAAGATGGGAAAGAGTCACCAGTGATTTGTTCCAGGGTCTTTTAGTGCTAAAAACCCAACTCACCCCTTGCTAACAACAAAAGAATGAGTTTTGTATCCTGCCCCAAACACTGCACCCTCCACCAGGAGGAAGACTCCCAGAGCCCAGCCAAAGGCATGGAGCCATGGCAGTGGGTCGGATTGAAATGCCTGTGTTCTATGGCACTGAGCTAGTGAAACAATGTCATCTTCATACCTCTCATCCCTCCCCAACACATCTCATCATCTGCATTTGATGGCCCTTTTGAAGAGACCACAATGCAAATAAGACTTAGCCCCTTCCTCCTCCTCTGCAGGATTATCCCTGATTGCCCATTATTGCTATTATTATTGTGTTTCCTGGGGAGGATTTTCTTATCCCAAGCTTTTTTGTGGTGTTTTTTATGGTTTTTTTTTTTTTTTTGCTGCATCTGGGAAGCCGTCCTTTGTGTAAACAGCTATCAGAGTGAGCAGGGGTATGTGATCCATTAGCTCTGCTGAAAACACAATCATTGTGTTATTCCAAGCTGATGAAAATGTCCTCTGTAGTTTTCTCTCGCAATGTCCACATGCCAATCAGCATTTGTCAGTGATATAATTTTCTCGCATAAACACATCCGTTGTGCAACTTCCACTCTGGGTAAATAGATATAATTCCAAAACCAAATAGCATGCTTGGAGGGAAGTGGGAGATGAGACATATGAGGGACTGGAGGGGAGAGAAGCAGCTAGGAGTGATTGGCTTTAGCTGCAGAAGGGGAAGATGGAAAATTTTTTGGGAACAGGGAGGATTGCTGGTTTATTTCTTCATATGGAAAAAAAAAAAAAAAAAGCCAGGAAAGATGAATATTTGGGGATTTTTTTTTTTTTTTTGTTACCAATATTTGTGAACTAGGACCACTATGAACTGCTGAAAGAAGGATGGCTGTTGTTTATGGAATTGAGAAAACATTTTTCTTTCCAATTTGAAACAGAATAGACAATGCTGTGTGAATGGGGAGCTGCCATTTCCCCTTTTCCAGCAGAAGGTCTGCTCAGCCATAGGGTTTTTTTCTCCTTGTTCAAAGCTTATGTAACCTCTGGGTAATTGTATCTTTTAATCCAGTATTGCAAATTTATGCAAAAGAATGTTTCCCATCACATATGTTTTCAGCATGTGTGTGTATTTGTGCGTAAGGAAATTTGTAAAGTAAATCCTTTATTTAAATGGGTCCCTAGACTTGGCAGAGCACGATTATTTCATGTGCACACATGCAGCATTTGTCCATGACTGTATGTAGTGCATATTTACGTCTATATCCCATCTACCCTGCCTACACACTGCACAAAAGGCATATGTGTACATCACAAAATACTATATGGCTATAGAAAATACATTTTTCCTTTTGGAGGACTGTTTTATATGTGATTCTACAGCAGTGCTGACTGTCCCTGGCATCCTATGGGCTTCCTGTGCCATGTGGGAGGCTTGTACATGGCCCCCAGGAACTGATTTGGTTTCAAATCCAAGTACTGGATCACCTGATTTGCATTTTTCCCCATTTGAGGATCCTGGGCGAGGCCAGGGGAGAGCTGAAACCCTAAACCGCTTTGTGCTTATTTGTTTTATGATCCTATTGGGTGCAGTGTTTACTCAAATCCGGCAAGCATCTGGATTAGATAATTTGTTGGAAATTAGCGGCATTTGATGGTTATCGGCCCTCATGCGATTAAAACCCTGCTGTCAGTGTCGTACTTGGGTTTGGAGCTCAGGGACACAGCTGCCCACGCACTGAGCTGTCAGAGGAATAAGGATTCAACCCTGCAGCGGGGTGGGACCCTCCAGCAGGACAGAGGTGCAGATGTGCAGGGAAAACCCTTTCATATCCCAAGAGATGTGAGTGAGAAGGGAAGGGGCACAGGGGGCTGGGATCTCCATCTCCTGGGCATTTTTGTTCCCCTCTTTGGGGACACAGCAGGAATGCATAGGAGCTTGCCACACCACTTTGTGTTTCCCATGCCCAGGGAAGTTGGGCATCCCTTCCCATCACTGCACTCCCCATCAGGGCACAATGGTGTGCTTATAAAAAGCACTTTGCTCCTCTTTCCCTCACTCTCCACTTCAAGGTTGGATTGTGCTCACTTTTAGCTAGCTAGGATTTTAGAGCTGTTTTAAATTGTAATAAGCCCAAACTCTGCAGAAAGGATTTCAGCATTGCTATGTAGTTTTTGCATGGCTTCATGTAGGAGCTTAGGAAATGGGACATTTACTGTTAGAATGACCCTTTCTTGGATATACCAAGCAGATAAATGATTAAAGATCAAACTCTGTATTTTGACGGATAGGGCGTGGTGCATTTATAAATATACATTATGCATAATGGTCCTTTAATGTATACTTACCCATGTGCAGATGCTCAAGAATTAATATTTCCAGCTGTGCACATGTAGATACGTTCAATGTACAGTGTACATCAGCATAAGGTTGGCTCTGCATTTGCTGCACACATTTAGGAAAAAGAGCTTGATTATTCTCAAGCTGCAGGAGAATTGCTTTAAAAATATAGAGGCATTATATTATACTGCCTTTAAAGCTCTGCAGCTTTTGCGTATATTGTCATAGTTGTATTAAATCAGCAGAGCTGAAATATAAAGGATTTGTTGTTTTTCTTTTCTTTTATAAAATGTAATGAGCTCTCTTGAGAAAGGACTCCAAACAATAAATGATCTCTGTGGCTCAGTTCTGTAAACTTGTTTTTTTGTACATGAGCACACAGCTGTGTTCCTGTCAAGGATATGGGAAGCATGCATAACCCTCCAAATGCCATATTACAATGCTGAAAACAACATTCATTTAAGATTTACTACCCTTTTCAGTCTGGTGGTACATTTTGCCATTGGACAGAATAAGCAAGTAAGAAAAACCATGAAGAGATTTTTTAAAATTGAAAAAATAAAGGACATTCTGTCTCTCCTTCCCAAGAGAGAGGGAAGATTTTGCATTGGGTTAAATTTTGAATTTGTGCTGCTTCAACCTGGACGCTGGTGGGACGTCTCTGAAATCCCCATGAGCTGTGCATATCCCAGGCAAAAAGAGCAAAACAAGGTTTTGAGGTGAGTGAGAGCCACAAGACTTGGTGCATAAACCCAGGGAAGTCAGGTGAAGGTCGAACTTTGTGAAGGTTTGTGTCTGTCCTACATTAATATGTCTATAATGACCAGTGCATGAACCTGAGTTGGGGCACAATTATAGTACAGAGCAGCCCATCAGGCTTCATGTATGTGTGCTCTCTGCAGGCTTCTGGACTAAAGAAATTATCAAATCATCACTCTCTAAACCTTTCCAATCATGACCCGCCCACAGCTTGATTTCTGGGGCCTTCAGCTCTCCGGGCAGTTTGCTGCCTAGTGCTAATGAGTACCGTGCGCTGAGTGAAAACTCTATCTGCACATCTTTAAATTAAACCAAACCACACACATGCACAAATTAAAATCATTTCAATCTACCCAGTGGGTTTTTTGCCTTGCTGCATGTGCAGAGGCTCTTATTGATGTGGGATTTATGGAGCAGAAGAAACTCCTTAAATGTGCATCAGGACTAGTAATTTTTCCCTGTCGCCTGCAGCATGGGTTTATATGATATGATCATGAAAAAGGGAATGATTTCCTGCCCTGTACAATTTGATTTTATGAATGGAGCCGTATAACACAGCAGAGTAGCTTTAAAAAACACCATAAAAGACATTACAGGAGAAACCAAGTCATACGCTACTCCACCATCCAGAAAACAAAGCTAACTTATATGGATTAGCTTCCTTGTTTGCTTTTTCGTTGTGCCTTGATGGTAACTCTCGCGTTATGATTTTCAGAAGCACATAGCGCAGAACGGTTTATGATGTTTACTTAGCATATGGGACAATAGATGGAAAAGTGCCATAATTTGTGACGCTGGCTGCAAAATAAACCTATCATCGTTCACAGACAGTGCTGTTCCTTTGGATAAACAGCCCTGTTGTTGGTTGGCAGGAGCAGACTGTCGCCTCCCGGCTTCTGGCTGGAGCTGCACATCTTCAGGCCTCATGCCACTGGTGTTGGAGCAGGGCTGCCTTTGGACTCCACTGGGGCAGCACTGGCATTGCACAAGATCTTTGTCCTTATTTAGGTAAAATAATCCCTGCAAGCTTCCCAATACACACACAAAAAAGCCTCATGTGGTGCTTCACAATAGCTGCCGATGTGGGAAAGATGTAGAGAGTCCTCCAACCAACAATTTAGATGTAAATCTCTTGGGGCAATTCTGATATAGAGCCAGATCAATGTTGTGCCCTGATTCCCAATGTCCTAGGCCTTCCTGGACTCCCACATATTGTTGTACCCATGTTTGACTTCTCAGCGTAAGAAGCCTGCTCATTCTCACTTCAATTTCTGTCACCATCTTTAGTGCATTGAGATGGGTTGGAGTCCCAGCTGACTGTATGACCAGGTGCTTTTCCCTTGAGATTTTGGTAAGGCCTTCTTATAGCACCAAGGGCAGTTGTTAGTGAATTGAACCATGAGTGTTTGAGGAAATGTGTCCAAAATATTTTGCATGTGCTAGAATTATTGAATTCTGAAGAAGAATTCTGAAGAAGACAACATGGGAAAGCATCTCGAGATTGTTCTGATTTGTACTTCTTATCTAAGATCTACACAGTCAGACCTTGTCCATTCCTGACTTATGCACGTAGTAACTCTTCTTACAGCTCTATAATGATGGAGGTATCAGAGCATCTCCCAGCTCTTCCCTATCTTAACTCTGAACAATTTTCCCATAATGTCTAATGCCATCTCCCCTTGCTGCAGTTCAATGGCAAGACTTCTTGTCTCTGTCCCATAAAAGACACGGAGCTCTATGACATCCATCTTCTCATCCACGTGTTTGTGGATTGTTAGACTGTGTCCTCTTTGGCTTTTCCAGACGGAAAAAAAACCACTCATTTTCAACCATTTCTTGTATGTTACTTTTTCTGTATTTCTTACCCATGTTTTCCAGCTTTGGCTTTTTCTCTATTTCAAGCAGATCCATGTTTTTCTCAGACCTCCCCTCAAGTCTGTCTAGCCCTGGACTTCATCAGCTCTGATCAGAAGTTGGTTATGGAGCCATCTCTGTGGTTTTGAGTTGAACTAGATCCAAAGCAAACAAATCCCATGGTGCTTTTTCCCATTGCTCTCTTGGGATGTGGTAGTTTTGAAGCAGTAGCAGAAGATAAATGCAGTGGAGGCCTTGCTGGTAGTTAGTGGTGGGGCAGGCTTAGCTCATGTGTCTTGCATAAGACGCCCTGGTTTATTAATTTAAGCATGATGCTGAGGTTTACACTTTGACGTGTCACACCAGTTTTAGATCACTCAGGAGGAGTGGAATGGAAGAGAGGGAGGGACCCAGTGTGAGTGTTGAACTTTGCCCACAGCCTTACTGAAATAACAGCCCTTCTGTTTTGCTTTATCACGCATCACCCAGCTCACGAGCAATGATTTGCCAGGCTCCAGATAGACTTTTGAGAAACCCTGTTCAGTGTGTCCTGTTTGTCATGCGTGGGTCCACTGGTACGCACTCTGAAAGTGGTTTTGCAACTGTTTGCAACATGAATAGTGTAACAGATTATCAGTCAAACAGTCAAAAACAGGCACTGTTAGCCTCTTCCAGGCTTTTATTGTATTATTATTATTCAATCAAAGTCTTCTGCAGATAGGAATTTTCTAGCTGCACTTCAGTAAAAAAAAAAAAAAAAAAGAAATAATAATAATAATAACACCTCTGATAAAATAACCAGGAAAGTTTCTACTAAGAGCATGTCATTATGTCAACTCTGTTCAGCGGAGAAGCATTGCATTCAGTAAATATATATTCGGGAGCTACTTTGTGATCATTGACATTTGACATTTTTCTTACATCTCTTCCTATTAGCATGTTTCTGTTTGGAGTGTACTTGACCTATTTCAGAAATATTCCTCATCTTTTCCCATTATTTGCTGAGCAGCCATAACCCTGCGAAGAACCACTGCATTTTATAGGCTGCAAAGTTTCATGGAAACAAGGGGCCCCTCTTGTGTCGCTTAAGTATCTCATCTGTGAAGGTAAATACATTCCTGGATTTAATTAGGAGTTGAAGTATTAATATTTATGCAAATAAAGACAGGTGGGGAGGCAGAAGAAAGAAGAGAGAGCAAAACTGACTCGTTCTTCACGAGGGATGCTGCAACTGAATCTCTGTTATCACTTGCATGGAAAAATCTGAGGGAGGACTGGGTCTAAAACAGGGATGTGAAGACGTGGCTTGCAATGAAAACTTGAGTTGCTTTATTTTCGAATGATATTTTTTATCCAGAAACAGATTTGAAGGCCAGATGATGGTGCTTTGAACAAAGGTCTTTTAGGGAGAACAGAGAAGGGAATTTAGGATGAGAATCTAAAATCAGGAGTGACCTGATTCTATTCTATTCTGTTATATTCTAGTTTATTTTTCTGATGATTGTGATTTATGTATTTTTACTGCAATATTTGTCAGGGCATTAACATATTTTGAGTCATGAATGGAAACAGAAATTCAAAATCTTCCATTATTCTGAGACTAATAACAAAATAATGATTCAGCCATAATGCTTTTAGGATTTTGAACCTGTTCTTCCTTGACATGGTTTTCAGATACTCTTTCACCTGTGAATTATGTTGAGATGGAACACGTTCATTTTCAAAATCTCACATGCAGAAAAAAGAATTGAGTATGGATCAGCCATCAAAACCCTGAGACATCTCAAGTCTTTCTGAACTTTTGTTGTCATGACCAGGAAAGGTAGCAGGAACTCCTGGCTCTGTTTCATCCTCATGCTGACCTTGGATCCCCCATACAAAGTGGAAGTAAACCATCTGGGAAAGCTTTGGAGGTTTAAAAAATAGGGTAGCATGGCATCCAGCTTTCATGAATGGTGTCATTGAGCCTAAGTATGAACACGAAGAGTTCAAAGGTGGCACCTCCCATATTCATGTAGTGTGTGATGGAGGGTCCTGGCACATCAGAAGCTAGCAATCACTTGAGAACACAAAGCCGTGTCAGACACAACAGGGAAAGCTCTTACTTGCTCGAGGAGCAGTTCACCTTTTTGTTATGCGTTTTGTGCCCAGGCTGCACCTGGCCCTCTTTGATTTTAATTATCAGGTACGTGTCTGTGGGGAAGATCTGGGCTGGTCATGTTAGAAAGCATCACCTTCCCTTCAGGCACAGCTTCAGCTCTTTGTTCTGCTCTCATAGGGTAATTGGATGTTAATAAATCAGCTCTCTGGTTCACAATATTAAAAATGTTTCTAGTGACTTAAAAAAAATTACACTCTTGTCTCTTTATTTCCTTCCCTTGGTTTGCCATGTGCTTTCCTTCTTTCTGTTAAGATTTCTTTTCTGGTGATCAGCTTTTGCTCATGCACAATTCAGTTGCTTTAGTTGGATGCAGATGGAAAAGGAGAAAGAGGCTCCAGCCCCTGATCTCTTCTGCTTTCTGGTCCCTTTGGAAAGTCACAACCAGCACAGCGTCATGAATACTCCCCACACTAAGGTCCCACATGGCAGATGCCGGAGACAACCCACAGCTCTGGAAACCTGAAAGAATTCTCAAGCCACATGCCTGCCAAGTGGCACAGGGTGTCCTTCCAACATGCGTCAGGACACAAGGCACATTGCACAATCATAGAATCATGGAATGATGGAATCTTTAAGGTTGGAAAGACCACCAAGATCGTCTAGTCCAACTGTCAAGCCATCCCCACCAAACCACTAAACCATGTCACTCACTGTGACTCTTTTCATGAAAACCCCCCAGGATTGTGATTCTATCACCTCCCTGGGTAGCCTGTTCTGATAACTCACTACCTTTCTGAGAAGAAATGTTTCCTAATATCCAACCTAAACCTCCTTTGGCATGACTTACCTCATTCACTCCCTCCTATCCAAGCCATAATCTCTACCTACACTCTGTAAAACCCAATGTGGATAGGGTTATCTGCCTCAGGCAGTGGCTGTAGCTGTGGGGAAGTGCGTGTTGCTCATCCTTACGAATGGATGGTCCAGATCTCAGAGGGGGCAGCCTTGAATCCATGGGAACGGCAGAGTCTGGTCATAAATAGTATTCACCGCAAAGACACACAGGGAAAAATACCCACTTAGCAACAACAGCAACAGTTGCCACTGCAATTATTCCAGCAAATGACAGTAATTTGTGCTGACCACACTGTGGTCTGCCTACAGCTTGCCAACTTGTTCCTGCTCCAGCCATTAATATCAGTTTATTGTGCATATAAAGAAAATAGTTTTCATTTAAAGCCCTCTGCGCACTTTGTGAGTCATTAATGAAGTGTCATGGTATCTATGACCTAAAAAGAGCTCTGTGAGTTCCTTTTTCTTGAGCAAGAACCCTGACCTGCTGGTTGTCTGACGAAATCATTTATCACTTCTTGTCCTTCATATTTGTGGCCCCGTTCCTTGGAATAACAAGATCTTGGCTTGAGAAATGGGCATGAAATGTGGTTATGTTTAAAATTTGTTTATTTTCATTGTTTTTCTTTAGCTTTGTTCTTGGAACTTGTACAATAACGGCAAATAATTTAAAGGACACAAAGGGCTGGAGCTAGGTTTTATGCAGAATTTGGGAGGCTGACAGAAAATCTATAGCCAAGTGAAGGGACCACATCCAATGAGGCTGAGGTGAGCTGATGTATTTAAGAACTCCGGAGGACTTTAAGTTGAAATAACTTCCATCTTCCCTCTCAGCTTGTAACTCACACCCTGCTCACACCCAGGCTGAACTCACACCCAGCTACTGCTGGGGAAGTGACACCTCTTAAGTCATCGACTGCAAAATGGGCTCAAGCAGCCAAAATGAGCACAAGTTGGGCAAACTCACCTGCCGAGTCATAACCCCCGAAAGCAACAAGGAAGAGATACTAAGCCTGAATGGATCACTGGTAAGCACTCTCCCGTTAATTGACACATTCCTAAAATTCCTCTTGAGCTTCTTGGCAGTCTGAGCTCCATCTCCTTCTTCAGCCATCACCAAAGGGAAAGGCACATTGTGATGTCAGAAGGATTCCTTTCTTCTAAGTGAAGACACCAGTGCTGCGTGTGAGTGCTCCAAGGATTGAGTGGGCACAGCCTTATCCCAGGAGGCAACCATAAGACTTGAGGGTGCCCCTCTTATCCACCCAGCTCCTTCACATCCCATTTGTTTCAGCATAGCTGAATGCACATAAATCCCGGCAATTCCCACAAGGAATATCCCACAGAAGTTTCAATCTCAATCTCACATTGAGAAATATCCTTTGTATAGTATAACTGGTCTCCAAAAGCCAAGAGGCTTCTCAGGTAGTTTCTGATGAGTTCACAGTAGTGCACCTTGACTGTGGGCTGCTTATTGAGATGGACTTTGTACCATTGCACACACTGCTGATGTGTAGCTTGGCTTGTCTTGCCTGTAGGAGTGGCTAAAGGAAAGGTGACAACCAGCAGGTACAAGGAGTGTTCTTAGTTCTGAATCTGTGGTGTGAAACCCATGGCTGTCATGTCTTCCGGGAAAGGAGTCATCCTTCTCCTGTGGTTCTCAGCTCACAGTATGAAGATCTTAGGAGCTGCTTTAATGTGCCTTCACAAGACATTTGAGAGAGGATAGTCCATCCTCAGAATGACTGTCCTGGCAAACTGTGGGTTTAGAACATATCAAAACTTCTTAGCATCTGTTTGTTAGGCTGACTCCTTCTAGAGTCACTAAAGAATGAGCTGGATCCCCTGGAAAGATGAAAGAGACAAACTGACTTTGGTGATGTCTTAAGCACTCATTTCTACAGCAGAGTTAATGTTAGAAGCCTGGTGTCACTGTCTCCTCTGCGTATTAAAGGACATTATAAAGTATTGTCCCAGTGGTAGTGGTGATAGTAGAGTTGTGCTGTTTTCTGCCTCAGAGCCTTATACTGGGAATGCTTCTAGGAGGGACATCCCCTGGAAAAGACTGAGAAATCCTTGTGGAATAGGTGGTGATTCAAAGAGTTCTCTGTGGCCAGGCAGAGAATCAATCACTTCTTGCTTTTTAAACACATCCAGAGGATAGAAGGAAGCATGTCTCCATCCTCTGCTTTTATGTGGTATCCGGGTAGCGACTGCATTTGGGGAAGGGATGGGTAAGGCTGTGGCTCAGTCCCTTCCACTGCCAGTGCATGTACAAAGGGACTGCTCCCAGCACTGGCAAATTTGTTGGATCTGTGGTCACTTTGGAGTTACGCCTGTGTCTGTCCTCCAGCATGGCTTTCAGAGATAGAAGTTGTGTCTTCCCTTGGTGCTGACGATGACTTTCTTTTCTTCTAGTATTTGTTCCAATTGTTTTTTGAGCCTCTTTTCAGCTTTGTGAGAAGCTTTTGTTGTTTGTTTTCAACCTGCTGCGTCGTTGTTTCTTTGGCTGATCCCTAAATCTTGTAAACTGAGAAAGAGTTCGGTGTTTCCACTCCATCTCTTCTGTGAAGCCCAAGGAGTGTAATAGTGTGACCGTACAGCAAACAGTCCCACACTGGTTTTCTTCTTTCCTCTGACTCACCTGTATATGGATTGACCCTCTCCAGTCTTCACTGGTATGTTTCTTTACAAATTGATATTAGATACATTGTTAAGATACTCAGTGAAAGACTGAATTAGGAGAGAAATGGTCTAAGTAAGCTTTTAAGAAACCACTGATTATTAAGGCAAAGATTTCCCACATGGGATTCAAACCGATTGTAACTCACATTAGAAGCTAAAAATCAGGTCACATCAGGTGCTCCCCTTCTAAAGCAGGGGACAGCTCAAAGCTGCTATATCCACTCAGTTTTCTAACAGCATATTTCTCTCAATTAAGCCACTGCTATGACTGCACTTCAGTTGAATGAGTTCAACATTGTCCTTTTTAAAAAGTGCTGAGCTCAGCAGAAGGCACTCCAAAGTTGCCTGGTTTGTTTTTGTCTAATTTCTGTTTAGACATATGGCTAATCATGCCTGAAAAACGCGTAATCGTATCCAGGGCAAAATTCATGTGATTACATATGGGGAGTTCAAGTGTTTCCCTGTTATTTTAAAATAATGTTAAACTGGGATTACTCTGTATTATGCTCCTTTTGGACCTTAAATGTCCATGTGCATTTATATCAGCCATTTGGCTGTCACATCTGTGCTTGCTGCCTCAGTGAGTAGCAGGGCAGGAAACCAGCATATTAGCTCCTGGCACAAACAAGGGCTTTTCTTTATAAGAAGATAGCTGGGACATAATATAACTGCTCCCTGTTCTTCTCAATGGGAAGCTAAATGACATGACAGATGTCATGTCAGGAGACAGATAAATGACTGTTAATGATCTTCCAGGCTCTTGGAGTTTTGTAGTATAATAATACGTCCCATCTTCTCAGTAAAATTCTCACTGTACAATTTTGAGTAAAACCACAATATTTTTGGGCAATATGTTATATGTAAAATAGCCCCTGTACAACAATAACAAATACAGAGCAGTCTGTGTCCACCACATCCCTAATCTTTGCAACTGAGATATATGCACAGAACTACTAGCCTATGTAAAAGCGGACATCTAAACACACAGATTTATTTTTTCTCTCTCTCTGTGATGCACACAATCATATTTCCTATAATCATCTCTATTGCAGACACAGCACCCACAAGCCCACACGTCTCTACAAGTACATGGAGGTCATGTTGTATAATTAACCACATTAAGATCTCATGCTTCTGAATTTCTTGCTGCAATTCTCCAAAGAGAGAATTATATTAAAAAATTCTTTGTGGTGCATATCTATTTACAGATTGCACAGAGCATGGAGATTTAGATGGCAGATTCATGTGCTTTGCCCACACACACATCTCCATTGGCAGGACCCGTATGCCAGGTACTGGAATATCCGTATAATATACATATCGGCGCATTACGAGCAGCTCACACAGTTCAGCACGGTGCTCCTTCTGCTGCTTTTGTGCACTTCATTACAGAAACATACTTGAGTTTGCTCAGTTGCTTATCCCAAAGGCCAACTTTTGATCTTCTCTTGGGAACCTGTTGCACTGCCGTAGTTTCTAGGTACTGCCGCCAATGTGTTTACCAACTCTTTTTCTCTTTCTCGCCCTTTCTATTATGCGTCCCCTTTTTTCTGCCACACAAAAGCTCTGTGCAGAGATGTGTGTGGTCCCCAAGAGATGCGGGCCCGGTTATCGGTGAGGCGCTGCGCTGGAGGATCTGTGAACCCGTGCAATTAGCGGTTTAGATCCGGGACCCCACGTGTGGGAGCAGGGCTGGCGGTTGTGCCCGAGTGCTGGGGACAGCCGCCCTCGGGGCGAGTGCACCGACCCCTGGCAGAAGGGTCACAGACAGCCCCTGAGCTCAGGAAAAAACCCCGGGATCAGAGCTGCAATCTGTAGCGGGATGTCCCCCCCGTGCACAACACATGGATTCAGAAAGGGATCATTTGGAAAGCATTTGCAAGCATATGGGTCATTTTTGAGTCAAGATTTCTTTAATTTGCTGTGTTTCCTAGTTTGTCTTGGTTTGGAGGGAGGAGCTGGAGTGAAGTTTAGGGGGGAGCTGTTCGGGTTTAGCTGGGGGGTGAGGTTCTGCCTGCAGAAAGCCCGGCTGGAAAAAAAGGAGTGGAGGGCTGAGTGGTGGAATAAAGAGCCCCAAAGCAGCTTGTTCCCAACTCATGTCCCCTATACAGAGATTAGAAGAACAAACACTCCGCTTTTCTTAATGATGGCATTACCAAGTATAATTAATTAGAAGGGTAGCCAAAGGAATCGGATCCCCGATGTTAATTACTTTCCTAAAAGGATAATATGCTCTTATGTTACCCGTCTAGATCTACCAAAATATGTCCATTACTGCTACCACTACTAATAATTGGGCTGTTAAATGGAATACTCCAGAGATCATAGAATCATTAGGATTGGAAAGACCAATAAGATCATCTAATCCAACCACCAATCCCTGCCTGTGGCCACTCTAGTCCATGTCTATGCCTGTGTTTATTGATACATATATACGTATACATACATTTATATGCATAAACGTATACATACACATACATGTAATAGTCTAATAGATGTACACAGCCACCCACAGCTATCACTTGTTGTTTATGTGCGTATACTTAGAGTGATTCTTTAGACATACATGTTGATGGACTGCCAGGCAGAAAGACGGATAGTGTAGCAGCACTGCTTGTGGTGCTACTGCCAAGGGATGGAAGAAATGAGCAAAGGCTCCCACCTTTGCCTCTCCTGAGCTGTGCAGTTAGGTGTAGGCTAGGCACAGGGCTGTATTTTTCTTTTGTTGGTTGGAGAAGTGATGGCCCATTGGGTTGGTTGAAGAGCTAGTGACTGGATGGCACCAATTTGCAGGAAATTTTAGCTGCAAAAGGTGATGGGTGTCCTTCAGATGGTCTCAGCAGGCTGTAGATATTTTGCTTAGTGTGCTCTCGTTACTGTGAAGGATTGCTAAATAAACTGTGGGGTAGCAGTGAAAACACACAGCCTTTGGATTTTCAGGGGAAAACCTGCGGTGAGGAGTTGTTGTTATGATCATCACTTTACAAAGTGGCTTTACTAACTCTGAAATGACTTTAGTGAATCCAGAGGAGTTACCATCTGTATGTACAGTGCAGGGGGATGTTGTTGTTACTACAAGTACATCCGCCTCCTTATCTACATCTTGCACGCTCACCTCTTGCATGTATGCACGTATGAGTGTGATGGATGTGCATACACGTACATACACACATGGATATGAGCATATACTCATACATCTCTCTCTACATGCTTGTATCCAGTGTATGTGCAGCACTGGTGTACGAAGATCTCTGAGCTTATTTGTGCCCAGGCTGCACGTTTGCATCCACGTGTATGTGTGAGCAGGTATGGGTGTCCTCATGCATTTTGGCAACAGGAGAAAACCTGCGTGTGTAGCTGTGTGTAGCACCCAGGCGTGTGCCACATGCAGGAGCACGGATTTGGCACAGTGTTTTTAGTCTCCCATCCTTTCTGACAGCTTCCTAAAATATCACTGCCTCCCGATCCCGCCATTCCCCCAGACTGTGAATTTTCTATGGGACTCAAGGCCTTTGCCCAGTGCTCCTCAGTGAGCAGAAAGCAATAAGTGCAATTTAATGTATTATTTATGAGTGGTGGGAAAGTCTAAGGGGGTTTTAATCTCTGTCTCTCCACTTCCTTCCCAGCTGAAAACCATTTCACCTCCCTTCCCAGATATTCAGCTCCAGTCTGCTCCCCCACCCCACTCCCATCTGCGCCTTATTTGTACAAATGTTCCTGTGTCTTTAGAAATCATCTTAAAAAAAAGAAAGAAAAAGAAAAAGAAAAAGAAAAAAGAAAAAAAAGAAAAGAAACCCCCTTGCCAAACCTATATTGTACTTAAACATTTGTGAAGATTTTGTTTCTCTCAATATGGTAGCGAGAGGGGGCTCTGGGAGGGGCTTTCTTGGAGAAATGTCTCATTCAGTCCACTGAACCCCCTCCTTGAAGTTTCTTTTCAAGGCTGCTGGAAAGTTGGGCAAACTGAAAAGCAAAACAATAATTAGAGATAATTGCTTGTGTCCAAACACAGGCATCAAAGCCTCGGGGGTCTCATTTGTGATGGGCCTTGGTGTGTGATCCAAAAAAAAAAAAAAAAAAAAAAAGGTAAAAAAAAAAAAAAAAAAGGTGACCCTTATTTTATTTATTGAGTGGAGGAACAGAGAGAAAGTGCCAGATGGAAGGACCTCAGAGCAATCTCCAATGGCTCAGCCCTGCCTGCTTGGACGAACAGGCACTGAGGCCAGGATAAAAGGGATAGAAAGCAGGGTCAGGAGGGGTTGCATAATTACTGGGGTGGAGGTAAAAGGGGTGAGGGGGTGACAAGGGTCTCTCTGGCCTCACCATGAGGATATGTACAGCCCCCCAGCTCTCTGTGGCTGGTAGCATCTCTGGTACACACAGTAAGTATTTATGAGGGATGCTGCGGGATGCCACATCAGGGCCCCATTGTGGGGGCTGTGGGAGTCCTGTCCTGATTTTCTGGGGGCTGAGTTGCCCCCTTTTCCTTCCTCCAAACTGGATACCTAGTGTAGATGCAAGGAGACCCAGACCCGAAAGGCTCTGTCCCATATTCCTTCCTGATGGGATGTATTTCCAAAGCCTGAGTGTGGCAATTCAGCATTGCTGAATCCCTGGTGTTTTCACTAAGAAAAAGAAATAAAGGGAAAAGAATGTAAAAGTTAGTAATGGTGGGGATATAGATGAAACTTCTAAAACCAGTGTAACAGCCTCATCCCATAGGCCCTGCTGGAAGGATGCATTTCTCATACTGCAAATGATGCTGGAAGGGCTCTAGCTAAGGGTTGGGGCATCAGACTTAAGGGGGACTAGCCCACCCCTCAAGGAGGCTGAAGGAAGGCAACAAAGGAGAGAAAAAGGGAGGGAGAGGACACTCCTATAGGAAAGGGATGATGGCAGATTTCCCCCAGGTCACTTTCCTCTCCTTGGGTTTTCAAAGGCACGGGTTCACAAGATGAGATGTGGCCAGCGTTTCTCCTGGCCTTGCCTGTCCTTCGATAATGGGCTTGCAATGACCTAAACGATTTGCTGATCAGGGCCAATAAATCTACTGTTCCTGCATCTTTCCAAAGGAGATACCGAGGCTCAGAAGTGGTGAATGCTGGGGAGCCTTTCCTCCAGAGATAAGTTAAAAGAGGAAGAAAGAAAAAAAAAAAAAAAGGAAAAGAAAAAAAAAAAGGAAAAAAAGTCAGAAAAGAAAGAAAAGAAGGAAGGGGGGAAAAAGGAGGGAAAAAAAAAAAAAATAAAAGGGAAAAAACGAATTGGAGAAGCCTGGTCGGCTCCTTCGTGCAGGTCCCCCCGAGCCGCGCGGTCCCGCTGCACCCCCTGCGCCCCGCCGAGGGAAATGCAGCGGCTCTGTGGGAACCACGCCGCTCCAGAGTGAAAAAAAATAAAATGAAATAAAAATAATTTAGAAAAATAATTTTAAAAATTAGGGAAAAATAAAAAATAAACACCTCGCGGCGTTAAATTAAAAGGAACGGATCCCGAGGGACTTTTGCTCAATTTCAGCGTACCCGCTTCGTGGGTACGGTGTCAGGATGGTGGTGTTGCTTTGGGAGGGGTGGGCGGCAGCGGTTTGCTCCTGTTCCCCCGCCCCGGTGCAGGTGCACACGGGGAAGGCGGCTCCGTGCCGGGATACCCCGAGTGGGGTGGTCCCGAGAGAGGAGGGGTGGCCGTGCTTTCCCGGTGCGCCTCAGGGCACGGCACTGCCAGGCACTTCCAATTAGTAAATCAAGCTGGTGATCATTAGCGAGCAACAGCCAAAGCAGCGCTCTGCCAGGACGTTCGGAGCCGGGCTGCGGGGTTGGGGCTGCATCCTGCGGCGGTCCCGGTCCGCTTCCCGACCGCCGGGCTCCGGCACCTGGCGCACAGCTGGGGCTCTCCTGCTTTCTATTTTTCTTCATTTCTTTTCTCCTTTTTCTTTTTTCTTTTTTCCCTTCCTTTCTCCCCCTACCGTTGCTCTGGTTGAGGCAAAATCAGTACTCAAAAAACTCAGTACTCCGACCCTTCCCACTGCACAGTCCCTCTCTGTCTTTCCCATCATTTGCCACGTGTGTGTGTGTGTATATATATATATATATATATATATGCGTACATTCCCATTCTCTTTTAGCATCTTTCATTTCCCTCCACTTTCACACTCCTTTGAAATTTCCCTATCCTTCCTCCAACCCGCAGTGCTCCAGAACAGTCTGCAGCTGCACCCCCGAAAGGAGCTTTGCAAAATCACCCCGCGGAAATGCCCTCAAAACATTCGTCCCGAATCAACCAAGTTTAGCGTTTTCTTTCTTCCGATTGCTTTATTTCCCTGCCATCCAAGAGGGGCTGATGTTGTCTGTTCCGTCTCGATCCGGCTTTGATTTGTTTTTCTCCCATCTTCATGTCAGTTCCGTTGCGGAGCTCTGTTCGCATCAAACCGACCTCGATGCGCCGTGCCCGTGTGCCCGGGGGGGGTCGGGGGGAGGGTGATGAAGGGAGTGTTTCTCTAGTCGACGGTTCCCCGGGGTTTGAGCTCATTTCCCCGCAGCTGACCCGTTCAGAGCTCACCCGGGCAGTTGTATCTATTTACGTCCATGAGACACAAGACAAATTCGCAACTCGTTACAAGACACGTTTGAGAATTATACGACGAAATCTGCTTCCTCCTGCGTATGGGGCACGTTATGGACGCATCACTTGTGATTCGAAATTGCTGTTAAATACAGTTCTACAAACTGCAGGGAACACCTCGAAGCGAATGTATGCGCAACCTTAATTTAAGCACGCTTTCCGTCTAAACTTCTTAGCCATATTTATACGAATTGTGGTTTTAAATGTGAGCTTTGACAATTAGAAATTACAACTTATAGCTTTGGCACGTGATATGGGATGCACACGCTCAGGGCTATCTTTAAACACACCGCATGGACGCGCATCGGATGTGCGCACGCAGATGCTGCCGTGCGTGTCTATGGAGGCAGAAACGAGCCCTGCGTTCGTACATTTATAGACACTTCTAGAATCATAGAATGGTTTGGGTTGGAAAGGAGCTTTAAGATGATGTGGTTCCGACCCCCACTTGCGGTATGTTTGTAGTTCGGAGCGCCGCTTCTCCCGCTGCCCCCGGGGGGTCCCGGCTTTTCGCTGCGCGGTTAAATGCAGGCAGCGATGCGCGTTGAGCAAACGTTATTTTAAGAAAGGGGGGCGGCTGCGAAGAGCGAGGAATAGGCTGACGGGGCGCAGGAGAGCCGCAATTCACTCGTGGGGTTTGTTTTAACCCGTTGATGGCATTCAGCACGTTTGAAGCGGGGTAGGCAGAGAGAAACGTCCCCTTCTGCAGGCAGGGAAACGGTCCCGATCCCGTCAGCAGGGCAGTGCATCCGCACACTGCACTGCTGTCAGCTCGGGTGTTCTGCTTCTAATGGCTACGAGATGGTTAGCATCAGTATGGTCTGCTCCTTCCTTCTGTATTATCTTACTCGATATGTAATATAATGAAAAATACATTAGTCAGTATGTAATATATATATAAAAGAAACAATATGCAGCATGAAAAATGCACTGTATACCATATAACCATATAATATTGAATGTGAATAACGGCAAGAATACAGTAATATGTGGGACTTTGCAAGATATTTTGTCATAAGATCATAGAATAACCTGAGTTGGAAAGGACTTATAATGATCATAGAGTCTTGTATGTGTCTTGTAGGTAAAGCTCCTATTGCAAGCTAATTGCTAGGATGTTTTGTGATCTTAAGATAGTTCATAGTCAATTAACTCTTGGGACTAAATTATCCCACACTCTTGCTCTTTCTGGTCAGCATCTTCATAATCTTTCAGCCCCAATACATCAGCTGTCTTTGGGGCTGAGGTATAGGAAAACAGTGTGTCTTGTTCCTAATCTATTTGCCAACGTGTGTTTACTCATAGTATATATTGACTATTTCTTTGCAAAGTTGTATTGTATGTGTGGGCACTTACAGTATTTACATACGGATACACATATATACCTATATATACTCTATAAAACCACAGAATTTTGACATTGGCAAGGCTCTTTTGTTAGAGATGTGAATTGTTTCGAAATGCACCAAAAGCTGTTTTTTAGAGCCCAAGAAAGAAAGTAAAAATCATCCCAGAGATGAGCTGCAGCTGAGCCTGGGGAGAGCTGCTTGCTGGTTGCACTTCTGGGCTATGTGACCATGTAGAACTGAGCAAGAAGCTGGAGGCTGTGGGAGCTAAGCCAGGGAAGAGAAGAGCTTGCGTGTCTTTTTGTGTGTTGCTAAAGTGACTGTGATCCAAAGCCAGGGGTGCACGTTAGGATTGTCTTCAGGAGCTGTTTAGGGCTGCAGAAAGAAAATGTCTCTTATAATGTGATGGGTTGCTGCTTCAGAGAGCTGTATTTTTTCCTGGTCTCTCCTACCATTTCTTATATGATATTGGAGAAATCATTTAAGCTTAAGTCTTGCAAGAGAGTGGTGGTATAAGTGCATATGGGTCTGCATGTGCGTGTTTGTGAGCTGGAGACAAACACCCACACGGATCCTGCGGCTGCCAATAGGAAACACATGCACAGTCACAGAAAATCAGCTCGTGTTTTGGGGAGGATATCTGTGTATGAGATAAATCCAGAAAAACAGAGTATGGCAGAGACATTTCAACTGATCACAGGTTATAAAAAAGCAATCTGAGAACTCAGTAAGGAAGAGCTTTTGTAAAGACAAAACCTATGCAAATTAACAGAAAAAAAAACCACCCCAAACTATTAACATTAATGGCGTATCAAGCTGTAAAAACATGTGGAGTGGAGTTTATTCTCTGCGTTATTTACATGGTATAATCTTTCAATTTCAAGCTCTATAATTATTTGGCCACTAAAGAGTTCTGTTGACTGCTTGGCTGTGGCTTAAAGGTAACGTTATGATCTCTGATGCTAGAATTTCACAATTCTCTTCTGATCATTGGTAATAATGTGTACTTCAAAAAAAAAAAAAAATCCATGAATTATTTCATATATATATATATCTTTTTTGCCTTCTCCTCTAAATTTAAAAACAGATTTCCAGCTTTTGTGGTTAGTTTGTGCTTACTAAAAGTGACTCATACTCATCCGACCAGGCCTATTAATTTATTTGAACTGTTGTTTTTGAAGCGAAAGAAAAAAATTCTTTAATGTACCATCAAGCGTGTTTCTTTTCCCCTCTTTGGTATAATGAGGTACATTTATTTTCCGTTGTGATCGCTGCAAAAAATAATCAGAAACAAACTGATGGGGGAGAGAGGAGAGAACAGGATAGTTTTCCAGCCATCGCCTCAGGCTTGTCCCTCTCATACAGATGGGTTGTTGTGGGGTTTGGACAACGCCATGGCTGTAGGTTTGCAAATCACCATGCAGCAATGGCTCTGGCTCAGATACACACTGTAGAGTACTCAACGCTTGCCTGTAGGATGGGTTCAGGAGGAAGGGATTTGTAACAAAAACCATTGTGGGATTAGAATCATAGAATCACTAAGGTTGGAAAAAATGTCTAAACAATCCAGTCCAACCCCATCCCACCCCACCATGCCCACTGACAGCGTCCCTCAGTGCCACATCTCCACAGTTCTTGAATACCTCCAGGGATGGTGGCCCCACCACTTCTTAGGTCACCTAAATGTTCAGAGATCTCTTTGCCAAGTACAGATCATGGTATCTGCCATGGAATGACTTCTATCTGTTTCTGCTTTCTCACATCATGTAGGGAGAAAGCCTGCTGCTTTGAGCTTGAGCTTTGAAGGTTGTCCTTCATTTTCCCCAATGCTTTTTTAGGTAGAAAACACCTAAGGCCATAGAGCCGCAAAACCAGAGGCACAGCTTCTTTTTTCCAGCCTGGGGAGCTGTCTGCTAGCTAGGCAGGCTCCAAGGTTTTCTCCATGAGAGTGTAGATATCACTACTGCCAAGAGCACACTCAGCAAATGCAAAGTCCCAGCACTGGCAGGCTCCTGTTCTGCTTCAAAATAACCCTTGTAATGTACTACAAAATATGAGGGTGCATCTTGGATTGGGATATCCATGGTTTAAAATCTTTCCAAACTTCCAGCAGAGTCACATTTGTTGTTATTATTGCTTTATGTATCCTGCTGACATCAGTGACAGAATGGGACTTGTTCCCAAGAGGCTCAGGGATCCCGTGTTGTGCTGTGGGTTCTGGGTGGGATTTGAATCAATGGCTCAAATTAGAAAGCTGCCTGGAATGAGCTGGTTTTACTCCATCCCATCCCAACTCAATTCTAGATTTTCATCTATAATATCTAATCACAATCTATTTGACAAGTTGGGGTTTTGAATTCAAGCCCTGCTGCCAAAAAGCCATGAATGGAAATAACCAAATATATATACCTCCTGCACAATGTAGCGTGCAAACAGAACACCCCAAATCTGTTGTTCTGTCTTTGGTTTTGATCGACTTAGAAGGACCGTTAAGAATAATAATGAGAAGCTGATGACATCGTGGCTTGAGGAATGCACCACTGCTAGAGAACAGATGGTGCAAAGACATTTTTTGGAAACTATTTTTTAAATTATCTTGGCACCTGGACCTTTTGGGAATAAATGTTCTGACTTGGTGCAACCACGGCACTTGACAGTTGGGATCCATTGAAGATCAGTGATTTTGCTACGGAGAAAAGCAGTTTTAGCAAAATATAGAACACTGAGTGGGATTCAGATTTATTTCTGAGCGATAATATCTTTACTTTCAGATTTCAGAGTGCTCATCTCTTGTCCTGCATTATAACTGGAAGGAAAGTAACAGAATTCAGTTTTGCAGCTCTAAAGCTGATGTGACTTTAGGAACAACAGAAGTTTTAAAGTAAATGCATAGTTATGAAGATAAGGGATCATCAGTTTGACCTTCTATTCTCTATTCTTTCAAGTTCAGTGGTTTGTTCTGTATTTTTTCACGTAGTAGTCCTAAGCATTTTCAAGTGGGAGTTTAAAAAGTCTGTAGTAAATTTAATCCTACTAATAATGTAATGACTTTTCTCAGTCTTAATTCATTCCGGTTGAAACAACTGATATTGTTACTATTACACTGAACCCAATAGTCGTGCCAAATGAAACTGTCTTATGAAGAAAAGCATCTGAACTTGGTCTGAAGACTCGCAACGATGTAGCCCACCCTGTCCTTTGATTGATGAATCCATGTTAAAGTATCTATGCTTTATTGCTTATTCAAATTTGTCCAGCATTTACTTCCAAGCATTTAATCTCAATGGGCTTTTCTCACCTAGATTAAACAACCTCTCTGTACCTGGTATTTTCTTTTCCCAGCTGTACTTGGACACCCTTATGAAGTCATCTCTTAATTTCTGTGATAGACTAATCAGATTGAGCTGTGTAACTCTCTCACTGGGATACATGCTTTTTTTTTTTTTTTTCTACAGCCCTCAAATCACATGGATTTCCATACACCTTGACATCAGTGGAGATTTATGCTAGCTTGGAATTTGGCTATATTTTTCAATTACTGTGGACATTTTGTGGCCTGGGGTGGAACGCATCTAAGAGCATGACAGATTATTTGTAACATGCGCGTCTGTTGAAATGGGTGTAGCAATCAAGTGGAGTAAAATTCAACCTACTAAACTCTGTTTTCATGGGTTTACATTCATCTTAAGTGCAAATGAGGCCATGGGAGCAAAGATAAACATCAGCCATTGAGACAGATGCTTAACTTATGCACCTCGTTTTTCATGGCCTCAGCTGATTCACGCCAGCTGAAGACCTTGTCCCACAGTGATAAAAGAGTCCAACCATCAGCTGGACACTTGTTCCAGAGCTTGAATGCAACCTCAGGGCTTGGTCATGTCTCATTTGATCCCCAGGTAATATGATAAGGGGGCACAGTTATACCAGAGTAAAGCTGTACTGTGGGCTTTAGGGCTTCTGAGGGGGAATCACTGAACTGGTTGTGTTGGAAGGGACCTTAAAGATCAGCTAGGGAAGCTGGCTGGTTAGTTTGGTTATTATCTCTAAATACAGGGATGTGTGCAATTGTATTTTACACTTCTGTTAGATAAGACTGATGCTATGGATAGGAATGTGCATGTGTGTAAAGCTGTTGTCTGGTTGTGTACACCACTACTATCAAGAGAATGTGAAAAGAAGCCTGTGTGTTTATGTATGCATGTGTGTAGCTGGTGTGGGGAAGGGCCACTGGGAAATAAATGATACAAAACGTCTGTACATTCCAGGGAAATGTTCGGATCCTTGAGGTTAAGGGATATGCTCTAGTCATAAAAATAAACACACTGGTGTAACATGCCATTGATATGTGGATAAGCTCACTAAGGTCGGGTAAAGTTTCAGCTTTCACCTCCATCTGATGGTAAGCTAGCTGCTTCCCTCACTGCCTCTTTTGACAGTTCAAAGTAAAATGACATTTAAAATAAGAGGTTAAAGAGCAGAGGAAAACAGAGGCTTTCTGCTTGAACCAGGGGAAATTTGATAAACCAGTCTTCAAGAGATGCCAGTGATTTCAAAAGGCTCCATTTCCTTTCGATAAGGCTTTGAGAGAGTAATTCAGAGTAGGATCTGTTAGCCAGAGCTTTTGGCTGCTAAAATGCCAGATCAGATGCTGAGCTATTTTCCCAAGACTAATGCTTAGTTACTGCAATCTATAGTCTATTGTGTTAAACTCTTTACAAAACCTTTGCACCACCACTTCCATCCTGCCTTTAAGATTGCACTTTGATTTGCAAGAAGAATGCTTGGAGTTTTCTAATTATGGAAAAGCTGAAGGAGGTCTCATGCTTTAAATCTTGACATACTTTTTCCAATTATATGTATTTTAACAAGAGATATTACCTCCTCTTGCAAAAATTGCCTTGTTTATATCCCTTGACCATGATGACTGCACCTGCAGTCCCTAAGGAACAACATCAAATATGGTAGAAAGAATCCAGAAATGCAGAGGATGGAAGTTCTCACCCGTTCTCTCCAATTGTGTTGGAAGTTCAGCTCTTGTCAACTAATTTTCAAATTTTCATTAATAACCGTGGTTAATCAGTGGCAATGAGATTGAATAACCCTGTTCAGGTGTGGGGAATGTGTTTCATCAGAGGTTATAGTCACAGCAATAGGAGGGACTATGAGTTGTCAAATACAGTGTTACATGTGTAAGGAGGGTATTGGCCATCTTACTGCTGTGCATGAAACAATACTATTCTATATTTATACTGGTTTGCATTAATGTTTCTCAGCTTCACTCTGCATCTAGTCTTTCCTGCAAGGGTATTTCAGCAGGATGGGACTGACTCACATAAGAGTTCTGGTGATGTAGATAGAATGGTTGAAGCCATTTTTACTGTGTACTGACATCTACCGTGCCAATCCCATGTTGGCAGTGTGAGCAGAGCTTACATTTCCAAATCAGCAGTGATCAAACTCTGATCTCTAGTGAGTTGCACTGTGGTTTAAAACCTACCTTTTCAAGTAACTTGGAAACCTGGCAGGACCTGGTAACAGGTTGTAACCACAGCTAAGGCACAGAGCCAAGTTTTGCAGGTGAATCAAAATCATTTGTGCTCCTTTTCATGACCATGAGAAGCTCCAGCCAGAGTGTGGCCATCTGTTTGCTGGGCTTTGAAACCTGGAGATCAAGGTCACATTTTTGGTGAAACTTTGCAACTCTATGAATTTGGGGGGGAAATGGAGGTAGAAATATCTTGTAATATTGGTAGGAATTATTTGGTATATATGAATTTCTCTGTGATGTGTCAAGAAGTGGGTGTCGCTGCCATCAGATATCTAAAGAATAAATTTTTGAACATAACTCTGGGCACACAAGAGCATGAGAACTGTAGACCTCCCTGTGTAGTCAACCTTGTGGCCAAACACAGAGAAAGAACAAATGTGTTGGAACCTTTGTTAACTGATCTTCTTTTGGTCTCTAGAAAGAAAAAAGAAAAAAGAAAAAAGAAAAAAAAAAAAAAACAAGGAAAAAAAAAAAAGCAGTGGGAATTTGAACAGAATACAATTCAGTTAATGTTTTGCTGGTTCAGCTGCCTGAACCTTCTCTTGGGTTTGGGGAAGGAGGAAAACTGAGCTTTCTCCTGCTGCGAGGCTGACTGACTGCAGGTCACTCTTTTGTCAGGGTAGAAAGGAGCAGCAGGTTACATTACCATATGCTTTTATGCACTTTCCCCAGGATCAGAGGGTGATAACGGGGTTGTCAGAACACCAATGAGTTGCTCTGAGTGACAGATGAGTTATGGTTTGGATGAAAGCCACAAGAACCAAACTTGTGAACCGATCCTTTCTCTGTTAGGAACTGTTGGGTTCTCCACAAGTGGCTGAAAAACTTAATAGTCTGAATGTTTGTGAAAGGGAGTGGATTACAACCAGGATACCTCCACCTAAAGCGGGGTTATATGAAAGAAGGGGACATTTATCAGGATCTGTTGTGACAGGACAAGGGGAAATGGTTTCAAACTGAAAGAGGGGGCACTTTAATCAGGGTATAAGGAGAAATTTTTTTACAATAAGGGTGGTGAGGCACTGGCTCTGGTTGCCCAGAGAGGTGGTGGATGCTCCATCCATGGTCACACTCAAGGTCAGGCTGGACAAGGCTCTGAGAACCTGGTGAAGCTGTGGGTGTCCCTGTTCACTGCAGCAGAGTGCACTTGATGATTTTTAGATGTCCCTTCCAACTCTATGATTCTATGAAATGCTGTCAGGATAGAGTTGTACATAGGTACAAACCCACTACACTCAAACACCAAATGGATCCAACTTGGCTAGGAACCTGACAAATTGGATTATAGGACATCAGCTGAGAGTTTGGATGGATTGTGTGGCATAAAAAATATTCAGGCTACATAAACATGCATCCTATAGATGTGCAAGTGTGTGAATACTGTGGATAGATGGCGGACGGAAACAGAAATCCAGCTAGGTAAAAATGCACAGCATTTCTCAGTAACAAGCTATAACGTGACATACTCGAGATCCCTGTTACAGACGTACAGCAAAACCTGATTTCCATTTAGGTTTTCTCAATCACTGCTATCTTAACTCCAAGGCTCGTTAAATCAACCCCAGCTGAACTGTGGTACAATGTTACAGTGCAGATCCTGCTGTTCCCCAGTGGAAAGCTAACTTGGACTCAGGAGCTACCATTTAACCTTGGAGTCTCTGAATCAACAAGGCAGTTTCTGCAGAGACACCTGGCAGCATGCGCATTTTATGCTCTAACATGGCTGGTAAATCCTGGGTGGTTAAGTAAACTTAACCTTCATTTATGAAACTTGCGAACCAAAGGGTAAAATGTGCCTTGTGCAAGTAATTACGTAAAGGTCTTAGAGAGTGGAGTTATCACTTAAAGACGCCGGGCATTGCTAATGAGTTGACTGAGAATTGATCTCTCTGTAATTTAGTTATTTATATGCAGTTCCTGTTTTCCATGCTCAGCTATAGGTCAAGCCCACTTTGAACTGCTCAGAGACCCCCAAGTTTGTCAAGCAAAGTCCCAAAGCCGTGGCACAATGATATTTTAGAAAGGTAAATATTGTCCTGAGGGGCTTTAAAAAGGAGGCAAAGCTGTTTGCTTTTTAGCTGGTTCTTTAAAACGGACAACTGCTTCCTGTTACTAAGGGGTCTCTCAGCAACGTGACTTTGCCTCTGTTAAACAGAAAAGAGCTTCAGGAAAAATGTCAGTGCCACCTTCCAGGTATTTTCATATCCCAGCAATCCGGGTAGGAACAGCCTTTGGTTTCTGAATAGCAGAAGGCTTGCACTGTACTGCAAAAGATGTATTGTGGGGTAAAATGGATTCTGGAAGCTCTTGCACTGAGGGAGGCTTGTTGTGGCTCAGGGATGCTCTGCTAGGTAGCTGTCCTCTCCTTCGGCTGTCTTTTCTCCCTTGAGAAAGGGCACTTAGGGCACTCAGGATGCTCACCGACCATCTCTAGAGTAGCTACAGGCATGGGCTGGTGGTTGGATTAGATGATCCTAGTGGTCTTTCCAACCTTAGTGATTCTGTGATTCTATCATCCTGTATCATCCCTAGATAGATCCGAAGGACAACTATGGGGCATGTCAGTGGTGGTGAAAAGAGTGGAAGGCTCCCAGTGATGGATGAAAGTGGCAGGAGAAACTCACAGGAGTGTTTCTCTCCTCTCCAATCCTTGTCAGCTGGGACCTCACCTAGGGGTCCATTCCAAGAGGGAGGTCCTCAAACACGTGGCACCATCTCTTCAAGGAGAACTTTGCTGTCATTTGAACCTTAATAAACCACCCATCCCCTTTGCTTTCAGCAGGCTCCGAATGTCTCCCCTACGTCTCACCTCAGTGAACCAAGCTCTTTTCTCCATCCCTAGCAGTTGCTTTGCATCCCTGCAGTTGCTTTGCAGGGCAGTGTGCAGGAAGGAAGGCAACCTTCGCCATCTAGTGAGCAACCCTCACCAGCACCGGCACCTGTGGCTGAAGGAAAGGCTGGTCCTTTGCTCCCATGAAAAACCCTTTTTTCTCCCCTCTGGAAGTAGTTTAGCTAAACATACAACATAAAGTTTACAGGTGGTCCATGGCTGTGTTAAGGGCAGAAAGAAAAGTCTCAGCGATATTACACTGCAAGCACTCAGAAGAGATTTCATATTTTCTCCCTAAGATGCCCAAATATATGGTGTCCAAATTCCGTCTATTGCAATTTAAGAAAATTCTGATAAATTAGTGCATCTCTGGAGAGTTTCTAAAGGTTGCTGGACATCTGCTGAGAGACATCAATGAGCAGGAGTGAGGGGCTATTGGTAGACCCATTCCTGCCTTCCTGTCTGCTTTTCTGCTGCATGTCTCCTATTTTTAGCCTGGTCTCCAAAGGAAACCAGGGACTGTGTGATTGCTCTGCACACATCCATCAGTCCCTGCAAATTGCTCAGACAGGCAGGTTTCAACAAGGCTAGGGTATGGAGTAATCTTCTATTAGGCTCCTTGGTGAAATAAATAGCCAGGGGAGAGGAAAGGATAACACTGGCTGAAGAAAGAATTGTTGCTTTCCAGGACCATCTGACTCCTGATCTTTCAGATCTGGCTGTGGCAGCTCAGGAGATGGTTCAGGCCAGGCTCTGCAGCAGTTCGGTGTCTGAGACCTGAGCAGGCAGTTCTGTATCTCTTCGGGCATCACAAGTCACAGCCATCACACTGGTTTGTGATGCTATCAAATTCCAGAGCTGGAAGCTATCTTATAAGGCTTGTGTTAGGAAAATAAGAAGGGATTTTCTTTGCTTGTTATTAAATCTGAGGAACATCATGAATGAGAGATTTGACAAGCCAGAGAATAGCTCATTTACTTTAAATGATACGGATCCATCCAGCATCATCTCTGTGCATCTGAGACATTTCAGAATGAGCTGTTGCAAAGCAGAAGTTTTATCTTGGGCTTAACCCTCCCACTGCTGTAAAACATCTTTTAAGCGTGTCAGTGTGGCTCTTTCCAGCGTTTATCTTGCATGTTTCAGGGATCAGGAAAGAGGTCAAGTGTTATCTTGCAGGTTAGGAGATGTTCCCACAGCCAAGGGGCATTCCTGAACAGTGTCAATATTTGGTCGAACACAGAAGATATGAGCAGGAGATAAGAGGGTGCTGAGACACATCCGCTGGGAAGGGGCATCTGAGGAGGAGGATGAAGGTGGGGTCAGCGGGCAAAGCATTGCCATAGTATCATGTCACAGTGATGGCACTGCTTTGCAGCTCATTCATGTTTCTCTTTCCATGTCAATAGCAGATGGAGGAGGCTCTCTGCTCCTTAAAGGAAGAAATAAGCAGCTTGGAGAAGGTCAAAGAAGAAATTCTTGTTAAAACCCAGAGTACCTGAGCCCCAAACCCAAAAACAACCTACTGCCTCCCAGATGATTAATGGGGAGCCATGAATCCAGCTGATAAGCACAATGTTCCTTGGGATTCAGCAAGGCAGCTGCCCATATACCCTGCCCAGTAGAAATATATGATGGTTTTGGACCTACCAGATGCTAAATCCTGCAAAATCTCCCCATGATATGAGCAATCTCTTGGCTGGGAGCCAGATGAGAGCTCAGAAGGCACAGAGGATGGCATGTCAGGGGTTGCTGTAGAGCATTAATATGGCATTAAAATCTTGATCAGTTTTAACTCATGGGGAGAAATTTCCCTTGGCTCTTCCTTTATCCCTAACAGACTCAGGCTGATGCCCATTAAATACTTGTTATGTAATTGCAGTATATATTGCTTACTTAAACGCCTTCTGCCATCTGATTTACATGATTGGGCTGTTCATTCCTCTGTTTTCCACCTGTTCTCTTGTGCTTCAGAGCACCAGTAAATAGTCTGCAGTTTTTCACCAGAGGGATGACTGCATCCCGTAGCAAAACAGCAAAGCAGCAAGTATTCTGAATCTGCTCCGTACCTCACAGTGTAACTTGGGTTTGGGGAGCCCAGCTCCTCCTAAAGCCAAAGTTCAATGTAATGGAAAACCTTGCTATGGTTTGTTGACAAAGGAATCCTTTCCTCACACCTCGGCCATGGCTCTGGAGGCACTGAGCTTGATGGGCAATGGCATAGTTTTTCTCAGAAAGCATAAGCAGGCTGGAAAGCTCCTTTTACAGTCTAAACGGATGTTTCCCCAGGCTCGTAAAATGCACAGTTTAAGTAGTAGCTATATTTCTAGGGCTGGTCCCACACCTGCAACAACCTTGTAAATGGTGCTGGGATATATGGCTTTAAGGCTCCTTGTAAAAAATAAGATCAACACAAGATTTACACAGTTTTATGGAATTGTTTTATAAGCTATTTTGACAATGAATCCTGCTATCAAAATCACCTCTGGTGCTAATCATGGAGGAAGCATTTAGCAGGAGCCAACAAAAATCAGCTTAGACCCCTTTGCTAACGAGCAGTGGGGCTGAGCTGTGTCTCTCTGGAAGCCTGGGGCATTGCTCATGCAGCAGCACGTTCTGTGGGGCAGTGGGTGCTGAGTTAGGTGTGTGCTTCGTCACCTTCTCATCTGTTTGGCCCACTTAACTGATCATTGCTCAGAGAGTTGGTGGAAGCTCCATCCACTGAGATACCCAAGGTCAGGCTGAGCACCTGATGGAGCTGTAGGTGTCCCTGTTCATTGCAGGGGGGCTGAACCAGATGGCCTTTAAGGGTCCCTTGCAACTCGAGCGATTCTATGATCCTATGATTCTATGATCATACTCGGGCTGGTCTCATCCCCCTGCGCGCAGGGGATGCTGTACGCCCTGAAGATCTCCTTTGCAGTATGTGATGTGGCCACGAGATGTCTCTTCGAGCCGTCTGTGGCTCCAGCCCTGCAAACAGGTTCGGCTATATCGGTTGTTCAGGCTAAGGAAGAAAAAGCTGATGGATACCTGTGGGTGTGACATTAACAAGGAGAGAAGGGATAAGTTAGTTAGGTAAAGAGAGGGAAAAAGAAGGAAGAAATGAGGGATGGATAGTTACAGGCTGTGACATAACAGAGTTTACTACTGATGGTTTTAGGAAAATACTTGTGACGTAAAAACTAGCGAATGCATCAGCTCTAATATACAGCAGGTTGAAGACTATAAACTCATCTTTTAGTGGTACTTTTTAGAATTCTCTTGAGGTTCTGGACCAGAAAGTCAGAGATAGTGTGATTGTTTTGTGAAAGATGTCTTTCAATTGGCAACGGAGTGCATCAGATGGATGGTAATACTAAATAATGTTCATACAATAATTTCCAGCAGATTATCCCTAGCATCATAAATTGGCAACAGCTACTTGGCAGAAAAGTGACCCTGATCAAAAGCTTGCCTATTATTCTGGACATTATCAAATGACCATTTTCCAACAGTGAAAGTGCTGGGGGTGATGCCAAGAAAAAATACTCATCAGCCGGTCGTTAGCTGGTTACCATCCCAACTCAGGGCCAGAACCATTTCTGCAAACAAGTGGCAAAATGTTTGCTTGATCTGATAGCTGGAGCCCTTTGTCAGGAGCTCACAATGTGTGAGAATTAAAAAAAAAAAAAAGAGGGAGAACAGAAGAAAAGCTCTGGCTGTAATGCAACTGGAATGAATGCTTTCCTTGCCTGCTGATCTGAGCAGATTATAGTTTACCTGCTGTGAACTAATCTCCCAGGGAGAGGGTCAGTTGTTTGGATAGTGTTGCTAATGGAAGGCAAAACCTTTCTGCACGTTCCCTCCTTCAGCACAGGGTCTGTTTAGGAGATGAGTCAGTCCTGGGTTATTCATCAACTTAGTTAGGAGCTATCCACCCAAGTTCACAAGTACCTCTAAAGCACTTTACAATTACAGGAAATTATACCTAGGAGCTAATGTTAAAACATAGCCATCCTCTCACTTTTCTGACAGGAGAGGCAGAGTGTCAGATTTGTGGCCTGCATTATTTCATTATGTTGGAGAAAATACGTGGGAGGAATTGATTCCCTCCCTCCATCTCCTCTTTGTGGATCTGAGCCCCTCTGATGCTGGGGGATATTTCCCTGCAGGATGAGATGAGCTGATGTTGCAGGAGCCTTTCTGTTGATAGCACTGGGCTCCTGACTTGATGAGGAAGGCCAAATCAGAGCAGTGCTGTGGCACAAAGCATTTGCAGCCTGTCTGGTCCACTGAGACACCATGGATCAAATCCCATCAGTCTCAGACCAGCAGATTCTAAAACTTCCTGAAAGGAGGTTGTAGTAGGATGAGAGCGGGCCTCTTCTTCCAGGTAACAGTGATAGAACAAGAGAGAATGGCCTCAAATTGTACCAGGCAGGGTTCAGGCTAGATGCTTGGAAAATTTCTGCTCAGGAGGAGTTGTAATGCAGTGGCACAGGCTGCCCAGGGAGGTGGTGGGGGTCACCATCCCTGGAGGTATTCAGGAACCATGGGGACGTGGCACTGAAGGGCACGGTCAGTGGGCATGGTGGAGTGGGATGGGGTTGGAATGGATGATCTTAGAGCTCTCTTCCAACATCAGTGATTCTATGGTTCTGTGATACCATCAGAAAAAGCATCAAGTCTTTGCTCTGTCTGTATCTCTGTGTCTGCTCAGTTTTTAGGGAAAACATAGTCACTGCAAGAGTGCAATATTGCTTTTATGCTTCAGATGCCACTGTCCCTAGAGTCACTCATGTAAGGGTTTGAAGTTTTCTGCTGCAGCAGGGGCTCTGTTAGCACCTTTGTGTTAATAACAAAATAACCAGGATGAGATTCCCAACCTGTCAAATCGACTTGATAGTGAACTTGAAGCCCTGAGCCCAACAGGTGCCTTTGTGTTGGCTTCACTGGGGCTTGGTACCAACCACCATGCAAGATCACAGGCTGCTGTGCCAATAAGCAGCAATTATTGCTGTAATATGACCACATAAATCCTCGAACACCACTAAACTCCATCTTTATGAGCAACAAAATGCTTTAATTTCTGCAGCAGTCTCTAGATGGCACTATGGCAGTAGAAGTTTTACAAAGGAGACTTTTGAAGGGAACGGTCCAGGAGTCTGCTGGGTCCTCCCTTCTGCTGCACCGCTCTGGGCTGGGAAGGAAAGGAATCACACCATTTTTTCAGTATTCCACAATCAATCAGAGCAAGTCAACTCATTATTTTTTTTGTTTGCTTTCTTGGGGCTTAGAAATAGTTTATGATCTGGAGGAGATTCATCCGTTACAGCGTTTCTGTGTACAGGTGGTGCCCTGCGTCGTAGGTGGGAGTAGAGCAGAGGTGGATATGTTTCACCTTCATCATCCTTTACACATTTTTCAGAGACTTTTCCCCACAGGGAAGGATTTCTGTATGCTTCCTAACTCACATCAGGTTTTCAGGTGTGATTCTTCAAGCACCCAATGCTTCTCTGTGACTTTCCCACCTAAACCACCAAGAGTGCAGAGATACACTGAGGCCTGAATTCACCCACATTAAAATTGGCATCATTACTCCCTGGTGGAAAAAGCTGTTTTCTTCAAGGCAAAAAGTTTGGTGGCAAATCATGCTAATAAGGTTTTTAATACCAAAGAGAGACAATACTTAAAGAGCTAGCACGGAGAAGATGACAGTGTCACAGGGAGTGCACAAATAACAGGGTGGCATTTCATTTTCAGTTTACATATGGTTTTATGTAATTGCAGCATTATTATTGCATCTATCAGAAAATTGCTTGTGCTCCTGCCAGAGCAATGCTAATGTGCTGTGGGTTGAAGCTAGCTTCATTGTCTTGCTTGTCAAACGTTGTTTGACTTTTCAGTAGTTGGGCTCAGGGGATATGTTCCCTCAAAACAATGAATTGTTTTAATTCTTCCCTAATTTTTTTTTTTAAAAAGTAATTTATGGCTGTTAATATCAGTGCTGGGTGAAGCAAGGGGCTTTAGCCATGCAGATGGGCAGGCCTGCCACAGAGCCCTTTCCATGCAGGGATGCAACAGCTCCATGGGATTAAATTAATGGTGCCTTCCCACTGCTGGCCTTCTGAACTGCCTACATGTTATTACTGTTATTATTAAAGTAGTGTAGTGCTATAAGACAATCTCTTTCTCACTTCCATTGAATGGTTCCTGTCTGGGACTTAAGGAGGATGTTTTGGTGATCAATACGTTAGGGGGGCTTTCCATTAAGTGATAAGTGAAACCAAGGGAGGAAATTATGCTTTGTACTAAAAATCCATTTAGCCATTAGATCACAGCATCACGAGAATAAAAGAAGGGTTGTCTTAGCTTTCAGCTGGCCAGAAAATGCCAGTTGGAAGACAACAGGAGGCTCCCTTTCACAATGTAAGAGTTCTTTTTTCCCCGGATGAAGGGAGCGTTTCTGCCTGCAGCCTCCTGCTGCTTTTGTGTGCTTCATTCTTCTTTCTGGACCAAAATACTCATGTAAAAAGGCAGAAAACAAATCTGATTGCACATAAGATAAATAAGTCTTGCTGTATATTAGTGCAGCATTCATATGAAATAATTTGGAGTGCTTATTTTGTTGCTTTTGCTGTAACCTAGAGCGATTTTGTTTCAACAGCTAAGCCCTATCCTTACACGAGCAAACAGTTTGTAGGGGAAATTAATATCACATCAACCACTGATAGCCAAAATGATACATAATGAGATGCAGACTGCAGTGCAGATCATGTCTAGGTCTGACCTGTGTCAGCCCCAGTCTTAAATCTGAACATGTGTGGATGCAGATGCTGAAATCTGCTGCAGTTCCCACTTCTATGGTGCAAATGAAAAATGGGAGAAATAGAGACTAAAGGCTGTCTGCAGGGTAGTACACTGAAGATTCAAACTTCCTGACAGGGTGGGTGATCCCTGTGCTTTGCTGATCCGTTGGATGCCATTGCTCACTTCATCCCTCAGCTCCTGGCCAGCCCCTCTGCTGCTCCTGGGCTCAGCAGTGCTTGTTGGCCTGCCTGCAGCTGAAAGAACACCACCTCAACTACCCTTATTCTGAAGTTAGGCTTGAAGAACACTATGGTTTTGGAGAGGAGGATCATCCATTTTCTATTATTTTTGCAAAGGACAACGCGTGCTTGGGATTTCTCTTCATGTAGCCTTCAACTGTAGACTTAGCACGAGATCTTTTGCAAGCCACCCAGTTACGTTAGTCTGATGTCAGAGCACACTTACATGGGGATATTTTGTCTACAGGACAGTGTAATCCTTAGCCTAGAAGCAGAAAGTTTTAGATGACAACTAATTATCTTTTGGAGCTGTAATACCTAACAGCAATGTAAGACTTCCTAGCAAATCTTTTTAGTGATGTCGAAACATTTCTCAAGAATCTGTAGTTGCACCATTCCTGAGGGCTGTTGTTTTTGTGAGGTTTTCTTCACTTGCTCATCTTGTAGAAGATGCCTCTCTCATCAGTCTGCCCTGAACAATACGAGGGCCGATTGGTGCCAGCAAGAGGATTTCCACACAAGTTGGGATGACTCATGGCAGTTTTCTCTTAAGCTCCCTTAGACCCTAATACTAATGTGTTTTCTAGCATACAGAAATGCTACACATGAAGTACTCAATACCTGTTGGCACCACCAGCTCGTGGTTTAGACTGTGACCATCTATCATGGTGTTTGCTTTGCTGTCCCCACTGTGCCTGGACTGGAAGAAGGGACCACATATGCTTTTTGACCTACTACCTTCTTTTTTCTCTCTTCTCTTTCACCTGTTGCTATGTTCTAGCTGACTGAATCAGTGGGTTAATTCAAGGAGAGCCATTTAATCCATAGATGAACCTTCTCATCATCTTTCATGGGAAGGGAAGGATTCCTGTGGCAGTGAAACAGAAAAGCTTGTGGTCCAGAAAACTAGAGATGTAGCCACTGACAGGACTTTGGATCTGTTTTTTGTTTGTTTATTTTTTGACAAAATCCCTCCTTTCTCCTTGAATATACCAGTAAGAAAATAATCAAATTTTCAGCAAGAATTTTCCATCATTTTTTTGTCAGAAATTCAGGTGTAGACATGTAATGACATAGAGCATCTGTGGGACCTGTTATAGCAAAGCTGTCAGACAGACATCCTCTGAGTTTTGTAAGATTTCCCAACCTCTAAGCCAAGCCTGAATGGGTTTTGCACTCCCTCGGCCTTTCCCAACTGGAATCAGAAAGTAATATGTTTTCATAGGGGCAGCAGACAGCATGAAACGGGTTTGAGCTGAGCTTTGGTCATGCTTCAACTCCACCTACCCCCAGAGGGGGCTAACCCACACTGGCTTTGCAAAAACCCCAGATTTTTAAAGGAATCTTTTACTAATGAGTTCATTCACCCTAAGAGAAAGCAATCTGCAGAGCTGGGCACTATCTTTTATCTGTCCTTGGAGCCCACCAGCAAAGCACACAATCACTCCCAAAGCAAACACATTCCAGCGAGGCTACCAGCAGATGAAAAAGCAGAATCTGTTGGCATGGATGAGGTTATTGCTTGAGAAAAGATTGCAGGATTGGACCCCTGTGGAGTGAAAGCTGAGCAGAAGACAAGGCTGACAGGACGTACTCTGCAATTCCTCTGTGTCCACTACAAGCTGAATGGCCTGCTTACATCTCACTCTTGCTTTTTTATGAAATGATCCATATGTTTCCAGTACCAAAATAGGTTTATTTTGAATGTAACAGCAGCTGTGCCATAGTTGAAATAGATGTTCTAGAAGCACCTAGGCAGGAGGCTCTAGGCATGACACCAGCCCACTGGAAGAAATTGCAGGTAAAAGAGAGTACAATTTATTTACACAAAGCTGGACATGGCATATCATTTCACCTAATAAAGAGAACAGAAGGCTGCAGACCTCTTCATCTTCATCTTCAAACACTGCGTCTTACACACAGTCCCAGACTTTTACAACAAACCAAAATCTGGTGATCTCTGGCATGCATTGTGCATGCCACAAGATGTGAATAATAGCATAAATACATTCCTGTCAGCTTGCTTATGGCCATTCCTCATAGTATCTTGGAACAGCAAAATAACACCACACTGAATATGAAGTTTCCATGATTAGCCAATGGTTTCTAGTACTGTGATTATGGTTTAACCAAAGATTATTACTTTGTGCAGCCCAGCACTTCAGCAATATTATTATCAAATTATCACGTTGTATTGACATTTTGCTCTATACAGCAATTGCATTCAAGATAATGTTTGCTAACAAAAGATGGAGTTGAGGTCTTCAGTGGTCTGAAGGAAGGTAGGAGTACAATAGGTTTGATTTGGATAGAAACTGTTCATTGAAAATTATTCTAAATTACTGGTCTTGTAAGTTCAGAGAAGGGAGATGCAAGTGAACAACAAAATAGTGATATCAACAACATCAGCAATATTTTAATCTAGAATATGTTTTTTTTCCACATTCATTGACATTTTAACTTTTCTGCAATTTACTAATGAAAGATGCATTATTATACCTGAGATATATATGCAGGTGATGTTTTTATTGCCATTTGCTGAATGTCTCAGGATCTAGCTATGATGCAATTCTCACAAAAATAAGTTGTATGGAAGATGATGAGGTGATCTAATTATAGGAAACTGCATGTTTTGCCATGATAGAACTCCAGGTAGATCCATCAGGACAAGTATATCAAGTGAGGATTATGACCCATTCTGTATCCTGGTCCATTTCCTCACTTGCCTGGCAAGTTCTGTCATAATACACCTGTAGCAGAAATGTTGAGCCACGGCCTGAAACAGTGATGGAGCACCTGGTGGGAAGGCAGGGCCAACCAAGGAAGCTCAGGTGTGTGGAATGTATCTGAGTGACTGAAGGGGTGGAAACCTCATTTAAGGGTTGGTGGTGGAGGTGTGAGTCTCTTGTTGGAGATCCCTGTGTACTTGAGGCCTTCTAAATGTAAGTGATTTTTTCCTTCATTCATTTCTCTGTCTATGGCTGCTGTGTTTGGGCTTGTTCTCATTTGCTGTAGCCTAAGTTTGTGCCACTCTGATATTATTGCTGTACTTTCCATTGCTTTATAGAATTACAACACACCAGTCACATTAGAGATGTTTTGCACAGCCACATCAAATACCGGAGCTGCGCAGGCATTGATTGTTGGTCAGCTGAAGTTAGACTTGGTTCTTCTTAAAAATGATTTTGAAATTGGGCTTTGAAGGAAGTGTACTATGAAATGCCTTTGCAGGCATCACAAATAATTGCATTCTCAAGTCAGAGCTCTGTCTCAACGGGGATAAAGCACAACAACACCAGTTAAGCACAGGATACAAGCTAGAGATGGTGGGCTATAGGAAGAGTCAGTCTGGGTGGCACCATTGAAGAAAGGCAGTTTGGGCAATCAGCTCTCAGGTAGCACGCACTAGATGAACTGAATCCCGTTGTGTGTCTACTTGAGAAGAGAAAGAAAGGAGACAAAGGATTACGTGCACTAGCTTTATGCTTTCTGAAACACTTCATCTCCTGTAGTTGGGGATACCCGTACTCCTGCAGTGCTTGAGTAGATGTTGTGACAGCAACCACTCCTGGGTTGAGCCACTTGGCTGGTACTACACAGGGAGACCACTGAGTGCTGAACTGTTAGGTCAGCCTTGTCTGAGAAAATATCTTTAAAACACTTCTTTCTTTCCTAATCATTAATCATCTAGGTTATTTCTAAGTTTTCTGGGCAAATTTCACGTATTCTGCTTTTATGGAAATAGCTTTTTTTTAAACATTAAATACAAATGGTGCCCTTTGGTGCTTTCAATTCACTATCTTTGCAGTAATTTGTGCCAAAAAAAGGAGGCAGGGGAGCTCTTATGGAGCTGTATTAATTGAATTAAATGAGCCATGCTTCTGAGAACAAGTACCATAGAGGAAGGGCTGCCTTTTGAGTCCTACTCCCAGAGCTGTCCCTTGTGAGTTCAGGCATGTCATAAAATCCCTGTCCACCTCATTTTCCCACCTTATTATGATGAGGCTGGGGTTGTTTCTTTACCTGACACCTCCGGGTGTTGTGAAGTCTAATTCAATGCTTTAGAAGTGCTAGGAAGAACTGGAATTTTATTTTTCAAGCCATAGCAACCTCTAGCCTTTCCCATACAGCGTTGTTTATGAGCATACTTTCATTAGTGCCTCAATTTTTTTTTTCTTTCATTTTGAGACTGGAAAAATATGTTGAAAACCATTTCTCAGATGCCTATGGGAGAAATCAAGCTTCTTGAAGGGTGGGAGCATGGGGAGGCTGTGGAGCTATGAGGTCAGCTCTCTGCACTCACAGACAGTTATGGAAAGTCTCCCACTGGCTTTAGGCTAAACCTAAGCCTGTGACTTTTTTTTTCCCCCTACTCTTTTCTTTGTATGTCCTGGTTCAGAGAAGGGGTAAGGTGAAAAAGGCATATTCAGAAATACGTGGCTGCTCCCTTCCTTCTCTCCGAAGATCATTTCCATCCACCCAACTTTTTTCCCAGATATGATATAATGTGCTTCTGTGATTAATATCTAGGCAGGAGAGAAAAATTATTTTCAAAGTTCAAAAGAAACATAAACCAGCATACTTACGAGTGTTTTTCTCTTCTTCTCTGCCTCTGAAGGGCTAGAGTTTTATTATTCCTTTTGACTGCATGCTGAGATAGGCTCTGCTTCAGCCTACTGCTGGCAGCATGCTATAGAATCTTCAAAACTGGTATGCATTTTTTTTTCCTTCATGTCTGAGTCTTCCATTAACACCAACATTTTAGTGCTATTCTGCCCTCCCTTAGAGTTACTGCTCTTGGGTAACAATGACACAGAAAGGTTGAGGTTTCAAGGAATTTTGAGGTATTATGAAGAGAAACCAAGAACTTTGTTTGTTATGATGAGGCTTTCTATGTCTTTATAGAGCCCTGCTCAGCCATGGTGAAGGGCACAAGCATTGGTGGGTCTTCATCAGACCTACAGGGGTAGAGAGCCAAGTCCTATCTCTACCCACGGGTTCCGCATATGCGGCAGGAAAGAAATGTATCCAACCCAACTCTGTTTGCATTCATTGACTCAACAGAATTGGCCACAAGTAGGGCCAAGAAAGAACACTTGGATCTTCTTGAACTATTTGCATTTCTCTCTGGAGGAGATGCAGCAACAGGATGGAATCATTGTGTTGGTTGGATCCTGCCCTCAGGGCAATACTTGACTTGTGCACAGCCAGCAAACACAACTAGCTTGGTCCAACATGCAACTATACAACTGTTGCTATTGTGCTTGCAATACACGCATCTGAACTAATGTGTCTTCAAGTAGATCCTTCTGCCTGAGCAATGATATCACAACCTCTGCATCCACTTTTGGTCTGGACCATTGCTAAGGGAAAACAATTTCTGGCGTATTTCTTGAGGTGTTTGCTTCCTGCAATATGAATGGAGACAGTTGTTCAAGAAAGTTGGGTAGGTGTGTGTTTCTGTCTTTTCTTCTTCTGAGAGATATTTTTTTGCCAGTGCAAAGTAGAAGATGATAATGATCCCATTAAGAATGAGGTGAATGCACAGGCTAACTTGAGTGGGTGGAAAGACTTCACACAGGATGAAGCTAGGGACAAACCTGCCCTTGCCAAGATAAACAGCTGCAGCAATTTCCATAAAGCTAAAGGGCCCTACTGCATTGCTATTCAAATAATTCACCCACATAGTGCTATCTTGGGCTGTGTATCCATCACATTATAATTAAAATCAATGGATTTCATCTGTAGAAATAAAGGTGCATTGTAAGTCATGCAAGAGGACGGGAGAACTGATATCATTAGGACAACAAACTGATGTTCCTTAGGACAATAAAAAATATGGGTATGTGCAAATCAAAGCAGAAAGCCCCCACTTTCCTTCCTACATCTGTCTTTCATTTGCTTTGCCTTGCTCTGCCTGTTGATGTTTTCTTGGTCCCTTTGTTCAAGCTGCCTCTCATTCCAAGAAGGCTGAGAGCACCAGGTGTGAATGAGAGCTGTGAGCGTGAACTCACTGTTGCTGTTGTTATTGTTATCATTCCTCTGGAAATCAGTTTGATGGAGGTTTGTCTCTGTGTAATTTGTTCTGCTGTTTAACCTAATCTACATGAAATGTGGAAGTACAGTAAAGTGAAGAGCTTTGGATGGTGGCTTTCACCCAAAGGTGCAACCTGATCTAATAAATGCTGGTGTGCTTTGGAGCAAGGTGTATAAGCTATGGATTTGGACGTGCTGTTTGAATGCCTTAGGTGTCCAGAATGTGATGCAAAGCCCGTTACAGTCAGTGGAAGGTTTCTGCTTGCACGTTGGCTCCAGTTCTCATTGCAGCTGAACACACAATGCAGTTTACTGGGTGTTAAACCTGGAGAGAGGGCAGAATGCTTTGTGAGCTTTATGGGCTGTTAGGCAGGCACAGGTTAACTCAAAGATGGACCCACTGGGGTTTTGAGTCCTGACTCCTTTTCACATCTGCAAAATACGGTGGCAATGCCAGGACTCAAAACCTTGAGGTGCCTCCTGTTGACCTCAAATCCACACAGTGGTGTTCTTGAGGTATTCCTGCATTGACCAAAGCATGTCCTTGCCACATGAAGTCCATGAGCTGGTGCAAGGTGGGGCATCTGGTTGCCAAGCTGCAAGAGGGACCGGCACTGTGCATTTATGCTTCCATTACCATCTGCCCTTCCAATACCCAGTGCCTGAAACTCGCTCTTTAAATGCACAAAGAGGTATTACAAGGCTCCTATTTAAAGTGAGAAAAACAGTCTGTTAAAAAAGCTAATATAGAATCTGTAATGCTCAATAAAAAGTTTGTGTTTTACAGTTTAAGACCCCGGTGAAAATAAGTATTAAATATTCCCACCATCCAGCTATTTAGCAGGCTAGACTCATACTATTTTTTCCTTTACTATTGTTCCATTACTGGCAGCAGACTTACGGTGTCTGGTTATTTTTGTCTTTGGACAACTTGTGATTTCTGCAGTTCCTCTGGCTCCACCTGTATGTCCAACTGGGTTCTCTTCATTTAATGCATGTCTAAGCAGTACCCTCTGCTCCAGTTGAGTCCTTGCAAATGCTACAGAGCTCCTTTCTGAGGCTGTGTTAGATGGCTGTGTCTCTAGAAACTATCTTGGAGAAGTCAGCAGCAGGAGGTACAGTCTGCCATAACCTTAAGATAAACCCCTGCTTTCTCCTTGCTTGATATATTGTTCCTTCCCTCCAATAATCCCAAAGCTCCTCTGCCTTCATTCAGTAGTGATTAAATACACAGGCAATGATGTGTGCTGTCTCTAGGCCATGTTGATCTTCATTTCTAGCATGACAGTAGTTGAGTGATCGCAGTCTACTGGAACTGCACCTTGGCTAGCAATTCTTAGGACTGCTTGCATAGGGTGAGAGGTTTCAAGTACAGTAATTTCCAGGGGTTTCATGAGAATAAGCAGCACACAAAGAGGCAGCAGGAAAGCTCTATTAGTACAGGGTGAGATAATTAGATCTATTATTAATAAAGTATTGGGTAGAGGGGAAACCACCAAAGGTCAAAACTCTCTTGGGAATACTTTTCACCCATTTAGATGCTTTTTCAGGAAGAGGGAAGCAAGAGTACTCTTTAATCTAAATCCAAGCTGGTTAAAAGGAAAAAAGCTGTATATAGAGAGCTAGATATATATGGTAGCAGTCTGTTTTGGATACTTCTGCACTGCTCTGCAGAGGGCAGCTGTCCTTGCCCTGATCAAAGGAACAGCGTAGGTCCTTGGGATCTATGGCTGAGTGTTACAGCATTTGCAATAGGTGGCTGGCTCAGAAAAGCCACTTATATGCATAGGAAGTCAATTAGAGGGGTCTACTCTCTGCATTTGGGAAATTTCTGGGAGCTCATAAGCTGAGAAGATTGGAAACTGCTAAGCACAATGAGATGTGGGCTCATACTGAGGCTTTGTGCAGCTAAACACAGCATCGTGGGGAGCACTTGTGGGTGACGCTCAGGATTTGGGACGTGGGAGGCACTGATCCCAAAGATGTGCTGCTGGGCAGCGGTGTCGTTACTGAGCTGCTCCACGAGGAAGACAGCAGCCTGCTCTGAGCCTTTCTCATCTCAGCTTCCCTTCTTTCCAGTGCAAATCTATTAACAGGAAAATCTCAAGTTAGAGGAAAAAGCTACAGTTACAGTCTGGGAGAACAGAGAGAGGTCAGGGTAAGGAGAAGCTTAAGCAAAAGTCACTGCTGGGCTGGTATCTGGCTGTGCTGACTGAAGAGTCAGATTGGGTTTGGGCCTGTGGCTGAGCAGGATGCTTCAGAGTGAAAAGACTTGGCTGGATGTGGTGGGGCCAGGAATAGCTGGCAGTGTGCAATGGGGTATTGTCAGAGCTGTGGCTGGGCCATAGAGATCGGTTGGGAGAAGTGGGATGGGGATTGCCTGGTATTTCAAGAGGTGGGATCTTCTGTACCCTGCTTTCTTGATTGCCCTTTGTGATCAATGGCAATCCTGCAATCCCTTCCTGTGCCATGGTTAGGTCAGTTCTATCTTAAGTGCCTGTGCCTCACACTATATTTCCTGTGGTGGATGTTTCTTAAACAGCTTTGCTGGTGGAATCCTCTGAATTACAGTGTGTTAAAGAGCAAATAATTTTTTTTACGTAATTAAGAATGAAATAATAATTCTGTGATGAGCAAAAAGCCTGCAAGGTCAGCTGCAAGGCAGAATGCAGAGAACAGAAAGAGGGATATGCCATCAGGAAATCTCTGCATCTTGGTTGGGCTTCTAACTGCCAGCTGTTAGCAATGCCAACGCTGCTCCAAACCCTTGATGTAGAAGAGGAAAACGGAGCTCTCAGGTCCTTTATGGACCATACAGAGCATTTCTCCAGCTCACACCCAGACATGCAGTGAGGGTTAACCAAGTGGTTTCTCCCAGAGGCTGAGACTGCTTCAGAACAACTCCTTGCACATCAGGTGAAGCAATTTTTTTCACATATAAAAAGGTAATGGTGAGATTCTCCACATCTCTGCCCAAATGAGTGTAATTATTTTAAGAGGAGCCTTCCCCAGAGTACAATTTCTCCATCCAGTGTTGGAATTGGAAAAATTTTAAAATGGGATGTTCCCATTTTTTTTTTTTTTTAGTGCTTCTATAGCTTTAATGCAGAAGAAAACTTAGACATACAAGATTCTTGTGCTACGGATTTATAATAACTTTTTATTAATATATTATGCTACAAAAATATTTTGACAAAATAATATTAGAAAGCATCTTTTTATTACACTCTTCAAAACAGTTCACAAAAGCAGGAGGCGGAACAGGAAAAAATATTTGAAATACATTTGAATCAAAAACTGACAAACATGCAATTTAAAATTCAGTGTGAGCATGAATCTGCAGGGCAGTTAATCATTCCTGTAAATGAGAAGTGTGGGTTACTACTTGGCGAGATCTTGCTATAGCTAGATTAAGGTGCCTCCTGAAGAGCTTGTTGGAGGAAAGTCTGCATTTAGGTTGGGACAAAGCACACACGTGTACCCACAAACACGCGTACAGACACTCAAGCCCATGAGCTCAAAATTAGGAAGCTGGTTTTTCTGCTCCAGTTAAGCCAAAACAGGCTGAAGCTGAAATTTTGCATGCTCTGAGATACGTTGATCACTCTGGAGATATAACAAGCCTCTATGCTTTTTGGATATGAAATAGAAGTGTCTTGCGGTACTAAGCAAAGTTAGGAGTGATAGCTGTGATAACCACTATGGCACTTTGGTTTCTCTGACTTAAAGGTATGATGGGAAACTCCTCTTTAACAGTGGTATATGTAAGGACTGATTGGGATTTATCACTTTACTAATCATTGCACTGAGCATAGTGCTCTTTCCCTCTATCTCTCCTCAGTTGTATATCGAAGACAAACATACACCTCTGTACCTTGGGTGTTCCTAAATTATGCTGGAGATAGGAGAAATAGGAAGTCCAACAGAGTAGATTTTTGACACCTGTATAAAGCATAGTTACCATAAATCATTTAATTTATTTCTGGAAGAAGTATTGCATTATTCAACAGCTCAAGGGATTGCAGAGAAACTGCATCAGTCATAAAATACAATATACCTTCTGCTGCAGCTTACTGACTGGTTCTTCAAGTGGCAATGCATGTTAATACAGCATCTATAGTTAAACATTGGCAAGAGAAACATTAAAACAATTACAGAAGGGAAGTTATTCCTGTTGCTGGTGGTATGGTATATTTACTGGGGCAATAGCTTGGTAGAAAACAACATTCCTTTCTAATATTACCACTACACATACTGTGAATTGTAGTAGTGTCAGTTGCAGCTGAGTTGATAGGATGAATCATGCGAATGTTCAACTTTGGACCCAACAGTGTGGAAAATTGTGTACCTGTTTGCTAGACATTGAATGACTCTCTTGATTGTGTTACAAGTAAATACTGTCATCAGTATTTGCTGTCTTATATAGTGTGGACATATTTATTTTTAAAACCCTCTCTCCTGGAATTTGTCATTGGAAATCTGAGTTTCTCATTAGAAAGAGACAAAGCAGGTGGATCCTCACTCTCTGAGAAATCCACTGAATAAAAGTGAAGCCCCGTGAAGCTGGTAGTCAGTGTTACTTCCAGAACACACATCAAATCTGATATACACTATAAACTTATGTGGAATAAAATCATGATCCAATGCAACGTATGTGCATAGATCTGTGCTGATACACCAGTACTGATGTATTTTAATTAATACTGAGCTACTGTAGCTGATTAATAAATAACCTGTTTTATTAATCACAGTGAGGGTCTCATTTTCTAGTATTGCAATCCTTACATGCCAAGGATTAAAAAAAAGTTACCCAAAGCCATAGCTTAGGGAAGACAAGAAAATAAAAAATACTTGGTCAGCAAACTACACTGAAGCCATTCACCTGGGGTTCCTGAGCTAGCATCTGTGAGAAGCATCTTCTCTTAAACTTATTGCAAGTGGTTTCTTCTTCCCTAGCCGAGGTGCTGGTGTGAGCTAGATGCTGTGAGCTGGCAGAAGGGTGCTGTCTCCAAGCCAAGCAGATACCTTGCTTGAACACCTGCACTGCAGGATGACTGGGCAGAAGGAAAGGTGAAATGCGGTGACCTCCAGCAACATTCATTCATTTCACAGAGATTACAGGCAAAATGTCAAGAAAAGTAAATATGCCACAACATGCTTTGATGTCCAAGCTATTTACATACTGTGATATCCAAACATGCTGTGATATGAGCTAGTATCTAGTATTGTTATTACTGTCCCATGGAGAAGTGACTCAGGAAATATTTATTAGTGACAAACTGAGTGATTATTCTGTGTGGTACAGTGACAGCTGTGAGTGTGGCTTTGGCTGTGTGCTCATTATACTTTAAAAAAAAAAAAAAAGACCCAAAAAAGACTACAGAGAAAACCACAGGTTGGGTACAGTGGAACTGTAGGCTCCAATCTTGATCCTATTGGTGGTTTTCCTTTTGGACCTGGCCATGCTGTTTCTGTTTTTTGCTTCATTTTTCTTTTTCTCTCTGATTTTCATATGGTCTTATCTGTTAGTTCTGTAAGCTCTCTGACACTGGGAATTATTTCTGGGATGGTACCACAGAATAATTTCTGGACTTGATCAGATTACAGCAAATAAAATTCAATGGGCTTTGATTCATTGGCTTTCACTTTTACTGTGTAACTTATCACCCTTAAGACTTGCCTATCTTATTTCCAGCTCAATTTTTGTGACTAACGTCCTGTCATTCAGTTCTGAACTCTGTTTTGAATATGGCAGGAGAACTAATCTTTTAAAATGTGTTAAGGTTGAATTTGAAGGCCTGTTAAGCCATTATATTCAAATGAAGCCATTTTGGAGGAAATAGTCAAATGAAACTGAAATGAAAGTTCTCAAAATATGTTTCCAATATCCAACTCGGTGCAATAAATATTATGCAAGATGAATGGCTTCTGTCCAAAGCTAACATCTCTAATCTTCTGCTAGCCAAAATACACAACACAGAAGTATGCACAGGGTGTGCTTGAATCTCATATTTGGGGCGAAGCTTGAAGTTTTCCATTCAGTCTTATCGACTATTATGCTTTATAAAACAGGGGCAGCGTACATGACTGTCTGCTGTACCCACTTAAGTCGATCACAAATCTACACGTCCTCCTCTCCAAAATAAAGCAAGAGCTGGAAGTCATGGGGTGCAGTAAGTCAAATGAAAGTAACGTGTTTTCCCTTGCCTTGGCAAAGCAATGGGTTGGGATGCACGGTGGAAAAGCTCAGTGTTTATTATGGTTCCAAATAAAACCACGTACTTATTTCAGGCTGATTATTTCCTAAGCTTCTTCCCTGACTTATTGGTCTGGTGACAAACGAACTGTGAATCCTAAACCATCTTCCACTCAGGAGACCTCAAGATGAATTGTCTCCAGTTCTGAAAGTGATGCTGCTGGCCTAATAACAGTCAGATTTTTGTCAGTGTTATTGTGATTGCTGTCATTATCTGATATGGTTTTTACGGTGAAAAAGCAATGCTTTTTCATAGATGCATTGTGTTTTCCTTTTTTTTAATTTTCAGTTTTTTCTTCAAGATGTTTTCATGACATTTCAGATTCCTGTATTGCAGATGATTTCAGGGGAAAAAAAGATTATTTAAAAAAAAAAGTTAGGATTTTCTGCATTGAAAGTCATTTTTTTTATCCTGTTTTTTTTGGGGGGGAAAAAATCAACATGCCTTACTAAGCATGGCTGTTATTAAGATGGATGTATTTTTTTTCCCATAGATGTAGTTCATCTGATTAATGAAAAGTAGCTGCTTGAAGATTGGGCAAATTTTTCATTGAGTGCAAGTTGTCAGAACTTAATCCTTCTGTTGACTTAGATGGACATAGTCTACAAACAGAGGAAAGGTTTTACGTGACAGAGGAATTACCTTGGTTCCTGTAGCCTTGAGTAGGTTGTGGACAGATTATAATTCAATATGAGGATTTCAACTCTAAGCATAATAGCAAGATGCTGATGACTTCTAGACATTTCCTCCCCTCCCTGCAGTTGACTATCTTTTTATCAGTTAAGTTAATAAAGCAGTTCTACAGATTAGCACGATACTGCATCTTCATACTCTATAGACAGACCAAGTCCTGCTCTCATTTATGCTGGGAAAGGTTGAAGGCTCGTGTGTATATATAGAAAGAGGGAGAGGATAATTCCCGTGGGATTACTGCAGACTTAAAATGAAATCTTTTATTAAGAAAAAGATGTCTTCATCTCAAGGTAAAGAGGAAGATTGGTAATTTCTAGAGAAGTTGAATGGTTGAGTTAAAGACAACCGGGGAACTTAGAGGGTTATCTTGGCTAACAACTTACTAAGTCATACAAAAATAATTGACATTTTAGGTTGTAGCAGCTGACTTGAGAATGCACTTATCCCTCTATTGGGCATAGGCCACAGATAAGGGGATCTGCTTTATTTAGTCTAAGTTATTCTGATGAGAATTTTAGAAAAAGCAAAATAGAGTACAAATGTACTTATTGGACTGTTGCTGTAAAAAGTTATGTTTAAAGAAACAAGCCAGTCATTTCAGTGCCACTTCAGGCATTTGCAGAGTTGTCAGTTAAAAAACAAATATAGAAAATATTAATTTATCTGTTTCACCATCGCTACTGATTACTAGGGATGTTATTGACATATACAACAAGAAAAAAATAAGTTTACCAGTCGAATAAATACATTTTTTTCTTCTTTAAATGAACATGAATATTTTACAAAACCCCATAGCACTATGGGAAATAAAGATCCTTCTACAAAAAGAAGATGTAAGTCAGTGTTACAATAAAGCTTTAGAGTTTCAAAATGTATCTGGGCAAAGAGACAAAATCAGCTAGAAGGCACTCTTGATTCACTGAGAAGGTCCAGTCTGTAAATGTTGTCAAAACATCCAATTCATTCATAAATTATCTCTCTTCTCTATTCCAAGGGATTGCACATAATACTAATGTGGTCAGGAAGGCTGCAGTAGATTCAGGAGGAATGAAGCTATGGCCACGTAGAGAGAAGCAGTCACTGGTGGCCATAAAATGGTGGCTGAGGCTGAGCTCGTAGGCTGAGGCTGGGATGGGTGATCTGAGCGTGGCCTCTGATCCAGCCGGTTGGAAATCCAAATGGGAGGTTTGACTGTGATGTAGCCATTGGTTATCCTGATATAGGAAGGCAACGTGGTGGTGCTGAAAGAAAAAACAAGAGAAGGAAATCAAATGGGAGTGCCCTTATCTCTGCTCTGTGAGCTGTTGTCCAAGCTGGCGTAACAACCATGACAATCACAATTATTTTTTGCCCTCAGTAGATCACAGAGAGACTCCCAGAGGATGCTAATTGTGATGGTCTGGACACAGCTCTGATTCAGGAAGTCCCTCCAATTCTGGCTGCTGGTAGAACATAATCAAAGAAGAGATCACTCTTGATATATTAATTTATTGCACTCATTTTTTTTTTTTTAAGCATCCACTACTGGCCATCTTTCAGAGACTGTGACAGGTGTATCCTTGTACTGTGTCTCAGAGCCATCATTTCCCCACCAAGGACTTGATACCAAGTCCAGGAGGGACCAGAAGAGATGTCCTTCTCCTGTTTCACACCTCATTAGGAATTCCCCAGGATCCCTTTACAAAACCAATAACTGGGCACAGGAGACCAAGCAGTTTAACTTCTTTTCCTAGTTCTAGGGACTTCTGGGTCCTATGACAATGCCAAAAACAGACTCGGGAGAAGTTTCTCCAGCCGTGGCTTTGCCTCAATAGTAGTGTGATTGCTTATTGATTGCAGCTTGAGTTAGTGCTTTGATTTGAATGTGCATGTTGGAATTCATCATGATTCCCATGACACTAAAGGTCAAAAAAGTCAGTTCTCCATTGATTTGCGTGTTTTAAGTTGTAATTTCCATTTCATAAAACGCTTCCTTTGCACCCAGCACTGGATGGTCCATAATCCATCAGTTGTCACAGAGCAGCATACATGAGTATGCAGACTGTGCAAGGTAGATTCTGCACTTAAAAACAAAGCTCTGCTGTGGAGCAAGGGGGAAGAAGATAAGTCCTTCTGAAAACAAGATGTGACACTAATATCTGCAGATTCTCTCTGTTACTTCTTAAATCTTCCACAGAGGGAATTTGGGAGCACTAAAAATGACCCTCACGTAATTTTTTTTATGGTATAAGAAGCTCTGCAGTCCTGTAACTATTTAGCTACAGTATCTGAGATCCTGACCCTGGAGGAAAAAGGCTGTGCCTTGCATAACATCAGATAAAAGGAACAATACTTTGTTCCAGATTCATGCACAGAATTTAGTAGCAATGAATGCTTTTGTCTTTCTGTTTAAGCCAATGCTGTGATAGCATATAATTATCACCATTGTTCAGAGCTTTTAGCGCAAATGCTTCAGAAGTGCTGAACTGCTCATAGAGAAGAGAAGATCATAGAGTGAGAAGATCAGTCCACCCAGAAGAGGGCACTGGTAAACACATGCTGGTCAACATCAAATGCAATGGTTGCAAATAGCACTTCACTCTGGGTTTTAGGGTAATTCTTCTCAGTTCCTCCCTCATTCTTTACACTGTCACCACATTTTTTGGTGCAGTGAATTGGTGATAAAGGCAGCCTAGAATTAAAGATGTGGGGACTTCTTCATGAGAATAGATACTCCATTTAACCAGTGTAATGTCTTGATAGTGAGAAGGAGTGCTTGTTCCAAAGGAACAAACTGTTGTAAACAGAGGATTCTGAAATCACATGATGCTGGAGGCAGCTCTTATCTAAATTCCTATAGTGAGTGGTTGGATTGTATCTTTAATTGATGACGCAGGGTATGCAGCTTCAGAACTTGTGATAGCGCATCAAAAAACATTAGATCTGGGATAAGTCTATGCTCTGTCTTAAATCTATCCAGCAATTTTGAGCAGTTAATTTAATGGTGGCAAGAATAAAGCCAGATTAGGTGGTATTCAAGTTCCTGTAATATGTGTAACATCAAATGTGAATGGCATATCCACAGCAAATATAAAGCATCACTACAGCACACTTCTGATAAAACTACACATGCTGAGTAATTCGAGAGAAATGCAGTCATATTCCAACCTTTGATTCAGATCTCATTTATCCTGTTGAGTGATACTGTGGAGCACAGATTAGAATAATGATAGGAACACAATCTTGCTTTAACTCCATGCCATTTGTCCTTAGTAAGGTGCTTGTACTCTTCTTCAAGTGACCTGTTGCTTTACAGAAATAAACAATGTAGCCCTAAAGTTTGCAAGAAAGGTCTGGTTTTTGGTTTTCAAATGTTGCCACAATGCTACACAGGATTTACAGTTTGGGTATATCCTACTATTGACCCATTCTATGGGCTTGCTTCTCCAGTGAGACTAAAAGGTACAACGTCCCTTGCACAGACTGTTGTTCTGCACCTCTGAGATGTATGATGCGAGTTGTCTGGGGTGGGGGACAGGCAGGTCAGGGATTCACAGCCAACCAGAGGTTCCTAAAGGAATCTAAAATCAAGAGTTTGCATTTCTGTATGATGTGCTTCCATTTTTTTAGCAAATTTCCAGAAGTGTTTTGCTTTTTTTTTTTTTTTTCCCCTCTCGGAGGAAAAAAAAAAAAATTTTTTTTGAGGAGGGGAAAAAAGAGGGACTATTTACTTAAAATCCAGGGCTTCCTGTCAAAAGACCTCAGAAGTTTTTATCACTCTTCTCAGCCAGTGTGGTCATTTACTGGTTTCAAGACATTACATTTAGATAAATGTTTCTTTGTTAAGATAAATATTGTAAGGTGGGGTTATTTGTTAGTTAAAAAAAAAAAAAATCCAGAAGTGCTTTAATAGAGAAGAACAGCGTGTTTCCATTAATGTGTACAAGACATACAAATAGCAGATGAATCATAACTTAGCCATATAATATATTTTCTTAAATGCAACTCCACTTCTAGCATGCTAGCCTACTACCCAGGTGGTCTAGAGATAAAGAGAATGATCCCTTTTAACAAACACTACATACTTTCTTGTAAAATCTTTGGTTTGAGTTTGTAATTTGACTGTTTCTATGGTGAGTGGGAAGAGAAATCTCAGTCTCCAGGGGGTAGAATCATAGATGATCTTCGTGGTCTTTTCCAACCTTAATCTAGCTAGCTCAACTGCCAGTCCATCCCCACCATGCCCTCTGGGGGTCTTACTTTTCCTGCAGGTCACACAAGGCAAGACAGCTTGGTTTAATTACAACCTCATCTTAGAGGTGGCTCAGGTGACAAGAGATTACTTTTCCAAACTCACTCTGAGCACATTTGCCCAGGCTTGTGGGAATCTCACCGACTACCATAGGAAAGCAGAAACAGGGTTCCCTGAACTCTACTGGATGCTTCCCACTGACCTCAGAGAGGTTTTGATCCTTCCTGAAGTGTATGTGTGATTCACAAGATGAATTGCAGATCTTGAGGATAATAAGCTAAATTATCACACCTTCTCTTGCCTGCTGAGGCTGTTTCATGTTTGAGGTTTTTTTTACATCTGATAAAAATGTCTTCAGTAAAACATTCCTTGTGAGTGATGATGAATAGACAACCAGTGGCTCTGCTGTTCATACGTCTCTTTTTTGCTCCTGTGTATGGGATTGTTTTAAGAATTTGGAAGACTCCAGATATCTTCTAGCCAAATGACCTGCGGTATCGCATTCATGAGCTTGTACTTTTGATCAGATAATAGGGCAGTTTTTCAAATCAGTGTATTAGTCATACATTGTCTTACCAACACTAGAACGTGTAAAACTTTCTCAAAAATGGGGCCTCAGGCACACGCTGTATGAACAGACCCTACTGAATCCAATTACATGAATCAAGTCCTTTACACTGGGGGTATGCTGAAGCACCTTGATGATTTGGGAGCGTGTTAAAATTGAAAAGTAAAATGACACACAGCCCCATGGGGGAATTTCTGTTCTGGTTTAGCTTGGAAGGAGCTTGGAAATAAATTTTCATTCTAACTTTTGGTTCATCCCCGTAAGCAGGGCACATTTGACCACATGTGACACCACAGCAGAATCACAGAACATGGGGCTAAGGAGGGACTTTCTGGCCCATCTGTTGCAAAGACTGGGAGATCAAAACTCTCCTGAGCTGTATGTCTAATCCAGTCTTCAAAACCACATACAATGATAGCAATTCCAGAGTCTCTGCAGAGAAATCTGACATCCAGAATTACTGCTTCATGTTTCACCAAATATCCCATGCTACAGCTAGAGTTCGTGACTTCTACTGTCCCCACAGACAGGTTCATTCCTTTCCTTTCCTCAGCAGCCTTTCAAGTAGTTTGAAGACTTAACCATGTTTCATCTCAGTCTTCTCTCAGATGTCCGAACAATTCTCTCTACCTTTTTTTTTTTTTTTTTTTTTCCCTGCAAGTCCTTGTGAAAATGCATGAGAAGCTCTGGTTCCTACTTAGGAACCCAGTTTCCATGAAGATAGTCTTTTCACTATTTCTGCTCCCAAACTACCCATACTGGGAGCATAAAGCTCCCAGTAACTGATCTCAAGCTGATGGAAAATTGGTGTATTCTGAGGGGAGGGACTGGCTCAGTTGTGGTGATAGCCAAGTTGCTCCAGGGGAGGTTCAATTTGGGTACCAGGAAATATTTCTTCTCTGAAAGAGCAGTCGTGTGCTGGCAAAGGCTGCCCAGGGAGGTGGTGGGGTCACCATCCCTGGAGGTGTTCAAGAACGGTGGGGATGTGGCACTGAGGGATGTGGTTTGATGGGTAATACTGGTGGTAGGTAGACTGATGGATTTGAGGATCTTATTCTCACCTTAATTACTTGATTCTATGAGTCTGTATTTGCATGCATTTTTTTAAACTGCTGCCATCTTTCAGTCCCAACATGGTTTTCATTCAGAGCGGAGGAAGTGGCCTTTTAAAGTGGAACTTAAAAAGTGTTTGGGGATTTTCCTGGATCAAAGGAACTATGTAAACACATGACCAGTATTTTAAACAAATAAAAACAAATGTAGATTCAGGCTGCATTTCTTACAATACGGAATCTGATGAAAGCAGCTTATTAAAATGATGTGCTAGCATAGATTGAACACTGAAAATAGGCATTTTTCAACTGAAAATCTCTTAATTACTGCCTTTCTTGTGGACACTGTTTTTGCAGCCGGTGGGATAAGTCCTGCAGGATGCTGAGCCTCCTGGTCTCAAACAAGCAGGACTCTTATCTCTGCAGGCACAAGCTCTCCCAGAAAGGTTTGCTTGCACATACCTACTACTCAGCATGTTCTAAAACCTCTTGCAGGATCAAGGCCAACAGGCTCATGCTTTGGCAAGGTTCATTCAGTGCATCAAAAAAAAAAAAAAAAAGAAAACTCCAATCTGGATCAGATTAAGGAATCAGAGTTTTGTCCAGGGGAGGCCACTATTCATTTGCAGTAGTGCAGTAAACTGCCTTTGCATGTCTGAATGAGCGAGCAATTCACACACTGGTTTGTGGCCAACAGAGAACACAGGATGAGCCAAAGAAGAGCCTTATCTTTATTATCTACCCTTTATCCTGGAGCTACAGGGAGCTTAGGTCTTTGGTCGTTTTCCATTTTCCACACTACAAGAATCTGCCCTCTCTACAAGCACAGAGAGGCAGATGAAGCCACTCTGTAGGTACAGGGGTCAGGCAGCAGCATCAGGAGCATTTCAACAACCTGCCACCATCAATCTGAGCTTCTCTTCCAACAGGATATCAATGGGAACTATATTCCCACCTGCAAAGAACTTGGAGCACAGATCCTGCTTTATTTCTATGCTTTGTCTCCCCTAGAGACTGCTGGCGAGCCAGCCGTTCCCCTTCGGAATGAACATCTGGAACCTCCAGCCTCCGAGCAGAAGCAAGGGGAGTTGGACTGGATGGCCTTTAATGGTCCCAACTCAAATGATTTTATGTCTGTGATGAGTCTTGCTCTTTGTTAGGGCATTGGCTTATCTCTATGAGGAATAAGAAGGTAGTGAGGGAAAGGAGGAAGTGGGAAGCACAAGTTTCACAGGCGATGGCTCTGAAAGACCAAAAAGCCATGACCAAGCATACCAGTATGCTGTGTCACTCTATCAGAGTGTGCCTGGCATAAGGCAAATCACTGGATTGATGGTGGGGGGGCATCTTCCTTGCTAAGACCCAAGAAAGCTGCATGTAAGGACAGGATGCCTCCCAGACATGTTGGAGAGAGGCTGTCAGCAGTACCCGCAGAAGATTCCACCAAGGAGAATCACAAGCTGTCCTTCAGAAGCCCTGGACTGTAACAGGATTTAAAGGTTGGGATTAATTGTAGCTGCAGGCTACAATTAAGCAGGCTTGTAGTCAGAACTATTTATCTGTGTCTTCTCTAAAGTCAGTTGGGAATGAGACATTTCCAAAGGACACTCCATCCCCACAAAGAGGTCTCTAAGAATGAGCTGTCCTTCAGAGCTTTCTCTGTGGAATTAAGGTCTGCTGAACCTCAGCTAAACTCATGTCCCATTGTGGACTTTGATTGGTAAGGACAGCTTACTGCAGTCTTTCCTAAATTGGGCTTGGGGAAGAAAGATTGCTTCTTTCCCTGTGCAAAACACAGTGAGGAGTAGAAATGAGGATTACCTTCAGGCTCTATCTGAACTTAAAGAGAAGTGCACAGATAGAGCAGAACTTGGCAAAGGATGTTAAAAACAACAAGAAGGGATTATCTAGGTACATAGGCCAGAAGAGGCAGGCCAAAGAGAGCGTACAACAGATATAGAGAAGGCTAAGGTACTAAATGAGTTCTTTGCCTCGGTCTTCACTGGCAGCCAAGATTCTCGTATTGCTCACATCTTTAAGTCCCTAGGTGGGAACTGGGGGAGTAAATCCTTCAGTAAGGGGGAGCAAGATCACCTCATGAGACTGAACGTATACAAGCATATGGGGCTGGATGATATGCATCCCAGGGTCCTGAAGAAGCTGGCTGATGTGGTTGCTGAGCCACTCTCCATCATATTTGAGAAGTTGTGGCTGTCAGGAGAAGTCCCCAGGGACCAGAAAAAAGGAAATGTCTCTCCCATTTACCAGAATTGGAGGAAGGAGGTCCCAGGGAACTACAGGCTGGTGAGTCTCACCTCTGTACCTGGGAAGATCATGGAACAGATCCTCCTAGAAGACATGTTAAGGCAGATGAGGGATAATCAAGTGATCCAAGACAGACAGCACGGCTTTATGAAGGGAAAATCATGTCTGAGCAGTCTAGTGGCCTTCTATGATGGAGTGATGACATCAGTGGACAAAGAGAAGGTGACCACTGTCATCTACCTGGACTTGTGCAACGTCTTTGTGGTCCACCACCACATCCTTATCTCTGAATTGGAGAAATATGGATTTGAGGGGTGGACTATTCAGTGGATAAGGAATTGGTTGGAGGGTCTCAGACAGAGGGTTGTGCTGAATGGCACTGTGTCCAGGTGGAGACTGATGAATAGTGTCCCCCAGGGATCTGTCTTGGAACTGGTGCTCCCCAACATCAAGTGCACCTTCAGCAAGCTTTCTGATGACACCAAGCTGAGTGGTGCAGTTGCTACATTAGAAGGGATGCCATCCAGAGGGCTTTGACAAACTTCAAAGGTGGGCCTGTGTGAACCTAAGGAGGTTCAACATAGCAAAGTGCAAGGTTTTGCACTTGGGATGGAGTAATTCCAGATACATATACAGACTGGCAGAAGAACTCCTTGAAAACAGCCCTGCAGAGAAGGACCTGGGGATCCTGGTGGATGAAAAACTAAACATGAGCCAGCAGTGTGCTCTTGCAGCTTGGAAGGCCAAAGGCATCCTGGGCTCCATCAGAAGAGGGGTGGCCAGCAGAGACAGGGAGGTGATTATCCCTCTCTACCCTGTTCTTGTGAAGCCCCATCCGGAGAACCGAGCCCAGGTCTGGGGCCTCCGATAGAGAAAAGATGTGGAGATGTTGGAGAGGGTGCAGAGGAGGGCCACAAAGATAATCATAAGGCTGGAGCACCTCCCCTAGGAGGACAGGCTGAGGGAGCTGGACTTGTTCATCCTGGAGAAGGCTGCAAGGAGACCTTACTGCAGCCTTCCAGTATTTAAAAGGGGGTTATAAAAATGAGGGTGTAGCAGAAATGCTAAGTCACAGCTTGAAACAGTAATCAAGCACCTGGGGGGAAGGCAGGGCCAGCCCAGGGAAGCTCAGGTGCATGCAATGCAGCTGAGTGACTAGAAGGGGTGGAGCCAGGATCCACTCCTCCCCAGACCTGATTTAAGGGTTAACAGTGGAGGTGAGGTATCTTGCTGGAGATCCCCGCATACCTGGGACCTTGCAAAGGTAAGCAAATTTTCTTCCTTCATTTCTGCATCTGTAGCTGCTGTGTTTGGGCTTCTCCTCATTTGCTGTAGCCTTGGACTTTGCCACCCCACTGTTATTGCTGTACTTTTCATCACATTATAGCATTACAGAAGGGAATCAGCTTTTTTAAAGGTAGGTAGTGATAGGACAAGGGGGAATGATGGAATGGTTTTAAGCTCAAGGAGGGAAGGTTTAGACTGTATGTTGGGGGAAGTTCTTCACAGATGCCCAAGAGAGGTTGTGGATGCTCCGTTGTTGGAGATGTTCAAGACAAAGCTGGATGGGGCCCTGGGTGGTCTGGTCTAGTACCAGATCTGGAAGTTGGCAGCCCTGCCTGTGGGATGGGGGCTGGAACTTGATGATCCTTGAGGTTCATTTCAATCCAAGCCATTCTTTGATGATTTGACAGCAGCAGGGATACTGCTGATGTCCTCTCGATCTCATTTCTTAGGGAGCTCTTGGATTTGCCTCAGAGGAAGAGAGGGTGATTCATGGGGTCCTGTGGAAGAGGAGGACCCCAAGAGGAAGTCAGTGCTCAATTGTCTCCAATTCTGGCCCATGGGCTGACAGCCAGGACATCAATTTTTTTTATCCCCGTGCCACCCATTGGTGAAGCATAAAAACCTTGTTAAATCACTTCACTTCTATTCCTCTCCTGACTCACAGCTGAGTCAGGACCTTGAAGTGTCAGTGTGAGAGTGAGGACAAAAAGGTGCAAAGGGAGACATGTGCATGTGTTTAGCAGGTAGGGAAGGAGCAGGTGAGAAACATCCCCAGCATAGCCTGAGGGCACTTTTCTGACCTGAACTTTCAGCGGGTGGGAAAGGTTTGGGATTTTTTTTGCACCTTATGGTTAGCTTTAAGTTTCCCTCGTCCCTAGAGAAGACTGCATATGGCCCTATTCAACCTCCTGCCCTGAAACGCTGCAAGAAAACCTTACAACTACCTTCCCTGCAGATCGTGCACCCGCACATATGGCAGGAGCAGAATCAGGCCTGCAGCTACTTTTCAGACAACTGCAGAGTGGTGTAAAAACACAGAATGCTGTAAAAACCAATAACCTTTGAAGCACACCCCCTGAGTAATTACCCCATTCCCATCTAATGACTTAAAGATGTTATATTCCTCTCTGATTTGGCAACAACAAAGATTTTGACCTTATTAAAACCAGCCTGTCAGGAAACTGCATGTCATCCCTTTAAAAAAAAATAAAAAAAATAAAAAAAAATAAATGAAATAGTTTAAAATCTCTGTGAAGAATAATTCAAAATACTGTAGCTGAAGACCCATGATCTGTTGTAGAGCATCTGGGTGGTCCTGAAGCAGGAGATGACAACACTAACTCTTTCCTTTGCCCTTCTAAGAAATGCTTTGATGATTCTCTAATATCCTAAGAATATCCCCCTGTGATTCTGCACTGGAACAAGGCAATCACAGAGCCAGGATAATGCATTCCGGTTTTACCCAGGGTCTTGCTAGCAGGGGAATAGCTCAGAGTGCCTCGTTTCAGATGTCTGCACAGAAACTGTGAGCCAGGATGCATTCACCAGAGCCTAAACAGTGATGTGGTCTCAAAAACATCCACCAACTCACCCCCGCCCTCTGCACACATCTGGCCATGTACCTGATTTGTATGTGCAATTAAGGCACTCATCACAGCTCAGATAACCAAATACTTGTTCCTCTGGTTGTTGGACAGATAATGATTGCAGCACTTAGCCAAAGTAAGAAAGAACATCAAGGATGCATATACAGATGAGCTTAGAATCGCATAATTCTCATCAGTGATGCCATCTGTGGAGTTTTTAGGAACCCTGATTGTTATACAGTATGGAAAAGGTTCATTTGATGGCACCACAATCAAGTAGCTTTGAACCAAACTCCAAGAATGAGCTGAATATATCTCTTCTTTTGTCTGTATTTTGCTCACTCTAAAACAGCTCTACGTGCAAAACAATTTGCATTTTTGGGGTGGTCAAATTCCAAATTCATATATCATTTCTTGGGTTCAAGCTTTCAACTAATTAGAAACAGAATGACTCAATCTGCCCTCTCCTATGCACATTCAAGTTTGTTTGGTATTGTGTGGGCCCTGTGGCTCAAATATATTTTGCAGATGCACAGAATTAACCATGCATGTTTAGATGTACTTAGGGAACACATAGATTCGTAGAGATGTATATATTTGACCCTGTCACTTTCTTGTTAAACACTGTAAAAGATATCGACTTTCCTCTCCAGATTTTAAAATGATTTAGAATAGGCAGCACTGGGGAAACACCTAAAACATCCTGTCAGATTAAGTATTTTCTCCCAGACTGTTCTGTAAGACACGCAATTATTTCAGCTAAGAAGATGCCTGCACAACATATTAAGGAACAGAATGAACAACAAAATATAAACTGGCTTAAATGGATGTCCAACATACTGCATTTTTCCATTTGATTTTAATTTTCTTTTTCCTTCCCCACGTTCTTTTTCCATCTTCACACAGCTTTTTTTTTTTCCTCTTCGCTTAGTCTGTATCACATTTTTCTCTCTAATTCACTGGGCTCACTTTCCTACTCACTGCTCGTTATTTTTCCAGAGTCTCTTTTAATAAGAACAATTAAGTTTGGGTCAGATCTCTGAACCTGTTATTTGGAGCAGCACTGAACCTAAACTCATTCCACTGAACAAAAGCACTGGCTTCTTTTCCCTTCAAGACTCGCTGTCAAAATAACAATAATAAAAAAAAGAGGTTCATAAGGCACATCTACCAGGCAGAAATGAGAAGAACGTTAAACTGCTGCATTGCCCATTAAGAGAAACTTCTCCAAAAGAGAGGTGATGCACCGGCACAGCTTGCCCAGAGAGGTGATGGAGCCACCATCCTGGAGATGTTCACAAACTGTGGGAATGTGGCACTACGGGGTGTGGGCAGAAGGCAATATCTGTGGTGTGATCTTAGAGATCTTTTCTAACCTTAATGATTCTATGTCTTAGAATCCATAGATTCTAAGTCTAAGATACTAAGGCTGAGATCATTCCCCCTGCTCGCAAAGCAACTGTGACGATACCAGCCACGACGCAAGAGCTTCCAAACACTCTGAAAGCCTGGAGATGTCACTCGTGACTCACACAAAGCCACTTGCTTGCCTGCAGGGCTGGAAAGGCTGCACAAGCTTTCCCTGCTGGGTGTCATAACCAGGACCCTGAAGTGTCTCGACAGAACTGAGCCAAAGAATTCTGTGAGCATGGTCTGCATCATGCCTCTCCATGGTAGTGCTATGCAAAGCATCCCCGACATCTAGCAGCTTGCAAGAAATTGGCTGGGTTCCCTCTCTTTCCAGCTTAATGGGCTCAGACCCCAGGTATAATGCTTACTTTGTTCAGTTATTCCGGAGTTGTAAAGGGGAGATGTGAGTTAAATCAGAATTTGGCCTGGCATTTTTATAATTGCAGGAACCCAGCTTTTATAGCATTGAAACCATATGAATTTATCTAATCCTACCACTCTTTTGTCCCAGTGAGTAACTGGACCTGGGGCACTGCTGCCCTTTGAGGTCCTGCTGGGTTTTCAGCGTGCAGTGCTGCCTGTGCTGCTCCTTACCCTCCTCTAGGTTAACACTGACAGCTTTACGTGGGCATTTCCACTGAATTTTAATGACAGACTTCTTTTTCTTTATGGTAACCAAGTGATTTCACTGGAAGACATTTCTGATAGGTAGCTCTGCTAAGCCTGAAGTTTCACCTTGCAAATCAGCAGATGTACAATTTTTGAGGATTTAGATACCTGCTAGATATGAAAGTCACCCAGATGCATATGTTCAACTTAGGACAGCTGTGTTTTAGATGACAGTTAAGAGTCTGAAAGCAGAGATTGTCCCCAACCCATTCAACAGGGAAAGAACAACACTTCCTAATGGAGGATCTCTTTTTGTATGAAGAGCTGTGACTTAGGGAGCACAGGTGCTTTACTACCCACTTCTGCATTGAAGAAATCCAACTCTCCCTGGGCATAAGCCCACTCAGCACTTCCTACAGCGTCTGCAACTGCAGTCAGCCTTGCCAGTTGAACAAAAGCCACTCTCTTAACCCACCCAAACAGCAGGGGAGAAGTGCTACCATGTATTTAATTTTCTTTGCCTGTTAAACCAGACAACTTATTTCTCAGCTGAGTGACTAAGAAGAGCTTTACAGAGCTATGTTCAAGTGCATTTTAGGCTTAGAAGAATTCCATTTACGAGAGGGTATCCAGTGCGTTTTCCCTTCTTATCTGCTTGCTGTGAGTCAGAAAGACAGTTGTTTTTCTTTTGTGTGCAATACACAATATGCCACAAGGAGTCATAGTTAAAGGCTCCAAAGAGCCAATCCTCGGAACATCTGGCCAGTGAAAGCCCTGGATATGGAAAATATAAATGTCAAGGCTCATATTTATAAATTGGAAGGGCCATGACGACATCTGCTAACAAGCCCTCTTCCAGAGCCCATTTGTACATGGTTATGTGCAGGCAACAATAAACATGTGCATGGATCACATGCACGGCCTGCGCTCCCTTTCAGTTTTCGAAGGAACACACACACCCATAACACACAAATGCTTTGTTCTCACAACACAAAAATACAAGTGTTTGCAAACCTCACAGCAAAGCTCTTGCATACCAGACCACAGTGGGATACGCTGCTGGAACAGACTAAAAATAGATGGAGAAAAAGCCTTGCATTAACACAGAAGACAGTTAAACTCATTTGGCGTTAACACTTTCAGTGGAATAAACTCTGCCTCTTTTTTTTTTTTTTGCCTCTCTGCACAGGAGACATTTTGTACTATTGCTCCAGTCCTGAAACCTAATATTTATGGTGGAATAGTTGTGGATGGGAAGCCTTAAATACAGTCTAACCCACTCGATCGTGGTATCTTAATATTAACATTAAAACAAACTGAAAATAAACTTACTACTCCAGCTTTTCCCCAACTTAATGCCAACTGTAAGCACATATCTAATGACTTAGAAATAGAAAAATGATCATAAAAGTTTTTACTAATAATTTTGTTATTGTGGGTGTCTAGAGTACAGTTCAAAGGTGCAAAAATTGAACTTACATTTGCATATGAAAGGTAGAGACTATGCTGGGCATGAGATAGTCCAGAGCAAATGCAAGCCCCCAGTGTTTCTAGCACAGGTCACAGTCATACAGACTGCTCACGAGGCTCCCAGCAGGAGGAAGAATATCAGCAGAAAGAACACAGAATGCTTTATGATGACCATGAATTTAGCAAGGAATAAACACTGCCACACTGCCTTGTCTAGCAGGAAAGCAAAAGACATAGAAAGGACCTAGCTATGCCTCCTGCAGTCTGCACTAATGCCATATGTCAAAGGCATGCTGGTTACTAGAGACATGCTCCATATCAAAGAGGTTCTGCTGAAGGCTCCCAAAGCATACACTTCCACTGAAATGGACTGACAGAAGTAATTTGCAGTGCTTGCAGAATTGCAGCCTCCTGTGAGATGAACCTAGAGAGTTGGAGGTGCCATCCGTGGTCCAGAGGTCTGAGGATGAAGATGGAAACGGTGAAGGGATCCCCTTGAACCCTTCTGTGCCAACCACAGGCAGCCAGTATTAAACAGGGCAGAAAGAACAACTAGAGGAGAATGAGAAAATTCAAGCAGAGAATGGAGAACCGTGGAACCGAAAAGTAAACAGGTTGTTCAAGATTATGAGCAGTCCCAGCAGCAGGTTTGGAAACGAGACAGCATTGGCTGGGAAAGAGCAGAACAAGTGGGGATGTGCATCATTGGAAAAATGACAGTGAAGAGATTATCAAAACTCAGCAGCTGCTCATTTTTGAAACTGAATCCTAAGCAAACATTTTATTTGTGCTGCATCAGGCAGACTTTAAGCAGTTTAAAAAGGCTTGCTATGGCAAGACTATGTTTAACCAAAAATACATACAAATGAGATGCATATAAACATGCAGTGTGGACTACCTTTACTCAGTGTATGCCAAACGAAAAGTAGAAAACAAGAAAGGAAGTGGAATCTCTTAATAAGTTCCATAAAACCTCCTGTATCGTGTTTTCAATCTTAATCAGCATCAAGAAGGAAGGAGCAGAAAGTGTTCTTGGGTACCCAGTGCTGAAAAATACCTCACTGTTGAAAAAACTAAGCTTTTATGTGCTCCAATTTTGTTACGTGCTCACCTTGAAAAATATGGGTTTAATATTCATGATGGATTTAAGCTTCATGAAAATAAAATACCTAGCACATTGCCAGTAAAGAGTTTAGTTTCACGAAAGAATGAAATCTATATTCCAATTGTCTACTTCCCTGTGTTTTCATCTATTTTTAGTGTTCTTTATCTCTAATGAATTGATTTGCATGTATTTATAGCTTTCATTAATTTCATAGGTCATACATACCGCTTCACACTCATCATAGCGATGGTGAGAAAAATAAGAGTGAAAGTAATAAACATGCAAAGACATTGCTTGTGTTTTTTGAAGTTTCTCTGTGTTTCATCACACTGGATCTGCATATTACACAGAACATCAGCAACATTCAACTACGTAAAATCAACAGAACAAAGTAAAGCATACATTTGTGTTTCTGTATCTAGCAGGTGAAAGTGTGCCTGCATGTCTCTCCTGCCCCATCTGCAGAGTAGCAAACTTATTCTTTGACTTTAAAAGGGGAAAGAAGTTATCACTCATGGCCAGTTGACAGGGAGGGTCTATTAGCATGGAAATGCCAGAGTTTTGGACACAAATTTCAAGATTTCCCATCCATTACTGTAATGCACAAGAGAATTCTGCGCTGAGCACAGGTTTCACAGCCTTAATTAATACGTTGTGTGCACTCTGACTAACCTGATAATCCAAGAAGCCTCCACAAAAATTGTCTAGGGACGGAGGATATGTCATCACCATATCATATGTTATAGTCAGGAGATTTGATTCTTATTTATACTGCAGTGAGTTATACTGTGATGATATTTTACTTCCACAGGAGGGCTTGAGCATTAAGAGTTGGCTAGAGGTGCCAACATTGGTGCTTGTTCAAAGGAGGCACCAAGCCATATTCTCATCTTAGAGGGGGTTCAAGTGGAAACAGTAAGGGACTAAGGAGGGGAAAGTACAAAACACCTCATGTTTTGCTCAGGAGGAGCTGAGGACCCACCTTTTCACAGAAGTATGATTGCTTCTTATGATGCACTGGCACAACATGCTTAGAGAGGTGATAGATTGGCTGTCTCTGGAGATGTTCAAAGAGAGAAGTTGCACTGATGACACAATGGAGAGCGGTCACAGACATGGCTTGATGGCTGGACTAGATGATCTTATTAGTTTTTCCAACCTTAACGATACCACAATTCTATGATCATCCCTGATTGGAGGGAGAGGGAAGGACCAACTCACACTGTTTCAGTGACCACAGCATCTTCTTTGGCTCCCAGATAGATTTCCAACAGAATTCACTGAAAACTGGCCAAACTATGAGCAGATTTTAGGCCAAGATACAAAGGTGCAGAGGAACTGGGATGGAGAATTGTTCAGGAGATATTCCGTGACCACTCAGCTGACAAACTACCTCTTCTGCCAAGCCATGAGATTTTCATGGCATTTCTGTGCCATACTCTAGAGACTGGAGGCAGCTACTGATAGAGACTGCGATCATGAAAGTTTCCTGAGGAGGAAATCCTGCCAGGAGAACAGCAGAGGAAATGGCAGGCAGAAATGTTGGAGGAAAGCCAACGGGCCACACAGCGCAGTCAAGCCCCAACCAGCAATGAGGTGGGACAAGGGGAGGGAGGTGTGACTTCAACACGCCTATGCTTCCACTGTTCCTGGCTGCTGGAAGGGTCCCTGTGGGAGGCAGGTACGCTGTAACGAGTTAGAAAGCCCCCAAAGCTACTTCCTAATCTTTGGCCTTTGGACAAGGTTAGGCTGAACACGGGGCATGTGCAGTGGTGACAGTTATTCTGCTGGCTGCATGGAGGCTGGAGGAGACAGCAATCCCCTGCAGTAGGCATGCAGCCTCCAGCAGTATCCTTCCCGGAGAGGCAGAGAGGGTAATTTAAACAAACAAGGCCCCAGTGATGGAAATTTCAATCTCAAAGCTACCATGTGAGGGGAAATCATCTGACCACAATTTACCTGTTAGACTTCAAAAGTGTCTAGGTCTCCTCTAAAGAAAAGCAGCCTTTTCTTTAATGAAGCTAAGTACTGTATTTCAGCACTGCGTGTTGTGAAAAGGAAGCAATTTGGATTCATTTACCAAAATTTACCCTTCAGATGCAGTTAAGTGAAATTAAAAGTTTGTCTGAGTTGACAGTGTTCTGTTTTCCATCACCGCATTGTCTTAAAAGAAAGGATAACAGCCTAAGTGCTTAAATTCCATCCAAACTGATAAGGTTCACTTTATACAGGCACACTTACTGCAGTTTATTACACACTGTATCCCCTTCATCCATCACTGGTATATGTTTTTTTTTCCCCTCTAAAATAACCATTGCTTATAAAAGAAATTGATATTTGTGATGTCATTGCATTCGTCTGGGGTTGAGTAGTCAGCACTGGGCTATCAGAAAAATGCCCTTTCCAATTACAAGGGAAATTCATTTCATTTCCCATTAATGGTAGGTTTTGCAGAGCTAAGCTTACATCTAGGACAAGAATCTCTTCTTTCTCATCACAATTCTTTTCCTTTAATTTCTTTTCTATGCAAGTGAAGCATCTGCGTGTCCTAGTGTCGAAGCGCTGGCTTTGCCCAGATCTCTACCTTGGCAATAGGAATGGATGATCTACCCATGATGTCCTCTCTAATGCTTTCTGCTCACAACTGTATTCCTCTTCCACATCCTCCAGCTGCCATTGCTCCTTCTATGCCTCACACCTCCCAAACACTCTCCCAGCTACTAACTCTGCTTCCTTTTACCCAGGAGCCTTTCTCCCACCCTGCTGTAATGCTCCCACTCCTCTTGGGAGAGTTCTCCACTTGTTTGGGCTGTTGGTTTGTAACCCTAAGCTTTGTGCCTTCCCTAGAACAAAGGTGCACTGCTGATTTGGCCTTCGCTCACTACTTTGAAACTTCACAGGCATTTCTCTGTTCTTTCAATTCACTTAGCAGCTCATCATGAATAGGCAGTGAATTATCTGTAATTAATTATATATATTACAGGGGAAACTGTGCTAACACAGTGTCAACAGGAACAATGACATACACTGTGTGCCAGACTGCAGCCTTTCCACTGCAAGGACTTCGCCTCCCCTTCCTGCTGCCCCAATTGGCTTTTGGCTATGAAAGCTAGCTAGGGTCTTAATATTGTCTGCCTTCAAATTCCTCCCAAAGGCAGGCTTCAGATCTGTAAAATCAAGTCATTAAAATAAAATTTAAAAAAAAGTCCTGCTACTTGAAATCTCAATTTCATTTTGATTCTTGACAAACAATTTCAAATGTGAATTGTAGCCAGGCAGAACGTTTTCATCTTGTTTAGATTCAGAGGGAAGGAGGCAGATGGGAGAGGAAACCACAGATTTCATCAATATTTTTTACTTTTTTATTAGCCTTCACTGAATTGTTCAGTGCAGCCAATTACCCAGGAGATCAGCAAATCTTAGCTCTGTCAGAGAGGAGGAGAAGACAGAGCAGAAGCTTTCTCATCCTCCACAGCAGTACTAGCCTTCAAACACATAAATCTAAACAGCGTCCACTCAGGGTTGCCAACTCAAATGTCTCAGCTGCTAAGACAGAACAAAAAGGCAAGGACAATCTCCAAGGTATAACTGAAAGTAAATACTAATAATGATGTGTGACATTAAATGATGACTCATTTTTCATGAGGCCATTTCAGATTGTAGCTATAACCTCAGATCAGACCAGAAAGACCGTGTAAGATGAGGTCTTAGTGGAACCATTAATTATGGATTTCCTGGCTTTTATAGGCTGGAGTCAGAACTTTGATGTTTCTTTAAGATTGTTCTCCTGTGTTCATTTCCTTTGTTTCTGTGCTGGTAGCTTAAAAAAACACCTTAAGATTTCCATGGGAGCATATGAGATAGCTGAAAAATCCATAGTCCATAAAAGTCCTGCAATTCATGGCTCATCAAATCTTCTAACCCATGGTCAATAAAGCTTTGGAAAAGAGCCGTATGAACCACAGTCATTTCACAGTTCAGTGAGGTACATACAAAAATCAGCAATCTGGCTTAAAGTCACCTGGATTTGTCCCTGACCTGTATATTTCTCTCTAACTTTTCAGGTCGAAAGATGACTCAAACAGATGAATTCTGGAGACTTTTCATGGAAACAATGAATTTTACACAGCTTTCACCCCACCCCACCCCCAAAGTAACAATGAACTAAATCTCTCTATTGTGTCTCAAAATTAAGTTTCGGGTGAGTTAGGAAACTCAAATGGGAAGAAGAACCACGTGGAAAGCCATAATACTACATGAACAGAGCTCAGTCCACACAGAGTGGCTTTGTACACAGAAGCAATGGTGCTTCAATTTAAGTCAGCTCAGAGTATGAGCTTCCAGTACTACCAGATAGCCTTCCAAAATGAGTGCTAACAGCCTCACCCTTCAGTGCTGATTAACTTTACTGTGGTAACACGATGCAAGTCCACGTGCTTCTCTGCTGCACAAGTAACACTTATTTGTCCATATTAATCATCCTAGCTGTTTCTTCCCAAGAAAATCATGCTACAAAGTCTAGGGACAAGCACAAATTTCTGCTCTTTCCTTGCCAATCAGAAAGGAACCAATTAGAAAGAACACACTGTTTACTGCCTTGTGCAAGGTCCAGCTTGCAATTAAAGCTGATGAAACCCAACTGCCAAAAGCAGAATATGCAGCAGTCAGTTTACGAAAGTTGAGATCCCATCCAGTTTATGAAGAAACCAGAGCTGGTTGTGAGTCTCTGATTTAGCTGAACAGTTTGTAGTTTTTGTTTTGTTTCCAGGAAAACAGCAGAAGTTACTCCAGAAGTACAGAAGAACTAAAGCCATCTGAAAGCACTAAGGCAAACTTCCCTTCCTCCAGCCCTTCCTTGCTTCTAGGACGTAATCTCCCACTAACATCTCCCTTGGATCTTTCAGCAAGCAGGCGACACACAGTGTCTGGTTCATCACCAGCTTGGTGGGAGCGGAAACTTGTGTTTCCTCATCCCAATCTCCATCCCTCTGAAATGGAAGTAAAGGCATAAAAGGTTTTGGTTCAGATGAAATCTCTCACCAGCTCAGAGTGAATAATTTAACTCTAGCCTGGAGAGCTACCCTTTGAAAGACTTTTCCTAGGAATATTTAATACTGAAATAAAAACAACAAAAGGAACACAAGACTGCCAAAGCTATGCAAGCACCGCAGCTTTAAGTCCCCAGTTGCACATTTCCATAGCAATATCAGGCCCAATATCCAATATCCTTTCTGTATAGATAAGACAAGGGCAGAAGGAATGCGGCTAACTGCCAAGCTCTTATAAGACTTTACTGTTTAAGGACTTCACTCATATTACACATACAGTGAGCTGGATTGGACACCCATGTGAAATGCTGGGACACCAACATTTGGCATCTCTCGGGTGGAAGATGAACAGAGAAGCCCCTTGTCTTTGAGGCAGTCAGATACATAGCACCAGATGCTTTTACCTCATGCTAAAACATCTTCCACAGAGAGAATCCAACACTGAACAAACTTTGAGAAAAAAAAAACAAATGAATTTGGATATAATCCTCCTTACCAAGGCTGGCATTAGCATCAGAATAACCCTACCACAGTAAGATTATTATAATCTGCTGTAATAACAACACTTACATCACTCATCCTAAGAAAAGAATACAATAAAACACATCAAAAGCAAGGCAACTGCTCCTTTAAAAAGAACAAAAATAATTTTAAAAAAAATACAGAACACAAGTATGTAGAGAGCCTTTTTCATCAGTAAAAGGAGAAACTTGTAAGAAACTTTGACTTGTTTGGATTGCAAGGCATTTAGATGTCGTGAAAATGGGAATGACTTTGCCTGTGCCTCAGTTTCCCAGGTGTAGAAACATGCAGCAATGAATACTTCTGAAGGGTGTACTGTGATTTTTAGATGTGACATACCCTAATCTGGTTCTAACAAGCCATAAATAGATAAGTTGTTAGATAGTCACACAGATACATACACACCCAGCGTGGTTAGACTCAGGATGCTTCACTTTGTTGTTTCCAAGGCAAGTGGAGATGTTAAATACTTTCAGTATCAAAATATAGAAGATCGAAAGTTAGATATGTCAGAATCTTAAAGTTTGAAAAATGGCTTAGTCTTTGGGCTGAAAACTGACAGTAAAGATTGGAAAAGTATTACTGGATAAGAAGGGGAAACAATATTTTTCCTTGACATTATTTTCCTCCTTTTTTTTTTTAAAAAAAAAACTCTATTTTCTGTATATTTTAAGCATTCTAATGATCAGCTTTCGATCTCGAATTTCAGATTAAATATTCCTATTAGCCTTCCTCTGAGTTCCTCCTTATGTTCCAAAAACAACACCTTACTCCTCATCTCTCCCATTTAGCTTTTCTCCAACCTTTTGTATGGTCTAATCAACAAAGCTGGAATCTGTAAAGGGCAGCAGGAAGAGGACAAGAATCATAAAAGTTATGACTCACCTGTCTTCTATCCGAACCCAGAGGTCATTGAACTGCCTCTGGCGATGGTGTTTGTGCTGTTTCTTGTGCCATTTCTTCTGCCTGCCAAACTCTTCCAGCTGGCTGATGCTATCCGGTAACAAGAGATGAGGAGACAGGCTGTCTTCTTCATCCATTTGTAGGGGCTTCAGGGAAGGAGATGTCAGCGGGACCTGTTCAGAAAGCTGCAGAGCAGGCAGGGCTGTTGCTGAGGACCCTTGTAAGGCAGGACTCGTCTTGGTCATTCTTGAACTGCAAAACACATTGATAAGTAAGTTGAGAGATAATGCTAAGAAAAGGTGAAAGCAAAGGACTGTTCTACTCATTGAGTGCTGCTAGCTGCTAAGAAGGTGTACGACGAGAGAGGCTTTTGCTCTGGAACAGTAATGAAGCACAGCAGTAGTGTTTCCTAGAAAACTATCAAGTAAATGCTAAACAGCAAAACTCTGAGGAAAACTACTTTTAACTTATATTTTATTTAGCTTAGATTTAACTTATTAACTAACGAATACCTTAAAAGATGCAAAAAAACCCAAATAAGGTAACACTAGTTCACTTTTTTTTTTTTTTTTTTCTTTTTTCCCCCAACTTTGGACATCATTTGTTGGAAACAAATCATTGTTCTGACTGCATCAATAATTACACTCATTCATCCAAATTAGGACTAGTGACAGGGAAGCCCAGGCTGTTGACAATAGCATAGTATAATAGCAAGGCTGCTGGAATAAGGTTTGTAAGACCCAAACTTTAGCAGTTTCTGTGTACTGGGGAAGTGAAGCAAAAAAAAGGAGGTAAATGGCCTCTCTAGGACCACCATGAAGCTATACTACCAGAGCTCTTAACTTCTGTTTGAAATACTACCATCTCCTGCATCGCTCTCGAACTGAGCAGCAAAAGGCCTTCTATTGACTTCATCTTCTAGAATTTCACTAATTTTAGAAAAAAAAGTCAATATAAACTCTCTTCTTTGATATGCAGCCATGTTAGCTTGCATTTGAAAGCTAAGATATCTGAGACCAAAATCTAATAAAGCAGTACTGACACAAAGTGATTTTTTTTCTAACTTCAGTAAAAGTTTCCGTTTGGTCTTAATTATGAAAGAGGAACTTTTTCTGTCTCTGGGATGACGCAATGAGTTGTAGGTAAAGAAAATGGAAGAGAAATAGTAGGCAATATGAAGCTGTGGTCTGCAAAATTATTTCTATTACACGGATGCTATCGCTTTTATGACAGAAACTATTAAAGCCACGTGAAAAGTTTTGCCTCCTGAGTGAAACCAGTAAGATATTTTAATGAAAAAGTAATAAGAAATCCTAAACTTCATTGGTGACAATGTACAAAATGAACTGCAAGTGAAACCACATGTTTAATTTAAGGAACATTTAGTTCCAAAAAAAGTCACATCTACTACTAATGGCAGCCTTTTCTTTTTTTTTCTATTGTACTTTTGAAGTCCATTACAATAGCACTCAGAATCATCGTCTACTGCATCACATTTTACCTACAGCTCCTTCCAACAGCTACTGAGCATTAATTGCTGCTACGGGGAGTGAGACTCACTGGCAAACACTGCAGTAATTGTCACTTGTAGCCAATGACATTTTTCTGAGATCACATGACATGTGGAAAAGAAAGATGCTTGTTTAAATTAATGCTAAAATTCTCTAATGAAAATTCTTTTCACTAATAAAAGACAAGAAAATCCCTGTTTTGTGTTTTTTTTTTTCCTTTTTTTTTTTCTTTCCTTCTCCAAGCATTTAGACTTTTCTTGAAACAGTTTCAAACTCATTCATACTCATCCCATGCTCTATTTTACATTACAGAAAGATCTACTGGTACTGGCTATTTTTTCCTAGTAAGACTTTCTTCCATGATTTATGTTGAGCATGAGGTTTCATCACTGCAGCAATTTTCTTTGAGAGATCTTGGAACTCTCCAAAGTTTTCACAACTTCTTAGACTGAGAGAGACAGATCACAGTAACTCCACCCATGGCTGAAGCAATGTCATCTGTAGAGTCATGTAGAAGGAAAGGCTCTCACAGATTTGCAATGCATAAATCCTTCAGGTTACAGTCGACACAGAGATTATGGCATGCAGAAACATCTCAAGAAGGCAACGGCATGGAGCAGATGCAAGAAGAAGTTGACAAGCAGCGTGAACATCATGGCTGAAACTGATCTACCGCCAACATTTCTCTTTCCATTGACTTTGTTGTTCTCAACAAAATTCTACCTCGCGTTCTGATCAGTCAGCAATGAGATCCCATCTGCAATTCCCTGAGATGCTGACGGCAGGAGCAGCCACCACATCAGACTACATCTGCCTGTAAAACCCTGGGGCCACCGCTCTGTTCCTTGAATGTTTTTAGAGACATCCGAACACATACTTTCCACCATTTAACACCTACTATTCTGTTACACATGTTGATCTTGCTCTGAACTCCTAGTAAACTGGAATCGGTGGAGAGGTGTTTTTATGGGTTGAGATTTTAGAAACCACTTAAGAGGAATGGCAGCTCACTTCTTATTAAAATTAATGACTTTGGGCATCAAAATCCCAGTGGTGGCTTTGAAAGCTTCTGGCTTAATTGTTTCCACTACCATCACATGAGCCACAGGTTGTAAACTCAATATTCCAGAACATTCTTTGGGAGGAGAATAAATAAACACTGAAGAAATGTTAAAATGTTGTAACCCAAGGAGGGTTATAAACTAACCACTTGTTCTTTAGAGTTGACACATAGGGAATAGATCGGTTGTGGCAACTGTGCATTACACTTGGTCAATAATGTTCCATTATTCCTGTACTACTATTGATTCCCTCAAGATCTAAGAAAGGCTGTTGGAGATTGTATGTTGACGCATGCTCACTTCTATGCTTTAAACTATCTTGAAGCTCTAGAATACTGGGCATGGGAGGAGTGAAATATCTCTGGTATAAATACTTGTAGACTCAACATCTCTTCCAAATAATTTAAAATATATTCACACAGTATAGAAAAAATTAAAAAGATCTAAAAAACATACAGCAAGAACAACTGAAAGCCAGTCATCAACTTATAGACAATAAAGAATGATTTTGTTAAAATTGAATTCTTAATAACGTCTAGAGACATGGTTTTTCCCGATCTGATTATCATTCTATAAATATTTAACCAGAAATAAAACTTTCAATCCATCTGAATATGCATATTTAATCCAAATATATTGTATGAGTATTTAAAGATATTGCAATTCAAAGCAAGGTAGGCTTCCTGTCAGATGACCACTGATTTAATTAGAATGTATTTACATTCTGGATGTTTTCCCCTAAAAAATGACGCCACCATTCTCCCTCTCCCTTGGTTATTTGCAGTAGGATACTTGAGCCATCAATCTCTTCACTGCATAAAGCTTTACCATTAGATTCACTGATCATTTCATGGACTATTTCATGCCTTTCCTTCCCAACGCACTGTTAGCACAGCTGCACTGCATGAAACCATGGGGATGTAATATCCTTTTTTTTTTTTTTTTTTTACTCCTCCACTACTGCTGAGACAGCTTTCCAAGATACAGAGTTATTTTTAAATCCAGAGAAAAGCAGGACTAGTTTTCACTTTGTGAGGCCACAGTGCCTTTTCTCAAAAAACTGTAAGAAATATCCAAATATTTGGACTGAATTTCCTGGTCCACACAAAGAACTCAGAAATTTTTCATGAGTAACTCCATACAACTCCAGGCTGAGAGGTTCCACCCCTTTTTAAGTGTATAATCCCCACATGCGATCATCTTTGAGAAACTCAAAGTATTTCAGACCCTTATGTGGGTTTGTCTCATAATTTCTTCCCCTGGGATGTACAGACCCGTGAAATATGTTCTCTAAAATCACAAAGTCCAAATAAGAAAATCAGAATGCCTCAGCAAGTAACTTAGGCTTCTTTATCCTAAAATACAGAACAGTGAAAACAAGGAAGCATTTATTCTTCAAAGCGCTTAATCCACAGACAAAGATCCCCGTGGTTTTGTTTCTCTTCTGGTAGATTTGCCATCCTTTTCTAATTCTTTTCAAGAACTAAAAGAACAAAACAAAACATGCAAGTAGTTTAGGCAGAGTTGTATGCTCCATTAGACTGCGTCAGCATTCCTCTGTCTTGCGGTTTCTAGTGCCTTTGTGTTGGCACTGATAACAGAAATTTGTCTCATCATCAGGATTTGCTAGGCTTACAGAAGGGATCTGGTCAAGAAAACAAAATTAACATCATACAGCTTACTTTCACAATCCCCAGCTTACAATTACTAAGGTCCCACTTTCACCCAACCCCAAGCCACCTGGGAGTCCAGACGTGCCCTTCTCCCTGCCTAAGACAAAGCACTGCTCCTGCCCTCTCAACAGCCTCCCAGTTTCTACAGTTCAGAGTGCTGTGACCGTCTCTAGACTTCAATGCCTCTCCCACAAGGTGCACTGGAGCTCCCACGCAAACATCACACCTTGATGATGGGGATATTTGCAACACTCAATTCATTAATGCCTCAGGAGCATCAGGTAGAGCATACCTTGCCAACACACCTCTGTTCATTGATGCCATCAGGGTACTACTAGTGACATTTAGGCTGAGTTCTGTTACTTTGGCACTCAACATCAAACCTCCCACGGTCTTCAGCAGGGCCAGGAATTTGCCCTTGCTGTAGCTGATGAGAAAGATCTGCACAAAAATATCCTCTTACAGCCAACTGACTTCCACTGCTGCTCAGTAACAACAGGGAACCTGTTCCATGAAATGAAGCTTCTTAAGCACATTGCTGCTCATACATGTTTTCCACACAATTAAATCAGGGTACCTGTCAAATCCCTGCCTGCTTATTCATCTGACAAAAATCCTCTGATTGGCTTAATTATAATAAGGTTATTTTATGTAGCTTGCTCTTGCCTTAGGCTTGTTTACTACAGCTAGAGCATTGCCATTTCTTAACAGAATTTGGAAACAAAGTTATTTTCATTTTTGCACCATTCTACAACTCACCATCAGTTAAATTAGGTTAAGTAATTAAATTAGATTACAGTCCACAAAAACTTGTATAGTACCTCTGGACTCAAAGCCACATCAGAGCGTATGTCTGGGAAGAACCACTGCTTTTCAAGGACTGTGACCTTACTTTGAGAGGGAATTTAGTTCTCTGTACAAACATATAAATGCAAATCCTCAACTCTGTGCATAAACAAAGTGAAAAGCTTGTGAGGTCAAGATATTCCCATGGATTTTAATGTTTTCTTTCCTAGTATGAGGAACTATAAAATGAAAGATCTGTGTAGAAGTTTTGCTAATTCATTTCATTAAAAGCGGAGCAGAATTGGGGAGTAGAAAAAATGCAAACTTTTTGCAATTCGAGTGTTTGAATTTGCAGAAAAAATAAGAGCTCCAAAATGTCTCTAACATGCCATTCCCACATTTTCAAATGGTCTTTCATTTCACAAATTCAAAATGTTTAATTTCAGCACTTTCTGAAAAAAGCTTTTGATTATTTTTCTGAGTCTTCTGTTTTCAAAGACTGGCCTTTTTTGTTTAAAAATTGATCTCGATTATAAAGAAAAATCCAACTAATAAATAAAAATGACAAAAACCAACACAACCCAACCACTGGCTTCAAAGATGTCCTCAAAATATTCCTTTTCAATTTGCTCTGAACTTATTTCCCCCTTCTCGACTTCATGGTTCAGTTTCTGAACTAAATAATCCTCTGTTCACACTACTTTAGTGTATAAGCAGCACACTACAGCCTCAGAAGGCGGGCTGAGCCCACAGAGGAGGAATGGGCTGACTCTCTAGTTTTGCTTCCATCTTCCACAGTAATAAATACCCTTCTCTGCTCTGGAAGCACACAAAAGAGATCAAAACCTCATCTCAGACTTTGTACTCCAAATCATCACTGTCCTGATATCACCGTACCTTTTTAGTGTTAAGCTATTTATGCCTAGATAGCATAGCCTATGCAAGATATTCACAATACTGCTTCCTTTGTGGTGCCTCACTGCTTCATGGAAGCTGTGCTTACAGCTCCTTGGGTAGAATATCTATCCCATTGCCCAAGACAGTCCATCTCCTACTCAAGCATCCCAGCTCAACATGGATCATGTGACTTTGCAGCTGTCCTGAGTCATCTGGTTTGTTCTAACGTCTTCACAGAGAACAAAAAGGGTCAAGCATTCAAATTATGACTTCTGCATGCCCATGTACCACTATAACATCTGTCACTTCATATTAACTTAAATGTTCAACCTTCTAATGAATTTTTGCATGCTGAATTTGCCAAGAATTTTCGATATTTCTGCTGCTTTTCCCTGCAGAAGCAAATGCTGGAGCATTATCTCTGAAGGGGAAATCCTGACTTCCACCCAATTCATTAAAAATACATAAGTTTTCTGATGAACCTAAAGTGACACAATTACCCAACAAAAGAACAATTTAGGCTCACATTTTTATTAACCTGGAGTATTTTCAAGCTTTATTCCACACTTTTTTCTTTTTTTCCCCTGAAAACTATTATTAACTAAAGCAAATATATTACTCTTTCTTTTTAACCTACCTTTTTAATAAGCACACATGTATTACTTTAATAAAGAAGAATGGTGGACTTATAACTGGGCAATGTAATCTGCTTCCTCTTTATAAAAATTTCAGAGCTTTCAATGTTAGCTTGAGGTGATGTCATATTAATAATACACAGTAGATTTTTCAGGTGCTGGAAATTAACTTCCATCATTCAATACTTTTTTTGCAAAGCATAAAATTCATATCCAGTTCAGCTCAATATGCAACAGTGAGTTTTTCTTGAAGTAATTGTGATTTTTGCAAAGTTTTGTTTTAGACTCTGGTTTTGGACAGTTCTCATTCTAGAGCATTTTGGTTTGGCCAGTGTCTGAGAAAATAGATAATGGTGACCAAATGCCACTGACTCATCTCAACTGTTATGAACTCAGACTCCAGAGATCAAAAAACAAGACAAGAGCTAGAAAACATCCTTCTTTCTCCCCCACTTGCCATAACCAAACTAGAAATATTCTCCAAAACTCATCCACCTTCTACCTCTATTTTAAGTTGATGGAGCTCCTGATGTCTATAGCTCCTCTCCAGTCAAAGTCAACTTCTGGGACACAGCTCTACACCTATGAATAAAGGCAGGTTTGCTAACTCAGCTGAAAAACTATAGTTCCCAAACCAATCCTGACCTCTGCGTAAGCATTAAAAAAGTAAGAATTAATTTGTTCAATCCCAACAGTTGTCATCCAGACAGGTTTTGAGATTTAGAAGACTGACAAACAAACAAACAAAAAAAAGGAACATCTCACAACTGGCTGCTAAATTTTATTGATTCCTCAACAGAATTACTATTAATATATAATGACTGTCTGTGTCTTTTTTTGCTTGCTATCCAAACTGAATTCTCCTCCCAGATTTTGTCCTTTGGGAACAACTTTCCTTTCTCTGCTGGATCCTCTGGACAAAAAAACATCTGCAGGAATACATACTTCTCATCACATTTTAAAAAGATACTCTCTGCAGAGACATCAACTGAGCAAGGTACTAAATGTCTAGCCTGGTGCATTTTCACAGACTTAAAATAGGTGCAGACTATTCATTGTATGCCTGTCGCTGCTCACTTCCTTCCCCTGATGGTCGTGAAGCTGGGCTCCAACAGAGGTGAGATAGACATAACGTGTGGATCACAGATCCGTACAAGCATGGCAACTTGTCTTCATTAAGTATTCTGTTCAGTCTAAGCTCTTACATTTGCAAGATGATAGCTAACATAGGCATATAAGTGCCTCCAGAAGAGATACACGGGCCACTTAGACTGAGCAGCAGGCAGAAGAGTGCAACCAAACAGCCCTAAGAAGACCACGCCTGTAAGAGATGCGACATCTCAGTTACACTGAGTTCACTTTTCCTCTCTATAGCTGATGTAATAAAGCATCTGCTTAGCCATTAATGGCTGCTGAGCTATAAAAAGGAACACAGAGCCAGTGTGCCTTTCTCCAAAATACTGTTATAGCCCATCTGTGCTGTTTTTATCTCAAAGCTTGAGTGCTTCCAAGAAAAGAACTGAACTGTTATCATAAATCCTATTCAGACACTTCTGCCTGTCTGTGGGCATTTGTCCTGCACAGTAATGGACAGAGCCTTTGAAACATAATGAAAACAGGAGAACACTTCCTCCAAAATCCACTTGCTTTAATGTCTAATGTTTTATCAAATCTGATGTTCAATGACTACACATAAGGACTATCTGTATATTATTCTGGTTTCACTTCATTTCCCACTCTACCTTAACTCATACTGATGAAACTGCTCGTATCAAATATTTATTTCTGCCTGACAAATCCATCCTTCATTAAAACTCTCTGTTAACAAAGCATGTTTTTTGCTATTGACGCCTTTTGGAAGAAAAGGAGATACTTTATTCACTTTTTCTTGTCGTTGTTAATTGAAATCTATGAGATTAAATCTTAAAATACAGTCTGAACATCTAGGAAGCATCTGAGGCCACAAGAAAGATTGATTTTTAATGAGTTTAGACAAAGCACACCAGCTAGTTACAATCATGATGATCTTGTTCCTCTTAGAACAAGAAAACTGTTCATCTCCATCATCTCTCTCCAACACCAGTTCTGGAATGAAAAGGTCCTGCCCACCACACTGTAGGGATGCTGACAAACATTGTCAGGGCTCTTACTATCATCTCTCCAGATTTAATTTGTCAATTAAAAAAAAAAAACAAGAAATTAGACTGAGCATTAGCAGGAACCAGAACCTTCTGTTCTCAAAACATTTGGTAATCTAAAGTTACTACATTAAAAAGATATATCTTATTCAAGTGAACCATCTTATCTGTCCACGAAGACTATCCCTTCCTTCACACCTTATGGCATCAGCTCATCTCTGGCACATGGAACACACACTTCATTTTCAAAGGGTCTGGAGGAAGAAGGGCTCAGTTTCAGCTTTTGCTTCTGCCTTCCTATCTTGCACTGAGCATTATTAGTTCCTAGTTCTCCCGTAAAGGACTTCATTTTTTCCCTCATTATTTCATAGGCAGTACTCCTATACTCAGACCACATTCCACTGTACGTGCTGAATTTGCAGCACAAGCTGGGGATGAATCCTTCACCAAAATGGCCCCTTAGGAAATCTCAGGCCCCCAACAAGTCCAGGCACAGCCCACCAAATCCCTGTAGGCAGGGATTGCCCAGTGGTTTGGGGTTTAGTCATTTAAATAACACTAAACAGCCATGCTCTCACAGTTTCCCTCTGGGAATTAGAAATCTCTTTGTGCCCCAGGATTCCACCCACCATAGGAATAAACTCCCCACCTCACATTAAGATAGCGAGAGGTTTTAAGAGAACCTGTGCTACCAGGGGATGCGTGGGCCAGGCTGCAAAACTGCTTCCCTCTGTTGTTGAAATATTACTCACATACAACGTTTTAATTAAAACCACAGAGTGATTCATCTGACTCATCTCTCTGCAATGAGAACAAAGCCTCGGGGCTGCCCCACTGGAATCTCTGAGAGAGAGAAGTTATGTTGAATTGAAGCATGGGCTCTTCCAGCAATGCTCTTTTTAAATGAGCTTCCTACCCAAAAGATAACACCACGCACACAAGTCTGTCTGTCTCTATTTCCCCCCTTCTCCAGTAAGGATTTGACAGTCAGTGGTAACAGAAATATCCCAAGCAGCACAAGTATTACAATAGATTATGTCCTTATTTGGAATGAAAATATGCAGGAAGGAGAAAGAACTTCTGAGGAATGGTATGAGCTCAGCCCTTACTTAGATCCAATGATTAGAGAACTCACAGGACCCTTAAATCTCATACTGACCAGGGGTTTCTCAAAAAGGGAAGGGAAAGTAAAGGGATGTGTGACAAGTCACCTCAGTACTGAAAGAAGAAAATGAATAGAACAGAACAGTTGGAAAGGACCGTCAAAGATCACCATGCCCAACTGCCTGAAACTTTAACCAAAAGTTAAAGCACAGAATTAATAGCATTATCCTTTTGAACACTGACAGGCATGAGGCGCCAACCCCCTTATCAGGAAGCCTTTTAATAGTATTTGACCACTGCGGTGGTACAGAAATTTTTCCTAATGTCCAGTCTGAAGCTCCTATGATGCAGCTTTGTACTGCTTCCTATCACTGGTCAGAGAGAAGAAACCAGCATGTCCCTCCATTCCCCTTCTCAGAAAGTTATAGAGAGCAGTAAGGTAGCCTCAAAGCCTTCTTTTCTCCAGACTAGACAAATTCAACCCTCTTCTCACGGGACACATCTTCCAGCCTTTAATGAAAAAACAAAATCTCTCTTGTTCCATGACTTCCTCTAAGAGTTTTAATTGTCTGTGCATATCATTTGCTTTCTTTCACTGATCTGAGTGGGAATTGCAGACCATTCAGCAATGATTGTATAATATAAATATTTAAATACATAGACACTGACGTAAATTTGTATCTTCATTTGTAAAACAAACAAACACAATAACCTGCTAACTCTGCTTTGCTTGAAGTCTATATCCTTTCTACTTGAGGAGGATGTTTCCAAAGTTCCCTCAGGGATTTAAAAACTCTATGCCTGCTAAATGTCAATAGAAGTTGCACTTCCCATTTCACTTGTGGCCAAAATCCATCATCTACACGTATGTTTGATACACATGCAAAACACTCATTTAACGTAAGCAAGAAATCACATGCCTCTGGGGGCAGAAAGCTGACTGCCTTGTGAGAAAAGCAAAACAAGGTTTGCTTTGACAAAATGGTTGCAAAAAAAAAAAACCACCAACTCAACAGTCTGTGGATGTACTGCATCCATTGACTGTTAGTTAATGAGCTCCTGGGTGCTACTACTGAGGGAAAGCACATATGGGCAAAACTCCGTGCATGTCCAAAGTTGGTGCAGATTAAGGTATACTTAAGCCCTTCAGCCAGCAGTGCTTGCTTTTCCCTTCAGAAATCATGAGGAGACAGTACCACAAAAGTATTCAAGATCCACATGAACTTTGTTTAGCTACTGGGGTTTACATAGGGTATATAGAGTACAGAGACACAAAGATAGGGGCACATAATATTATTAAGCTCTTGAAGATTGCCTCAGTCTCACTCCATAACTTGGCCTTTGCTTAACGATGCTGGCACTTATACAAACTATAGCATTCAGCAAAGCTCCACACCAGCAGCCATACAGAGGCTGAACAGCAGCCCAGTGCAGTCCCTTGTGATAGAGCTCTGGACAGGCTGTATCATTTTTCCTCAATGGACAGGGGAAGTGTTTATCTGGGAAGCATTTCATATCAATGACTCTGGGGAACTGTTTTGCTTTCCACAAATAGGCTGGTATGCAACTTCCAAGCACTCCCTATGGAAAACTTTGGAACACCAGCCATGTCTTTCCAGCAGGGATTTCATGTAGTTAATGCTCTGCATTTTTCATCCTGATTTATTCTTGCTTCACCTTGTTTCAAAGTGCTGCACTCACTTCAAATGCAACAAGGGGCTCATCTCTGCAAATGTGAACTTCGATTACCAGAGACTTCAGATTCATATTGCCTGTTCAAACATAAACAGAGATGTGCTGTCTTGACAGAGGCATTTCTGTGACTGCCTTTATTTTTGCAAGAGTAATCTGGAATTGTGAAACTGGGTTCAGATTCAAATCTTGTGTTCCACAAGATTCCACAGGGTTTGAAACTGGATGTCAAAGCACGTGGACTCTTCTAACTTTGCTGCTGAGTTGCTGAAGGTTAGTTAGAAAATCTTGAATTGATATATTTCATGGGAGTCAATGGGGAGGATTCACTGTACTTTTACTCACAAACAAGAGCACCAAACGAGGTCTCAGTGATCAGGACCAGCACAGTGGCGCTTGTATAGATGAAAGCTGGTCTGACTCCCCAAACACCAGAAATAATGGGAAATATTTAAATTCGAGTCCTCACATCAGCACTGATGCCCTGTGGGACCTGCTGGAGTCAACAAGACTGTAGGACCAACTATTTCCTTGAACTCAGTAGGACATGGCTACACTACGTGCAAATGCAGGCTAATTGTAGACTAATTTAGGCTGATATGAACAGATGTGGTAGACAGATGGGCACTGCCAAGTTCACAATAGTCACAGTACTCTAAGTACTCCCACTGTCTCCACTGATAAGTTGGAGTCTTCAAGGCCTGTCACAGTGGCAAAGGATCAATTTTACAAAATCACAATTACATGCAACCAACATGAAAGAGAAATCAAGGTTGAGGTCCAGAAAGATAATCTATTTCCTGTCAGTCTTTGCATGTATTAATTCTGAAATTGCAAGGCTGTAGCAGCGCAAGAAATTGTCTTCATTCAGAATGTCCTTCCGTTATATCAGTTGACACCCATTACATCTGTATGTATACACTACATCTGATCTGTGTTTCCTCTCTCCCGTTTTTATTCACAGGTCCATTTTTCATTCTCCCTGGAATGTAGAGCATTTGGGAGTGAAGGTAGAATGCCAAAGTCTTTCAACACCCATTAATAGAAATTTGTTTTATTAATTTAGATTGTGGGAAGAAAAAAAAAAGTAACAGAGTTGATCCTTTGCTCTGAAATCATGAATCATTCTCATGTGCATGAGAAGACACGTCCACTGAGACACCAGAGGCTGCCTCAGACAGAGTAAGTGATTAGAATTATTTTGCTAGGGAGTCCTGAGTCATCAAACGTAGTAGTTTAATTCCCAGGAAATGGGAAACATATTGGAATGACATTGACTTGTATGGAGCATGAGCTCTAGAGAAGGATGAACCCTTCAAAGGTTCTGGAGATCAATTCAGCTTGTGGAAAATTTTTAAGACTTGAAAGCTTCTCTGAAGCATATCTGATCTGGAGCTGGGTAACGCATTCCCAACACATGATTTACTCTATGAATTAAACTCTTTACATACTTTACAGATTACAGGGGAATTTACTTTGACTTCTAATAAAAATGATTCAATGATTATGACATAGAAAATATGTTCTGACTTCAAGATATTCCCTGTGACAAGAGCTTCATATATGCACTGTTCTTAATTTACTAGATCTATTGTAAGAAGTTATGTTTTTGGTGTTCCTGTTCCTGCTCCTAGCGCTTAACTAGGAAGAGCAACTGACATACATTCTTCTTGGTCTGACCTTTCACCATGCTTCACAGACATTTCTGATCCAAAGTTGGGTCAGGGCCAATGCAAAGCCACTCAGATTTGCTGAGATAGCATAAGTTGTTAAAAGTGAGACTGTACTGCACTGAAGTGGACAAGAAATGGCACAAGATTTCATCTCATATGCATGCAAGAGTGACCCTCTACTTGTGGGGGCAATTCAGAAAAGTTTAAGTAAATTTCAGAGGATGCCACAATTAGATCTGCAAGGTGTGACTTGATTATGTCACTAGTCACAGAATTGTTCTGGATTACTTCTAACCTCATTTGGAAAGTGAGGCTAAACACTTGATCACTTGTGGAAGATGTATTTATCAGCAGAAAACTGTTTTCCAACCCTTTTTCTTTTACAACAATGTTTCCAAAAGAATTTTGAGTGAAAGTGTTGATGAAAAAAGTCAAGACTACCCTTTTGTCCTGTTCCTTTTAGGAACTCATCAAGCAAAATTACTAGTAATTACACTCATGTCGAATCAAGTAGCTCTACTGATTGCAGCACAATCCACAAACCTCCTGGCTGAAAGAAGAGCAGTCAGATCTGGAAGAGGAAAAGCTATCTAGCCTAATGTGTGAGGTCTCTGCCTGACAACGTGATAGTGAAGGTAAAGGAAGTCAGCACTGCATAGACAGAATGACAGCAAACAGACCACAAACTTCCTTAGATAAACGACATCTTTCAAACCACACAATGCCACTTGATACCTTTGTGCCCCTTGAGCTGTTACAAAGTACAGCTGCACTTCAGCCCAGATTGATATCGCTTGGGACTGAGGCCATCAATCCAAAGGCTGAATACACAAACAGAAAGTTGATGTGATCTCCCTGTTTTGATACAATGCCGTAGAGAGGATGGTGCAGTTTTCCAAAGGGTTCCAAAGGGGACTCGACCAAATTCTTCAAACAGGAGGGGAGTTCACCTCAAATGATTAGTCAACTAAAATTAGCCAGATGCCTACTGCAAGCAAGTTGGGAAGGCTAAGAAACCCATGAGCTCTGCTCAAGACAGGCCAGTCTTTTTACACTGACTATAGTAGTTATATGAGTATAACCTCCATTTCCTACTGATTCTTTCACGGATCCTCACAATTAAAGATAGGAGGTAATCATTAACAATCTTGTGTTAATGATGACCCTGCTCTAGCAGCTATTGGCACTGATAAAAGTCTTGCTGTTGATGTGAGCAGTTTGCAACAGTTTTATTTCTAGTAACTATGGGCCAGAATTTTAATCTTATGCTAATGATGTTAGAATAAGAAGAGTTGGCTGGAAGCAGAAAGAGGATGAAAAATCAGCTTTCCTCTGGAAGGAAGAATTCCAAAATTTGGCTGAGAAATAAAGAACAAGTTCTGATAGTTTTTAAGTCTGCCAGGCTCTCCATGTTGACTATTATTTTGTAGAGCATAAGATCCAAATCTCCTAAAACCGATGGGCTGCAAAGCAGCTGAAAACCTAGGAATCTTAGCACAGGATACAGGACAGTTCATTGAGCAAGCTGCCCTTAAGCAAAAAGAAGCAAGCTCAGGCTTCCCTATGGCCTGTTGTGCAAGTTCCTGAGGAACAGAACGGTATAGAAAATGAATGAAATCAATTTTTCAAACTAAATTCTGCCAAGGACAAAATCTGATTACAGAGAACAGTAAATGCCCCACTGGGAACAACAGTCAAGCAAAATTCCTGAGAAGTTCTGTTCTGTATTCTTTCACCAACACCGTGAATTAGCTTACACTTTTTTTTTTTTTTTTTTTTGGTAGTAAGTTGCTGAATTCCACTCTTTCAGAAGGCATTTAGTGTTTAAAGATAGCCTGAAGAACATGCAGACACATTGGCCCAAGGCAACGTGTTGTTCAAGAAGTGACAGCATAATTAAATTTCCATAGCTGAGAACTTGTAAGTTGACTTTGCTTCTCTACCATGTCTAGGAGCTTCTCTTTAATTTCTTTCTCTCTATTTGTTACTTTGACTCAGACCCTATACTTTGTGGATGTAAGGTAATTACAGACAAAGAAAATTAAATCACAAAGGAGGATATTTTAAAAGTACGTGGGAAACCCTTGAAAATGTAACGTGTGTATTTTCATGACAAAATGTTGTAAGCATTAAGTTGTTATATTCTCCAGTATTAGATGAAGCAATAAATTTGCCAATGCACGCAGATGAACCCCATTTAATCCCTATACACCACTTACTGTAAATTACACTGTCAGAGGAAACCCCTAAATAATGGGTTTGCTTTTCTTCTGAGGGCAAAAAAGCTTGTGAAGGGAGTATGATCTTCAGGTTCAGATCAAGTCAAAGATCCAAAGGTTTACAATAAGATTAAGGAGAATTGCAGTATCCCAACTGGGAGATTATTCCACCCACAGATTTTTCCCTGTCATAGAAGGGATGAGATCCAGAATAGCATCACATCTCCCCAACTCTTTTTCTTCAATTAATTCAGTTGTTCTCAATGGAAATGCCATAGGTCTGATGATTCTTTCCTTCTCTCTTTTCTAATACAATTTTAATTATTTCACTTTAACTTGGGAAAACTTTAACAGGCCAAGGATGACCCAAACACTAAGAGCTCATGACAGTGAAAGTAGAGGAATCCTTTCAGGTTGTCACCCTAAAGCCCAAGTTGCTCAGCAGTCCCAAGGAACATGGCAACATTTGGAAGTCTCCAGAGGGCTTTCAGAGAAACACCATGCCAAACACCATGCTTTGCACACTGGATTTTGAAGGTCATGAATCTGAATGGAATGAAAAAGCTGTATCAACGTGTGGATCAGGTGTGCTTTCATCCTTTGGGAAACAAAAAAACATTTACAGTGGAGCAAAGAAACTTCCATTACGAGACAGAGCTGATGCTAAGGAGCCAGGGTCACACCTGTAGGATGCTGTGGGAAAAGGAGAATGAGCAAGCTCTTTGCTTCAGAAAGAAGGAACAGGAGAAGCTACAACAGCAAAGACACGTTGCTTCGTTTGGGCCAGGAAGTTCAACCATAAAGAGGAAGGGTAATTAATTTCTACAGCAGAGCTCTGAGAGTTTGCAATAAACTCTCAGATGGCCAGAAATAAAAGACTGTCAGGAATTCTTCCATTTTGAAAGAAGGCAGCATTGAGCATAATTTCTGAAAGAGAAGTCTGATGGAAATGAGCACAGCAGTGTGTTTTTTTGGCCTAGAAAAGCGTTTGCAGTATGTCAAGGCTCAGCACATGGCAGAAGGTCAAAGCCGATTCTGAGAACTCAGTAACAATAGAGAGTCATCACTGGACACAGGTGCTTCCTGAATTGATCTTGCAATTCGGCTGTTTCTAATTAAATATGAAGCAGCTGTGGCCCTTTATCTGCTCAAGTCACTGGAATCCATCTAAGGGGAAACTTTCTCCCTTCTCTCCTCTCTCCACAATCCAGAGCTCTGCTCTCCAAAGAGCCTGCCAAGGACAGCCAATTGGTCTGAACTCCAGAAATAAAAATTGCCTCTTATTCATCTCAGGGCACTGCAATGAGATACTTCTCCGTTCTCAGTGCTTTTATTTGGGGACAACAGCAAAGGCCAACAAAATAGGAAGAAAATATGAGCCGATGTTTGTCAGGCAAACAGATTCAGGACACATTCCATCAGGCACCAAATTAAATACATGAAGTCAATGTGAGGACAAGTCCTTAAGTGTTTACAGCATAGTTCTGCATTCTGAGTACAAGAGAGTATTTTTTACAGAAAAAGATTGAGTTTTAAAGCAGGTATTTTCAATAGTCAGCTAGTGGGATTATAGATGGGACTCAGAAAGGTCAGCATAGAACCACCAGGTGGAATAACAGCATTTCAGAAATCCATCAAGTGAGAACTCCCAAATACCTTACAGCACCTAAATGTACTTTACACAAACTTTTCCTTTCCAGTTCATTCATTCTGCAGCAATGAAAACCCTCCATGTTTTGGCTATCTTTTCCAGCCTGTCGAAGTCTCACTTTACTTTTCTCCAGCACCTTAAGAAAGTAAGAGCTTGGCTCAAAATTGTGCTTGTCACTAGACAAAAGAAAAATGAAACTCCAAGTATGCACTTTGGTTGTCCTCAAGATGAGCCATTTAATAACCTGTGCTAAGCATTCTGGACACAAGATGCTAACAACTACCAGTCTGAATGTAACAAAGCTGAGACAGCTTTGCTTTTGTCCCATTCAGCTCTTCTCAAGGCTTTTCTGAAACATAGGAACAGTAGTAGTTCTTTCTAAAGAGTATTCTCTTGTGCATTCTGAAATTGAAATGAATGGTAGAGGTTAAACTTGATTCCATGCTACCCCACCTAATTGTGACAATATTGCTTCATTATTATTGAACGATAAAGTTCAGACTAATGATCATTTCAATCATAACAATAATTATACTACTGTAGGAACAAAGAGCTAAAACACAAACAAAAAACAAACAAACAAAAAACAAACCACCCGACCAAACCAGCTTTTTTCCCATTAAGTAGGAAGTAGCACTGGTGTTTTGCTAAGGTTACTTTCATCATTTCAAAAAGCAAGGTTTCTGATTTAACCTGAGAAAGAGTATTTAGCAACTTCATGTCACGAAGCAGCCAAAATAATCAGCCATAACCAACCTTACTGTAGATATGATAAGACCTCTGGAAGTTCCTGCATGCCAGGTCTAATCATTCCTCTTGGCCCTTCTGGGCACAATCTGTGCACAAGAATCCCTTTTTTGAATTCCCTTGGCCAAAATATAAGCACGCAGCTGTTTTTTTAATTCCTCCAGTCCTTACATTTTTTTCCACATGCTGTCCACAGCTCCCTCCTCAACTCTCTACATTAGAGTCCAGATGACCTTCCCTGAAAACCATCCGATTTTTCAGCTGTCAGTGCCAGAATGTAATGCAGTGGGCTGGACTCCTTTACAAAGCCTAGTTCAAAGTAAAGCAGAAATGTCTCTATGGGTTTAAGCAGAGGAGAGAAAGACCTCTTATTTCACGTATGGCTCCACAAGAAACAAGACAAAGCCACCTGCATCTCAGTGATTCATAAAACCATTTTTTCCTTCAACAGCTCAAAATTTGTTTTGAGCTTTTACGTGTTTATTCAGCATATACATATGCTTAGTGTAGCTACTACCTCAAAAACATCTCCTCCTGTGGGTCCTTCTTGTTGTTTTCAAATTTCATCTTTTAAAGAGGAAGGAGAAAAGCAAAACAAACAAACAAAAAAAACAAACCAAACAAACGAAAAAAACAACAGAAGACAAAAATGATCAGACCCTAGGAATACATACAGATTCATTAACAGAACATCTCATCTTTACAGAGTACAACTGCTATTTACTATATACAGCCATTATCCCCCTCTCTCAACTCAGTCCAATACTCATGAATGTCAAAATATGTCAAATATGCACATCAATATTGTAGACAGGTTGCTCTGAAAGTAATGCCTCCTATATATTTCCATGGAAAAAATGACAGATACAAAGAACCCAATAACACTATATGATAGAGCAAATTCTCAGCTACAAACATTATTTTTCAACATAGTCACCACCACTACCTATGCATTTTTGCCAGCGATGCAGAAGAGCCCGCATGTCATGCTCATAAAAATCTGCATGGTCATCTAGAACATGCTTTGTCTTTCTCTCACTGTTGCAACTGCAGAAATGCACCACCTACCACCTCACTGTGCTAACATCCACTGTTTGGTTTCCATAAACTTTCAACAAGCATTGATGTATGCCAATGAGTACAATTTTTTCCACATGGAGTGTCATATGGTGACAAAATGTAACAGACTAATGGTGGGAAGGTCCAGCCTCTACTACCATGCCACCAACATCCACCTCTGACACTGGAGGCCAAAGCAATAAAACAGGAGTTATTACTTTCAGAGGAGCTCTTGTATGTATGTTGATACTTTTTTTTTTCCCCAGGAACTGACAACTTCAGGAAGGACCACCATGGAAAAGACACGTTGCTGCCAAGGTTGAGGAATGCATATACACAGAGAAACCCCCACACTGCAAATTGGTCAACATTAAGTAGTGGCATTGTTTCACTTTTCCTGCCCAATCATGTTCCATCAAGCCTGTGATGACTTACAAAGGCACATCCCAAGACCATAAAGAACAGAGACTGTTTTTGGATCTTTCTCACACTTCTCAAAGACTTGCAAGCAGCCAATAAATTAAGAGTTTTCACAATTTTCAGCTTAAATACTTCTTATGATGATACTTTCAGTTGAATGAAAATTACAATGGAAAATGCCTCCCCGAAAGGAAAGCTTTTGTCAGAAATGCAGGAACTGCATCCCTGCAGGAACTGTAAAACTCAGTTGTTGTTATTGATTACTTGGATTTTGTTTTGCTGTATTTTCAGACATAGGCCTTTTGGTTCATTTTAGCCAAAATTTTAAGCTCCAGGCAGTTAAGGCATTTACAACTCTTCCTGCGTAACACTGACTTTTCCTTACTGTCAGAAGTGCTTGTTAAACCTCCTCTGAATATGTGCTCTGCTTTGTGTTAGTTTTTTCTTCCACTTCTTCCCATTGTTATTTAAGACCGGGCTTCTATGGCTCAACATATTCCAAGAATCATTTAGGATAAATGCTCTGTCAAAGACACTTATGTACAGTTGAGCCATATTATATTCTATATAAATCATTGTGACTGTTTCACAAACAAGGCTGAATCAGACAGATTTTCCAAGTACAAGAAACACAGCTTTTTCAGACATGATCTCCTAACCCCCCAGTTAATTCCACCATCCTGAAACTCACCTCATATTTGGACTAAGTCATGCTGGCCTCACCAGGAACAACAGGACCATGCTGCTAACATTGTCTCCTAATGAGGATAACAATCCTATGATGGGGAAATCTCAGCCAATTTTTATCTGCAGATTGCAGGGGAAAGGTTAACTTTGCAAACCTAATGGTATCTCACCACCTCTTCCAGTTTTATTTTCTAAGATATTCATAACCTCAAGCAAATAAAGACCTCATCTGAACTGTCAGGAAAGAGAAGTCTATGGAAAGAAGGAAATCTATTTCAGTAGTTGAGGACAATTTTGTGCTGTACTTCAGCTTATACTAATGAAAATTGCCCAGAGCTTGGTAATCAGTCTTCCTTGCCTGCTTTACAGTTGATCAGATGGATGGAGACACTTGGGGAATATTCAAACACTTTTTACCTGTACAGCTCACTATCCAGAATGTAAGATGCGTCTGCTACGTTCAACATGGTCCTTCAGACAAAACTGAAATCCCATCTAAAGAAGATAGCCTGACAGAGAAAGGAAGTTGGTGGCACTTCACTGCTCTACATTAGAGAAGCAACCAGAACTCATTCGGAAAAAAAATTATGGGGCAAATTACCAAAACAAGACTTTTCTTGAAAACAGGAAGAAACTGCAGTGTCCTTGATCTGGTAGTATTAAGCAGCTGCGATAGGAATAATGTTCACAAGTAAAAAGAACAGCCACTGAAGCTCCCTAATTTTCCAGACTCATACTATGGATGCTTTATAGCACACTTTTTATCTGGAATGGGGTGGGAATGGAAGGTGCCACATCCTCTCATCCACCTCCTTTACTAAGGTAATAATCTCACTTCATTAGAGAAAAAAAGGAGAAGAAAACAAGATAAGAAAAGAAAATGATTAATAATCTGTGGGCAGCTGCTTACTTTCCAATCGGTTGTCCAGGAGGGGTGTGCTCCACTTCAAATCCTGCTTGTCTCAGTACATCAATCACAGTGTTGTTACCCAGGAAGTGACCTAAAATACAGGTAGAAAATAGCACTGTCAATCAAACTGCTCTGCTCACTCATTTGATTTTCGCCTTTTGAACAACAGGCTTGGGACACAAGGTAACCAGAAGCTAAACTCTAGCTCTAGAAGCAGGAAAGGCACATTATGCTATTAGTTGAGGTGACGCAACTGTTAACTGTTTAGCCCACAGCCTCTGGCAATGAGCAGGAGAACAAACAGCATACAGCCTGATATGATCTTCTTCCATCTTGTTTATCCCTCCCTCTCCTCACATGACCAAAGATGCGTATAAAACCTAGATAGATTCTTTTTTCATATTACTTTATTGTACAGGAATTTGCAAACCGCTAACATGGCAACTTTTATTATGTGCATTGACTAAAGGATCTTCTAATGTGGGTATCTGAATGATTCAGCAGTGGTGAAAATAATATTGCTCATGAATTGGAATAACTTACATCCTCAGATGTCTACCCTGCCCATCATTATTCATGGGCATCTGCTTATGAAGAAGCTCCGAAGTTGCTCTATTTATGGCTCATTGCCTAAAATGAACATGGTTCAGAAATTGCTTGATCAACCTCTCAGCTGAGCTGGGAGGGGTTGGGATGGTAACTTCATCTCTTTCCATATGAGGAGAATTAGTTTTGTAAATCAGTGCACTTTGGTGAAAGTGTAAAGGTTGCATTCCTATTCACAGAAGTAACAAAGAGCCCAATAAGTACTGCAGCATGTATGGGCCTTGAAAGAGTTTATTTAAGGGAATTCTATACACTTGAGTCTGGACCAAATCCTACTGGAGTCAATGGGAATCCTCAAAGGACTTTGGGCACAGACTCAATAAGGCGGTGTAATCCCTCCAAAGCTTTCAACTTATTGTCAGAGTTTCACATTGTTTTCAGGATGGTTTTGAGGTATAAAGCAAGGACACAAGAACTCTACTAACAGATTATATTTAAGTCCACGTAGTACAGTAACCTGACTCCAGCTGTGGCTTGCTGTAGTAAATAGTAAATACGTAAAAATACATAAATGAAAAAGACTAGGAAATAACAGAACAGTCCTCATCCACTACATCCTTTAACTTCTATCTCTGCATGGCTGGGCGACTCATTTATAGCCAGGTCAACACGTCTCACTGCCAGCCCTGAATAGACCAATTCGCCATGAATGCGCTCAGACCTCTGCCTCCGTCTACTTTTTGCCCCATGACATCTTGCAGCAGCGAGTTCCACCACGTGCCACATGTAGAAGTGCACTCCTCTGGTTTGCTTAGAGCTTGCTGCTCAGAGGGAGTACGCATGCCTTAAGCACAGGATAAATATTAAATATATATTTAATACAGAGATGCCCGTAACGAACTGTCTGTCTCCAATTCAGAATCAAATGCTTTTCACAGAGAAAAAAACAAGGCAGGCAAGACATGCCTGAATCTCTCTCTGTTCATACAGTCATCGGAAAAAACTGGAAAGAAAATTCTTTAACACCAATCAATACCACTATATGATGACTTAATGTAACTGCGAGCAGAGTCAGCCCTAGGACATTTCACCCATGCTGTATAAAGTCACAACGAATGTAAGAGTAATTCGGTCTCCAGTATTCCTTAAGCCTGCTTCGCTCTGCTTACACTGCCAACAAGGGCGCTAATTCGCATCAGTTGTGAGAATGATGTAGTTGTTCGGCTTTTAGCGCAACTTGCAAGGACTGGTAAGTGCTTTTAGCCAAAAGACATTTCTTTAAACGATTAAAAATACATTTGCAGAGCTCTAACGTGTTCCAGAATTCCTCCGCTTCTTTTTAAGACTACTCAAAATTTGATTTTCCCCTAGTTTACTTATAATAAAAGCCAAAGGAGGAGAGAGCAGTCCCAAAAATGTTTTGCACACCCTCAGGATTCAAGAAATGAGACATTTGTGAGTGATTAACTGGATTTGATCATATCCTGTTTTTTTTATGTAGTGGCCAAAGCAAACAATGGCCACAGTTCTGTCACTGGCAAGTGACACTGAGGAATCAAAACCAACGGCGTCAAGGTCAGGGACCTTTCTGTGTCCAAAATCCAATGCTCGACTTTCCTTTCCCTGAAGCAGTCTTAAATGGCAAGAGATTTCTTAATAGAAATGAATTGTCCTAGATCCAGCAAATCTTTGACATCAGGACAGTACTCAAAAGAACCCAATTTTAACTGCTTTAAATCCAGGGGAAAAAAGGGAAACTACGCAATATTTACAATTCCTCATCCACTAAATGGCAGGCTGACTAACGTCAGCTCCCCCAGCAAAACATGCAAATCCCTTTCAAGCCATGCATGAGGCCGAAAGTGACGCCTCCTGGACCCCTGCTCCTGACCATTCTGTTGAGACCACGATGACACTGGGACCTGCAGCATATGACAGCAGAGGAAAACGTAGACTCTCCAGCACCTTTTCCGCTCTAGCTCTGGATGCAGAAATTTCCAAAGTACAAAGGAGCAGGAATATGTGGAAGAGTAAGGTAAGGTCTGTGGAAAAAGGTGGCACCTGGGAGATCCCATGCAGTTTGGTCAAAAGAAATCTGAAAAGTCTCTTGCCATTACTGTAGTTCCAAGGCTAAAAGAATTCTTGGAAGAAATGTTTTGGCTTTCTTCCTGCTGATAAGTCTATGTTGTTTTAAAATCTAGGATGACTTTCAATATGAGAAATGTCTTACATAAAACAGCTCCCTATGGTCACATACAAGTTGAGATAAGCATTGATGTTGAATATTGACAACAATATAGTACTTTTATTGGCATGTAATAAAAAACATATTAACCCACGGATGTGAAGCACTTATGTTCAGCATGGATTTGGTCAGTAAGAAGTCCCTGCCTCTGGCTGCCCATATGTACAAACACAATATGTAATAATTGCCAGACTAGTTACAACATCAATGGATTTCATTTATATATACTCAAATTTTATGTGTACTTCATATGTGCATATGTGTGCATATATGTGTGTGCTTCTACTAAAAACTTCAAAAAAATTCTCTCCTTGGACAGAAAATTTCATTCCAAAAGGTATTAAGTTTTTGCATCCAGAGGTAGATCAGATAACTTAGAGGCACAGAGTAATGCTCTTGCTTCTGTGTCACTATTCCCCTCTTCACTGTAAACCTGCTGGATAAACTATTCTTGCAGTGGTAACCAAATTTACCTTGACAGCTGATGAAAGCTGGATCCAAGAGGTCAGAATGCTGCCTGCCTTGGGAATTCCATGCAAGTATGGGAGTAGGAGAGAAAGCAGACAGAAAAAATTTTTCTAGATAAGAATTTGAAAGTACCTGAGTATGAAGATACGCAAGAAAGCCTCTCCTAATCATTTAACCCGATATAAACTTAAAAAATAAAAAATAATTTCTTCAGATAAAATACAATCTTGACACAACAGTCCATTACACATTTATATTCAAGATATTTGTGATGATATGAGGCAAATACTCTGAAGTATTAGAACAAAATATCTAGTTAACTATTTGCAGGTTTTCATGCATTTACATTTAACATTTACTCTGTTATGCACTTCAGCTCACCAGGAAAGGTGTGAATGCAGTCTCCCTGTCCTCTAAGGATAAGCAAATATTCCCAAGATTGTCTTGAGGACAACTCACCAGTGACAAAGAGTTTTATTAGAGTGTGAATATAAACACAGAGGACAACTTACAGCATTTGCTGTGAGCTTCTATGTTATATTTGATTGAGGGCAAGATTTTTGTCTCCTTTGTCTGATGTTTTGTGTTTCTGAGACAGAGGATCTACGACTGAACACACTGGATGAAGATGTTACACAGCGTGGTTGCTAACATTAATCGAACGTCTCCCACCCGTTTCTTCTTTTTAATTAAGAACTGTGTTTTGCACTACACAAAACAGATGCATGTAATGCATTTCCTTGTCTCCCCAAGGTTTCATTTTTCACTGGAAGGAAGAAAGAATAAGCCACTTTGTTACAAACAACAACAAAAACTAAACAGGTAATACAAAATGCAAGGTTTCCACAAAGCGTGTGCATGTAGGCACACTCCTGAGAAAGTAGGTTTTCCTCCTCTTTGAGCAGAATGTGTTGGGGTCAGGAGAAAAGTATACTTCTCAGCCAGATCTAACAGTTGCAACTGAGCATTTTCTAATTGACCTTTGAAACTAAAGCTCCCCTTTACCATTTGGGACATCTTGGTGACCACATCTATAGCATAATCAAGCATAAGGTTGCATCTTTCAAAAGTTAAATGAACTTGGGTGTTCCTACACACAAAAATACAATCTTGTTTTGATGGAAGAAGCAGGAAAAATGTTTCTAAGCAAATACTATGTGCTTTATCTAGATCTCGAGATCTCCTACAAATTACTTTGTCTCTTCATTTCACAATTCTTTGTTCCACGGCTTAGTGGGATAAAGGGGTACAAAGGAGCAGGAGATAATTCCCTCACAAAGGACCTCCATTGCTAGAGCCTTTGAAGTTGTGCTAAAAAAGCCTTGCTAGCCCATTAGCTGACACACAGCAGAAACCTGAACTGTTTCCATGCACACTACAAGCAGAGCTATTTTCTGCACAATTAGTCATAAAAAGGGCCAATGTAAACTGTGTCGGGAGGTCTCAATTCTTTACATTCTCCACACAGTGAATCAGACGTTATGTATAACGTTTTGTTGCCATTTAGACCTCAGGCTGCCTTGCAATCAGAAGACGGCCGTCTCTATTCCCATTCCTCTCTAAATGCTGATTTTCAAGGCCCTTGGCACCACCAGTATGTTTATGGTACCTCGACTTCACAATAATTAGTAAAGACAGAAATGCAAATGTCAGAAGCTGCATGTTCACAACTGGGACAAATATTTATCCGTTACTCTGCTTGCTGCCTCAAAAAGGATGCTATTTCTCTTATTCTGCAATGGGTAACTGAATATTTTGGAGGTTGAGCGATGAAGGTGTCAAGAAGAGGTTGTGACAAGGAGCTGCAGCAAACAGCTCAGGGAATCAGTTTTATCTGGATTTATCCTACAGAATTTGACTCTAAACCAATGGGCTCTGGACAGTGATGTCAGTTTACTAGGGGAATCACATGACATCCTACATCATCATTTCCTCCCATTGCAGATGTCCCATATACATGATGGGAAACCAGTTCTGAAGATAAACTCTCCAAATCTTGCTTTTCCTTCCACTTTACCTCCAGCATGACAGCTGTTTCTATCCATTAAGTTTAAGATTTCTTATGAATATCATTCTTTCAGAGCTAGAGACTCTTCCACTTTTTCTCATGATGACTCGGGCTTAGACTACTATTGCTGCCAGAGGCTTCTCTCTCTTCCTAAACCGCTTCGTTGAAATCTCAATCTAAAGGCAAGGACTGCCTTGAATCATTATCTCTAGCACACCTTGACATACAGCACAGAACAGAGGGCTCTGAAGCTGCTCCTGGGGCATGAGAGCACCCAAACACAACAGACAGTAGATGCTGAGATAGACAACTCGTGGGTGAGTGAAACGGCATCCCACAGAAACTCAGCAGTCTCAGCAACCACCCCCAGTACGTCTGCTGATGTTCTCCGTAGGGGTCTTTCCCACAGAAAAGAGTGCCCAGCACTCAGAAAAAGCTGGGAACTGTACTCTACCTTTCACACAAGCCTGTCACCCCAGACTGTTGGCTGCTCCTTTGCTGCAGGACATGGTTTTTCACTTTGAAATTTCAGTATTATGCAAGAAACTGGGAAGGAAAGCTGGGGATGCAGGGAACGAGCCCTTCTCCTCCTGTGTTTTGGCAAGAGTACCCAAGCCCATAGCATGCCTTAAATATACTTCTGCACAAAACCTGTTCAAAGGTCTTGTAAAGCAGGCTTTCATCATAGCCTCCTTACATCATGCCATGGCTTCTCCAAGGCAGATGGAGAAATCATTTCCCTTGTTTGATGTTATTCTCCACAGTTGCGAGGAACTGACTCACAGCCACTTTCAGACAGTCACGGGAAGCAAAGCAATAAAACATGAAAGGCCATAATGTGCGGAGCTTTGCAGCATTACCCCCATGGCTCTCCATTCCTTCCTTGTGTGTAATCATCTCTCACCCCTGAGCACTTGCAGAACTTGCTCTGGAGAAGGGCCACACTGTAGATGGATGCAGACTGGAGTGACACGGGGCCAAAAGTTGAGGAGGTCATTCTAGACTATATCAGGTTGTGGAGCACAGATTTATGTTGCCCCGGGGTGTCTTGAGAACTGCAGTGCAAGACTGCACTCGAAGCATCTCAGTCCGAAAGAGGGACAGATTCACAGTCTTATCCTTTCTCACCATTCCCCCATGTAATCAAAACCTCTCACACTGCTGTTCTACTCTTTTTACCCTCCCAGTTGAGGGCACGAAGCTACACTGGAGGCACATAAATGTGACACACTAGAAGCCCTCCTTTGGAACTAGCCTAGAGCACCATGCAGAGACCCCAGTGGGCTCAGTGGAAGACTGCACTCAATCCTCTCCCCAGACCTTACCAGTTTGGAACCCGTGCTGTGCTGGCACAACTATTTGCTTTCAAACTCAAGCTGGTGGCCCTATGTAGTACCATCCCACAGGCTTAGCCACTGAGTTCTGTACCATCTTTGCACATCTCTTCCTTGCTGAGTTGCCCCATGTATGGGACAAGGAAACCAATAAAATACTTATTCACTTCGTCTTTTCCTTCAACAGAAAGCTCAATTGTTTTCAAGCCTAAGCCAGCTGTTTCATTTTCGTTAAGAGAAACAATACAAGCAAAAACTGAAGTGAGGTCACCTCTCAAGCACATCCTCTGGTCCCTCTGCCACACAACAACAACAGCAACAACTGAGAACTCACACCAGGGTTCAGTGCTGATTCAGGCATCTCAAATGATGTGACTAGTGTAAGTCGGTCAGCCTAACTGGAGAGTTCAAGCCCCTCTACTGAGCAATTCATTTCACCATCTCAAATAGAGATGGAAAGACATGTGCTATCAACCACATCAGTTTAAACAGCTTCAAGCACCTATGAGATCTGGTATGACTGCCCACCAAGCTTTCCTATCATCCTGCAGAAGCTTCTGAACACTGCATGCAGCCCTTCCATCCTTTCACCCCACCCTTCCCTCTTCTGCTCTGTCCCTCTTCCTTATTGTGCAAGGCTTTGTGAGGGACAGGGCTTATGCTGATCACTCCTTGATGATGTGCTCTGGCTGACTGTGGTCCTCTTTGGTTTGCTTCATATACTAACCTGAAAAAATAAGTTTCCCCACAGAAAGAAGGCCCAACAGAGGATGACCTGTTCAGCACATATTCTTAAGGAAATAACTCACAGATACAGTTCTAAAGGAAAGAGGGAGGTGGATAAGTAGCTCACAAAACCTTACTATGTCAATGCTTGAGATAGGATGATAATTCCTGAACATGCCAAGCATGTACAAGTTGAAGGGAAATATCTTTTGTGAGCAAGCAAAGACTACAGATTTGAGATGTTTACTTTTGAAAAAGTAGTTATAGCATGTGCTATCATGAGCTGGAACAACCTACCAGAACAAGAAAGCTGTAGGAGGAAAATTACGTGAACAGCACTGAAACAAAGGTTTTGCCTGTCATTTTGTCCCCACATTTTACTGTGAGTGAAGGCAGGCTTGCCTAGTCTGAGACATTGTGTAGATGATGGTTATTGACATTTTTCCTTATATAAAATGCTACTATTACTCATTATTTTTCAATTTTTAAGGTGCGTGCTCTTCACTGAACACGTAATTGGGAACATGCTACTCTACACAAAAGTATGATGTATGGCGTGACTAGAGATGTTTGACCTTCTGGAATCGTGCAACAGAATACATCCCTGGGTATCTCATGTGACCCTCTGCTACAAGTGGGGCCAATACATAAAATCTTGGGAACTTAACCCATCCTCATCACTGCAGCATGAGATGAGATGAGTACGTGGAAAAGCAGTATCTCTAAAAATCTTCTCAGGGTACTGACACATCTGTCCCAACAATCCAGAACCATCTAATCACCTCTGTAAGGATGGGCTGGTTTGAAATGCACTGTGTGTATTGTAAAGTGTACAATATTGTTTGCTGAATGTTATCAATGCTTGAAGCAGTGAGGAAATCCATAAGGAAATGCAGTCTCTCTTTTGCCAAAGTGCCTTGTTAGGGTGCTCACAGCCTAGCTAAGGTAGACAACAACTTCGATTTAGATGGAAGCATATCAGCTCTTTTCATGTTAGCCACTGACTGGCTCCAGGACAGCTGCCACACTGAAGTCCCAACAGCTGGCATCAGGCAGATAGCCTCCAAACAAAGTGTTTCATATCCCATTGCAAATCCCCCAAGCCATCCAGAACTAGTTTGAAAGGCATAATGACCTTCTTGCCAAAGCCACGCAATGGTTGGTGTAGAGGGGAAAATGCTTGCTTCCACACCTCTCTGCTCTGTGCTTGTACTCTTACCAAGACACCTCCAAATAACTTGCAGTCTGAGCAGCTTAAGCCTTAGAAAGCTCCTCCATCAGCAAAACACATTTTTTGCATGTTGAGTGCTTCATTGAATGTCTGGAAACATTTCTGAGGCACAGTCCAGCAAGGACCCAATCTTCAGCCTTTCTTAGGACGTGGCCAGTATTATGAAACGCTGCATCTTCACCTTCCTCAGGCAAAAGCATCTGGCAGGTAATAAGGATGTACTTAGTAGCTTTTTGTAGGAAATTCTGGTGAGGACATTGGGAAATTACTGCAGGCTCTAGGACTTCCAGAGCTGGACTACTGAAACTATTTAATCCCTCTTTGGACTCATATATGCATTTGACTTTCAGAACATCCTGTGGTGACAGGTCTGCAATATAACTATGCACTAAATGGAACAGTACTTGTGTTTGCCTTGAATTTGCCATCTGAGCATTACATGAGGTTCCTCTCAGTGCTTACATTTTGCACAGGTATGGCCCTAAACCAAATTAAAAAAATAAGTCCATAATGTCACTCTATTGTGAGATGAAGCCACACAGTAAAGTTAATTGGCAGTGGTATCTACAGCTCTGCCCAGTAAGTGAAACAGCTTCAAAAGACTACAAGACAAGTTGTCATTTTCCCTTTAAAAATGGGCTTGAAAACTACAAACCAAAGCTCTCAGCTGATAGGTTATGAAACCTAGATTGTTCTTTTCTGGTTTTGACCTCACAGTCTATTATTTTACAGACTGCACTGGTTTCTTCATCTCTTCCAGAAGCCCCTTTTCTAGTGGTTTGTTTGTATTGTGGCAGCAACATCAAACCATGATGTCTCACCAGTTAAAAACATGGCAATACCATAGCACTAAACCACAGTGATTCCTCAGAAAAATGCTGGCCTTCTGATGTTTACGGATGTAGGTTAAACTCTGTGCTGGAGCAGAAAGTACCAGCCTCTTCCAGCTCATTTCTTCAGAAGCCCCACATTGGTAAAGGGAAATAGAAACCATTGCATCACCCTTTACAGGAGAAGAAAAAGAAAGAAAAGGGATTTTTCAACCATGTCAAACCCTGGCCTCATTAGTCAGTATTTTTTCAAATATAAAAGCTTTATGTGAACATGATGGTTCATGTTTTTTCAAAGAAAATTCCAGCTGACCACTGGATGTCACTGTTGTTGCAGAAAAACACACCAGAAAGTTCACAAATCAGGCTGTGAATAAGGCAAGGTGAGATCACTTCCACCCTTTGCTTGTAGTTAACCAGTTTCAATGGCACTTGGAGGCTAACCTGCCAGAGCAAACAATGAGAGGCAACATGCTCCATTAACTGAGGTCTCCACCACAGATCTCACGGGCTCTCAATTTACGGGTGACTTGATAGGTGTCCCTGCCTTGCTGTGGGTGCTCCCCCGGCATGGTGTGCTGACACGTGCCCTGGCTCTACACAAAATATCCAGACCACTCTTCAGTTTGGACTCAGCCTTTTCCCTCTGCTATTTGGTGGAGAACACCGGAGCAAACATTTGCAAGTTTGTCCTTGATCCCGGATTAGAAGCAATTACATATAGTCTCGCTCTGTGCTTCTAGATAGTTCCCCTGAAAAGGCAGTTTAGCACTGTGCAATGCTTTCAAGGTTCAAGCTAATATCTTAGTTGAAAACAGCTTTTTGTTACATACATCATTTGCTTGCTTTAGCCTGAGAATCTCCAAATTGCACTCAAACACACAGAAGAAACTTTCTCTAGAAATCTTCCTAAGCCTTTTAAATTCAGTTAACGATGTCTTTCCACCACCATGGGTCTCAGCAGTGTAACAAGTGGGTATTCTAGTGGGATGCTTTAAAACTGTAGATTGAGGTCCTACTCTCGCTGAAAGCAGGAGAAACAAGCCCAAGAAGGCCACAAAACCCTTTCAAGCCAGATCCCTTGGGTGAAAGCCACCAGGTGCAGGTGTTGCTGTTGTGGCATTTCAGGAGCTAAGAACTAGGTCTTGCTTCCTATCCAAACTCAAGGCTTGCTGCTTAACAGTGCCTGATCTAACGTTTTCAGCTGCTGCTTAACAGTGCCTGATCTAACGTTTTCAGCAAACCCACAAAACGAAGTAGATCAAAACAACATAGCATTGCACCTAAGGAGAGAAGAATGAAGGCAGAAACACACATTTAATTAATTAGTTAATGCTTAATACGATGTCTGACGACCCTGAAATACAAGTATTGTGGGAAGAATCTACAATATCTCCATCTAGAAATCCATCTCTTTTGAAGTGCAAAGCATGCCTAAGGAATAAGGGAAAATTGGGCTTAAAAGTACCTATTTTTATCCATCTAAATGTCATAAATCAGTATTATCTCTGCTTAGAGAATGATGGATCAGATAAACTTTGACTCCGAGGAATGTTGGTTGCATCTCTATAGTGCATTTCCACAACAATATTTTTAAAGCATTAAAAGATTCTTTTTTCTTCTTCTTTCTTTAAAAAAGAAAATAGAAGAAATGAAATGTAATAGAAAGAAAAGGAAGGACAGTCCTTTGACTAAAATTCCTGTGGTAGAACGACTGGAGGTTCCTAGACAGCCATGACAAAGACTCAAGTAGTAGAGTTGAGACATCTCTATAGTGGGAAAAGAGCATAAACAGTCCTACAGTATTTAGAGGTTCCCTCTCAGCTGTCAACATGCTGTATGAATGCAAATCACGTCACTCACAAGCTCATATGACACCTGTCTTGGATGCTGCCTATTGCAACTTGACAGTGATGAACCTCCTGTTGTAAGCTGTGTTGCGCATGCGAAGTCATATCAACCCTCCACATCCTCATGAAGAAAGGATATCTTGGTCACAGATGTTAAATTTAATTGATCAAAAATCATGGAAAGTTGTATCCCTGAAGCATCAATTTGTACATGCTATTCCTGTGAAGTATTTCTTTATATCACAAATATATTCCTAATTAGACCATCAAATGTGTATCTACATTCTACGCATAACTATCTTTCTTAGTGAATTCCACCCACACTGATCTATTTTCAGCCACATGGTCAAACATCCAACTAATTTCAGTGCAGGTTTTTTTTTTCCTATATAAATATATAAACACACAGATGTTCTATACACAATTTGAGCAACCAGAGATTTCAATCACCACTCCACTGCTCTGGCTTTACTGGTATAAACATACATCAGTGGTTTTCACTGCTACCTCCCGCTGTCAGGCTGTGCACATGGAGGAAGAGGACCAACAATGAAAATAAGCACATTTTATCTGAATATCTCTCAAATTTTTGTCCAGTGATACCAAAAGGAGGGAGATTCAGTGGTCCTGTAATTTTTCCAGGATGCACAGACATGTTTAGAAGTTGAGTTATTATGGAAGTTTAGAAACCTCGTTATACACACGACAGATTTTGAAAAACACTGTGGCTACATGGGCTCAAGCATGCTTGAGAAGTACGTTAATATCCAAGCAAACAACCTATTCCTTTGCCTCTGTTCCATTAATACAAAACTGCATGTGCACACACATCACCAAGCTTGCATTCCAATTTATAGCCCTGTTATTCATAGCATTCATTAAAGAATAACAGCCCCGTTTGAATATCACAAGGCAAAATTGCTCACACATGTGGACCAAACAGACACACTAAGGCTGTACCCTTATGTTTTCTGAGTGACAAGCTTAATAAGATTATGTTTGATCTTTCTCTTAATAAAGCTGGATGACATTCAAGCAAGGCCTGGATTTTGTTTTAATGGTACGTTAAGGGAACTCAGAGTTTGGCAAAGCTGGAGGCCCGAACCGTGGAACAAACCTTGGCACTGCCAACATTCTTTTATGATCCCAACCTCCCAGACTTCACATAATGAATATTTATATCTATATAGACACACATGCTCATATATTAAATACCCATCATTAGCCGGTCAAGGTCAGTGCTCTGGATAATAGGGCTGGATGTAATACCAAGAATGATGGATTTTTTTCTTTTATTATGCATCTCACAAATTAAGCAGCCTTCAGTTTAAAGAGTTTGCGATATGATGGAATGCTCTTAAATCACACATTCCAAAAAAGGAGGAGAACAACTCCAAGAAGTAACAGAAGTAAAAGAGAAGTGTCATCACCTTATTGTTTAAAACTGAACACAGAAGAATATGGAGAATCCTGCTCAGTTTTAATAACACCAGCAGCCTCATCTGACTTCAGGGGAAGCAGTCATTTGCTTGAGATAAGTCAGGGCTTGAGTGTTTTGTAACAAGATGGGTTAAAAGCTAAATAGTGTTAGCTGAGTCACACTGATTTAAACCATTGTTAGAACTGGCACAAAGATTACAAGAGGCAGAACATAAAAATCACGTAGAAGAAGAACAGGGAAGATAACACTCAGTTTTTCTTTGGGAAAAAAAATTAATGATCCCCTCCTCAATTAAAGTGTCACTTCTGGAAAAGTTCTCTAAAGGATAAACCCATCTCTCCTTTCACTCATGGTGAGTATAACACAAGGGCAGCTCCAAAGTTAATACCTGCCATTTTACTACATTGGTCCTTGCCATCAGAGGTGGATGTTGGTGGTATGACAGTTTTATCTGTTGTAGCTTGCATGGAACTAAGTAGGAGGAATTACTTTCAGAGCATCTTGCCCACTAAGGGTACAGCTCTGCCCCTGCATGTACCCGTGTAAATGTGCCAATCCTGCAGTAAGTGAATGTGACTCAGACATCCACAGAGAGTTCGTAATGGAGTTGAGAACTGTATGAACACGGGGAAGGGATTGTTTAGACTGTGTAATTTATCCACCAAAAAATTCATTTTGAGGTTAAACAAAACTGTTCACGAATTATATTTGATGAAGAATTTAGGAGTATTGAAATAGTGTCTTTTGCTGTTTCCAAAGCAAATAAAAAACATGGTCTTGTTTCAAAGCATTCAGAAATAATTTAATGAAATGTAATATATGTAGATTTCTTTACAAAAAGAACATAAGCATGGACGTTAAATTAAACAAATAAACACTTTGCACAACCTGAATTTTCTTCCAAGCTTTTGTTTTGGTGAGAAAAATACATTGTTGTTCAGTACTGACTTCATATAACTTTTCCTTCAATTATCTGGTTTGGCCAACAAACAACAAGTTATTTCCACTGCTCTAGATTAAGCCCAGATCGTTTAAGGCAAATGAATTTCCAACTCTTAGCCTCTCTCTTCTCAATAACTATGTGGGCATTACTGCAAATCCCATGCATGGCAATGGGATCTACCGTGGCTATTACGACCAGAGCCATGGATGAGTGGTTCACATTAAGGCCAACTCAGTGTCTGACCAAAGAGAAGTGCACCAGCGTGGGTGCTCAGTAGAGACAAAAATTTCCATCCCATCCTCTTCTTTCATTAAGAAGACTCCCACTGTATTCAACTCAAGCCATTCAAATTAACTTCTGAAGCTGCGTACCTGCCCAAACTAGCTCTTTATTCTTGGTTACGACACCTGAAGTTACATCATCTAATCTAATCAGAAGTCCTCTGAAATCAATAGAAAAGTGCCTAGAAGGCACCTCCTTTACTCTCCAGACTTCCAGCTCATTTAAAGATGACAGAACTCCAGAGAACTGAGCATACGAATTTAGAGGTGAGCAGAATATGCACAGGAGATTCCTGCTTAAACAAGGATCTGTGTTATTAAGTACTAAGAGAATGCCTATTCTTGCAGGAATTCAGCTGAACACATAGTCTCTCTCTTCTGCAATTATCTGTTCCCCGCCACTGGATGAAATTCAGATCATCCTTGACTGAAATAAGAAATTTGCTGCTTGCCCTAGTGGCATTTTTGCATCCAAACCCTGCAATATTTTTCATCCCGCTGAACTCCACCTATAAAGCTCTCACACTATATCTTGGCTGACTATTCTGGGCTATTATACAAGCCCTTTGGCACTGGTCTGCCCCAGATTTCTCCTAACCTCCACACTTTTTCTCACAGCCAAGTTTCTACAGGAAACAAAACACTTTTCATTGAGGCCAATTAGCTCAAGAACGTCAAAAGAAAAAAAAAATAAAATCAAAAGGCTTTGGGTCAGTGACAAGAGCAATAGAGAGGCCAAGAAAATGAAAGAGGCTTGTTCTGAAAATGTTTTTTACTATGTCAGAGCCAATTCCCAATGGAGTGAAACAAGAAAAACATTCCTAGAGAGACTCAAGATCTGTCACAAATTCCCAAAGCGCATTAAAAAGTCTCACTTTCCATTCCGTCTCTCATTCTTTTCTGAGGTACATCATGGGGCTCCAAAAAGAGGATGATAAGTCAATATATCTTTACAGCTGCCCCAGACATTCAAAGTAGCAATGAACCAACAGTTGGGAAACTACACTTAATGAAATGCGCTGAAGTTTCTCTCACGTTTGAAAAAGCTGGAATCAAAACTTCATCTCAACCACTTTTGTTGTGGTTGAGATGGTAGGACTGCTTCTCTCAAGAACCAGTCACTTGGCTTCCTCAACAACAGAAAGGAAAGAAACTGGTCTGTGCCCCTACAACTCCATCTTTAAAAAGAAATGCAACCTACTTTCCTCCCAAAAGGGCTTAATTATCCCGTTACATGTCTGTATAATGATAAAATTACTGACGACTAAACTTTTGAATGAACTTCAAGATACTGCAACCACTGCCTTTCCCACCAGTGCCACAATGCTCATAATCAACTCTACCTCCAAGATGAGAAACCCCATCAGAACAGCAGACGCTTCTTTGCCATGCTTATAGATATCAAACCTGCAGACTCGTCTGTATTAGAACCAAAGCTCACTTTACAAATAGTTTGAAGTATTAATTCAATGGATTACTAAGTATCAGTCTTAGAGGGCCCACAGCTGCTATCAGGAAAAAAAACATCACAGTATTCCAGCCAAGCTTTATTTAATGACGGACTTTGCACTTCCTGATCTCTTCAGAAAGTAAATGTCACATGGCATCATAACATACCAAGCAAGGAATAGTCAGGCTCCTAGCAAATAATTCAAAATGACATTTTTAGGTTAGTTTTTATGATGCTCTTTGTAGGACAATGCCGCAAGTCGATCTTGAGTATTTCACCCTGCGAACAAAATATTCCTCCTGACATCTAGCTCTGTATTCACGGGTTCATTTTTTCTAATGATTAATTTTGAGTTCATGCAGAGTGTGTTCAAGATTATATGGATTCATATTCAGTTGACCATATCTGAGAGGATTATTTTAGTGTGCCCCAGTTTATGGTCCTTGCAATATGATCCCTCTCGTCTCTCATTCTCTCTTGACACTATTATTCTAACAACTAGTACTAGGAACTCATAGCAACAGCATAACAGCAGAAAACAGCTATTTCTCTCTATAAAATCAGCTCTCATTCAGTGCCTTACCCTCGCTCTGTTCTCATTGCTAACAGCCAAAAAGAACCAATTAAAACATTCCTGTCAAAATGGTTTGAGGGAAACTCCCTTTAGACTAAATTCGTCAGTTTATCAAACATTCTTATAACTCTTGGTTTTCCAGCACACATTATTGCTGTTAATAGGAATACCAACCCAAATAAGACAATGCATAGTCGAAACAACCTGATGGAGGCTGAAGACCCACTTCTCTTACCCACTTTACCTATACAGGAAGATGTTTCCATCTGTACACGAGAGCAGTGCTGGCAGAACAGTGCTGATCCTGGCAAAGCAGGCAGATGTGTCATCTAACAGTTCTGGCTATACCTGATTATGTTTCCTGTCACAGTATCATTGTCTTGAGCCATCTGCCGGGTGGCCTGAACTGTGCATGAGGAGCTTTCAATCAAGAACACTTTGTAAGCAATTAACAGCTTTGAGTATTAATAAGGAACATAAATTATACATGGCAATACAATTTCACATGCAACCCAAAGATCTCAAAGTGGTTTAAGAAGAGGAATTAGGGGTGTGATACTGTGACCCCAACTCAACAAGTGAGAGGTAATTAGAAAGCCATCTCACTGAAATAAGCAGGGCTGCTCAAAGACAACTGTTTAATGTGTAGCTGCACAATTTTTATTTATTTTTTAAATTATAATGATTTATACTGTGGTTGTTTCTCAAAGCCACAGCCCAACCATATCTCCTGGTACTGTACTAAAATAAATGAAACACTGAGTGTTCCTATTCCAGAACTCCCTGTCACTGGTCAGGAAACACACTTACTTTGGAACCAACAAATAAACATTTTTCCAGGTCTAGAAGCAGCCTACAATATTTGTGCTTTCTTACGAGGCCTAAATTCACAGAAGTCAATAGCTGAAATAACTTTTCGGTGGCGTACAACATAGCCTGAACCAACATGCAAAGCAACAGCCTCGTGAGAAAGAGGATTTGAACTGCAGTTTTAGAAGTAAAATCCCTATAGTACCCTACAACATTAAGTTACAGCTCTTCAGTATCATTACTGCTATGTCTAGAGTTGGGTGGGCTTTCCTGTGGTATTATCATCCCCTCTATCCCATGTCACTGCAATTGCATGCAGACAGCAGAGGTTATGTACACCGCATTATTTCAACAGAGCGCCTTTCACAACCCCTTGGCAATTTTCTACATAGTGTCAAATGCACTGGGCTGGGTAGAATGTTATTTTTCTTTGACTGATGCTGTCAGCACTTTATCTGAAGTCTACCTCTGAGTGGAAGAGCTCAGTGAGAGTGTTTGCATTGCACTTGTGCGTTACGCTACACCCATGCTTGGGCACCCTCTGCCCCATCACTCACCGATCCAACTTTCTGATCACTTGACTGCCATTTGGATGAAGCCCAACTCCAGTCCTCTCTGAATGCAGTCAAAGCACAGTCAAAGAAGGAGAGATAGTTGAAAACGGAGCTGAAGGAACTGAGATTCAACAAGTCGTGCTCTTTGTTTGTTGAAAACAGTTTTCCTGTAAATATCACAGCTAAAGAAAAGACCAGATCCCATAGTTTTGTCACTCACTGTAAGGAACTGCAACGTGCTCACAAAAGCAATATACTGCTCTTGAAGACAGATCATCTTCCAGTAACTAAAACTTAAAACACACTTTCTGTATCAAAAGACCATGCATGCTGTACTACTACGCAGTAGCAACCTAGTTTCCTTTCCATTATATTTCTCTCTAAATATTATTATTACAGTTGATACATTCAGGGAATCTTTGAGCTGATCACAGGGAAAAATGAAACAGCATACCTTAACTATGACTCGTTGACAGCCTAGGAATATAAGAAATAAACACACTGTGCATTTAGAATTGCAGAGGAAATACATTCCATCCAATTTTCCAGAAAACCGTTTGGCTATGACAGCAGAGCAAGGGAGTCTCTCTGCAGAGTATGCTATCAAATCATTAGTCACCACAACCCGTGCCTCAGGCTCCTGAGTCACCACAAAGGAGAGGACCTCATCATCCACTCATAAAACAAGGGGGAATGACGTGCACCAATTCACAAGACAGAGAATTTCTCCTGGGCTGCCAGCAGCTCCCCCTGGCCATTGGCTTGCTCTGCTGTGGCAATGTTCTTCACTTGTGTAAACTAACACCAATTAATGAATGATGTTAAAGACAGAATCACAGAATGGCCTGGGTTGGAAGGGACCTCAAGGATCATGAAGACTATTCACCAACTCGTGGCACTTGGGCTGCCTGCAGCCCACAGGACTAAGATATGACTGGCAGAACAGGAATCTGTTTTGCTTTCGATGTCAAGCTCCTTTTCCATAACACTGTTATGCTGTATTCAGCAAACAGTACACCTTGATCCTGAATAATCACTATTAATGATTCCACATTTGCATAAGCGCAGAATATTATGCACAGATACATGGGTACGTGTGTATTTTTCTGTAGAGGAAATATGATATTTATGCTTTATAAGATGAACAAGGAGAACAGAAAACCAAAAATTCTGGGCTATCACCCAAACCACAGAGCTTTGAAATTAGCGGTGTATTTAAAAAAAAAACAAAAAAAACAAAAAAAACCCACTCACACAACAACAAAAAAACCTGTGCTTCCTTCCAATAAAAGCATCTAAGTTTTCCAAGTCTGTTTATGACTGATGACTACCCACAAGAGAATAAAAGCTGGGCTGGATGAGTCTGGACCAGCATACAACATCAAAAGCCTCTCCTTCCCGAACCAGGGAACAATACCATCAGTGCCTGTGCACAGAGGCAGACCTGTTGTTGCAGAACTTTCTCCCCAAACTGTTGTATCTGCTTTTAATTTCCAATGAATCAGGGAATACATCTGTGTGCTACCACTCTTCCAGGTCAATCCTCTTTTATTCACAGAACTCATCTCTCTTTTCGTAACACCTGCTCAGGGCTCCCTCTGAAATACTGTTCCGATGTGTTCAAGTACTCAGAAGTATTCAAATTCGGCCATTTTCTCTGGACAAGGTTCTCTTTAGCTCTACCTTTAATTAAATTCTATTAGGTGCTATAGAAGCAGGTGAACGAATACAATACAGTCACTAAGGCAACTATGACCTGTTATGGAAAGCTGGACCCACAATGATCTCCAGATGCTGGAGGTAGCTGAAGAACGTGATAAATACAGATCTGCACAGCATCAATGGTAAGATTATAGAATTGTAACTCTAATATCTCTCCAGCTAACCTGCTCTTATCGGTAATACCCTACCCTAAGAGTCTCTACTAGCATTAGCATCATTTCACTGCAAAGCTCAATTTCTGCCTACTGTAATGGATGCTTGCCTCAGTATCAGTTTGATCTTTCTGCACCTTCAGTCTTGAGCCAAGGAATTACTTACGTGAATCCCTCCTAAGTCACAGATCCACAAAGCATTAGGAATGGACCTAAATTGCAAATGCCATCACTTCCCACTTCCAGACTTCAAGCACAAACCCAGGGGTAAGGCTTGGAGCAAGCCTGACATGTCTCACAGGAGCTGTGGAGGAATATAATCTCCTCATCACATTCTGCTACTGTTTGTAGACTTTACAATAAAGCCATCACAGAGTTGTTTTTCCTTTATGGTAACCCAGGGCTGAAGCACCTGGTGTGCCAGGATGTCTAGGCAGAGACAAACTCCTAACAGCTTGTTCCTCCACCTGTGCTTGACTCACAATCTTATTTTAAATACTTCTTAATCTAGGATGTGATGCTGGATCCACAGTGAAGAAATTAACTGCAATTTCATCACTCGTCATTGCAGTGATTCCCTGAGATGTTGCAGCCTCCAGGTTGGAGTGCAGCCCCACTGCAAGCCAGGGGAAGGGATCTCCACAGAAGCAATCTGTTAACATCTTAGCTTCCCACTGACCTGTTCAACACAGCCTCCAAGCAACCATATGGCATTCTTAAAGCAGTAAGATCACAGAACCATAGAACGGTTAGGTTGGAAAGGAGCCCACCCAGTTCCAACCCACTGCCATGGGCAGGGTTCCCCCCTACCAGATCAGGCTGCCCAAGGCCCACCCAACCTGGCCTGGAGAACCTCCAGAGATGGGGCACCCACAGCTCTCTGGGCAGCTGTATTGTGGGTGCCTCACAACCTCCGAGTAAAGAATTTTTTCTTACCATCTAACCTAAATTTCCCCTCTTTTAGTTCAAGACAATTCCCCTTTGTTCTATCACTGTCAGATCATATAAATAATTGCTCAAAGATGAAAACTAAAAGTATAAAGAAGCTAAAAACCTGTCCCAGGACAAACAGGATTATGAAGACAGGTCTCCCAAGACCAATGGTCTTTGCACAGTGGAGCAGAACAGTCGACTGAAGCACAGGCCAATAACATCATATATGTAAGACCATTTCCCGTTATACTGAGGCTTTTCATCTATGAAGACTTCATAGTCTCGTTGTCCTGTGTTTAACCTTGTGTTAAGTAGATAATTTATGACCATATCAGTTCTCAAAAAGAAAGGGAAAAGCTGAAGTCCTATATCTGAAATTAAGTCTGGCAAGACACCCTGATCTCTCTCCACAATAACAATATGGTAAAGCCTAAAACTGTTTCCCAGGATGCAGTGTATCTGACATGAATGCCTGCCAGGCAAAACCTTGTCTCGTTTAATTAGTTCTCAAATTTTCACCATCCAGCTTTCTCAGTGAGGTCTAGACCACAGTTCCTGCTGCCCATGCACCACAGGGAGCGAGACACCAAGTCCAAGGCCACTGCTGGTGTCCTGGTTGTGAAAACGTCTGATGGAAACTCATCTCATTAAACACGTGAAAGATGGATGCTCTGGCACTGGAGCAACTCAGAGCTCTCAGCTGGAGGTTCTGCTGGCCTCCGACTCTGTCTTTGTAATATTTTAGGTTTTGCCTGCTGGAAAACGACTTGTAAAAATGCTCTTGAGCGCCAGTGTTTGGAACCAGATCTGCTTCTAGTGTTCCCAAATTCTGGGATGCTCAGAGCTGATGTGCTGACTCAGATCACTTGAGGCAAGGAAATTAGTGAATAGTTCAATCCAGTGGTAATGAGATCTAGTGGAACTAGACCACTGTAAGACTTATCCCACATTTTGTAATCAGCATAGAGTGTTAATGCTATCCATTTGCTCCCAAACCTCTGCTTGGAAAAGAGCAAGGCTAGTCAAAGCAAATACCTCTCACCCTTACAGTGTCAGCTTCTTTTCTTTGTGAAAGGAATCGTTCCAGATCTCTGCAGAGGTCCCTGGCGGTTCAGCTGAATCCTTTAAATTAACATCTTAATTCCTATCAATTATTAGTCAGTTCAGCTTCAGCGTCTCCAGCAGGGAACCGTGCAGCTTTTTATAGATAGCAACAAAACAATTGTTGAGATACAAGCTGTGAAACACTGACATTTTGTGAAAAATTCATTATTCTCAAACTGTTGTGAACATTCGGTGATGGATGGTAAGCAACAGGACTTGGTGGTAACTCAGATTCCAAGGGTCACACACCCCTTCGCTTTCCTTCTCCACACTGGAGTGTTTTCACCAATAATTCCTGGAAAATATTGTTATCTCTCAAGCTCTGCTTTCTCCACTAAATAGCTTTTTCAGGTATCAGTGTCCTATTTAAAACCTAGAGAGAATACACTATGGAATAAGAAGGCTCATGGCTGTGGTAATTGGGAAAGCCTTAGGGCACACAGAAAAATAGCAGGAACCATAAGGGAGCATCATGGCTTGCCACATGCATACAAGGAGTTGGAATGCCCTTTCAAGGATATACTTGTGGATCAGAGAGTTTGATTACTTTGCTTTGTTTCCCGCAATTCAATCAGAACAAGAGCTCCTCAAAAGACATCATCTTCCTTTGCAGTTCTCATAGGAAGGCAAAGTTAACGCTGAACAACAATCCCTCTTCCTATTAAACAGGCTTGTCTCCTCCATTAAATCAAAGATTTGGAGCTTCTGAGGAGAACTATCTTATTTCCTTAATTGAACCCTACATGCCACACCCCTGTTTTTGAAACACAAGCCCTTATTTTTTTCCCCATGCAGCTCATGATCAAGCTGATGCCCTTCCTTGCTTCTGCCTGTATTGCTACATGTTTTCCTTGACTTTATTTACTTTTTCATTTTTAAACCTATGTCCCACACTTCCATAGAAAAAGAATGCTAAAAAATCCATTAACGTGGTTTGGCCACAGTCCAAAATTTCAGCTACCAAGAATGTTAAATCCTCCATCTGTTTGCTAGTTAGATAATGTTACCTTTGAGCTTTCCTTTGGCTGCTAAAGACACTTTATCTGCCTTAAATGTTGCAGAAAATTACACTTTAGGTCAAAACCTGTGTGCCATTAAATAAGAGGGGGAGGGAAAGGTTCTTGCTATAAATTTCTACCTTTAGTCCCTCCTAGTTTTTGGTACATTTAGGCACTAAGAAGTTCGGAGTTGAGCATAATCATATTAATGACCTGGATAATTGATGATGAATGATAGATATGTTGAACTAGACTCTAATCCACCCTTAAATATTTGTTCAACTTTTTAAAAATCAAGGGAATACCCTAAAGGGCAGGAAGCTCTTTCACACAGGAGAAACTAAGCAGTTTCAGTGTGCTTGAGCGAACATTTGGCTAAAACATTACTCATTGCCTCAGCTGGGAAATCAGATTGGGCAGCAAGACCCAATGCATTCTTTAGTGCCGAGTCCAATTTGTAACACAGAATCATAGAATCATTTGAGTTGAGACTCTTCATGGTCACCACTTCCAACTCCCCTGCAATGAACAGGGACATCTACAGCTCCATTGGGTTGCTCAAAGTCTGACCATCAGATTTGTCCAGGAAGAGGTGACAACTACACTTAATGACATGACTCCATAGAGGGTAGGCCAGGAGGCAACCTTGCACCCTGCCTCCACTATTTATCTGCTCACTTCTTGTTAAAGTGAATGGGATGCATGATTGCCAATCTCTTCCCAGGGAAATGATCAGAGGTAGAGGCTACAAAAATCGATGCCCATGGGAGTTTCCTTGATAGCTTTATCTGCAAGCTCTTTACAGCTGAGATTTCACCTGACAGTACAGGTTACTCTGAAGTCACAACATAACTCTGTAGCCATCTATGACCCACTCAGCACAGCCAACACAACAGGTGTCTTCCAGATGAGCGTTGGAGATGAAAAGCCACAGCTGCTCAAGCTTCCTCCTCTGCTCCCTAAGGACAGTGCAGCCCCTACTGAGAAAAGCTAACAAGGAGTCAGCTAAGCATAACTTCATGGGATGCTGACAGCTACTTATCAGGAAGGATTAAAACAAGGCCCGAAGCCCACAGAAATTCTAGCGATGCATATAATAGCACAAACTCACACCCTTCTACTTAGGGCTGTTATGCACTCACAGGGGTGGGTGGCTGGATAGCGCTGGTTAGAAACTGCAACAAGCAGTTGACTGGAACACACAAACTTGACACAGGATTGGAGACAACCTGTTCTACGTCAGCGTGCAGATCCTTGCATCAGAGTTCAGAGTATAGCAGTTGGAGGATGCTCTTGCCAGCTGATATTGTCTGAGCATCCTCCTGGGCAGCCAGGGATGGGCTGGGGCTCTTAGTTTGAAACAGGAGGTACAGACCAGTCTGCTCTCATTTCACAGCTGGGAGGAAGATTTCCTTCCAGCCTTATTATGATAGAGTTTCTGAGCATCCAGCCAAGTTTCCTTAGCAGCAGCTGGGGGACTTAAGTTTTAGGGTTAGAAAGAAATTTCTAGGCACAGAGCCCCATCTGCAGCAAAATCAAACTGAACTTGACAGCAGCCGTGGGAGGTCAAGACAAAAGCGACTATGAAAGAGATGGAGTTGTCACTTCATTAAGGAATAAGGAAAGCGCTGATGTAAGCATGAAAGAGACAGGGTGGGAGGACTGGAGAGATGCTAAAAAGGTCATCCTTCAGCTTGAAGTTGCTGGTTCAAATCTGTTCCCACAGAGGGCAACCAGAATTCATTAGTCATTGCAGTGGCTTGTGACTGGAGTAGGGGAGGAATCCCAAATAATTTCTAATGGAGAAACATCTACAGGTTAACAGTTGAAGATAACTGTCCAGTCAGCCTGACTCCAGGGTAAACACAGGGTCTCAGTTATTAGTGGTCCACTTGGGGATATCAAATGCACGAAAAGAGCAAAGAGAACATGTGCCTGGATTGTACAAACTCCTTCCTAACTAACAGGGAAGCTTCATGTAAATGACCACAATCAGTCCTGCTCAGTCTGCAGAGAAACTGAGCACAGCTGCTACCATTGACCTAGGATGTGTGAATGAACCATTTGTTTGGAAACAGATGAAAGGAAGTGTGCAAATGAAGCTTGTCTCTATCACCACGACAGATTTACTTCTTCAAGTGGCCTCAAGTAGCCCTGGAAAGGAAATCTGGAATGTTGTAACATTCATAAATATTTGAATGTTCTGTCTTACCTTGAAAACAGGCAGAAACCCTATCCTAAAGAAAGCACTCCCAGACTGAGCAGTCATTTTGTTAAGCAGGCCACGACCTGGGGAACTAGGTACTGGTGATGTTTAATCTGTATCTATACCGATGCACATGTACAAACATAGGATAAAATGCAGTGGTCGTCCTGCTGTACCTGGAAGTATTTGAAGACAAAGCTAAAAATCTGATCTTGGTTACTTAAGGCTTACAAACGAAGCTTAGAAAGTTTAGAAACAAACCAAAAATACAGTGCCAGATGAAACAATTATTTTTTCCTTAGAGTTATTCCTGCAAGCTACAATATTTTATTATTTTAATTAGAGCAGTGTCTAGTGTCTTAGGTGCCTCCTTACTTATGTAACACCAACCAGAGAGTTATGGCACACTCCTACCTCATGCTCAGACTTTCCACCTGGTTGCCACAGCAGAATTTGAGAGTGTCTGTGAAGAGGAATGGTGGATATATTCCACACTATATAGCATGATCTGTGATTTAAAACTGGTACCATTATGCAGACTTGGTAGAAAGCCCTTCTGCATGTATTGCGATGGCATAAATCTATACCTGCTGTGCTGTTGAGAGCTACAAAATAGAAAAAGCAAACAGCCTCATACACCTATGGAATTTTCTTCTTGAGGTACTGAAGCATCTGAACACACCCAATACACAACTCACTGCATTTGGTGGGCAAGAGTTGCATTTAGAACTGCAGGGTTTAGCTGCCCAGCTAATTAAAGATACTTATTTCTTAACTGAAAAGAAAAAACACACACACACACACAAAAAAAAACCCAACAACAACAACAACAAAAAAACCCTGCAATTGAATCCACAGGAGATTTCCCCCACCAGCTGGTTCTGAATGCTATGGTACTCTTCCCACTGGGTATAATTAGATTGCTATAACCTAAACAGCCCTTCCAGTTCCATCGTTTTAATGTCCCCCAAGGTGGTAAACAGAATTAAAGACTCATTCCTGTAGTCTCTAGGACAAGAAATATGTATGACTGCACATATCTCTGGAACGCTTTTCCTTGTAGCTACAGAATGAGCCACAAGTAGTTTACTGAAAAGCAGCATGAAGTCTGACACTCTGGCTTAAGTCTTTCAAGACCATATTAGCACAGGATCAACTCTCCATTCTGTGTAGCATGACAAGGGTTGTAATGGAGCCATGAACAGCCAAGCAAGAGAATAATGGAGACATGGAGCCAAGCAAGGGGAACAACAAACAGCAGTGACAAAAATGGATGAACTCTTTGCCACATATCCCAGTTGTTTCTCTTATGAGGAAAGACACTATGCACATGCAGATAGACGTCCCTGGTATTGATTCTTGTTTTCCCAAATTGCAAACTATTTCAGTGAAATAAATCAATTAAAAAATCATTTTAAAACATTTCTTTTGGGACAAACAGAACTAGTACTTGCAAAATTAGATCAGGAGCATGCAAAACACACTAAGTAAAATATTTTCTTTTCCTTGGGTTTCAAGGTTCCTCTTGATATTCAGAATATTCAGAAATTTTCTTTGAAAAATAACAAAAAAAGTCAATATGCTTTATTCTGAAAGCTCCTAAAAAAAATCCTTTTTTTTTTTTTTTTAAATAAGTAGAACATATGACAAATTATGCATTTCAATTGTTTGTTTTTTTTCCACCCTTAACCCAAATAACTGATCGATTGTAATTGAAAGAAAACACAATTTAGGAGCAGGAGAATAGTTCTACTTTTAGCACAATTATGGGAATTCTGTTCTTACCCTAAGTCAGCTAATGCTGAAAGAGTGTCCAGCTTGTCTTCACTCTTGGCCAATCTCAGAACTGAGCTAAAAGATACTCTTCCTCTCTTTACTATCTTCCCTTTGCTAAGAGAACATATCCTATGCCTGTCTTCTCTGCTTGAAGAGAACTGTAAAATTAGTCTGCTTCTGGGTCTTCGGTTAGAATCTGCTCATGGACTGAATCCTTCAGCTGTTCCCTCTCATGTCAAGTGTTATGGGGATATGGAGGTAGAGCGCATCTTTTTGGGAAGCTGCAAAGGTTGTTTTGATAAAGGGTAATGTGAGGAAGAAGCTGCCCTAACCACAAGAAAGCATAACAACACTTATTTGCCATGCAGTAAATTGAGAAAGAATGGCAAGAGGCCTAAAGAAGGAATATGTTGCAGGCTAAGATGAAAACTTTCCAATTTATCAAAGGAATTAGACAAAGTAAGCCCCTGGGCGTGCAGCCCCTATTAGCCATACTGTTCATTACAATCAGTAGTCCATTCTTAAGTCAAACTTAGAGATCATTTCCATTTGTACGTGTTTCAGATGGAGGCTGAAATTTGCTCTTCTGCATTTCTAACCCCTGCCTCTTTTAAACAACTCTGCTTGGAGAAGACGCGGAGATGGAATAATTTGTCATCCTTCCATTGTCTCCAGCCCACGGTGGAGATGATGGATATCTGAACTGTTGTTTCTTATTAGCTAAAGGGGAACGTGAGGTTTATGAATAATGCTATTGATAGGACGTACAGTAAATTTCACATGGGATTAAACAAAGTTAAAGTTCATTAACTAGATTTAGGGGGAGGGAAAAACAAAATGATTCATCAATGGATGACAAAAAGGAAATCATACTCAGTCCGTGGAACATGCACATATCCTGAGGGCATATGTTCTCTCACTTAAGTAATTTTGCTAAACGCTCACAATTTAATTGAACAAGTGAGAGATTCTGCAATAAATTAGGTAGGGAGTCAGAAATGGAGATTAAATCTGAATCTGACAAAAGGAAATGCATTTAAGGTTTCTTGTGCTGCTAAAGTACTTGACATGATATTGCAAATCCTCTCTTTTTCCTCCACCAGTAATATTTACTGCATTATAGAGTTCAGGAAAGCAAACAAACTCTTCTTAGGGTACAGGGGAAACAACAACAACAAAAAAAATCAAATTAAGTCAGATTATGTACCAATTTTATTAAATTTAGTTGAATGAATGGGTTTGGAATAAATCCTAGAAAGAATAGTAATATGGGATAGACTACTTGCCAAGCAGAAAAAATACTTAGAAAACTAAGTTCATCTGTGATGGTCAGCATGACATTTAAGAAAATAATCTTGACAAGGAAAAAGACATATTCTCCTCTGAGATTATTCAGCATTTGTTAGTAGCACTGGTTGGACAACAGGTCTCATAGGATTGTGATCAGTCATATAGAGCCTAGTTGGAGTCTTGTAGCTCTAAAGGTGTCTCCCTGGGCTCAGTTCTGTGTCCAGTATTGTTTAACTTATTCATCAGTGACATGGATGCAGGGACAGGGTTCCTCTTCAGCAAGCCATGAAAAAAAGCATAATCAGAAGAAAATTACTGTAATAGAGGCTGAGCACACATGCTCCTACTTCTCCCTCTGCAGGGCACTAATAGGGCTTTCCTCCTTTCTTGGCCGTGTATCCTCAAGTAGCACACAGAGCCTAAAGATCCTCAAGGCTCTTCATGCCTTTGTGAAATTAGTCAAGGGTTAATGGGGAGAGGGAAGGAGAGGAGTAGACAAACATAAATCCTCTTTGAGTATACCCACATAAGCCTTGTTTTCTTAAGAAACCACAAAGACAAAGAAGATCAACAGAATAACTCAAGAACCAGGAAACAGGCCTCACAGTAGGAGATTTAAGTAATGTGGCTAATTTGGCATAAGACAGAGAGGCTCTGACTGTGGTTATACTTATCTTTGCTAGGAAAACTTGTGCACGTTGAAAGATGCATTAGTTAAGCAGAGGAAGGAATCACCTAGTCAGTCGGAAATGACATACAACAGGTCAAAATAAAAGGAAAGTACTTATCTGTTTATTTTGCCAGTGCACATAATAACCATTGGAAGAGAAAGGAAGTAGAGAGAGATCCATGACTGTCTTTAAAATCATTTGGCCTTTGATTCCCTGCTAAGTCTTCCGTCCCATCTTCCCCTCCTCATTCTCTAGCCAACCCACCCAGCAAAGTGACAGCTTAGGTATTTAAAATGGCCAGAATCCGCCCCATTCCCATACACAAAGCTAAATACTACACAAAGTTAATACTCAGTACTGCTCCTGTCAATACCATTAGCTCTTTTTCTATTGTTTCAGTGGGAGAAGGATCACATGTACATCATTTTCCCTGGGCAACACTGCAGAAACAGTCCTCTACTAAAGAATGGCTTTGATTCGTCAAAGAAAAGGCCTCACAATCTGACAGTTTTCATCTGATTTTCTCTGGGCAACAGGAGAAGGAACATAATTTCTTCTGCAAAGGCATTCAGCAAATTTGTACTCCAGTCAGCTAATTTTATTACTTCTCATAAATGTCTGTTCCTGTAATGCTCTCAAGGTATTTTCATAATTCTACCTTGGGAATTACAAAACAGCTTTCTCTTTGATAAAGTAACCTGCAGTATTTTATTTTATTTTTTATGTTATGAACAGCTGAAAATGTATGACATCCCATAAAATGTCTGGGTTAGACCTTTGAATATTACTTCTTTTAAGAAGTCTTTTAGCATTGAGGCAGAGAAATACAATCCTAGGATTTCAGTCTATTAGGCAAAAAGAGGGAAGGAAATCCTTAAAGCCAATGTCTAGAGTGTCTTTAAAGTTGTTTTGCTGTATTCCAAAGGGATCCAACTTCCATTTAATTAAATTTTTGTTTAACAAAAAGAACCTGGATTATTTTATTTATTTATACATTTTTGCAGAAGTTTATGATGAAGTATATTAGGAAGAGGAGGGGGAGAGGAGAAAGGTGCTCCCTAAAGACAACGCATGTTTAAGGAATGAAGTCTTTAACTAGAGAGCCTAAAAATTCATTTCATGGCCTCGGAGACAGAATCCCAGCTTCACTCATAGCAACAACTGCACACAGAGGAAAGAATGCTTTGCACTTATTCAAGTCAGGCCGCATTTTCATTTAGTTACCTCTCCAAATCACAGGCTAGGGAATGCTGCAAAGGTACTCAGTCAGCTTTCTGTCATGCAGTTGTTATGGGAATTTTGCAAGGCTGCTTTCCAAAGAAGGTTTTTTGACCAATTTATACCACATTTCTGATTTAAGGCAGTAGCACATCTGTTTGTAAATAGGAGAGCCTACAGCACAGCAAGAGCCAACATTTCTTTGACTACATTTTAGTAGATAAATGATCCTCAGAGAATTTTATGTTTTAAAACCTCGATGTTGTTTTCTCCCAGCAGCCACTCTAGTTCAGGATCTAGGCAGTATCTCTAAGCTAGAAGAAATAGTAGAAAAACATGTATGTCATCGATGAGTGTTTTTTTTCGGCATATCCTTCTTCTCTCTCTGCTTTAGGCAATTGCTGAACCAGGGGTTATATCTCTGCTGGAACTTTAACGAGCCATTGGTGTACTTGTCTTTTATGAATGTGTCAAAGCTTTCTGCATATCCACTAAAACCAGAGCAATTAATAGAAAACAGTTCACCAGCTCCCTCGTTCCTTGACAAAGCCATCCCACAGCACTGCTGGCCCTCAACTGCATATCTCTTTTCGCCAAGGTTAGCATAAACACCACCAGAGATAAAACTTCAAGTTCTTGTGAAAAACTGTTGTTCCCTGTAAGACTCCAGATGTTTCACAGTCTCAGATCTAGCAATTACTCCTTCTTTTTCCAAATTACATCTCGTGCTGGACCTGCATTACTTCAAGCTTGCTATTTTATAATTACCACCTTTAAAAATGTCATAAACCTCCCCCAGATCTTCTTTGTTAACGTCATTAAAACACACCTGACTGTAGAGCAAAATGCTTGGATATTAGGAGAAACTTCTTCTCTGAAAGAGTGGTTGGGCACTGGCACAGGCTGCCCGGGGAGGTGGTGGGGTCATGTGTTCAAATACTGTGGGGATGGGGGACCAAGGGACACGGTTAGTGGACATGGTGGGGTGTGTTGTACTGACTAATCTATCAGGTCTTTCCCAACCTTAATGATTCTATGGAATGAAGTCTCTAGCACTGCACTGGTTGTCACTAGTCTGCATAATTCCAAGTTGAAGAAACGGCACTGGTCTTTAGTATAAAGCACAGAGCAAGTGTCAAAGCCAATCCTTGAGGTCTATAGCAAATACTATAACCACTCATACACCTTGCCTTGCAAGTCGTGGCTGCCACACAAGTGAACTTGTTTCAAGCCTGCTTGAAATACCCGTGGAACCAACCATGGAGAAAGTACGTGTCATCACAAGTCTCCTTGGTTAGTGCATGCCACACTTCCAGTAACACACACCATGACAAACACAGTACTTCTACTTCAGTGAAGTGAATGGGATTCCGCACGCATTCAGAGTTAGGCATAGCAGGAAGTGTTTTGCTGCATCAATTACACTACAGATACAGTTTTTGAATCCCACTTTAGCTTGAACTACAAGCAGTACCACGAGAATTATCGCCAATTATTGTGCTTTTGTCTGAAAGATATGAATAGTGCACAGAACTTCTGGCGGCCCTCTCAAAATACGCTATGAGTGGGAAGCTGACGTACAGCACACTATGTGCGCTGTCTGTCCTGCTTATGCTTTGCAAATTCCAATTACCTGGAGGTGCTGTCTCCCTGCTGCGTGCAGGGGGTGAGAGAAATACAGATTGGCACTTCCAATCTGCAGCAAGAATGAGTCCTACTGCTGCTTGCCTTCAGGCTTTGTTCCAGCCTGACTTTCCACGGAAACAAAGCTTCTGTGCTCACATGTACCTCCTGTGGTTTTTTGCTAGTGGCCCTCAAATAGCTTGTCCCCCACTTCAGCAACATGAAATATTAACAGATTTCATCAACACAGGCACAAGGGTAGCGAAGATAGGACCAATCAATTCTCTTCCTAGAGCAAATAGGACAACTATTCAGCATTAGAGGAATCACTCCAGCTGCAAACAGATCTTCATTAACGGCTCTCTTTACAGTAAGACTTGCAATAGCTTATAGATGACATTTGAAATCTGCACAGGGACATCGCCAAGTGCTGATTTATTTAACCTGAAGCCCTAGTCACAAGTCACATTTTTCCTGCTTCCTGCACTAGCACCCTGTAAAGTTGATAAAAAATAGCTTTGAGGCTGCACGTTATGAAACAGCCAACACATTCCTGGATGATACACAGAAGTGACCTCTTAACTCACTTGAAAACCATTGCACCGACCACGTTAGAAGAGAAAAAAAAACACTGAGAACAGAGAGGGTCTGCTATCAAGCAAATCTTCAAAAATGTTGTGATTATCACTTTACTGAAAGACAAAGCACTTTCTCACATTCCAAGAATTCCCTTAGCACAGATCTGCAAAAGATCTACAAAATGTAGCATAACTACTGCAAGAAGAAGTTAGATAATATAAATGGAAGATAACTGAAGGAGCATAGGCGTTCATTTGGAATGGAAAGCCATAGAAAAGTTGTTAATTATGAACATGAAAGGAATAAGAAAGAGGATTTCTTGGGCTTCTTCCTTGTTGGAGCAATAAATGCTTATCAAGAAAAGTTCTTGGTACACTCTTATTCCCTGGTGTGGCCCTCACTGCCATGCAGGTTAGAGGAGCCATTAATTAAGCATCAAGTGCTTAGCACCAAGACACATTGCTTGGAAGGCCTCTGTAGAGAGGGGAAGCTTGGGGAGCTGAAAAGACAGCATGCTGTCCACTGCTCTCAGGCATGCTTTTTAAGAGCGATGTAGACAAACCCTATAAATCTAAGTTAACCCTGTAAGCCTAGGGGAGTTGGAATCCACGATTCTGTACAGGACTAGGAAGAGCTTTGCAGCATTAGCTCATTCTAAACAATATCAAACCTGTTTCTTGAAACATTTGTGTAGATTTATGAGGCTCTGGTGGGTGGGAACTTGAAATAGATACCGTGATTCTTCTCTTCGATAGTGGAATGATTTATGCTGCCAGGCAGCCCTTCGGCACAAAGCCAGAACAGATCTATCCATCAGATGTGGCTAACAAGTGTTGTAGAACTGTGAATAAAGTAACTGCAACGTGAGCATCACTTCTGTGAGCACGTGGGCCCCAACAGGGAACAACAGGTGCATAACGTAACCACAAGCAAGGAGAAAAACAAAGAGCTATGTTCAGAGACAAATTTAAGTTTCATAAATCACTGTGACAACTACAATTCTCACCATGAAAAAGTAAAAATAAAATAAGAAGGAGAAAACAGAGATATGTACTTAAACAGCATCACAGCACACTGAACAACAAAACAACAGAATTGGGAGCAGCCGTGTTAATCCCTCATGGACTATCTCACCATAACGATTATTTATTTCTTACAAATAGGAATTCTAATCTGCTGATTTTGTGGTTGCATTTTTGTGGCTTAACATTCCACATGTCTCAAGAAACATCAGCCTCCCTGGTTAAATTGATCACATGTGTGGCACACAAACGAGATGGCTACATGTAAAATTGCGCCTTTGATGCTCTCCATCCTGTTTATCCTCAAAACAAGAGGAAGCCTGAAAGTTGTATCTTCACTTCCACACTATGACTTCCTTCCTCATATGCCACTGGAATCATTTTATCCTCCACAAAAACAAAACAAACAAAGATCTGTGATATCGTCTTAAATTCCCAATTGCTATTTACCAAATATTACTGTATTTTATATATTATATTATCTGTATTACATATATATTTTCTAAAATAAGAAAAAAAAACAATCAATAGAAACAAGAGAGAGAAGGATTTGAGTCACGGTGCTGTTTGACCACCCAGGACAACACACAGGTGCCTTACCTCCTTCAATGAATCCACACTTTGCCCAGCTAGAATTAGAGGAGATTCAGAAGACTCCAAAATCATGAGAACTGAAGGCCAGTGCCATTCAAAACCTCCCTAGCAACTCATTATACTGAGGAACAAATCCTATCGACCTCAAAATCCTACAGTTCCATAGGTTACTCCATGGCAGTTTCTCTTACCAGCAGTATTCAAATTGTCCCTGCTCTGACTGAATGATGCTCAGCACCCTCAGAGAGATCCTGCACATGAATTATGCTTCCATGGAGCTTGCAGGCTAGGAAAAGGCTTCCACATGACTTGCGCTTACTCTGACACCCTGCTGATGGAAAACAGACTTAGCCTATTGGAATGAAAGAGTAGCTCAGTGCCTGATTCTACCTTTTCATGCTTCCTTCAACACTATTCCAAGCTGGTGCTGCTTGAAGGCAGCCAGAGGTCCTCAAAGGCACAAAGCCATTCCATAATCTCTGTGCACCAAGCAGATGTACTAACATCCCAACGCCCTTCTCCCCAGCACAGAATGTCTTCTTGTCTACCTGTGCTCCTGTAAATAAGATCTGCCAAACTGTGATGGTGAATTCTGTCAAAATTGACATCAGATGCCCCAGACAGGTGAAGCTGAGATTGACATCCTGGGACATCTAAGAGCTGGAGACTCCCTTAACATGTGATATTGAACTACATGTGATAAGAAGGGTGTGCCAAATAACTGAACTGTAGCCTTTCTCTAACATACCAGATAACAAAACTCAAGCTAAATTAAAACGCAAATAATGGATTAAGTAATATAACAACTGTCATATGTATTAAGTTTGATCTTTTACTACAGCAGGATGTTAGTAATGAAAACAATCCTTTAGCTATTCAACCTCATAAATCCTCAAAAGAAAGAGCGTTCGTCAGATCTTTGTCCTACAATCTAAGGGATGGCTTGTAGCATGAGGCCATGTGAAAATGAGAGTAAAGATAAAGACAAAGATGAAGTTGGTTAAAATGCTACCAAATTAGCTGTCTGAATTCACTTAAACCAACAAGAGCATTTTCAGGCCAGCTGGTACTCAGCTGCAAGAGGAGATGGAGAAAGATGTTGAACCAGAATCACAGTCATTTATTAAGATATACACTTCATCACAACATTCTGCTATTAAATTCTACATTGCTTTTCTTTTACCCATGTTTCTTCAACCGTAAACAAATAATTCCATAATGTGCACTGAATCTACATAATTGAATTTTTATGCAATGGTTTTCAGCTGAGCAATGCAGTTATCAGTTCCAAAACATTTTGCAGAAGATGTCAATTTTGACAAGTTACTGAAAAAGCAAGTTCTGATCTCATCATCTGGACATTGCCATACTGTTAAAATTATCATTTCTTTATAATATCACTTGCAGAATTACTTTTGACATTGATGTTAATATTTCAGCAATTCCACAGATCATACTTTCACACGATAACTAAGCAGTTACCTTTAATACTTGGCAGTATGGGTCACCATCAAGGGGGAAACACAGTAGGGTTTCCACTGAGATTCATGTTGGGGAAGGATGGAATTTCTGTTCCAAAACCTTTCAAACATTCTTTTTTGATTCAACTTAGAGTACAAACATATTTCTTTCCCTGGAAGAGAAATCCTACTTTTCAACATTCAGCACGTGTGGCGATGAGAACGGTACTTCTTTGCACTGACTTTCAACCAGTGTCTTGGAAAGAGTTTAGAAAGTCCAGGAAGAGTTCTCCTCCAGTGGCACAGCCATACTCCTCCCAAATACAAGCCAAAGGTGCAGGATCTCTGCAGTTTTACATCTTATAATAAAGCTGCTTGAAAGGTACAGCACATATCCTGCACTACAAATTTACATATAAAATAAGGACATTGCAGCCTTTTAATTACTACTATTGCTCTGCTACACTACATTAATTACTTGAACCTCAGTATACAACCGTGTCTGCATTAACATATATATTTGCGTTTGGTTGTTTGTTTGTTTTTTTTAGCCCAGGTGTTTATGTTCACCCATCCAGCATCCAGGGAAGAAAACGTTTTTAAGCAAAAACCAACAGACAGAGAAATATAACTCATCAAAACATATTTCCAAAATTATTAAGTCTTTATTAAGTCTATTATCATTTGATTCCTGAGAAAAGGAGAAATGTACAGATTTGTAGGAGCCAAAAGGGCATCACTCAGCAAAATTAGGTCTAAGCAGCAGCTTCTGCCTTTTGTCTGAGTAATGGGATGACAGGAACAAAAAAAGAGTTGGCCCCAGTAGTGAGAGATTCTATATAAATGAATATGAGTGTTATGCAAACAGCAAGTCAAAACAAAAATTAAATTAAATTTTAAGTTGCCTTTAGTCTGTATCTAGCCTCAAAATGAGTTTTCCAGGTATTCTTAAACCTACTATTCACTTTTTGTTTCAGGCACAAGTGCCATAGAAGTAGTCATTTTTCAACAGTAAGATTTTAAAAGATATATCTCTTCCTCCCATGAAAGCTTCCCCAGGAATCTCCATCCAAGTCTCTGTTTGAATGAGTTATTGGATTCTCCATTTTCAGAAAAGGGAAGTGGAAAATGAAATCAAAAATATTTGGGAAAAGAGTTTCTTATTCATTTGGAATTTTTATTTTTTTTTATTAAAAAAAGAAAATCACAGAAATGCAGATGTTCACTAAGCCTGAAAACACTGCTTCCAAGCTGTTCTTCTTTAGAAATTCCAAGCATTTATCAATTTGATATTAGGACTGTGAGAGGCTGAAACCATTTACGACATACTCTATTAAAGGCCATCTGGTCAGACTGACTGAGTCAGTGACTGCCAGTACAACACCAGTAACACAAAGATGAACTTCCATTAAATTTGCAACAGAAAATATAACTACTATTGAGGATGCAGTCCTCAGCTTCCAGCTGTGTGGAGACTGGCAATTGGAGGTCCTAATCTTGAGCAAACCCTGCCAAATCTAGAGGTGCAGACCATTATACAGTCAAGAGTTTATAAGAAACAATCTGTTACATTTCCCCTTCTTGAAAGCAGGGCACGTGTGCCTTGGATCTCTCTCCCATGTGCAGTAGATGAATCTGGTGAGGTATTGGCACAGGTTGCCCAGGGAGGGGGTGGAGTCACCATCCGTGAAGGCGTTCAAGAAAAGGGTACACGTGGCACTGAGTGACAAGATCTAAAGCAGACACAGGCATGGGTTGATGGCTAGACTAGATGACCTTAGTGGTCTTTTTAATCTTACTGAATTTATGCATCAAACACATGGCCCCTCATCAGGATGCTGGAAGTTCCATCAAAAGTTTCAAAGGCCAATGCAACTGCTAACAAACAAGCGTGAGGAAGAGCTCACAAGGAAGTCATAGGCCATTTATTATGCATGCAAGGATGAATTTTGCACTGTGCAGTTTCACATCTGCTGCTGGGTTACATGGTGGAGATATCTGTGTGCAAGAAACTTCCCCTAATCAGATTATTCTACAAGGAGCTGCCAAACAGTACCTCTAAAGTCCTCTCTTGACCCCAGGAAGCCTGTGTGCAACTGAGCCCACCGTGAGTCCCTTGTTCACACCATAGCCTGCTGAAAAGGGAACCCACTGACTTGCAGCCATAGGTATCTGTACTTGAATGTAGATTATATTCTTGAATGGTCTCTTCCTGGCAGGATTTGCTCCTATGTTTTCACGCAGCAGGACAAACTCAAACTTCAGGCACTGCTAATTATGTACATGATACAGGTTAAAAATAATAATAATCTAATGCGTACTGCACGCCCTTATAATCAAATCAGGACTTCAGTTCTGGCACAAACAATGGCTCAGACATAAAGGGGAAACCTCCACAACTGCACACTGGGGCTGTTCACAAACAAAATGGCACCGCAGGACCAAAATGGAATCCAGAAAGTTTGTTTCCCTCCCCTCCGACTTTCACCTAACTCCCAATTGCAATGATAAGGAAGGGACAGAGGACAAAAACAAGCAAGAACTCTATTAACACATGCAAATGTCAGTAAGCTAATGAGATTCCAAAGCTACTTCAACTCTGAAAAAGAAATAACCCAAATCAGATCAATCTGAATAGTAATGAGATGACATTTTCTCCTCATGGGAGGCCACAGCTGAAGCATGTGAAGCTGTTTGCAGTCCTCTCATCTGAATGACCACATCAACCTGATAAACTTCTGTTACATCAATGTTGTTCCTGTCCCCGCATTTAGCATAATTAATTCAGATGCAATCAGGATGGAGAGCAAAACATGCTCTGCAAGCGCCCCCCCAACACTGCAGTCACAATGGTATTTTGAAAGTGGATTTAATCAAATGTTATTCAGGAAAGAGAAAGTTCAGGCAGGTGCAGTTACAAATAATCCAGAAAGATTAAGGATGTCTCAGTGGCTGATTATACTGCATACAGGAAGCACACACTGCATGGAGGATGACAATATGTTTCCACCTCCTCCTTTAACAAGGGGCATTGTAATTGCCTGAATATTTATTTTTTCAACTAGAAGTATCTGAAGCATTTTGCAGCACATGACCTCCCACCTCTCTTCTCCTTGTCTGTACAAAACAACTCACAGTTAAAACTGACCTGATCAAAATGAATTTGCATGAGTATTTTTCTCTGCATAATCTGTTTGTATTATTAATGAAATTCTGTTATTAAATACATGTTATTTTCCTCTTCGGCAACTTGCTAACAATATCTTTAAGGTATAGTCACACAAACAATTTCCATGCAATTCACATTTCAGTGAACTCCAAGTAAAGCAAAACCCTGACTCTGAAACCATATGATCTTTCAGATATGGAAACAGGACAAGAAGAAACAACTGACACAGAAGCAAAGTGAATCAGATGATGATAAAGCTAGGGTCAAAAAGAAAAACAAAATACCACTCACTTGTTTTTTATGCTTGCTATGTTTTTCACCATCTGTTCCTAGTACTCATTTTCTTTTAACATTAGCCATCACGTGAAGGTTCTCTCCCTTTATCCACATTTACAAAAAAAAAAAAAGAAAAAGGAAAGTTCATCATGGGACATTCTCACAATTTAGACATCGCTACTTCGTGAATGTATCAAAACAGCCTCTCTGCTTCTCACCTTTTCCCACAAGTATGTTGAAATCCATCTCCAACTGACCTACCTAGGAACGACTGGAGATTTCCCTTGATTTGAAAGCAGATTGACAGGTGATGACTGCACTGCAGGCACAGCAGTTATTTTAGCCAACGCTCTCTAGAGAAGCGGCAATGGAGCACGCCTCTGAACAGCTTAAAACCCCGGGTTTAGACACTCATGAAAACTGACTGAAGGGATGGAGAAATATAGTACAGGGAAAAAGCGTCTCTAAATCTTGAGCTTATTTTTCTTTTTAGTCTGAGTAAAAATATTTTGAGGAAGATGTGCTATACCAGAGAAATAAGTTTTCCTCAGCAGTTCAAGGTAGGCAATCATCATGACAATTTATTCTATATACTCATCTCCTACACCTCAGGGCTAGACTCTGCTTAAATATTTTACTAATATAAAAAAACTGATGACTAGAGTGGCATTTCTGGGTATAGCTGACTCTAATTCAAAAAACACACAGATGTGGTACTTTGGTACATGGTTTAGTAGGTAATAATGTTGGTAGGTGGATAGTTGAACAATCTTAGAGGTCTTTTCCTACCTTGATTCTATTCTACAATTCTAATTCTTGAGCTAAGAAAAGTAGTGCAATGGATACTGCTGTATTTCTGCTGCCTTGAGCTCCTGCAGAGAAGGGGCCAAGCAGAGCCACAGCTACAAGGCTTGACATTCAACTTGGAAAGCCTGGGACAGACCCCGGGTCCCAGCTGAATGTTGATCTGTTCCATCAATTAGGGCTTGGGGACCTCTCAGCTTATGAGGGTTGGTTTATGTCACCTGCTTTACAGCCTGCTCCTTCAGCTTGTTATCAGTCCAACGGGGAAATCTAACAGAACAACTCTGAGTTGGTCTGAGGCTGGGCAAGAACGACTCATTTAGCAAAAGTGCTGAGGTAGGGAGGAAGCAAAACTGGTGGGAGAGCACAGACAAGTGTTTCCATTCAGATGCCAAAACACGTGTGAACAGACAATTTATTTACATTAGCTATTTTTTGGAAGAAGAAATGGGAAGGGAGAGAGGCTGGCTCCTCTGTGGATTCTCATGTTCTGTCTCAGCAGATGTTAGTGTTGGGCCTCCTTGTCTCCTTGGCACCATGCCACCTCCTGGCATAGGGCCATCAGTACCTGAAGGACACAGTAAAAACATGAAGCCCTGCTCCTCCCAGGTTTGCTTGATGTTGGTCCATCCAATCTCCCCATTTCCTTTCACACAAAGTCTCACCGCTGGCTCAGAGATCAGATAGCCTCCAAAGGACGACCACAGTCTTCTCTCAGGTACAGCTAACACACCACTTGCAGTCTGGTGCAGGGCTATCAGGCATGTATTAGAAAGTAAACTCCTAGGAAATGGCCTAGTGAAGCACAGATAGGTCTAGCCCAAAGGAGCAAGATATGCTGCAGTGATGCTGGGAGTCTGTGCGACACTGGCACAAACTCATCTTGGCTGCATCATGGGAGGGAGAAGCTGACTGAATAGTGCAATGAGGCTGCTAATGAAGTGCCAAGACATCAGACCAGTATCTAGATGTCAAAAGCTTCTCATGGGCCCAAGAGCATGAAATGAGCTTTTGATGTGTACTTGTGAACTAATTTTGAATTTACAACACCACATATACAAAGCTCCAGATGAAAGACTGTTTTGCAATTACAAAATAGGACTGTTCATGTTGGCGTCCCACTAATAGAACATAACACCTCCAACCAAGTTTCCTTCCAAAAGAATAATTTTGGCAGATCAAATACATGGCTATTTTCATTTTTAAGCAAATGCCATTATTATCTGGTATACAAATTTTGAGATCTTGTTTTCAGTTTGAAAGAAAAGAAAAACTAAAAAAGTTGAAGGCAAGCATATGTATAAAGCGCAGCAGGTGGGGAGGAGAGTCAGCAAAGGGGAAAGGACATGTGTCCTGGGAGTGGAATTTGTCTCACATTTTATTGTCCTTCCTGACCTCCAGACTAGCAAGTTTTGCCTCTGATTCTAGCTACTCCTCTGCTACAGCATATAAATGAATAATTGCTAGTAAAATAAAACAGCTGATTTATTAAAAAACAATCCCCCCCACAGCTGCATCTATTACTCAAGTGTACAAATATTGCATTAACAAGATCACCTGACACAGCTGTTTTTTATCATAGCAAATGTGTTACCAGTCTATAATCAGAGCCATGCCTCTCAACATGATTTGTGGGACTTAGCTGTTTATGTTAAAAATAGATTTTGCCTTTTAAATTTAGCAGTGTCACAGCAACCCACGAGACTGTCAGTGTTGGACTGCTGACCACGTTCATGACAGCACACTTTTTGAGAGCTGAACAAGATTTAGGAGTTCATGCCTCCAGCTCCTTGAGCGTGCACTCTAAGGGCATGCCCCAGGCTCTTCTTGCTCTTTCTAGGTACAATACAAGTTGTTTTGTCAACTTCTAACTGCTTTCTGCGATGCATGAAGGGTCTCATTAGGATTAAGCTAAATTCAAGAGCAGAAGTACTAGATCACAGTAAAGGTCCATTCAACTCATCATCCCACCCCTGCTGATGGTCAATGAAAATGTCTAGTGAAAAATCGGAGAGCTCTACAGAGATCCTTTCCCACAACATCCTCACCTCTTCCAGCCTCCTGCAGCTCACAACCTTCCTGCAGCTCACAACCTTCCTGAGCCAGGTGGATCCAGTAACTCTCAGTGGACTTTTTCCAATTCAACACCAGCCATAGTTGGGACGGCCCTATGAGCCTCTTTGTGAAAAACTGTGTGTCAGTAACGCCCATCTGGTACCTTGGCTTCAGGGAAGTGCAGATGTATCTACACATTACAGTGCTACAGAAATATATTTCTAAGATACACTACCATACAGATTTTAAGATATGTATTTTGTTAGAGGAAGGGAGGATGTAAAACATTAGTGCTGTGCAGCACAAATGGTGAACAAACGGTTAAGACCAAAATGGGACTTCAGAACACTCAGGACCAGTTCCTAAATCTGCTGCAAACTTTGTTTTGCTTTGGGCATATTAGTTCAGTCCCTTATCTGTCAACTAGAAAGAATTATGCTATTTTGGTCTCCGTGTAAGGTGCTTGGGACATACCAATTACCGACCCTCATTTCAACTATGTCTCTAGACACAGCACTTTACTTAGGCCTCTTTCTAGTCAATGGAGAGAGACAGGACACTTTAAGAGTAAGATAAATCTCCTATGAGAGTTATACCTTACTCTGGAGAGGCATACTTCCTACTCCTGAGATATAAATGAGAAAATCTACGGTGTCTGAACACTTGATAAAATGACTGTGCTAAAGTACCTGGAGTCAGCTACCACGATTCCAGGTCTTGGCATTTAAAACAACTGGCTGATACAAAAAATAATCCTAAAAATAGCGCTGAACAAGTATATCCCATCTGCTGAACCGCAGACAAGAATAACTAACTCAAATATGCATTCATGGTAATTCTTGAGCTGAGCAGATGGGAAACCCAAAGGCCAAATGCACCCAGATGTGAAGCAATGGCCTTTTTAGCATCATGCTCTTGCTTCCACATCAACATTCACTCCATTCTTGCTCTGTGCATAGGTTACAGCCCACGACTTCCACTTCCACTTCATGTATACTGTAATAACTGAGCTTCTGAAAGATCTTATTGGTTTAATAGTACTCACCAATAAGCAGTTTGGCATGGTTTACATTCATTTCAGCTTATGTATACAGCCAAACACTGCACTCATGCTCTGAGTGTTCAGGTTTTGTCGTTTATTTTTTTAATTATTTCTTAGGAGAGAGTAAAGGCACAAAACAGACAGGGGCAAAAAAGGTTAAAAAAGTATGGAGAAGAAGAATGATGGGATCTAACATTAGTTACTTAAACATCAGCATGAATCTGAACAGAGGTTTGATAGGGCTGTCAAAACTGACTTCCTTCTGAACCTTGAGCAAATAAATAAGTACATAAAAGAACTGAAAGCAGCCCCAGCACAGCTTGCCAGCACAGCAGCTCCATCATGGCAAGAGTATACGGCCATGAGCCTGCTTCTCAGCAATGCAGTGGCAAAGAAAAGAAAGAATTTGGCATGTGGCTAGTTACCTTTCATCTAAAAATCAGATTGCATGGAATGATTTTCAAACAACAAAGAGATAACTAAGTATAGATCAAATTCCTATCAAAGTCTTAGAGAGATTAGTCCCATCTAGAACTATTCCTTTAAACATTAGGTGCTTAATTTAAACTGGTTGTGTTGTCTTCTTCTGTTATCAAAGGAAGCAGTGAACTGCTAACAGAGGCTCATTTGGCATCATAAAGAACTGTGAAGAACTTTGACAAGTAAATTAGGTTTGGAAGCGTTCCCTTCTGTTGGTTACTGATAAAATGCCCACAGTTTAGGTAGCTAACTCATTTGAGAATACAGCAATGAACCAAGAACTTTTACATGTTAACTGAATCCATGGTAATATTCCGTGCGCCTGTCCCCTGGTTAGAAGCACTGAGCTAAGGCATGACCAGGTCCTAACCTCAAAAAGGAGAAAACTGGAAATGACTCCATTTAACTGAATGACTTTTGAATGACTACAGGCTGCAACTGGCAGAAGAGGTGGATGGCTTTTCTGGTAAGCAATGAATATTCACTGCCTTTATCAGCTTAGATCCACGCTGCCCTGACAGGAGTCCAATAACTTTCTGTAAAGACCATGAGTGAAGCACAGATTTACTTTATGTTCTCTGCCCTGCTGTTCATCTCTAGCATAGCTTGTTTATCTCCCAATATGTGTTTTGCTACAGCCATAAATGACTTCAGCAACAAGCATCTGAGCTGTGCTTGGATTGGGAAATCATAAGCAGGCATGGCGAACAGCAGCCATCTGGCTCCAGGCCCAGCTCTATTCTATTTGAGGAGCTCTGTTCTTTGGTGGCCACTTAGAGTTGTATTTTATTTATTTAGGGCTGCTAAACCTCATTTTTATTTGTTCATGTAAATTGCCTGAGTGGTCCTGGACTTGGAAGGGAAGCACATTTTTCCCTCCTAACAAAGAAACAGATGATCTCATTGGCAAATGACACACATACGGCATTGTGTTTACTTTAGAGCAAGCTCACTTATGAATCAAGCCACTTGACTTACCAAGCTTTTTTCCCCCCTTTTTCTATTATGGGAAAGCCTGTCAATGAGAAGAGGATGTCCCTTCTTCACCTCTAACCGTCCCACATTCCTGCTGTTGGGGCTGCTGCTCTGTTGCCTTGACAGTGCTTTAAGCACGGTGCTCAGAGGTCGCTCACTGACAGATCTGATCCAGCCGTAATATATGCTGAAATCAATAGGATTTGGATCCTCCTAATGAAGGCATGAACTTACAAGACAGTCTATCCCTTTGTGCTCAAAGTTTAGGGTTTCTAAAACCAAGCTTGCGCTGAAATTCAGCCAGGCTTTCAGAAGTACTATCTAACGGCTTTGGCCTTTGAAAATCCAGGCTTGAGCACAGTCTGGTTACTGGGCACTTGGCTTCGATTTGGCTGAAGAGAAATTGTCTTACAATTTTGGGTAGCTAAAAATCTAGCCCTCGGATCCACTTGTACTGAATCCTAAAATGAGCAATGCCATGCAATTAAAATAGTTGCAAGAGGTAATGAATACACAGCGATGGCTCTGAAACAGCTCTTCTGAGGGATGTTCTGTCCATCCCTGTGCTCTTCCTGCAGCAATTGCTCCAACCACAAACCAAGTGTTCACTTCCCTCTATTAACTCCAGCACCTGGAATGGACCTGAACTTCTGTTTCCCACATTCAAAATGAATCTATGCTATCCATCACAAGCTATTTGCCAATGGAAAAAGTTAATATTCTCACTGCATCAGAATACTAATCCTACCAGGATTTTTTTTTTTTTTCCTTTTAGAAGCTTTTCCTTATATTGCTGGAAGAAGTCATCATGAATTGGCATTCTGGAGCAAGGGACCATTTTGTCACAAGGCTGTCATCCAGTTCTTCCCAGGGGAAGCTCCGGCTTACTTATAGATAATTGGACAAGTGACCACCCATAACTCTCAAATTTTCTTTATCACAGCTGATGCTCCTCTGACTTGGAGAACAAATCATTTGATGAAGAGTGGAAGAAATGAAGGAATTGTCTCTCATTTGTGCGTTAAACAGCTGATCTTCCAAAATGTATGAGCATAGTTACATAGAGAACCCAGAAGCATCCTCTGCATACAGAAGACATGACCACAATCAATCCTCTCCTAACACATGACCTGTCACTATGACATGCCACATAACCTCTGTTCTTAGCAGGACAGTTTGCAGCCCAAGGAGTGCTGCCATGAGTGTTACCACAGCTAGAAGTTAAACTTGTCCGCTCATAGTTGAGTGAATTGCACATGCTACCTGGTAGTGCTATGAGAATCCACAGCTTTTTACAACTGCATTTTATACTACTGTTATTAATCGTTTTCAAGAATAAACTTTCTGGCAGTTGTAGGCCTGTCCATAAAGCAATGTGAAATCTCTTCAGATGGAGGGGTACGGATGAGCACCTACTTATAAGAAGTTGCACACATCCTAATCTATGTGCTGTTTAACTTGTTTATCTGGGCAATCCCCAGGCACAGAAACACCTGAGCATACAGGAATGTGATGTCTGTTTGCAAGGGGGAAGCCTGCAGCCATAAGAAGTCTGCCACCAGAAGGGACATGACCCACACCCCCCCAAAGCCAGTTCTCCTCGAGGCAGTGAAAATCCTCATGCAGATCTAAACAAACCTTAAGACAAATAATCCCCTTGCAACCTTACACAGGGGATGATCAGTGTCCCCTCCTATCTTTCCATGGCAAGGTTATGGTCCCTACATCTCATCCCACCCCGTCCTTTATTATGCCACAGTAAACCATACAAAACGTGAAGAGCTCAACTTCCAGCTCTTCTGCAAATGAGTTATTGCCCCGTCTCGGAGGCAGGGCTCATAGCATTCCTTTTATACATCTGTCTCAGCTTAAACCTATTTCTGGGGTTATCTGAGTATTGCAGGGAGGAGCAGTGTGAGAACAGCTATGAGAGATGGCTGGCTGCGTAGGGGTGAAGGCAGCCTTCCCATGGCACGCCGACTAATCGTATTGTAAGTGCGTACGAGACCAGGTCAAAGCTAATTAAAGCCAACAGCCAAGTCTTCTCAATCACACTGCTCACCTACAGAATCAAAAGAGCAATCAACTGGGAAAACATTCTGCTGCACTAGTTCAGTTGCATGTTCCAAAAAGCCTGACTGATCTTCCACTCAAGGGAAAAAAGGAAAAAGAAAAAAAAAAAGAAAACAGAATAAGAAATTCCTACAACATCTGAACTGAATATATAGCTATTGGCAGCTTTTGGTTTTGTGTTTCACCCCAAGCTTTAACTGGCAGGAGACAGCAGATTCACGAGCTTTTTCCAGAGAACCCAAGAGAGGAGGGAGTCTGCCTGACAGAGTTATATCTCTGGCAAGGAGCAGTGCTGATAATCACTTTCACTGGAGATGCTGTAAAGCGGTTCATAATTCATTCCTGTTGCACAATAAGCACAGGACAATTAAATCCAGCTCTCTTTGATACTATGCACAGAACTTCAGCACGATCCATCATTGCCTGTTTACACACAACGGTGCAGAATTAACAATAAAAAGGCAAACGTGCTTAGGTAGACTGTCTTGTGACATTTTCCCACAATTACAACGATCCAGAGTTGTAACTAGCCTGCTCTTAACACAGCCCCTTTGCCTTTTGAGGCATAAGTTTTATTTTCTTGTATTTACTTCCCTCTCTCACCCAGCAGGAAGAAACTGTCAACACAACTGAGTTTGTGTTTTACTAATTCCAGACTGGTGCCCATGCCTGGAGGATGCTTTATCCAGTCCTTGCACTGCTACCTCCTTGCTGAGGCTCAATCTAACACTTCCCTTGTTATGACCAAATTATGGCAACGTCTATTTCGTCGTCTGGATCTAACGGAAACAGTTTAACATTTGACAGTCTGCAAAATCCTGAGCATGAAGTTTGGTAGAAAATGCCATTAAGATACAGAATTTTTTCCTGATCAGTGAAACCAGAAAAATGTGTTTTGTAATGGATTTGTTTGGAGAATGAGCTCTTTTTCCAGTTTCTAGGAAGGAGTGAGTTGAAGTTTACATCATAGCCTTTTCCTGACCAGGAACATTAACAGAAAATTCCTCCTTCTGCCAAAGCCACCTCTTTCCATTGAGGAACATAACCCTGTGAAACTTCCACCTTCCACCACATTCAAGGGAAATTAGCCTATGGGTTCAGATGTTCTTAACACATGTGTAAAACCAGGCTAGCCCATCTCACCAGGAACTGCAGCTACTTTCCTCCCTTACTCCGTGTGCCACCAAATTTCATGTTGTACTCCAGTGAAGCCAGCCACAGCACTTTGGGATCTCCAGACAAGAAAGCTCTGAATATTAACATACACTCTCTAAATGGCTCTTTAAGGAACTCAAAGAAGTGAATGACATCCATCTAAAGTACTATTCCTTGTCCAGGATAAGTCTGTAAGAATTTGATCAACACTGCCAAAGGCAATGGCCTTCAAAAAGATCTCAAACCCGATCCTTTCCAGAGACAGGTGTTTTTGTCAGATCAAAAGAGAACATAAACTAATCAGGTCCAGCAAGGCTCCAAACACAACATCTGAAAGCAAGCTGACAGAATGCTGTAATCTGACAACGACAGCAATTGTAAGAAATTTACACAACTCCTGCATGCAAGCATTTAAGAAAAAAAAAAAATTCTATGAACAGACTTCAGCCTATGGCTTGTGTGCAAGCTGTTAACTTCGTGCTTTTTGTCACTCTTAGGATGCAATTAGCATAATTTGGCTTCTTGATACTTTAGTTAAGACTAAAACCAAAAAGAATAACAAAGTCAACAACTAGCAAGCAATGAAAGCACATCCCCAAGCCATTATCTTTGCATTCAATAGAACACAGAACCCCAAGAACAATGCTTTCCTCAAAATGACATAATCATGCCCTTTTCATGGAAGGCAAGAAGCAAAGAAGTATTTTTCTCATGTTGTCTTACACAAGAGGAATTCAAGATGCGGCTTAAATTGCTTAGGAAAGTCAGATTTGTTTAATTAGATATTCTACAAGTGACTAAGGAAATGATCAAAACCATTTGCTGGCTTCAAGTTGTGCAATATTTACACTACATAAATATGGCAATTTCATTTTAACGTTGTTTCCAAAGAACATGAGGCTTACGGGATTCTGTTGTCCCTTTGCGTATAGACTTTTGACTTTATGATCTCCCCTGAAGGATTCTGAACCCACAGACAAATTTCAAATCTGTTAGACAGAAGAGAAGCTGTCTCCAAGACAGTCCCTTCCTATACATTTTATAAAAATAGATGACTGGATAGAGATTAGCAGATCTCTCCTGTGAAAGAAAAAGTTGCAGGGTGAGACTTATTAGGGAAATCAGAGACCCATAAAGATAATACAAATGCCCTAATTAACAGAAACGCCTCAGTTACAGTTCAAACTTTATTAGGCCACTGGGAATCCAAGCAAATGACCTAAAACCATAGGAAACCAAGCTTCATTAATGTCACTGCTCGTGGAAAAGTGCAAGTGTTTGAGGATCAGAGCTTAAAGTCCAAATGGCTCCATACGGACAGACCTTCAGCTGAGGCATTTAATTCTCCTTGCCTGGGATCTCACTCACACTGTGAATCCACTGCATCCAGCACAACCGAGCTCTACCCACGGGTGCCTCCTGGGTGTGCTCTGTATGATGCACATCAGCATCCTCACACATTGCAACCATGGCTGCGCTGTGAGAGAGTTCAGAATTACCATGGGCAACACAACAGCTCTTATTTCACATTAATTAATAAAGCCATCCCATAAACAGAGCTTTAAAAAAAGGCTCGAGACAAAACTGGGGGCTCTTCAGGGAGGAGAAAAAGATTCTTCATCTTCACGTAAAAGGCATCTTCGGCCTTCAACAAGACCAAACATACACTAGTAACAACAGTACTTTCATTATTTAACTTCATAATATTCAGTGTTCTACTGCTTTATTTCCTGTGCCAGCTTACAATAGTGAAAGGGTTTTAAAAAAAATAATTATCTTATTTAAACCCACGGTTTAAAGCTCAGGTTTAAACACAAGCAATTACAGACCATGGAAGGGGATGAAATTCCAGGAGATAAGATCAATCCATCAAACAGCCTCAAAACTCTGAGGGCCAAAAGAGACCATTTCACTTTTATTATTTATTTTAAAAATCAATTAAAGCTCTTTCAAATATTTCTGACTATCTAAAAAAGCATTCATTTTCCCCTTGTTATAAAAAGAAGAAGAAAAAAAGCAAGAGAATGCAGAAGTAAGGAAATGGATTCTGCTAAAATATCAAGGGGAATCTTGCCAAATGTCAGACTCCTCAAGCTGCGTGTATTTGTTTAAAACATTTCGCTTACCAGCGGACCGAGGGGGCAATTTTCAGAGTAGAAGTTCTGCAAATATTTTAAGTAGAGTTTTAATTGACCCAGTTTGACATTAAAAGCACTTTTTAAACTCTTGATATTGTTAGCCATTTAAGATAAGTGGCAATAAATACAGATTAATTGTAACATGTGAAATGAAATCTTTGAGCTGCGGTGGGCCGCTGAAAAGGCCCTTTGTGTGCCGGGGAGGTGCAGGATCGTGTGTTAGGGTTAGGCTAACAGAATACCCCGTCAAGCTCAGTGAGGTTTTTGGTAGCTCACGCTGTGACCAACTGCAAAGACAACAAACTTTAGGCAAAGGCAAGCGGTGTGATTGGCAGGTATAAAGAAAAACACAAATGCTGGAAGGACAGGCTCCCTTCTGACAGAAGCGCTGCCCAGCGCAGGAGTTACAAGCAGGCCAACACTGGAGCTTTTATTGCGTGGGAGATGATTGAACTGCAAATGTAAATTCAGAAAGACAACTTCTGAGATTCGGGTGTTTCAAGGAGATGCTGAATAAATGCTACAGACGTGGTGAGTGGGCTCCACAGGGGACACCGTCTGGTACGTCTCTTTGTAATACCAAAGAAAACAAAGCAAAAAGCCACCCACACACCTTCCAATTTCCACTCTTCCCAAGCCTTGCATGCAGCAAGACAAGTCGTGTCAGAAAGCTGCAAAGGGTCTCGAGGCCTGAATCGTGTCTCATTGGCAGCTCTTAACTCATTTGGCCTGGTTGCTGCTTTAAGCAAACAGTGAAGACCGAGCACATGGTATGTCAAAACATTTTCTTTTGGTTTTGGCTGCTTGCTTTGTACCTCACAAGAGGGATAACCCTACTGATGGATGGAACATGGTTCTGCTTTTTGTTGTTTGGGGTTTTTTTTTTTTAAAAAAAAAAAAGAAACACTTTCAATCAAATGAATGATTGCACTTGCCCTAGGAGCAGCTTTCTTTCATTCCCTGCTGAGGAATGACGGACAAGCTTTACCTTTCCATGTGTTTGAGTCCCTCTCTTCTGTGCAAATGAAGATGGAAAGTCTGATCTGAGGGCTGTGGGTAATAAATGATCCCAAGAGTGAACAAAAGGGTTGGCCAACACTGTGCTTCAATTACATCACATGGTAAGACTTGGAAATTGTGCACTGCTTGGTGCTACAATGGGGATTAGAGCTCTCCCATTCCCACAGCAAGGATCCCAGCCTTGGGTGAGCTTTCCAGGGCTGGTGGCACAGGCTTTCTCTGTCCCTGCAGTACCAAGGTGCTCTCCAACAGAGGACACAAAGCTTTCTGCTGGGTCAGCTTTCTGCTTGCTTAGGAAGAACAAGGCACTTCCATTGGCTGCCACAGAAATCATAACTCTGGGAGGTCTTAATACACAGAGCAGCTTGCTCAAGGTCAGATAGAGGTAAGGACAGGACACTGAATTCTTGACTCCTGCTCTCAGAGTCCAACTAATCCTCTTCATGTGAAAGTCAAGCGTTGCTGGAGGTCAGTTTTCTACGTTTCCTCTGCAGCCAGTGGAATGATGTCTCTTGAGGGCCGTTTCTTCCATCTTAAAATATGTATCTGAGATAAGTGGGAGGATTTGTTCTCTAGAGATTCACGGGTGGAAGAAATCTGATGATCTTACAAAGAAGATGCACTGAATTTTCAGATACCTATAGTTCAAGAGGGAGCATCCCACCCTAACAATTATCACTGTTACCAAGATACTAGACAGTCTTCAAGAGTCTCAAGTTTAAAAAAAAATAGTTTAAGAACTAACTCTGGATTAACTTTTCTGACACATCTGTATTTCACCCTGGAAAGGTTTCAAGTACTGTCCCCATCACCATGTTTACTGCACACCTTTGCCAAATGTGAATCGACAACCACCTCTCTGATTACCTAAGGCTGCAAGCCTGCTTTCTTTACAATTCATGGTTTAATCCTTTCTTTGTTTCTTAAATTTGTTCCCGATTGCCAATGAGCCATTTCAGGTCTCAAGGGAACAACCTTCAAGCGTTCCTGAACTCTGCACACAGGAACATTGCCCCAGGCTGCCTCTTGGACTGCTAAGAGTTTCTGATGCTCTTTTCACCCCATCTTACTTAAGAACATTTTTGGGCATGGTTGATGGCACATTTGGCCAATTAGCAGTAGTGAGGCTGCACAGTTTGAGTGCCCACGAATCATTAGGTTTATAGAGTCCTGGAGCCATACTAGGTCACATTTACAAATCTGCTACCTAATATTGCTCTGGCCTTGAGAGAACAAACACTTCATGAGAGCACAGCCCAGAGAAAATATGTGGATCCTGAAATACTCCAAATAATTATTTTCTCTAAACATCATTGCTCTCTTCAAACCACATCATGACTGATTAACGTACTGCATTCAGTGTCCTCCTGAATGCAGATGAACCAACAAAGTTCCACTACCTACAAAAACGTTTCATCTCCTCGCTCCTTACGGGTTTTCTGAAGTCTAATGAAAGTTCAGCTCATGTTTTGCACTTTCAGTGGATGAACACTATGGATTACCTTTTAGTCTGTTCAATTTTCATGATACGTGTAAGAACACATTATCTTAGAGACTCTAAGCCATCTGACAAGTTGTGTTATCTTCAGCCAACAGACTAAAAATTTACAAGGGTAAAAGACATTCACACACACCTATGTGTATACACTCACAAACAGCATGATTGCTTAAGCCTCATTTCCTTAGGAAACCAGATTAAAAATAGCACTGATATCAATAGCAAAGTCTTTATTTCTTTGGCAGATTTCTGTTACTTTTAAACCAATCCTCCCAGTGAGAGGTACTGCAAAATTTTCAGCTGGAACCAGACCAGATTGCTAAGTGATAAGAACCTCACAGCAGTTTCACTATACCTCAAACACTTCAAGGAAAAACGCAAAATGAATGTGAATTCTGTAAAAATATTGAGGACTGGTACAGAGTTTCATACTGAATTAACCCAGTGATAGTATTTGAGTCTCCACTCCAGCTACCCTGTGTATAAATACAATTTTTCTAAGTTTGCAAACTTCAGTATTTAAGGTATTTGCCATAATAAAGTACAAATTATAATAAAAATACTCATGTTATGTGTTTTAGGTATGTCAGATAAGTTTAAGTCTTGCAACATTGTTCCTGGAGAATGGTGGAGATTTCACTGCTGCAAAGGGTTAGAGCCACAGCTGCGCTCCACCAAAGCATTAGCATTTAGATTAAAGCATGTTTGCAAGTTCTCTGGCAGAACAGTCTTTGGTTGGTGAATAACAATTTATCAAAGTACTTCCAAAATCTCAGTGAATATCTCCAGAGAAACAGAAGAAGATCGAAGACACATTCATACGGATTTTTGGTTATTCAACTGACTCATTCTCACCACCTCTCTGGAAGTACACAGGAGTAAAGCCTGGTAGCTCTGAAGACATTTTTACCATTTTCTAGCTCACAGCCCTAGAAAATTGGTCTGCCAAGAGCAAGAACTCCAGGGCTACATCCAACACCCGTGGACTTGCAACAGCCACAGCTCCAGAGCTTCTACCAAAACCACCATGGTGCAAGCGTACCAGTATTATCTGGTCTCACTGAGACCTTTTGTATTTTCAAGTTTCATTATTAATCTTTTTAAAAGCATCAACGTTTTCCATAGAACGGAGCTGCTTCTCACTCCCCATCAGTCTAGTGTAGACTGATGTTTCATTAGATCTCTAGCAAAGAGCAGAAAGAAATCGAGATTTGAGCACAAAACCAACCTTCTTCCAATTTCAGATGGCAGCTTAGCTATTGGACTTGGGCTTCGATCTACTTTCGTTGCCACCAAAGCAATTTTGTCCAACAGATCCTTGATGCTTTCTCCATGCCGCTATAAAATGAGCGAACAGTGGCAGAATTTGTGTTTTGAATAACTAAAGTTTATGACATCTCTTCGTGCTGGCTAGAGCCCTAATTATTTCCCTTCTGCCTCTCTAAGTAACTCTATCTTCCCTTTACATTTCTGATACTTAAATATTTATTTTGGGCAGAGTTATACTGCACACATTTTCTTTTTCTTGACACGTCTCTTGTGATCTACCAGAAAAAAACTACAATGGAAAAGGGATTTAATAGGCTTATAAAGAGGGAGGGCATTGATATTTTCCAGTAATGTGAAAGTAACAGCCTAGATTAAAGGACTGGAATGACAAATAAACGTTGTCTCATCCAGGTGCGTATGCCTGTCACCTTGCTGTCAGCTGCAGAGCCACCATTAATTCACTGAGAATAGGATCTGATCCCAAATCCATAAATCCTTTCTCAGCAGTTTGCTCTGATGGTATTCCTGGCACAACCATGACCAAGAAATCCTGGAACTCTCTCAAGAACACCCAGTTTAATGAGATTTCCAGTCCCAGTTTCCATACCAGTAAAAATTCTCAAGAAATCCCCATAATTTACAACTAGGCTTTTTAAGGCTTTCACTTTTGTATCTTTTGCAGAACATCTCTAGCCAACAACTGTGCCCTGTCTTCACAATCCATCAAAATCACTGATCTTTCATCCTTGCTCAGTCCTCCTGCAACTTGCCCCTAAAACGAGCACAAAGCACCTTGAACCTGCAGAATCCCAACAGCACAAACAGTAGAAGCTGGTTCCCCACTCTGTCCAATTCCTTTCTCAGCTCCTTCTCCAGCAATCCGATGCTCTGACAGAAGAGCTGCAGGGGTACAGCCACAAGAATTCCTGAGGATTCCCTGCTCCACCATGGGAGGTGCAGAAGCAGGAAAGATGATCCCACGTGAATCACTACAAGGGATTTGTGCTAACACGCCAGGTTCTAGATTTAAGCACAGTTGAGAAGCCAGATTTCCTTCTGCTCTGGGACAAACCACATAGCTGGCACCACATTTGAGTGCAGTAACATCTTAATCACTGCAGGAAGCATAAATTTATCCCAGCTGAGTTGAGATCCTTGGACATTTTGCAATCTGTATCTGCATTTTCACACTAGCATCCCCAGAAATCTCAGCAGTAGAGGAACACTGCCAATTTGGGGTTCTCCATATAGTCTCTTTAAAGTCCTCTTGCAAACAACACTGTTAGATCTGGTTGGGAGTTTTCTGAGGAGATGGTTTTGGGATGGAAAGTGATGAATTGTCTGGCATCCATATTTTGGTTTCAACACTCCTGTTATGAAATCTCGTTATATGGGACCTCTGCTGATCTCCTGAGAGCTTACAGGGTGGCCTGCAGATTCACTGCAAGTTCTTGCATGTTCTTCCCTTCAACCTCCAGCACATTTCACCCCAAGTTTAAGTCCATTCTTGTTCCACAGAGTGTTTAAGTCCGGGTATAAATCTCTCATGATTATTTGCAGTTTCAAAAAGAGAGTTTCCTGAATTACATCTACATTTTTACATTTCAAATTTTGAGGAGCACCACAGGGTATAGCCAAAATCTCTATATTTTAGGACAGCAGGGGCCAATATAGCTTTCTTTTCTTTGACGAGAGGCAGGCAGAATTAGATTTGCACAGTAGAACTTGGCATAGATGTAATAATAAATATGATATGAAAACGTCAGTGACCCAGAAGAGCTGACATTAATGTATGCATTTCTTTAAATAAAAATCCTACTGTCTGCAGGCAAATTTGAAGGTTAGGACTTTGGGCTGAAACCCACTTCAGTGCAGCAATGATGAGTGGCCAGGCAGGACTCCTTGATGAGCACAACGAGGCCTCCATTGGACCAGAGGGAGTGCAGGGCTTGCCTAGCTTCCCTCCGTAGTTCAGGCTGTGACACCTAAGCAAAGAACACGTAGATCTGTTCTTTCACTTGCTTTGTCTCTTACCTTTCTTGGTACTCAAAATAGCTCTCACCACCACAAATGCAGTTCTGTTTTTTTTTTTTTTATGATTAACGTCTTGGTATACAACAGAAGTTTGTCAGATCAGAAATACAGGAATCAGCCTTCACAATGGCACTTCCCCTTTCACAATAAGGTAGTGGAGTCAGGCTTATTTTGGCTTCTCCAGCTCAGGCTCTTTCTGTGCTGACTTAAGCTTCAGGTGAAAAGAAAACATTCAGAGGCTTCCAAACCTCCATATGATACAAGATCAACGTACATAAAGTTCCGCTGGGCTTTTTTTAAAAGGCTACAGGCTGGATTTGCACTTGGAACAAGCTATTCCCCAGTGGAGCAACTCCTGATTTACAACCGAGTATCTGAAAAGAGAATCAGACCCTGCCTGTTCAATGCAGACTTTCAAAAACTTCTATTACATGGGTTTGGTCAAAGTTAGCATGCGAGAATATTTTTAAAAGCAAAGCAATTCTTTACCTTAAAATCTATAGAAGTCCATACACAAAAAATAGACCAGTGTCACTATAGATATCTGAATGCCCAAATAAACACAAGTGAAGGGAACTCCAGCGTCTGCAAACCGTTAATTCACCCTTTTCTTCTTTTTTGTAGGCTTGCCAAGTTCAACCTCCCGGTCGCCAACTTCTTGCTCTGCTGAGACAACTGGAGAACTGCATCAGTGATGTCAGCAGCACCACTAATCAGTGCTGGACCAGGATGTCTGACCTTGGGGAGAAAGTCTCTTTATATCCCAGCCCACAAGCGTGCTATTTTTTTTTTTTCCCCTCCCTCCTCCTCCATTCTACTGAGGATCCAAGAGGAAGAATAGAAATGGCAAAGAACTGCATAATTTGTGGAAGAAGGAGGACCGTACTTCCGATGCGAGGCTGTTCGTTCCCAAATGGCACAACAGTGAGTGTAGCTTTGAGCCCAGTCTGTACACAATACTTCACCAGCGTGGAGTGCAAAACATCCATTTGCATATTCAACATCTGTAAATCCCCAGTCCTCAGCATGCAGCTGGATGTCAGCCTCAAGGCATTTCCTTTCTGAAAAAACACTTTCAAGTATCGTATGTGAACCTGGATGCCAGATCTCATGGCAGGTGCTAATAGCTTTCACAAAGGGCCTCTCAGTTGTTCATGTTCAAGCTGTGTGTAGTATCTATGGCTTTGTTTCCCTTCCCAAACTACTGAACACAACTATGGTTTCCAGTAACAAAGACTCCCACCATCTTTCCTCTCACCCAAATTCAACAGCAATCTTCCATCTCAGTTATGGCCTCCATCTTTATTTAAATAAATAAATAAATAAATAGGTAAACATTCAAGACAGTTACATCACCAGTAGCTGTCTTCACAGATTCTCTACTATTTATGGAGAAAATTAAGCACATTTCAGTGGTGTATCAGACCAAACATGACCTCAGCCACCATGGAGATATCACTCTCAACTATAGAAGGTGATGGGTGAATATTTCTGCCTTCGTTATCTTCTATAATCATAATGAGATGTGATTAAATTCCCATTAGAAATCCTCTCTGAGAAAGCTGGAGCAGAGGACTACAAACAGGTTTTGTATTCTCCCTGTGCTCTCACACCCTTTAGAGAGACTTAGCATTTACCAGTGTGTGAAAACACAGCCACAGCGCTTGCAAATCATTCCAAGTTCCAGATACCATTTAACATTCTGACCAGAGAGTCTCCAAAGCCTTCTGCAAATGCTGTATGTAGCATTATTATTATTAACAGTTTAGTTTAGGACAACCTGAGTCATTACTGATGATGCTGGCTGAGAAAAATCTCAGCAGAACAGGGAAGAAATGCACCCTTTCTGAACAGAGAAATAAAAATCATCCTGCAGTAGGAACAAAAAGAGAATCAGACCCTGCCCGGCAGGATTATTCCTCTGTTTTAATGGCAGCATGCAGACTTCTACAACAGAGCATCCCAGGAATTTCAACCTAATCTCAGCCACCTATGCCTACAGCTGAACTATAGAGGCCCAACTGTATCGGGTGGTGAGCCCTGACAAAACACACCGAATTCACTGGGAGCTGTGATCACCCACATGGCCATGTCATTGCACTGCACTGCAGATGGAGGGGCTGCCCACAGCTGGAAGAATGCATCCTTCCCTCCACTGTAGCACTGAGCCCCATAGATGGCTCCATTCCCATCCTGCTGCGAGAGACACTATGGTGCTTATATTTCAGCACAGAAAAAAATAACTTTTCTTTTAAATTTTAATTAACCAGAAAAACCATTCTAAAGCCTACTGACTTGGCTGCTAATAAGCTCGAACCGAAGCAGCATCTGAATTTCTGAAGCAGTAAATCCAGCTCTGAGTAACTAAACTGACAGCTCTCATAAAAGAAAGAAAGAAATGCAACTAAGTAAAACATCCTAAGGAAATTATCCTTCAAATTAACTGCAAACATAAATTTATCCATCTGTTATCATATGTGTTACTTGAAAATTATTTGCCCATAAAAATGAAATAAACCAGAGTGATTTTTTTCTTAAACATTGACTTCATGTGTATAGTCTTAGTTGCCAAAATATTAACTCTTTTTAACAGCCCGTGTGCTCTTGGCTGCATCTGTTTCTTGATTGTAAATGGGCCTTTATTAATCACATGGATATGTCAGAGCTGAGGCACTTCGTTGTTACTATGGATCAATAACACCTAACAGTACATGATGGATTTTCAAAACAAAGAACAAGCACAAAATCTTTTGTTTTATTCAAGCACTGTATTTAATCTTTCTCTCTGAATAATAGCAGTTAACAGGGCTGTTACCTGAAAAATATCATTTAACCACACAAACAATAAATGGGGTTTCTCTGCTAGAGTATAGTTAGTGTGAATACAGGCATGGCAAGATTTCCACATTAAGCCTGAATACGGTAAGCCCTGGCAGGAAAAGAATGAAGTGTATAGGAAGGAGTTAGAGTTGTGCCCCATTTCACCCAAATCCTGTATTTTTCTTGGAGGGGATGAAGAAATGAAAATTGAAAGAATAAATGGCCATTTTCATTTATGTGTTTTATAAAGAAATACATTGGAAGTTTGAGCAGTTCCAATGAATTTAACGTGTGAGTAATGCCACAGGAAGGTAGGAGTGGGATTCTGTTGAGGTCTATTTCTTATTTAAAAAAAAAATACTGAAAAGCTTAATTTAGAATTAGGACTTTCGTTTTAGTATTTCTGAATCGAACAAAAAACTTTTCAACAAAATAAAAACGGTCCACTTCTCTTTGTGTTGCTAAAAACACAAAGATCTAAACTTGCTTTGATGTTCCAACATGCTCCCTCAACCCCAGGCCCCGCGTGACGGCCAGGCTGTTGAACCACACTGCCCACGATGCAGCAGTACTCTCAGTACTTGCTCTATAAAGGAAAACAACAAAACAAAACAAAAACCCAGAGAAGAAAGAAGGAACTAATTGTGTGAGAATGGCCTGCAGGGATAGAAGGCTTTAGCAAGGAAGACCAAAGGGATGCTAGAACAAAGCACCCAAAACAAAAAGCTTTCCTCAGCATCTCTCCTGCTCTGGTTTTCAGTAAATCCTGTGGCACGTATCCGCCCTGTCCTGTTAAGAGTCAGAACTGGCAGAAAGAAACCATCCAGTGACAAAGGCTTCCACAACAAGGCCAAAAATGGGCAGCAAAAGAAGAAACGGGCCTTGATTTTTACAAGGCAGCTTTCACACCTGAAGCTGCCCAGGTGCCCTGAGTAGATGCACTCAGCTGCAGGTGAGGGGGTGAAAGCCCAAACCACCCATCCATAGCAATAGCTTTCTGAGAACCATCTATAATGAGTACCCATTTAATTGCATTTCTGTTACCAGTACACACAAATAGCTGCAGGGGTTAGGATCTTTCCACTCTAAGATCCCACTGTAAGCTAAAGTCTGCAGCAGATGCAGGCACAGAGGAGGGCAAGAAGGCAACAGTGCCATCTATCCTCCAGGCTTCAGTAACTACCTGCTAGGGGCTTCCTGAACTGGAAATTATATTAGAACCACCACATTCTGTAATCTTTGATAATCCTAGCTCTATGGCTTAAACAACTTTTTTTTTTTTTAAATGAATCCCTATCCAACTATGAGCCACAGTGATGTGTTTTCCTACTGTAAGAAGTAAAATAAAATTGAGCAAAACTCCTCAAACTAAGTATGAGGAAAGCCTAAAATAAAATAAGCTTGGGAAAATGCAGTCTGGATACGCTCAAAGGATAAATACATAAAGATGCATCTATCTGTATTAAATCCTGCAGCCTTTAATCAAAATTCCCACCAAAGTGAGTAGTGAAAGGCAAGTCATTGCCAAACTTCATAGTGAGAGCCATGAGACGAGAAGCAAAGTTCTGTCGAAGATGAGAAATGGTTAGCAAGAGAAGGAAGACCAGATCAGTTCTCTGCACAGAAATCTCAAATTGCCTTGAAGTGAGGGCAGCCTGAAGAACCACTGAAGCTGCTCCTTAGGATTCTGCTGAAAAGGGGCCTGAGCAGTTACTATTTATGCTCTTATAACACAGAAACATTAACTTTGTTAAAAAGGCCAAATAGTTAACAGAGAAAGGACAGCTGCAGGCGCTGCTGTAGAAGTACTACAAACATCTTTGTTCTGCAGACTACATGGAGAAAGTTAGAACATGCAGAAGAACACATCAGATGTTCCTTAAGGATTTAGAAATAGTGGTATTTAGTTCATATATAACTCACACACTTACAAAAGGTCCAGAGACACCCAGTTGACAGAAATGCACCACCAAGGCAGCAAAATCACTCATATAGAAAATGCACAGAAATCCCAAGGTCTGAAACCCTAGGGCAGGATTCCCAGCCCACAGACAAGTTCCTTACCATGACAATACTTGTGTTCCCATAGCCTCACTTACTCTTGCAAATTCAAAGACTCTTTAAGTACATCCTATACTCGCTGCCACAAACACAACCACGACACAAACATGAGAAATTAAGAGCTTTGTTGGGAAAGGGAATAAATGCAGTTGTGTAAGAAATGTTAATAGCTTCAGGTTTCTACCAGGACAACCCAATAAAAAGCTCAGGAGCAGCCAAATAACAACCTGCCTGAACAAGGTTCATTTCCTGCACAGCAGGTTTACATAGACAAAAACCTTCCCGCTTTAAGGATAAATCCCCTAGAAAAAGCTTCCCACAACACCAGAAAGAGAACCTCAAAGCATTCAAAACATTTTACTTCCAACCAGAACATCCAAATAAAAGAGCATTTCACACCATACCTGCTCCGAAGGCAAAGAAGAAGCTCTTATCTGTGTTCTCCCGTAGAAGCGCCATCACTCTCTTGCCCATTCTCTCGTTCCTCTTGTAGATGAGCTCCTGCCTGAAGTAGCTGTCTATCTCCTGGGCTGTTACTTGCTCGTGGGGTGGGAGCGTAGTGTTGATGAAGTTTGGGACCTGCAATGGAGAGACTGAGGCTCAGCTAGAGGCACCTGGCTCTAACGGGCTCGTTAAAAGGACAGCTGTAAACAGCTAAGTAATCTCAGAAACACTGGAGGTTGTAATCCAGCTTTACTTAAACCACCTGTGCATCACTGAAAAAACTCACCACAGTGTATGAGCTTGTTCTATTATCTTTAATTCTACAAAGAAAAGAAACAAATTGCCCAACTAACAAAAACCTGGCCAACGCACGCTTTATTTAGTGTAACTGGCACCTGTCTGTATCTGGGAAGGGTACAGCAGGCAACAACTTTTACTAAACAGAACATTTTGATATTTCTCTGTTCCTTCAGTAACCTGAGTTTTTAGGTACCACACCTGAGCAACTTACCAAAACCTCTTCTCTACATGTCCAGTCTTGTTTATTGGCTAATTCATGCCTGAACAAGTTCTGCAATACATTCTCAACCAAGGTGGTCATGACCTTGAGTAAGGACTGCAAGATTTGGCTTGTATATGCTGCTTTTTAATAATCCAAACAGTTGAACAATTAAGAAAGGTCACAGCAAATCCAAAACCAGGCAGATGTAAACAGGATAAAACTCCTTACCTTTCTCTCAGCTTTAGATCTCACTAGAGAAGAACATGAACTCCACAACATAAAATCCCTGAGATATTCCTGATATTTTGGGGCAGAAGAAGGAAATTCCATACCAGCTGCTCCTTCAGTCCCTTTTTTTTGGAAGGAGTAATGTTCATGCACAAAGAAGGATGGTGAAAAGGGTGAAAACCCAAAGGATAGTTAGGATTGTTGCAGTAAGGGGAGCAAGCCCATGAAAAAAACAAGACCCAAGCTGCGAGGGGCAGGCATGCCACAAGTCTTTGATTACTGGGACAGGTGAGCTGTTTTGATGCAGGAGCATGCAGGATGTGCAGTGTGTTACAGTGGGCAGTGTTTGATGACTGCTCACAGGACCTTCGGTGATTTCCTCTGCCTTACCACTAGAAAGCTGCTTAAGCTGCAAAACCAAATGCAGATTTCCCAGTCCCCAGGTAAAAGTAAAGCTGCCAGGATTTCCAGTATTAATCTGAGTCAGTGGTAATGGTATTGCACGCACAGCCCATAAGGGGAACATCCTTCAAGCAGCGTGATGAAATACTTGATGCAGCAGCGCTGTTGCTTTAATTCTTCCTCTGGTTTTCCACTATACCAGATTCCTGAACTCCTTTTCTTAAAACTTGCTTTTAGTCCTCTTTTTTTTTCAGCTCACCTCTTACCCTCCCACTTAACTATATGATTTTACCACAACAGTTTCTGCCTCTTCCCACATTCCTCACTCATATTGTCTCTCTAAAAGCTTTCAGCAAGTCTTAGCGAGAGAACTCACTTTCATCTTCCCAATGGCTCTCCTTATGGCTTTTCCACTGCAGCCTCGGATGTGTTGGGAGCACAGGGCAGCTGAGGTTTCTCACCATGAGCTATTCAGAAGGACAGACTGAGGCCTTGCTGTGGGTTTGCACCAAAGGCTGTACCTGCTAGGTGAGCCAGAAATGGGCACAGCATCTCCTGATGCTCCCATACGGGCAGAGATGACGACAGCACACCATAATTGCATTAGCCTGTGGGGATACATGGTCCATGTAGATTTTCCAAATACAATCTGTTTTGCCAAATCACCACACTTCTCCCAGCATGTCGCTCTTTAAGGAGTGGGGTATATTTCCCTAAGTCACTCCTCCTACCAGACTTTCCGGGCTGGCTTGGCTTCTCCAACTTATCTTGCAGAGTCCTCAGAGCAAGCAAGTGCTTTGTGCCTTGTTCTCATTTTAGCCCTTTGTGAAAACTCAGCTAATAATAACAGCCCCATTAGGCCAGACCGACTGGAGACACCAGTTTCCTATCACTAAACAAGGAAGCTGCCTTTCGCTGCTTTTGTCTTCCAGGGACCAGGAGCAGCCTGCTGGCACTGGAGAGGTAAAACATTACTGGCTGCAATAGTGAAGGATGTAGAAGCCTTCATTCCTGGTACAAAGCAGTGAGGTAGGAATAACAACACATGCAGTGCTTCAGGGAAAGCACCATACAACTTATGAGAACAACCTGCTCCTACCCGAGGCAGGAGCAGCAGTGCTCATGGACAGAATGGCTTTGAGCAGCCCACTCAGGGGACATCTCCATTACAGGAGGTTTAGAGCCCAAGCACAGGGATTTTGTTCAGACCTTGACCAAAAGGGTCTTTGTCAAGAAGCTAAGCACCTTCCTTTGGCTCAAGCAGCTCCATCACTTGCAGTCCTACATCCACACTCAATTCACAGTTTGTTTCCCCTCTTTATCAAGCCTAAAACAAAGTCCACAAAATGCAGCTGTTTCCTCACCTTTTTCTTTTTTTCTCCTCTCTTTTCCCTCTGTGGGAAAGAGTTTGCTAAGGACAGAGAGATAAATTTCAGACCAAGGACTGGATTTTGTCAATGTTTCTCATACTTGTCCAAAGAACGAGATGAAAGGAGGCATTACCCCCTATAGGCACATCACCAGCTACAGATCCCTCTGCACCTTGTGCATTCCTGTGTTTCTAATGACTGCTCAATCACTTGCAAAAAATACAGCGTGTGTGTATGTTTGCATGTGTGTGTGTGGCAGAGGCTGGAAGATAAATGATGGAAGTAAGTACAGCAGTACACAGTAGTGCAACCACACTCTGAGCTACGACACTGGCCCCATTAATCAGTGCTGCTCCTCCCTCTATCGCAGCTCCTTTCCATGGTCGGTGACATACACCATGCGTGGCTTCAAGGAGGCAGCTGCTCCTGTTGATTTAAGAAACCCTTTGGATTCCTAACTACCAGACAGGGATCAGGAAGTCAAGGAACAGTTGCATGCAATTAGGAAGCTGTTAACCACAGTTGGGATTAAATGGGTTTGTTGTTTTTTTTTTTTGGAGAAGGGGAAAAAGAAAAGCTGTTGTATTGAAAGGATGGGTTAAAGAACACACCAATGGATGTTTCTTCCTTAGTCCATTTCATCAAATATTTTGGTTTTGATTCAGTGCAAAAAAAAAAAAAAAAAAATTATATTTATAATATTGTCATTTGTCAATGCCAAAATTTTGGCATTTATTATTTCAAACTGAGTGAAGGATGAAACGCGCTGTGCCAATGGACAGTGCACTGACCACCTGTATGATAATAGCTGTCTATTGCTATTAGTATTCAAGTGTATCACAGGATGCATGATGAGAGTGTTGAAAATCCTCGCTTCTTATTTTGCTGTTCACTAAGAAAGCAGTAGTTGGGTCAGCAGACAATCACACATCACCTGGGCTATGCTTACTTTCCAGTGAATGCACATTAAGAGAGAGAAAAACAGGTTTTGTGTACAGACTCCACAAGCAATGCTGTTTTTTGAGAAACCAATTCATGTAATATATATACACCTATATTTCCCATGAAAACTCAACAGTATATTTCACGCAGAGGTATTTAAAAGAAAGAACAATTTGTTTGAATCAGCTGTAACTCTGCCTTTTTTCTATTCATATTCACCTGGCTCTATGGTTACTACAGTTAGTATAGCTGGACTAGGAGTCCAGTCATTAGGTGCCACTCTTGGTACCTTTAGGTATACTCTGCATTTCTTAGTCAAGTTTTTGAAGTGAGAGGATACAAGAACTAAACAAAGTCAAGACCCAAATCCTCCCATCCCCCCCGGTCTGTGTAATTTTACTTGAGTCAGCATCCCTGATGGAATATATGTGTGGGTAAAGCTCTGCACACATCCGAGCTCACAGTGCTGTGGGATGTGGGCCATAATTCTTCACCTTTGAAGTCAGTAGGAGCTTCAGGAAGAAGAAAGAGGAAGGGGTTGTGGAGTCGTTATGACACTACCCTGAAAAAATTGTTCTGTTCTCATGGGTGATACAAATCTTTTGCATGATCACAAGCTTGTCATTTGGGTTTAGACCTTCAAAGGAAACTCGGCACCTAATCTGCACTAAATATCTTTGAAGCATTTGGCATTATTCCTCCTGTCTCTCAAAATCCCATCTGTAAAATGGGGACAGCAAGATCCTCTGACTTGAGAACAGATGTTATGGAGAAGGCACTGGCTGAATCTTGTAGATGAGACCCCTACAAAGATCAAAAGTCAAAGATGATGCTTAGCAGTAACCTCTCTTCCCACTAATACTTTGTGGAAGGAGACTGGGATTCTGCTGCAGTCATTAGCATAAGAAAGAGCTAACAACAGACTTTGCCTTAGAAAAAAAACACATCAACCATATCTCAAGATCCATGTTATGCTGTCAGTTTTGCCTATAGAAAGAAAGGGGAAAAAAAAAAAAAAAAAAGAGAAAAGAAAAACATATCAGTGCAGAGTCTTTTATCATAGTTAGGGCATACTGCAAAGGTTAGCTGAAACTTCATAAACACTGGATGATACTGAAGTATATTTTCTTGTTTACTAATTTTTTAATATTACTACAAATTCTCAGGGCAAAGGCAAAATGCCAGAACTGTGAATATCAATCTAAAAATAATTTTTTGGACACATATTAGCACCACCAATTTTGGTTAACACTTTTTCCCCTGCTATGAACCTACTGGCTACAGAGGAACTGCTCTAAATTCAGTCCAGTACGAAATCACAGTGCCACTGTTCCTACCACTATGTGTTACATTTCTGACCATCTCCCACTCCTCCAGTAACCTTTTTTAGCCTCCTTCTTTTCCTGTTTTCCCAGTCTATTCCTGGAATGTGTTTCACTATCATCACTATCACTGATATCAAAATAAACGGCTAATATTGCCTGTGTGGGCTAAGGTTTTCATACTCAATTCTGAGGGAGATGGACAGGAGGAAGCTCAGGCAGGGAGATGGGCAGCCAACTCCCACCATGGAAAATAGAGATTTCAGCAGCCCCACGTAGGAGCAGAATGGTTTCAAGCATACAGAGATGACCCATCCCCATATCAGCATATGTCCATGCAGCCCATCACACAGCACAGGACTGTGATTTCCCACTTTTGCAGTCCCAAACACCAAAGCCTGATGTGTAACCTCGATTTCCATCATCAGCAAACATTTATTCTCCTAAAACTGTTCCTGACACTATCTTCCTCTACCTTGGTCAATTATCTGCTTCTGAAACCCCTCACTCCCTGTATCCAGGGAGCTAATAGCTTAAGGCTTTTTCCAGCCTCATGTCAACATTAAAGCTCCAGAAAACCACACATGCGGCACCGTACCTAGTCCTTGAAGAAAATAACTTAATAATAATGCCTTGTGTCCCTCTCTCTTCCCATACAAATAGAAGAAATATGAGGAAACATGCTTGAAGTCATAAAAGCAGATAGTGGGAAGGCAGAGAGTTGTCCATCAGTTTCTTAGGTTCCACATAAAACTCATCCATCCTTTCCTGGCAAGAACACAACTTCCATGCTAGTAATCCTTATCTCCATTCATTACACCCAACAATATTTTTTATGTGATATTTATTATACGTTATCTCATTAGCTGCCCAGTTTATGAGCTTTATGTGGGCAGAGGCCAGAAGACAAGGAAGGGGCCATGCTTTGGAGGATTTCCCCTGTACCATGTAGGCCAGGAACTTTTATATGGTCTAGAGAGCAGTGCACGAGATAAGAATCTCAAGAGCTGACAGCACTGCTTATGTGGGCTTCCAGAGAGCCAAAGCAGCATCCCAAAACCCGCTTCTCCTCTGACAAATGGAACAGCCCTAAATTCACACCAGCACTTGTTGGGTCAGAGGCTGACATCTGAGCTCCAGTTATCACCCGTTTATGAAGGGAGGATACCTGCCTGTTAACCAGCCTTGACAGGGCATTGTGGTTTTTATTGCAATGCTGCAAAATATACTACTGTGGACTCGGAAGACACCTGTTCCTCTTTGATTTATGAACCCTTCTGGCATCTGGGAGAGCAATATCCACTTACTGCAGCCTCTGACGCAAAGAATTCAAATACTGCTAAGTGAATGGGCTGCAAGGATAAACACTGCCATGAGGAGAACATGGAGTGACAACCGCTGCTGCTGGCTGGGCTGGTTTCCTGCAGCACCTCCAAGTTTCCATCCCAATGGAGACCTTCATGGCCAAGGAAAGGAGTGGGTGTTTGGTCAACATGATTTAGCCCAAAGATGGCAATTGCCCAGAAGATGCACTTTGAGCTTATTCTGTAGGACAGAAGCCAGGAGGGAGCTCTGCAAAATAGTGCAAGTTGCTATTAGCCCATCCTTCCATTCCTGCTACTTCTAGGTGACACTTTCTTTTTATTAAGCATCAAAATTTGAAGTCATGTATTAGGAGCATGATTAGACTTAGATTTTCAAGTCCTATGTGTCCTTTCCCAGTGCAAACATCTACTCATGATGAGTGCTAAGAACACATTATATGCACTTCCAGCACATTTTGGAGGATGAAGCTAGCATAGGTATGTCATTTTGTGGATTTTGTGCTGCTAAAATGTGGTGGTTGTTTTTTTTTCAGAAGCATACTCCAACACCAAACTAGCCACTACATTCCCAATCTGTGTGCGTCCCATTTTATTCTCATGCATTGTGCAGAATGCCAAGCAGTTCTCAAGTGACAACTCTGTGCAGCCAGAGAGAGGCTTGGAAGTACTGAGAACAGGTCAAAGAGCAGTCACACTTCTCCCACCCACATCTCCCCACCCTCCTGCTGCCCGTGCTCCAGGAACCACTCAGGAACTATTCTGAGGTTTGGTCTAGCTCAGCATTTCCACTACAGGAATGGATTTTCCATCGCACCCCTTGGCTTGGAGAGAGCCTGTAGTGTCCCAGACCTCTTAAAGAAGGAAACAGAACTGAGAAACCGTGAGGAGAAGGGGCTGCAGCTGCTCCCTCAGCAGAAAGTGTGGTCCTGCAGCTGAATGGAGAGGGGCTCCACAAACCCTAATTATGTTCTGGCTCAGATTCATTACTACTTGGACAAATTTGTGCACTTTTCATCAGCATTTCTGCTCAGTCTTCCGTGTGAGCCCTACTCTTGCAGGGCTGCACTGCACCAGTTGCCTGGCTGCTGCAGTTGCATTGCAGTTCATGCTGGCAAGCATTCTCTAGTTGGCCTATCTGATTACAAGCTACGTCGGGTACCTCTTAGGATGGAAAGACAATTTGAGTGTAAAAATAAAGTCCTTGGAGTTTCAAATTAGCTAGCTCAGCTCCACGAGCCACTGAAGCATCTAGTTCTATAAGCAGAGGAAAATTACAAATAGAAAAAAAAAACTGAGAGGAAGAAAATAGCCTGAAAGTTAGAAAACTCTTTAAAGATAGCATGATATTTAAAAAAATAAAATCTGTAGGTGAAATAAATACTTCAGGAGTCATGCTGGTATGACTGTAGGCTTGTAGGGTCAGCTGCAACACCCACATCCTGCTGCACCTGCTGTTCTCCCAGGTGGCATATGGCCTAAGGGCAGTCACGTGCCCTGCCTGGCCCCATGTGCTGCTTCGGGGCATTTGGGTGGAAGAAAAGCACATTTCAAAGAAAATAGAAAGAAAAAAAAAAAAAAAAAAGAGAAGAGAAAGAAAAAAAAAAAAGAGAGAGAAAGAAGAGAAAATAGAAAAAAATGAAATAAAGGGAAAAAAAAAGGGAAATAAATGAATTAAAGAAAGGAAAAAAAAGAGAAAATGAAAAAGAAGGGGAAAAATGGGGGGGGGGGGGGGGAAAGGGAGAATAGCCACATGGATGGCTTGTGCATCTCACAAACAGCTTGAGGGGTGATACTTGTATTCTTGCTAAAAAAATCCCTGAGAAGTCACGGCCTCCATGCATGTTTTCTATTTGTTTTCCTAAACCAGCTAAATAGTTGCTTTCCAAGCACTTGAGAAGAATAAATAAGTAAATAGAACTAATAGCATACCACCAGCCCCTCCCCCAAGGCTTCCTTCCCCACCCCAACCCTGTCCCTGTTCCCCTTGGTAGCAATGCCAAAATATGCAGCTGGCCTCTCTATCTGAATGAATGTTTTGATTAAAGAAGCCTTAGCAAAACACAGTCAGAACAATGATCCCGGCCCCCTTTCTGCAAGCTTCACCCAGCTATGCAGTGTATATTTAGGACCAGATTACAGGGACCTGTTCATTAATTGAATGAGGATGACAAGCCTGCAGTGTATGCAAATACGGGTTTTGGTTTCAGTGGGGAGCCTAAATCTTAACTACACATTGATAACTCCTGCCTCATTTAAAAGCTCAATTTAACAATGCGATTTCTTTTTGAGGCCAGCTTTCATGAGCTTTCAAACATATGGAAAAGTTCAAGATTTTCTTTTTCCCTTCCCTTCCAAATGCTTTGTTTCCTTTAACAAAGAATTTTTTTTTTCTATTCTGACACTAAAACCATCACCTATTATATTGCCATGACACCCAAGCAAAGATACTGATCAAAAGGCAAAGCAGGGCAATAAAGTAAAAAAATAAAAAATAAAAAAAAAGGACAAGAGTTTGTTTGGGGGATTGTTTTTTTCAAAGCACTGAAATTCTTTTTCCAAAGGTATTTTTCATTTAGTCTGCAAAGTGGGAGAACAGCTGGTCAGTAGTGGGTACAAACTCAGCCCTGGGTGTCCTCCCAACAATCAGGGCTCTTTCATGAGATTCTGGTTCAGCCAGGTAACGATGAAAGCCTGAAAGCTTACATGAAGTTTGCCAGTCACCATCAGAGAACAAAAACAGATTACTCTGGAGAACCTGATCTACTGCGTTCCCTATTCAGTTGTGCATTAATAGTATCAGAGCAAGAAATGTTGTGTCAAGGAGTATACCTCAAACCACCAACTTTCAGGACACCAATGAATACCAGTGCTGTCAAGTCAACAAGGACAATCAAATTGCTGACCCCTTTGTTTTCCCTCTTTGTCTTAATGAGGGAACAAACACATCCTCTAGATAAAACATAAAGGGAGAAGAAGCATTTTCTATATTCAAATCACAAGATGCTGTTCAAAAAACCAACAAGTCTTTCTCATTTCTCCTGAACAAGTCTTTCCAAGAAACACTTCATAAGCCAGCACTTTGAAAAGAAGGGATAGTAAACGCTTTATAGCAAACATACAGCAGTGCAGAGAAAGCAGCATGGTACTACCTTGAACTCCAAATGTTTTCCCCAACCACTGTTTCATTCTCTTTTATAGTTTATTCCCTTACTAATAAACACAGTTACTCAACAACCCTCAAATATTTTTTCATATAAATCAGTAATTTTCTGTATGTTTCTTATCTAAGCCTTCAAAAGAAAAACCTTTGCTCCTAAATGTCTTGCTCCAATCTTTCTCCTACTTTCTCCCCACTCTCCCATCGCATTCTCCGTAGAAACTGAAAAGCAGAAAAAGAAGGAACTTCCAAGTCAAGACAACGCTAAAAGCAGGCACATAATGAAAATTTACAAGCAGGAGCCTATTTTCAAAACCTGTAGCAGGACAATTATCTGGAAATGTTCCAGATTACTCACAAAAATAAATAAATAAATAAATAAAATAAAATAATCATTCTGCAGAGATTTCCCCAGCACTGTCATCAACAAGTAGACTTTCTCAATCTGGGTCTGTAAACAATTTTGTAAAACACATAAGCCAAACTATAATATTGCTCCAATCTGGAATCCTGTTCCGACATAATATGAAAATTAGACTCCAAAAATTTTGGCTGCCCTTGTGGGTTGTTTTTTTTTTTTTTTTTTTTTTTTTGTGAGCTTCCAAAAAAGCTGTGACTCAGGTGCAGTGGAAAGAACGTGTGACCCTACCACAGCTGATCAGGAGCTCTTCTGAACTCTGGGAAAGCAATATCTCTCCAGAAGCACCCAGGAGGTAAGAGGCTCGTGCTGGGGCACAAGCAGCTCTGAACATGTCATCAGACACCAGGGCCTGCCATGCATTTTAATAATAACGTAGAGGCATGGAAGTGCTACTGATGGCTTGCTGGGACCCAGAAACCCTCGAGAGCAGTTCACTCTGTGCCCGGGACAACCCTGCATTTGCTCTGCTGTAAAGCCTGTAATCACTTTCCCTGGAAAGACGAGAGGCTGTGCCAGTTTGTCTGCACTTTGTTACAGCTGAAAATGATAAGGTGTTTCCAAAGTGTTGTGTTACAATAGCTGTACCTTCAGTTTAAGGATTTATCTTCCTTTGCTGTAGATAAAACTCCATTCCTTGAACAAATTAGGTCTGCTTATCATTCAACGCTCTACTTAATGGTTTCAGCTGTGTGTTTCTGCATTTACTGAAGCTGGGGCATTCCACAGATAGTTCTCATTGATTTGAGAAGTGAGCCAGAAATCCAGTCGTATTTTATCCAAAATGAGAATGGGGTAAATTAATGATATAATTAGAATTATCAGAACTCTTAAATCTTAAAGGACAGGTTTAAATGCAGAATGATAACATTTTTAAAGGGGTATAAAACACAACCTATTTATAAACAGCAAATGTATTGTGAAGTGATGAGCTGAACCTTTTCTTCATTAGTGTAGGGAAGCTGAGCACTGACATGCTGTTAGTGAACGGATCTCTAATGCTGTCTTCTCATCAGGATCACTCTGCGTATTTCAAAAGGCAAAATCTGCTACCCAAAAGCTATTTAACCATGAATCCTTGGGTCAAAATTATGGCTGAAAAACAAGAGCTGGTTTTTGGGTGGGGTTAAAGGAAAAAAGGAAAACAAATGAAAAATGTCATACATCACTATAGAAAGGGCACAAAGGAATACAAAGAAACACAGAAACAGCAAATTTCATGCTGGCAAAGATGAATCTGCTGCACAGAATTGTCCTTAAAAATTTGAACATCTGAAAACCCATTACAGGAAGTAAGGGTACAAGATACTCCCAAGCCCTACATATATCAGTTCAAAACTCTACATATATCAGTTCAACATATTTAAATAAAGAGCTCAACATCAGATTTAGGGAACAAAATAAAAGAGAAATTGTTGTGTAGGACACTTCTCACTCACCACAGCTTCATGTTATTAGGGACTTTTTAAAGCTATCTTAAGTAAGAAAAAGTGTTCTCTGGAGGTAGATCATTTTCTAATTTTGCACTAACAGATTTATTTTTTTTTTTCATTTTAATGTATCTGGACCTACTGACCTTTATTCCTTTGTAAGAACTTCAGATAATACATAAGTCAGAGCTGCTGATCTAATCCAATGCCTCTTCACTCGTAGCGTACATTTTTCAAAAGCAGAGAAAGAAACTATGATTTCTGTGGTGGAAAAAGTTTGAAGAAAAAACAACATAAACCTATCCTATCTTTAACTTAAAGACCATTTTCTTTTCAGCATCTTGTTGACTTTCTGCCCAGAAACTCCGGCCTAAGACTCTTGATTGAACAAGTCACAAGAGAATCATGCGCTTGCAGAAGGCTGTCCAAGCAGGAGAGATGCTTTGTATACCACTTTAGGTCATAGTCTAACTGAATAAACACAGCCTCTTAAAATTTTATTAAGTTTGAATAAGGATTTATATGTTCAGAAAAATGGTACTTGGAAGCAAAATGTAAAAGAAAAAAAAGAAAGAGAAAGGAATGAGGAATGTTATATAATCAAAGAAAAGCAGAGGTGTTTCTTGCTTTCACTGCTCTTAATTAAAATTTAAAAAGAATAAAAAATAAAAAGAACCTCAACACTGAAACCAAGAAGGAATGGTTTAGTGCTTGAATGTCATTGGTGTTGATCGCTCCAGGCCAGGAGCTGTCCTCTGCGCTGGTGCCTAAGCTCCTGATTTGGTCTATGAAACGCCCTTTTCTCACATTTTTCCTCCTGGCACTGTCCCTTCTGCACCCTGTACAGGCACAGACTGCCCTCTATTCCCAAATGCCACGGAAGTTGTTGAGATCAATGCTGGGAAACCACAGTTTTTCCAAAAGCTCTCTCAATGATGTTGAAGAGGCTCAAGAATGTCATCCATAACACAGAAAGCCAACAGCATTAGTATTTCTATTTCTATTCCTTCTTCCTGCTCCAAGATGAGTTCTGCTGCAAAGCCATCTCAGCTTCTTGCAGCCAGCTACTGAAGATACTCCATCTCCCAAGATTTATGGTACAGGAATTAAGGAAGTTTCTATACATATACCTTTGTTCCTTCAAGCCTCCCTCGTGTGATGTTGGAATTTTCCAGCTGCTTTTCTGGCACATTCCAGTCACTTAAACCAATGGCTCCCAAATGAGGCAACTAACAGACAGGGTGCCCTTTATTCTGCAGCTCTGCGATATTCAAAATTTTCCTGCACTTGTAGGATGATCATTTTTCATCACCTGATGAGGACTGTAATACACTCACAGTCAGATAAATCTCTCTGCTTAGATTTAGTTGTTCATGAAAAAGATCCCATGGGCGATGCTTCGTGTTTAATATTTAAGCCAAGCTAATAAAATTTGATAACCAAATAGACTCCCCATGGCAGGGACACCATCCTTACAAAAAACACACAGAATAAAATCTGGAAGTACCACTGGCAAATGCTAACTGAATAGAGAGTCTATCTTGGTCTTTAATTTTCTATTTTGTACTGCTTGCAATTAAAAATAAATGATATAAAGCTGGTTTATAAAAACACTAGCAAACAAAAAACCTCTTTACTTGAATTAAGCAACAGCCCATAAGAGGAATATACTCCACAACATTTAGAGTTCTGGAGGGACTAGTATACATATAGGGATTTTAATTTTCCATGGCCTCTAAGTGTTATAATCTCTATCAACTGTGTGCACTCTGGGCCCATGACTAATGCTATTGCTTGAACTCTCATTGGTTGTTCGCTTCTTTCTTCTTTAACACTGTTTTTAAACCTACACTGATTCAAGAATTTGCAGGAATAAAAAAGCTTTTACAGCATCTCAAGTCTGAAACACAGGTCTGTTATAGGACACTGTGTCAACAAATCACAGATGTCTGTGAGTCAGTGCAAGTGTGAACAGCAATAACTGGCCTCAGAGACATAGGCACAGAAGAAAGCTGGCAAAATTACACTGTTTGATAGCCATTAAAAGATGACAGAACATTCAGATGTCAGGACTGTCTTCTTGATTTTACAACTAGCATTTGTTTATTTGTGTCCATGTCAAATACATCACCACACCTCAGGGTAATTACTTCTGTAAGGTCACTGTGTTTATCTTGTGTGCTTACCTGCAAGTTATCTTCTCTAGGATCCTCTAAAGTTTTGAGCTCTCTGTGTTTTTCAACTCACACACCACATCTTTAGAGACATATTCTTAACAAAGTTGGTTTCTCCCTTTGCTTTTCAGTGCAAAACTGCCCAGGAAGAACAGCTCTGGCAGTTCTGTTGCTACACAAACATCTGTTTTAGTACTGCTCTGTTAACAACACCTTTTATGTCCTGCTTAGTTATGCTAAAACAGTGTTTCACTCTATACCACTACAAGATTGAAGAGATTTGATCTCATTCATTACCATTAACCACTCTTCCTACAATTTGAGAAATAGAACCAGACAGGGAAAAAAAGGAGGAGATATAACCATTTTTTCTACAATTTAAGAACTTCCAACTGTGCAAGCTGATGTTGAGGTTAGTTCTGTGACAGATTGCTTGGAAAAGCTGCAATGGAAGTATTTAATATTTCTATTTAGAACTTTTAGAAGCAGCATACAAGACCTGTACAAAACAACCACATTGTGGAGAGTGGCTACCTTGCAGACTGGGGCCATCCTTGCTTTCTCAATTCTTTATCTGAGAAATTAATGTGACCTACAGAGCCCTGTGCAACTCAGGATAACAACAGCAAGGTAAGAAGCCCTGAAGATCTCTACTCACCAGATCTCAGTTCTCTCTTGAGGTCACAGTTATTCTTGATTTCTGTGTCTTAATGGTAAGCCACTATCATGATTTAATGGACTTTCATGGCAAAACACAAAATATTGAGGCTGGCAAAGTATATAAAGGTCCCCTTCAAAAAAGTCACTGCATCTGAGACAGGAATCTGTGAACATTTATCAAATAAAAAGATGAGGTAAGAGACGGTATCCATAGACCAAGTTTCCAAAGAATTAATGGGGAAGAAGAAAGAGGAACCTATATATCAAATGAGAATCTCCAAGTTTGCCATGAACTATCAAACTAGTCTGGAAAGCAGATTTCTGCTCCATTGAGTCTTTAATAGCATTGGATAACTAAGATAAACAGAGACAGAAGGGCTGTCTGAGACACATACAAAATTATTGAATTATGACATGTTTGAGAAGTTATTTACTTTACAGAGTATTTACATAAGGTTCACTTCCTCTTCAAACATAAGCTCAAATATTACAAAGAATTTTTTTCCCCCTTAATGAGGAGACCACATTCAACAGTCCCACAAATGTCCATAATTAAGTTTTTTAAGGCACATTCCTAGGAAAGTTTTCCAGTCAGTCACTTCCCCAGAGCTGAAGCAATACCTAGGAAACCCCAAACTTTCACTATGCAGATGAGACACATGTGGAGAAGAAAACATGAGACATCAAAAGGAAGAGGAAAAAGAGGAGATGGGGTAGAAAGTGATGATTGTGAGACTGGAGTTTTACTTTCTGCTGTGCTATAGGCACCTGACAGGCCTTATGCCAAGCTCTTAACCTCTCTGTACCTCTATTCATCGGCTAAATTACACCCTTTTTTTGTCATATGAGACCTGTAGGATGCAGTGCTGGGAAAACTATGTATGTGATTACCTGGTAGAAACAGATGCCAAGCATTTTAATAAATACAGGTCACTATATCCAGTGTAGAAATTTTAGATCAGGAACTTTGGTAAGAGAACACTTCCTGTCTTTGTAAGAGAAAATACCATCTTTTTTAAAACAAATGATTTGTTCTCAGCTCGCTGGCTCATACACAACATTTCTGCTTACCTGGGAAGTGTCATGATTGAATATAACAGCATTCAGGTCTCCACAATTATAATGTTTGATGAGATCTTCAGTGGTGTACGGGGCCTGCAAACTGCCAGCTCGGAGACTTTCATGCTGGAGCAGAGTTTGGTTTAGTGCAAACAGCACCTGTAGAAATGCAAACAAGAACAGAAGAGGAGTTAATGATATTAGGTATCAAAGAAGCAAAGTGTAAAAGGCCAAATGACTCAAAAAACTCGCACGCATACGAAGTTTATTGACCCATCCTGGCCCACAGCAATGAGGGCTGATTATCAGATATTTCCAACTGGAAGGGAATTCTAACCTTCTCTAGTAGAAGTCTTTATTATATGACCCTCGTTATTACTCATAAGGTCTAACTTCACAACACTGCCCCTGCAGAGGAAATAGTCTGAGGGCTGTCGAGACCTCACCAGGGCAGAGTAATGGAGGAAAACTTCCCTTGACCTGTTGGCCACGTTCTTTTTAATGCATCCCAGGATACCACTGGCCTTCTAGGCCACTGCTGGCTTATGGTCAACCTGTTGTCCGCCTGGACACACTTGCACAGAGAAAACAGAATCACTCTTTACTATTTACATTTCTGTACCCCCAAAATGTCCTTGATGATGATGAAAGCTTCTCACATTTATAACAACAGTGCCCTCTCCATTCCAAGTTATCATTTCAACTCTCGGGTAAGCAACACATGCTGAGTGCCAGCTGGCCCTGCCACGGCTGCAGTCTCTGATAAATATTCTTACTCACATGCCTAACTTTAAGTAACTGAACTGACTTCAAGCATTAAATCCCAAAGGAGTTTAAAATTAATGATGTACCAATGTTTTTGCAACTTGGAAGTCCTTATTTGTTTACAAACACGGTTTCCGCTGGAGTTGATCTGATGGAAGGGAAACCGTCAACTGAATTTACTGCTGTAAAACCTCAGGTATATAACAAATAAGATCTGAGAAAAAAATAAATTTAATTAATAAGAAAATAAAAGTATCTCCAGGGCATTAAGAGCCTCTGAATACAAAACTGTTAGATGTTCACTAACACACGCATTCTGGTTGAGGGAAAGAAAATGTTCCTTTTTAATTTACTTTTAAAAAATATAAAGATGGTCTTTCAAATGAACCTGCTGTGCCTCCACCCCACAACTGGTTGCCTCTTAAAATCCAAGCCTAAGAGATTTCCTCACTCAGATCTAAGGGTCTCATCGGGCTTTTCTACAAAGAGATCTATCTTTCCCAGAACCGTAGCATAAAGCTAAGCATCTTCCTAACTTAGTTTTCCTGTAATTTAAAAAATCTGCAAAAAATACAGTCTAAAAATTTCTAACCTTTGAAGGATCTGAGCGTTCTCTTTTTTTCCCCTAAGGGCTACAGCTCAAAGAGGAAATGGTTCATCCCAGGATTTCCTGGGGATTCTAAACATTTTGACTAATAAAAATAAAAGCTTAGAAAAACTTTGACAGGAAAACCAAGAGCAGAGCTTTTCCCAAAATGCTTTTAGTAAAATCCTTCTCAGTTTTGATTTTTTAAACAGTGGATGTTGCTGGAATTTTATACACAGAAATGCACATACACACGCACATATATATACAAACAGGCAGAAAAAAACTTGAGCGTAAGACAGATAAGACAGAGTGTTTTACAGTAAAATATTAAGGAGGCAACAAACAAATCCTCACTTTGCATTCTGAATGCTTTTTTTTTTTTTTTTTGGTTACTTCAGCTTCCTGAGGAAACCAGTTCTCCGCATTCATGCTCTATGCTTCCTCCTAATAAATTTGGAACCTATTGGCTGATTTCAGTTATATTCGCAGAGGGTTAGAGGTCTTCAAGAAAACTGTCTGCATGCTCCTTGAAAATAAGCATTAGGCTGCAGACAGGGCCACAGTGTGTGCTCGCTTGTTTTAAAAAACCAAAGATATCACATGGGAGAGGAGTTTATCGGAGCTTGCAGCAGGAGACGGATCCCAGTGCGTGGGCATCAGATTTATTACTGATAGTGCTTGTCTCAGGATGGTCGTGTTCCTGCTCTCTGCCCCTGTGCTGTAAGAGGACCTAGAAATGCTGCCAGCTGAGCCCTGGCACCCGGCTGACACCATAGGGAAGCCAATTTCTGCCTCCAAGCTACTGCCCAAAAAAGCAACTCCAGAGATTGTACTCTGGGATAGGAGCTAAAATTAGAAACCCAAGTATTTGCATATGCTCAAGCAAAACTTCAGTCACTTGAGAAGATTTCTAGAGAACTGTTGCTTAACCAAGTCTCAGTCATCATGCTTTTGGGTTGAGTGGCTCAAAACACGCATAAGGAGAGGCAAGGTCTTGCAGCAGCCGCCTGCTTGCTGGATTTGTAGGCCATTTCCTCCAAAGTCAGGTTAAAGCCATCTTAAAAGCTGCATTTATTTTTCCTTACTGTTCAGATAATGCCACAAAAACAATGCTGTTTCCTTTCCTGCTCCCTATCTTAATATCAGTGACCCTGTGACCTCCAGCCCAAACCTCTATCTGAGCTAAATCTCCCAGAGGTGCCTGAGATTACTGCACAACTGAGGGCTTCCAAATAAATACACTGAAAGCGACTGCCTATGCACAGTCCCACCTAATAAATATAGCAGACAGTATTTGTTCTGGGAAGTGATGGGAAGTTATGAGCTTGGTGCTGGGAAAGTGCATTTTATTCATGCAATTTACAATCCTGACAGCTGTGTGCTCTGAAGGCCAGTTTTGCATGGTTGTCTCTGGCCCCAGTTTACAACCAATTGAACATGGACAACAGAAGAGGGTTTTCACCCTGCCAAGAAGCAGCTTTTCTACCCCTGTGGTGTCATCCTCCTGTGCAAAGCAGCAAACCAACAGATTTTATGTGTGTTTGGAGACACCAGCCCTTATGGCAAACTTTAAACCTTACTGTCCTGCTTTATTGCCTAAGAGAATAGGTACCACCAACCCCACACAGAAGCAGGAACCACTGGGCTGATCTTTTAGCAGCACTTTTGCACTATTGTCATCACATGGAAGAGGGGCCTGGACCTGGCCAGTTCTTCCACAGGCAGGTCAGAGACAGGGCTGGTACAGGAAGAAAGCTCTGCCTTACTGGTGACCTTCACTCAAAGTATTTTCAGGAAGGAGGAGATCTTCAGAATCCTCAACTTTAATTTCTTAGTGAACACAATTGCTCAATTTCTTAAATTTATGCCAGCTGCTCTCTCCATCACCCAGCCCTTGTGCTGCTGCATTGCTTCGGCCCAGGAAGTAGATGACCATTAAGGTCCCTTGCAACTCAAGCCATTCTATGATTCTGTCAACCTTTGATCTTTGGCCATGGTCATCCTGGGCACTCCAGCTGCAGCCAAATCTGCAGAGACCAGCCTTTGCCATCCCTGTGCAAACTCACTGCAGGCCTGAGAGACCAAACAAGCCTAATGAAGACCCTAGCAAAGGACTTTACTGATTATCTTGACGCTACAAACAGTATTTACTTCCCCCCACACATCTGGATTAGTCAGGAGTCAAATACTAATAGAAAGTAATGGCAGCAAAAGTCTATCTTATGTTTAAATCAACTGAAATGTACAAGCCACTTATTTTCAACTTCAAAAGACAAAAAGAACTACTCAAATAAAATGAGCAGACAAAACCTGTATGAGGTCTCAAGGTCCCAAAGGGGGCTGGCATTGCTTAAAAATGTTTATACATACAACATAACACTGCAGGTTGTCATGGGACAGTTTGAGTTTCATTTTCCCAAAGCCATGGCATTAGCTGGAACAAAGGAGAAGCTATCTGATTTTATGTGAGATTTCAATGAGATGTGGTTTGTAAATCCAGTCCACAGAAACAGGTCTAAGAAAGCACCGCCACCCTTCCAGACAATGAGGAGAAGTAAGTTGATGTGCAGTTGGCCTTAGGAACACTTGAGGAGTTCTGTCACAGATCTCATTTTTCATTGTATTTGGTGTTGGGAGCAAAGCAAGATAAAAATTCCTCTTATTTCAAGGTACTCTCACAAACCATCACAATGTATGGATTCTTTCCCATGACCATCACTGAACATCAGCTTGTGGACGCAGAGGCAGCTGTGTCCATTCAGCTCTACATTTTTAATACTTTTGCATATGTGAGTGAATTGACTTCAGTTGATCATCCTGTTATAGCTTTCCAAGTAAAACGCGCACATGCTTTGTCAGAAATCCATTTCGTTTATTAAACTCCTGCAGTTCTCCCAGTTCTGATGACAGCTCAACTCTGTGCCTATCACCTCATCTAGAAGGCAATACTATGGATTTCTAACCAAGTGGAAAAGTTCCCAGGACAACATCTTCAGTTTTCTGACTATAGTCCCAAACAGCGCCACAACGGAAAAACAGCTTCATGTGGGCATCTAAGAAACCATTGTAAAGTATTATAAGGAAGTGTTTTTACCAGGTAAAACACCTGAGTGGCCCCAAACTTCCTTAGGGACTATTTTGCTAATAAAACAGAAAATTCAGGACTTAGAATGGAAGGAACAAAATTTGTGTTAGACTGGAAAGAAAGAGATCAACGTTCTTCTGGTGGTTTTGCTATTGAGATTTGAGAAGCAAAGGAAACTGCAAAAACTCTCACACCAAACTTTGCCATACAGAAAAATTTGATTGCCCTGATGGAGAAATCACTTTCCAGTCCTAAACTTACTAAGGCTGAGCCATAAGCATAGCATTCACATGACTCCAGTAGCTGGAGTTACAGGATGACCCCTGCATAGAACCATGATTAATAACAATACCGCAAAAACAAGTCCTTAAGTTTCATAGCGTGATGTCATCTCTTGGGCAGGGAATTATTGTTTTCTTTTGCTTTCTCTTCTGGACAAGTGCCAACACAGTGCAAACACTAAATAAGCATTACTGGAAGCATTTGGGTGAGTACATCTCATCAGTGCTCTTATTGTGACTCAAGAAAAGAAGTGCCCGCTCTCTGCTCAGCTCAAAACAAACCACATCATAAGTACTGAGGTGTGCTGTTCTTCAGGGATTCTTGTTCTGTTGTTATCATTCTCTGTACTCAAATAGAAAATCAAATATACTGTTTCAGGTCACAATAATGGCCTGGAGGGAAAAACAAAGAGGGAAAAAAAAAAAAAGAAAAAAAAAAGAAAAACTGAAAAACCCAAGTCCCTGATTTTCCAGATTAATGAAAAGCAATAAAAGTGTTTGCCCAAATCTTCAGTTCCACTGGTTTCCAGAAGACGGGTTTCCCCTTTCCTTGAATCTTTTGCACTATTGCTAGGAATTAGTGAGCTGTGAAACTCACCTAATGAGGTCAGCATCAGGAAATAGCTCCGAAAAAACAGGTCCCAGAGGAACTATAAAGGACTCCCTCAGTGTCCAAGAGAAATCCTGGATGCATCGGCACATTGTGCTGCCGGGGCCACTGGAGGAACGCACCTTACTTTGCTGTTGTTGTTCCCATAAAGGGACAGCTAAGGAAAGTGAAACTATTAACTCATCCACTGGAATTTCTGCTCAGAAAACCGTGCCCCCTGTTAAAGCTCCTCATAAAAGCCTTTCAGCTAGTTGGTTCCATATGTTCCCCAAGCCTGCAGTTATTGCTTCTGAAAGGCAGGAGTAGTTAAGCGTCTGCGGCTTGGCACTGACCAGGGAGACCTAAGGACTTTGCTTTTTCTCTCCCTTTCAAATTACCAATTAACCAGTTTAATAAAACAGTTTGAGTCTGACCAAGGTGTTTGGAGAAACCCCTAACCACAACAAATCCTACCGGTGACATGCAGGCTTGATCTAGTGCAGAGCATTTGTGTTAATAACTCACAGCCCTGACACTAACCACACAACCATAGAATGGTTGGGTTGGAAGGGACCTTAAAGCCCATCCAGTCCCAACCCGTGCCATGGGCTGGGTGCCCCATACCAGATCAGGCTTGCCCAAGGCCCCATCCAGCCTAGCCTCGAGTTCCTCCAGGGATGTTGCACCCACAGCTTCTTGGGACAGCCTGTTTGTTTAAGACTAAGATGGGGTTTTTTTGGAGCTGGGAATACCACGAGGAGATAAGGGCTCCAATCCCATGTACCCAGAGATCTTGATGAAGTATTTAAGTTGACTTCTGGAAGCTTAGCACTCGGTTCAATCCCCTGACTTTTCTCTTGATATGAACCACTCATTAAAAACTTAACAAGTGGCAAAGTTAAAAATCTATATTTGGTATTTTCTTTATGTTTCATTGAATCAAGGCATAAAAACACACAAACAAAACCACCAAAACAATTCTAGACAGAAAGTACTGCAATGTGCATGAGACCCCCATTCCTTCAGCACTACGACTTCAACAAACCATCACCATAGCCCAGGGAGGACTCACCTGGTTGATAGCAGCTCTCTTTCATTCTCTATGCTGACCACACCAAACTGCTACACATATTTTTTGCTTCAGCAGGACTCTTAGATACAAGTCTTCAGGTGTACAAGGCCGTAAAGACAACGGAATAAAACTCTAACTTATGTTAATTCCTGTCTAGATAGAACTTCAGAAATACCATATAATTCACATTACATATATTACAAATACCACACCTTAATTAGGCCAAAACATCCCAAAACAAGGTCTCAAATATGTCAGAAGCAGTTGTAGCACAGGCATGAAGGATAAGAAACCTTTTCTTATCCTTACACTTATATTGAACTGAGTTATTTTTAAGGTACTCAGTTTCTCTTCATTTAGAAGAAAGGAAAGGAAAAAAAGCTCTGATTTGGAATTTCCAGTGTTTCCTGCTTTGTGAACCATGACACTACAGTGGAAGGATGCACTCTGAGTGTGCTCACCACAACACTGGCACCTTCTTTTTTGCCATTAATTCAGCTTGACATCAAGCTAGAAATGGTCTAAATGCAAAACCAATGTCGTCAACGTGATTCCATCACCAAGAGACATAAAGCGTGTTCAGAGATGTTCAGTCTGATGCCCTCTGCATCGCATCAGAACACTCTTTTGAGCCATAAGAATATAGCTATTATTCTGCAATATCTAGATGCCATTGTGCTTTCAGTGTATTACATACACGATGTAGAAAAAATAAATGCAAGGAGTAACATAGAGGCTCCATCATGGGGCACCACAGACTTTCATTAGTGCCTTAGGCACCAGAATAACTTGTTCTTTTTCTCAATCAGCTCTATCAGAGAGTAGTAACTGGGTAGCATTACCCGCTGCTTTGGTCCATCACCAAACGGAAACTTCAGCAAATAAATTAAGAAATCATTCAAGTAAAAGCAGTCATCCCAGATAAGCCCAACACCTCCAAGTGTCTGGTAACAAATACTTTGGAAAAGAATGTAAGAAATGAGATGAGTAGAGCGTGAGTCTTCTTCAGACAGTGACTTCTCACCATTTGGAAATCTGCCTCTTTCACTCTCACTCTTTCCCTCCCACCCCCCTGCTCCTCCTTTAGTCGAGCTCAAGTCATTGCCGTACTCACAATGAGTTATTTAGGAGCAGCTGGCTGCCTGATCTTTGCAGAAGTAAAGTCACATCAGTTGCCCAGCTCAGTCTGCTACTTTGCTCAGCACTCGTACTCCTAACATCGATGCCTGGCAGGACGCCCAGGACCCAAAAGGCATTGCCCACGATCATTTTCCTTCACCTTAAATGGGCACATTGTCTCCACTTCCAGGACCATCGCTTTCAAAGGAGGCAAATGAAACCTTTCCCAAGAATCTGAAACCACATTTGTGCTCTTGAGTCACCAGTAAGACTTTTAGTGGTCTCTTCTGTGGTTTCAATTTTGCTTTTTTGTCTGCACTGTAACAGAAGGAATGTGGAAACATGCACCCTGCAGGGTGGCTCGTGTCCTGGTGACAAGGGACTGCAGCAAAGGGGCACCCTCATGGAAAAGGGCAAAGCTTTGGGAAGCTCCTCCTGGTTACAGGCATCCAGCTTGAGATGTTTTTTATAAAAACCTGGTTTAATGATATGCGATGTATCCACCCATTGGAAATCCAGCCCGTCCTGGGTATATTTAATTTGGGGTTTTATTCATATTACTGCTTAATTTTCAACTGCTTCTTTTTAATTACCAGCTGAAGCTACATAGTAAAATGGACTAGTCCTACAGGCATGTTTTTCTTTCTATTATATTACAGTGAGGCAGCAGATTAACTCCTTCAGCCATCCCAGTTTAACACCTTGCAATGCCAGCACAGCCCCTTCCAGACTGCTGCTCCTGCAGCAAGAAGGGCTGAAGAGGACATAGAGATCCACAACTTAGATTTCCAGCTCCCAGCCCTGGGTATCAGCATGAACAGATGCCAATTTCAATGTACACCAACATGATGGAGAGTAAATCATGGCCCTCCAGCAGCAGGCATGCTTTCCAGCAAGGCAGATGTTGCTTTTGGCCCTGGACAAACAGTTGAGGCACAGCTATGTTGGCTTTCTAGGCTTCAAGCAAGCACAATACCTTGCAGGTATTACATGGAGGAAACTATGAACAAATTTTCCCTTCCAGCTCAAGGACAGCCACCGAGGTCTCTGCAAGAGCAAGATGGCACTGGAGTATGAAGAAGGAGCATCAGATCTCTGCCTTTATGGTCCAGAGAGAGCTGTGCTCCAGAGCTCACCATACAGAACTATAGCTGTGCTGAAGACTATAGGACTCTCGCCTTGGAAATACCAAGCTGCATCAAGATCATTCATCTCCAGTGAGCCAAGGAAAGAAAGTGACCTACCCACCAAATCACGGTAGCTCAGATTTCTTCTATCACCCACTCTCAGCCAGGCACTTTAAGCCATGTGGAGGCCACAAATAATTACTTACTATTCAGCGAGCTATTTACATCAGTTACTCAGCAAATAAATTCTGCCAATAAATAGGTTTAAGGAGGCTGCAATCTATTCACTGTCAAGACAGAAGAAATTTATAAAAATAATTATTTGAAAGAAACTCCTCCGTTAGCTTTCAAGGTCAGAATGATAAATGCAGGCACTGCATTTTCTACCACATATAGGGCTTCTTCAATACAATTCTGTTGTTTATGAATTATGGGAGGTTATCTTTTCACAGACAGCTATATTTTCATTATCACTGGGACTAAACAATCTCTTTATTTGAACCTTTTTTATGTCTAGTCTGAACAGATTTCATTTCACAGAATGACAATGAAACTGGCTACCGATGGGGATAGGCTATTCAGGAATCAGGAAGAGTCTAAACATATTTTTGCTAGATCCAACTATTGCATTCCTGCTGCGAAATGTTTACATGAACTGGAGAAAGCTCCTCAGATGCATCTCTTCTACAGGTGATGCACTTCCCAGAGCAGAGCAACAAGACCCCCTTGTCCCCTCCCCTCCAATTCCCTGTCTGATTTATGTGGATGTGCTGTAATCATGCCCACATATGGCAGTCAGTTGGCAGTTGCTGCCATCCCCTGAAACACTCAAGTTTTCAGCAGGTTGTTCCCTCTCTCCAGCTGTGCTTTGCTAGGTAGATTCCCAGAAATCCTACTGGAGTTGCTGGCACTGCATTCAGGGACACAATTACTGAATTCTAACAAACTTAGCTTGGATTTTGACCTGTAAACGCTCAGAACCACTTCTAATTATTCATTAAATTATTATTTATTTTATGTCTCCAAACCTTGAGTACACGTGAGAAAAATGTCAGCCAGTTAATACTCAGAGTGGAAAAGTGAACTGATTACAAAGGAAACATTCCTTACTGAGCTCTGGTAACCAGAACATACTGGATTCAAAGCATTAGGATACAAATATCTCCAAGACAAAACTTCCTGGAGTCTTGTTTAAGCTGCAAATACTGATTCTTTCTTTCTTTTTTTTTTTTTCTTCTCTGATGGGGTGGGTACTCCTCGTAGCTTTTAGGAAGCTAAGTTGTATTTCAGTTTGCTTATTTTCATCACATTTTGCTTTGAGCACAAATGTCGGAAAAAGAGCTCTCCTCTTTCTGTGGTGACAGAAATTGAAAAGGGATTAACCGAAAAGCAATAAACTATTCCCTCTGAATTGCTAGCCTGAAATTTTCCTATTAAGTGTCTACCCACCCTAATCTAAAACTTAGCAATGCTGGTTTTCTCCAAGGCTGTCAGCTAAAATAAACTGTTTCTGCTCCTTGCAGGCTGCATTTGACAAAGACCTTTTTCCTTTTAAAGCACCACCCCCCTCCACCAATTATATCAAGATTGTTGCCCTTTTCAGAATTTCCCATAGGTACACAGCAAAGTTAAAGCAGGAGTAAAGCTCACATGGAATTTTTCAAGTTATCATCATGAGACTCCTTTGTCCACAAGAACACTGAAGTGGAGTGAGGTCCTGTGCACAGTGCTGAAGGTGGATGGATGGATGTCTGAGCCTGTTACTTGCAAAGACTGCAGGCCTAAGCCATTAGAGAGTCCTGGGAGGAAAGGAAGGTCTCCTGATGCAAGAGGCCAGCAGTTCTGCAAAAGATTCACAGCAACTCTTTCAATTACAATGGGAGTTGCTCAAGAAAAGCAATCCAGACTTTCTGCTCTTGTCATACAAGCATTGAGATGGCAGAGCAGAAGTCCCTGCAGTGTCGCATGAAGTCTCCAGGCCACCCCAAAGCACATTTGCCAATCTGCTCTACAATACATCCAGAATCTCTGGCACCTAAAAACTTCCAGATGATGTTCCAAGCCACCTATTCAGAATTAACTCGTGTCCCCCCACCCCAGCTGGGCTGCATGGCCAAGAAACCAATTCCCAGCTGGCGTCAGCAGATCCCAGAACCAGTTCCGCTGCCCACCATGCAATCTTGGGCATAGCTTGGCCTTTTGTATTCCCAGCTAAATGCTCCCAGATGAAGGCGTCAGTTCAAAGGCTGGTGAAAACAATTATGATTGCAGGAAGCCACATTTATCTTTTTACCTATAGCACTGAATTAATCATGGCTGATAGAGATCAGAACAGAGCAACAAGGTCTGGCTTCTGTGTCCCACTCAAGTCCCTGATTTATATCACGACCTGTCAAGAGATGGCAGAAGATTGCCCAGTAGCTGCTGAATGCCTTTTTACCACTCTCCCTCTCTCCTGGGGAGATGAATATAAGCCAGGACATTCCTGCTCTGTTGAGGATGCCATGAAACCTAACCTCATGTTGACATAAGCATTAGGCCCCAGGACTGTATAACAGGTCACTGACAGAAAGATATAAGATAGAGCTTCCAAATTTGGCTGGCCACACACAGGCAGGCACAGCTTCCAGAGCCTGTGTACCCATGGAGGAGGCTCAGTAGCTAAGGGACACCCGTTTTTCAGATGTGTCTTCTGGTAGGCTCAGCAGCTGACGCTGCCTGAGATTTCTATGGGCTTTATATTACTTATTTCCTTTGTAGGTTTCAAGGGACTGAGGAACAGCTGCATCTGAATAGTTACTATTAAGAGGAAGGTAACAGAGGGAGTGTCAGAACCCACCCATACAAGCTGGGACTGGGAGTTTGAATATGCACACCTGAATCTACATCTTTTCTCAAACCTTAAGCACTGAGATACCTATTAGAAGTCCTGTACCAAGGACCCAAAGGAGAGTCCTGCTAACTGAGAGCTCTGCTTTCCTTGGAAACAGAAGTTCTGAAATCCAGTTTCTCCCTCCACAAGCGACATGCTGATGCCTGCTTCTCATATCGACCATGACATGGGAATGGATCAGTTGCCATATGCTAAGCTTTTTTCCACCCGTGGGAGGCAAAGCAAAGGCAAACAAGGAGGCCTGAGTCAACACAAGGGTTAATTTGAGAATTGAGCTTGCTTAAAGTAAAAGTTGTCACCGACCAAAAAGAACAAGTAGCCATTGAAGAGAAAACTGTTGAGATTTATGGGCCCCATTCTAGAGACATAAAAGGGGAGTCAATCATCATTTGAAGTTTATTTTTTTAATAAGAGCTCCTCAAACATTCCCTCCACTTTTCATTGCCAGAAACTTAAGCTTGTGGCTGTTAAAAAGTTAAAAATTAGGGGTTTCCTAAGTGGGAGCAGAATGCATGGTTGCTCTGTATGACCCTGGCTACTCAAACAGCTACTGCAAATTCCCAGAGGAAGCATCAATGGCTTGTGAAATAGACTCCTTTCTTTTCTTGTACAAATTATTCCTTTATATTTTTGAACTTCTGAACTTCTGGGCTTAATAACAACTCCACAAGAAAGAAGGAAAATGATTGAGTGTTTATAACAACACGCATCTTTTTCGATTATCATTCCAGGCTGTGGCACTTTCAGTTCAGCTAAGCCTTAGTCACAGCCTCTCTGGAAAATCATTCAGAAACAGGGAAGGGGAGGGAAGAGAAGGACATCTCCTGATGCGTACAAACCGTGGTGAATGGACATTTTGAAGACTTCTCAAATGTTTAGCTTTATAGGCTTCCTCCCTGTGCCTACTTGCCACCTGCTGGAGAGCTAAGCAGGAGCTACAGCTGCCCACCCTGGTGTGGATGAACTGCAGAACATCAGGATGTGGGACATTAAAAACATTGCCAAATGAAGCCAGACAAAAACTTGAAATAACCACCCACGCATGCAAGCAAAGAAAGAAACAAATCAGGGGAAAAAATAGGAATGAGCAATCTTTAGCCTCATTTCTTTTCAGTTGTAAATGGAAACCAATGTGACAGTGCTGTAAGAGATGACAGAGTCTATTTATTTTCTCATAAATGATCTGCAGTTGTTGGATTCTCCCCTGCCTCCTCAAAAAACATAGCTTTCAATTGTAAAAGGCCACTGCCAGCTGACTCAATAGAAAACATCAAGGCTAGTCTCAAAGAATTGCTCAGCTTCCTCTACCAGTTGATTTAACAAGCATTGAAACCCCAATTATTGCATTGTTTTTCTGCTCAGTACCATCACTTTGTTGGTTAATACAAAGCTAACTCATAATAATAATAGATTCCTAATAGAAAACTTGGCAGTTAATATTTGACCTAGATCCTCAGACAGGGACAATCCTGTACCCTCTCATTTCAGTGGTGCAGCTCCATTCCATCTTTTTTAAGGGAGGTTATGACAAACCTTAAAATCAGAAGACCTTTGTAAGGAGCCAGTCCATGCAACCCAGCAGCATGCAGCATTTCCCTTAAGGATCAAGTGAGAAGTGGCACCATATATACTTTAGCAGAGCCTACAGCTCAGAAGCACATACGTCTTCATTTCCCTATCAGCAAGGAGAAGCAGAGCCTGATTCATTACAGCAGCTTTATGTTAGTACAACTCATCTCAGACCAATCCTGGCTTGGCTGAAATAGAGCCAAGCTAAATCAGCATCCTGGAGGTTTTCAAACTTTTGCATTTACATGTTATACTGTATGTTTACAGCTGATACTTTTTCAGCTTCTCACTGGTATAATCTAACAGTAACTCTTTCAAGCTGATGGATTTGCACTGAGTTACATCAGTCCAAAGACTACACTGTGTAAGCAAGGGAATCCTGCTACCTTTGCTTACGCATTACATTGACCAAAGGGACAAATTAAGAGGTAGCAATTTTAACAGTTTCTTATGAGTGATGGAGGCATTTCTTTCAAAGAGCCACACTTAGACATCTTTCCTTTCCCCTTAGTTGGAGTTCTTTAACGTTGCTTCAGAAATCCCAGAGGTCAGGCTAAATCCCTACTAAATTTGCTTCATTAAACGCAGTCCTGTGGCTGGGAGCTGCAGGACTCGAGTGTCAGCCACCACTGGCCACTGCCTCAACCACTGGCATTTAAATTGAAGCCCATTCATTACGTGCTTATGGTCAGATCTAACCCTAAATGAGTCCCTCCAACTTTGTTCTAAAATATTTATTGCTTTTGAGTTAGTACAGTAAAAGGGGAAAAAAAATCCCAACCCTAAACCCAAAACAAGAAACACCACACTCACAAGATGAAACAACTTGTAAGAAGGAAAGAAAGAGGTAGAGAAAGCAGTGAGTAACAGCAGCCTCTCGAGCTACACATACATATCACCTCATCAGCTGCTTCTTCTTGTGACTTGGAGGACAATGTGACAGTCACCCTCCTGCAGAAGCCTCCCTTGGAGCTCCTCACTCCACTTGTGTCCCCACAAAGTTATCACTTCGAGCTGTGAAAAATGTGGTGTTAACTAAAGATTAACTAAGAAAGGTCTGGAGCAACAATGAGATGAAACAGTCCTAACTTTTCTTCAGTTTTGTCTTTGCTGAGTAAGGTGGATGATTTCCACCATATTTCTTCACAGGTGAAAATAAAGCTTTAAATGTAAGGCTTTGGAGCATTCTTGCATTAGTTTTGCAGCCTTGTCATTCAAGGCTCCTGAATTTATCTCCCGTTCTTACAACAGGTGACGGGTCTCAAGGAACTGTGTTCCACCAAGACATGTGAAAAAAGGGACAAAGCAGAAATGATGTGAAGGGAAGGCTAAGCAGTACGTTCAACCCTCAAGAAATCCATGTAGGACTTGATCCTTGAGACACAAACCTCAGAGGGACACAAGCAAGGCATTTGGGCTTCACATCTGAGGCTGAATTCAAAGCACAAGCAGGCTGCTTACTGCTGGTACATTTTGTGTAAGTTCCCTACGTGTAAGAACACAACCAGATCCTGACATGCAACAGAGCTCAGATCTGCACGGGTGGCCCAGAGTTACACTAGGTGCTGCAGACCCAGGGTGGTGAAGACAGGGAAAATCCCAATAGACTGCAGGATACTGAAAGCCAGTGCCTTACAGACTCAGCTAAAGAAAACTTATTACCTCAGTTCAACCACTCATACATTTTGTCTGCTATTCCAGCCCTAATTCATACAAGAGCTCTGCCAGTGTATTTCAGGATTGACTTGTACTGGAGCTAGAAGTTCATGCCCAGTGGTAAAGGCACCAACTTTTACTTAGAGGATGTGGGCTAGCTTTCCTGACGCTGCCTTGCATAAATCCCTTTTTGTATGAGGAGAATGAGACACAATGAGTTTCATTCTTGTGAAAGGGTGAAAGGAAGATGGAGATGAGTCACTCAGTACAGCTTATAAACCCACATCCCAAAGGATGGTGATGCACAGAGGTGGTAAGAACCAGTCACAACAAGAGCTGTCTTCAATTAACATGGTATTTTCTACCAGTGGCATAGCTGCTTTCCACACTGAAGTCTCAGGCACTGCATAATAACTGATCATGAAATAATGGGCATTTCTTCTGAGTACTCAGATGGGACATCTTCAACATCAACCTTTCTACCTCCAAGCTGAGTAACAAACCTCCCTTTAGCAAGTATTTGAATCACTTCTCCTCGCGTCCTATTAAAAACATCTTTTCTCAGCCAGTAGCAGTAAGGAAAGAACATCAAGCAAAAAAATACAAACACAGAAAAACACAACAAAAATGGTTTGTTTCTCATCATATAAATTGTTCTTTTAAATCAAATGGGCAAAAATCCATAGAAATGAGTCAGAGGAATAGGAAAGTTTTGCAATTTGGTCCAATTTCTATTAAAGTACATGGTGAGCTTAAGACTGATTTCTGTGGATCTTAGATCAGGCCCACACAGAGAGAATTCACCACTTTCCAGGTCAGAACAGAAGCTCTACAGACCACCTTCCTGGACTTCGTACCATTTTTTGGTTTCAGAAACATGACTGAGAAGGTTTGAAATGATGTTGAAATTCTTGTATTGAAACCCAAAGGGGAAAAATGAAAAGGGGATCAAACAATTCCAAGTAAAAAAGCCAGCAAAGCTGCTGAATCGGCCGCCTGTGTGCCTTTCCTGTGCGCTCCAGCTCAGATTTGTAAGCAAGTTGTGTCCATAAAACTAAATTCTATTTGGTACAGCTCTGCTGAAGTCAAAGGGTCACGCTTGCAACAGAAATGCAGATCTTTCATTTGTTTTCGTTATTGCCCTCTCCCTAGGGTTTGCTCCCCTGAGACCTTGCCTTTCCAGCTCCCTTTGGGCTGCTAAACACAAACCTCATTTTTGCAACTCCTCCATGGTTGATTCAAGGCCACCTCCTGCTTTCTGAGGTCTCATTCATGGAGTGATGCTGTTCTTTCAGACCTCACATCTGCTTAAGTTTTTATTCTTCTTCTGTATTGGGTTTTTGGGCTAAGACAGAATATGTCACAAGATTCAACCACAGCCTGTCTGTGTAAGACTGATTGCTGTCTCTTAGGGAGGAATTTTTCAGGAGCACTCAGAGTTGGCCTCACCAGAAGTTGAAGTCATTGAAAGTTTGGTTGAAAGAAAGCTGTTGAATTAGACCACCAGAGAAGGAGCTGGGATGTTCTACCCACCCAGCTTCTCAATGCTAACACACATTTGTATAGAAGATGGTATAAAAAAAAAGATAGAAAAAAGCTACCAGGATTATCACTACCTCCACCACTAAGCAGCATAAAGGCAAAACTTTGAAGGCAACTTTCCAATATACTTGTTAGCAGCTTTACACTGCTATTTTCCTACTTTCAAACTCAACCCCAAGAAAGCCTCCACCCCATGTTTTCTAACACCACAAGACATCTCACAAGTCCTTACTTTCAATTTATATCATTGCCTTAACCCTGGCTGCTATTAGAGCCACAGTGTCTGGCTATGAAAAGCACAGTATTAAGCAATACATCACCAGCTGCTTGCAAATACCTCCTTGCCTCCCCTTCATCCCCCTTCCCTTCCAAGTGCCGGTTGTACTTGACCCCACTGCAACAAAGCACGGCCAGCAGAGCACTCTGTCACGCAGCCCCAGCCAGCACTACAACGGGGGTTTTCCTGCCTTCCTGACATTTTTGATCTGATGGATTTTGTAGTGGTCTTGTAAATGGGAATTAGTCATGCCTGGAGGGTAAAGGTTGTCAGACCTCATGCTGAAGTGCACATGTATTCCTGAAAGGAAAACTAACAAAAGCAGATTCTGTGCCAGGGTAGGAGAGGAAGAAGATATCAACAAACTGACAGAAAACAGCTTCTGTGACTTTCCAGCCCTGCAAGGACCAGACAGCAGTGCTGAGGGAAAAAGTGGGAAAAAAGGGAGAAGGGAAATGGAAATGGGAGAATGGAGAGGAGGGGAGAGGGAGAAGGAAAGGGAAAATCTGGAGAAAGAAGACAGAAGGTGGAAAAGAAAAAGGCTCTATATATTGTATTGAATAATGTCAGGGAAAGAAGGCTTACTTTGGCTCTGGCAGTCATATCCTAGCTAATCACTCGGGATCCTTCGCTAATGGAGAAGGATTTATAGGAGTGGCAAGGTTTGATAGGCTCAGATAGTCTGGATAATATAATCCCACAGCCTTGCAATAATGCTGTTAGCACACAATATATTGCTAGAAAAACAGGAGTGAACATGAAAATACGGCTAACAAAGTAACAGTAAATTCAAGTGGTACAAGTCAGCCTCCACCAGGTAACAGTCAAAAGATCTGATGATAACTTTCTGGAGCTCCTGGGCCAGCTGTACAGCCCTCCCTCAGGTGAGCAGATCCTGCACCAGCTCACATTGTCCACAGTGAAGCAGTGTGAAAAAGGTTTCTGTAATGTGTGAGCTGGAGGAAGGGTTGGGGGAAACTGTTAAAAACTAAAGTCTGAATTGGATGAATTGGCAAACGGTGTGGCCTAACAGGAATGGATCAGGAGAGTGGTGGGGCCCAATATAATAAACACTACATACTTTTCAGGAGGTTTACTTTGGCTTAGCGCTAAGCTGGTCCCATGGACCAGCCTGTTGAATCCACAGAAAGTACCAAGGTGAAAGAGGGTAAGACTGAGGGATTCCTTTCAAAAGCAAAGTCCTGATCCAAACTAAATGTGGGCACCCCTAAGCTGATTTTCATGTGGAGACTAATGTGGGTCCCCTTATAGCTTATAAGCATGCTGGGGAGGGATGGGGTATGAAGGAGTCCTGTGCTCTAGGAACACAAACCACAGTTGAAGTTACTGCAATGTAAGAAGTTAGTGTGTCAGACAAGGTGTAAATAGCTGTCCACATGCCAACCCCCAGCCTGCCCCAATTGCACAGGAAGGTGGCTTGGCTTAAGCATCATTTAAGAGTGCTTGCAGAGTTTGTGAGGTAGCTCTACAGACAGGCAGCAACTCACCCAGTTCCCACAGGTCCTGTATACCTCAGCTCTAGATGTTACTTTTGGGTGGGTTGCCAGTGTCGAAGGGAAAGATTAATATGAAAGATCCTGACCCTGCAATAAACACTCAACAATACTTCTCACTGTTCAGCCCTCTTTAAACCAATACTGGTTTATCTGCTGAGCCACCTCATTTGGTGGGCCTGGCCCAAGTGAGGAGATTGAACTCGATCACAAGAGAAGACATGTAGAGGCTTTCCAGATCGATGCAAATTATTCATTTGTGGACAGCAAGCCAGAGAAATTGCTAAAACCAGAGTTCTGTTACACCTGGCCAGCTCTCAGGGAAATGCAATGCTTACACACACCCCAAGGTAACAGCCTGAGCTGTTATCTAGTAAAAAAACGTAACAAAACCAACACTGCAGAAGCTCAGCCTGTCAGGCACTATTTGCCTACAGTGCTTACATGACCTCCACTATCACTGTTTCTGCTCAACAGTACTGCTGGGAAGGCCTCGAGGGGCATCACTGATTTGTGCCCATTGTGTTAGTTACTAACTCTGCACAAGCCCATTGCTCTGTGCAAACTCTGCCACCCACCGTTCTAGCGACCCTACTAGAATGTAAAGATGGTTGGGGGTCATTTCTCACAGGAGAGAGACGGGCTCTAACCCATTCACCCAGAACCACATAGGAAATCTGTGGCAAACCGTAACAGCTTCAAGAGAGAACAGGCAAATCTTTCTTTTCACTGTAAAGCAAACTACATGTCTGATCAGTTGTATCTAATCATTAGTTTAATGTGGGTTTTCTCGTACAGGAGTATCTACCAGCTTCACCCCAATGGAGAGTGCCACTTATCTGCAAGAGATGCCACTGGAGTAATGTAAGATGGGGCCAGCCCTGGACAGAGACTGTTTCCAAAGAGGAAGCAAAGCAGTGTGGGGACGTGATGATTTTGTGATAAGTGTGCCCTGAGGAGGGCACTCAGCTGTCTGAAATTGCTTTGAACTTCTTCCCAGCTGTGAACTATCCAAAGAAATGTCAGAAAAAAGGTGTTGCATCCTGAGAGAAATCCCAGGCGCATGACACTTGCTTTCATGCTGATATGAGCCCAAAAAGTTGAAAGAGCAAAATTTTCCACTCTCAGATGTGACAAAGTAGAGATCTATCACCATCTTCAACAGTGGCAACAAAAGGGCCAAAATCAAAATGCTCTTCTGACAACTCTAACAGAAACCTGCCCTGGAGAAGCAGCATGTTTTCTGGAGTTTAATTTTATGCTGGAAAAAGATCAGCCTCATCTAAGACCAAGCTGCCCAACAAACAGATCACAACACAATGACACAGGGAGAACAAGATATGGGAGATTCGACGTGAGAATCCCAACCAGGTGTTATCACTGTGCCAGAAGGCACTAATCTGTCCCTTGGAGATATCGCATTGTCCTTCCATCAGCTCACATCCAGACCCCAAACTGAAGGGCCCCCTCAAGCCAAGCAACAGTGCTAAACAGAGAGATCCTATATCCAAGAAGGCCCACCTGTGCCTATAAATATATGGAGGCAAGGTTATCGGTTGTGATAGGCCAAAGTACAAGTGAGATCCCTGAATACCACAAGTGTTCCTGCTTCAGTCACAAAGACATAATTTCCCTGAATTTTATTTATATGTATGCTTTTATTTTAATGGTCTTTTTTTAATACTGTATGCTGAGATGACCTTGCTTCCCCAGGGGTCTCACTAAAAGCCAAACTGCACCCGACTCACCAGTGTAACTTAAAAAGTTAACCAGTGGTTAGGGACAAGCCACCTCATTCTTTCCAGCCCTGGAATCTTAGTGCATATGAATTTTGGATACTGTTGCAAAAGTGGCACATTACAAATTAGCAATAGTTTAGTTTATTAGTCCCTGAGTGGATTTATTTACGGCACAGAAAACATTGCTATAGGTTCCTTGAGACTGAGAATGTGACGTCACTGAAATTAAAAAGGATTTCATGTGGAAGGCTGTGCCAAAGAAGGACTTACTCCTATTGTGCTTTCAACATGTGGTATTGTTTTACCATATATTTCTTTAGCTCGATGCCTTCACACCTTACAAAGATCTCCTGTTGCAGCGGCTGATGCTGGATTCTTATTGAGGTTATGGCTGCAGGCATGGAGGGAGACAAACATAATAAGAACCCAACAATTCAGACCTTCTTTCTCTTCTCCAGGGAACAGGACAATGCACCCATAAGATTCTCATACACAAATATGGTGGAACCACTTTTTCCTTCACCAAGTTTGCTGAGGCAAAAGAAATGGGCGCATATATCGGAATTACTCCCAAACTTGGTTTCTCATTTGGGACCTCCATCCTTACAGAGACATCAGCTCTGTCTGCTTTTCACAGCAAGGATTCAGGTGCTTTCAATTTCCCAGAGACAATGTCACACAGGTTTGCTAGTGGTAATGCAGTTGGAAAGATGTTTCTGTCCGGGGATTTAACCCAGGCAGTAACCTAAGCTAAATTAATTTCCTCTTGCTAGTGCAATGAAAAAAACGTCTTCACTTTTACAACTGGGAAAACTGGGGCACAAAACTCTTTGCATATGCAGCCCTACTCATGGTAACAACCAAACCACGATGTCTCTAATTAAGCAGCATGCTCAGAGGCTGTCTGAACACAGTCTTCTTTCCCTGAATCTTCTTCAAGTCAGATTTGGACACCATTTTCCACTACACTAAAACAAGCAGCTCTGACATGCAAGAGTCAGATAGGTTTTTGGAGATGGCCATTCAGCACTGCAAAACCTACAGCCAGCAAGCAGAAGCAGCTCAGGACAGAATTAGGATCTGCGATGCGTATTGACCTTCAAGCACAGTTTCAAAAGAGGAAGGGGAAGACAAGAATTACACCAAAGTATTCATTTTTGGTAGCTGGTTAGAATTTTATGGTATATCTTATTTTCAAATAATTGGCAAAGAATGACCTATCAGCTCAGCATCTCTTGTCCAGAACAGAAACTCACGTCTGCAGGATTCACATGTAACACCCTTTATTTTAATGTTGCTCCTCTGAGCTGCTGATAGACAAGGTTATACCCCTCAGCAAGACACTACTGTTTATCTCAGCTGCAGTTTGCCCCTTCAGCAAAGCAGGTGTCACTTCCCATCTGCCAGAAGGAAAAGCTACCACCCAGCAGAGCTATGCAAGTTTTCCAAGGCCACACAGCGAGCAGACAGCAGCTCCAGCACCAGAAACCAGGGATCATGAGCATTCAGCCACAAACCACTGAGACCACAGCCGACTGACACAGCCAAATGACCACTCTGATGGGCTGCAATAAAGTCAGTAAAAAGAAAAATGACTTCAGCAGCAAAAACTGGTTTGCCAATGCGTATCCTAGGGTTTGGGCTGTGTTCATCTCCATGGACAAGTTTCAGGGATGTCATCTTTATCTCCATCACAAGATATTACTCAGAGGACTTCAGGCCAAGTTCATCCACTCTGCTGCCTTCTGCAAGGCACAGCAGATGACAATACCTAACTGAAATGCTGGTCTTCTTTCTCATCTACTCATAGGAGTCAACTGGAAACACTGAATTCAACAGTACAGCTCCTCACCGCTGGTCTCCTTTGGCTTAGAAACAAATTTTGACGTTATTTACTACATCAGTTTCTAGTGCCCAAGGTCAAGGTGCAGATTACTAAATTGCTAATTTTAATTATTACCTGGCATGTACAAAATAAAGCCTGCCACCTGCTAGAGCTCAGCATAATAGGACGCCTTATTGGTAGAGTAGGACAACTTTGCAGTAATAATGTACTACAGGACCCTTTCTGTGCCTACTCCACAGAGATTATGAATTAACTGTTCCCCTGGACTGGAAGACAAAATCAGTAACATACTGAGAAACTCATAATCTTTCTGGCCCAAACTTTGCTATTCTAACCCAGGTAGTGGCTGAGGTTCATCACAGTACAGCTGGTCAACAGGATCGCTTATTATTTACAACATTAGGCTTTGTTTCACCTCCCTTCCCAGGCACAGTTTCACTAGAGGGAGGACTGGGAAATCTAGCTGAGCAGTTGTATTGAGCTGAACAGGTCCACCAGGATGGTGGAAGAATGACAGAAACTGTTATCAAACAGGCAGTATTCCCACTGGTGGCATCAAAATGTCAGGATTGTATCATACTGTAAATGTCACTTGTTTCTGCCAACTTATTTTTATTTGCATTGTTTCTAGTATAAATACTCTTTTCTAAAAAAGTCAGCAAGAAATGCCAGTTAGTTTCTGACAACGATGACAAAGAGAAGATGCATGGGAAGCTAAGTACTAGAGTTTCCCAGAAAATCATAAGGGATTTTTTAACGGAAAATATTACACTTTTGTTGAAAAAATCTCTAATCCTTTGGCCACTCACCAAAGTCTCTTGGAATGAACAATATTAGGTTCAGCCAATGGGCTTTCAATACAGATCCTACTTCTCACAGAAAACAGACACATTTGAATCTAAAGAAAAAATGTCACCAAGCTATACTGTCAAGAACTCAACTGTCCAGCAGAGATGTTTTGATAGCATTTTTTAAATTAACTGCTTTGAATATGTCACCAGTGTTGACACTAGAGTCAATGAGCTTGCTCCACCATAAAGCATTTAGCACAAAGAACACCAGGGATCTTCTCTGATCTATAATTCAGCCTGGCATTCTGCTGATGAAGACCTTCCAGGGAAAGCAGTAACCTACACTGCTTTGCTCTAATGTCACTGATTTATATGTGTGTATGCGAATATAGGTATATATCCTGGAATTTTTTGATTTATTTTTAAGTGTCTCACTTTAATGTAATAATATAGTTTGATGGAGCATTCCCTGCATTTACAAGCAACAACATATGAGATTACAACCTTAGAGAGTAAAATGAAGCTTTACGAAGAGCTGCATCATACCCAGTCACTGTAAAGTCTGAATTATGAAGCTTCCAGTATTTCCTATCTTTGGTAATTAAAGATGCACACAGATTTACATAACTTTGGAAAACTATTTTTTTTTCATGTTCCACATTGGACTATTTTGATGACAATAAGCATGTTTCTGATTACAAATTTTGGCATCACATAATGAGCTATTCTGGAAACAAGCTCCTGCAAATTATAATCCAATGTGTGAAGGTATCTCAGCCTCTACAAGAAAAAAACCTGCTTCTAGATTTTGCCCAAGCATGACTCTGAAATCCTGAGACAGGGATTATACTTGAAAATCCTCTCTGCCTCTCAGAATCCCCAGCATGGTCTTTGAAAGCTTTGGAAACAGGCACACAGCCCTGTCCAGTTCAATTTCCATAGCACCTCCAAAAGTACTACTATTCCTAGGAGAAGCATACTTCAATTTCCAAACATGCAATGCCTACTTTATTTCAGGTCTGAATCTGGCAAAAGGATACCTACACTTCCTCAAGTGGAGGAACTAAGCCTTCCTTGCTCTACTGGGGAGCCTCCAACACACAGAGTTGCAATAGAAGTTCAGGTTTCTCATCTTTCCCTCCATGCCATGCAGAGTTGACCCCATGTGAAATTTAGAAAAAGCTAACTTGCAGCTGGGGAAGGGGGACTCTGATGGGAGAGAGAACTTAAATCCCCCCTCCTCTAAAGCTGTGTTGTCCACACCTGCTGATGAAGCTGAAGGCATCTCCCAGTGCCATATCTACCTCGACTCGTACACCTTTTAGGGTCTGACACTACCTTCCTTCAAAGGTAGCTCTTCATCATTCAGCTGAAATCAAGGAGTCTGAACAGACATCACTAAACGTTTTTCCTCCTTGTAATGATGGCAGACAAAAGCAGTGTCCTCTAACATGTTGTGCACAGCATCTGTAACGCTAGTGCCGTAAAGGGAAATCAAAAGAAATGGGGTAAGATGTTATGTATGCTGTGTGCTTGGAGAATATTTTAAACTCCCTTAGCCTCTGTAATGAAAACCACACTATCTGAAAGTGAAACACTGCTGATTGTTAACTGTAGGTCTGTTGGAAATAAAGCGAGAGACACAGGGAAAGGGAATTTCATGTAAATCTAATTTCTTCTGTGTCAAACAGTGCTACTGTATTTCCTTCCATCTGCAAGGATGGCCTCTGAAATGTGGATGAATGTTATTACAGTCTGCAAAAAACAGAGTTCAAAGTGGGGGAAATTTGGTTCAGATTTGGATTCGGCAGTTCAGAAGTTTCTTCACACTTTCTTCAAATGGCACAAAAAAAATCATAAGCTTTGACTTGCCAATCTTATGTAAAAAAAAAAAATAAACTTTTAAATGAATCTGGTAGCTAGGATTTAAATAAATACTTATAAATTTTGCTTTTTCAGCAGAAATAAAGTGGACATCCAAATTATACGACAGAAAAGGTTTTTTCATCCAGAAATACAGGATTTCTTACGAATGCCCCTTCTGCCCTTCTCAAACAGATGATGCCACAATCCAACCACTACAGGCTCTAGCAGAGCTGAGACCTGTGCTCATCTTCCAGTGACACAGATGTTACATTCACCTCCCATTTCCCTTGAAATCAGCAGCATTTGGGGGAACTGAACAAAATAAGGAGGCATTGATTCAAAAAAGATGTGTTGAGAGGTCACCACAGCCTTCACATTGTGCCCCATCCAGGTTTTTGACGACTCTGAATTGGATTTCTTGGCTGCCTTCTGGAAGCTGAGGAGGTGCTCCTTTCTTTAGCCCATTGACTTCTAATTGACCTCCTCTCCTGCCCAATGGCAAAGTCCAAACAAGCACCCCAAAAGGTGCATTAACAAAACTCAAAGCCACCTGGAGCACCTCTTAGCACTTCCATTGGCTTTCCAGTCTCTTTGCGTGGGGACTGTCGCTTTTCTTCCAGTTATTTTGCCCCCCCTACACACAAACAGATCTGTTCAGTCCTGAAGGGATTTGGCATTCCCTGCTCAGTCTTGAAGGGACCAACATATCCCATTACAAAGTCCCAGACTAAATTCACTCCCAACAAAAAGCCATCTCCCTTTGGACGGGTAAAGTCTACTTTTTGAAATAGCCCCATGTTGTCTCAGCAACTCTCCTTTATGGCTGTTTACATTGGATAAGAAGTGGAACACAAAGCAACATTCAGACTGAGAAAGTGCTCAGAAGTAGTAAAATATTGTGTTATCTATTTTTTTAGCTGAATAAATTGAGCTCGCTTTGCATTATTGCTGGCTGTCTTAGCCCAGCTCTGAAAGTAAGAGAGAAAAAGAAAGGGAATCTTTAAAGGCGACTCCCAGGAGGACGCTAATATTTTTAATAGTTTGTGGGTTATGAAACAAATCTGTGTTAGCAGTATTATATATCTCAGCCTGAACCACTAGGGTGTTTCCAGACTCTTTAATGAAACTAAAGTACTAATACAGCACTGCCAAGAAAGTAGATTTATTCACAAAGAAATGTTTGCTAGCAGAAATGAAAAAGGCATGAGTAGGACCACAGCATGCTAATGCACAGTCTTGTCACTGGCATTGCCCCTTATCACGCCAGCTGAACTCCATTGTCACTCTGGATTACAAGTCCCATCTTTTTCCCCTTTTCCTCCATCTGATTTTGCCTTTCTTTCTGTCTTTTGGAGCCTCCAGCACAGCAACGCATCAATATGGGCCAAAACCTGTGCTAATAGCAAAACTTGATCTATAGCTGAGGAGAGCTGAACCTAAAAAGAAAAAACATACACAAACACTAGGGACTTTTTTTTTTTTCATTTTACAGTGTGAAATAGAACCCAAACTAATCAATGGAGCTCAGCGGGAGTGCATAATTATTAATAGGCCCTACATGGGGCCTCAGAAAATATGCAGTTCTCTTGGAAGTTTAAAAGGTCAGTGTGAATAACTAAAACATACTTTTCTTGGTAGTTATTATGCAGTAAGAAAATAATTCATAAGGAAATCAGTTTAGCAAAAAAGAAAAAACTCATGTTCTAGCAGGGTGGCTTAGGAGTCACTCCTGTCTTCCATGTATCTTTCCTGGCAGGTTAATGGACCATGTTTTATTCTCTGCTTTACTTCCTAAAGTCCATAAAGCCCAGTGCTTTTTCACTGTTTGTTATTACAGAACTTGACTGCACGCTGCCAGATCGAAAGTGGGAATGAAAAATTGTGTACCACTTGGAAAAAAGCAGACCAGCGGAGGGCAAGGCCAGACAAAACACCTTTGCATGGTGCTGCTGGGTTGCTTATTCGCTGATGACACAACAGCCTCAGGGGTCTTGTTATTTATGTGCTACTCTTTAAACTGATTTCTGGCAGCTGGTAGAACTGAGAGAGCACGATGGCACCAGTAATGGCTCAGCAATGGAACAGTACGTCATGTCCAGGCATCAGAGTATGCTTAAGGAAAAATGCTGAGCTAATCCCAAGTTTTCTGTTTAAGAGCAGTGCAATTAAGTGGGGAGAGGAGCGATGATCCAGGGTGGCTAGCACTGCCGTGCACCAAATGCTGTTGGGCGGATGTTGCCCTTATCAGGGCCAGTGAATTTGTATGGATTTCCAACAGCAGGACAAATCACATCAGCCCAAAGGGATTAATGGCTGATGCTGTGTCAGAAGGAGAAAACAGGTTTATCCTTACCTCACATCAGGGAACAAATGCTGAATGGGTGATGTGACAGAGAGTTGCCACCACACACAGGCCCATCTGCCTATAAATATGGTTATGACTGCCAGTAGCTGAACCAAGGTCCAGATCTGGCATAACAATTTTTTGTCCCATTTCAATGTTGTCATGTGCTGGGCACTGTCAGGAGGTGCACACAATTAAATGCTGTGACTCAGTATAGAAATACCTGTGAACCAGGTTTAAGTCTAAGCGTTTTTCTCAAGAGTGAAGTCATTTTATTACTACACTCTCTACCAGGCATGTGCAGCATCTGGTTAACATATTTCTGGGTAGCTCCTAGCTCTCAAAACGCTCCATCTCTTCCATATTGCAAAACACACAAAAGGCAAACTTTCCAACACTTCGCTTGGGTACCTGTTCCAAACACTTACAGGTCTGGTTAGGAGTACTTTCCAAGGAGCCAGCATGCATTTTCCCATGCTTAATTTAGTTATTGGAATGTCTGCCATTTATACGTGTTCTCCTTGGCTCCTGCACAGGTCAGCTACTATAAATCAGCATAGTATCACTGACTTTAACAGAGCTACAGTAACTTAGAACAGCTGAGTATCTGGTTTATGAATGCAGTTCCCAGAGCTTCATGTTAAATACAGCCCAAGGCTGGGGCATTTAAACAAAATGAAGAGGTTATGAAAGGTACGTACACGTCTTCCAGTTCAATATTGTTTGTCCTAGATACTTACTAGGTGATGAAAGGATAAATAAACAGACCCTAGGCATGGTGATGTCAGCCTTTGTTTTTGCCAGTGATATTTTCTTTGTAAATGAAGCGCATGTGAAACAAATGAAGAAACAGGTGAGAGTGAGTGTTTGGTTGCCAAACTTGGCTGCAGATAAAACTCTAAAAACATGGTGCAGATATTAACCCTGTGGTCTGGAATGTGAGTGGAAGAATACCTGGAGAGGGAAAGGAAATCACTACGGCCATCGAGAGCCTGGCCTTTAAGTAACTGATGGCAACTAATGAAGAGGTGTGCAAGGAAATACATATTCAAAGCCACAGTGGGCATGAAGCTTGACGGTTCCTCTGGTGAGGAAACTCAGTATGCTGTGCTTTTCCTCCAGATTTGTTTTTTCCAATTCTGTACAGATGCAGAACTGCATCAGTCAGCCTGCATATACCAACATTACAGGAGTTTTGCATTCTTCGTTCAAAGCCTTTTCCTTTCAACAACAAAAAATAAAAAGGAAAAAACTTCCCACCAAAACAGAAAAGTGTGAAGGGGAACAGATGGACCCTGAACAGCCCACAGCCACCATCTCTCCTGTGACACATCCCAAATCACTGCCCTGAAGCTACACCAGTGAAGAACAACTACCCACAGCCACATTCACCCGCTTGCCCCTGACTCATTCATCCCAAAAAAAGCCATTGCACAAATACTACACCTGAGTTTACCCAACACCTCCTTTCCTCGACCTACCAGTTTACACTACACTGATTAAATCCAAGATTTTAGGAGAAATAAGCCGTTTCCCTCAACAGTTGGAGAAGGAATGCCAGGTTGCTGCAACATGTGTCTGTCTCTGCTCCCCAGCCTAAGACAGAACTCGTCATCAGACTCTTCTCCATCTGCCAGACCTTCACAAGCAAACCAAGACCAATGCAACAGCCTGACCCAGGAAGCATTCTCCTAAAGACAAGATGAAAATATAGAGCCCCACTGCATAAGATAGCATGGCTTGAAATTAGCTACAGGATTTGACACAACTGATCTGAGCTGGGAGAGACCCCAATCATGCCCACCGTAGTGCAGCTGGAGTCAGTCGTCATCCTCAGGTACTTCCCTCTGTCCTCAAGTTAGGGAGAATCCAAACCACCAACTGAGACCAAGTGTCCCACTGCCCAGATCAGTGCTCCCATGGGAGCTGATAGTGTGCTAACTCTTCAAACTCAATGAGAAATGGTCTCTTCCTGGGGAATTTACAATATATTAATTAGACAACAAGCTGACATATCTCTGGCTAGCGCATATTAAAACAATTCCATAAATATTTACCAGTTGAGGTCTAGAGACATGGGGTCCAGAAAGAAAACTACAAGATTAAGAAAAAATTCAGTTAAGTGGAGATGTGGCAAATTGCCCTAACAAGCACAGCTACTCTGAGCAGCGACTCCTTCTCCCTTTTCCTTACACGGTTTCCCATCACTGATAAAGGCATGAAGGGCAAACTGTGCCACCTGATTTCCATCTAGAACAAATGCCAAATAGAGGAAAGAGCTTGATCTCAAGAAGAGAAATGTCAGCACGCGTGGTTAAAATACCGTCCATCTCACATCCATTTCAGTAGCAAGGAAAGGGTGAAGGACAGTATTCCCTACTGGGACCAAACACAAGCACTATCAACTGTTTCTTGCCTATTAAAGTAATGCTACCAGCAGTTTCACTTCCTAACTCACTCTTCCTGTCACTGTCATAATTAATATATGGAGAGCATGTGGCAAACTTTGCTTACAAATTTCCCAGAAAAGAAAATGCCGAAGCTACTTTGGCAAACATAGCCACAAATATCATCGTATGTTTGAATAAGGCTAAGAATAAAAGGCTTTTTTTCTAAAGTAGACGACTTTGCTTTAAAAGGCAAGTGAGAGTCTAATTCAGAGCTACTTATTTTCAGACATCAAGCAAAGCTCCTAAAATAAACTTCTGGTTATTAGTTACAGACTTCTCATTCCTCCCCTTCCTTTTCTTTCTTGTTTTTATAAAGGACTTTAACGATGGTGCAAAGCTTGGACTGTTTATTGACAGATTGAGCATAAGCAATACAAGCACAGAAGATGACTGTCTCTGTATTTAAGACCTTGGCAAAGGAATCAGGTGTCTGCGTGGTTTGGACACACTACTTTTCTAGTGGAGTTTCCAAACGGTACTGGCGCAGCCACGCTTTCTGGAGTCACCAACCTCATGTTGCCACTCCCAGGGTACTAAAATCCTTCTTCCCTTGATAGGTTGGAGCTATTATGCATTCTTTTTGCAAAGAGGGTGATAAATTATAAAGGCTGATTTATTTACTACATTAAGTAGCAGCAAGTGATTTTTCTCAGACCAGCTGCTGAAAACACCAGCATGGCTAGAGGAAAGGCACACATCTTTAGAAGGCAGCAGAGCACCAGAGGCTCCTTCTCCAGAGCTTTTTCAGCCTCCTAATGAGTGTATAATGGAGGCAGAACCCAAGTCATCTGCTTTTCTATTTTATGCAAGGTGACTAAGAAAGTCTTATTTGGCTTGAATAGATTTCAAAAGTGTGCATATATATATTTATATATATGTGAATAAGTCTCTTTCATAAGAAAAGACTTCATGAATATTTCATGTCTTTCCCCTTGGGTTTGTAAGTATCTGGTTTGTATGCTCTTACTAAATACAATTTTCTGCCATCTGGGCTCAGGAGTGAAGACTTCCACTGCGTTCTGTTGTTTTCATCAGCAGCTGCAACTGCACACAGCAATATTGCTCTGTCTGATGATACCAAAGCTATCTTCCAACTTTGGGAGAGCAACAAGGTGAGGAAATGACCTCCCAAAACTGCGCAGTCCCATTAGCTACATGCCAGCATTGCCTGTTGGTTGTGTCTTTCCCCAGCTGGTTTTTAAAGAATGTTTTCTTTACCCTTGCAGCTTGCAAGATGCTGTTCAAAGGGAAAGAAAAGCACAGGGTGACCCATGGAATTCATCTCTCATCACATCCCAAGTCTTTCCACATATATTTTTTTAAATGTACGTTTGGATAGACAGGCCAGTTTGCTGTCACATCTCCCCATTGCAGTTGCTGACAGTCAGACTTTCTTGCTTACTTTAGAGTTTGATTTATAGTCTGCAATTAGGCTAAAAATGGATATTTTAGAAAATACAAAGGAAATCTATGATTAGTTGCAAATTGAGGGAAAAAATAGAGAAGGCTGAAAAGATTTCTTTATCCAACTTGCTATTCAGAACTTGCAATAGCATTTTCATCCCTGAAACTGTCAGAAGGCCCTCACTACTTTTGAAGGGCTGTTCACTTTCCTGAACCTCTAATCAAGCTCACAATGCCATAAACTCAAATTTATACTAATTACTGCCATAATGAAAACAATATGAGCTCTTTCAGCCTTCTTCCAAACTCTGGAAAAAGCTGAGTGGTTATGAGGGTCCACGGAACTCACTAAAACCTAGGTCTTGAGTAAAACATGGATGGGATAAGCCTGAGAAGTATGGCAAGGAGCACTGTGAGAGTAAGGGTTTGGTGCTGCAAAACCATTTGCTATGAAATGATGTGACCAAAAGATATGTCCAGACCTGAGAGGTACGAACCCAAACTGAAAGCTAGGATGGGATCAGTGCAGCCTGCAATATCTCAACTACGCAGTTCTTCCAGGAGTACAGGACAACACACACAAGCCAAAAAGACAGCTTGTGCAGTCAGTGCTTATTTTACTCTGAGGGAAACGCTGAATCCAATGCAACTACCTACTTTTGGGGAATTTAGAGCACATTTCAGCAAGGCAACAATGACTGCAAGAATGGTCTCATGTAATTCACCTCATGGCCTTAACATGCTCCACCTGTGTAAGTGCTTGGCAAAGGCTGAGGTTGAAACATGGAAAGACTTCAGTGCATAAAGGCCTTCTAAAAATGAGGTTGGGTAAGTAGCCAGGCAAAACCCTTGCATATAATAAGGGGGCATGAGAAAGGTTATGCCTACTTCACAGAGCAGATTCCAATACACAGATCCCTTTTCTTGGCCACCAAAGATGTAGAACTCAGAGCAGTTTGGTGTTTATTTATACAAAAATAGCCTTCATTTTTGTTCCATGCCTTGGGGCTGTGCATACTATGATAGGAGAGGCATGTTTCCAAAAATGATAAGCAACAGACAAGGGCAGTATTCTACCCAGAATGTGCTATTACGCTCCTCCCAACACGAACAGAGAAAATGAAAATTAGCAAGACATTAAAGAATTAATACTATAAGCATTTATGACCAGTGTCAATCATTCACTCACTCCTGGAGCATGCAGATGGGTGAACAAGTACTGCTGTACTCCAGGGATTAATGGTACATGACTGAAGCCATCACTGTGGGCTATTTAGTGGTGAAGCACATTTGCCCTCAGCCCAGCAAAAGGAGGTAATGAGCTGAAATAAAGAAATGAGAAATATGAGTAGGATAAGCGGGGAAAACATCCTAACAAGCTGCCAGAGGAAGTGCTGGTTCACTGCTTGGGTCACTTCAAATTGGACTGGATAATGCATTGGAAAGGATCCTAGTTTCTGGGAGGTTGTTCACTAAATTCGAAGGATGAAAGGGTGGAGCTGGTATATTTTGGCCTCTTTGACTTGGTATCTTCAATGCTCTGCAGATAGCTCATGGTTCATATCAAGCCCAGACTTATCTTCCACCTGACACACTGGGAAAGATTGCTGAGGAAAACAAAAATATGCTTATATTGATACCTGGCATCAGGCTCTCTTGGTAGTCTTATCCCCACCTTAGCTGCACATTTCATAGCCCCACAGAATCTCAGAAAGGTTTGAGTTGAAAGGAATCTTGAAGGCCACCTAGTTCCAACCCCATGCCATGGGCAGGGACACCACCTACCAAAGTTGCCCACGGCTCCATTCAACCTGGCCTTGGACACTACCAAGGATGGCGCATATCTGTCACTACCACTGCCCTCTTGAAAGTTTTCCATAAACCCATTTCAATCCACATTGCCACAGAGCAGCAGCAGCAGCACGTGGGCAGCACCTCCCACCCAAGGAAAGGCAATCTCCAGCCAATGAGGCTAATGAGCCCTCCATGAACTACCTCCACACAACATAAAAGATTTACTCAGGGCTTCTCCACAGGCCCAGAGGCCTCAAAGATTTTTCTCTCTGAACTTTTCAACCTATTTGTTAGGTCACCAATATCCCAAACTAGATCAGGGACCCTGCGGGGAGCTAATGCAATTATTAATAGTGTTATGAGCACCATAGAAATGCAGTTTCTTGGACAAGTATTCAGGGATCACACATATTTTCTTCTTGAAGGTTGTCTAGCAATAAGAAAAAAAAGTCGAGGGTCTGCTATTTTATATCTTTTTTTCCCCCACAGAGAACAAGGAGGCAATATCCAGGCAAGGCCAGGCCTCCCCAGCCTCTGCAGGCAGTGAGAGTTCATTTATTTCCATGCTGATAGAGGGAACATTGCTGAGCAGTGGTGATTTGGGAATGAAACTCAGCCAGCTTGTTACATTACATGCCCTTTTAAAACAGGAGCAATACTGCTTTCACATCTGACATGCATCATTAAAAAGCAATCACTTTAAGCAAGACTTGTTTTATTTATCACTAAAGGAAAAGAAGTGGGAAAAAGCAAGAGATAATCATCACTCATCCCTTTCTCCGCTGAAAAGTGAAAGCCTACATCCAACAAGCAAGACCACCCATCTCAAAAGGGTTTTTGTAGGATTTACACTTGGCTGGTGTTTTAAGAAACGTCCATAGCTATGTCTTCAACATGCATCCAGACCTAAGTTCTGTGAGCTTGATATCCTATCGCTGAGAATAATAAAAATCAGATGCTTCTACATAACAGATAATGTTATGTATATAACAGTATGTCTATTGTTTGTGATCTCTACCTGTAGGCAGTTAAGACTTGGCTTATATCCTGGACAATGAGTGTTTATACCACTTACAAACAATTACATAACATCATGTAAGCAACAAGAGGCAAATATCTAACTTTCTTTACATTCTCCTGCATTCTCCACAAATACTTTTAAGTGTACTATCTTCTGGAGATAGCCTGAAGATAACAAAGCCATCAGCAATGTCCACTTTTCTGGCAATGTTTCCTCCCAGTTTTGGCAGGATCAGGGAGCCTGCAGGCTTGCAAACCAGCCATCAGGGGGAAAACAAGTCCTGACTACCTCAGGTAATGATTTCTGTGTTGCTATGATATGCACTCTGTATTTCTGCTCATGTGAAAGAGTTGACTTAACGCGATAGCAGGGAAAAAATCTGTAAGAATCTGAAGACAATTTGTCACAGCAGTGCCACAAGGTGACCATCAGGAGTTTCCCAAGTCCATCAGTGTCTCACTGATTTCCAGTTGTTTCGAGCTCTAAAAATGGGTAACTAAAGACAGGAATCAATTTTCTAAGTGCAGTGTGAACCTAACTAGTAAGCAAGGAAACTTCCTTTTATCAAAGAGATATCCATGAGCAAATCAGAAATCCCAGCAAAAGGATCAATTTTGAACGTAAGACTAAAAATATTCTCCTTAGCATTGCTCTCATATAAACTCCAATACAAGTTTCAATATTGAATTAACTCTGAAATAACTCCAGCACCTTCACCAGAGAATTCCTGGTGTGAGGGTATAAAAAAATTTTTGAGCAGGAGGAGGTTGATGCTAAGCTATAGTGCTGCTCTCAGCTCTAACAGTAGCAGGGTACTAAACTCAATGGCTTAGTCTTACCTATTGAACTGCTATTTTCTGTGCCCAAATAACTGATTCTTAATGAAGCTATTTGTGTAAGGAAATTAAATTAAAAAGGAATGTTAGTCACCTGGGTGTTGCCACACGGCTGTAATGTGTGTCTGGGAGAACTGAGACTCATAAATTGTATACAACACACTGAATGGAGGTCTTTAGCCTGTATAATTAAGTGGCAACTAGTTTCATATTAAAGATATTCCACAGACACAGAGCAACAAACAAAATGTCATATTCTCCATTTCCTGTGTATAAATCTCGTCTCACAGCAAAGGCAAAAAAACACAGGTTAGGCACAAGGGAGTTGGGGTATCAAGGGAAAAGCTCTGGGGCTGAAAAGTGACCTATGATTTTGCACCTACAGTAAAAGGCAGACACAATTCCAGAGGCACAACTCATTGTGGCCACAGTTACTGCTTGAGTCTTCAGGGATTCAGGGCAAAGAAGGATGTTCAACACCTCTGAAAGGAAAATCATCTATTACCCAAAACTAGACAATACAGGGCACTATTTTAGTAGAAAAGGTAGAGTTTGAGGACAGATTATGCTCTTTTTCAAAACCTCATGGCCAAAGACTCTGCAACTGCACTGTGCAAGAAGGCAGAGAGCCATTGGCAGTCATGTTTGGCACTGAGCTTGCTGCTGTAACCAGAGCTCAAGGCATGCATGGCTTGCCTGGGAAACACATATTCACACATTCCCCAAAATATAGAAGGCAAATCTGCAGATAATAGCAGCTCAGATATCCAAATAAATCTGGCTACATACTACTTCAGAGCGGCTCTGCAAGAGCATCTTAATTTCGGACTAGAATACCTACAAAATATAAAAACATACACATAAACCTACATTCCTGAATACAACTTCATTGCCAGGTAAGAATGGTTCCGAATTACAAGAGATGTCCCAAGCTTGGCTCTGCAGAAACACAAGGACAAATTGCATCCATTATCCAGGCCCCACTTCTGCTCAGTAGAGAGCAGATGTGTGCAAAGTGTGCGGATGTACACATCTCCTCTTTGCTGCTTACAGAGGAACCCCTTCCACTGTCATGAACTCCCACAAGGCTGAGGCCAGGGGGGAGACAGACCCTTCCTTTCCACCTCTCAGACTACAGCAAGGCATCCAGCACCTCTGTGATCAGGAAACACTGAGCCCTGGCCTCCCTTGCCCTGAGGACACTCAGGAACCTGCTCTTCACCTTGCTAACAGCCCCACTACTGCTAATCACCACGAGGATGCACCCTCACTTAGCAGCCATCAACCTGTGAGTTATCACTTTGTAAAACAGCAGTGGGCTCCGAGTGCCCCAGGAGAGAAAGCTCTGGTGCTAAAAAGATTTACAATCCACCACTGCATCCACAGGATGTGAGCATTTGTCAGTGTCTCTTGAGATGGTTCCCTCCCTATGCAGCTCTGCTGCTGCAGGAGGAGCAGGGCAAACCAAGACAGACACAGCACCAATCCATCTGCCTTCCCCAGCACTCTGCTGGCAAGCGGAGCTAATGCTTAATTATCATGAGTGATTTATTAACTTATAAAGTCAGATTAAATGGGTATTTTGAGCTGAGCGGCTTTGAAAGGGGAAAGGGATTCATGCTATTTATCCAGCTGAGGCAAAAGCCACGTGCTATAAACCCACAATGCTAATTTATCTGGATTAAAAGGAATGCGTCCCTAGGAAAAGGACACGACCAGCAGCTAGTAGATGCATGGATTAGGAGGAGTGCCTGTTTCATACAGCCACATTGTCCACATCCATTTCTAAACCCAGCATAGGAGATGCCTCAGGACTCTTTATTTTCTCTAAGGCAGTTCTGTTTTTCTCACCTATTGTTTAAGGATTGCAGGGGCTTCTGTTGGCTTCCAAAGCAGATCACCAGCAGGTGTGACACCATTCACACATAAAATGTGGTTCCTATCGGTGTTTAATTTCTCACTAATTGAGTAGGAACCTTGTAGCCTGAATCAGAATGACAGTTTCCCTCTCCAAAAAAGGAAACAAAAAATGAGGAAAGCAACATGAAGAAGCACTTTACATATTTTTGTCTATCATCTGCGTGCTGTTTTTTTTTCCTGTGGCATTTGTTACTGTAGGTAAAACCCACATAAGTAAGCAGAATGTATTACAGTTTCCTAACTTATCTGTGTCCAGGTGAGGCTGCAGTAGTGGCAGGATACTCTTTTGCTATATCGTAACCAGGAGTTGGAGAGTCGTACAGAAAAACAAATAGTGCCATCTTATATACATATATATATATATTTATTTATTTTTATTTTTTGCTTAATGAGAAGCTTACCAAATAAAGACAGAGAGAAAGAGAAAAAAATAAAACTCTCACGCTGACATCAGGCCCATGGTGGAAATGATTCTGCAGAGATACAAGTCATTCAGGTGGAAGGATTAAATGCCCCAGATTTATGAAGCTGGCATTTTTCAGGCCAGCTGTTCCCTATTCCCCACTCACCTCTCCCCCATTCACTTGATCCCTCAGCAGCCTTCTACACGAGGATGGAGGCAGAAGGTCTTCATCAGCTAACCAGGCATCTGTGTCTAGCTAACTTCTTCTCTGATGGAAAGAAGAAAGTGTGTCTCTACAAAAGGCTTCCCTCGGTATTACTACAGGTCAGAGCTGCTCCTAACGCAGAATGGTAATTTTAGGATGTCTTCATTTCAGAGGTTGCTTTTGCAGGGATTAAGGATCCAGAAAGAAAGAAAGGACAGGAAGGGAAGGAAAGCAGCTTGCTTGCAATGTTTGAGAAAGTTCTACTAAATAGGGCTCAGAGGTAGAAAACCAAAACTGGAAGGATTTTGTCTTGTGATAGCTGTGCTCACCTCTTCCCCTGCCCAATCTGGTTCCTCCTCCACTAATGGTACCCAGTGAAATAGAGTCACATCCATACAGGTGGCCAAACTCCACCTTTCCCTCTGGCCCACGGATGCCCATGTTCCAAACTCTGCTTTCCAAAATGAGGAGGCATCAGGCAGGAATGCTGGGCACCTGATAGGACAGGCTGTTCAGTGGGAAGCCACCTGGAAACATGGACTGCTGGCTCCTCATGTGGTGCAAAATTCAAGACACAATCAAACCTATAGAGAGTAACCAGCAAATCACTCAAGCTATGTTTTTATGAGACACTTTAGCCAGCCCCTTTTCATATCCTTTACGAGGCTGCCTTCAGCCCTAGTCATAGTAAAAACTCCAAGTTATGGAAATCATAAGAAAGAAATTATGTATGGAAAAATCATTACGTTATAAATTGGTTCCACTGTTCAAAACATGTAGGAAATGGGGCATATAAAACTCAGATGGCGTTGTAGACTTTGATACAAGGTTCATTACTACACTGTGACACGAGTGAAATACGTGCTAACACACTGCCAGCTAATTTGCCTTTATTTACAATGCAGACCCATCACTGGGCAACTTCATAAATCTGATCTACTTCAGTGATTATTCTGATTGAACGTGGCAGCCTGCTCAGGAATGCGCCCTTGGGAAAGTGCAGATCTTCTGTCTTCAGCACGACTCCATCCTGAATGTGTCCCCCCCACTTCGTTCTAAACTGGTAGCAATCTCCCTGTTTTCTCCTAATCTTTTTTCAGACTTTATTCTCCTATTCTACTATTCAATTTCTTTTATCTGGTTATACATGTGCCATCTGTGTGTGCTTCTTAAAGTCCTAACTGAGGTGAGAGGAAGGCACAACGGAACGGGAATAATTACACAGAATGTTGTTAGAAAAAAAAAAAAACAATTTGTTAAAATGGAAAATATCCATGGAAACGTGTCAGTTTTCATGAAGCTTTCATCAAAAAAATATTCTGAAGCCAACAAGGGAATTTCAACAATAGCTGAAGTCGTTCCCTGGGCAAAGGCCTACCTAAGGAGGTCCACTTAAATGTGGTGGCTATGCAGGACGCTTGCTGCAAGATGAGGAAATACAAAGAATCACATTTAGCCACTGTTGAACATTACATTTGCTAAGAAGGGGAACTGTGTGGGAAGACAAGCAATGGACAGAGGTGCCATAAAGCATCAACTGGATATCCAACTTTCCTAAGAACTACCCTTGCTTTAATTAAACAGTTTAAAAATAAAATCATAGTCACTATAAAAATATTTCTTTACTGGAAAGATTCAGGGAAAGTATTTTTAAGACTCAATGGTCTGTTTCCTTACTTCCACCAAGAAGTTTTTTTCCTGCAAAATTACATTCTTTAAAATAGACTCTACTTTCTACTAAAATGCAAGGAGTTGAAATCTGAATGAAGTGCTTTGAATATATTGAAAATGTTTCAAATGACCCAAAACAACTCTGCTTTTTTGTTCCAACATAGAACAAAATTTCTTTTGCTCGCTTCCCAGAACCTCAAGAATCTGGAAAATCCATCTGCTATCCAGTTCTACTCACAGCATAAACATCAAGAGGTCTCATCTACTGTTGCCTAGATGGTGTCTGAACTGAAGAAGTGCTGTCAAAACTTAAAGTCTCACCAACCCCTTCAAATTTCCAGTTTGGAAAGGAGCCTGATCTCAGCTGGGACTGAGGTCTCAGTGCTGCCATCGTCAGGGAGCATTCCAGTGAATATAACCTTGGATCACTGTCCAAACTTCCCCCTGCCTACCAAAGCCAGGCCCTAATTGTGAAGACACTGGATTTTTCAGCTCTCAGGTTACAGCTCGCTGTACTCCTTACTACCAGGTTTCACAGACGAGAGCCTGGTCTCCTGCCTGTGGCAGTGATTTTCTGGAGGCATGCTGACAGACCAGAGGGCTTTACATCTTGCTGTGCATATCTGCTTTCACATCTTTCACCATCGCTTAAAATGAAATCACATTAGAAGTGAGAGGGAGGATGGAGGGCAGTGAAGGGCAACTGAGGAAATCCTACCAGCCTTAGAGGACATTTGGGTTATACAATGGGCCTGTATGTGACGTGATTTTCCCTCAAGTCACTACGACCCTATAGCGAAGGACTGACAAAACCATTACTTACAGTCTGTAAATTGGTGGGGAAAGTCTTTAAGACTTGCAGGTTCACAGGGGATAAAGAGCCTCTGCATCAGATGGGAAAAGCAAAAAAAAAAAAAAAAAAAAAAAAGCAGCTGAAGATATGAGATTGGAGTCTGGGGATTTTTGATCACGCAAGGCCACAGGTAAAGAAGCCTGACTGCTACAAAGGTAAAAGTGAGTGCACCTCTGTTCCCTATCATGCTCACCAGGAGCCAGCCCGATGCTCAGGCCAGCACTCAGCATGGCTGCAACAGGATGAGCAGCTGATGGCTGGGCTGTCCCCATCCAGCACCCCAGCTGCATATCGCTCACAGCCAGGCTGGGCTTTGCAGGATGATCACTGGTTTCAGTGGGCTGCAGGACAACATCTGCACTGCAACCACCACAAATAAAGGTCTCTTGCTGCTACTGATCTGTAAGCCCTCCTCTGTTGGCTTGCTTCAGAATGGTGAAAGTCTAGCAAGCTTTGCAGTAAGCACATGGCTTAAATTCATATGACTTCCCTTTATTTTTAGCTTCGCTTTACAGCACCATTTAAATTATATATATATATTTTTTTTAATAAGGAAATTGCATCTTTAACGGAAATTAATCTCCCAGTCCCCCTCAATAAACCTTTTGAAGCTGCCTATGACTATGACAGAGGTAGGTATTTTTAGAAAGACCGTGTGGTAATTTTCTCTACAGCATTCAATAATTTACAGTATCATAGCTGAAGGTAAAGATTTCCCTTAAGTATAATTTGGCATTAATCGGGCTTTCACAGGCATTTTTGTTGCAAACAGGGCACCAGCCTAGAACACAGCCTTACTCCAAGGATCACTGGGGAGCTGCTGGGCCAAATAATAAAGCCTTATGCAAATTCACAGAGAAGAAAAGCCTGGGCAGTGCCCTTGATCCCAAACCCAGCGAGTTCTCACCACAGGCTCCACAATACACAGAGGTGTGTGCTGAAGGAGGAAGAGCACACTCACCTCAAGCATCCTCACAGGACGCTGGGATGGAGGCATGAGAGGAGTGAAACAACATAGCAACTGGGGTAGAGCGATCCACAATGATTTGCGATACACAGGCTTAAGAGTTTGTTAAGGATGCCTACTTTCCTCTCCCTCCTTTCCCATATTATTAAAATACGTTATTTTGAAGTACCATCGAGAAGGCTTAAAAATAACTCTTACAGTGCTGTGCACTGTAAGAACAAACTCGTATATACGGCATGAAGAAACACAAAGCAGAAGAAATCACACCTGCAGATTGCTCCTAATATGCATGCTCATGAACAAATACACTTCTGTACCAGAACAGAAGGTGAATACTCCTCAAGACTTTAGAAAAGCTACGTGAATCACAATGCTGAAAGCTTTGGCCACACGGGAATATGTGTTTTATTTTCTAGGCATTATGTTATTGCAGTTCTTTCGAAAAGCTGAATTCAGTATTGATGTACACAAGCAGCACATAGACTTTGTGCTAAATTCTCTACGTCAGCTCTTGCATATGGTATCTGGAGTTTCTTTATTGAGTTTTAAAGAAACCATTCGTTTTCACGTTACAGAATGAATTTTCAAAAGCACTGAAGAGCTTGACAAAGTGGCAAAAAGTCTGACAAAGCCCCTTATTTATTAAAGAATCAACTGACATCACTGTCGAGAGAGGAGGCTGAAGCTGGTGTAATGCTCTTACCACCTGATGCCTTATTCCCACGTACCGTGTTAACAGTTCTGCACGCCGCGGTGGCTATCACTGCAGCTGCCAGAACACCGCGCTGTGTGGGAAATGTCAACATCTCGGGGCCTGCGTTCCCATGAACCAAAATTTCTCAAGAACAGCAGTTCTGGAAATTTTTTTTCGTTACAAATGTGTATAGAATTACAGGCTGTTACAACACAGAATAAAATACCGCTAGCGGAGAAATACAGAGGGAGAAAGAAAATAATAAAAAAGGAATCATATGTTCAACTTGACATTACGTAATGAACTTTTCTGTTTTTATTTCTTACAGAACCAAGGATCACAATTGCTCTGAAATGAAAATTTCCCAACTGGATTTTCTCTTCCTGAGAAATCCAGTCAAAAATGGGCACGGCGTAGAGGAAAAAGTGGATCAGTGTGAAGAAACACTTAGTGTTTGGCTCCTGCTGGTGGTGGACACACTGCTGTTTGTTAAGGACGGTGCTGGGATCCCGGTGTCCCTTGCTAATTCCACCCTTCTGCACACAGCTTGCTCCCAACCACACAAGGAACAGCAAGCATCTTACACCAGCCAATATCCCCCTGCTTTCATTTTAAACGTCTACCTTAAAAATGATTACACTGGGGTTTAAACTAATGACTTCTGGGCCCAGACCCTGGATGGCAACTGGCAAATGTCCAGGCACAAAACCTGGTTAATAGAGCATTTCTCAACCTGTGACAATCGGCGCATGTGTAGTGGAAATGCTTCCGTCTTCTTGCCCCCATCTGCTCAGGATCTCATCACAAAGACTGTCATTATAATAACTTTATTATGGACCTTCTGGGGAAACCGAGGTCCCAGCAAGGGTTTTGCAAAAGCAGACAGGAAACTCTTTGCTCCTCGCTAGTGCAAAGCCCTTTATAATTAATGCTGGGTAAATAAAGCACTCATCTGTAAACACTTTTAATTAGAAATTGGTTAAAGCTAAACCCCCATGACCACATTGGCCAGGGGGATTAGAGGCACGTCAAGCTTTGCCTGATCAGTAAATAAGAGGCCCTTTAGTACCTTCAATCCCTGAGCTGTGGGGATCTCTTTCAGCTCTCATCACATGTCATTGCACTACTCAAGCCTGCTCTCCAGGCTCAATAGAGGATCAATATTTGTCTGTACTTTCTAAGCAAAAAACCTCCTTGACACAGGCAGCATCTGTGTTTGAACAGTTACTTGCTAACACATAGCAGACTTTCACCAAAGAGATCTCGAGCCTGACAGGTCAGAGCACAACAAGGGTCAGCGAGCTCTGCCAGCACTTTCTGGGTTTGCTTAGTGCCACGTTCAGGGCCCAGATAACAGAAAGGGTCCCAGACACAACAAAATGTGAGGGCTCAGCATTGCCTGAGGACGCACACAGGAGTAAAGCCTGAGAAATGCTTGTAAAGATGGGGAGACAGGGATGGGAGATTAAAACAAGGCTCCCACGCTCAGCCAGCATCAGCAATGGCTTTTGCCAAGCCCCTGCGTTAACACTGCTCCACGTCTTCTGGTTCTGTCTTGTTGCTCCTAACAAAAAATAGGAAATATTTTTGAATATAAGATGGGATTTCTCCATGCCTCTTCTTTCCCTGAAGGCCTACTTATTGAAGACATAAAGCTGTACATGGAACTGCAGCTGGCACAGAGATGCAGTACATCAAGGAGAGCCGTACCAGAGAGGCAGCCCTAACTAGCAGAGACTTCCTGGCCTACAACTCCAAAAACATATTTGTTCTACTCTCAGCTCTTTGTGCATGTTATTTGACCTCTCCTTTCTCCTTCCACGTTCTCCTTCAGCGCTGGCAGTGTAACCTCAGCCTCTGGAGGGCCGGAGTGGTCCTGATAGCTCTGCTCACTTATCCTCTTCCAGCTGCAGCTGCTTGGGCCTGGAGATAACCTCTTGTCTGAGACACGGCACATGCTGGAGGTAACACTGGGTCCAGCCAGCCCAGCTGTGTCCTACAGCACTCCTTAATTCACTGCTCCCCAGACATGCAGAGCTAGCACGTACCTATTGTTTGAAAGACAACACAGCTTACTTAATGCCGATGGACTTGGACGACCACTTGGGAACACGCAGAGGCATTGCAGCTTTGAAGCTGGCCCTGCTTCCAGTGAGGGATTAGAGCAGAGACCTCTGGAGATGCCTTCCAAACTGAGCTGTTCTTCGAGGCTTATGGGATTTCCATCTCTCCCTTACATGTGAACCCTCTCCAGCTAGTTGGGCTGCAGCTGAGGGAGGCTCAAGCTGGAGCCTTTGGTGTGCTGGTAGCTGACAACTAGCTCTCTGCCCCCAACAAGCACACACTGCAGAGAATCAAACAGTTCCAAGGGAAGTCTGTCCTGAAATAACTTCTGTCTTGTCACCACCATCACCTGCATTCCTGCTTTCTCCCACATCCAGCTGGAGGCAGGTCCAGCTCTAGCAAAAGCCAGATTTGTTGCTAATGATGCCTTAGAAAGTAAAGCCAGAACTACACTATAGATCCCCAGCTGGCTTCTGATCAGAAGGCATTTCATGGCAGCACATCAAATACACCCACGTGCAGTGTAGCTGTCTGGACAGACATCCTTCCCACCCAGTGATCCATTAGGAGTCTGGAAGTGGTGTTGGCTATGGCTCTCTTGTGGGATGGAAAGATTTCTGGAAATGTAGACTATGCCAGTCTTCCATCGGATACCCCATTACAGGTCCCAAGAAGTTTCTGCAGTATAGAATCCAGCCTGCCAAGTGCAGAGGAGCCTGGAATGTCAATCCCATCCCACTCCTATCAACACTGAGGTTAGATGGGTCCTTGGCTCTAAGCCTCAGCTTTGGAGTAACTAAACTTCCTGGAGTGTTACCCTTCACACGCTCCCAAATGCAATGTCTGTCCTCTGCAAGCGGCTTGAATGTAAAAGGGAAGCGTGTGACAGGCAACTGTCAGAGTGACTTTCAACTGAGAGGTGGAGTCGTCACCACGTGTACGACACAAGGATCCATCCAGACAGAAACCTCCAGCTTCCTAGGGAGTTTCAGTAATGGAGGATTTGGCTTTCCATTTGGATATGCCCTGAAACAACCTCCAAAGTGGGGCAGCATCCATGGTTGTGGCTTTCTCCAGGGATGGTGTCAAGTCCTCCTCCTGGCCTGCAGTCAGACTTCGGGTTTTAGCAGGCACTGCAGCAAGTGGAAGGATAGATAAAGTAGTTGGGATTGAGGTTTCTGCACTTCATTCTCTTAGCAGCAAGTCTTAATTTTTATGTCAAATGCATAAACTATCCACCAATGAAGAAAGGCAAAAGGGAAATTCTCACATGGGCAAAAGCCCCACTCCAAAAGCATTCAGTCCTTTAATTTATGACACACTCTCCACGTATATTATTAATATGGTTTTATTGTTTCATTGAAAAATCTTTTTGTACTTCTAATTCAGTAAAATGATTGAGACTTGGTCCCCTCAGGCCTGTTGGTTAACAAAAGGGAACTGTGCCCATTTGGATTACCTAAATCGGCAAGAAACCTTTGATTTAACACCGCGGGCCTGAAGGCCCAAGCTGCTGCTCCACTGCCCTGGGTTACAGTGTCATCACTGCTCCCTGGGAGAGGGATCAGGGGCTTAATGGGATTTGGAGTGGAAAATCCAAGCTCAGCCTGAGGTGCATGCAACACAAGACTTCACAGAGGAAGGAGAAGAGAGCCAGATTTGTTCCTTCCGTCTTTTCCCATCTGGGACCTGCTGCATTTCTCCTGTCTGGGTGTGGGAGTGGAGTGGGAAATTCCACATCAAGTGTGAACCTCACTGAAAGCAATTTCCACAAGGATGAGCCCTGGAGTATTGCCCTCGAGAAGTCTATGTGGTTCTGATTAAGAAGAATGGCACAAGAGCTAACTTTAAATGGTGACTACAATGTCTGCAGTGTTATTACAGTCTACTGTATTAACAGGGTTATATTGTCTGCTATTATGATGCTAATTGCATAATTATATATTACACACACTTATATGATGGTAGTACTTTTTATAGCAATTATGAACAAATAACCAGTCTGTTTGCTACAGAAAGCAGAACCTGGATGCAGTGGCAGAGGAGATGTCAGCCAGTCCTATACTGTCACCTTCCTGCCCCAAGAGACACCAAAGGGAAACCACAGAAAAGGAAGAAAAGCAGTTGAAAAGGAGGATGTGATCACATGCAGTAGAAATTAAGCTCCTTCAAGGAACGGCCCACATAGATCATGACTACAGGCAATACTAAGACTCAGTTCTGTAAACTGTTGAGTCAATGCTTTAAGCGCTGCACTGCCATGACATAGTATGTCCAAGTTTTAACACTTTGCACATCACAAGTAGGCAACTAGCAAGGGCCAAGTTGTTCCCCAGAGTTTCAAACCCAGCCCATCTCTCTGATGCCTTTCCAAGGGGCACGTTTCCCCCACACATCCTGGGGTCAGGCAGGAACCACAGCTTCAGCAGGGAGAGAGGGAAACAAACAGTTTCAGAAAACAAACTAAATACAAGCTGTTGCACTGCCTGCTGCAGGCCCTGGTACCATCACAGGCTGTGCTAACGTGGCACAAAAGGGAAGGCTAGAAGAAAGGATTAGCCTTTCATAGCTTTCTTCTTTACAACAATTCAAATCATTCAATTTATACAATATTTGGAGGTAATAAACCCTCTCTCTTACTACTCATTCACACTACATTTTGAACACGCCCAACATTCACTTTTTTTCCCCTAAAATGCTGGCTTCAGCATTCATCCAAAGACAGGTCTAATGCTTTTGATCTGACCATACTTTTATAGCTCTGCAAATACACAGGGGTGCTCGTATTAAAATTAATTACCAGGAAAGCCACACAAGTTCATAGGCTTAATCCCAGGCAAACCTCCCTTATAAAACAGAAGTTTAGGATGTCAGACATCCTTTTTAAAGACATAGAATAGAGCTTTGGATGGTAAAACACTGAAGTTTTAAGACCTCTGCTGGCAACTCTTTCAAAATTCAGTGATAGTCACAACTTGAGGAATCACATTCCCATTTCATAGAGTCATAGAACATCCACATTGGAAGGGACCCGCAAGGATCATCCAGTCCAACTCCTGGCTCCACACAAGACTACCTAAAAACGAAACCATATCAAAGCAGAAAATCTATGTGTATATGACAGGTACCAAAGTCAAGGCCAGACTCTTGACAAGCGCAAGGGAGTAATTATGGATTATGCTGGTTAAAGAGAATATGATTCACAGACTATATAGGCAACGCTTTGGGAGAAAATGACTCAAGTCTGCATTCTTTATGAAACATGCAGCTAATCTGAACTGCCAAGGAATTACTGTATTGTGTATTTAAAATCAAAAAGTAAATCCAGGGGAGCAGATAACTCCTCTAGAAAGCACATTTCAAATACTCTACAGTGCATTGGGGTGGATGATCACCATATCACACAACCTCTCTGGTAACTGGAATGACTTTCTGCGTTTTTCTTCTCAACTTTCAATGGGACTGAGCAGAATAGAGTTATTTGAACTCACTCTGATGTATTCTGTCTTAATCCTGGCTCTGTTTGCAGAGTACAGATATAACAAAACCCTCCTGTTTCAGATCAGGAAGGAACTCCTCCCCCATACATGTGAACACAATTGCTTAGAGGTTATTTTTGCTCTACACCACATGTGGAAGCATCAGAGGCTGTAAGAAGGGAGCAGGAGTGCTTGACCAGTCTAGATCACTGCTGCAGGCTAGGTATAGAAAACAGATGCCTGACTGGTATGCATTGAATAGGTGTTCAGATACAATGACCTCCCAGCCAAACCAGCTGAGAAAGTGGAGAAAGGTCTGCTAGGGTTATCTAGGTGAGCATCATCTAAGCATTCTGCTGCTGTGGGAATCATCACTGTGATGTCAACCTACAGTTCAGACTCCTGGGATCTGCAGAGCAGAGATATCTTTCAGTCTAATACAGAAGGAATTTCAGAAAATAAGCCAGGGAATACCAGCCTCTCTTACTAGTTAGACCTAAGAAGTTCCTAATAAATGCACACCTAAAATCTCCTGAAGAAGCTCTTGTGGTGAAAGCTCTACATGTCACCCAAGCTGTTCTACCTCTCCTGCTAAGAGAGACCTCACCAAAACCAAGCTTGACAGCTGGGCTGTACCAAGAGCCAAAGAGGCTTTTGTGTCCCATGCCAAAGAGGCAACAATTTGCCTGCTATCTTTTTTGTTTCCAGGAATTTCTTCCACATTTTCAAATGGATATTCTCACAAACAGAGGTTCATCCAAGCAAAATACTCCAGGAGTAAATTGCTGTCTTCTTATAGCTTTGTCTCTCTCCCCAGCTCAGCACATAAACTGGAAGCTTGAAGGAACTCATCTGTTCTCCCCAGCTCCACATCCTCATCCCCCCACTCAGTGTATTACTTCTGACCTGAAGCATTTCTTATTCTCCCAAATTCCCATCTTCTTTTGCATTTTGCTGCCTGGACAGACCTGTGCTGCAGTATTACAGGAATACTGAGATGAGCTGCCAAGAGCATTAACAAGGGACTCATATAAACTCTCCCTTTCAGCCAGGAATAATACCCCAGGTCTAGGAGTCCACTTGAATTGCAGACAGGAGGAGAGAAGGAATGGGGAACCTATTCGCTTGTTTTGCTGTTTAAACAGAAATGTGTTCTTCTAGCTATATCCACACACTGCTTGGCAAGCAGAGGCTTATTAACCATCTTTATTGGAAACGCTGACACCACGATCCTGCAAGACATTCCTGAGGATGTGAAGTGTGCAAGACAGGGAACTGGAAAAGTATACCTGTGTCTTTGTATCTGCATGTGAGGAGATATCCCCTGGAACCTTTGGAGAGGCACAACTAGGACTTTAGATTCTCTTTCATTTCCTCTTGAGAACAGCTCAAGGTGGAAAGGCTGGCTCAGTAGCATCCAGAGAGCAAAGTTTATGCCTCTCTTTGAGTCTTCTGATATTTCCATCTTGTCTGTCCTGTGGTCTGTACTCATGTCTCGCCTCTGCCTCTCTCCCTCTCCCGGACAGAGCACTGTAAGGCTCTGTTCCAGCTGGAACGACACTCTCCAGAGCTCTGTGGTTTCTCAACCAGGCAGAAGCCAAGTCCAAGAGGACTTAGGGCTTTCCTCTAAGCCATTACCAAAGTGTTAATATTACCACCCAGAAGATCTCAGATCTGCTTTTTGCTGCTGGATTCTTGGTAGGCCTGTAACCTTCCCTCCTTGGGGAAGAAATAGCTTCACACCAGCACACCAGCTGGCTGCCCCATTAATTTCATGTTCCTTGTAGTCTCTCCCAAGAGAAGCAGGAGGGCATCAGCTTAGGCAGTAAAAGTATCAACATTTCAGTGGTCATGAGAGGAGGGAATCTGCAAGATCATTATTCCTATTCCACAGAGGGAGGCTTGTGGAAATAGAGAACTGTAAACATATATACAAATAAATATATACACAGTCAAACCCCAAATCTCAAGTGTCCTAGAGTCCCGGCACTTCCTTAAAAAGATTTATTCCATCCATAAAGTTCCTTGCACACTTGTGTTCTTATAAAGCTATAATACAGACTGTCAAGTCCTTTCGATGTGATTAAGGGAAAGAAATCATCCAATGTTATCCAACGATAGCAATTAGATATAGGCAATGAGTCCACCCAGTTTTGTCCAAGAAGAGAAGCCATCTAGCATAGCTGACAGTGCAACAACATTCATCCTGGCCATAACACAATCCAGCAGGACACAAAGCTGGGAGAGGAAGAGGCATGTTTCCTCCCTTGCAATAAAGTAAGCCAATCATGTTATGCCAGTCCAAAGAAAGAACCAACATAACAAGCTTCTGTTATTTGCAACTGGAGATTTCAATCCACTGAGAAAAAAAAATAATAAAAAAAATGAGAGATTACATGACTTGATTATTAGGTGGGGAAAGCGAGGCAGAAACTTGCACAAAGATTCACAGAGGAAAGCACGAGCAGCAGTATGGAATCACTGTTTTTTGACTTCGTGGTGAAGGAAATCTGTTCACTGGAACCACACATTGAATCACTCATCTGCAACACGTGCAAGCCCCTCTGGGCTGCTCTCATTAAAATGGCTTTTCTGCAAGACAGAAAACTGGTCTTGGTTCTTTTGCATATGACCGGGGTAAGGCAGCTGGGTTTTCACTTCTGGCTCTGCCACAGATTTCCTGTGCGACCTATTCTTGTTGCAACTGCCCACTCAGCCAAGAATGAAAAATAATCAATGCCAATCACGTACGCTTGGTTTCAGGAGGAGAACGAATTGGTAAGTACAACAATAGCCTGTCACAAAAAAACCTCATAAAGACCTGATCTGCATCGTAGCAGGATTTGGCCTGCCGAAGCCGTCCCCTCACTTCCAGCAGCCGTCACTTCCAGATGCTATAGGAGAAGGTGTCGAAGCCCCAGTCCGCTGCGAGTGCTGAGATTTCTTCCTGACCTCAACTGTTGTGAGCTTATGCCTTGAAGCAGGAGAACTGATGGCCCATGTGATTCTATTTTCACTAGTGTAACTGCAGATGGTGTTTGCCTTGCTGAAAAATAATTGACCACAATATGAGAGATGTGTTGAAAGCTGAAGGTTAGCATGGCTAAAATGTGTCAAATCCAATTACCTGGGACAGAATAAGCTCTTGCTACAGGAAGAAAAGGTGAGTTGTTCATTAAAGTGATAACATTTTTCTGCTATCTCTCAATTTGTTCCTTTTGGGTTTCTCACTGCTTTCAGGTGGTGTAATTTGATTAGTTGCTGCTAGGAAAGCCAACTGCCATCTCAGAGATACTTCATGATCAAGTTGTGCACTATTTTTTTTTTTTTACTGCTGAGAATGGTCTGAACACTGTTGTGGATGCAGCCTCCAATTCTCAAAATGTCTGACTGCTCCGAGCTGGCAAGAAATGCGTGGAAAAAGATCACTGCACTTATGTGCTGAACATTTACCACCAGCTCCTGACTGATGGCTGATGGGTGGGATCTGACCCTGTTCCTATGGACTAACAACATGACAGAGGTAACATATCCATTTCTGAGAACGAGCTTTAGTTTAGGAGGTGACACTGTTCATTCCTGTGAGTAAAGGACTACCTGTAGGGTAGGTACAGGATGATGGCACAGCTAGAGAAGACATTAGGCTGAATAGGGCAGGCATACAACACAGCACTTGTGCTCCGTGGCAAATAGCTTCACCTATTTCTCTGGAACCACTGAACTGTGCTTTGACATGCATACAAGAGCAGAAAAAACATTGCATTCAGTGAATACAGACTGTCTATTTCTCCCTAGCTGGTGATGACTGTTAAAAAAGGAAAGAGGGAATGTTTCAGGAACTAACCAAGGAAATGAAGGAAAAAAACCTCAAGTAGGAAAACACACTCCATGCAAACTTCAGAGGATTATATAATGCACTACCTAAGCCAAATTCAGCCTAGGCTGATTCACTGCCATTGAGGACTTGCGTAGCCAAAAAACAGCGCCTGTAATCAAACCATCTCACCATAAAATTTATCCCAAATGCTGCAAAACACTTTGTGTCATTCCCTTTGAGTTCCCTTATCACTTTTATCATTCCCCCCAATCACAAAGGAATATGGTTCCCCTTCAGACCCATTAGTCATGTGGCAAGGCTGCCTGGGTGGCGTCTGCACTGAGACATTTTTGTATGTATTGGCTGTTATAGAGGGACTATACGAGCTATACGAACCATACTCAAAATCAAATGCTCCATCAGAATCCTAAATTCCCTTCGAACCGTTAGGAAATTTCTTTCCTGGCCTTGTTAGTGGTGGCCTTGTTTCAACCCCAAAAGCAGATTTTTGATTGAAACAAAGACAGCCCTTATGCAACTTCAGCATTGTGGAGAGCATTCCTCAGCAATACCAGTGCTCTATTTCTTTTCTTCTACTTTGTTTTCATTTCAAATATATCTTTCTCCTTCTTTCCCACTAGACAGATCAGAAGCTCGTGAGCTCTGCAGAAATGCAGCAAGCTCAAAACCACTGCAACCCTCCTGGTTAAAAAATAACAATAACAATACAATAAAATTAACAAAAAACTGGAATGGATGTGGCTAACCAGCTATTGAAACCTCAGGTTGTGCTTGACTGAGCCATGATAGGAAAAAGACCCCCAGCTACAGAGCATGCTAAACAGCTCCACATCCACCCTGCCTTCCTCCAGCATCTTTGTCTCACACTCCCATTTATACAACATTAGCTCGGGAGATGTTTGTTTTCACTGGGGCTTTCTTTTGCTTGTGAAGCTCTAGCCCACAGTATTAAGATGTTCTCTGCAGTGTTGTGGTTACTTCTCTTACGGCCATCTGTGAATGGAGCAACGCTTTTCTAGCATGCACACAAGCAGATCATTACCATGCTCACATCCTGCTACAGACCGTGGTCACATATCCTGGCTCGAGATGATGTTCATATATCACTGTTTCCATGCAGAAAGAAAAGTTCCTGAATGCAGGAAGGTTGCAATAGGTGTGGGCGTGCATTGTTCAAACCTCCAAAGGTCCTCTAAGGGACTCAACACGTGGAGGATGAAATCCACTACATGCAATGATGTCCACAAGCAGGTTTAAAATGCAGACACTTTGTCTCATAAGGTCACAATTCCTCAGTTTCAGTTGAATTACAAATAACTGAAGTGAAATGGTAGGTGGCTGAGAACACTCTTATGTCAAGAAAGGAAAGTCACTTGGTGCTTCAGCTGGAAGACAAGTGAGGCTTTTTTAAATTCATTTTTGTGGGTGAGAAGAAAATCTGGTCTTGCCAACTCCTTTGGAAGTCTGTTTTGCTAGCCATGCCCATACCTGCCCATACCACTGTATACTGGGATAAAGACTGCTGCAACCTCTCTCTTTTCACCCAAAACACCTTTCAGTAGAGTTCTTCTGCTGGCAAAGCATCTTGCAAGTCCCTCTGCATTACAAAAGAGATGTTTCAATACATCATAAGCAAAAGTGAATCAGATTTGGAGAGGAAAATGCATTCTTCAGCAGTGTAATAAAACATACACTGACTAGGGATTTCATTTCTAAGTGGAACAATTGTGCCTTGGGTTGGAAGCCTTGTGAACACTTAATACAGCCTGTAAGGCATTGCTTACATGTCATAAACCTCAGCTCTTCTCAATAAACATTTGTCCATGTGTAACTGTATAAATAATTGTGCACATAACTGTATACAGAATGTATGTTTGATACTTAAACACATCTTAGAAGTCCTTAGAACAATAGGTCAAACCAGATGGTGGTGTGGTCCCACAGGAGAACATAATGCAATAATACATTACTTCTGGCAGAAGGAGCACAGTTCTAAGAGAAGGATAAATCTCTTATATTTGGGCATGATGCCTCGACATTAACTTTCCTTTTTAAAGTGAATAACATAAGTAATATTTATTTTGTGAGGTAATTTTTTGTTTCCCCTCACAAACCTAGGCCTAGCACAACCATTATCACTGCTCTTACCGTCTGCCTTCTCTGGAGCATCATCACCTTCAAGCACACCCATTCCCCTCTGGCACCTTCTGTCTCCCAGAGGATGAAGACATCCTTTCCCACTTTGCCATGTGTGCTACTGTCTCCTTTCTCAACGCTGTTGGGAGCTTGGGTAGAAAGGGACCTGAGTTTCTTCTCACAACTTTGTCTGGAGGAGTATGGGTTGGCACTCACAACTTCAGCTGATCTGGGCCTCTCCTTTGCACAAATGGACAATACCAGCTTGCACCACTTGAGCTGCAGTGAGGCTACACAGTGTATTTTGCCCAGATCATACATCTGTTTTCCACTTTGTAGTCCCTGGGCTATCCAGAGGTACATGGATTTCATGAAAGCACAGTCGATAAACATGCCTGCCCAAATCTACTCAATGAATTTTGTCATCCTAAGGAAAAATTAAAACTAATACACCATAAGGTATCATTCTCTTGAGCTAAGATTTTAGTTCCTAGTAGATAAAATACAATTTCATGCTTTTGTGTCTGCTTTCCAGAAATCTGAGAAATTGTGAACATGGCATATCTTCTAGGGTCAATTTAAATTATATTTATTTAAATTATGAGCGCTAAAAAATATAAATTTAGAATATTCATTCAAGCATTTCAATAGAAAAACAGAAAATCATTTAAATAATTTTGCTATAAGAGTTTTGTAAGAAGTTATTTAAAAAGCTGATTTCTCAGATTGACATGCTATAATGACGCTTCTCAAAATACATTTGTTTTTGTTTGAAGGAAAACTTTGTGTCGGAATTCAAGCTATTATTGATTAATTTCACTCAGACACAAAAAAAAAAAACAAAAAAACCCCAAACTTTTCTCTTTGAGTTCACCCCCAAATGATTTATTTGATTGTCAGCACTGGTAACAAGGTGTTTGCCTTAGTTCCAGCTAACTCAACTCATAGGAAGCAGTACTAGTGAGATCCAACTCTAGCTCAGGATTCAGAGCTAACAGTAACTTTCTCCAAAAACTTTAAAGATCTTATTGTAAGTGCTATAATGTATTGTTGGTATAAAGAAATTTCAAAACAGACAAATACAATGTTCAAAATCCAGTGCTTTATCTGCTACCATCCCAGTTTGTGCAGCTTGCAAGGCAGTAAAACTCAGAGAATCTCAGAATTTGTTAACAATTGTGAAGCTAAAGCAATTTTCTTTACACTCTTGTGCATATCTGTAACCAGGCTTTGGAATCATTTTCACGGCCTTGAAGATTTTATTGCTAATACTAATCACAACAAATACTGTGGATCACAAAATGGCAAGAGACACAACATGTTGCACATACGCTAAAATGGCTAAATCTTTTTCCCAGGGTATTCTACAAAGCTTAACCTATAATGTAACTGACGAGGCAATAGCACTCGAACACATGACAAGTTCTGGACTTCATTTTAGACAAAACGGCACCTTTTACAGTGATGGATGCCCCATCAGGGATGATAACTGAGGACATCACTGGGATATGGTATCACTGCTGCTTCACTAAGCCCATTTTCTAGGGACTATAACATTATCTCACTGTGTTTTAGTGATCCCTTGTGCTACTTGCACCAATCAAACCAAACTCTGCAAACTTTCCTTCTGGTGCAACTTACAGCATGTGCTCAAGAAAATTAAATTGTCTTATTCTTTGATAAGCTACTGGGAGGCATTATGGCACTGATAAAGTTTGGAAACGTGCGCCCCAATAGATTCACTGTGGCTCTGCTCAAAAACCACAAAGCTACTGAATTTTATCTTATGTTATTTTCAAGCATGGAAAAGGAGTCTCCTGCCAACCTTCCTAGGGTAAAACACACCTGATTTTTGCTTCCAGCCTCACAGCCCACAATCATCAACACCTTCACTGTGGTGCAGGGGAGCACATAGGTGAGAGTGCATCAGACTTTGCTGAGCTGACTGAGAAACCCTCCTGTCCTTGTAGGCATGGTACAGTCATAACTTTGCTCACATCAGCAAATTATGCATGGATGTGCTCCAGATCTGCAGAACAGCACAGGACCCTTAGCTCATTATTTGCTGCTTAAAACATCTAAATCCATTGTAAATCCTCAACTAAAATTAATTGTAGGTTACCAGTTCTTAAGTCCTTGAAACCTCCAAGACTGTCCCACATCTTTTCCCAGTAGTACAGTCACATATACAATAAACTAAACGCATTTACTCAGGAAGAACTCAAAGAAAATAATATTCACAATGTAGTCAAAATCTAGGATCTCTTTTGTTTTGTCTGTACAGATCGCTTTCACAGTACTGAGTACATCAGTAGCTCCTGATGACTGCTATAGAGATAGAAGCATTTCAGTAGAAGGGAATACATGCTACATCCCTCTGTACTTGCTCCTGGTACCACTTGTCCTTGCCTGGGACATCCCACAGCCCCCAACCACCCTATGCTGGACCAAGTCTCCCTCCAGTCTCCTCAGAGCTAGCAGAAATAAGTCTGGAGAGTTCTGCCAACTGACAGCAGCTGAGAATCTGAGCCTCCTTTGAATTTTTATGGTATATTAGAAGTACAAAGTGCTTTAAAAGAAAATCAAGGATTATAGATTGAGCTTTGGAAAGGACTGGCGTATATGCCATAATCAATTTCATATCAAGTAGTCATCTAAATAGCATCTTTTTGCAGACAATCTAGTAAAATTTAACAAGCTCTCTGTCTCCAGTGTGCCTCAGAGAGTACAAGTGTAATTCATAAAGGCTATACGTACTTCATTTCAGGTTCTGTTCAAGCCCTTGACATCTGTTTGCTTAAAAATAGCTTTGGCACAATTTTCCTCAACAGCAAATCTACTTACACTTAAGAAAACATGTTGTTTGTTGTTATGGTGCATTACAGTATAATTCAGAAATGTTCACAGGCAAAAAAAAAAAGAGAAAGATTTAGTTCTGGTTTTCTGACATCTGGTCTCTTTCTACCCTTTTTTTTTTTTATTATTATTCTTTTTCTAGCCACAGCATTTTTCTAAGCAGGTTTATCTTGATGGAAATCCCTGCACATACACACACATATGTAGAGCACGTACATAAATTGTTCATAATGGTGGCACCTTTTTTTCAGGAGAGTCCCTTTTTTCTTTAATCGCTGCACAGAAAGCACACATCAGCAAACAAGGAAAGTTAACATCAAGGAGTAAAACAAGAAAGGCCAGAGAAACTGCAGTAATTTTCTTCTGACATTTACGTTTTAATAGATTCCAGAGCTTTATAATTTCTAGGCAGTCTGAAATGGCCATTTGACAGATTTTCACCCTGATGAAAAAGTCATATACTTCAGAGAAAAAATGCAAAATAAAAACAATCTTTCCTGCACACAGCAGTGTCCCTGAAGCATGCAAAAAAAAGACTGACTACAGCAAAACCCAACTGACAATCCCTCTACAGCTTTCCCCAGTCTACAGGAATGGTAGGTGAGAAGGAAAGAAAGAGGGCAGGGGCTGGATTCTCTCTTAAAAGCACTAATACCCCGACTACTGACAGTGAGGGAATCAGCAATGCTGTCCATCCACCATGTCCATGCCCATACAGGTGCATAGACTTCCCTTGGCTCATGCTGGACCAAAAGCCACAGCACACTCCAGTATATACGTAATACCAAGGGCAAGTGACATTTGCAGAAGGCATTCATTCCTACTCTTTGAGTCAGCACAGACTTTGGAGCTTTGTAGGTGCGTGCCAAGTCTCATATAGTCATGCTATAAGATGAAAACTTAGTGGTGGTACAACCTGTCATCCTTTTTGACACACTGTGGTATTGTGACAGCAGACATCAGACAGTACACCTTAAAGTTTGCTTTATGAGAGAAGGATGTTTCTGAGAATAGGGAAATTTTACTTTTCCTCTGGGTTGGGATAGCAACACTCTTATTTACAAATAATAACAGTGAGGCACAAGTGAAAATATCTTGTCTGCCATGGCCAGACAAGAGGCAATGAAATAAACACGAAGAGCCTGGCACCATGTCCCTGCCTGGCACATGGGACAGAAGTCAGTATTTTCCTGCTTAGGGCAGGATTACCTCTACAGAAACCCCGAATGATGCCAGTGTTCTTAAGACAGTTTCACTCTGCATTCCCGCTACTTCTGTCACAGTGAATTGTTGACAGCCTCACCAGTAATTTAAGTGGCTTCTTAGCAAGCATAAACCTCCCCTACTTGATCTCTTTTGCTCCACACTCCTCTTGGCAGAGTGGCTCGGGAATGAGAGCGGCACAGAGGAACTCAATGCACAACTGACTGCTGAGCTCTTCAGCACCGTCTGCCACTTGTGCCATCCCAACATGCTTGGGTAAGTACTGGGACAGAGCACCCATCCTCTGCCAAACAACTTGCAACGACTTCTTTAGATCTCAGGGAGTTGTTTTGCATTATTACTGACTGTGCCACATCTGCATTCTGGATTAAGACAGGCTTTTATTTTCCCAAAGCTGTCAATCTGGTATTTTTCCATGCTCAATAAATTCATTTTTTCTATAAACAAAAAAAATAACAAAGAAAGAGGAAGATGAACTATAAGATGATTTAGTCCTGAAATTTCTGGCTGCTTCTCCTTTCCTAGTGAGGGATCAAGACATAATGCTACAGCTTCATTGAGCAAGGTCTTATGGAAATCTCATTTTGATACTAAAATGATGTTTCCAAATGTATGTTTTGCTCATTGAAGAATTCACCCTCATTTATCTTTCATATTGGACAGAAAATGAACAGTAAATTATTTCAGCCCAGAAAGCAAATAGCCACTGACAAAAAATAAAAGGGGTAGATTGCCACTTGCTTTTCACCTATCTGCCTGAACACTTCAAAATACCTTATTATATAAAATATGTCTGGCTAGGCTTCAGATGAGGGCCTGCTATGGCTGTGTCTCTATAGCAATAGCAATGAGAGACGGCATGCAGAACTGTACAGTTTCCAATCTTCCTACTTGTCTCATAATTTCACTGAATAGGTGTAGATTTTTCTTAATAACAGAGCGGTATTAAGTGATCCATAGTGTAGTCAAGACCTGGCTAAAGCTACAGTTGTCTTCTTTGGATGAAGCTGGGATTCAAACAAATATCCAGGAATTACTTCACAACTCCTCTGGAAATAAAGCTGGCATATGCAACGCAATCTGGGGTAACAAAGCTTTTTCAGGCTATTGGACTGACAGACTGATTTGCAGAAGGTGCACCACAGAAAGCACAACCATGCTTTCTGGCTTGCAAATATTTTTTCAGTGAGCCCAGAGAATACTCTCTGCATAGGTGGCACTGCCTGACATACGCCGCAAGGTGGTATGATGGGATTTGACAGTGCAGATGAACAAAGACACCAGTAGAAAGGAAATCAGGACAAGGGATTTGTAATGGAGACTGGTAAGTCCCAGAGAGTCGACCTTTAATGACATAATTTAAAGGAAATTCCACACTGGATATCATAAGATCAGAGAAATGCTTGTTGGAAGCAAACTCTACAACTCTCCAGTCCAACCTCCCACTCCTAGCAAGACAAATGCTGACAGTAGGTCAGGTCAGCCAAAGCTTTGTCTAGCCAAGCCTTGAAAGCCTCCAAGGAGAGAGATACCATGACGGCTTGGGTAACCAGGAATGCTTCCAGTGCTGCTCCACCCTCCTTATGAAAAATTCTTCCTTATGTGTAACTTCAACCTCCCAAGCTGTAATTTGTTATTGCTCACTGCTTTATCATCTGGCATTCCTTAAAGTTTGTCGTTCACATCTTTGTAAATGTCCCTCAAATAGTTGTAGGAGGCTATTCGACCTCCCCTGCACTCCTCTTCACAGTCTAAAATAGCCTGCATCCCCCACCTCTCACCAAAGGCGTGTGCTCAAGCCTCTTGAGTATCTTGGCTGCTAATGCAGAGGCTCTGAGCAGCACCACAGTGTGACACTCCTATTCAAGGAGCTTGGTACAGCCACAGATTCCTCTTTTTTCCCTTTAAACGTCATGTCACAGGTACCTTCCTATAGCAGTGGGGAGTGATTTTTTCCATTCTAATCCGCTCCTGTGAGGCTCCTGCCACGTTGCATTCAGATCTAGGGCCCCAGCATAAGAGTGACTTGGACCTACTGGAATGAGTCCAGAGGAGAGCCAGGAGGAGGACCAGAGGGCTGCAGGACCTTTACTATGAAGAGGGACTGAGACAATTGGGGTTCTTCAGACTTGTGAAGAGAAGGCTCTGGGGGACCTCATTATGGCCTTCCAGTACCTAAAAGGAGCCTACAGGAAAGCTGAAAAGGGACTTTTTACAGGGTATGTAGAAGGACAAGGGTTTCCTCTTGGTTTTAAGCTGAAGGAGGGCAGAATTAGATTAGATATAAGGAAGTAATTCTTCATTATGAGCATAGTTAAGCACTGGCACAGGCTACTCAGAGAAGCCATGGGTGACCCATTCCTGGAGGTATTCAAGGCCAGGTCAGATGGGGCCCTGGGCAGCCTGAGCTGGTGGGAGGTGTGTTTGCCCATGGTAAGGGGTTGGAAATGGATATCCTTCAGGTCCCTTCCAACCCAGACTATCCTGTGAATTTGTGATTTTATATTTCACTGTGTTTCATCATGGCTTCCCTTCTAAGATAGGTATCAGTGAAATAAATATTTGTTTAAGGCGAAGTCTAAAGCACTTTGGTTTATTTTTGTTTGGTTTTAGTTTTAATTCATGCATCCTTTTAATATTATGCAGAGCCAGTGGATCATTCACAGTCACAAATGGAACGTGCCACCCCCAACACGGGGCTGACTCATTGCTTCAGCACTGACTCAGAGCAAGAAAACCCACCTCACAAAGCTCACCAGCAGTTCCTTTGGCACCCTGGATTCTCCTTGGCAAACCCCTGCGCAAAGACTAAGCATGCCTGAATTGATTAGCTGGGGAGATAAAGTGAGCACACAACCCAGCTCTAAGCCAGTGAGAAGTTACACCTGTGTGAAACCAACACAAATGATTTCAAGGGAAGAGTAGCAGAATGCATTAATCATAAGGAATAACACAAGTGGCTGCTTAACAGTTTTGGGTAATAATGTCATTTAGGATTGAAATATTCTATTCTTCAACTTTGTCCAAAAAAATGGAGAACAGGGAATAAAAAGAAAAGGAGAAAGTAGTGTTGCATCCTGGCCTGGACTCTCTCACTAAATAACACAGCAAGCCTTTGCAAGTCACTCAATTCTGCCTTCTCCTGATACTAGCTGTCCATTTAGTAGTCTCCGTACTACTCAGAGGATATCCCTTACCATGTACTCACACTGTAATGCATACAGTGATTCCTGATCTCATTTCAGAAACTGATGCTGCTGCTAATCAAAGTAATCTCAGGATGGCAGAATTTTTACACTGCTTGTATAAGCTGAAGATCTGTCCGTGTCCCGTTCTCTTTCTTACATTTTTGGGACTAACTGCTGTTTTAGATGAACAGAGAAAGTAATGCATTCATTACTTTTTTCTATTATACTCGTGATTATTCAAATTAAAGCACTAATTTTGATTTTTTATGATTTTCCCAATGACCTTCAAGCCCCAAGTAATTCAGCTGAGTCATATGCACTGAGAACACACTAAGTTAGTTGCACAATGACCAGTAGAGGTGGAACTGATCTTATCTGGTTTCAATTACCTGGTAGCTAGCTGCCCCTCCCACCAGTCAGGCTCTTTCCATCCCAGTGAGTCAAGATGGGAGCACTCAGCTGGAGCCAGACAAGCTGGCAGCCTAAGGGGATGTCCTCTGAATATGGCTATGCTGCCCTTTGGTAATAAAGTAAGCCTTAATGACGAGATACCAAACCCTGAGACGGTCAGCACGGAATGAGGTATCACCACATTGGTCTGATTCAAAGATTAAGGAAATAAATGAGGAAATTCCTTTTGGATTCTGTGAATCGCATCCTATCCTGCAGTAGGATTATTACTGAGTGCACAAAACTGTCTTTGGACCTACTCCAAAGACCACTGGAGTCGACCGAATCTCGTGGAGCCATCATTAACAGACACTGGATTAGGGCTTTGCTGGCATATCAATAGTGTAAAAATCACTAGTGTAATATCTTTTCCATTAAATATGTCTGGATTTGTTCCAAGTTCAAGATACAGAACACAAAATAACTTTACCCTTTACAAAAATGAATCCAAAGTCCCGTATCCCAACCAAGGACTTTCTCTTTTTTGTCTTTTCTCTTTTACCAAATAGCCACTGCCAGCTCTGTGGAATGGAATTTATTTGGAAAACAATTCCTCAGAACTACACGAATTATTCTTGCTCTCTTCTCTCATGAATGCATACACTTAAAAGTAATTCCAAGCAGTCTGAATTTCACTAATGATGGAAAGGCACTGAGAAGTGAGGACTCTTTTCTGCTATATTGTTACACAGGAAATGTGATTTACTCCTTTCCCATAATTTCTTATTTTAACGTAATAGCATTTTTCTTATGGAGACATCTTTTTCTTTTCATCAGCAGATAATAAAGAGAGAGCCACTGTGTTTAATGTGGTGTGGAACTGTTTGCTTTAAACAATAGATTTTTTTTCCCCAGTTCTACATTCAAAAAGATATTTACTGGGAAAGTGACAGTAGCTAAATGAGTTATAGAAGTCACAGCAGAGCTGAAGATGAGTTGATAGCTTTTCCAATTGGCTAGAAGCAAGTATATAATGTCACTTTTGTTGCCCTGCTTTCCCAGTCTCCATGTTTATCTTACGCATGGCCCCCATATTCAGAAACAAATGTGCTTTCATAACTGAAGTAATTATGAGCTGTCAGCTGAGCTGCCATAGCAGGCTGCATGCATGCTCTCAGCACAACTGGAAAGCTGGGTGTGTTGGTTCAGAACTGCTTACGGTGGCCAAATCTTCCTGGTGGCAACATGGATGCTTCAGCTCAGCTTACTGGTGGTTATTGGATTCTTTTTAACTGCATATATGCATTGCTGGTCTCCTGCAAAGATGCAGGCAGCAGGACTAGCATAGGCCTTACGCCATGCCTAAACTGGGAGTTGGGAACCGGATTTATGGCTCAGGACACAGTGCTTTCCTCACAAAAGACTCATTAAATATCTGAGTATCTCTCTTTGTATCACATTGTCTCATCTATCACAACCTTCTCAACAGACCTCTCAGCTTTCCAGCAGCCAAACCAACCCACTAAGCCCAGCCTCAAAGACCTGCCACAACCCCCTGTGCACAGGAACCAGGCGAAGTCAGTGGGGAAGGCGAGGTGACCAAAAAGCCACATCCAGCAACAAGACGTGCAGAGCAAACTGCCACCTCTCCCACACGGACGGATGAGGGGGATTTAAAGGCTCTTGCTGGCTGATCAAAGGCTCTGGGCCTGACTCAGTGCCGAGTGAAGTCAATGGAAAGCCTCACATAGACTGCAGTGGGCTGTGGATGAGACGCTGTATTCATAGGCTATTATTGTTGTAATTGATTTATATGAATGCCATGTGTACTAAAACAATACAAAAGAGCAGAGCATTCAAAAAATAAATAAATCTTAATTACATCTTTTCCAAGTAAGATGTCACAAATTTCTGGTAATCTGAAAAACTGTTGGTCCAGATGTTTGCTCCCTCCCTCCCTCCTCCTCTCTCCCTGCCTCTAGGTCAGCCTCACTCTATACAGCATTTAGGGTGCAACTAATAGGAAATGTCTGCATTATTTGCTGTCCTTCTCTGCTTTGCTTCCCCTTTCTCCCAGTGCTATTTTTTACTCCCGAATCGCTGGAATAATTTAATAAAGACAACAAAGAAGCCAGATGTTTCTTTCGTTGAGACAAGCTCAGTACCTATAAGTCAAGGAGAGGGCTTAATAAACACGAAGTGCCTATTCTTTAAAACATTCCACAGTTTCGCATTCAATTTTCATTTCAAAATCTGCCAGAGCTCTTCAAAGATTGTTACTTTTCAACATCATAATGTTCCTATCAAAGCAAGAACTCATCAAATCCATTCAGTAACAAAGCTACTAATCCCAACCTTTTCTTCCAAGACTTTTTTTTCCCCATGTAATTTCATAGCATCAGGATGTCCTGCCACAGTATAAGAAAGCAAGCCAAGAATTCCATGGGATATAGCTTTTTCTAAGTATGCTTTACCCCTGCTTGCCAGTTACAAAAAGATCAATTGATTTCCAGCCATTGAAAAATAAAATAAAATTAAAAAAAGAAACCAGAAACAACACATAATTCTAAGAACAGTCACCTTTTTAGGGATCTGTAAGAACTTTGCCAGACCAGCATATTCACAGAATAGCAAAAACACATGGAACTTTAGAATAATAAAGTTGAATAAATAGCAGTTTCATGACAGATATTGTTGAATGACTTGAACCTTCCCTCGCATTGCTGGCCAGCCACCAGATACTATGAATATTTTGCTGTCTGTGCTGTTTTGGATGTGCATCTCCCAGCTGAAGACCCCAACTGCCACTACCAAATGAAGCAGAGTTTCCTAGGACAAAGACTGTATTTTCATTGCATGCACTGCAAGCTGTACATCTAAAATCTAAATTACTGTTCGCTCTTACATATAAATGTATATGTATTTCATCCTCTATTATATATGAGATGAAATTTAATGGAGATGGAAAGTCTCCCATTTAACTTCATACACCTGTGCATTATGCATGCATCACAAATCAGCTCCAAGCAGACTGCTGCTGAGGATGCAACTAGTTTTAATCCTATATCTCTTTGGACAAAACTGACCTTATACCACCAGTCTCAACAAACAGCAAACAAAAGCTTCCACTCTCTCTCAGTCAGTGGGACTGCAGCCACCAGTTCCAACACCACTACCCTACAGGGGAAAACATGCCTCTAGGTAACAGCAAACTTCTCCCTACACTACTAGTTCTCCCCAACTCTCCTGCAGGGGATCTCTCCATCTCTCTTAGGGATGTTCAGTCATCAGCTTCAGACTCACTATAATTAAGGCCTGCTGTCTTTCTCCCAGGCTCTCTCCATTCTGCTCTTATCCCTGTAAGTAACACCCTGCTGCCTATCCCTCAGGCCCACTGCATGGGTGGCTGTCCTCATCTAGTAGACCACTCTATCACTCTTTATGCTCAGTTTAAGTCTTTCAAATTTTTCCAGCAAATTATGTGTTAGACACGGCCTTCTTTTTCAACCACTTAAACATTTGGTCTCCCCTCCTCTCACACTGGAGCCATCACATCTTTTTTCTGAGCACAATCATTTTGGACAGAGAATGGCAAATGCTACAAATCCCATCATTTTGATGACCTTGCCAATGCCTCTAGCTCTCTTTTTCTTTTTGGCTACTCATTGTCTTCATCTCCATGACTCTCGCATACTCTTTCTACTGATGATCTCTCATTTGATATCTAAAGGTCAGTTTACAGTTCCAGTTGTCCCATTATACCTTTTTCATCACTGCCTACATGTTTGAATAAAGGAACTCATTTGTTTCTCCTGCCCCTTCTACACATCGCTTTCTTCTCTGATCCTGTCTTAAAACTTTTCTTTACTTAAAATAAAACTAGTGGCAGGCTTGGCTGCCTGGACACCAAAGCACTGCAATGACAAAGTTGATTTTCCTGTTCTTTTTATTCATGCACCCATTTTCTTGCCAGATGTAAGACATTTGGGGCTAACTCTGCCTTTTGTATGCATTTGTAAGTCTGGATTTAGAATTCATTCTTTTCCTATTCATCACATTTCTGTTGTCCAGTCAAAAAGGAGAGTTTAACTGCTTGAATCAAGTGATGTAATCACAAATAATAAATAATGGAAAGTGTGTACTCACAGTTTATTAATTGACCTGTGGCACTCCCCGCATTCCCATAAATTGTCCACTGAACAGTTATGAGGAGAATTACTGCTGTTACAAAACAATATTTTTTGTAATGACTAAGCTGACCAGCTTAAGACAACAGTTATGTCTGGGCATTTATTATATCAAATACACTCATTTAGAAAGCAGACATCCAAAACCACACATAATTTGCAATATGGCAGAGAGGAGTTAGTGATCATCTGCTCAAACAAAACAATTTCTTGCCGCAAAAGAGGGAACTTACTGAAAAGGAGAACTTGGAGAACTCTTATGCATTGATATTAGTTCATATCTAAAACTAACATGTATTAGTTTTGTATTTCCTAAATACACAAAGTGAAAATATATGATCATATACGAAAAAAATTCAGTCCTGTGCAGTAAATTTCAGAAAATGAGGTATCTGGTTTTCAAAGACACATCCTGGATATTTAAGGATTTTGTTACCTTAGACTGTCAACTCTGATGTTTGATCATGGACAAGTTTTACAGGACCACTGCCTTCCTGTAAATTACAATATATTCTTCAATTCTTATTTGGTGTACAAAAAAAAAATCTACAAATCTACAAACAGATTGCAATGATTGTAAGTAGGTTTGAACAATAAAAGATGTTTGGAAAGCCTACCATTGTTCCTAGAACAAGAAAAGCAAAAGATGTTGAGCAAAAAGCAGCGAGAAAATACTAGCAGAGTGATAAACCTCTGGTATTTTAACATGATTGGCTGTAAGGGGTGACTGAAGACAAAGATAAAAGTGAGACAGGTCCAGCTGGAAATGAAAACTGAAATGACAGTAAAATGAAATTGAATGGCAAAGATGGAATAGCATGACCTGAGAAATAAAACATGGGGTATAAGATAAGTATGCAAAAAATCTGCACGTTTTTTTAAGTAGAACTAGTAAAAACATTTCAAATCTTAATATCCTGCATGTAGTTACATTTTTTAAGAGTAGGTATTATCTGTTCTAAGAAAGCGGTGTAAATATTTCTGGGACAAAAAGGTGTTTAATGAATTCTAGGATTTTTTAAATTCTTTGTTTTCGTAGAAACTCTGCTAGCAATAGAGAGGAGGCCATTTAATAACTTGGTCCTGTCTGTTCTTCAGAGAATCATCCCCCTCTATTCCCAGATTGCCACAACACGTTATCAGAAACTGTGTCATAACATTTTGGATGGATCTAAGCAGTGATGTGAAAGGTGGGCTCCATCAGTTGGAATACATGGTAACAATCCTAAAAGCGTTCACATCTTAATTGTGAGCACTCAGTTCTTCCCTGCACATTATCCATGACGCTGTTCTACCCTCACGGAGACTTAAGTAAAACACAGTATAGGATAAAATGGTTCTTATGCGTAATGAACGTGGGCAAACCTAATTTGGAGACTATGCACTACTTAGGCAGGGTTTATTTTTCAGGTTTTTGCTAGCAGCTAGGATACCTGGATTTCAGCCCAACTGCCTCAGCAATTTGTTAACACAAATAAATAGTAATAGTGAGGTACGTCGTAATGATTTCAATGAGCACCTTACAAGCTTAGTAGCATCACCCAAGATCTTAGAAATACTGGTGATGCTACTTGCTATTCAGTGTAATTTCTGTGTCAGTCAAAGGGTAAGTACTGTAATCTCTCCTCCTCTTCTTTCAAATACAAACCATCCTTTAGACCTTTGCCCTTTTGGAAGTCCAGGGGAGTATTTTCCATTTATCTGACTGAATGTGGATCAAGCCTCAATTTGGCAAGGAAAATAGAGCAGGGGAAAAGAAGTACATTTAAGAAGAATCCTGCCATGTTTTGTTAAAGGAGAAAATGCTTCAGAGCACAGGACAGGAAATAATATGCTCACCAGCGGTTTCCTCTGAAGCAGCTCATACATTGCAGCTGAGATAACAGGAGCTGAGACAGCAACATTGGAGTGGAGTTTCTCAGATCCCACAACTGGGGTTTCACAGCACAAAGAGCTGCAGCTGGAATTAAAGATGGCTTTTCGAGGTCTGTCCACTGAAGGTAGAACTCACTACTTTTCTTCATAAGTTGGAGCTGTTTTTGTCAACGGTAAGTGCCACTGCTCACAACTGCTTTGAGAGGAGTTAAATCTGCTTTTCAGTAGGGTACTTGACTTATTTTCATTCTCTGTGGTTTCCTCACAGAAACCAGACACAAAGCCAGTGATGGATAGCCTCATACCAGAAGGCCATTTGAGCAGCCCATGCGGCATTGCCATTCAGTGAGAAGAATGCTTGGCCCATGAAGTCAAGTGCAGTGCTAAAGATTGATCTGTTCTGAAATTCCCGTCTGATGCACTGACCATTAAGTTATGCAAAAATATTAATTCGCAACTCAGAATAAAGCAACTGCCTCCTGCCTTTCCAGGAATGTTTAATTTGGGGCCCAGCAGGGAAATAGCATTCTGTTAGTGTGAACATTTTGTTAGTTTTAGCAACAGGGAATATAAGCTACAATGGAAAAAAATAATGAATGAATATTGAGAAGGAAGCTGAAGGTTAAAATTTCTGTCCTCCAATAAATCAAAATGCACGTGAGAGATAGCAATACAGGCATGCAGATTTTAAAAATAAAAATTAGTTTATTCTTTTCCAAAAGCCTGAAGTGTGCCATGAGGTTCATCTGTGGTTCTCAGCGCTTTAAGCCTAGATCTCCAAAGTGTACAGGACCTGATCTAACTGAAAAGGAGGGAGGTACGTAAGTACTTCCTACTGGAAGACTGGGCCTCCGTTTGCAGCTCACTATGGTACTGTATCTATTGGCAGATTCAATACAAACCCAGAGAGAAAACGATACCCACTCAGATCTGATTATTTAAATTAAGAGTAGATGACAAGAAGCTTTTGCACTTCCTTGGGGCTGCACTCAGGCTGCTCAAGGTCGGCCAAGATGGTGCAGGAATTTCCAGAAGTCCTATGGAGAATGTGAGCTCTTCCAGCACTTGGAAAAACTCCTAGGTCTCCTGGGTGTTCAATCATTATTTTCCCTACGCTCATTTCTCTCATTTTAGCACTCTGTCCACTTACAAAGGTCTTGTCCCTAAAACCAGCAGGATTATCTTAATATATCTTAATGCTCTTATCCGGACATCTAATTTGATTCTCAGTGAAGGCTAGCAGTAAAAGGGAACACAACAGGAGAAGCAACACAGTTCACAGCAAGCCATCCAGCACGCCACCAGCTTCCTGCATCCTGAGTCTACAGAGCCACGAGCATCTCAGCAGCCCCACGATTTGTCTGCATGCCTCCAGCATATCTACAACATAATTTGACTTTTCAGAACCAAGCAGCAACAAAGAGCTCATTCATCCCACCCTCCGATTAGCACCATGCTTTGTTTCCTGGCCCCAGAGGCCAGGCTTTGGGCCCTTCCTAAGGCAGGACTCGGTCAGGTACTCAACTCCTTGCCCCCACCCTGAAGCACATCGCCAGCACAGCCCACAGCCCTCTGCTTATACAGCACAAGTGAGAGGGATTTTCCCTTCTTTCCTCTTCCAAAAAACTTTCTGCTAGATCAAAGCAGAAGACAAGAAACCAGTCACACCTCTGCCTGATTACGTTGATGCAGCAGTGGCACACCAGCTTCCCAGAACAGCTAAGTGCACACTGCCAGCTAACCACAGGTGCAGCCTACTTCTACAAGCAGAGCAATCCATCACACCTGATGCAAACTAACAAGCTCAGACAAAGAGGCCCCTCTGTGCCAGCTCCAAGTCTCTGAGGCAGAAAAGCCACAGCAGACGTAGTGTCCTAACCCCACGTTTGTTTTCTTAGCCCCCAGTGGGCCACAGAGAACAGGCTGGAGTTACTGGAAGCCAGAATAGTCTCTAGTGGGCACAGAGATGGGTTCCTACTGGTCATCTGTCACTTCCCACCATATCTGGGCTTCTAGTATTATTAGGGGGAGACAACAGCCTGGCTGCCACCTGGGGCAGTGCAGGCTGCAGCCTCAACATGGCCACCCCTCCCCAACCCTATGGCCAAGCATCAGCTGAGGCATGAATTCCACACGCATGTATACAGCTCTCATGCCAAAAGCACTTTCCTCCATCTCCCCTTGTCTCCTTTGAATGAGCTTGATGAGTTGGTTAAACTTTCAAAATCATTTTGTTATTTTCTCTTCCACATGTGTGAATGCAGAAATAGTGATGTGAAGGGCAGAAAATTCTTCTGGTTTAGGTCCTCGGTGCTTGGTTGGATGTGCAAAGTGGGTGAGAAGGAACTTAATCGTGGTGGTTTTGAGACTATGGGGAACAGACTACACTGCTTCCTGACCTCGATTTATATTAAGAGTTGAATCTAATGGTACAAATACCCCAGTGGTATCACAAAATTCCTCTATAGCTACACCAACAATCAGTTCTGCATCATCTCCTCTCCTTCCCCCAGCTGCTTTTATAGTAAAGGCACAATAACAAAACAGACATATTTCTTTAATAAACAGGCATAACCCCTTGTTATTAGATGATAACCAGCCCCAGGATGTTACCAAAACAGAGCAGCACGTACTGTTAGCAGCAGGCACACCAGCTTCAGCCCTGCTTTCGAGCCCTGTCAAACCCCTCACTGGAAGTAGCAAAGAGCACAAAAACACTTGTGATTAACTCATGTCCCCAGCTCACATCACCACGCCTAAAAATAAACATGTTGTGACCTGACTAGTCATAATCTCAGTGTGCACAGCAAGGCTCTCACAAGGCAAAGGCAGGAGGCCAAGGCAAGGGATCTGCTTCAGAGCATCCTCCTGCAGGCATTGGGCAGAGGGAAGGCAGCAGTCCCAGGAGAACTATGCCAAGCTGTGCAGTAATTCTTAGCTCTCTACTTGCATAAAGCACAAGTTAAAACAACTCGCTGTCATCTTCATCCAGTGCTGGAAGAACAGCATTGTGCTGAGGCCAACGCAGCCCCTAAACTGCACTCAGATGAGAGGCTCTATCCCTCTCGTCCCAAGCTACAGTGCACCTGGAGGGCAGCCAAAAGTGCCCAAAAGATTAGGTATGCAAGTAAAATAACTTCCTTTGGCCCTTGTTCTCTTACAAGCACTGCAGGCCAGAGCTACCAAGGGATGCTCAGGCATTTGCTTTCTGCTGAGCACAGCTTGGGTGAAAAAGCTCTCATCTCAACAGCAGAACAGAATGAAAAATAAGAACACGTCCTACAAACAGGTCTCTGCTTCATGACACCAATCCCTCTCTGCTAAGAATTACTGTGAGTGGAAAGCTCAAGTGAAATTTAGTTCAAGCTTAATGAATTATGTTCATTTTCCAGCACATTGTCTTGGCTGATAAATCACAGCCTCATGCACCATTAGCGTGCAATGATTGGAATATTTAATCAAAGGCCAGCTTTTCCTATCATTTACTTTTGAGAAACCAGATTTGCTTGTTGGAACAGTTTTGAACCATTACACAGACTTATCAGGAAAATCTTTGTTTTATATCAAGTGTTGCAATATTTAAAGATCCTACAGCCAAGCAAAGTTTGGGAAAAATAAGTGGCTCACTGATCTCAACAGACACAAAAGGATTTGGGATGTTATTTGAAAGGACCGCAAAGAAATCAAAGTAGAAGGAGAACAAACAATTCTACACTTACAATCAATTAGAAATGCTCATTTGTTCTGTGTTTGGATCTCTGAATAAAATCAAGACCCTTTTATTCTCAGATGCGGTAAGACCCAGTTTTAAAGACAAAAATTATCACTATTTTTTGTTTTGAAGCTCAGAGGATGCCTCCTGGTCTATATCTGCTTCTCCATCCCAGAGTCACATCTATGCCAAAGTCTGTGCTTAATTCAGCCTGTAGGCAGCAACAAAACTGCTGGCAAGAAGGGCCTCTGCACTTGAACGTCCCGTCCTCTTGTATCTATTTACATTTGAAAATGGAAAAAAAATCCTCACTTGTTTCTGCCACAAGTTCTCATCAGCCTGAGGAAAAACTGTTTGGAAATGGTTTGTCAACAAAAGTATAGAGCTATTAAAGGCAAAAACACCTCCAATAGAAGGGTGAAGCAAAGGTATTCATTTTTACATACAAATCTGCACTTAAACAGGGTTTCATAACTCTCTCCTGAGCACTATTTGTGCTCCTGGATAGGAACGAAGTCTCATATTTCCAGAGGAGTGGGTGCTTTTGTTTGCTTCTTGAAATGCTTGGTTGAACAGCAGTGCAGAGCTGTAAAAATCGGTTTATTTTAATGCTCTTTATGGGTCTGATTGTTAACAGAAAAGGCCTGAGGGTTGTGTGAGTCTGTGTTGCTGCACTCCTGCGCTAAACTTTTATGCGTGTGATCTCCCACACTGAGTAAATGTTGCATGTGGCCACATGAAGCACTTGTTGTGCCCTAAACAACTTCTGTTTAGGCACAGCTACAACAACCGCAGCATCACCTCGCCATCAGCGGCCACATGCCAGAGGAGCTCCACCTCCTGAAGAAGGGGCTCTGGGAACACGGGCTGCCCTGGGCACTGCCATGAGCAGGACTGCCAGGGGCACAGCAGCACAGAAGGGGTTGTACACATGGTACAGCACTTCAAAAGAATCAACATTTGGCCAGGAAGGGATAAATTCTTCTATTTGTCATTCCTTTTCTAAGTCTTGATCTTGTCATCCCCTCCTTGCTGAAGAGCCCCTTCTCTCCAATTCTTCCGCCTTTAAAACTACAACAAGAACTCAAGATGTGAACTTCCACACTTTTGGGATCCATGTATAGATCCAGTCTGGATCCAATTAAGTCAGATCTTCTGCAGTGAGCAAGAACAAGAAAGACAGTACTCAGTTTCCTGATGACAGCAGTGCTGTAAATCTAGCCCTGATTTCTCTGCTTTAGCCCACTCTCCACATGAACATTTGCTATCTGAGATAGATGCACAGGATTTGTTGGTGTTTTTTTTTCCCTGAATGAAGGAGATGAACCCCTCTTGAAATAGCAGAAATCAAAATAGCAGACCTTGAATTTTCAATCAATAGCTACATATTGCAACTTGAAAATATGTCACTCAAGTGCAGTCATCTCCAGTGGATCTGTAGGTCTTTATTGTTCTGAGCTGCCACATTTGGCTTCAGAGACATCAACAGGGTAGGCAAAAGCTTGCATCCATTCATCTCATGTTTTCCCAACACTTCACATCAACGCTGCTATGTTTAGCACCCTAAACAGATTTGTCTGAAATGAGTGGTGACTGGCACATAGAGGAGAAATAATAATTTAAAAACAATTAATTTATCAACCAAGCTGAGGTTCTGGAAAACCAAAGGATCTGTATCAGAGACAGCGTCTTTCTTTTATCATTCAGAGATAAAGTACTGCAATTACTTAGTTAAAGGCACCCAGTTCTTAAAGAGCAAGCATGTTGATATGCTTTCCAGACCTTGGCATGGTCTCTCTGTATTTTCCCTGGAAAAGTTCTCTCCCTGACAAAATTTCCAGATTTTGAACCCTCACAGCAGGACCTCACAAGAACCCATAGCCACCTACAGACAAGAGACCTCTGACCCGTGCTCTGTACTCCAAGAGTAGCAGAAACCCACATACCACCACATCCCATATCTTCAGAGTTTGGTTACAGAGTCTAGGCACTGACTTTCCTCTCAAACACTGTCTTTTGCCAATGATTGCTAATCATCACCTTTTCCAATCTGCTCAGCTGGTTCTTTCTTCCCAACCCCTATGAAGGGCACCTCAAGCAGCAGCCAGACAGAAAGCTCACACGTAAGTTAGTCAGTGCAATAGGTAAAAGAGGTTCACATCTCTGGCAATCTCTACCCTTATTGGTTTTAACAACAGTTTTGTTGGGAAGACTCCTCAAGCCCAGGACAAACTTTTATTCACAGTCATAGACAGAGAAGCCAGGATACATAAAGAATCGGAGATTTTGGTTCAAATAGCTCAAAGCGGGTATTAAAAAGCTCTTGGAGTTGTGTGTTTTGTAGAGGATGGGAAAGTCTCTCATTCTGGCTGATCACAAAATTCAGCTTGAACCTGAGAAGCTTTCAAAGAACTTTATTGAAAGCAATATATTTCTCCCCAAAGCTTCATTTTCAAATATTAAACATCAGTGAAGACAATTTTTTAACAAATTTGCTTCCATCTATGCAAAATTATGTGCAGTCCACGCTTTTTTTTTTTTGCCAAGTTTCGCTGTACTCCAATGAGGAAAGCCATGAGGTTTGCATCTCACTTTGTGTGTGGATCAGGGAGCTGAGGCAGACTGCTGTGTGACCCACTTGGTGGCAATGTCAAAGACCTCGTGTCCTGATTTACATCGCTCTCTCCGAGTTCTTAGATGTACTTGCTCTCTAGAGAACTTCAGCCTGAAACATCTAACCACAGACCTGGAAATGATTCTAAATATATTGTAACAAGTGTTGTTAATCACACCCACTCTCTTATAGTATGGCCTGTAAAACAAGAACAGAGTGAAGAGGACTTCCTACTTCCCATATACTGGCAGCAAAAGCATTTCCTGTGTTGCTGAGCTATACATTTCACTGGGAAGGGATGCTCTCTAGTGGTTAGAAAATGAGGTTGGAAAAACAAAATAGTCACTTCCTGTCTCTCTATCAGAACACTACATACTAAGAGGTAAGTCATCCCATTTCTCTGTGTGTTAGTTTCCCTGAGTATCCACAGCTTGCAGTAATCCCTTTTCTATATGGGAATGGCTTAAATGAAAGTTGCTAAGTATTTGGAGGGGAGGTTTTAGGTTAAAGCTAAGTTCTGTTGCCTAGTTGCATTAGGTCAGAGTGAAACAGCAGTTGATGGGAAAAGGTGAAAACTGGTACAAGGCAAGAAAGATCTGAAAACTTTCCGTCAGATCCTCCCCCCTTTTTATTCTAAGTAAAGGAACTGCTCTTTAACTTGATTGCTCCTTATCTCTACCGTAGACACCACAGATTTTTATATAATTAAAGTTTCCTTGACAATTGCCAAGGATTTACAACGTGAAATGTTTCAATTTTTCTTATATTATGTCTTGGCATCAAAGAATCTGCACTCGTTTTTTAAGTATGGGATAAAGATGATTTCTAGTGGGAGACAAATGAATCAAGACCTTGACACCCCTATTTTTTTTCCTCTCCCTCTTTTCTTTTTCTTTCTTAAAAAAAAAAATACATCTGGTTATTATTGAACAGAGGCTTTCATGTTTTAATGATAAATTGTCTTCTCCCGCTGTAACAATGTCCCCAGACAGCTTGTCTTGGCTGAAATGTCTTCTAAGAGCATCTGCTTTTGATCTATAGAGGTTTTAAATCTTTGAATCTAATCTCTAGCCTGACTGACTTGAAAGCTGATTTCCACAAAAGCAGAGTGTGAAACTTGTAGAAACCCTTTAGTAGAATCATTTGAAATTGTTTAAGAGACTGTATTGACAATAATCAGTATGTCCTTATGACTGTTTTCTGCACATATACATACATGTATATAAAGTATAAGAAAGAGACATAAGAAAGGAATTTAACAAATGCCTCAGTGGTATTTCCATGTAATCTGCATATGTTGCGGCTTAATACTCTAATAAAGAAGGACTGGAAGCTTTCCAGAGCACAATATTTATGCCATGTATATCAATTAAGATAATTGGCAATTATATTGATATGTCAATTAAAGTCAAGTAACTTTAAAAGAGTTATGCCTGCTATTAATTTAGTCGTGTGCATGAACTGTAAGCGTATTTATAAGGATTCAGCTTAAATTTCTCAATATTGCTCATGCCCAGTACATCAGCACATAATCACTCCATTCCTTTTGCTCGTTCTGGTCCATTTTAAGCTACAGTTTGCTAAGGACTGTTAAGAGAGAGATGACAAAATTCAGCACAGCTCTCCACTGGTAGCACAGTTCTGGCACATGGTTTGCCTTCATTTAATACATGGAGAGCAGATTTCAACTTCACTCCAGCACAAATGAAAATAGGAGCTGGCCAGTATATGTATGAGATTTCTGTGGCTAAGCAGAAACCACTCTGGCCAAATGAAAGAGAATCTCTTAATGCTGCAATACATATACATTTTGTGTGCGTATGATAAATATCCCTTAAGAGCTCCTTTATCTATCAAACCCCACATAGCGTTTTGAAACACATTAACAGTGACAGACCCTCACTGGATGAGAGTTTAGGTTTTACCGGGATTGAAAGGAAGTTTGGACAAGTTGAAGACAATTTGAGGAGAATTTTTCTTCTCTATGAACTTTCTGGTTAGAATATAATGGAAGCCAGACCCCAACCTCCCAGTCTTGAGGCCTGCAAAACCAAATCATAACAATTGATGAGGTTTTGCTAAACCAAAGCACCTCCTGTTTTCTCATTACAAAGTTGGGCTAAAAGCAAACCTTGATTCAACCTTTCACTCCTTGCGCCTTAGCAGCAGGGCTGCAATAGAACTAAATGATGCATCTCCAATATTTTCAATTTAGGGCATGCACTGCCAAGACGACAACCCTGTCAGCCAGCTTCGAAAGCCCCTGAACACAGCCTGTCCTGGACCATCCAAAAACTGCCCCAAAGTTCATGGCTGAAAATGAATTTTAGAGACTCCACTAAAACTTCTAACTATTCCTGTGGCTGACTGGGCCAAAAACAGGATGGAAACAACCATTTCATAACCTCTAAGCACCGCTGCTTCAGTCCAAACCAAAACTCCAAAGCAGGGATGGATGCAAAAAGCAATCAAAAACAACACTGCAAAAACAGATATCCATCCTAGAAGTAAGGCTTGATTTTGGCTTTGGGTTTGGTCCTAGGCACAAGTTAATAAAGTGGAATTATTTCCTTAGATTCGTTTGCCCACTTCTCATTAGCAAAGCATTTTGATACTCGTCAATCCAGTGCCTAGCAATGGTTTCTGACTTTGTGAGAGAAAATTGAGTGAATTATTTCTAGGACGTTATTTATTCTATCATTCTAGTTTTATATGAGCATTGGAAATGGGCAAGAAGCCTTAAGCTGAGCTAAGAGGCTTACCTACTCTAGGAAATGAGCATTGCATGGGTCTAGCATAGAATTTTTCTCTATTTTACGTGATGATCATCAAATGATAGGATTTTCCCCAGGACTTCAGTGTCAACCGAAGAATCTTGCACTGAGGGAACACTTTATGAGGCATTACTAAACTGAACCACTATCTGCAAGTTCTTCTCATTGTTGCGTTGACTCAATAAATGCCTGAGCTGAATTTGAGATCCCCTCCCCAGATGCGCTTTCTGCTGTCTTGGGGTTTGGTTTGTGATGAAGGAACCAATGTGAAGAGTCTGCAGCTGCCAAACAGAAATAGCAACACAACCCAGCTTTCCTGAGCCAGTTTCTGGCAGAGAAACCAAAAACTGCTCCACGGTGTTACTTCACTCCAGCCAACTCTAATCAAAGGGGAGATTCAATGGGAAGGCACCCATTGCTTCAGCAAGCAAGTGCAACGCCCAGCAGCTGGCTGCAGCTGGCAACACATCCTCACTGCACTGCGGTATCACTGCAGATTTGCTAACTCTCCTGTTGAGTGCAGTTAAGCATTAGAACTGCTAATACGCAGTGATTTTGCCTTAAGCTTGAAAGCACCAGAGGTTAAACAGATTTTGATATAAGAGCCTACAAGGAACACTCTATTTAAAAAGCCTATGCATCACTGGCTACAACTGAAAGGATGATGAGTGGTAGGAGGAGATGAAAGGTAGTTCAGACATGGGTATGATGACAACAGTAAAGGGAAATTAAATACACTGCAGGGAAATAGAAGTCATAATCATCTTGGGTTTGCAGCTCATGAACAGTGAAAAGCTTATGTGATGAAACAGCAGGTAGAAGTGCCTTGAGACTCAAGTTTTAAGGCCCCAAGAGTTTAAACTTGACATTCAAGCCCTTTAAAGTTTTATGAGGGCATCCAGTAATTCCTCCAGCTCAGCCCCACCGCCTGATGTGCTGGTTGTTTGATTTACACACTTTCCTGAGTGTACAAAGAATTCCAGGGAAAGCATGCAGAAACCATTGTAGGCCTGTAATTAAATAGCTCTTATGCAGCTTAACCTCTTTGATAATGAATGTTCAGCCTCATTTCAAAAGGCCACCACATCTCTAGCTGGTGAAAACTGACACATCCCCACCAAGGAATAAAAGCCCCAGGACAATTTTTATCCTGAGAACTACAATACACCCAGCCCCCCAAAAATGTGCTCTCTGCTCTTGCTAATTCACACGCTTGAGCATCCTCTGATTAAAATTATAAGCCTGGACAACACTCTCTGCCAGCAAACATCTTCCAGCAGAGAACTGCAGCTATGCCGCATCACTGCCATCCTTCACCAGTGCCTCTGTCACACACGTACATGATGAGCAACTCACAAGAAGTCACTTAAAACACAAAATGGCAGCAACCACTTTAGTGACCAGGTCGGATTAGTCAAAAGAACCTATACCTAAAACAGTTTTGTATTAATTTTATCCTTGTCCTTATTATAATAATTACTTTTCTAATTACAGCTCACTAATTATACTGGAATTGTACACAATTATGCTAGTAATCTGACTGTGCAGTAATGGCTACTCTTGATAGACACAAGTCTTTTTTAGTCCTAGATAGATGTTTCTTTAAAAAAAAAAAAACGAGTGTCCCTTCCTTCCCTTTCCCCATCTTATCCATTTTTTCCTCTTTTATAACTTCAGAAAATAGAGATGGTCAGCATCTTCAGTCACAGCCATCAACTTGACACCACTCATGAGCACAGTTTGAGAGCTTGTCAGCTATATCTTGACCACTTCAAGCAGCTTCATGACCAGCAATAAACCAAGCAAATGCGTGTTATGCTCCTTCCCCACTGACATTACTTGCAGTGTCATTTCAGACAAATTCTCGGAGATGTTTGCGATTTATGCAAACTTTTGAAGACTATCTGGTAATGTACAAACTGCAGTATCACAGAATACAAGGTTCTATGAACTCTGGAAAATGGACTCATGCTCACAAAAATCCTTCAGTGGAGACACAGGAGAGCTACCATGCCTCGATCAGGGGCACAAACCTTAGAGGAAACACTTAGCATAGAGAACTTCCCTGTGATGCCTTCAGCTAAGATCCCATTTATTCAGCAGAGAACAAGGGAAGTTTGCCTTGTTCCTGGTGCGAAAGAGAAAATTCAGGACTAAAAATCCCTTGGAGCACATTTGCCATTTGGATGAATGGGAAAATGAGCAGAAGATCTCACCCATTATGGGTTATTAGCACTTCAGGTTAAGGAAGGGGACAAAGAAGGAACACTTTCTAACAGATAATTTTTGAGAAATAAATAAGTCTGAATGGATTAATAAGTAGAGAGAGAGATGAAGTGCATATTGGACCAGAATTTCTAACACGTATCTTCAGATACTGGGGACATCAGCCTATAGTCAGCACTGTCTGACACAGCCCAGCATAAGGTCTTGACTGCCTTTAAGAAGCAGTTTGCCAACTCTTAACAAATAATATCAGTATTGTTTTGCGCATGTGTTTTTCATCAGACAACTTGAACTTCTCATTCAATGCTTTTTATTTCTGACAACTCAGTTTCCTTTCTCCTATCTGACAGACCTCCTTTGGGTCCACCTGTCTAAGCAGCTCTCTGATAATTCTTAAACTCTAGGCCAGTTTCCAGCAAAATAATGGGAGAGTAAGGCCATTAATGTCTGCATCTTCAATGAAGAGAAGTAACCAAACAAGGGGAGAAAAATCTACTTTAAAAAAAAAAATCACTAAACAACATGACTACAGCACAAAAATCAACCCTTACTATACAATGAGAAGCCAGACTGAAATAACTTCCAGAAGAAATGTGGTCACAGTGGATCAAATCTTGAAAGAACGACATCTTGATAAAAACAAAAAGGTGATTAGGGGACTGCTTAGCATCTGCAAATTGAGTCCTGTGTAGCTGTGTAAGGATAGGCCATACCCAAGGGACATAACTTAACAACCTAATTGCCAGATGGCTCCAGATACCGGGCCTGATTCTGTATGATCCATTGTAACATTGAAACAACAACTTTTTTTTGCAGCTGTATCCTTGTCACAACTCCAGGCACTTGGGATGTCCCATTTCTGATAGCTCAGCTGCCCAGCACGCTTACTGCGCCCATGACATATGGAGTTTGCCTTCCAATGTCAACAAACCCCTAACATACCTGCAGGCCCAAGTGCTTCAAGCACTTAAACTGGAAGTAAGTCAAAAAACAATAAGGGCCACGCTTCTACTCTTCAAATTGTGAGCCAGCTCTGCCTTTGATGCTATGTACAAAGTCGTCTTGTTCTTATTTTTCTAATTCCTGCAGATTTGATTGCAACATATGGCCAGTTTCAGCAATTGACAAAATATTTCCTTTTCTATTCTACTTACGTCAGAGCTTTCTGGAGCCACAGATCGCTGTGACCTAGCAAATAACAATGAGAAGCAGCAATGTATCCTTTGCACTCAAAACCAAAACACCACAGCAACAGCAGAAACTCAGCTTCTCCCACCCGCAAGTTTCCATCACTTCACACAGGATGGCTGCTGTGTTGTTTTATTCTGGTTTTGATGATCCCCTTTTCACTCACGATCCAGCCAAGATACAGACAGACAGATACTGGGAGCATCTGAAAGAGATTACCACAGTCTACCGCTCTATGGGAGGCTCCAGATAATTGACAGCCAGGGCAGACAGAAGTGCCTGAAGAGATACACCACTCATTAATAGGTTTTCAAGAGTTTTCAAGCTAACAGTGTTAAAATTCAGTATTTATTAGTCCAACCTAAACTTATGGCAACTATTAGCATTATTTCCAACTCTCAAATTGTACGTTCCACTAGAGGTCCCAAAGAACTTACACAAGGAAAACCAGTGCCTTTTTCTTTATGGCAGAGGACAGGTGATATACGCAAGGCCACCAAAAAACATCCACTGCAGAATGGCACACACAAGCAAGGTCTCCCAAGGCATTCAACTTATGTGACCTGGGACGTCTCACTTACTGGGGGGTCATATACCAGGTGGCCACCTCTACGTAGGACAAACTGGAGACTTCAAGTAACATCTTCCTAACTAGGATAATTTTCAAGCACAGAATGGAATTCTCTTCCAGTTAGAAACCAACATGAGCCCATTTGCCTTAAGCCTGTATTTCCTGACCTTCCAAACAAGAGGAAAAACACAGTTGTACTGCCCTGGGGATCAAACAGAGGAAGAGAATGTTAACCTGATATAGTTAGTTGGAGAAGAAAAGCAGTCTTCCTGAAAGAAAAATCTCACTGCAATCATTATGCTGCCTTTGTCTACACAGACCGAAGGCCCCATTCAAACCTGTCCCAAAGCACCAGGGTGGTGGTTGCTTTATGAGGCTCTTTGGCCAGAGAGCCTGAGAAGAGGTTTCTGTAGCTGGGAGCTCAGCCCACCGAGGTTAACCAAGCTACAGCTCCAAAGGGGATTTTATATAAATGTATCCAAATTGAACCATTACTCTTCTTTCCCTGAAACATCCTCCTTTTCAGGGTTTCTAAAACAAACAACCCTTTTCCCTCCTCTTTCAAGAAAGAACCCTTTTCCACACTCAAAAGCAACTAAAAATATACCAGTTTTGAGGCAGCTGCACTCCACCCAGGGAACACACTGCTATGGGTCCATGTCTGTGTGCAGGGCAAGGAATGCAGCAGCTCTATGCACTTAATGCACACTGTCCACACCAGCTTGGCACGTCACTGGGGCAACATACTAATCTGTGAATCTTCTTTTTTTTTTTTCTCCCAAATCCTCTTTTATAATTGAAATAGAGAACATTTCATGCAACAGAACTTCAAGCTTTATCATCACTGAAACATTTTTCTTACTCCTCTAATTTCATCCAGCTGTGGTGGCAGCTGGAGATGGGTAGCAAGGAGAACATTCCTTTCTGAGTTGCAGTGAGACCTTTCCACTCCAATTATTCCACTGGCATCCTGAAAATAAGACAGCATGTAGATGGGGATAAATAGTGATCTTTTCCATTGTCCTTGACCTTTTTCTTTAATTACATTTAGGCTGGAATAGGAAAAATCTTACTCAATTTCAAGAATTCTTCCAATACTTGTTGAAATATAAAAAACTGTATGACTGAAAGCATGCAACTATTAGGCCTCTGTTCATAAAGCAAAGAAAGAAATAAACATTTATGAAGAAACGCACCCAAATAATTCCACGCAAAAATATTGGGGTCTTCCTTCCCCGTGTGTTTTCATCTCTAGCTTTGTTTTCTCTTTGGCAAGCACCATAACCAGATATTCTCCAAGTTCATTTCCAGGAAAGCAGATTTCATCAGTGAACGCTAGAATTCCATGGAATTTTAGCAACTGACAATGATTTCTTGCCAGAATCTTTCAGAAGACTTCAAGGCAGATTTCTTCTTTTTTTCCTATCCAATGGAGTTTCCTAATATTTCCTTCCAGTTCCTTATCCCCATCACTTAAGAGACAGAAGTGCTTTTTCACAGCTTTCTGAGATATCTTCGTCTACCCCAAGAACCAATAGTAGTCTGTTACTACCAGCTGAAATAAGGATCAACTGCATCAAACTTCAACATTCCAGTACCAGCTGACACTTTCAAAATTCAAGACCATTTTTCAACAGAAGAAATCTTCACTGATTCTAGATGCACAACAGTAAGTCATATTTAAAGTCATATCTAAAGTTTGTTGCCTTCAAGGCCTTGATACTTAGACCAAAAAAAAAAAAACTGGAATATTGGTTTTATGACATTAGAAACCCAGGAAACCACCTTCCTGGTGATATTTTGTGCTTTTTTTCCCCTAGTTAGCACAAAATACTACATAATCAGAGATCACTATAACAAGCTATCAATATCTACTTCATTTTGGACAACTTCATATTTGGACATATACGCTAAGGCTCTTTTGAGGCACCTACTTCTGCCAACTACGTTGGTGCAATGGGGACATCCACGTTCCTCCAAGGGTCACTGGAGAAATACACATAGTTAGAAATGATTTGAGAGGCTCTCAAATGTTTATCTTTGCAGCAAAGAAACTCCACCAATAGGCATGTATTTCTCTCCACTGATAAGAGGGGAAAAAAACACCAAAAAAAAAAAAACACAACTGTGATCAGAGAAGCCCTATCTGTCTACAGCTCACATTTACACAGATTTACCCAGGAATACTGGAGCCACTCCTGCTAAAGTGGCCAGAAAGTCCTCATGGGGAAGTGGAGAGAGCAGCAGCAACATTCTTATTCTTGGAGGTTTTAAGAGCTGGACTCAGCAAGGCCCTGAGCAGCCCAACCTGACTGTGAAGTCAGCCCTGCTCAAGGAGGGCTGAAGGACTGGAGATCTGCAGAGCTCCCTTCCAAACTGAATCACGCATTTATGAAAGAAGCTTTATAGGAGCCGGCATTACAGAGAGATGTGCACAAAGCGCCCCATCAAAACATATTCCAAACCACATGAAATAGGTATCATTAGTATTTTTCAGAAGAACACACAAATTGCCAGACCAGGCCCTTCCAGCCAGTCCATCAAGTCCAGCATCCTCTTCCTGCAGGAGCCCATGGCAGAGGCGTCACAGAGAAATGTGCAGAGCCCCACCATAAATGACTTCAGAGCAACATAACCAAAAGAGAAATTCCTTCCTAATCCCAGGCAGCTAGTAATGGGTTGATGCCCTGAAGCATATGGGTTATTATCCTCATTAGATTTACACCTATGCAGTGTCACTGGGGATGTTTTTGCTGCCCATGCCAAGGACATGCTTTCCTGGCACACACTGGAGGCAATACAGAGCTTGCTCAGACCTTTGCTACTCTAGCTAAGCTACTGTATGCCAATAAAATCTTCGCACCACACCATCTTGCATTAGGCAATATATATTTATACAGTCTGTGTGGTAACAGTATGTTGGTTTTTTTTTTGTTTTAAAGGCAGAAGTATGTAATAAATGACATCCCTTTAAACATACACAGACTTTACATTTCAGCACCTTCTGCCTTACACTCCTCCTACAGCTCCAGCTCCTATATTTTGTTATGAAATTTATGGGTTTATGCATACCAAAATTGTATGTGTGTGGACTGCTACCTCCAGGGTGGTCTTGGAGAAAAGAAGCAAATAAGATGCTCAAATTTGATTACAGGATATAATAAAAGTCAAGACTTCTTTCAGGGGACTATATGAGAATGAGCTGGAAGAAGAAGAAGAAAGTCTTTCTTTTTTTTCCTTCTTCTATAAAGGAACTGAAACAGCTTTCTCCCCACCCAACAGAGTTGGCAGTGATAGCCAATTTTCCTGTGTTTGAACCTCCGAGTATGCACTTCAGAACCTCACGTGGTGAAAACTAACCCCAGAATACCCAGGAGACAGCTGAAAAACCCATTTCAAGGGCAACACTTTGATTTCTTCACATACACAAAATTGGACTTTTTTTTCAGTCAGAAAATCTCCAGCTTCTGAGTGAAGGGAAAACTGCAGCGATTACTCCTGCCTTTAGATGGCTGGATAAATATTTACCCTATAAGGCCATATATTAAGGAATGAGCTTTTTCTTTTTTTTTTTTTTTCCCCTCCCCAAAATACTGTTTCACTGTCTCAGCAGTTGTGAATGGTCCTGGTGTCTCTCCCAGTGTGAGCAGCCATTTTGCTGATGCATCAGCTCGCTTTTGCTGGAAAGAGATTAGAGACTGACACCATTAACATCAGTGGCAACATTCCCAAGCATTGCTTCACTGCACCCTACATCTTGTGTTGTCACTATGTCTGAGCAAAATAAACAGAGTGGTCAAAATATGCCACCAGTACAAAATGAGAACCTTCTGTGCTCACCTTGCCCTTATTTTTCATAGTAATAAATGACTAATCCAGAAGACACGCTGTGATGTCTGAGAGTTGAACAGTTTTGGTTGTGTATACCCTAACCCACCAAGGACTTCCCAGGCTGGATAACGCTGGAAAGCAACACCAATCCATCACCTTCCTTCCTTCACATCAACTTGAGAACGAATCTAGAAAATGCAGCTCCCCATTCAATTAGCAAAAGTAGGGAAAAAAACATTTCAAAGCTGTAACTTAGCAGATTCTCTAATTCTCTTAGTCCCCAGAGGAGTGGACTTCTAATAATTCTTTGCACAGGGAGGGACAGATTGCCATAATTTTGCTGATGTTGTATAGTACTTTACCTCACAAGAAGTTCCAATGAAATTCATGAGTAAAAAGCCCATCATTCGGTCCAAGGAGAACAAAAGCAAAAAGAGTGGAAGTGCCAGATCACACTGGTTGGTTTCCCCCAAGAATTTTCCCAAACTCAAAATCAAGTCCTCCATCATGAAAAACTCTTCTGCGATAGTATTGTCTGTCTGTTACTGAAATAAATCATGGGCTATAAATACATGCAAGAGCTATATGAAAAACACAGAGCAATGAAATAAGCATTGTTTTCATGGGGAAAATTCTGTGGAAAAAATATATCAAAAACACATACATATTGTTGACAGCTTGAATTAATTTAGATAAAAATATAAACAAAAATAGAAAAAGCAAAATCCAAAGAGGAAATAAAAATTTGCAAGGAAAAAGCACACAGTAATGGTGCCATTTCTGCAAGCTTTTAAAAAGGGAAACAGAAGTCTAATTGAAACTTTATATACCTAATTTTGTGGTATTTACTTCAAGAGGGTAAAAATAGCAGCACTTCCATAACAAATTCCCTGACTCCACTGGATACATCAACAATGCTGCTTTCTATGGCAGTCTTTACTGGTAAAAACTACTGTTTATGCACAGCATATGACAATTCATGAAAAGTTATTTGATGAAAGAAATTATTTTATCGCAGAACTATTACCCAAATGCTAAAGCACTGCCAATAACAGCAGTTGCTGCTGACGAAATTATAATTTCTATTACAACAGCATTTACTCATTGATCACAAAAAAAAAAAAAATTCCTCCGTATCTGAGCTATAGGAATTAAATGGTATTTTCCTATACCATAAGCTTTAGTTAGAAAGCACTATGCATTTCAACACAGCCTCCCTTTTGTATTCATTCAAACAGCAGTGATGCTGGGTGACAGAATGTCTCATTCTGCAAGTTTTCTTTTCTACAATACAATTTGCTCATATTGAGCAGTAAGATTGTAAACATTAAGACAGACAGTATTTTTCTCTTTTTTGAAGAAACTTCCTGTAGTACTTGTCCTCAGCACAGCATCTTTTGATCATTAAGGAAACCTGGGTTTGCTCAAGGTGAATTTTCCTGTCTTTGCTCCCTCTAGCCATCACCTCATCCCAAACTTCATTCATCAAATGAGGGGAAAATGAAGCAACTTTGGTTCACCATTAAGCAGTGCAGGGCTCTGGTAAGAATATAGTATAGCTACTATGCTCAGTAAGAGGGAGTGAGAGAGAGACGACAGAGCTATCCCAGCTCCTTCCAAGCACAACAAACATGACGTTGAGAAATGTGGTCGGAATAACTCTGGGCAAGCCTCTCCTTGGCTCAGCAGCCAGCTCCCCATAATTTCTGGATAAATACAGCACTGGGTTAATAGATAAGGCAGGAGGCTTCTCAATTGCTTCACCTGAGCTTTTTTCTCCGATTGCTAAGCCAGCTTTTTGGCCTTTCGATCTCAAATCAGAAATAGATGATCAGTCCAAAACAAACGCAAGATCCAGAAAGAATGAACACAGAGACACCAATCCACGCCCATCTTGAAAGTCATCCACAACAACGTGGAGCACACCATCTTTAGAACAGCAGCATTAGTACTGGCAATTGTTTTTTCGAACCCATCTCAGGCTCCCGGGTGAAGAAGATGGTGAGACAAACCGCTGAGTAAAAAGAGCTTTGCAGAAGCCCATTAACCTGTACTCTCTCATTATTCCCATAAACAGATTCATGTGCAAGCTAGTTTTCAGTGCCTCACACCTTGCCCGTGCAAGTTCCCAGTAAGTTCTCTACTGCTGAATGTAGAGAAGGCAATGCATTCACTTAGGGACCCTTCTCCATTTGCTGTCAGCACCCTTCTACATAATATCATGCTTCTCTTTGCATTCTGTGGCATTCATGCAGAGTGTTTATAAACGAAAATAAAATTATTAGGTGGCCATAGTTACACCACAGAATCAATTTTCAGAGAAGACATCTAAAGCTCCACTCACCATAATGCAGGGAACACAGGAAAGCTTTATGGGCCTCTCCCTGCCTCCAGAGCTGAAGATCTCTGAGCGTCCCTGCATCTGTCAAATGTGATGTTTATTTCTTCTGTGGAACAAGCTATCTTTATGAAATGAAATGACTGCCCTTCATATATTAAAATAACACCTCCTCAGGAGGGGCTTCCATGTGCACTGGCTATAGCTTGTTTCATAAAGGGAACATTTACCCTGCAGAAAACTTAAAAGTCAGCAAGACCAATTGGGAAGCATGGGACCAGCACATTTCATTTTTGCTATGAAACAAAGTACCATGCAAAGGTGGGGTTTCATTGTTTGTCGCTGGGGATATTATAAACAACTTCTCCATGTTTCAAAGCTAGAAACAAAGAACGCTTAAGCGTGGATTTTTAGCAGTACTGTTAAATTTAATAGATGTTTTGTGCAGCTTTGCACTGAAGTTGTTTAATGGTTTATATACATGGCTGGCTTCATACCCCGGTGCTTTTACCTCATGCTAAACTATGTAAACGTTCTGCTGGAAACACAACTACTTTTGTATCCAGGAAGCAGAGCTTTGAAGCATAATGTGTAAAAGTGAGTGGGATTTCAACACACGATACTTAAATGCCATTCTTCACTCCATACAGACAATGTATTTCTTGTCAGTGCCATGAGGTTTGCAGAGAAAACAAGCAGAAAACTTCTTTAGATATTAGTCAGCTAGTAAAAGCCTGAGCTTTGGAGCACTACATTAAGTAATCAGCTGTATAAAATGAAAGTATTTGAGTGCCTTTCTGAAACTTTAAACTTTAGAGAAAAGTCTTTCCCCCCCAGTGCATTCAAAGCAAAACACCTATTTTTCTATCTGCTCCTTCTATTATGTACTCTTTCAATTCAGCATCCTCTCCCTAAATGCCCCCTTCACCAGTGAACAGCCAGCACTACCAACTCATAAGCTCAACCTGGCTAGCCTTATTTCTAAACTCCTGCTTTAAACCACTCAAAAAAAAAAAAATGGGTTAGAGGTATAATGCAAGAAAATTCAGCTTAATGCTTGGAACTCCTCGTCAAGGGGTTCCAATCCACCATCACAGACTCCTCTGTGAGTGGGAGAGATAGTGAGCCAAACTGCTGAGAGTTAAAAAAGATCTGCAGAAGCCCATTAACTTGCCCTGTTATACCAGCAGAGATGCTATTCCCGTAAAGTCACCATGTATATAAGCAAGCTGAAAAGCCTTAACTTCCATTTAACTTTGAGGACACACAGTTGAACCCCAAATTTCTCACTTTCCCAATTGATTTTCACTGTGCATGTCACAGAAACTTCAAAAAGCACATAAGCAAGCAAAAAAGATGTTCTTCAAAATTTTCCATCTGCTTTCACAAGCACGAGACTTGATACAGCAGGGCTCATTTCAGCTCCTACAGGTATTTGTTTTAATTGCTTGTGTGTGTATATATATATATATATATGTATGTGTATTTGCTAGGATAGAATTAATTAGCACTTCAGGAATCAAAAACAGAAGAATCTTGAATTTTGATGAAGCACTAGTAATCAGCATGTTTGCAAAAGAGCATGATAATGACACATTTGATGTCTATTATCCAATGCATAGCACACAATCTCTTTAAAAGATGATAGCTTCCGCTTTGAGTGAAAAACCAAGGATTGGTAGATCCTTCCATAGCTACAGGCATCAACACACCAACTTGAGTTAAGGAATCATAAAGACCCCCTAGTGAAAAATAACTTTCTCAAAGGCTGCCTACACATACAGACTGAACAAAAATCACAAGATAAGATGAAGTGTACTACAGTAACTCCTTATGTTTCCTATCAACCAACAGAGCATCCTTCCAATGATATAAAGCTCTGTGCTCTAAACATTGTCCAGGAGTCATTTAAACAGGATACATTAAAGGATTTACTCTTCAGCTTCCTTTTGGGAAAAAAAAAAAATGCATCTCAAAGAGTGACAACTTCACATTGATCACTCTGTATCGCTTTCATATGGCCATTCATGCCTTGTAGCAACAACAGCAGCACCACACTGACAAATAAAAGGACAGGGGTTTGTTGTATCTCTTTGAAGAGCCACAATGGGCTGTTTCTGCACTGTGAACACACAGAATCCCATCACCTACCTGCTTTGCTCCCATTCCACCAAAAGTCATACAAACATTTCCATCCACCTACCTATACTTTAATCTTTCACAGCCACGGGCTCTCTTATAGGCTATCAATACAAAGTCAGGCTAAGAATTTGTAAGATACTTCTGCATTTCCTTATATGAAACATGGAAAAAACAGTGGTGCTGCAACTTTCAGTCAACATTTTATCTAACAAGTTCAGAAAGCACTGGATTTGCAGATTCATAAATCAAAGCATTTTAGCTCATGAATTTCCAAAAGCAAACATAGGATAAAACGAATATCTATGAATATCCAAGAAAAGGCTTTTGAGAAAATTCCTTTTGTTAGAACGTATGTCTCTAGAATGGGTTTTGACCAAACCAAAAGAGCCCACTAGAAAAGCCCTTAGAAAACAGAGATGTTGAACTAGTCCCCATCCTTCTTTTCAGCTCCCACAGATGCAATGTTCATTCCTCGCCTTGACTGTATCATGATGTCACCATGCACTTCTTGTACATTTTGTCTTAAATGTATATGTTAAAGAAGAATCACCTTTTTCCTGAACACAATGCCTATTTCACACCTAGAGAACTCTGCATTCGCATACCTAAAAGAATGAACCGATTCCCTTGAGATTCCTATCTTACACTTAGATGTTCACCTGTTTCCATCTATCACACAGGATACATCATTCTCCTTCCTCTAATTCAGAGTTGGAATTTAATTTCTTTCTGAAATCCATTACAGCCAGTTTGGCAAGGAGACTCGAACGCTAGATTTCACAGGCTAACCATGTGCATTTAAGGGTTTCAAAGCTTCAGTTTCCTGCTCAGAAAAAAAACATTTTCTTTTTAACTCTCTTAAGAATGCTAGAGAAAGCCAGGGCTATCTGACATATTTTGGCTTGCTGTTTCTAATGCTTCATGGTCTGATGATAAACATAATAGGTTGTAAGCTGGGCATTGTGCTGAAATTGTATGTAAGGGATTAATTGTTGGGAGCTGGAATTGAAATCAGATGGCCCACTTCAGGTTAACATAACCCAATGGGTTGTTTTTCCACACCTGAGTGGTAAGTAAATCAGTGCTGGCCCGAGAGCATGCGATGTTGTGCTGCTTATTGAGGCACTGAAAAAAAAACAGAATGGAAAAAAAAACACACGCATGTGGGCACACACATACATAAATACATGGAAATTATTCAGGCTCCACGTTGCTGCAGCAAATACATGGAAATTATTCAGGCTCCGTGTTGCTGCAGCTGCTAGGCTTTTACATTTGAGTCTATTTTAAAGCTCTTTAAAAAGAAATATTTTGCCTCAGATTTAATATCACTGAGCAATTGCAGTTTCCTTGCATGCCAACTCACATCCCCTGTCTCAGGATATCTCCCTGCGCTACGAAGAGCATTTCCAAACCATGTTGTACAACTCTGAAGCTTTGCTAACACAACCAGAGCAATATCACCCTGTCAAATGCCAGAGCCTTTATGCAAGTGCTTCACCAGGACAAGTAAGGAAATTAGCCCTGGTTGGAGCCAACTGGTATGTGCAGAGCTTGAGGATGAAGGAATCAGAAGTTAAAGGACTGAAAGGGAGCAGGGGGAGGGAGAATTGTTGCTGAAAATTATTTTTGGTAGAAACAGGATTGCTGCAAGAGACTTTCAGTGTTAGAAAAGGCATCATTAAGAGGAATGTAGTTCTGAAAGCAAAGAAATGTGTATAATTAAGACCGTTGTATTAGTTCAAATGGTGTGTGGGAGAAGGTATGACTTGATTGACATTAATTGCTTCTATTAGGGCTGTGTATACTACAGCCAGGCACCAAATAGAGACATACAACCCACAGATTAAGCAGAAGACAGTGGCTCTTTTGTAGCCCTTGGAGCATATTTGGAGCTGAAAGACAGTTCTTGAAGCAAGGAGCCAGACTGCAGAAAAGTCCCAATGGGAACTTAACATCACAGGTGTAAACATACTCCTGAAAGCCCTTGCCACCTGCTCTAATTACAGAATTTAAATGTCTCAAGGCTTTTACATCTGTAAGCAAACATCTCTTAGACACTGTCACAGTGAAAGGTTCATAAGGGACTCTCTGGCTTATTGTTCACCTTAGTAAACACCTCCTAGCTTCAGATTCACAACGATGGCAAGTGGTCAGCTCCCATCCAGCACTGATGACTCTACAGCTTCACTGACCACAAATCCTCTAAAAGCAGCATTTCTCACAACTGCAGCATGAAGTCCAAATTCACATCTCAGAATACACTTAGGGCACTGTACTACCATAGAAGAAGCAAATCAGTTCCTGCCTCTAGTTCCTCCCTTGATAGCTCAGAAATTCCCTCAAGGCAAAAACATTCTCCTTGCCCATATTCCACCACTATGAGAAGACCTAACAGTAGGAGAAAATCAGCTCTAACAAGCTTTTAGACCAGCAGCGAAGACATCTGTAACGTGATGGGAAGAATAGCAACAATAGCAGAGTAGCAGAATCCTAGGCCACAGCAAATGAGAACAAACCCAAATACAGCAGCCATAAACTGAGAAACAAAGGAAGAAAAACAACTTACCTTCAGAAGGCCTCCAGCAGGCAGAAACGTCAGAGAAACACCCTCAGCTCCACTGCCAACCCTTAAATGAGGTCCGGGAAGGGGTGGATCCTGGCTCCATCCCTTCCGGTCACTCAGGCACATTGCACACACCTGAGCTCCCCTAGGTTGGCCCTGCCTTCCCACCAGGTGCTCCATCACTGCTTCAGGCTGTGACTCTGCATTTCTGCTACAACATCTAAGTATTAGATAACTAAACTCAGGTGGGATCAATCATCTTTCCATCCAAACAACAGAGATATCAGCACTTCCTTTTAAGTATGTGTATTTTGATGAAAGCACAGTGAAATGCTTAGATGCCCTGTAATAGTGAAACACAAAAGGACCTTAAGAGATGAGGCAACAGATCTGCAATTGTAAGAGTTGAAAAAAGAGCCTGACAAAAATACCCAAAACCTCCTGTCACGTTGGGAGAACAGTAGATTTTTTTTTAAGTTCAGAGTTAACAGCAATAGGAAACACTGCATTATGTTGCCATTAAAATTTTTTTCTTATATTCCTTCCAATTTTCTTAGCTTCAGTGATGTGAAAGATTTTGTTTTGGGGCTGTGTCTCACTTCATCTGTCAGTTTTTCCATGCCCTAAACAAAACCCTTTTAAAGACAAGTAGGTATATACAGCTTTTCAACAAATTCCAAAATTAATTTTGTGTTGAAACAAGAAATCAAAATGTTTCCTTCCAGAAAGATTAAAATGGAATTTTAATTGGTAGGAATGGAGCATGCAAGAGAAGGGAAGGGAAGGCAACACTGGACACAGATTTCCAAAGCCTCTCCATTAACTCAAAAAGAGTCTCTCAGGAAATAATCTATTTGGCCCCATGCATCTGACCTGTATGAGGGGAGCAGTGGGAGCTCAGATCTGATCTTACTGCTGTATAGGCGAGGAGATGGGGTGAGCTCTGTGCTGGATGCACCACTCCCAGCAGAACACCTCTGTCACAGAGATGGTTTTAACTGCCCGACTCATTTACAGACAATACATAACATTTACAGACAATCATAAAACGGGAAGTGTAATTCTTGCAATTACATTTGAAGAGCAGTTTTAATGAATATTAAACAGTTTTAAACATCAAAGTATTGACTGAAGTGGAAACATAATATCTTTACTACCAGCCTTTTCCCCTCGCTAAAAGACGACACACCGAGGAAGGGAGAGAATGGATTTTATCAGGGATGTCAGGAACAATTTATAGGAGCTCAGTGACCTGCACTTTGAACTGGGCTCTCCACCTACAGTCTGTAACATCCTATAAAAAGATATGTTATTATCTCCTTTGCTGCAGCCAGCCATCCTGGCAGGAAGGGCAGATTGCCTGCAATGCCTGAGGAAACACTTGGACTATTAAAGGCAGACAAAGGTCCTCCTTTTCAATTTTTTTTTTTTAATTTATTTCCCCCTCCCCCTACTCTGCACTGCTTGCTGCACAAAACTTCTTCATGGTATCTCAGGAAGAGCAGTTTGGGGCATGGGGAAAGGATGGGACTGAATCAGCTCTAGCAGCAAAAAGCATTAAGAGGAAAACCTAAAAAAGAATTGTTAGCATTGCTGCACTGTTTGATTTGTTCTTTATAATAAGATTATTACAAATAAGAATGGAAAGATGCCATAGTGAATCCTTGCATCCACACTGCCTGAGTTCCTGAACTAGACAGCCTAGAAAAGTCATCTACCGTAAGCACATGCTGGCAATAGGGCTGCTTAAAAAACAAACATCAGCGGCCTGTGCAAGGAAAGGATGCAGTAGGGCAGCTATGGCCAGAGCAGTGCATCCCTCTGCAGTGCCCTCCATCATGGGGCACAGTGTGGGGTACCCACAGAACCACTGTTTCTGCTTGCTTCCAAGCCAACCCTGCAGCTACTCCTTCCCTCAGCATCCTCAGACAGACATACCAAAATTCAGAGCTCCTACAGGAAAGCTGGGCGTCTGTATCTCTAACCCTGATCCGAGCCATGTGCAAAACCACAATCAGTAAGAGGGTCATCAGTTCAGTGGGCAATTCATCATTGTCACGGCTCGATCGTGACATACCCTTGCGAGATCACGGCTCCTTCTGCACATGATTACTATTTATTTATAGCACATGATAAAAAGTTTCAGTAACACAGAGAGGCTAGGACTGAGACCAGGATAGGAACCATAAAAAGATCTTATCACTGAGAATAGTCGGTTTTGCATAAGGAACAGTTTTACATCAAAAAATACCAATCTAAGAACGTTTCTTAGAAGTATGCTGATATTGGCAAAATTTCTGGCAAGGAAAATTATCAAAACCTTTGAATTCAACAGAGCCAAAGTGCTTTACTTCAGCTGCCTTATAGACAAGGATAGAGCGGGACAGAGTAAGAGGGAGTCAATCTTAAACAATTCACCATCACAGAAATGGACCTGACAAGTTCACTTTTAAATTTCCTGAACACATTCTTCCAATTTTTGTGTTTCATTAAAAATTTAGACATTTCAGTCTTCACTCTGATTAGTGAGGAAAAGTCAGGCTCTGCAGCACTCCCGGAGGGACAGCAGTCAGACCCCTTGACAGGCTTAATTTGTAATGCCCGTAAGTGAGTGAGAGCAACGGCAGGAAGCAGATCAAAGAGGTTCACCTATGAGAGCCTGATCTTTCTCCCTAGGCCAGCCCTGGCCACTGGAAGATTGCCTCTCCCCAAGGAATGATGGCAACCTCCAAAGGAAGAAAATGAGCCAGGAGAGCAGATTCCAGCAAAGCACCAGCTGGCATTTCTCCACAAACTATCAGTATAAGACGAAGCTCCAGCCGTGGCCTGGATGCCCTGAACTGCACGCACCCAAACCAGCATGCCTATCGTAAATGTAGCTCTGAAGAAGGAAATCATTTGGCGTGTTTCGTATGTTTTTCGCTGCTCAACTCCCCATTCCCACTATAAAATCCAAGATAAAAGAACATAAATAATCGAACTGGAAACAGCTTCTCTAGAAATCATCCAGAATATTTCTAAGCTATAAATATTCTGTCACTGATTTAATTTCTAGTGCTCAGGAAAATGGAATTACAAGAGACAAATGCTGATGAATGCTGAAACTAAGAGCATATTTTTGATGGCAGGAGACAGAGCTGGCTCCCCGTAAGTTGGTGCCTGAGGCATGCCAATGGCCATCCATGTCCTAGTGGTGCTGGCTTTCGAAGTGCCATGACAGCACCCACTGTCAACAATAACCCACAAGGAATAAATGTGCCCAACCACTGCACACCCACTGCACTGCACATGTGAAAGGGCCCAAAGGATGAGACAGTAAGAAAGAATCCCATCAATAAATTTGGTAAGCAAAGAAGTAGGCAGAACAGCCCTGATTCAACAAAAGTACAGAAAGCTTACTGCCCAGTAATTGCCATTAAAGCTGCATAGTGCTGATAAAATCCCTCCTTACCATAACACCTGGCTGCTGCACTGTAGCTGCAGGGGAATGGCAGGCAGCAAGCACAGTTTGAGACTCATCCCAACGCTGATCTATCTTCCCTTGGGGGACAAAGCTGCTAATTATTGAGCAAATAATCAGATTACACTCGTGTGTTCCTGTGCACCAAAATATAACAAAAACCCCTTATGGGGTCTGATCCAAAACTAATCTGATTTTGTGGGCTATGAATCAAGCCACGACTCCGCAACGTCTTCTGCTCAAAGGGCAGGCAACCTGCATGGCTTCAGAGAGGTGGAAATCCCAAGAGAAACCTTCCATCTTCAGATTTCATGCCTCAGGGGTGTCTTTTTCCTGGGGCTGAGCCAGTGCCACAAAGGACCTGAAACCAGGAAAGGGAGGTACAGTGCCTGCTCCTGGAGAACATAACATACAGCCAGCTTTATCTTCACTGTTAACGCTCAGAGCCGAGAGCACAATCTCATCCCCTGAATCTCATGACTGGAGGGAAAGAGGTGGAGAAACCAGAGTGTGCGCAACAGCCAGGGAACTGGAGTTGGGTGAGTGTTGGAAAGCATCATGCGTGTTGGGCTCACATTAAGACCAAAGCAGAGAAGGTGGCTGGGACTGCAGCACAGGGCCACTGCATAGGGACAGAGCCCAGCCTGTGTGCCCCTGGCAGGACTCACATCCCTGACAGAGATGGGACCCTGGGCTATGCTGCAAGTTCAGCTCTGAGACCCATAAACCCCCTTTCTTTAGCCTTCCCAGGCAGAGCAGTCAGGTCACAACAGAAACTCCAGGGAGACCAAAGGACCTCAGGAGACCTGGTGAAAAACATTCTGCTGGGACCCCACACACTCCATCTTTCTCCTAGATTAATTCAATCTGCCTCAGCTTCCAGCCAAATCAAGATATGGACTCATCACGCTATATTTAGCTCTCAACTAATTTCCTGCATATTGGGACAGAGTTATTTGGCAACTGCTAGATAACGTGTAACAATAACATGGGGCAGCAGTGGATGCCTGTGGCTGCCCATGAACCATTAGCGGCAAGGTCGGCAGCCTCCGACCCTGATTATGTAACCCTGAGCATTACCATTTCTTGGTTTATTTTCTCTTCCTCTCATGAGGATGGTAGAAATTTTAGGAACAGGGAAAGGGCATCCAGCAGGATCTGCCTGCCATTTCCCAGCAATCTTCTTAATCCCACTCTATTCCATAAGGCTGCTCTTTTCCCAAGCACCTCCTGAAAGGAGAGCTGGAGGTGTCCCTTGAACTTAGAAAGTATTGCCTAGAAGTATCATCTTAAACTCTTAATATAATGTCTTTACCCAATTTGTTATTCCTCAGCAACTTATTCCATATGCTTAAGTACTCTTTGAGCATAATGTCTGCCCTATTCCCATCTAGCTTCCCATGGTTTTTAGACCATCCTCTGATTTCTGAACCCCTTGCCGATATACTTATCTGCCCTTCAGGAATGTCTAAGTCCTCTCTAGAAAGAGAAAAACAAAAGAAGAATCCAAGCCTGCATCCATCTAGTTAGCTATTCTGCCTTCCATGCTGAGTGAATGTCCCATCGGTGCCCGTGAATCATCACTTCAAGGATTGGATGGAAGGTCGTACCAGGACGAGGAACTACTCATGGACTTACCTTCCATGAATGCATTTGCTCCCCTCAAATCCATCTGTACTCTTGGCCTCCACAATATTCTGTAGCAATGCGCTACGTAATTATGTGATATGTGCCACAGTTTTGCAGTCCCTTCTCACTAGGCGAGATTAGCATCTTTCAAGCATTCCTCAAGGAGAACGTCTATCACCTCATTATCCCAGACAACCGCTTCCAAAAGCAATAACGTTTGTCTGTGGTCCAGTGGACCCCAGGAGAAACACTTATGTGGATAGACCAAGAGCCAGACACCTTAAAAGCATCACCGAGGGATATTGCCTCAAATCAGTTGTTAGCCTGGTCCCATTCGGTGCCTCACGGTGATGCCAGTGCTTCCAGAGAAAAAGCTAAATATATGGAGTATCAGTCTCATAGGAAAAGCATATTAATGCTGCAATGAAACAGAGCTGTTGACGAAACTGCATATTCTTGTTATCCATGGAAATATCAAGGAATTGGGGGCTTTATGATTTTTTGGTGTTGTCTTTTTTTTTTTTTCTTTTTTAATATTATTATTTCTGTTAAGTTCCTGAGCTCAAAGGCATCTTGAAGCAACAAATTCTCTTTTTTAATTACATGCCCTGTGTAGATGTATTTTCTTCCACTGGCATTTCTTTCATCACTTTTCTATTTTTATCAAATGCTCCCTTGTTCTTGAATTACGTGGCAGAGCAAATACAAGTTTCAGACCTGTATTTTCTTCTGCTTACTCATTCCACCTCTTACAACTTACCCTAGGAGGTCAGCAGCCATTTTGGTCCTGCAGTTTTGCTCTGGGCTGTTTCAACAATAATTTCCAGTTTCATTTCCTGATGACTGTTTCTTTTAGCCCACATTTCTTATGCCGGCTCCCACATAGCTGTGACTCTGCCTCTCTTACACTGCATGTTTGCCACCTGCAGCTCCATTTATCTCAGTGATGTGTATCACTTTAAACATGGTTGCCTTTACCATTTTGCTGGATCTCTATTACAAGATGCTTACAGGCTTCAGTTCCATTCACAAATGATGTAGATACTCATACAAACATTATACATCAGGACCAGAAGGAATGCAGAATAAATGCACGCTTACTGACTTCTACCATGGGCAAATCAGATTCACCCACTCTCAGCTTCCACACCTGCATCATCAGTTTCTCTGATTTACCACTGTAACTTCCAAAGGAGGTTAACTCTGTTTAAATTCAGTGAAGTCAATTGAATTGAACTATACCAATTGTAATCGCACCAACTTACATCAAACTCACTCTCTGTTCTTCATCAAAATCACTAATTTACTGCATTATGAATCATTATATCTAAACAGCGATGGATGAGCTTCAGGAAGAACAGGGGTGTGGTTTGGAGGGAACACTCATATCTTCAGTCCCTAAGCAGTCCTGCTGAGATTAGGGGTCATATCTCACCACAAGAAACCAACACATCTTGCACAGTTTCCAGCTCGGAGAGGTAACTCATTCCAGGCCAACTGCAGGTCAAGCTCATTCCAGCATTCATGCATTCAAATGGACTCAGGTTTGCTGAGAGGTCCATGGAACCCTGAGATTCATGACTGCAGGAGAGGATTTCTCTGCTGCAAATGAATCCAAAAATTCTTATTAACTAGTGAAATGAGAAATGAACTTCTTCTCATCCCTTGACCAAGCAAATCTTTTTCCTACAGTTGTTTTGGCTATTTTTGTCTAATTTTGGATCAGAAAGCCCTTTGTGCAACATAAGCATCCTTCCAGTTGAACTAAATCAAGGCTGCATCCCTCCCACCAAATGTCAAAGTAAAGTGCAAGGAAACTGGTGTTTGTGCTTGGTGTTTGTGCTTTGCAAAGTCCATGTTTTTCTCATTAATTTCACAGGAGTTGAATAACAAACTCTTCTAGCAGCTTTAAAAAAAGGTCGCATCCCACTTATCTTAGGCATCTAACAATCTTGTGATCATTAAATTACATGTGATACAAACATCAATGAATCAAGGAGACAGTCAATGTCTTCTCACTTAAATATTTCAGTGATAAGGGTCATGTTCTCCAAAAACTCTTGCACTGCAAAAATGTTACTATGATAATTAAAATCAGTAGTGGGAAATAAATTTCCTAAATATGGGTCAGGTTTTCATCTTCACAATCCAGTAATTTTAAAAGAAAGCAAGTAGAAGACCCCTTGACCTTTTTCTCAACTAAAAAGATAAACTGAAAGACAAAAGAATTCCTCAATCTAAACTGCAAAATTTTAGAGCAAGTAAAAATTATATAGTGTCTTCCTTGGTAAGTAAATGAGCCTTTTTTTTGGTTATCTGTATTCCCAGCAGCCATAGATGGCACCAGCTTTTGCCACTTGCAATATTAAGTACAAAAGTTCACCTTGGAACTTTCGCTCTGATCCCTTCTTTGCACGTACATCATTCATTTTTCACATGAAGTTCTGCAGCACTAGAGCAGGACCAGATCCGAAGAGCTTTAAGAAATGAAGACCACCTTAAGCAGAAAAGGACTGTGGAAAGGTACTGTTAAACAGTGTTGGAATATTATAAAACTTGCCATATGAATTCAGCAGTGATTACTCATCAGGTTTCTCCATTGCATTCCTTTTTGTTGCTCAAGTTAACCTAGAGTTTGCAAGCACTGTTTTGCACCTCCAGCAGCACTGTGAGCCTCTCCTTCTGGAGCACTAGCGAGGCTTGCTCTTCAGGATCTTCTAACACTGCTACAGTGTTTATTTAGCAGTTTGAGAAGAGATTGCAAGGCACAACAGCAAAAGGAAGAGGGAACAAGGCCACATAACACTGTCAAATTAAAGTGTCAACAAAATCACAAAGGCAGAGCAGGTGAACATCTTTCTCACAAAGTCTGCCCCAGGAGAGGGTACAGATCTGCAGGCTGGCACTCCAGGATCCCCTTGGATTGCCTAAACTAAACACCCAGTCTGTGGAACTACTGATCTAATGCCCTCACTGCACAGGTTACGTGACAGCCTGTCGATCTAGCCTGAATGACTGGCAGGGACCCATCGGAGGCAGCAGAAGTCAATTAAGTCTCTGCTTACACACAGCCTTTCTGAGCCAAGCTAAATTTTTATAACCTCAAACTGTTCTGTTTCAGATTCTCAACTCACACTTTCACATCCCTTCCAGTAGAAAAATATGTGAATTAAACACATGTGTAACACAGACACACACACTCACTCGGAGCACCTTCGGAGATCCTGACACTTAACAGGTTGCAGGTTGCATTGTTTTCTGGGGGAAGGAGGAGGCGTGTTTTGTTTTTTCACAAGAAGCAGAAGGATTGGATGTGATGCGCTGTGCTGCATCACTGAAAGCCCATCGGGGAAGGAAGAAATCACTGTCCTTCAAAAAAGCCAGAGGCGACATCAATGCAGGGACTCCAATCCCAGGAGTTAAGTAGGGGTGCCAGGAGCTGATCGTGGTCCTCCAGGATCCATTCAAAGTGACTGCCTTTCCTCATGTCTCACCTTTTTGAGGGATTACCCCACATTCGTTTCTATTTAACCACCAGTGGTCAGCTCCAGCACAGAAATGTGGGATTCCACCTAATGACAGCTCCCTTTGGAAAAGTGTAGGCTTCACGCTCTTTTTCCAAAAGCAAGCAAATGTTCAAATACTCACCCGAAAATATAGGTACAATCTGGCAGTGCAGCTCACAGGAAACATCCCTCATGTGGGAGTTTCAGCACTTGCTGTTTCTAGAGGTGCCAGAATCACTATGGGTGGAGGGAATGCTTTTCTAATAGCATGTGGAATATTTCTCACGTAATTATGAATGTAGTTGGGAGAATAATTTATAATGAATCATTTTATTTTAATTAATTTCCCTGTTTATTCTGTGGGTGACTAACACACACCCTCAACTGCCTTGTGTGTACTTAACGTTTGTTCCTTAGTAATCAGAGCCAGAAATAACGCAGGAAGAGCCTTGCACGCAGGCAGTTTTGGTGTTCATTTTACCTTCACAAGCTGTTTCAAACACTGCAATTCTGTGCTGATTGTCACTGTTTGGCTCAAATTTCAACAGCGACAGGTGTCTTTTCCAAATCTCAAAGTGGTTATCCATAAGCATCTTGCAACTGTCACAAACTTTGCTATTTTAACAGCAACTCACGGGTAATTGCAGTGAACCCAAAAGTGGTTCATATACCCAGAGGAGTTAATTTTCAACTGTAACAAGAGGACACATACTTTTTACAGCCTCACAAAAGCAGTCCATAAAAAAAAAAGAGTTCCTCATAGATGTGGTTTATTTTGCTGTGCGTGTTTATGAAGGAGGCATTTTCACACCACGAAACAGGAATCTGAAGACATAACATGGCCTATTTTTCCTTCATGAAACTCAGAGATGACAGCTCAGTGCCAATATGTGGAAACACTTTCCACATATCTACACTAATAAGGGCAAACCCCTTATGCGTGAGGGATTCAAGTCCTGTAAATGCATGCTGTTTTCCTTAAAGAAGTCATCTCTGTTCATCTGCTGTCATCAGAGCCCTTGGCTCTGCTTTCTGTTACAAAGGAATAGACTCAGTCCTGTCTCAGCCTTCTGACTGTTTCCCCAGGGTGGTGACAAGCCTTTGTGCTGTTTTCTCAGAAGAGGACCATGATACTTGAACCATATGTCATCACTTGAAGCCCCCCAGTTGTAGGACTTCCTCTCTGTATTAAGTGGAAGATATATTCTCAAGCAAAGTCTTTTATCTGCCTGAATGCCATTCAGCCTGAATTTCTTCTAAATGCCTTCCATCTGCTTTCTATTTGGCTGTAGCAGGCTTTCAAGGTAGGTATTTTCTTCTGTTTAATTATTTCATCCTCACAGAGGTACATTGCTACTCCAGGCTTACTCTGCCCACGCTTCACTTCTGGCACAAGGTCAGTACTCACTCTCCCAAGTCTCATGAATTTGGCCAGTCTTTACCCACCACACTGTGTTCAACAAAGATTAACATCCAGACACGCCTTGTCTATAAGAAGCTGGTTCCCAGAAGATGGCATTTCAGCAAGCTACAAAGAACAATTCACCAGAAGGTAACTTTTTCTGAGTCTACACGCATTTGAAGGAGAGAACCATTTTGTTTATTTGTTTGTTTTAACCCAAAGAAGCAAAGGAATCAACAGATAATACCACAATAGTGGTCCCACTATCTCCAGAATCTTGACACAGATAGTGAGGATCATCAGATGTTCCAGAGGAAAAGGCCAGGATTTCTGTAGTTCTCAGTTACCAAACAGTCTATGACCTGAAACACACTTTGATTTCTCTGACAGTCCATTCCACAGTCCTGCTTCCAAACCCAGACCACAAGCATGATGCCATGCACGATGACAAAATCTGGTTTAGCCAAACGGAGGGATCTCCCCCCCAAACCACCAAATTTAAAATCAAAGTTTGACACCACGACCTCTTACTTCAGGTATTCCATGAAGTAATAAACACTATTTCTATTCAAGGTCTCTGCATGTCTCTCATATGCAACAAATCTATCCTTCTTTTCCATTCAGCCTTCACGTTAGTCCTACCTTTGACAGTTTGCAGTGCTGGGCATTCAGCTCAATTTCTCACATTTTCAATTCACCCAATGAGATCTGTCAGCTGGTATAAATGGAAAACATGTTGGAATCCTTGGATCTCTGCCCACAGTCATCAACTTCTATTATTATGGGAAGAAAACTGGATGAGGCCTTGACATAAGGAAGGATGTGCTGTGCAAAAGAGATTCTCAAAATAGATACAAAGTTTTTCCAGGAAAAATAGATGAGAACACTTGATGTGGAAGAAAAAGCATCTCATGGTCAAGAGATGTTCTGCATAATAGAAAGGTTCCTGTGAGGCCAAGGTTCAAGAGAGATGGAAAACAGTTGTAAAGAATGAATGGTTATCAGTAAAGAAAAATGTTTTGCCTGTGGATGTTTATGGGCAACTTCTATTCGTAAGCATCTAAGGAGAAGAACTAGACAAAAGAGGAATGGGCCTCAATGACAGCTATAGCCAAAGATTATCATTAAAGAACACAGACACTGTAAAAAAAAAAAAAAAAAAAAGTCTGGCAAGTGGGATTAAAAAAATATGAAGTCTTTCAGGCAGACAGCTTTTTCCTCCTTGCCACAAGATTTAAGTCAATCTATTTAGCTAGAAAAACACAACTTAGTGCAATCTAAGTAATTTTTTTTTTTTTATATACCACAAGATGTAAGCTAATCTAGTTAGAGCAACATGGTTTCTCTGCATTCTGAGTTACAGTCCTTGCTTTTCTACACAACAATATATTTTTGTGATGCTTTTACCACTTCCTCTGCACGCCTGATGAGTTTCACACCACCTAAACCGTTTGGCCACTCCCTTCTGGTGACCACTTGCATTTCACAGCGTATGTTGAAGGTGGCATGAAAACCCCTCCATGCACTACAGCGGAAAAACAATTTGTAACAACATTTCCTGAAGCAATAGGTTCCAACTCATTGAAACTCTATTTACCATATGCTTGAAAGACTGCAGGAACAACAGAAGGTTGTGCATGGATGCCTCTGTGCAAATGTAAGCCAAGTAAAAATAGATTCTTCTGACCACCATCCATCTGCGCTTGCAGGGGCCATTTTTAGCTTTTCTGAGTACCTAACCAATCCCCAATTCACTTACGCCTAGGAAACTGTTGCTCTTGCTCCATGAAAAGACAACAGAGAATATTAGTTCAAATTCCCAGCTCTTTCCCTTGGGGCTGGTAGACACATACATCAGCTGAGGAACTGCTCCATGTTTGCCTTCTGTTCGTCCCTCGAAGGAGGGCCATTCTGTTGACTCCCAAATGCTTGAATGTGCCATCACCCTTACGACAGGAGCTCAAGCAAGTTTCCTGAAATCAAAACTGTCTAAGAGAGACCTAGACAAGGTCAAGAAACCACTAACATTTACCACCGCCACCCCTGGTCAGACAGTTTTGTTTTGCAAATATTGCCCTTAGAGGTTGCAACTTAAAGAGGCCAGAACTTCTGTTTGGTTAGGATGAGTATTAGGGAGCATTTAAGCTCTTTCTGGTTTGGAAAGTGCATTAAAAAATACAGAGGAAAAGATTCACTATTGGCCTAACTCTGCTCTCCTGGAAACAACATAGATCTGCTGGTATGTTTTAATAAGTTATGCTTTTTTGTTGTAGTTGTTGGCTTTTTTTAAGCAAATGAAAAAAACAGTTTAACGTACCTCAATGAGGTTTTAATATTTCTAGATCGGCTACTCAGAAGCAATGACAAAAGGAAGAGAGTTAACACCACCTACAAAGGGGTTGTAGAGAAGATGGAATTGAGCTCTTTTCAGAGGTCCTGGAAAAAACAACAAAAGCCCATGAGTGCAAACGGCATGAGGTAAATTCCGTCTGGAAATCAGAAAGTGAAAACGTTCACAGTGAGACTGGAGTTAGCCCTGCTTAGGGAGTGGGATAACAGAGCTCCTGAGCAACTCTCCCAACCCACAACAAGGGGCAGAATCAGTTATATTCCCATTAACTCCGAAGAACCAGAACTACATTCAGGCTGTGACACTTCTTTTATATTGTCACTTTATACATCATTCTCTGTACCTTCCCTCTTCAACCCGTCTCAGCGTGTCTGGTCTTGATTCTAACAAAAAGCAAAAGATAGCACTGAACTGCACTTCAACTTATTTTTAAGGTGTATGTCCAGTATTCTAATATTCATCTGTATTTCAGCACATTCTGCCAGTGACAGTTTTCACTTACTCAAAAAGCTGTTCCAATATTTTAAAAGTAAATAAAACCAAACTCAGATAACACATAGGATATAGACACACTGGTTCTAGATACCACGGTCAAATGCAGGTCACATCACTCATGGTCAAAGGTTTTTTCCATGTGATGCCTATTCAAAGGATTCTTGGAAATAAGCTGCTGTACATACACAGCCTTGCCTCAATTTATACCAATTAGCATCTGTGCCTGGAGTCTTGACAGTAGGAATAGCAGAAATGTTTTTAATCAAAATATGTTTGATGAAAGGTGGGCTTTTGACAAAAAATTAACACTTTGTGGAATTAAAAGAAAACATTTGCATCAGAATTGTCCAGTTCAGAGACTGCAACCAGGAGATTTATTGTAAGGAAAAACAGGATGCAGAGTGAAAGCTTTTCGAGACTTACTGTACAATACACACGCATATAACACAACCCACACACGCAATACGAACAGATATTTTTAACTGGCTAATAAATAAATCTTCTTCTATGTACATAACTATTTTTATTTCAGCTTTCTCTGCAAAAAAAAGAAATGTGTTCTTGGATCAATCCTCCTTAACTGAAAGTCTGAGGGGACAGATACGTGGAAAAAGAAAGGCCCCTTTTCAGAGGTGACCTTCCAGGTAAGAACTGAAGCTTCTTATGCTGTTGCCAATGAGTTGCTTGATCTATGAATAATGAATGAGAGAGCCCAAATGTCTAAGACTGCCTGGTGAGTTAGCACCTCTGGACAGTTTGAATTCCCCATAAATATAAAGATTAAGGCAGTTTTTGAAAGAAAGTGCAGTAACATTTACTAGTATGTACCCAAATGAATGGAGAAGCCAAAGAACCCCCAGACTTGAACACAGACATCTCTTGGTTCATCACACGCAGCCCCTCTCAGTCAATGTACAACAACATTTATTCAGAAAGGTCCACCAAGCTTGACTCCACATAACTCTATACACCACAAGCCACAAAACACTTCCACATAATCTATAACAACTTAAAGTCTTCAATTTGAAAAACCAAAAGCCACAAAAAAATACAATGTGCTACAGGAAGAAAGAAGAAACCCTAAGTTTCTGCAAGAACAGGTAATATGTTGGGTGATAATGTCTGGTGGTCACAATAAGTGGCCTATGCCCCACACTACTTTGAAATCTCACAGAAAAGAATGGCTTTTGTCAGTAACTCAGGGAAAACTTCCTACTGATCCTAAGTAAAACAGACGGTTTACACTTGGTGCATGAATACGACATAGCCACAAGGTATATGAGCATGTTTATGATATGTTTATATCAAATAGAGCAATGGGTAACCTGTGCTAATTTTTATTTGCTTATCTCCAGAGACTAAGGGGAAAGAGGGGGGAAAAAAAACAAGGGCAACAAAACATCCCAAGATAAGAGCAAAGAAGAAAAATAATAATTAATGAAGAAGTTATCCCCCCTGTAGACAGCCAATAAAGCCAATGAGTACCAGACATGTGCTATGAGCCTATAGGCCTGCCCTCAAGAGCAACTGCTAATGGATGCTGATGAAAGTGAGATCCACATGCACCACTTTACCCACCCATTTCAGCGAAGATAGAAAGTGCATGCTTTCCCAATGAGTTGCCTAGCACCTCCACCTGAATTTGCAGTTTCTCATGTAGTGATTACTATGAGAAACAGATACAGAACCAGACTGGTTTCTGAAAAAGAAAGAAGAAAGGTGTGGGATCCTAAAAGCCTAAGGTGTTTTACTTGTCATCAGGTTTTCACTCCTCTGCTGGAAATAGAGGAGAAAAAAAGTGGGTGTAATCTCCGTTGCTACAGGCAAAGTCATGTACAGTCAAGGTGGATAAACGTTGAAAGGTTTGGTTTGGATAAGCACTAGGAGTTGGGGTGCTTATCTACAACTTAGTCAGCTTATCTGGAGCACTCCAAGCAGAGCACTGAGCCAGGAATCTAGCCACAGTGTGATCTTTGGGCTCTTCCCAGCAGGTTCCCAGCATCTGTCCAGAAACACATGTTCTGACAGCAGCTCAAGGCTCCTCTGTCCTCATCCCTCTGTGAACCAAGGACAAGGTTCCTTGTGAGGGAGAACAAGAGAGATCTGTATTTTGGAGAGTACAACAGATTTTCATCAAATCCAAGAGAAGATTCTGTTCAAGTTTGGGCAGGTGATTAAAAAATGTTCAGATTTTTATCTAACTGATTTGCATGCTCCTGTTTATAAGGAGATTCCAGACGTGGGACTACACACTGTTTATTACTGCTTGCACAACTGTCATTTTCAGACAAATTCCACTCAAACTTCCTGGGGGTGAAATTTGCCTCCCATACCATCAGCTGTCTAAAACTTAGGCGCCTAGTCTACACTTGTTGGCTGGGCTCCATTTAGAGCTGACAGAGAGAGGTTGGCAGCCCTGGGGAGCGGTTCATCCCCATATCTCAGCCACCTACCTCTGGTGGAATGAGTCACCCTGCAGAAGGGCTAAGACTAGCCCCAGTGTCTGGAGCCCCAGACAAACGCCCTCATGCTCTGCCAAGGTAGGCAAATGTACTCACCTTCCCTTCAAGGAATGGGAAGGATAGAGAGGTGGTGCCTGATCATATTGATCATAAAGACCTTTAGATGCCTGACTCCAAAGAGGAGGATGAATACCTAAGAAGAAATAAGAGGCTTAAATCAACTTGCAGATTTAGGTCTGAGTGACTTCCTCCAGGCTTTCATATTAATTTAAAACACTGTTTTTCCACTCGTACTTACGATGTTCCTCTGGCTGCAGTCCCTTTTAAAGATTCTCTCATGAATCCCTTACTGAAAACATCTCTAAACTCCTGGATAACCAGAAAAAGAAATTGTAAAGACAGAAAGAGCAATGAACACAAAGGGAAGTCTCCAGCAGCCCTCTCAAGGCATTCTGCTGCACAACACTCTGACAACGCAAACCCAGCTTACACTCAACCACCAGCCTTTCCTTGCTGCCCTGAGCCCCTGGATCCCACCCAATGACCCTAGAGAAGCCAGCCTGCCCTGCCCATCACATCTAACTCAGCACAGTAGCCCATAAGAATTGCTGGGTTTATTCTTGCGCTCCTTGCTGAGAATGAAACATTTTTATTGAGATGGAAAGACTGCACCATGTGCATAATTGCTGCATACAAGAAGATGGAAACCACAAGCAATAAAATACTCCATGGGCGATGACTTGTGTTTACAGTAAACAGGAATGATGCTGCCAGATGTCAGCAGCATCAAATCATCTGCTGCTTATCCCAGGTCTCCAGAAGAAGGAAATAAAACTCCATCATGGATATTTTTATTTCTGGTGAGGGAACGACTGCTGGGTTGATTGCATCTCTGAAATTCTGGGTGAGTGGTAGAGACAAGAATAAAATTTTGCTTCAAGAATTCTCGTATATTATACTGGGAAAGTAACTTTAATAGTTTTTCAAATCTCAAAATGTAGAAATAGTACATTCCTGTGTCTAGATCCGCTGGTGTGCTGAGCCTGCACTGAAGCCCAGGGGAGGAACTGAACAGAGAACATTTGTTCCATATGCCACCCTTCCCACAGACCACAAAAGAGCACCCAAAAACCTACACTCTGAGACACCAACTGTCACAATGGCAGCATGCCAGGAGAAGGAAGTAGGGGAGATCAAAGCCATCACTGTTGTCTCTGGGATCAGGGCGTATCCTACTTCCAAGTTAAGTTTTGCAAATCAGGATGTCAGCCTTTCCTAACACTCTGCTCTATCTTCCAGAGAAACTACAGGCTTAATTCCTGAGTAGAGTTCACCATTTATGCAGAAGGCTAAAACAGAGATCTCTTTATGGATTATAAAACCTATGAATTTGTGCAGCTCCAACCACTCATTTTGGACCACAAGATGGGTTTAGGACTACATTCCTGAAAAGAGCCTAGCCATTCTGAAGTGCTCCTATTAGGATGCCTTAGAAGTCATGATCTAAAAGAAGTGCTGGGAATCAGACTGAAAAGAATTCAGGACATTTCCAAGGAGGATTCCAGTTGATAATTACAACGGAAACATCTAGGACAACCAGCCATTTCTGGTGCTCTTGGCTTCCACTGCCTAGGCTTGGGTATCCATTTCCAGCCTCCTAGTTCAGGTCTGTTGTCCTATGCATGCCTGGCACAAAAAGTAAATCCCAAGCCCTGTATTTCAGGCTGCACTGTCACAATCCACAAAATACAGTTGTCTTAGGACACAGATGGATTTAGCTGATGTGGACTTGCACTTCTTTTATGCTCCAAATTAGTTAAAAATGAGCTGGCTTCACACATAAATACTGGCTGTGAGTTTATAGCTAGGCGTATTATGCTAAAACTTATCTCACGTTGTCTCAAACTCACAGTGGAATTAACGTGTCCACACAACATGTATTTAGAGTGAACGTAGATAGAGAAGCCTGCATCCACCTATATGCAGGTGAGCGATAAAGTGAGCAGTCAGCAGAAATTTTAAACTATGAAATTCTCTCAGTACCAACCCTGTTTGTCTTAAATGAGCAGCATTCAGTTAAGCCAGTTGGATGTGATCCGTCATGTCGCTATCAGAGAGAGCTGCCTTTGGAAATCAAGGAATCAAGGAAAGAAAAATATACAGTAAATATATGAGAAATGAGATGTCTGTTGACCGTGATTTAAAATAAAACACATAACCCAGCCTGATAGCCCATTGCCTGCAAAATCTCTGCCTGTCCATCACAGGGTTCGAGCTGTCCTCTCAGCCTTCCCTGTCAATTCACATAACTCCTGGTAATGGTCTCTTGGCAGCTTCACCCTGGAAACTAATAAGCAGGCAAATTACACAGTCTTGGACTTATTTCAGAAATACAAGTACCTGATCTCATTCAATAATGCATGACGCTAACAGTCCTTCTTGCAGATGTGATTATCCTGGTAATGATGTATTGTGGAGACCACAATCTGGCGCATGACCTCATCCTTATCTGCAGCTGCAAAGCACTACTGAATTCAAGGCTGAGGTTGCAAGTGGCCCCAATTCAAATATGTCCAGTACTCTGAAACATTCAGCCCTAAATCCCCCAATAAGACCAGACGGTGACCTGCTGTCTGAGCCAAATTCTCACCTAGTGTAAGCAAGCAGGAAAAACATATATTTCCAAATCACTTTTAATTTATTTTTCCTATCCACAGCACTGAAACTAAACTATTTCAGAATCTACTAGTTCCAGCAGACTGGCACGTTTCATTAGGAATTGTTGTCTGTGGAATAGTAATATTACCCTGACTAATCTAAGCATTCTATTTAGGTTGAAACACTGCTTTCCAGTGGCAACTTTTCTAACTCAAAACCCTCCAGAAATTTTAATTTCATGCATCTTCCATCTCCTACCTCCTACTAGGACAGTTACTTAGAAATCAATGCAATCAATGCAAGCAATGCAGCAAGAAGCACCCTCAACTAGCCAAAATTTGTTTGGTGGGCAGGATACAGCACACTGGAAACGTTCCGACCCTGAAACTCACCCGATAGAGAAGCCACTAATAATCTTTGTGGGTTGTTTTTTTTTTTTTTTTCAGCTTGAAGTCATCCCCATGTCCATTACACAACTCCCTTCACAGATGTTCCCTCTGCATGACTCCTGGCTGGCCCAGGTAAGTACCCCACACCGTGTGGCTCAAATATTTGGTTATCCCAGCATAGCGATTGCTGTTTTCCTGCTACTTTCAATAAACCTAGAAAAGTGTTTATCTTCTGTTAGTTCACAACGTTCAGAAAAAAAAATGTCCTCCCAGTTGGCCTTCTTTGCTCAGGTCTGAGGAGCACCTGCTATGCATCAAAAAAGCTCCTCGTACCATTGGCAATCTTGTTCTGTTTGCAAATGGCTCTCTCTGTAAACAAACACCCTGGTCTTGGCTTCATACATTAAGAAAACATGTTTTTTCCTGTACACAGTGTTTGCCTTGTTTTCCACTGACCTTCCCTGACTGTCTCACCACAACTTTGATACAATTGAGTTTTCTCTATGTCTGTGGCTTCAGAGTGACATTCTAACACATTCACCAGCTCTAAGTTGGTTAAAGCAAAACCTCAGTTACCCCCAGATCTCAAATCCCTATAGCGCTCTACTGCTCCAAAAGAACTTGTGTTCTCTTAAGGTCAGCTAAAAACATTGGGCAACCCCTCAATTAGCTCAGACTTTGGTAGAGCAATGTATTTCTAAATCCATACAGCTGAAGTTCACAGAAACAGCAGCCTCAGACTTCACCTCTAACAAAGGACCAGTTCTCTTCGAAAGGCAGCTGCCTGTATTTTTCCATTTTTGAGGAAGTTCTCTATGCCGTCAGCTGTTCTTCCCCTTCCTTTTCTTGTCTGAGGAGCCCCATCCCTCTCCTCAAAATCAAAAACTGCCATCTCCCCAGAAATTATGCCTCAGCCACCCAACCACTATGGGCTTCCTCACTGAGGCAACGGACTGATACTCACAGTGATCTGTGACGAATAAAGGACTGGACTTGCTGATTCAATGGCAGATTCCAGGCTGCGAACTCTGAATACAGGAATCCTGCCATCCACAAAACCTCTCATCTAAGCAGCTCACATTTTCTGCCCAGCCAGCAAATTACAACACAATGGCAAAATCTTTCCTGCAAGTTCCATCTGATCTGCATCTCATTTAACTGCATCTCCATCACTGCCTTTTAGCACCAGCCATCTAGTACGGCCCCGAACACTGGTCAGTGCCTCACCAAGAGCTTTCTCCTATATTTTTTCTTTTATCTTGACTTCTTAATTCCTCATTCTTCTCCCTCTCATTATGCATTTTAAGCCTTCATCCCGTCCAGATACACAAGTATGCACAAGTAGAGACAAAGGAGCCCAGACTGGTCTTCCAACCACTCTGCAGAAGCCATTCACTTGCAGGAAATTCCTACAACAATGCAAAAGCTGACTCCTGTAGTGCTTTAATTTCTCTGCCTTAAGACAACTGATGTAAAATTTTCATACATTCTCCTCACAATGTTTAACACAATGTTTATTGTTCGTGATAGCAAAGACAAATTGCCAGGGCATACAGGGTTCTTCTGGTAGCTTTTCTGAGAACAGAAATGCAAATGTCTACCCCAATTACCATTAAATGAACAACAGCACTCTCTGGCTGTATTTCCAGAGCACAGCACGCACCAAGGATGTGCTACATCCTGAGCTGTGGTTCAGGTTCCCCCCACTGGCTCAGCCCCACGGTGTGGCTGGTTGAAAAGCCACGTCTGGAGAGGCAGCCTGGGCCCTGGCCACGGAGGTGAGATGGAGTGAGGAGACACAGTGACAGGCTGGATGTGTCCTCTGTGGTCAACCCAAATAGAGCACCAGAATGGAAGGCTTTGAGGAGAATTCAGAGATATCTCCTTGGGGATGACATCTCCTAATTTAACAACTGCAGTTTTTCTAAAATGTCTCTCTCTGCACAACATCCTGTCAGCCAATGGATTTGGTGTTTCTGTCCTCTCAGCAGCTCCCCAGAAGGACCCACCTCTCTGTGCTAGGCCTGCTTGTGCCAGTCTTGCTGAACAAGGCAGTGGCCTGTTCTGCCCATCACTCACAACTGGAGGGGAAGCCTGGAGTGACTGCTGAGGCTTGTGTCAATAATCACCAGCAGAATGTCCTCTCTGTTTTCCTTTAGCACAATAAACTGTGCCTCCCTCCTTCCTTCACCGCTTTCCTCTGCATCCAGACATGCAAACCGCAGGGATGGACCCCTGCTCCCTCCCAACCCCCTTCCCCCCTCATTTTCCTGTCTCCACTCCCAAGGAAGTGTCTTTTATATACAAGAGAACTATGCAAGTAACTTCAACTAATTTTCCATAGGCAACAGATAACAGCAGTATGAAATTCCAACAGTATTCTGGTGAGTGCCAGCAAAAGATGCTTGGGACTGCTGAAGTAGAGGTGAGCCCTGCTTACAGATCACAGGGCTAGCTAGAATAGGAAAGGAACAAACACTACCCCAGAAATCCTGATTTAATGTACAGAATGGTGTCTGGTAAGAAAAATAAATTGAAATTAAATATCGTTTTCTAGAATAAGGATTTATAGAGCAATAAAAAGAAGCCCAGATTTTAGACCAGGATGTGAAAAAGACATCAGTCTCAAACTAATTTTTTTCCTGCAGCTGTCACAGCTAATATCCTCTTTAGATGATTCAGATTATGCCTTGTAACATTCACATTTCAAGCACCTTCCCTTTCAGCGCACCACTTTTGCCTCTATCACCCAGTATCAATATGTTCTATTTTTTATCCAATAGGTTGTAACTACAGACACCACATCAGTAACAGAAAGTCAAATATTGTGAAGTCAACTTCAGAGAAAACAAGCAGAACACGTCTTCTTCTTAGGTCTCTCATGGTTAACACAGCAAGGGTAATTACAATAACAGTTAAGCCCGATGCTCTTCATTTTCAGTGAAGATGTGAACAGCCTGCCTGGCAAGAAGGTGTACTTAAACCCTTAGCTGGGGTGAAGGACTCATCAAGAGGAAGTGAAGAGTGAATGCCTTATGCTTCCTTAGGTTTGGAAGTCAGACTTGATGGAGGAAGAACAGTGAACACTGAAGAGAAGCTTTAGACAGCTCTGTGTGAATGCTGGCTGGGAACAGGCTTTGGGGTTAGCTTAGCTTCTTAGTTTATCTTATTCTTAGCTTTTTTGTATTTGTGGATTTTTTTCTTCTTTTATTTAAATTATTCATTACCTGTTTTGCTTTGTACTTTCCATTTTCCCTGATGCACAGAGATCACAGAATGGTTGGGTTGAAGGAAGTTAAAGACTACCCTGATCCAACCCGCTGCTGTGGTTTGGCTGCCCTCACCACAACAGATTGCTCAGGGTCCCCTCCATCCTGGCCTTGGGCATCTCCCGGGATGGGGCACCCACACTTGCCTGGGCAGCTGTGCCAGAGCCTCAGAGCCCTCTGAGTGAAAAGTTTCCTTCTAATATCTAATCCAAATCCCATTACCCCTTATCCTATCGCTTATCAGACAGTGTAAGAAGTCAGTCTCCCTACTGCTTATAAGATTTTATATACTGGATGGCCACAATGAGGTCTCCCTGAACCCTTCTCTTCCAAGCCTGAACAAGGCTAGCTATGTTAGCCTGTCTTCATAGGAGAGGTGCTTCAGCCTCTGAGCTTGTTTGTGGCTTCCCTTGGACTTGCTATAACAGCTCCATGTCCTTCTTGTGCTAGAGACCCCAGGCCCGGACACAGTTTTTCTGTTGTTTTCTGAGATTTCTTAAGTTGGCTTTCCACCACGAGCATATATCTGCATCTCTATTGAATGGAAAATGGAAGACGTAGAGGGCTAATGAGAGAAAATCAGCCTTAGGACTTCCAGGACAGCACTAAAACAAACAAACAACTCTCTTACGTCCTAAAACTGGGTCCTGGACTGGGTTAGGTGTGTAGACGAGCCAGCAAGTTTCCTGAATAAAATCATATACTCTGTAGCTGACCTCAAGTATGAGACAACTTGAGATCAGACAGGATTAATAAATTGAGGCTGGCCAGGAGCTGGGCTCAGTGATACTTGTGGGTCGCTTCCAACTAAGGATATTCCATGATTCTATGACCTCCTTGTTTTGTGTCTTCCTTAATTTTAACATGAGCCAGTGAAGCCTGGAACAAAAACTGGTTCTTAATAAATAAATAAGTCAGTCTGAGTCTCCTTCCAAATCTGAGTAATGAGCACAGGAATAATTCAGTTCTGCAAAGCCAAAGGACAAGCAACATAAATCTTGAAATACTAAACATGGAAGCAAACAGTACTGGAAAACAAGTATCTAATAGTAACAAATTCAAGAGAGCATGTTGCCAGTAAATATCAAATTAAAGTAACATATATAGCTATGGAAACTAGAACACCTATGAAGGTTAAAAAATTAGATTTCAGTTGGGCTGAAATTTGCACTTGGTCTTTCTAGGGCAACCTTGCTTTACATCCACTGAATGCCTTATAACCCTCCACAATGAAAAATGAAAGGATATGGTTTGATTTGTGACAGTGTCTGGAAAGGAAATCTCAAAGAGTTATGGCCAGTTATACTGCTTTTTTTTTTTTTTTTTTTTTTTTTTTTTTTAAATATATCCATGGATCTCAAAGCATTTCGATGTTCCTACCTAACACCACATGCATCAACAGAAAGAGTAGCACAACTTGTCTTGGATGTAGTCAGCATTATTTCCATCAAACAGGTGAGTAAACAAAGCTACGAAGAATGAAGCGTTCAGGTCCAAAAGGAATTTGGTGGCTGAGCTGGGCACAGGACTTGCCCCTTGATACAATCCTCTTCCTTAACTGCTGCATGATCCTTTCCTGACCTATGCATGCAACGGTAGATCACAACTGTGATATTTTTTCCTATCCAAAACATGAGGGCTTTTAATCTTTTCTCCTCTTGCAACCTTCCTGCACTCAGCCACACTACACAAGCAGATCTGTCAAGATGAGCCAAGTAACCAGTGGCTGATATGGGGTATTGGACTTACAGGGATAAGTGATCTGATCCATTATGACAAACCTTTATGTTCTTTGGCAAATCTTGTGAAAAGACTTTCTTTAAAAAATTAAATTAAATAAAAAACTGTAATAAATACAGTTATTAAAAAACAAACCCCAGTAAACTCCTTAAGAACAATTCTCAGCTATGAAGCCCATTCATCCCTCAGATTACTGGAAGCTTTATGAAAATGAAACAGTTGTTATCACTTGGTCTGTAGGATTTTGTTGGCTTTTGCAGGCTGATCACTACATTTAAGCTAGAGCTGCTGTGTCAGATTCCTGTTGGCCAAGAATAATATATTCCAATTATTGACATCCGAAATGCATTCTTTTTTGAAGGATTGGATATTTTGACTTGTTTCGAAGGGAGAAGAGGCATGGTACCATGAACAGCTTAGCAAATCTGGTAGAGGCACTTGGGTGGAAGTGATTTGAAGCTAGGATCTCTTTGCTCTCAATCTCCCCACATAATGGGGATATAAATAACATCAATTTTAAAAAATCAGTGTTCTTCAGTAAGCAAACATTTGAGAGTTAAAATTACTTGCCCTAAACCACCCAACGCTCCAAGGAGGATGAAGAACCACTGATAAATCTTAATCCAGCACCTGATCCAGTAGATCTACAATGTTCCCATTCAACACAGTATTCCATACAAAGTAAGGTCCTCCTTGTTTTAATGTTGGGAGCACAAAAAAAAAAAAAAAAAAAAAAAAAAAAAAAAAAAAAAAAACCAACAACAACAAAAAAAACCCTAAAGTTTTCCTACCAAAATCAAACTTAAATGAGATCTCACTTTAATGTTGCATTGAACTTTGATTCAGCTTTATATTCATGCTTCTCGTCCCCCAGCACACATCACACTAACTCCTTTTTTGCTGGAGCTTTCTATCTTAGGTCATTCTGAGGACCAGCCTGTTCACATTCCCATACGTTTATTAAGCTTGTTGAAGGATTCACAGTTTCTTGGATGCAGCAACATTTTGAGTCGTCTTAGGGAATAATCAGCAAATCTTTTAGCTGTAACTCACGAGGTTTTGTTCACTCACCACCTCTTTGGAAATGTTTCCTTCCAAATTGGTGTATGATCCCTAATAGCTGCAAAAAACTATCTGTGATAACAAAACAGCTTCTAAACTTGTCTTGTTTCCCCAACAACTATCCCCAACAAATGGCTTGCCAAGGAAGGCTGCTTAAATTGTTCTTCCTCAGTCCTTAACAGCTGGCAATGACCTCTCTTCTCAATGCAGAAACATGAAGTAACAAAATATTTCAGATAATAAACACCAGCCTCCAAACGATTTCTCTAATGTCCAGAAGCTCTTGAATTAGATCTCAGAATATGAAGCCAAGCCAAATATTGGGCTCCCCCCATCCTGGACATGCTTTTAAATTGCAAAGAACAAAAGCTTTTAATTTATATTTGAGTTTAAAAGTCTAAGAGCAATAATAAATTAGGCAAATAAACCTGTTGCCCAGGATCAAATAAGCTCTGAGAGTGCCTAACTAGGAACATGACTGGCAGTTAATCTTCTAACAATGAGTAGAAAACAGGCCACTGAAATTCTGCCCCTCTCGGAAGAGATTTACTTCAGTTCTGTTTCTTCTGCAAGTGACTGATGTCTTAATTTCATATCAGCCAAAGTTAAAACCTGGCAAAGCCTGATGTATCGTAGGTGTTCAGAATGCAGGACACTGAAAGAATCTGAACACTTGAAGCAACCATCTACCTTATAGGGTATTTCTTAAATACATCACATGCAAAACTTCAGTTAAGACTGTACTTTTAAATAGAATCTAGCAGCACGGATACAATACCACACTGCCTGTATCACAAGTCCAGTTACTGCACAGTCTCACTGTTAATTACCACTGACTGCTGCCTTTTCATGTCGAGTCACTGATCTGAGGTGTTGCCATTCCTTTCGCCAAAGAGGTTACCAAAGAGAAGAGATCCAAGAAGAGCAAAATTCCCATGCCTAAATAAGGAGTGGAAGCACTGTTCAGGCACATGAACAAAAATGTCATCCACAGCTGGTCTTTCTGTCCCTTTGTAGGAATGGCTCACTAATCAGATTAGAGGTGTTCCCACTGTGACTGGTTACCAATTACACACCACTAATAACATGAGAAATTAAACATTTCCTGAATGAGCTCCAAATGTGAAAGCTGTTCTCCTCAACACAGCTCCCAAGTCACAGAAATCAGACTTGCTCTTTCTTTTACATCATTAATAGAGCAGGAAAACAGGGCTGAAATCCCCAGTAAGTATTTTTTTCAAGCTGCAGTTGTCTCAGAAGGCTCTGCTAGGGATATCTAAGGGCTGGACAAGGGCAGGACAGTTCAGATCACACACAAACTCACCTCAGTTTGTGTCTAACCTATGCCACAAAAAACCAGGCAGCTGCAGATTACAGGAAAACAAAAGCACCACTCTCTTTTACTCATTTAACCTAAAAATGACATGTTTGCCCTTTCCTCTCTTCGGTCCTGGGCAGCATAAGCTGCCTCTGTCTGTCTGCACAAACAAGTCGCTGTTGGCAAGCACCTTCTGTTCTCTATGCAGACATTGAGCATCATGGAAGCTGAGGGGAATGGTGATTCCAACCTCACCTGAATGAGGTGGAACCATTTCTTTATCTCAGATCAAGCATCCATACAAACCCAGCAGCTAGTCTTCATCATTAATTCAATTTCGACCATACAAAACCTCCTGAAATTATTGAAATCCTCATTTTAACTTCCTTCATGTTTGCAAAATGGACTGGAGTGCACAAATTCAATAGCTTGCTCCAGATCCTGCCTTACCCTCATGAGACTATAGGATGCTGTCTCCCCTCTCAGCAGAAGAGGGCAACCAAGAAGCATCTCATGCCACTGGGTCACTCCTTTTTCCATCAGTCCCACCACAGCCACCGTGTAAGGACCACCCAGTGATCTGCCTGATGGCTACTTTCAGCTCCATGCAAACACAGACAGAAGCTTTTAAGGTCACTCGCTGGCTCATCTTCTTGGAGGCGTCAGTATCTTCTGGTTTTTGGCAGATTAAATGACTCAAGAAGTTCAGTCCAGGTGCACACTGTGAAATGCCAAGAGGGGTTAGGTTTTGTTTTGTTTTCCAAGCCCAGATGCCTCTCCCTGAATGACTAAATAGAATAACCCTGTTTCAATTCTGAGAGCACTGGTCAGGTGATAGGAGAGCCAAGAGCCCACTTCAGGAGAGTATTAATCTTTACTTGCTTGCAGCAAAACACCACAAACCAAAATGCTCTGAGAAAACCACAGCTCTACTCAAGACCTACCAAGCTCAGCGTGAGCTTCTGATGTCTCCTCTCTCAAGAAGCATGCAAAGCCCTGCCCAGAGCTGGTCAGCATGCCCCTGTGAGGGTGCATGAAGCTGGGAGCTGGTACTCTGCACAGCACTGCCTGCATGCAGAAGAGGGACTGAACCCAGGATGTTCATCTAGGCAATGACTTTCCTCTTGTGAACCCAACACAAAATGTTTTCTCCTAACGTTGCCAATATTGAGCCAAGAGCGAGCTAAGCTCCTTTGAAAGAAAGAAAATAACCCAGAAGTCAAATTTGACCTTGCTTCTGATGGACTAGAGAGTTGTTCCTTGCTATCCCAAGCCTCAGGTTAAAACCCTAACCTCTATGCCATTCTTTCCTGCTGCTCTGCCTGCTTTTCAGCTAACTGGAAAGAAGGGGATTTTTGTACTGTACAACTCCAAGAAGCCCCTCTGAGCCCTCGCTCCACCTTCCCTGCGTGTAGCCAGTGCGCTCAAGCTTCGCAGGTCGGCTCCTGGATTTGGCCTTTTATGAATAGATCACTATGTTGGCTGCTCCGAGACGCACACAGCCAGTTGTATGTGGGGGAGAATCATAAGCAAGGGCAGGAATGCCCATTTGGCAGCCTTTCCCACCTCGAAGTGTCTGCTGAATTCTCTCTCTTTTTTTTTTTTTTTTTTTTGGTCTCTGCCACCTAGTTTTTAAGTCAGATTTTGATCTTCTCTGCCAGTGTAACTCAGGAGAGCCTCTCCCAACTGAAATAAAGTGGGCAAGTGCATGTTTAGTGATGCTGTCTAACTGGATGTCTTACAGCATCTGGGAGCTGGGACTGTGATGGCACATCTCTACTTGCCCTCTTATCCTCTCTCTGGATCAGCTGGAGCACATGTCCAATGTCTGTTTGGTTAGCAGTCAGCTGAGAGAAGACAGGTCAATGGAGAAGCAAAGAAACAGCTAAGAAGCTGTGCTATTTATACAAAATCTTCATGTTTTCACCCACTCTTCCTATATATAATATATCTTGCTTCTGCAATTAAAACACAATACTTGAGAGAAGATAATATTTCAAGCTGAAGAGTAAATTGGAAAGCTGTGTTTTTCATTTACATGAGTTAAACGCACAAGGGACAGCTGGAATGGCAGTTACAATTAGACTAGCCATTAGGATGCATTAGATGACATTAACCCAAGACCTTTCAGGTCCACCGCAAAGCAGCTGGGCTGCAAGGCAGCTTTAAAGCAACACTCATGTTCAGTACAAACATTATAAGGGATCTTTTCTCCTCTTTTTGACATGGCACATGATCAGTGCTGCTGCTTTCTGACTACATGAGCCTGGCATTTCTTTCACAGCCTTTATAAGGTTGAAATCAAATGCTGCAATAACCCTTTCATTACTGCACAAGTATTCCAGAAATGCTATGCAAAATGCACCAGTAAGCACAGCCAGATGAGGGTGTGACCAGTCAGACATCTATCCCAAATCCTGCTTATTCATGTCTTCCTTGTGAGGTTGGTGAGAAGGAAAATTATCTTTCTTCTGAATAAAGAAAGAAAACAAAATATTGAAGGATCAAGCCACTGCAGAGCTACAGAAACACTACTGCTTTTGCAATATCTACCACAGCTACTTATCTGAGCTGTGATTTTCCTCCTGGGATCCAACTTCATAAGTAACCGAAGAAAGACAGACCGTGAAACACCACTGAAATATTAAAAGATTCATAGGATACTTGAAACGAACTTGAACTCCAGAGCTCCTGCAACTCTGAGTACCTTCTGGGATTTCACTTGGATCATAACTGAATTATTAACTAAAGAAAAAAAAAAAAAGTGGTGTGTGGAAAAATGAAGCTACTAACTTGTATATGGATAGAGATCTAAAGGGATTAAGAAGACATTTAAAAATACCAACGTTTTCCAAATACCTCCTCAGTTATGAGAGGAGACTTGCCAGTGGGAGACTGAATGTTTTATGGGAAAACAATCATTCACAACCTGATGCGTTGCTGAGATATGTCTAAAGTTCCAAAGTGCTACCTCACTTGAATCAAACTACCTGATCCTCTTGAAATCACTAGCAAGCTCCTGTTTGTAAAGCTGCAGAAAATCAGTCATAGCTTTCCACAAAAATGCTGAGTTGTCCATGTCAAGAAAATTATAGAAAGTCAGGCCGTAACAGGAGGGGGAGAGGGTTAGAAAAAGAGAGCATTGTTTGTGGAACATGAAAAGCTCCAGCAACACAATATATGGAATTCGTAGGGAAACAGGCCCTTCTTTCTTTCTGTACAATTCAAATAATTCCAATGGCAGATTGGATATTCCCCAAAATGAGTAAGAAAAGCACAGGGCTGTCAAAGCAATTCAGAAAGGGAAAGTTGAAGTAAACATGGCGACTTTTTTTTTTTTTTTTTTTTCCTAAGGTTTAATGCTTGGAAGATCTTAACACTACCTTACATAGTGCATGCTTTTCATGGAACGGAAAGAAGTACGAGCTGCACCTCCATCCCAGTGCAAGAAGTCTGCATGGGCTGACTTCTGCATGAGCAGAAGTATCCTTAGATACAGATACAGTCTCAGCTCAAGCATGACACTCAATACACATACTGAGCTCTAGTCAATTACGTGGTCTTAAGTTCTAATTAAGGCAACAGAAATACAAAGTCCTACTACTAACCTGGAATTGTCATCTTCTGTCTCCTACTCCACCAAGGTGCTCTAGTGATCAGAAGGATGGACAGGCACGTTTTCTTCTTGATTGACTGTTATGAGGAAAATGCTCTGAATTCATACTTTCCATACCTCTAAAACTCGCTATTGCTTTCCCTCTTCAGCTGGGAGTGGGAACAAACCGCTGAATGCTGAGGAGATCTCTGGACTTTTTGACTATTTCTTCAGGAAAATCATCTGTCTGCCCTGTGCAAAGAACATGAAGGACTTCGTTCTCTTTTGTTACAGAAAGATGGTTTCCAGCATTTTGCATGATTCCGTTTTCAATAAGAAAAGGAGAAGTAATAGAAATGACAAACAGTTCATGACTATTTCCACTTCCCTACTTATTCACTCTACTTATATGTACTTGCAGTTGTGATTTGATTATGATATGATTTTGAATAATTAGATCTAAAGATAGAAGACCATTAAAAGCACAAAGCCTCTACTAAGCCAAGTCTAGAGCAATTACAACCAGTAAAACCACCATATACTTTATTCCTCTGAGGGCTTCTGTTCTTGAAAGCACCACTTTCATGGAAGAGCTTCTATCAAACAGAGGAAAAGCTGTGGATACAAAGTCTTGCTCACTTAACATTTAAAAGACTTATTGCCTGGTGAGCTATCTCACCAAGACTCTCTTGTTTAAATTATCTGCTTTAATGGATGACCTGAAATCTAAAGAAGTCAGTCTGGATTTCTCTTGCATAAGCTTGCTCTCTAATTCAATCCTGGCTTGTGTGTTTGAAGGGAACGGGGCTAGTTTTTTTGCTTCCACTGTCTAGTGTGGCTTTTCACTGGAAAGCTAAGAATCCCACCAACAAATTGCATTCATGCAGTCTGAGCTGTCTGCTTCACTTGCACAGAATGGGCAGAGTGGGAGGATAAAGCGGGGTATGGAAATTTAGGAATTAAATACATATTTTTTTAGCTTTAAATAGAAAACCTCCTTTGACAGTTCTAATTACGCTCAAACTAATGATATGCTTGCATTGTTTTGGGTGGTGATGGAGGAGTAACTCTACGTAAGAACATATTTGCTTATTTGTTTCCATCAAAACAGAGCTTAATCAGCAAGTTGACAGTCTCTCTCACAAGTCTTCTAAAAACATTTCTGCATGTGAAGGCTCAGTATAAAACAATCTGATGTGACTCTGATGCTCACTGTAGAGCTCCTGACAGCCACGAGGTGTCTCTAGGAACTGTCCCAGGAGGGGTGGGAATGCTGGTTAACAAACAGGACAAAGCTGCAATTCAAAGTCTGTAGAAGCCCGTTTGTTTGTCTGCGGTTGTAAAAAAAAGAAATCTTTAAAAATGTCTTCTAATAGAGACAGACCATGAACTTGTGCATCATGACAGCTCTATCCAAATAACTGATCAGCACTAACTCCAGAGAAAATATATTTACAAAGTCAAGGAATGGTAAAACAAGGAACTACATCTGGAAATAGTAAAGAAAAACCTTAAATATGCTAGGAAATAGTTCCAATACTGGAAGTCGCTTAGACAAAGAAATACGTTGCTAGTCGAGAATGCATGAGGCAACACTACAGAGAGGTGCTTCAGAGATCAATTCTGAATTCTATCATAACAACACTACTTGGCTGTGTCACCAAGAGCATTAAAACCCACGCTGATACAAAGAACCTGAAATCTCATAATCTGAAACCTACATCTGCATTTGGGCAGCAACAAAGCATCCAGTGAATGCTTTCTGCACAGAACAAGTGATTAGGAGCTAGATTGCTGTTGAAATACAGGAAACAGACCCTATGTCAGGGAAACGTCATTGTCCCAGTAGTCACAGAGTCCCAGGAATTTGCCAGTATGGACTTTCACTGACTGAATCTTTTAAATCTTATTCTGCACTTATCAGAGAAATAAAACTACCCACAGCTGAAACAGAACAGGGAGCAGACACAGAAATTTCTTTGAAACCAACCAGCAAAGGCAAATAAGAATGGCAAGCAGAAGGATAAATTTTTGACTCAAGGACTGAACCAAGCACGCAACCAGCTAATCTCCTTAGTGATGGAAAGTAAACATTTTGGGAACAAAGACAGAGATGAGGGATTGAAAGTCCACTACAACCAATTCAATCTCTCTTAAAAAACAAAAAGCTTTCTGTCCATCCAAGTTACAACAAGACCCTGAAGCTGCAAAAGATAAAACATCTGTATTTATATTTTTGTCTATGTGGCTTCCATACATGTGATTTTTATTTCTGAAATGAATTTTTAGTTAAGATAACCAAAGAGAGACCTCCCTGATCAGATGTTGAAGTGAAACTGCTACGTCCTGCCTCCCATTTTCATCCGAAAGTTCAGGAACAATGAGTGGTCACAACATATGATGCTACTAAAAGTTATGGAGTAATCTGATCTACTTGAAATCAGATGAAAAAATCACATTAAATCTCCTATGAGCAACAACAACTCCTAAAAGATGTAAAGCACTGTACCTCTACTGATATCAGCAGAGTACATTCACTATAAGCTAAAGTCACCCTACCTCAAACAACCTAGGTTACTCAGGTATCCTGGTGGAGTCAGTGTTAGAGAGCTCCTGTTATAGAAAAGCCCAATGGCTTTCTCATCCAAAGCTTCTAGGAGACTTCCACCTCTGTTGCCTCCCATAACTCAGCATGGAACAACATTCTACCAAAAGATAAAAGCTAAGAATTCAGTCTTTTTTATCTTGTGTAGTTGTGAACTAACAACTAACAATGTGGGTCAGCCACGAGGCCTTTGTTCTGCTGACGAGACTGTTGGGTTTTTCTAGCTACACTTAAAGTTTGAATCTGAGATATTTGAAGGAACTTTTTTTTTCTTCCCTCAAAATACAGAAAATTATGTCAGTATTGTTTCTGCCTATGGAAAGCATTTTCCAAAAATAAATAGCTCTAATATCTTGCCCATCTTGCATGCACACAAAGAACCACACTGATTGTGTTTGAGGCCCCAGACAAGACCTGCCTCCTGCTAAGCCATCCAGCATGCAAGCACAGCCCTTGTAAGCCTGGAGTTCTGCTTGTAGATCCCACAGGATCTATGTGGTCTAACATGCTTAATGAATCATGTGAGGCATATCCTACATACACGAGCAGGAGAAGAAAAAGTGGTGGGCATATAGCTGCTTTGGCTGCTGATCTTTCAGAGCTTACCAAGACTTCAACTCGAGCCACAACATTTTTACATACTTCAAGTTGAATTTTCTTGGACTTTGTGTACTGTTACTGATGTTACTGTTACAAGTTGAGGCTACCCAAACTAGCTTAAAATACCACCCTTCCTCCTCTGTCATACACTTGGACAACAACTTCTACACAGACCCTTCACAGAGTGCCATGATTTACATTACAACTGCACAAGGCAGATAGATCTCTCTCCTTACAGACATACAGTTTGGGGATGCTTGTGAAAGTGGTGGAGGAACCAGGCCAGCTCCAAGGCAGATGAGCTCCTGTAAAGAGAACCAGATAAGCAAGACCAAGGGCGTACTCTTCCACTGATCCCAAATGTGGTGGGGAAGTCAAAAGGCTTCAGACAAGAGGAAAGGCACATCTGCCAAAATAAAAACAGTATTTTTACTGTTTTGATAAGCACAGTGGATGATAAAAGGTCTTGGAAGGCATTTACTCCATTTCATACTGGAGTCCTGCTAAAGTGAGCATGGCAGAAGACTATAACCCTGTAAACACATGTTGCGTATTAGATTCTGATCTGGCAGCTTGCCTTAGGTTTTTGTTTTGTTTTGTTTTTAAAGCTCCAGTGAGTTCCAAATACACTTCCATGTTTGTGTTCCAAAAATGAGAGAAAGGCAAAATGCTTGAGCGATGGGGACCCTGGAGTGCACTGGACTATAAATCAGCAAAAAAGAAAGTCCCCAATAGTGTTGGCACATCAGGCAGAAGATGACAAAAATGTCATCAAATCCTCTCTTCTGTCCATATCTCCAACTTTCCCTTTTTCCAATGAGTATTTCACAGCTGCTGAGAACTGTAAAAATCACTGTCCTCTATTTTAACTATCAACATGGACAGAGGTGACAAGGGAGCACCTATGCAGACAAGTTTCGTACTCCCAAACTACCCACCAGAAAAGCATCCTACAGAGCATCCTCTCGGTAGCAACCAGCCTAAGTCCCTGTAAGCGCAAATGAAGAAATTCTTCTGAGAGACGTTTTATATTCCTTAGGATTGAAAGTTCTGGTTCACATAAACAAATACTGTTACAAGAGAAAAAGCTGATAAGGATTTAGTCAAGGAATGCATATGACAAATAAGCAATTTGATAACTAATGGAGTTGACAGGCACTTTCTAATAGTACACAAGGATATGCAAATTAAATACTTTCATACACAAGCTGATCCAAAGGCAGTATCATTTTTAACCCATTTTATACCTAATCACTCTGAAGGAGGAAACATATACTTTTTTTTTTTCTTTTCTTTTTTTTTTTGCTCTTGGGTATTAATCTTGACCTCCTAAAACCTGATTTTTGGGAAATAAATCCTTTGCACTTAGTACTCTTGTAGACAACCAGCCCACAGATGTTTTGTACAGCACAATGTTTTTCTTAAAGATCATCTAAAAAATGAACTTCTGATTACTTCCTCAGCATTTATTACTTCTTTTAAGTCCCACAGCATAAATGCAGCAGTTTTGCTCTTAACAAAGAACTGAGAGCTTACTTGCATGAGTTGAGGAAATTTCTAGAGAAATTCTCCTGGCTAATGTAGGATTTCTTTTCCTACTGGCTACCACGGATGCCAAACCACCACTCCTGCAAGTACACCTGAGCAAACTAAAGATGCTCAGTAAGGTCCTGAGCAAAGTACTGTCCAATCTGGCAGGAGATGAAGACAATTCATTATGTATGAAAGATACTATGACATTTCGAACTGCACAGAGAGGAGGAGGAGTACTGTAACTGCTCCCACAAAGGAATGAGATACTCAGTATTTCCTCAGTATGGAGCAGGTTGAGAGATGAAGGCTTCACAGATTTACCCCTCTTACAATTAGAAAACAGGTACCTAACACATCTTCTTTACGGCCTCATACCACAGCAATATGAAAATAAACTAAAAGTTGCCCCTGCGGTCACCACTATGGAAGTAAGATTTGGTCACTGTTTCCTTACCCATGCCCCCCCTCAACTCCTTTAATGAGGAGATCAAAAGACAGACCAGAAAGCTGCCTGCTTTCTAGGGCCTATGTTCTGCATAAGGGCACTGAGAGAATGGAACAGGCTATAGGCAAGTGTATTGTCTGCAGTCATATTCACGCTGTAAGCAATTGCAAAATACCTACCGAGTGACCTCATTCTCCAACAAGATGTAGATGAGCCTTGAGGTGTTTCAGGCTCATTACTCTGGCCAGACAGAAGCCCAAAGCAGCCGCCAAGGGCAGAATGCATTAAACATATCCCCTATTAAATTCCTTGTAGATGGGGCACAATGCTGCATGCTGGCAACACAGCAGCAGGGCAACTTGTTATGGCCAGCCAAACATCAAGTGACACTCCGTCGAGAGCTGCCTCCTACTCCAGCTGCCTTTGAAGAAAGGTGTGATGATTTCTGCATGGATGTACATTTTGAATAAAGTCTTTTAAAGCACGTGAGAACAAGAGCTGTCATCAAAATGTACTGAACAATTATGGGTTAAAGGTTGAACTACTATTACTTTGTGCCCTTCCATTCCCCTCCCCTCCACGGTGGGAAGAAAAGGGGGGATCATTCATTTGTATTCCAGCACTTCATTAATGTTTATAAGAGAATCCAAACATGCGAGCAAAACAAGGACTAAAACACTCACGCCAGACGTGTGATGCGATAAATGTCATTGCAGCAAATATTTAGATCTGTTTACAGAGAGACCTATTAAGTCCTTTTTGAAAAGCTGTGCAGTGTTGTGACTTGGTCTCTGACTAGCAGCTCCAGCGTAAACAAAAGGAAGATGGCTAAGTCACTCTCTCTCATGTTGTTATGACATCTGGAAACCTAAGGAGATTGGGAGAAGCCAACTGGCCGCCCTACTGCGATGTCTAGCAACAAAGTCCTCTTGTTGAACGATGGCAGGACATGCAAAATGGAACTGCTGAGTTCTCCAGCTTGTGCCAAAATCTAGGGATTTTCAACACAGTAATCCTTCAACAAAAGTTGTTGCAACACAAATGTCCTTGGTTCATTGCTAATGACGCTATTCTGTGATGTCTGCCATTGTTGAAAAGCATTTGGATTTGAGAAAATGTGTTTTTGAAGGAATGAAAATGAGTTGTAAAGATAGGTGGAGCTGGTTTGTTTGTCAGGGGACGCAGATGTATCCCAAAATCTCTTGCCTGAAGAACTATGAGGCTCTGGAGACAGCAGTCCTGTAGGTGGCCCCTTCACATCAACATTTCATTGACTCTGGTCTCACCGCATACAAGAATTTCTTTTTCTAAAAGAATTAAATAAGTTGAAAGGAATAAAAGAAATTTATAGATGGAAAAAACCACTGTCTTAGCCCAAGGCATAATAAGAACGGGAAGTTTCAGCTTCTAGGGTCATGACTGTTTCCAACTAGTTAGGTAAGGCCTATAGATATCAAATTATCCTATATGTATATATTATAGATTAGGGTTCCTGGATGCTGCTGAAGTAAGTTTTTATAAGTCTCATCCAGAAGCCAGCTTGCTTTCTTTCTGTTCTGAAGAAACCAGAGCTCCAACCACACAGAGGAAGGGGAATCTATGTAGTGATCGCTGCCAGTGCTGGCCGAACAAGGCAAGGGATAGCTGAAGAACAGCACTTTCAGTTTGAAAGAACATCCTTTCCTTCCTTGACTGGTAAGAATGCTGGAATATAAGACCTGGCAGCTGTTAAGCTTGTTTTTCTCTTTCTCTCTGATTTGGTGTGCTAGAAGAACAGGAAAATGCACACCATCAACCCATCTAAACAGAAAATAAACACCAGTTGTCCCTGCTGTATAACAGGAATCGATGTTTTCAGGCTTCAACTTCCAAGAGGAATTTTTTTCCTAGATGACCTTTTCTTTTTAATTATAATCCCTGACTAATTCTTGCAGAAACGCGGGACAGTTTAGTAGCTTGGTCTCAAACCACGATTCCTTCCACAAGGCTACATTCTCCTACACTCTCTGCTCTTTGTATGTTAGACTTATTACAGATGCCAAGCCTTAAAACCTTCTCAGTAGCACACAGAACATCCACAGGAAAGAGAGAGGAATCCCTTCCTCTATTTTTGTTTGGCTACCTCCTGCTCCTTTGCTTTAGAGCTAACTCCTGTGGTTATTTATATTGTATGACCTTGAGATAAATGGTATTTGGCAGGCTGCTGGATAACTTTGTGTTTCAAACCAAACGTTCTCGATTTCTTCCACCAACAATGGGAATAATTCCTGAATGTCTTTTTTAGGGTACTTCTTCCCACCCCACTGCCTGCCACGGAGTTCTTTGGGAACTACGTCAGGGCTGGTGAACTTTAGCTTGACTTTCTTGTTAGATGTGACTACCAAGTGGTGCGTGTGGTTTTCTTCTGTGGTTTGGTGTGTGTGTGTTTTCTCTTTGTCCCAGAGTGTCTGCACTGCTGGTATTAAAGCTACAATTGTTCTATAAAAAGCACAGATCACTTGAACGATCTGCCAAAGGCTTTATCTCTGAACAATCTTTGTCCATACTTGCTTTGCCGTTAACCAGTTTTGACTCTCTCCATAATGGCTGGAGTTGCTTTGCTTTAACTGATACGTATCAAAGAGAACTGCTAAAATTAACTGCTCATGAACTACGTCCAGGATGTTAGATTAACTCATCTAGAATCCTTCAGTGAACAAACTGATTTATGATGTGTTATGACATTGTTACTTGATGTGTTGCACAACCCAATTTTAAAAAACGAAGAGCGCTCCATTAATAAGAGATAAATCTTTCCAGTGTAATTCAAATGAATCTGCAACAGCTTCAGAGAGAGCCTGATAAGAGATCTTGTGTGGGTTTTGGTGATTGTGTTTTGCATTCCTACAGATATCATCCACTGAGATCTCTTTGTCAGTAATGACAAAATCCAAAATATGCCAAAATATGACACCTTTTAGGAGATTATAGCTCTTTGTACTTCCCAAAACACAAAACGGTATTACAAGCAGTTCTCAGCTACTCCAAACTATACTTCCTTTCAACTTCAGATCCATAATGTGCTGAAGAAGTTATATGCTAAGTCCCTTGCAAAGCTGGCCAGTTACAGTTAACACACAGCAAGTGCTCAATGCAGGGAGGGGGGGGGAGGAATAAAAAAAAAAAAATCCTTTATGCAAGGAGATATATATAGAATCTTTTCTAAAGCAAGCACTATTCCATTACTGGAACATAAACCAGTATAAAGGCTGACTTTAAATCATTAAATTAAAGTGTGTTTCAGATACATCCATGTTGAAGGCTCAGGTCTCTCTGGATACCCAACTTCAACAAAAATGCCTTTGAAAGTGAGCTGAATTATATACTGTACAGTATGTCTGATTTCACAGCCAAGCCACTTGAGCTAATAAAGAAAATCCTCCCTGGCCTCACACAATTAGCTGAGTAAAAAGCTAGTCAGCACAAGCCTGCATACAGCCACAAGCCACTCCATAAAGTCGAATACTGTTTCACGCCTGAGAATGCCTGCTGATTTGAACTCTGAACTTCACCTCACTACCAGAAGGATTATTTCAGAATGGCATATCATGGTTTCATGGCTTGATGTTCTGAGCTTTAAGCTGAGAAAATATCTTCCTGGTGATCTGGAAATGGAAAGGAGAAATGACAGAGAAACTGAAATACACTTTGCTTGCAGCTGTCAACCAATGGAGCATGCTGGTGTTTGAAAACCTAGACACATTAGAACTAGTTTGGCCATGTCTTGGTACTGTTTGATTCTATGCCTTAATAAGTTATTTTCTTCAGTAAACAAATAATGAGAATTTTTTAAGATGTCTGTCTTGTATTTTTCCTGTATTAATCAGGAAAGAAAGTCATCATGAGAAAGAAAGGCTTTCTCTGTAGCTAACTCATAAAAACATTTTGCAACTCTTTAGCATACTTGCTTCCTCTTCTTCATGTGACATCCTAAAAATAAAAAATCACCTGAGCTTGAAAACAAACGACAAGTTAGCATCCCAGTTGGATCCCAGTGGTCTTCCCTATGTCAGAACCAGCTCACCACATGCTCTAAGGGCTAGCTCTTTTGCAATTAACAGTACTATGATGATTTTACCAGTGCTATAGAGCCAATGGGACACACTGGGATGCATCTCATCACAGCTCACTGCTGGAATAACATTAATCTCAATGATTATTTCTAAAACTGAATCAATTTGATGCCAGAAATACGAAGACCTTCAAAAAGTTGGGCATGTTTCTCAAATCACCCTTTCACCCTCTCCCCCTCTGCTGACTCTGCAAACTCCCATACTGTGAGCATTTTGTCTCACATTTAAATAAATATTCCCCATCACTATTATATGCTGTCACCTGTAATAGGAAAAGCCTGCAAGAAATCAAAGGAAAGCAAAATTTGTGTGGTGGCAGAAAGCGTACAGAGAATAATCAGTCTTCATTGTGACTGTTAACAAAAGTGAGGGGGCCTAATGGAGACCTTGGATTTAATACAGTCTCTAAAATACTGAGGGGGCACTTTCAAGACACAGAATCTCCTACTTTAAAGAAATATTTTTCCTGTGTTCCTCATAAGTTGACTTTTATTAAAATGGAAAGAGGTTTGAAAATATCTTGAAGGTTTCTGTTTCCTTTTTCTTATTCCTTGGCTTGGGAAGCAAGTTTGATGAATTTTGCCTTCCTCTACACAGGCAGCTCCTTCTCCATTTTCTGAACTGGGGATATTTGTGTCTCCCAGTGGGTACCCTAATACACGAACAGGGCAGAAGAAGCAAGTTTGATGAACGTGGGTAAAGCATAAAGCATTCAGTGTTACTCCCTTAACTGCGTTGTTACGCTAGCTTTTCTGAACAGTGTTCAGCAGTCTGAACTTGCATCTCAATGGACTCTGAGATTTTGCAGGGATACTCAAGCACAAAGAACCTCTGGACTGGAAACTCATTTGAAAGGTTTTGTAACTGTTATGTTAACAGAGCCCAGGAAAAGAAGAAATCAGAACTTTTTGCTTCTGGGAATGGGTCGGTGTTACCCCTGGCTTCAAGAGACACTTTGGACTGCATACAGCATGCAGGTTTTGGTTGACACTAAGTGGTCTTTCACATCTAATGCTCCTGCAATCCTAATTTTGAAGAAGCCAACAATAAAACTCCCTTTTGACATCTGCAAGACTCTTCAGCCCTCAGTGTTGTTTCAGTGCCTGGACAAGGGTGATCAGCAGTGATTCACTGATAACAAAAGTAATTACAATATTTCAGGGATGATGATTTCTTCAGGCACAATTGCACAGTGGGATTCTACATACAATGAGAAATGGAGTGTCTAGGTCTATGTCAAGTGACCCTTAGAGTGGAAAATCTAGGGTCTTTGATCTTATTCAAACTAAAAATACTTTTGCTAATGAGCCTCCTCAAGTCGCAAGCATTCATCCTAAGATGCTGAACACATGGTTTTAATTTACAGTTTTTAGCAACTTTCATTTATATTGTACTAGAAGTCCTGAAATGACTTGCGGTAGAAGCTCTACAAATTCAAAACCCAAATGGCAAGCACTGCTGTTGGAACAGCCAGTGATAAAAGTAGCAGTCATCTATGCTAATTCCTGCTCAAGCTTCTGACATAGGTATTAACCATGTCACTTCAAATTCTCTACGCATCTAAATGAGAACTAGATCCAATAAATAATAACAGTAGCACAAGGCACGTGTGCTCTTAAACACTGGATAAAGTAAATACATGGGGATGAACAAGGTGCTATAATTATTAGTTTTTGTCATGGGTACAGCCACTCGTGCATTTTAATTGCTTATCTGTTCCTGGTCTGCGAAGGGTATGTATACAGCTTTGTTACATTTCCAGTCCAAGAACCAGGATGTTAAGCTCTAACAGCAATGTCTGCAATTAAAAGCTCTGTAAGCACCAGTTTAATTTCCGATGTCTCAAGCAAGCTGGAATCCATAACTCTGAGTGGGTTATAGAACGAATATCAGCTCCACAGAGAGTTGTAATGTGCAGAAAAATACCTCAGAGACTTGCACATATAAACCTTCAAGAGGTTTAGACAGATATTGAAGCTTTGTGGCTATTCCACAATGCTTTCCGTGGATTTTCAGTCTAGCAGCATCTATGACCTGAATTGTTTATTGGTTTGAAACAGGGATTTGGGAAAGTGTGTGGGCGTGAGGCAGACACACGTGTCCCTGCAAAAGAAGCTCCTCTAACGCTGACTCTTGAAAGTTAAAGAACAAAGTTCCCAAACACTTGTCCTTGCTGAAAAACTAAGGTTTTGTACTGCCCTAAATGGCTCTGGGGAAGACATCCAAGCATGCAGGGAACTCCTTTAATAGGATGAAAAGATGAAAGAAATCACATCAATTTAATGTGATTCAAGTGACAACTTTCTGATTCCTTCTGCTGTTTACCTGTCTCATCAACTTCTAATGACAGAGAAGAGATTAATGTTTTTTCACCATAAGGCACAGCTCCAGAGAAACCTTTTATTTTGCAGTATGTCCCCCTGAAGTTCCCAAATACACTTTGCCAGGAGCCCTGCCACTGATCTCTGTCTCTGCAGGAGAACAAGGTGAATGAGTGCCCTTGCTTAAGATCCTTTCTGGCCTTTTCAATACAGGAACTTCTGACTAGCCTGAATGATGTGGGCTGGCTTTATAACGTGGATTGCTACTCACCAGGGAGCTGAGGGGAGGCTGTTAAAGACTTTCTGAGGACTGTAGGTTGCACTATACTTCAGGTTGAGGTTTTCAAGGTCAATGGTTCATTCTGTTTATAAAGTAAAGCATTCAAGGCCCATTGCAGGATCCTGACTGCTCTTACAAGAGCATCAGAAACCAAAAGAAGGCAACAAACAAAGAAAAAATCATTTTGGAGGGAGCATCATTTTCTAAAGAGCAGCATATTCTGCAATTACTGGGGGACAGTTTGAAGGTGGGATAATGCTCCAGAGAAGATTTCATATGGATTTGAAAGCAGCAATAGTGCTCAAAGACGGATGGATTTGGGCCATCTATCCTCTTATCCCTTAGCAGAGCTGGGGAGTGAAATCTCCACTAGGGAGCAAAATGTACCCAGGTCTGCTCATGGGAGGCAGGTACCACTGTCTCAGGCTTGGATCTTACCAAGGGAGGTGTGAGGGAAAGGAGGGGCTTGTATCTCACCTGTTCTATATACACCACTAGCAGTTATACACACTATAAACACAGCAGATGAATTGCTAGCTGCCCCTCGAGCCGTCATTAACTGACTGGCTATTTTCTTAACAGGCATCAAAAGCCAGAGTGAGCCTTTCAAGTGAGCTATGGTGAAGAAGCACACAGTGGCTGTACAGAACAGCACATACAGTTAGTTATACCTATAAAACACCAGCCACTGATCCCTTCAGGTGTTACTGCAACTACTGTAGTTTTAATACCTGCACAGTTTCACTCTCAACAGTTCCCTGGCACAGATGCAAAGCTGCTCCATCAGCACTCAGAGGGAGCTAATGGAAGGATTTCTATTTCTGCTGTATGAATTTCTGCTCCACGGATAACTTAAGTGAGGAATTCTTTTTTATGTCGAGGTTGGGGTAGGAGGTGATAGTTTGATTGAAGCCAGCAAACTAAAAACTACGTGCACACATATATCAGCAAACCCTTAACAACACCTCTTCCAACAACATGCAGCAACCTAAACAGATGATACTAAACAATTTTTGATGATTCTAATGAAGCCTGAAATTTTTTAAAAGCAAAAAGGCACGATTTCTACTAGGCAAAGACCACTTTTCCTCCAAAAATAATTAAAAAATTAAAAATATTCCCTCAAATACATTACACAGACTGTCAAAAGTCAACAAGTTTTGAAACTGAGCCCCTTAATCTGGTTTGAAAATCTTGGAGCCTGGATCTTTCATTCATACGAACAGGCAAATTTCCCTTGAAGTCGGTTGTGCCGGTTCCTATCAGCTCAGAGAATCTCTGCTTTAGGATTACAGAAATGTTTAATTTTTTTAAGGGCACAGGGGAGATGGAATAGCAAGTCCACAAGCTGTGGCCCTGCCTAAGTATCACTGTGCCATGCTGCTTTGCCATTGAAGGTCCAGCTTCGAGGCTGCAGATCTGTCAGTGACCAAACTTGATGGACCACCCATTGGCCTTTTATTAAACAGCACTTGTTCCACCTCTAATCCTATCACTAGAGTAATCAAAGCTGCCATGTCCCAGGGTTTGATGGAACAGCAGGACCTGGGAAATGAAGACTGATTTTGTTAACAAAGTAATTTCTGCCTGGTGAATGCTGTCTCATTGCTAGAAAGTAGGGAGACAGGGTTTATTTGTGCAGAGAATGAGGCGGTAAAGAAATGAAAGGGGAAGAATGGTGAAGTGTGAAGTTTAATCTGGCACAGTCTAAGATTTCTTTCTTTGAGGCTGTCTCTGATCCAATCAACACCGGTTTGATATTTAACATCTCCCCCTGCAGTTTGAAATGATACCAGCCAGAGAATAACTCAGAAAACCCGACTAGAGGAGGAAGAGAAAAGGGGCTGCTCACAGCTCCCCTCTTGCCTAACAGCTCCCTGACAGATCCATCAGGATAGTCAGACCCTACACAAAATACCCCTTACAAAACCCTGGGATTCAAGGCATCTGGCACTAACTGCCAGAAGACTCTCCCTGCAGTGAGAACTTGCGACAGGATGGGAGAAAGCTTTTATTTTTAACCCCAAGGAAGGGACATTCACAGTTTCTCAGCTGAGGATCCTGCTATAGGGTAGGCTTTGAGCTCAGGCTACCGGAGCCAGTTCTGCAGGGCAGAGCAGTCTGATTCTCAGCAGGGATGAGATGTCAGCTGAGGACACACAGCAGCTGCCAGCCAAGGACACACAGCACCTGGGTGATGAGCAGTCCCTGCAGCCCATAGCCCACCGTCTGCCCTCTGCGAGGGAAGGACTGTCAGAGGACACACAGACCCTCTCCCTTTAGCATCCTCCTCGCTCAAACAGCAGTGCACTTCAGTCTGAGGAGATATTTTTCACCACAGACCTGTGCGAGGGTCTTAAAAAGGAGGAGGAATCTGGAGCATCTCCTAACCTCAAAGCCCATCTGGCCCATCCTGCGCTGGCTGCAGTGCCTCTGCCCAAGATCAAAGACAAGGCTCTGAATAAGCTCCATCTGCCTTGCCACCAGCTTTTCTCAGTCCTGGACCACTTTTTGCACTGTAAATAAGCACCTACATTGTCAGATAGAAAAGTTATCTGCTGCTTCTTTCTGCATTTGTTAACTTTTTCTATCTTGCCTTCAACGAAACCCTGAAACCACTTCTACCAAGAAGTGTTGAAATTTCAATCTCACCTACATCTGACTTCAATTCTCCTGTTGTCAGGCTCCCAGCTGAGCTCTTTGCTGCGATTTGGAAGCCTTGCCACCAGCTGTACAACACCCAGATTTGTGCCACCAGCAGCTGCAAAGCCACAGGGGAAGAGCAAAGATGCTCCAGCAGTGTGAGCATCCCACTGTATTCCCAACGTGCAGTGGGAAAGCACAGCAACAGGAACAATGCAGGGAAAGCAGCTCAAAACTCTGAGCAAAAACTCCAAGGGGGGTACAAATCCCAAACTACAAAGTTTGGGGGCTTACAATAAAAAACAATGCACTGTGCTCTTACCTGCAAGAGCTAGCTCTCCAGGAAGCAGCCAATTATATCAGCCACCTTAATCTTTTCATCCGGTTAAGACAATCAACATTTCAAAGCGACGCACAGAACGTTTCAAAGATCGTTCCTGGTCAAAAATGCAAGTGTATCCGCTTTCTTTCAGAGCAGATCAAAACCAAGCACCACACCGGGACCACTCCTAGATTTCTTCCTCCTTGCAGTATCAGATTAACAGATTCGGTGCGTGCAGTCAGATTAAATATTTGCAGTAGCACAAAGCTGCCTTTGAGGGGGAGAAGTAAAAAAGCCTTTTTCTTCTTTAATTTGCTAAGGGCAAAAATACTGGACTTTGGGGATGGGGGAAACAAAAGCAGTGACACGGTTCAGCAAGGCTCCATTTTAAAACCTGAACTCTAAATGCTGGAATTACAAGCAGTATCCCTGTAACAGTAATGCTGAAGACAGGTAAAAACTGCTGATGCCCTTAGCAGATTCAGGACCGTAATTTATCACAGCTGTTCCCATCAAACTGTGCAAACACCCTACAAGACAAAAGCTGCTCAATTTCTGATTTCCATTTTAGTGTGTTTTAATTATGTGTTGCTTAAGGAAGGCTCTAAGATGTGGAATTAGGAGGTGAAACCTAGCAATAGCAATCCACTCCACTAAATTAGCACAGTAATACACCGAGCAGTAGGACTGCCAGACAGCATGATAACTTTACAAATTACTATTGTTAACCAAGCAGCCAGGTGTCAGGATGCATGAAATCTCGAGGAAGTGAGAAAATAAATAACTGGGTGGTTTTGCTTAACGTTGTCTCATGGTGTTCTGGTGGCCTTGTTCCCAGAAAAAGCTTCTGTCTATGAAAAATTCCCCAGAACGCCAATGTGCAGAAGTAGCAACGTCAATTCTCTGCAATAATTACAACGTAATTTTTTGTATCGACACAAACTTTTTTGCATAGATAATTTGCCTTTATTTGCTGGCGGCACTGATAGTTTGGCCGTTCTTTTCTAGTCTATTAAAATGAAGGGGAAACTTCTGTTTCTGCTTAAAACATAGCAAGTGAGAGTAAAACAAAGTTATGGTGAGATCAGCAGTTGAGTGTGATACTCTCTCCCTTTTCCTGTCCCTCTCACTGCTCTCTCATCTAAAAAGAGTGCAATATGATTCATTTCTAGAAGTTTTCCAAAAGGTACATCTTTAACCAAGTGCTTTCACTTGCTTGGTTCTAACTTCCATTTCTGACCTATACAACCACATGCTACTGGGTGTTTGCAGTGGTTAATTATTTTTACCTCACCTTGAAGAAGGAGTTCAGAAGCAAGGATAGGCACTTACACCTTTTAAACAGAATAAAGTAAAACAAATTCCTTGCTTTGCACGCATGCAAACCATTCCAACACTCAGGGGGCTTTTTAGATTTTTTTTATCCTTCTTGTAATTACCCCAAAACTGTACGCAACCAATCTTCTCCTATGCAGTCCACAGGCAGAGTTAGTCCCCTAGCTGAGAACACCAGATGAATCATATGTAAGTGTAAGCTGGACTCTTCAGAGAGTCCCCACTATAGGGGAGAAGGCACTCTAAGGACATTTAATCACACCAAAGATCAGTCTTTAATCCTTACTTGCACATCACCAAGAATTCTTTTGCTCAAACTAGGACAGTAAGTTACAGCTGGAAAGAACTGATTTAAAATTAATGCTGAAAGGAAGGTTAAAAATGAAAAACTGTAACCGTAACTGACACCATTTTAAATTTCCTCTGGATTATTTGTTTTCTTCCACACACATTCATTTCCTGAATTTCTAGTAAATCTGATTTCGTATAAACAGTTTCACAAAGCAAAGTCAATAGCCGTGCCTGTGTTCCTGATTAATCCACTGAAATGAAATAGACCTTATGGCTTAGTATTTGGTTGTTTAAAGCTAAATCCACTAAAAAAATTCTGGACTCCAGTTACACCAATAACTTTTGTTTCTTAATCTACATCCTTTTCCTTTTTTCTGAACTTTACCTGTTCTAAAATGAAAAAAGTCCATACAGCTTGAGCATTTAATTTCCCATAGACCACAAGGACAACATGTGCCCATTTCTTCTGACCCGCAGTAACTATTAAAAGACAACCGACAGTTTGCACATACTTAAATCTATTTAACAATTGCTGAATTTCTATTTCCATTGTTCATGCTTTATCCTCTTCGTGACAAGCACCGCAGAGCTGCCTTATTTAAAAACAAACAAACAAAAAAGCACTTTTTACTCAACTCCGTCAACTGAGGAGAGGCGCGGAAGCTTCCCTCGCAAGTGACAAGCCAGCAGACACACACATTCACACCCTGCACATTTGCCTCTCCAATAAATAATACACATGATAGATGCACAGAGCTTGCTGTGCACATCACAGCTCTCTGCAGGCAGCACGACGGAGATCCAGCAGCCCAATGCAAAGGCCCACACCGCAACACACCTCACCGCAACAGGTTTCAGGTTCACCTCAGTAAAGCAGCTGAAATAGGAGAGTGGCTCCAACCGCCTGGAACAACCCACGAGGCCCAGAAGCCTCCTTACCTGAGAGAAGTTGAGCCCGTTCAGCGGGTGACACTGCTCCTCCACCCTCTCCACCGCGCCCGTCGTCTTCTTCATCCTCTCAGCCTCCTGGGCGAGGTAGAGATCAAGCACCGGCACTCCTCGGGAGCGGATGTCGGTCTCTGTCAAGGAGTTCACCATCAGCATCACCCAGACGGGCCTCTTGCGCTCCCAGTTGCCGGCGATGGCGTTGAAGAGGTAGTCAGCATAGAGCCCTTTGCCCCGCTGGTCCGGGGTCATCCAGTGGGGTAGCATCAGCTTGATGTAGTCCAGGTGGCGTTTGAGGCGGCGGTAAAGCTCACGGGGCAGCACATCCTGCAGGTTCTCCCCGTGGGGCAGCATCTGGCAGCTGGCCAGCCCCGAGATGGTGTAGGGATCGGTGAGATCCAGCTCGAAGTAGACGCTGGAGCTGGCGTGGAAAGCGGCCTTAGAGTTATCGGGGATGAAATCCCACACCCGCGTGTAGGGCACGTGGATGGTGCCGAAGAGATAGGCGGGGGGGTCGCGGCGGATGGTCCAGAGGAAGGAGTTCAGCTCTCCTTGCTGGGGGAAAGGAAAGCAGAGGACAGTCAGTGGCAGAGGGTCAAGAACCACTGCAATAAGAACGAGCAACCCACGAGTGGCAGGGAACGCCGGGGGACCGTCCAGCACAGCCCCAGAGCATGCCATACCCACGCTATACACACACAAACACCCCACCAGCACACCGCACCCCTCGCACGGGGCACCCGCGCACACCTGCGGGGCCACGCGTGTCCGCGGCGCCGCGTGGGGCAGCGCCTCCCCCGCGCCCCTCTCCGCCCCCCCGGCTCCGCGCGGCCCGGCTCACCGAGCGGGGCAGGTCGCACTGCCCCGTGTCCATCTGCTCCCGCCGGGCCGCGGCGTCGGGCAGGAAACCCCCGAAGACGAAGCAGATCAGCGTCAGGTTGAGTTGCATCCCGCTTCCTCTCGCTCTCCTCTCTCTCTCTCCTTCCCAGATGAGCCTTTTTGGATTTCTAGGATCTCTTTTTTTTTTTTTTTTTTCCCTCCCCCTCCTCCTCCTGCTCTTCCCCCTTTTTCTTTCTTTTTTTTTTTTTTTGGTTGCTTTTTCTTTTTTTTTTTTTTTTTTTTTTTTTTTATTCAAACAAACTTTGCCAGTCCCATCTGCATCTGACAAGTGCAGGGGGAAGGACTGGCCGCCCCCTCCCTCCCATCCTCTCCCCCCTCCCGCCCTTCCCACCCCCACCCCCTCTGGCTCCGGGCTTGTCAGAGGCGCTGGATGCTTTGGGGAGGACGGTTCTCATCGCCAGCCTCCGCCATGCTTTGATTTTGCAGACTGGAGAAGCTCCCTTCCCGCCGCGCCGGTTCGGGAGGAGGTTGGGAGGGGAGGCGGGAATTAGCCAAAATAATAATAATAATAGTGATTAAAAAAAAAAAAAAAAGAAAGAAAATTCAGCACAGCGGCGGCAAAAAGAACTCCCGCGGAGCCCCGGGCCCAGAGGACGCTGCTCGGTGGGGCGGCGGCGCGCACCGCGCCGGGGAGGCCAAACTCGGGCTGCGGCGGAAAGTTTCGCGCAGCCGCCCCGGCCCGCCCGCGCCTCCCGCCGCCGTTTGGCCAGGCCGCCGCCAGGGGGCGATCGCTCCCCAGCGCAGCTGACGGAGGGGCGGTGGCGTCCCGCTCGCCTGCTCAGCACCTGCGTAGCGCTTCCAACGTGGAGTTTCGAGCTTCCCGTCCCGCACGGTGTCACACAGTCACCCACGTGGGGGTCGTCCCGAGAAGGAACGTCTCCTGAGGTTGCTCAAAGCCTTCCGCTGGCTGCCGATTAGGGAGATGACATGTTCTCACAGGCACCGTCTTCCCCCTCCCTCTCAGAACATCGCTGTAGCAGAGGGCACATAGAGGATTTGCTGGCTGCACCCTGCCCCGCTTCTGAGCCATCCTCGCCATCTTGGCCACCTCAGCACATCACAGGGATCAAAGCAAACCCCTCTGAGTGGTTCTGTTCACATCACTAATTACACAACTTCCACTCAGGAGGAAGTTGCAAGACACAGGCTAGTTCTTGCTGGCAGCACAGCCAGGATCTCTCTTTGTAGGCCCCTGCAGCAGGAGCCAGGGCAGGCGATGTGTGGTAGCAACCGTTAGCATGAGGTTACCTCAGCATCTTGTCAGGGCACTAAGCACCACAGAGCAGATGGGATCCCAGCCTTCCCATCACTTCTATGACCGTAAAACTTTCTCAAAACTGTAAAGCTTCATGCTATTTGGAGAAGAATCAAAGCTATCAGGCTTTCTTGGTGAAATATTAATTGCTAGTGCCAGGCAAGATCCTGGGCTCTAGAAGCTTTCCTGGCCATGGCAAAGAAGTATTTCCAAGTGCTTCCCTGAGGGTGGAAAAGGGGATAGAAGGTGGCAAGGTTGCAAAGTGCATGGATGACAGGGCAGTGCTGGTGGCCTGGTGGGGGGGGGGGGGACCCACCTAGTAGGTGATATGACTGGCATGAAAAAGATGCCCAAAAGATGCTCTGAAAGACACCATCAGGCCTTCAGTCACGGACACACGTGCTGTGAGGCAGGGTGACTACTGTCACCAGTGGCATACATATCAAAGCACCCAGAGCAAGAATAAACAAATATCTTTGGCTCTGTGCTCATCTTCCATTAGCCAAAAGGCAGGTGTGGTTGGGGGGAGGGGGACATAGCCGTTTTTCCAGCCGTTTCCCTGAACTCAACCCTGATGTTGCAAGAGCTGCCTAGCTGTGAAAACACAGCCTCGCCTTGATTTATGCTACTTGTGGGTAAGATGACTAAGAGAAAGGGGAAAGAAAAAAAAAAAAAAGAGCAGAACAGGACCAGAAATCCCAATGGGAACTCAGTGTGGGTGTGTACCAATTTGGTGGGACAGTCAGGTTGGGGAAACTCCAGCCAGAGCTGCGAGTGGTTAGGAAGAAGAGACCACAAACCACATGATACATATCATGATGTGCCACTTAAGATTCAAAGCATGCCACAGCATTTTTGAACATTACTCTTAGGTACCAGGAAAAAGAAATTAATTCTTTTGTGTAATTGTAACAATTTTTTTCTCCTTCAGATGAGTTCCATATGTCCTCATGATTTTTTTCCTTTAAGCACAGCAGTTTAGAACAAATCTTAAGTAACATTTAGCCTGCTCCTAAAGTAAATATTTACAAAAACATTACATAATGGCTCTGATCATTGGAAAATGTATATTGCTGCCTACCTGCTACTGTTTTGTTCCTATCAGGAATAATAGAGAAGCTTTATCACAATCCCCAAGGCCATAAAAGCAGTATAACAATGTGATTAGCAGTAATCAGATGGGAAATACTATTAAAAGCTTTGAAGAGATAGGAGGGATAAATGGCAAAGGGAAGGTTACATTATTTTGTTTTTACAAATTTCCAGAAATCTAGTGGGGAAATAGGCTTTTAATCTTACAAAAGCTATATTTTTTTTTTTTTTGGAAGCATAATAGTGTTGTCTGATATTTATGTCATGCATCATCCTCAAAGAGCTTTCCTAAATAAATATTAATCATTTCAGCAACCACTTAAAGGCAACCACTTCAGGGGTGCAGCAAGGCAGTAACTTAACGAGTAAGTTGTAGTAAGTCAGGAAGTGAGGACAGCCAGATTCAGTAAGAAGCCCATGTGGGTACAAAAAATACTCGTGGAAGCTTTAACAATATCTTTAATCAGGCAGAGCAAAACCCCATGGAATAGAAGGCATATTTATTTGTTAGTGAGAAACTGGCATTGGAACTTGTAACTATGGTGCCTGTGGTGAGTTTCCAGCAGGTAAGAGGTACTAGCTCTTGGAGGAAACAGTTATGAAGGATCAGTAACTACATGCAGGAAAGTGTAATTTTTATTTTTTATTTTTTTAATAAATCAGAACATGCTCCTTACAGGGCTAACTACCCTTTTGTCTCTTCTCTCACCTTTACTCCCAGGTGAAATTCTGTTGGCTTGTGTGGTATCTGTATTTCTATCATGCTGTACTTTCTTTTGAAATATTTCAAAGAGCTTTCTGGATTTTAAACTCTGTATTTCTTACACTTTTTTTTTTTTAATTAAGGACTCTGAACCACACATTCTCCCAGAAATTGTGCTGTGACAAAACTGGAAGTCTGAGCTCAGCTTTTCCTTTGTCCTTTCTCTACAAGCAAAGCTGAAGGTGTCTTTTGCCATCTCTGGTGGGAGCAGAGAATCCCTCTTTTCATATGCTGTGGATCACCGAATAAATTTGGGTTAAAGGATGTAATGAGCAATGTCATCCAAATGGCCTTGCTCAAAGAAAGGTTAGACTCTGTATCTGATCAGGTTGCTCAGATACAAGTAAGAGCCCTAATTGGATTTATGCCTTATGCACAGTGGCATAATATGTAGCTGTCCTGAACTCATAAGTTAACAAGCCCAAAACATTTGCACTGCTAGCTGTCATACCATCACCTGCTGTGTGCCATGACACCTGTGCTGTGATCTAGCAGTGCATCTAGCAGGTACAGATACTCCTGAAGACCGATTTTGATGTTAGCAGTTGTATTCATCACTGCTCAATCATGTAATTCATGATTCAAAACACACAGTTGTCAGAGGAACAAGCCTCTGCTTAAGGCTGTCAGACTGAAACTGCTCAATTATCATAGCTGCGTTAACATGTTTTACATCTTTTGTTTGTATTGCAACCAATATGATGTATGACATAGTATTCTTCTCAGTCTTATGTGTTCCTTGCCTGTTTGTCCTCATGTGTCCAACTCAGCATCTGTTTCTGGAACTCTGAGACAAAAAAACAATCTAATTCTTGAAGAAAATCCCCCTCGATCCTAACATCCTCCCATCTGAGGGCCAGGTATGAATTTTGCAGACCAACTAGTACTAATGGCCTGTATTACATTTTGCAAAGTCTCACCTTGTGCTTTGGCCCCTGCAATGACAGACCACATCCTGTCTGAGACTAGGCGTGTAAATACACTAAAGAAAACCTTCCCCAGCATTAGATGCTGCTGTGCATTCTCCCTCTGTATAAAGTTTAGTCTGTGCTGGTGTATGTATATAATGCAAGCATTACACGTGCATTCACCTAGGAAAGAATATATTGTGTATTTATTTATATATATATATTAGTGTGTTTATATACAAATATATATATATACACACATACACAGAACAATGCTATAGGTGAGTGCTATTAACACTTTCCTAAATGCTTTCCAGCTTTTGTTTTCTCATTGTCTGAAAGATATTCTGGATTTGGGCCAGCAGGGGCAGAAAGAACCTGCCCTGCTGTTCTTCTACGACAAGTATGGTGAATCCTGGCTTTTTGAGACCTTCCATCTGCAACTTGAGCCCTTGCATTAGTGTCCCACCCCTTAAACTTATTAAATCGTAGAGATGGTGAAAGAAACGTCCAAAAGCAACTCATCTACCCAAGCAGGAGTAAGCTCCCTGCTGTGTAGCAAAAACTGTGCTAAAGGAACAGCTAGAATAGATCTTTTTCCTTGAGGCCTACTAAGCTGAGATTTCTTCCTGTTCAGCATAGTTCAATGTGCAGTTCCAGAAGTTCTACTTAATTTCATAAACAGTTTGAATTCTTTTTTTGGAGAAAAACGAGAGTTCAGCTGCTCCAGAGTCCTTTAATGTTGCTAAAGAGTTGAACCTTAATTTTGTTTTTCTGGTTTCCAGATTGCCATCACTTTCTACAGCCTTGATACAATTTTATGTTTCTTAGTGTGTATTGGTGAGAAGTCTGAGAGAAGTTTCATTAGCAGAGACGATTCTTCATTATAAAAAAGATAAACCAGCCTTCCAAGACAGAATCTTCCTTCTAAGCGCTACGTGTGACTTTAATTCTTTTAACCCAGGGCAGAATAACCCAAGAAATTGCAATTAACACAGTGTGTGTGACTAAGACAGCTGGTTTACTAACAGCATTCCTGCTGAAGATTCTTCAAACGTGCATTATGTGCATGAAAATGTGATTCTGGTGATTTGGTTTAAAAACTGCTTTTTTTTTTCCTTTTGGAGCTGGTAGAATATGGTGCACTTTCGTTGTATGTGTGCGTATGGGCCTGCTCCTTATTAAACTCTTGGTACTTTTTCCAGTAACCACTTCAGTGCTGTGAGTCAACAGAAAAACACCATCTGTCGACTGGATAAACAAAAGTCTCATTAGCTGGAAGCTTAATAGATCACAAAGTCTCACCAAGTCCATTTTTATTATAATAAATTTCACCATGGAATATTTTCTGACATCACATAGCAAAACTGCCCTAAGTAAATAGCAGCTGCAGCATTTTCTATTATTTATCTTAGTGTTTTGTGAGCTTAACAATAGAAGCTGTCCAGGATCTGAACTTCTCTAATCTCAAAGTGCTGTATGTGTGTCTGTGTGCTTAGTTTAATGTATCTTAAGCAAGTAGGCTTATAAGAGAGCTCATCTAGCCAGATGCAGTTTAAGTCAGTTAGATATCCAACATCCAAACCTGATTTCCATATCACATAAGAGCGGTCACTATGGCTAGAACTCAGAAGTAATTGCCAACCTTATTTGATCCATCTTACGCCTAAACTATTTTCAGATACATTTTCCATAAACTTACATATTTAGGAAATGTTATACATCACATATACCTAATGTATGTGCACATATATATTTGCATTCTAATACCATATATAGTATAGTAGATGTAGCTACTGTAACACAATAGAAGGCATAATAAAGTGGCAGAGTAATAAAGCCTTAAGCTACAGACAGTAAGGATAGGCTCAGATAGAGTAGCAAATGACAAAGAAACAAAGGAAAAACTCTGCTTACCCCCAGAAGACTCCAGAGAGATACCCTTACCTCCCTTGCCAACCCTTAAATGAGGTGTGGAAAGGGCTGGATCCTGGCTCCACCCCTTCTAGTCACTCAGCTGCATTGCATGCACCTGAGCTTCCCTGGGTTGGCCCTGTCTTCTCACCAGGTGCTACATCACTGCTTCAAGCTGTGACCTAGCATTTCCACTATAGCTGTATATTATACATAATACTATATTATTTTGTACATTGATATTTCCCATGTTGGAGATTTAAAGCATCAGCAATAATAGCTTGGGTCTTTCCTTTCTGTTCTGTTCCAATTTTCCTGAGCAGAAGATGGGGCCTACTGTCAGATCCTAGGAATATTCTTCCAATAATGGCCACTTTCCCATTCCTAAACTATGGCATTCCTCAGGGATGGTCTAGTTGATCTCCCCATAAGGTGATTGGACTCTTCAGCCACCAAGTTTCACTAAGGTGCTCTCTTATCTTCAGAGAAGGGTCATTCAGACTCCCTGCTATTTCAGAACAAACACTGGCAATGTTTCCAAGAGTATATTTGAGTCCAAGATCCATCCTGCGTGAGACTGTGGTTAAGATTGTACCAATTCACATGATAGCACAGAAGAAACAATCCTGCCTGGCTGCCTCCTGCGTGGCCACCAGATGCCTTTTTGGATCTATCATCCGCATACTGTGTTTTAGTAACTGTCCAGAACAATGTATGCTCTTGCTCCCTGCATCTGTATGCAAACCTTCCATACAATCCAAAGCCCACTAAAAACAGTAAATATTAAATTTGCCTAAGAAGTTAAAAAATGAGAGATCACAAGACCAAGGAGAACTCCTGGGTGTGGTGACAGTCCCTGAGACTGCTAGTTTGTGCCAGCATGGCAGCAATGCTTTTGCAGGATTGCCACAGAAATGGTTTTCTTTCTAGGTCTAAATCACAGCCTGTGGCAGTGTTTCCTGATAAATGGGCTGCTGGAGCCACTGTGTTATCCTCTTTGTACATAGTCATCTAGACCACCTGCTGTCTCCTGGTGTTTAGAAGGCAGTCCTACCCGTCTCCATGCTGTATCCCTCATGCTTTCCCACAGGAGAAAATGGCAGAGAGCTTTTCAATACCTGTATTATTCTTGTAACACTCCCAGTTCTCTGTCCAAATCCCTGAACATAACTTTGCCCTATCTTTGTGAAGCTTCAGGTAAGGAGCAGGATGTGTATCTGTTATACATCCACTCAAATCGCATGGCAAAGTTGTCTTAAGTATTTCTTCCACCTGGAGACAACTTCTGGTTTGATTAAAACATGTAAATGTATTTAATCATGAGAAAGAAGCAGATCATAGTAGTCTTCTGTGTTTTTTTTTTCCTCCTGCATAAGTCAAAGTGGCTTATATATGTGAGATCCAGCTGTGCTTGCTCACATCTCTGATACTCAGACTGTACTTTGAAGCTACTTCTGCCCTGAAATCACACTGTGTATATCCATTACAAGCTGTAGGGAAGAATTAATCAAATAAAACCTGCTGCTATACTAAAGCATGTCACAACTTACCTATCTCTTCTTACATATCTTACGGTTACTGCAGAATTGTAAAGTCCCTTTTTTGTTCCTTTGAAACAAATTTACAATAGCCCCAGTAATTCCTCTGCACTTGAGAAGAAGTAAACCTTTTCCACTAAGGGTACAAAGGGGTCCTCTGCTAAGCTCTGTCCTTATGGTTAGCAAACATTAGCTGTGAACTGGAAGTTAGCTGGGTCACCTTTTGTCTGTGTGCTAGAGGGGTACCAATATCTGTTCATCTCAGATGCTACAATTTTAAGATCTTTTTTTAAATTGCAGTAGTTTTTCCAAACATTTTCAGCACACAAAGAGAAAACAATGTCGGTGTTTTGAAAGTGTATTTACAGTGTATTGTTGGTCTCCATTTATGTCAATCTTGTTCAGCTTGCCTGCATGAGAAGTTAGGCTAGTTTCTCCCAGTGTTTACTTTGGTCCTCTGGAAAGCACAAGGAAGCAGGAGGGGAAAAAGAACAGATCAAGAAAAGTATTACAAGTTGACAAGAGGAATAAGTTCTTCCCACTTTTTCAGAAACTAACTTGATTTTCATATGCAAGCAGACCTTGCAGGCAATGTAAAAGCTGAGCTTTGCTTTCTGAGCACATCTTTTTATTGAATCTCTACCTATCATTGCCTAGCCCTGGTGCGTAGCCCTGTGATGTTAGTTTCTCTATAAACACAAAACACAAGAAATGATTGTGTGTGTATTTTTGTCAAAATCAAAGAAATATAGCCACAATAATCAGAAAAGTTTTCAGTGTGAAGTAAAAGAAGAGCCTTTTCAGAAGCAAGAAGTTATGACTATTTAAATTTCACTAGGATGATGTTCATTGGGATCATCAGTCATACTTTTTTCTGTTTCTACTAACTTACACATGCACACAAAAAATGCCTTTCACGGATGAAAAATATCTTGCTTATTCACAAGCCCGTAGAAATAAACATTATTTTATATATATGTACTGCTAGCAGCGAGGATTTTATTTTTCAAGCAATGTGCCAAGTTTTCATTAGTCAAAGTGTGAAAAATCCCATTTGCTCTGTTTTGGAGAGTTCATACTGCAAGCATTTAGAGAGTAATTTACTGATCTTTCAATCAGTGAAGAAAGGATCACCCTGGGAGTTGGCCAGCCAAGTGGGGCTCAAGGGTTGTGCTTTTAATCCTCAGCTTCTTAACCCTCCCTTTGCTTGACTTTGGGCAAACTGCTTCATTTGTCCACATCTTGAGTGTCCACAGACAAGGATTAGGCTTACCAGTCATTAATTTGTTCAGGAGTATAAAGTTAATATATATCAGATGCTAATATAATACAGAAATAGCCGTTGATCAGACTCTTCAAGCTTGCCATCTAGATAAATGGAGGCAATCCATGGTCTGAATATAGGTTTTGAACAGGCTCCAGAGCACAACCAGGGCGAATCTTTGGTTTCAGTCTACACCATCACGTGAAACTAAGAAGATATTTCTGTGTACTTAGATCTCTTTCTGTTTGGATTCCAGGTCTTTTTCATCCCAAGCCTACTTCGTTTGAGAGGTGATAAAGAAAGAAAAGCACTGCAGTGCGCTCGCTGAAGAGGCCACTTAGGAGGCAATAAAGAATCATGGGGTAAGTAGAGCTATCCAGGGACTGGCTTTAGTTTGATAGATTTAACTCCATGAAGTTGTGTAGAGGTACCATGAGTATGTAAACAGAACATGAGCATGAGGTGTTGTTCATACCTACGCTGGGGACTTCTTTCCCATATTCCTCTGTGTAAAACAAGAAAAGCATAAAAGCCAACATGAGTAAGATCAAACCCTCTGCTTATTCAGACATAAAATATTCCCTGAATCCCCAGAGTTACATGAGCTAGACCTAGGAGACTGCTTTCTTTCTCAGAAATGATGTTGCCAAGTTCTGGACAGAATTTACAGAACAAATCTCTTGGTATCGTAATTCATTGCAAAGGAGACCTAAGTTTATCAGCTGTATTATAGATGATGGAGCCTTATATCAATTCTTTACATGTCCTTTTTGGCTTTTTTTTTTGTGTGCGTGTGCGTGTTCCTTCTCTGTCCTCATCAAGGTGCCTAATGAAAGACTTAAATCCATTTTCACCCTCTTTAGAGGCACCAACAATAAAGCAAATGAAATATTATTCTTTCTGAGTAGTAAATTTACAGCAAGCAATAACAAATCCATGAGAATTTGTATGGCCTTTTGCCAAAGAAACCAAGGATTTGAATCTGTGTACTGAAAAATATATGCATATCTATTCTGGTGTTTAAGGAGCTGTGGGGAATGCATTTTTTTAAGGGAAAAGAGAGAAAAATAGAAAAAATCACCTACAACCCTCCTTTTAAAATCTGAAAGTCACCAGAAGGTTCAATCTTTATGAAAACTTTCTAATGCCTTTATCTTTCTCTTTAGCTAAATGAGGTAATGAAGGTATGACAAGAATGAAAGCTTTATACCATCAAGCAGGCAAGATTCCTAGTGTTCATGGGACAGTGTGACCCAAAGCTCAGTGTCAGTGCTGAGATAAGTACTACAACCCTTACCAGATCCTCTCCTGAAGGAGCCACGGAGGATGGTGAGATATTTCCTTCTTTTGAACTGCGGCAACATGTATCAGCACTCATGAAACTAAACTGCAGCTGGTCTCTTGCAGATTGCTCATTTTCTTTTGATAGTTGTCATCTTGCTGCCCAAAATGCAATGTGTTCTCCTTTCAGTAAGCTGCATGTTCACCAGCTAACTGTTCCATTGGGTTTAGTTTACCCCTCCTATTTTTCCTTGTTTACTTTTCTTGTGCCTTGGTCATATTCACAGAAGAATAAATGAGATACCAATATCAAACCAACCCAGAGCCCACTGAGATTTCCTTCTCTAGACTTGAATCCATGTTCTGAGAAGCCTCTGCAGTCTTTTTTTTCCTTATATTTTCCAGGCAGCTCTGGTCTGCATGGCTCAGTGGGTACAGGAACCTACCAGATCTCTAAATGGGCACAGTTGTGGATCATGTCTTTTACTAAGCTTGCTCTGATATTTTTGGTAAATTCTCGCGATGTCCTCTCCAATTCTCATTTGGCTATGCATGTGGAAGTCTTCACATGTATCTGCAGTCAAATGCTAGCCACATTTTCAATCAACACGATTCATTTTTTAAATTATGGCTGTGAGAGCTTTTCAGGCTGTGCTGACAAGCCCGGTATTTAAAAGAAAAAATAAAAAAATAAAAAGCCTCAGACCAGTGTGTTTTGGGGAGGAGAGAGAAAGTGACATCCATTCTGGGAAGGAAGAAGCAAGAATACCTAGATCTGGCACCCTGGCCTGTGTTTGCTCCAATGATGCATCGCCATGTGCTCTTTGGTAACACTGCCCTTTCCGTGCCACATGTGGATCGCCAGATGAGGAAGCTTGGCCCAAAATAAAAGCCAGGCTGCTTTTCATCTCTGGGATTTGTTTGTGCCAAACGAACAAAGTGACTTCTTTGTGGCTGTTTGCATTTGTCGTTCCAAGTTGTCTGAGCACGAGGTTATAAATACGCACCAGGGTTTGATAGCCTCAATATGTCCAGTCGGACAAGCCTTGCGTGCTGGCAAGAGAAGGATTTGGCTTGCCTTAATTATTTTTGTTTTAATAGTTTTTAAAATGTTTGATATAAATCAAAGATACTGTAAATAAAACTCATGAGGATGGGGTTCCTCCCTTAGCCATTTTGTAGATTGGGTTTCTGACCTGTGATTATTGGCGAACTTTCTGTTTCATATTTGTATTCTTTGCAGTCATGTATGTAAAGGGATGCTGTCAAGTTAGGTATGTAATTTAATGTCAATGACATTCTTAGATTGTTTTTCGTACGGAAATGAAATGATGTCAATATTCTATTTACTTACCTCCTCTTTGAGGAGATGCAAAGTATGAGAGGAACGTGAGACGCCGAGTTGTTCTGAGCTGTGCCTTAGGACTGCTAATAGCCAAGGCTGCTGCCCTGGGCTGGTGACAAGAAGGCCCATTAATCAGCAGTGACTGAGCAGTCTGGGGTAAATCCTGAGCCTTGGGGACTGTTAGCCAAATCCTGACTGCTTCATTTGGGAATGTTCAACCTACTCGACTTGATTTTTTTCTGAGCTCACCCTCAGCCCCCACCGCTGAAAAGTAATACTGGTGAAAAGTGCCTCATTGGGAATATAATTTTATGGAAAACATTTTATTTTTGTATCCAAATCTTCCAGTCAGTGTAGGGTTTTCCATTTGCTTTTAGCAAAGGCTATTTTTCACTATTTTTCTTGTCCAAAATTCTTATTAAGAACTGAATGCTTTTACCAAAAATGGGCATCTTTTCCTTCTCCTTCACCCCCTTCTCCATACACAACATCCCTCAGACCCCTGAAAACTATCTAATTGAAAGAAAGCACATTTCTGTTAAAAATTTCCCATGGAAATTATTTTGTTGTGGTTAATGTCTGTTCTGTCTCTCTTCTGTCTGGAGCTGGAAGAAAATTCCTCAAAATCATTATCAGCCAGTGCATCTCTATAGCCTGAGTGAACTTCTAAACATCTCATTTATTCCTTAATGGAACAATCCAGAAACCATAACCGTGGTCTCTGGCTTATTTGTAATTTGTATACTGAAATAGATATTTGAAGTGTCACTTGGAAATCAAAAATTGGTCAAAGATCTCAAAACTTTTAAGACTTGTGCCAAAGAAAATGCACTTACTGGTTGCAGCAATATGCTGTGCATTGTATGTATACATATGCCCTTATATGTGTGTGTGTGTGTATCTAGTAAGTGCATACAGTTGGAAGTGAAAAAGCATGGGATTCGTATGCTGAATTTTAGCGTTTCTCTGTATTAAGCTTCATCCTGAGAGCAGTGACCATCCTAGGCAGGAGACAAATGGGCCCAGGACTGTTTTATGCAGTGTATGTTTCTTTTTTTGCATCCTCGTGCAAAAAGAAACTGTAGTGCCCTGTACATGTATGATAGAACAGGAAGATGCATGCTGTATCTGTGTGGGCTGAAATGGGCAGATTCAACCTGCTGCAGACTTTCTAATGTAGTGTGAATGAGTACTTATAGAGCCTGGTCCACATGTGAAAATAGATGCTTGGATATGTGTCCCTTTGCAAATGCAGTCTGTAGCAATGGGTTTCTTTCTTGCAATTATTCCTCCGTGTGTAAGTTAGGAGGCATATAATATAAATTGAATCCTAATTTTTTCTTTGAAGCTATTAACACCCACCCACATGCAACAGGAAACAGACTTCAATTTTAATTAGTACCAACACATTGAAAATTCACCCTATATTTGCCTTCAAGTGCAGCAAAGCAGCTTCAAAGCTAAAAGCTTCTTCACTTTCTAAGTAATAATGAGGTATTAATGAGGCAATTAGGGGCTTGTAAACATGGTGTCAAAGAGATATGAACTAATCACCAGCAACAGGAAAAAGACAGATCTCTCTGACTTCAGTGCTCTGCACTCTCCCTAGCCCCCTGAGGCATTCTATGCTTGTAAACTAATCCGCAAAAATGTTCTAGATTAATTCAAAACACTATCCTCCTTTTAATTCCCTGACTGTCTTCAGGCTTGTTTCTGAATAGATGCTCTGTGTGAAGGCTTTTAAATAGGCACTTTTGTTATTGCAATAAAACCCAGATTGAAGTTCTCTTGCGCTAAGCTGTCAATTTATATTTGGCTCCCTTCTTAGATCCATATGAAATATTTCTAAATCATTTGTTAGAATATTTCTGCCAGTTTATTTCCTTTTAGGCTATATAAATAAATTTTAAAAAAGAAGCAAAACATAATTTAATTAGAACCGACAAACACCATTTTTTTTTTCTTGAAAATGTTAGCATTGAAATTAAATACACCGGTTACATCCTGGAGAGATGCAGATGAGGCAGGGACAGTCATTTCCCCTCGCAGATTTTTTAGCTGGAACGTTGGACCAGGATTCTCAAGATCAGGGTTCTGATCGCACTAATTTGCTGTGTGATTTTATGAGAGTCACTTTTATGACTCTCATTTCCTTGTAGCAGTACAGCTCAGATTCGGTCTAACGAGTGCCTCACATCAACCTGACACGCTGCTTTCTGTTGCTGAAGTGAAAGTCACAGCTGATTTATCCAAAGTAAGGCATTAAATGTGGTCCCGCCTTCATGACGCATTTTGAAGTTGTTCCTATTAGAAAATGTCTTTCCAAATAAGCCTTTCTTCTTTTTTAAGTGAAAGAGGAGAAAAAGAACTATGGGAAAAATGTCTCGGGTATTGACAGGACTCCAGGAGGTGAGGCTTCAGGAAGAGCACTTCCTAAGCTGGGAGCAAACATCTCTTTACACAATCTCAGATGTGTAAGCTTCGAACCTTCATGTGAAGGCTGAAGTTCTGACCTTCCTCTTTCCTTTGAATTATCTCCACAGATGGTATTGCTTCATGACCAAAAGTACTACTGATTTGAGGGAGGATTTTTGGATATGACCTGTTGTCTCCTGGAGATTGGGGTGAAACTCCATATCCTTTCTCTGCATGATCTCATTACAGTCATCTCTCTAGGGGTGAAAAGTGAGTTCACTAAACCAGCTTATTGTGAAAAAATATTTTGAAACATAACACATTGTGGTTTGATCCTGCATTCTCACAGGTATATGCTGGAAATCACTTGATTTAAGTCAGTAACATGTGTGTTAAGCTCTCAGAAGTGAAAACAGAACGGAGGCCCTCATAGTTTTTCCTACATCAGGAATTTGATCTAATCCACAGGAACACAAGTTCAACAGTCCAGGACTTTGCCTGATGGTGTGCAATTGATTATAACTCTGGAGTTCACCCTCGATAGACCAGTTAAAGTGGTCTCCAAAATTCTCTGACAGTGATGCTTATATAGATGGTGGTGGTGAAATCACATCTGCCAATGTGAAAGCCAGAGCCTCTCCAGAAGTTCAGCTTATTGTCTGAATCTTCTGCAGTGTTTTATTCTGGATATGAAATACCTCTCACAGGATCTGGTTATGAATGCTTTACGTGTTGCAGTAGAGATTCCAGAGTATTCAATACTATTACAAATCGCTCACTTTTAGACATTAGATAGCAGAATTTCATCAGATATCTCCCTCATGTAAAGCAGATTTGGAAAAAAACAGTCTTTATTAAAACTTCTAAGTGGTGAAGAATCAGCTACACCCTATGTTCCTGTGCAAACTAATGATGACTCTCCCTCACTACTCACACTGGGAAAGCTTTTGCCTGTATTTAAATATAACCGATTCCTTTTTTTTTTTTTTTCTGGAGATGAGCTTTTGTTACGGCATCACTGTCAAAGCAAAGGAGCTCTTGGGTATCCCATTGTGTTTGTGGTGGCAGGCTTTGGGGAAGATACCACCTATTCCATGCAGCATGTAAATTCTCAAACCACAAGCACGTACACTCCTGGCTTTCACCCAGACCTTTGTGCCTGGGAGCCCACAGCCATGTGATGATTTTGGTGTGTGGCTTGTGGGGCTAGGAATGTTGACACGTGTGAAGATTTTTCTAGTTCTCATTAAGGAAACACACATAGGCCGATGTCGCGACCTTTCCAATATTTTTTTCCCATGCAAAAAAGCCAGAATCTTTGACTATGCTAGAAAGAGACCACAGCTACAGGTATCAGCTGCAAACACATCATGCATGTTTACTTCCAATCAAAATCCCTAAAGCCTCTGTCTCCTTCTGGGAGTTTAGAAGCATTTGGGACTGGTTACCCTAACTGCAGCTGGCCAAGGAATCTCGTTTGGCCCAAAGAGTCCCATAGAGGAGGAGAGCCCTGCTGTCCTGAATGAAGCAGAGACCAAGGTGTGGGAGAGGGGCAGTAAGAGCATCCTCATTTCCACGTGTGAGATGCAACAGACCTGCCTTGTTAGCTCAGAGGTCTCCAATGCTTGAGACATTACCTTCCCTTCACCTCTTTCCTTCCTCTTCCCTCGTGTTAATCCTATATAACTCTCTCTGCTTTTTCCGTATTGGTGGGGATCTTAAAGACCCCTACAGTTCTGCTGGGCCTCTCCTGTTTGTGTGCAATAACACAGGATGGCTGGACCATTAACACCTTCTCTGAGCACAGCATGTTGGAGTTGCAACACTTTCCTGCCTAGGCTCTCTTGCCAAAGGGTATTATGTATACATGCTCAATTCTTCTTTAAAAATCCCAGATAGAGTTTTCTTTTCCTTGAATTTTGCCTGTGTTTTTGCCATCGATATCCATGGGATTTTTACTTTGTCATTCCTCAATAGAGACTGGGGTTGGTTTTAAATATTGCTTTCCTTCCCTCCTCCCCCCAACACCTTGTGGTTTGTGTAAGGCTGGTGACCTAGAAGAGGAACCATCAAAGCTCAGAATCTGTTTTCATTTGGTTGGATACAGAACTTCTACCTCTTCCCATACATCAGGAAAGTGATACAAGTCACAGGCTAGGATAGACAAAAAGCATTTGTAATGTAGCACTAGCAAGAGAAAGCAGATGCCGTGAGCAGTCTTGTGAGCTGAGGAGATGATAAACCCAGAAAGAGATTGAAATTTTGCTGGTGGTCTCAGGAGTGGCAACATAGCCTGTGGTTGAAAGTCGGTGTGTGCAATGTTTCTTGGTGCCTGTGAGTGGCAGATCCCAACAAGGTGAATCTACCTGTACAGGTGAAGCTAGTAACCCTCCAGCTGAACCAGGGCCTGCCCTGTGTCCTGCAGGCTGCTTTCGAGCTACAGACTGTGTGCTGGTAGTCTGGGAGGTTAACAACAAGTCTAAGTGCAGAGCATCATCTTTTGCAGGTGATGAGTCTCTTGAGGATGATTTTCTGAGGCTCCAGAAAGAAACAACCAGGCTGCCCTCTTAAGCAGCAGAGTTAAGAGCTTTGTTCAGTCTTTAACACAAGCTTCCCACATAGCTATGCTTTGCAGTTTCTGTACTGCAGTTCCCTGGCATGGGAACGGGTTAACAGTCTGTTTAAGCTGGTCTTTTTAGACTACAAGCTTTGTGTATGCATATGCTGCGAGAGATTTGTCAGAGCGTTTCCTGGAATGGGGTGCTGATTAGCCAGAGCCTCTTGAGAGCTCATAATGGTAATCAATGTAATGATTGTAATAACTAACGATAACAAAGTCAAGAACGGCAAGAAAAAGCTTCGGACTACAGTGTTCTTTGATTTCCAGGCTTTTGAAGGGCAACAGAAAAGAATGATTTGGGGACATAATAAGGAGCTCCCTCCCTCTCATAGATTTCCTCCTGGGAAAAATATTTTATTGAGAGAGGGTATGTTAGCCAAAGCAAGACATAAATATTTTACTTATTAGAGCACAGGCTGTTTCTCTTCTCGTTGGCTCCACTGCCAAGGCTTGACTCAGACAGAAATTTGCAGTGTCCATTTCTGCACTGTGTGGTGGAGGAGTTGGGGGGCATGGAGACTCAGGCCATGGGTTGAGAGCCTGCCAAAAAAGAAAGAAAAAAACCTTCTTAGAGCAATTGTCTTGCTCATAAAATGTGACATTTGTATGGCAGCCGCCAAGTTCCCGTCTTTGTCTTCATAAACAGGGCTTTGAAGCAAAGATGTGGAAAGCCCAGAGTAGATTGAATTGGGCAAATGAACCAGGTCTCAGCAGCTGGCTTAACAACAAAACCAGTTTCACTGTGACGGGAGAACATGTATTGCCTCCTTTCCAGTACACACCACCCTGTGTGAATTCTCTGATATCTAACAGCATTGCAGTTGCACATGCTTTCTTTCCCTGGGAGAGCCAATAAGATGTGATTCTCTTCAGCCTCTTTTCACATTGGAGGAAAGTAGCATCACTGAGCTCTCCATCTTCTTTGTGCTTCTGTGAATGTGGAAGCTTCAGACAAGAGATGGACAGGATGACTGAGATGCTGAGACAGCCTGGTATCATGCAATGGTTAAAATCATAGGTTGATTTCCCTCCTACTAAGTTGCTTGATCACTTTAATAACTTTAAATCTGTCAAGGTAAATAAACATTCATTTATAGTTCTTACATTACAGCTTGTGAGAAGTGGCAAGGGACATTTGCTAGAAGCACAGTTGTCTTTCTTTCTTATGCTCCCTCCGTAAGCATAAACAAGTGTCTGGTTCTGAGCATGGATGGACCTTTGCTCTGACCTAGGATTATAGCATTTATGCTCTTATACTCAGTTTCTTAAGGATTCTTTCCGCGTTGATAGTTTGTAGCAGATGTCCAGGAAAAAGTGTAAAGACAAGGCAGATGATATAAATACTTCCTCGGGGTGTTCTCTCTTAACCTCTGTAAAATTGTCTTTCAGAAACTTTGAGTGAGAAGTGGTATCTGTTGTGCTTTAATACTCCAGCAATTGACTTTTCTTCCATGCTTTTGTCTTAACTTTTGAGCCCATGTAAATGACTGACACGTGACAGAGAGCTCCATAGCTTAACTGGATTTGCAGATGCATAAAGACCTATCTTCCTTCTCTTGCTCTGAATCCGCCTCCAGCTGACTCCAGCTGATGTCCTGCAGCTCTCAGAACATTGCAAGGTACTGTCTGCCCCTCATTACCCACTTAATGCTCCTTGTAGTTTTAAAGACCTTGAATGTATCTGTCTTCCACCTTCGAGCATTTTAGTCTGTTTAACTGTTTCTCACACAGAATATCTCCAGTCTTTCTCATCCATACCTGTTCCAGCTTCACTATATTCTTTGATCAGTGAAAAGCTGGATCATAACTGCCTGTTTCCCATTGCTGAGCCAAGGATTGTTTGGCATGTAACATCACTTGGAGCAATCCAGGTTTTGTTCCGTGCTCAAATTCCTACTGCTGGGCTGAAAGGGGGCAAAAAAAGGTGATCCAGAACTGGCTGGTTCCTGCTCTGTTCCATCAGGTTAACTCTCCAGCTGCGGTGTCTGGAAAGAGAGCAGGTTCAATTGAATTAGAAGTGGAGAAAGTTTGTTGGTGAGTTGGCAGATGAATTTTGCTTCACACCATGAAAATGGATATGGTAGTAGAAATCATTGTCAGTCAGTGTGCACTCTCTCTAGCTCTATTTGCCAGTAAGAAGATAAAGCAAAAGCCAACTTTGTTCTTGCTTAGTGAACACCTTATGAATCTGCTTAACCACATATTATTCTCAGATCTCTGAATACATTTCAAATTGAACATTTTTGTTGGTGAAAATACTTCAGAGGTGATCAGTTTCTCCTAAGCCCCTGGAAAATACTTTCAAAAAGCTTTTTCCAAATACTAGATTCTGTAGCCCGCTTTCTTCTCACTCAGGGAATTCATTCTGGGCACAAGGGTATCTGCTGGGGGCTTGCAAAGGGTTCTGCTCCAAAAGCTGAGCATGTGTTTTAATGAAACACATGAATAGCTTTAACTACACTGAAGGAAAATGCATTCTGTTAAATAAAGCCATTGCAAGGCAAGCTGCAAAGCTGGAAATGTTGCACTGTCAAGAAGAGACAGTTCCTTTAGTCTTCCCAGGTGAAATCCTACCCTTTTTCTAACTGTATGAAACTGGTGGCAGATTTCCCAGATTGCAAGAGTCCGGGGTTTCACCTATTGTTACTGAGGAATGCAGGGGCTCTAATGGCTGGACAGAGTTAACTCTGATGTCACTCAGGCAGTGCCATTTTTCCCAGTGCTTTCTGCATGCAGGTTTAGGAACTCACTATTTAATTAGAATCTGTCTAGGAGGAGTGCTGGTAATTGCACAAACAAATCCCATGAGTTGCCATTTAATCTACAAGCTCAGTTTTATTTAAATTAGCTGTAAAGTTGGCAATGAGCACAAATGGGGAACCATGAAACGAAAGCTCCTCCAGTGAAAACTATGCCCACAAACGCTTCAGTTTGCTGACTCTCATCAGAGAGCCCAGGGAGGGGGGAAAATAAAACCACAAACAGTGAGATCCAATTATGATTTTTCTCCTTTGTTCTTCTACCGTCTGGAAATGACTGTTTTATGTTCTAGACCTGGATGTGCTATCACATCCAGCTATATAGTCTGTCTGCATTGAGAAAGCACTAAGGTTTCACTGTATGGTACAAAGGTGCTTTCCCATTTCTGTGCCCAGAATTTCTGTGTCCATTCAGTCATAATGACAGATTGTGCTACTTACTTATGTAGAATCAGTTTCAAAACACAGATGAAGCCAGTTCATATTCTCTCCAGATTCCTCCAAAGACCTGAGTCTAACCTCAGCTTATTTGAAGAGGTAGGATCTGAGGGCTTTTCCCCTGTGGCATTTTGTATGTAAAGCCAAACTGAATGCTTAATAAAATGAAAATATTTAGCCCAGTTTATCTGCTCATAACTTCTGGGCAGTCACATGCTGCGTGTCCCTCACCTCAGAGTGAGCCCAGCAATAGACTGCAGTCAGGCTGTACGAGTTCTGTTTAGAACGGACAAGCATTGCTTTAGTCCAGCTTTCAGGAAGTATCTCTGCCTTGCAAATAGCAGGGACAACTTGCTCGCTTGATCAAGCCCTGAACTTGGGCTGCATTAAACCTAGAGTTTTTCAGGTTAAGTAGGATTCAGGTAAACACAAAAGCTAAAAGAGCCGCTTCTCTGGCAGCTTTCAGCCAAATTTTAGTTTGAAGAAAAACTTGTCATCTCCAGGCTTTTTATTTCAAGCCACCAGTCATTCAAGCAGGACTAAATATACTCCCAATTAATATAATAATGTGTATTTTCTGATTTTATGTACAGAGATTTTCATCACTAAATCTAAAATAACAGATGCAGATGGGAGGAAAATGAGGGCACAGAAGTACAATGAATTGTCTGAAGTCACACACCAAATAAGTGTCAGAGCTGGACTCGGGATTTTGGGAAGTGTTTTATCCACCACACAAAGCTCTCTGTTACTGCTGCTGAAGATGATGATAGCGTTCGTGTTAAACAAGTCAAAAAGAACAATCGTCCTATTCAACTTTATACTACAAGCAAATGTGTATTCAAAACAGAGCCAAAGTCTGGCTGTTAATTCCTTGTTCCCAGCCCACTGGATGTTGCTGTGTTATGAAGATGCCTGTATTAATTTCTCCATCAGGAAAAGCAATAAAACCATCCCAATCATCAAAGATGTTGCTATTGCAGTTCCCAAAGCTATTTCCATGATATGACTTCTCCTTTTCCTCTGGAGAGGTCTTGGTGGAACCCATGGAAGTCTTGTGGCATGAACTGGATCAAAGATCTCTGCAAGTGCCTTCCAGTCTACATTATTCTCTGATTTCACAGTTTTTGGATCATCAAATAAGGCTCTGTGGAAGAGGTCCCGCAACAGAATTTGCCTGTTTGGGAATTCTAAAGTCTTCAGGGCCGAGATTTACCTTCCAGCAATATGACTACCAGAAACTGGGCTAGAAACAGTTCACAACACTGGCTTTTTCAGTTTTTTTTTTTTTCTTTTTTCCCCAGAATCCTTTGCAATCATTAGCACTCTTTTTTCGTACTTAATTTGCAGGCTGTTTACACAGTGCAAAAGTGGTGGGTGAGCTCATGTCATTCCCACACCAGGTTTCAGAATGAGAAAGCAGTGTGTTACCTCATGTCCCTGTGGCTTTGACCAAAGCAGCAGTCTCTAACACATGTAAATTCAGATATCCCGTAGTACGGAATGACTAAAAAATGTGGTTTGTGGTGGATTTTCCATGTAGCGTCTCATAAGGATCCATAGGACTGTGGGGACAAAGAACAAAGGGCAGGAGCTGAAAGACAGTTGAAAAATTTTGTCTCTTTCATGTGGCCTCACCTACGAATGAGGATAATGTTGAGAGAAAAATAAAGAAAAACAGAGAATTCTCAGAGTGTTGTTTCTTATGGCTTCCATGATACCTTATCTTTACCAGTACATTAAAGATATCCTGGACTCTAGCACTTTCTCCTTGCTGCATTCCTGTGTAGGAGCTCTGTGATACCCTGACTGCTTTACAAATGAAACACTGCAGGGTTAAGACCCGCCTTGGGGTCATATGGGGAGCTGTCTTGGAGGAGAGAACTAAACAAAGGTCTCCCAAATACCAAAGAGTGTCTTAACCACTTTTGCCTCTCTACTCAGCTTCCTTCAGCACACAGAGTGAATTTGAACTTAATGCTGAGATAGACATATGCATCTCAGAATCTGTGTGAAGTAGGAAAGTAGAGTTCTTTCAGAAGAGTCTTTCCCTGGTGAGTAGTTACTCTTTCAGTCCTGCTGACTTCCAAAAGCCTCTGGTGTCAAGAGTGGCTCAGCCTTGGCCTTTCTCCATAAGCAGTCTCATCAGTCAAGACAACTATTGAAATCAAAATACTCTGGAGAGTGAGTCAGGGGTTCAGAATCTGGCCCAAGAAAAGAGGAGAAAAGTGTCAGCGCTTGTCATGGAAACTCTTCCGAACACCTCTAGCAATTTAAGAAAAGTCTACGGAAATGCCAGCAAAACATTTCACTGGTTTCCATTAAACAGTTATCACAGATCCTGCTTGCAAACAGATCCATTCTTAATATATAAAGCAGTTTAGCTGTAGACATTATGTATTTTAAAAAAACAAATATGTGAGTTCAGGAGCTCCTGAGCAAAGCAATAAATTCTCATTTGAACCATTAAAATTTTGTTAGGTGGCATCATAGTGTGAACATCACCTCGTCTTCCAACAGTAGATTAGCCCCCCAAGCCCTCCTATGCTCTTCAGGTCACTAATGAGCTATTCAGCCCTCAGAAAATAAACTGTAAGGCACTCCTCACCCAGGAACTTCCATACCCCATCCAGGCACATTAATACCTTTATTCCCATTTTATAGGTATGATAACACAGGTCAAGATGGAAATAAAATTCTAGTTTCGTTAATCTAATTGGACAGCAAGGTGGATTAATGGATTAAACTAACAAATGGAGGTAACAGACTTTTCAGCTGTTTTGGACTTGTGACACGAGTTCATTCTAACATGGCTTAACCCGGTAAGCCACATCTTTACCACCTTGCACTCCTCTCAGCTGATGGTTCTCTGACATCCTGCAATGCCATCCTGGGATAGCTCTGCTAATTCCTACGCCAAAATATTAGCTGCCAGCCTTTACCCTCTGTAAGTTACTGGGTCTGAGCCAAGAATCCATCAGCCTGAGAGAAGCAAAATCAGATGGTGCAAACCTGATTACAGGCTGTTACCAGCCCTCCCGCTGGTCATTTCTCAGCATACTCTCTGCTCTGACAGATTGTTCTCCTGCCAGTTCATCAGTTGACTACATTAATAAATACTTATAAAAATAAGCTTCATCTTATCCTGAAGGTCTGCAAGTGGTGGAAAAGAACCCTGAGAAAGAAAGACATACAGGAAGTGGTATTAGCTTGGTTCTTTGTTGCTAGAGCAGAGGTAGGTGAGACCCTGCTGGAAAGCTTTATACTCCACAGGGGTCACAAGCAACGAGTGAGGCTGTGTTGTGTGATCTAAGTTAAATCCCTCCATGTCTGATTTTTCTCTAATTCTGGCAGCTGTATCCAAGATGAGAAGTATCACACACTACACAGCTCCCCATTTGCCTTCTAAGATCTCTGCTACAACATAAAGGAGGATATCAGTCTCAATTTCCCTCTGGCTCCTGGTGCAAAGTTGAGAACAGGAGCCAGATTATGGTAGGAATCAACTCTTTGTGGGGCCTTGGAAGAAAAGACATGCCACTTTGTCAACTTATCAGAATTTGTGGTGGAAATGACCTATTAAACCTCTTTGCTCTTCCCACTGTCATCGCTCTGGATTCTTCCTTTCAGTAGATCTATTAATGCTTTGTCAAAAGGCAGAAACACAACTTTGACATAAAAAGCTGCTGTTTACAGTTGATGGAAAGCTTACATTAGACTGGGCCACCTGAACCCCCTCACCCAACATAAACAGAATCTATCAACACTGCTTAAGCCATTAACCCTGACAACTGAGGCTTTCCAGGGAGAGCCCTTATCAAAAGGGGGCTGCAAATGAAACCCAACGAGAAAAACCCTCGTTGCCCCAAATGGACTCAAATGAGAAGATGCGGATGAGCCTTGTTAGGCTCATGCTAATCCCTTTGACAAGCCAGGAATTCCATCAAGTTGGAGCACAAATCCTTCAGGAATTTGAGTTTTCAGCTTCCACTATTCTCCATTGCAATGACAGTTATAATTTTTAAAAGATCATTATCTGATCAAATGGGATAGAAATATTTGGAGCTGAGCATCTGAGTTATTAGTGGAGAGAGGCTCTCCCATACTCAGTGAAGCCCGTAGGGAGAAAACTCCCCTGAGAACTACAAGGTTTCTGACCCTTCTCTCATATTTGTCCGGACACCAATAATTTCATGGAGATGACCTGAGAACAGACTGACTGAGCGAAACCACATGGAAAATATCTCCTGAAACTTATCCTTCTGACAAGTATTTATAGAAAATGGTAAGGCAAAGAGAGGTAGCCTATAAAGAAGGAGGTTCTTATGGGATTTCCAGATGTGATCAAACTCTTGTTACCTCAAACATTTGGCCTGTTTGTGAGACTGAAGACAGAGAAAAACATTGTCCAGAATGCTGGCTTTGGATCTCCAAATTGAGATTGTGTTGAAAAAGCTGAAAATTAGAGACAACAAATTAAGGACAATATGAACTTTTTCAACTTTATGATGAGTTTTTAATTGTATCCATGCAGAATTTCCCAAGTATTCAAGGAAAAGAAGATACTTTCACATTCCAAACACAAAAGTCTTTCTCCTCTTCATTCCCTCTGTTGTGTTGAGAATGATTCAAAAGTGAGTGGTAAATAAAGGGAAACACTAGATCATACATCAAATATTGCAAGCAGTTGTTTAGGTGCATGTGGACTTGCTTTATGAACTATCTGTCTCGCTTGTTTTCCCAAAGGAAATCCAGCACACATCTACCTCCACCTGCTGGAAGGAAATTAAAAATGTTAAAGATTATGATTTTGAAACTCCAGACTAACGATTTTATACAAATTTTATGAAGCTTGGGAAGGGAAAAAAATCTAATATTTTTATAGTGAAGGGAAGCTTTACTAAATCCAAACTTTATAGATTTAGCCAGTCTTCACTATGTGGTAATAGTTAAATATTTAGCACTGGAGGGAGAGGGGAGACTTCTACTGAGTACATTTTTGACTGCCTTTTTCACACATTGGATAGATATTTAGGGAACAGTATTGTCCTCACTGGATAGTGGTAGAAATCCAATGGAATTTAGCTCAAGGCAGAACCAGGCCATTGGTATGTGAACTGTGAAAAGCAGCTGAGACTTTTACTCTCTGCAGATGGTAAATTCACAGACATTAAGGACAGAAATGTTCTTTTTTTAATGTCTTGACTGCTGGCTGCAAAAATGCAATGTGTTTAAATCACAGAGTAATCTTTTTGATCTGAATCTGAAATCCAAAAAATTGCCTTTTGTAGTTTTAAAGAACGTTGGAATTTTCATGCCTTTTTAAAAGCTTTTATGGTAGTTGCATCAGGTTCGTCACAAGGAAGGACTCTTCATGATACTTAGGAAGATTCCATTTTGAATCCATATTTCATCACTAATTCCCACTGTGATGGTGGTGGTGGCTGTAAGCATTGTGTGAGATCAGTGACTCTTAGAAGAGTCACTTCTCCCAATTTTTCCACAGGCATTTGTACTGATTTGAATTGACGCAGAATGGCAAAGGCCAATTATCCATATGATGCCTGAACTAGTTCAAAAGAGATTTGCTAGTGCTGTCCTCAAAATTAGGGTTTTACAACACCAAGAGTATGTTTTACACCTTCTGGATTTGTTTTGAAAAAGGCAGGTGAGAAAGGTAGGCAGTCTGGAATACCTGAATTGGTAAGAATGGGGATTATCACTGTTATTTAATTTTATTTTATACTGACAATATCCCTTTCTTGTTAACCCCAGGAATAACAAAATAAGGATCCCAAGAGAGAAGGGAAGGGGTTAGCAGTATAACAGAGATGGCAGGTGTCATTTTCAAATCTTACCTCTGCCCTCTGCAGCTAGACTTTTCCATGCGTATTACAAGCAGAAAGCTACATTTTTGCACAAAGCATCCATGGGTCATTGACATCTTCTTCATCTTTCATTCTTTCTTCATCCCAAGAGGAAGCATGGAGAAATCAGAAACCTGACAGATCCTCCTAAATCTAAGGACTCCCACTAGATGGCTTGTCCACAAGCACAGTGTCCTACCACAGACACTGAGCAATTCAGAAGACAAGACAATGGAATACCAATATTTCACTGCTGCCATATTCCACTCTTCTTTGTTCTTCCCAATCAGTTAAACATCTCATCTGCCAAAGCTGGAGCCTGTGAGCTTAGGTGAGCTTGAGGATTCATTTGAAACTGAGGTTTAAAAATAGTAGAGAGAAAGTGTGCATACTTATTTTCTTGCAATTCTCCAGAGAATCTTCTGCAAGCCAAAGTGTGTTTTCTATTATGGTTTACATCAACAAGCTGATCTTAGGGACTTCTGTCTGTGTGTGTTTCTGTAACTGATTTTGTGTGAGTGTGTGTGCTGTGTCTATCATGGCCCTCGTTTCCTCTGGAGAAAGGAGACAGTAAAACCCACTTGAAAATTTATACACACAGTGTCAGGAGCCCAGAGCATTCATCTGAAGACGCTCCTGCTGTGTTGGGTAGAATGCCCAGAAATTTTCAGAGCTGTGTTAACCACAATTCTTAGCTTCCACGTTGTGTCTGATACCATATTTGGAAGCTGTGAGTCCTTTGCCCCATGTGGCTGACTCAGAATTTGCATTTACTTGATACCAGCATTGATTTCCCGTCCCTCTGGGAAACTGTAATGGATGGCGTGGCCACAGAAAGTTCAGCAGGACAGGCAGAGAGTGTTAGTGAGCTCAGAGGAGCGGTACTGAATGTCAGCCAGTGGCTGCTCAGATGTCCGTGATGCAGATTCAAATGCTGAAGTCTGACAGACACATGACCCATGAGTTGCAATGCATTGTTAAAGAAATAAAATCTACCCACATTTTTCATATTTACTGTGACATATTGGCACTGGCAGCCTCATGCTGGGCCTACTCTAATCACTTGCCAGCATAAGTTAAGAATGTGATTTCACTTCTAAAGATATTTCTAGACTAGCAAAAGTCTTCTTTGAGGGAATGGCTGACTTTCCTAACCCTGTCTGCCTTACAGCAAAGTCTTCATGAAGCCAAGAGCAACAAGACTCAAAGTAGATCTCTCAGAAAATAGGTTTGCTTCTGAGCGAGAAACAGTGGCTCCCTGCAGAACCCCACTGGGGAGCATCTTGAAGTAGCCTGTCTTTTCCAGACTCAGCTGTCCCTGCTGGCTCATTTCCTGCTACAGCTCAGAATTTGGATTACCCAGGAGCTCACATGGAAAGCTGCATTTGGACTGCTTCCATCACAGAAGCAGCTTGACTCACTGGATACCATCCTTGTCCTGAGACAGGACTATCAGAAAGCTTTTACCAGGTCTGGGTGGGGAGTTATTTCTTTCAGAGTAGAAGTTGATAGTTATGCTCATGCTGAAGAGAGTTTGCCACTGTGATAACACTAATTGTAACTACACCAGAAATGTTTTCCAGGGTAGATAAGTGAATAATAGAGATGAAACTGCTACTTTGGCTGCCACTGGGGCTTGCCAGCAGCTATCACTTAGCTCATGCCATTATGTCTCCTTTCAGTACTTCTTAGGAGTACAGAGATGCTGGGGGAGAGAGGTCACATATTGCAAGGAGACCAGAGCTGCTTGGATGTGAACCTTGGGAAAAGTGATGTACCCCAAAGGTACTGCTTAATGAATGAAAAAGGTGCCATGCTTGTTACTGTGCTCTCTAAGGAAAATAGGTCTACTCTTGCAATGAATTTGAGTTGTTAGTTTGAGTCATCAGGAGATTTGCAGCAACATGGAGATGTATTTAGGTTTCTATGTGTTGGTTTTTTGAGAAGGAAGGGAAAGTGCTGTGAATCCTCTAATCATACACTGACGAGCTGTCTTTGTGGATTTCCTGAAGGGAAGGGACTTTTTAATCTGTTTCCAAGACAAAACAACACATGTAGGTGAGCCAAGCCTTTCTCCTGGTTTCCATAAAGCACTGCCAATTGTTTGTGTGCCTGTGGGGTTGTCTACTGCCTCTGGAGCTATTTGGGCTGAATCTCTGCTCTGTGTTCCCAGTGCTGACATGTAAAATAGTGTTGCACCCCAAATGCTAGCATGGATAGAATTTTCAGACTTTGACACTCTTACTGGCAATAAGACCTCAGAACCAGGTTCTAGTCATAGTCCTCTCATGAGTAGAAGACCAATCTCCTTGCAGTCATTTAGCACAAATGTGAACAAGGAAAGGAAGCTGAAGTACACAAAAGATCAGGACCTCCTGGAAAGCAGAGAAGTCCTGACTAATCTCTCAAAATGCAAAGGACTGGAGAAGCTCTTGGGACTGTGTTTCTGTGTCTTGGATTTGATGGACATTTCTGTGTAGTTCAGCAGATTCGTCTACTGCATTCCATGGACTCCAAACCAGAAGCCAGGATCTTATCATTTGGTTGAAATCCAAGTATATTGCACAACTATTGAGCCTCATGAGATACCTCTAAACAATTTTCAAGAATGTGACCAGAATATGCTAGTGTCCATACTCCTCCCACTTGGCATGTATTGCTTTTCTGCCTGTGCTGCTGAACACAGAGGCCAGCTTGTCTGGATCATAACAAAGTGACCTGGTGAAGAAAGGTTCTTCTCCTGTTGTTGGACGTTCAGAAAAGATCCAGCTCTGGAAAGCCTTCAAGAATAATTAAATCAGCTCATCTTAGCTGCACATAAAAATGTGACTTGGAGAGGCAAGCTAAGAAATGCCTCCCATTGACTTCCCATGAAATACATGTATTTCATGGGAAACTGAAGCAGGGGGAACTCTGCCATAGCTGTGATGACCCACAACAGAGATTTCACCCACACTGCAATTTGTGTTTGCATTACTGGAAGCCTCAAAACCCAGTGTTCTGGAGAAAAGCTAACTCTTTAGGTGCCACATGATAAAGGTAGTGTGTCTCTGCTCAAGAGATAAAGCGGATACAGCTGATGAAATAAACTTTCTTTGTTTTCTCATCATAAGAGGCACCAGCTTCAGTCTGTCAGTCTATTATCAAAGATTTTACAGGTATTACAGCTTTGAAGGAAAACAAGTCACATAATCTAGATGATCTTTAAGGTCCCCTAGATAATCTTTGAGGTCCCTTTCAACCTAGTCCATTCTATGATTCTATGACGTTACCACATTTCTCATGGGTCCTTTCCAACTCAGGCTATTCTGTGGTTCTATGGTTCTGTGACCTATAGTTTTATGGGAGTGTCCTCCCTAGCACAATGACAGCACTCAGAAAATTTAAAGTCTATGAACACATCATAATACTTCCAGGTTCAGCCAAGATTGGAAAGAATCTATGGGATTACAATCCTAAAACAAAGAGAAAAGTAGCCATTTACCATTGCTGTCAGACACTTCCAGTTGTACAATAGTCTAATAGCCTCTTTTTTTTTTTTTTTTTTCACCTTCTATCTTTCCTTAAAGTGACAATGTGATAAAGAGGAGAGCAAGGGGGAATGATTATTATGCCACAAACTCATCTGCTCATCAGTAGGTATTGGGTAATACCTTCTGGAGTAGAATACTACAATTTTATATTAGCCTCAAAATCATTAGCTGCTCTGCAGCGTTCACTTCTTCTACATTAAATATGACACATTTTTGTTTTAATTCATGAAAATATCTTTCCACCCCACAATTAGAACTTGACCATCTTTTTTATACTGTATACACATAAGCCTTCATTCAGGTTTTGCTACACTATGCAGATGCAAATATTTTCAGCCATGCTGATGAATGCCTTTCCAGACAGTGTTCAAGATCAGCGTCTAGATTTGAAGAATTAATACAGTGCACTTCTGACTCTGTCAGTATAATTGCACCATTTTATTAAACTCTCTCCTTCCTACAAGGAGACAGTAAGACAGCCTGCAAATATTCTTTCTCCCTTTCTAATGTTGCACAGGACTTTAGATCAAAGGCTGTACAGAAAGAAATAACCTTCAGGAGAGAGAGGAAAGTGTCTGAAAACAACTGAGAACTGACTTTTCCATCCATTTATCAGCTTTCCAGCTCTGTATCTTATTTTGTCTTTGCAATTAAATTAGTTCAATGGATTATTCCTCTTTTTCTCCATTTTCCTGTACAACTCCAGAAAATGAAGAAGCCAGACTGAGTCACTGATAGCTAACTGAAGAAATTGTATTTCCGTCGATATATGTGAAGGCCATAAGGTTTAAAAGTTCATGTGTGTTTCTTTCAAAATAGTCAGGACTCTCGAGGAATCTGCATCATCGATCCTCCCAAACCTGCACGTGTTAATCTGTAACAAATATTAGCCAAGTCGTGAAGCACCATAAAGAAGTGATATTGGTAGTAGAGACCTCAGTCTTCACGCGAAGAACAAAGACAAAACGTCATACAGGTAGTCCTCATACAGATCAAGAATTCAATTACAATAGCAGATAAAGGTCTAAGTGCTTCTGAAAAACATCACTGGACTGAGAGAAATGGACCTTTTAGAGTGCAGTTTATTCCATCCTTAAAAAAAAAAAAAAAAACACACATCCAAAATAGCTCAGGGAAGTCACAGATATAAGTGCACATTTCATCTTGCTGAAAAAAGTGCAGTTAAGTATCTTCCATTTTTGGTATTTTATTTTTTCTGTAGCTGTCTACAGCTGCAAGAGGCAGATACGACTCTTGCTGTTCTTCATCATCTCTAAGTATTTAAGCACCACTATCAATCTGACTCAGCTTTTTAGGTGAAAAGAGCAAAAGGGATATTTTGACAATCTGACTGCTAAGCAATGACAATGTCTGCTTCAATCCCTTAAAAAAAAAAATAGGACATTCATCAAAACAAAGTTTACATACGAAGATTTGCACACTCTAATCTCAGCCAGCAACATCCTGAGCCTGCACTAGATGTCGTTTCCTGGCCCTGAAATCAAAGAAGTTGTCTACTGTAATTAGGTACAATTGGGAAGAGTGGTTGATCTTAGTGGACTGTTCAGCAGTGAAAGCCTTCCATCCTTACTCTCTTATTCCATGTGAAAGTATGGACTGTCACCAGCAGGACTGAGGTGTTTGGATGTCACCTGAATATTTTCATTTGTATCAGTCTTTTGAAATTGCAGAAAGTAGTGGTCAATGGCTCAATGTCCGGATGGAGATCAGTGGCAAGTGGTATCTCTCAGGAGTGACCTGACTGGTCACTGGGACCAGTGCTCTTCAACATCTTCATTAATGACATTAACAGTGGGATTGAGCACACTACACCCTCAGCAGGTTTGTGGATGATGCCAAGCTGTGTCGGGTGGTGGATACACCTGAGGGATGGGATGCCATCTTGACAGACCTAGACAGGCTCAAGCAGTGGGCCCAGGTGAACCCCATGAGGTTCAATAAATCCAAGAACAGGGTCTTGCACCTGGGTTGTAGCAGCCCCTGCTATCAGTACAAGCTGGGGGATGTAAGGATGGAGCACAGTCCTGCCAAAAAGAACTGGGGAATACTTACAGATTGCAAGCTGGACATGAGCCAGCAAAGTGCCCTCACAGCCCAGAAAGCAACAGTATCCTGAGCTGCATGAAAAGAAGTGTGGCCAGCAGATTGAGGGAGCTGATCCTGCCCCTCTACCCTGTACTGGAGGGTAGCTGTAGTATTTGGAGTATTGCGTGCAGATGTGGAGTCCTCAGTGCAGGAGGGATGTGGACCTGTTGGAGTGCATTCAGAGAAGGGCCACAAAGATGATCCAAAGGATGGAACACCTTCCCTGCGAGGACAGACTGAAAGCTGGGGCTTTTCAGCCTGGAGAAGAGAAGGCTCCAGGGAGACCTGAGAATGGCTGTTCAGTATCTAACGGGGAGATGTAAGAAGGAAGGGAACAGACTATTTAGCAGGACCTGTTGTGATAGGAGAAAGGGAAATGGCTTCAAACTGAAAGAGGAGAGATTTAGATTGGACATAAGAAGTTTTTTACAGATGAGTGGTGAGGCACTGGAATAGAGGTGGTGAATGCCCTGTCTAGGTGGCACCTAGAGAGGTGGTGGATGCCCTCTCCCTGGAGAAATTGAAGGTCAGGCTGGAGCAGGCTCTGACCAGCTTGATCTAGCTGTAGTTGTCCCTGTTCATTGCAGAGGTGTTGGACTAGATGACCTTAAAAGTTCCCTTCTAATCCCAAAGATTCTATGTTCCTATGATTCTATGAAATCAGCAAATCCATAATATTTAAACCAGTGTGCATGCTTGCCATCATATTGGAAAAGCAAAATATTCTCATACGTTCTCTTTCTCCAGTAATGTATTTGCTAATGTCTTCCATGTGTTTTATTTGCAATCATGCTTAAGCTGCACAAGAAAGAGCTGTGGACAAAATATGTGTTTTCCAACACTGTGTCCCATAAGGGAAAGCCTGGGAGATCCTTTCCAAACAGCAGCAGGGAGAGCAGGGCCAGAAAATGGCGTTCAGGTTCCTTCTAGCTGAGAGCAGGGCTTATCCTCTCTGACTCCTTAGTTCTTGTCTGCCAGAGTAATCCTACACAGAAATGTTTTATTCCAGAAGCTGTTCATGCATTTAATGAGAGGCAACCACAGTCCCAGTAGCCAGGGCTGCCTTTCTTAAGGTGATATCCTGGCAAATTTCCCACGGTAGTTCAGTAGCATGGCTATTTCTTTTCTAAATTTACAAGCAATCTCCTGTTACATACTGGGGCCAGCTTCTGGGATATCAAGTGGTTTTTCAGGTGTTGTATTACAGTGGGCTGGAAGCTTTTATTCACCAGGCTGTGCATGTAACTGGTGTATGTTCAAATGACTGTGTCTCCAGTTTTTCTTTCTGCTCTAATTCATTGCTTTGCATCTTCCACAGCCCCTGTCTCTACTTCAAGTTTCCATCTATTAAAATAAAAAGTTTGGGGAGAGTAATGCTTAGGTCAAAAAAAAATGACATCCCACTTAATTACAAGTCCCACAAGCTCCTCAGAGGGACAGAAGGTTTTAAAACCGCATTCACATACAAGTTTCAATTTATGACAATGAATCTTGAAGTGGAAATGTTGTTCACAGGACCACATCAGTGACTGGTCCAGGGTGATGAAGAGATTCTGACACTAAAAAGTTCAGGAATGTTCTTGTGTTGTTAGTATCTGTCTAACTGCTCAGTTGAATTAAACAAAACATCTGAAAATTATCAGTCCCTTCCATAAACGTCACTGTTTCACAAAAGAAGATACTGACTAACCAAAGATTATAGTATATACACATGTGTTTTATCTCTGCAAGATGTTTTCAAGGGGTTGAATAAGCCAGTCTATGTGTTGACGTGAACTGTAAGCAGAAGATCAGCTTGAAATATTAGGCCAATAATACGGATAATATACATCCAGTTGCACTGCAATCTATCTCACAAGGTGACTCGGGTCATGGTTTTGCCAACTGAAGCTAAAGTGCACCATCTGGGATAATCCCACATTTCACATGTTCTCAACGTGCTTTCTCAACCCTTTGGAGTTCTCTTGTAACTCCAAACTTCGACAAAACCACTACCATCTGTGAGAGGAAGACATGTGCTGGGCTTTGTCCCATCATGGTCATTCCAGAGCTAACTTAGGGTCAAGAAGAGCTGCACAAAGAAAAGTTCTCCCTAGAGCTTTGCCTCTAATTGGGTGCCAGAGATTCCTCTCCTGTAAGGATCTGCTGTCTATCACAATGTGATTTGTATTTACCAAGTCATTATTTAGATGAAGACAATTTGCTTCAAAGGACAGCTGTTTTGAGACATAAGGCTCTAGTTCCACAGGTTCTGTTATCTGTTCTTGTCCAACTGCTTTTGTTCTGTGACAATCACGTAGGATGAATACTGTGCCCCAACACTATTTTCATTCTGGTTTACAAGAAAGATCAGATAAATCAGTGTAGACTGGACTTCATCCTTGGGAACTCTTGAAGATAAGGCTAATTGTGCATTACTTTTTTTTCTTTCTTTCTTTCTTTCTTTTTTTCATGAGTTCATGACAGCAGGCCTGTGAAATAGTTCATGATCTGGCATCCACTTTCAGTGTATCTGTGGTACAGAGAAAAATGAAGTGTTACACCCATAACCTTTAACATGGTAGATAATTCAGATAAAACTTGTAGTGAACAGAAAAATCTCATTTGTCATCATTCTGGCACTGACTCCATAGAAGCAGAGAGGCTGATGGGTACAACATGACCACATTTAAAATCTAATAAATTGTAGCAAGGAAATAGTTGAGTCATAAGTAATTCCCTCCCTCTCCTCCCATCTACCTCCCATTCCAGTCTTTATTTCTTAAGAATACCTTGTTAAAGTGATGTTCAGCAGCCAGTTGTGGAAGGGACTTTTAGTACAATCAGAAAAGCAGTGAGCATTGCAGTATCTTTCTTTGAGTTACTATTCAGTCTACTCTTGTTTTCTAGGAAAGCTCACTACAGAAGAGGACAAGGTATTTTTGACAAAACTATAGGCTATTTGCAGCCACTTAGCAGTCATTGGTCTGTAATCAACACTAAGCTGATTGAATTAAAGGTGTGATTATTCTCCAGTAGATTTAGTGCAAGGCTTGTGTGCAGTTTTGAATGAATAAATTTCTGGTGCTATCTATTTAAAATGGTTAGGGAAAAGGCTTAAGACCACTGTAAGTAATTTTTCATTTAACTAAACATGTATTATCTGTGGTTTTCTGCTCATTTAATAATTCAGCATCAGAACATAAGCGAAATCTCATGTGATTTCTGTGTGGACAGGTTCCATTAAGAGCAAGGAAAGAGCATTAGCTGCTGGATATATCACAAAACCATTTTTCTTTTGATGTCCCACATGTTAAAGTTTTGGAAAACACGAGGGTTTTTTTTTTTTTTTTTTTTTTTTTTTTTTAGCATGTTCAGACTAATATATTCTATCACTTAAATACACTTCCCCTTCTGTTGAGATTTCTTCCTGGAATGGTTTGGGATGCACACAACTGGGAAAGTTGCTCTGCAGTGACTCCATAAGCTGCTCCTGGTTTTCACTAAGATCTTTTCATGGACTATTTGGACAGAGAAGTGTTTGATAGTTAAACTGTTTTACACTAATGGACTGGGAAGCAAAACAGTCCTTACAACGCCCTGGTACTGCCAGCTAGTCCAGATGGAACAACACGGAAAAGCAGTGAAGCTTCACCTCAGCTTTGGATGTGAAGCTACAGATTGAATCTCACCGATTTTATAACTTAGTGGAGTGAAAAATGCCAGTTACGTTACTGCAGAACCAGGAGGTGTTGAACAGTGTCAAATCTTTTTATGTACAGGCTGGACACAGACCTTGATCAGCCACTTCTTTTCAGGAAGCTCAGCGATGCCTGAGTAAACCAGACAGACATGAGTGTGAAAGGGAAATGGATCTGTCCAAAGCCACAGAAATCTGTTTAGAACACTGCCACCAAATTCCCACTGCATTGGAACAGCCCCTAGGATTACCCTCTCATTCCCAACCAGCATGAAACAGTACACAGCTTTTGTCACCTGTTGTAAGCAGATGAGGAAAAGGAATAAGCAAACCAATGATTCCTCTGTATTATAATAGTCCTGAGACAAAGGTAACAAGTGTGTGCTATTTATATTGATGCATTTCAGCACTGGTGTCATTCACAGATTCCAGGGACCATTTTCCTTCAGACACGGTAAAATTTGGAGTTTTGTATGGGCAAGAAGCAGCCATCAGTGCCATTGTTAAAATAAGACTGTGATAGGTATTAATTAAAAGAGGATCCAGCCAACCTGATGTTCTGCATCAGATGCTAATGAAGCCCAATCTCTGATGGCAGTGGTGAAGGAGAAGAAGTGAGACACCTAAGCTTGCTGTTACTCAAAATTAATGGCAGTGCAGAAGAAACTGCTAGCATGAACAGTTCTTTCCCTTGCAAGCCCTTTGAGTAGAAGTCACATTTTGGTTGAGGGCTGCAGATGAATTTGTCCAGTTACTTTCTGAACCTGCCAGATTCCCTCTGCTCGGGTATGGGCTTTTGTCCTGTTCCCTGCTGGCTGGGGATGGGTTTTCTGCTGCTACACCACTCTGCTCTTCTACAGTCACACAAAGCTTCTTTTCCCAGAGCTGCCACAGTTGCGTTAGCTTCAGAAGGAAAAAGCACTTTTTACAGAGGAGAAGCAAGGGTGAGAAACTTGAACCGGAGAAGCAATGAGATGATTTAACAACCAGCAGCTTTTTCCTATTTGGTGTCTGAAAATTTTAGGAGTAGATGAAAACCACAGCATGCAGGTGATCAAATGGAGTACTTTGCCTTCTAAATCAGTGTAGGGAAAAGAGACTAGCTGGCATTTGTCACGCCCACCAATTTGGTTGGAGTGGAATTCAAACCACGCTGCTGGAGATATTAGACGATTTTCTTTCATCTGGTTGTGAGTCGTGTCACATGGTCACCATATGTGTTGTTCCCTGGCACGCACACACACACCTCTCACTCGTCACAGCTGTCAAAACAAACATCAGCTGCCTTTCTTCAATCCGGGAGAGTTTCAGCTCTGGAAGCAATGGAGACTCGAAGGCTTTTCTAACAAGATTTCACATTGCAGATTATCTTTAATCCAATTCATATCTAACTGATACGGTTCTTGGAAGCCTGTGACCCATCTGCAGAGTCTGCTAGATGGAAACTTCTGTCAGCTGGGCTGAAACTGCTTTCTCTGCTGGGCTGTAATAACAAGGAAAATCCTGTAATGATCTTCCTCAACCATTCAAGGGCTTTGTTGTGGTCATGAACACGTCTGAATTTACAGCAGGAGTATTAGCTTGTATACAAGGAATAGATTTTTCTTGACCTCTTGAAGGCTTGCAAATTAAACTCGGCTCTTCTTAGTTCTTCTGAAAGTGAATGGTGGAAAAATACATTTTTTTTTGTTTTTAATGTAGTTCTTAACCTTAGGATTGCACCAAAGATACAGAAAGCTTAAAGCAAAATGTCCTGTTACAATGAAAAAAGAAAAGAAAAGAAAAGAAAAGAAAAGAAAAGAAAAGAAAAGAAAAGAAAAGAAAAGAAAAGAAAAGAAAAGAAAAGAAAAGAAAAGAAAAGAAAAGAAAGAAAAGAAAAGAAAAGAAAAGAAAAGAAAAGAAAAAGAAAAGAAAAGAAAAGAAAAGAAAAGAAAAGAAAAGAAAAGAAAAAAACAAACCAAGCAAAACCCCAAACAAAAACAACAACAAAAAGAACTTCCTAATACTGTGAGAAAAACAAAACAAAACAACCCAGAAACTTTTCTAATCCCTCAGGACAGAGCAGCCTGGCACACACTGCTGTCTTACCCTAAGAATTTTAGGAAAGGGAGCAGTGCTGCAGGACAACACTAGGAGAAGGGCTGGGATGCTGGAAGATGCTATTCTGATTCAGGCCACTTTAGGACATAAAACAGAACAAATGTGGTGGGTTGTTTTATTTTTTTGTTTTTTTTTTTGAAACAGCCAAATACCTCAAGAAGAAACCTGACCCACAAAGTAAAAATACTCTGGCTGGAAGTTTCCAGGCATGTTGCAGTCAAGTCAGGGGGAGTAGCCTGGGCTGATGGACGAGGTAAGATGCTGCTGGGCAGAAACAAAAGTGATTTGTGCTTTACTGTGGTGGCAACAGCAGCTCTTTTTCTAGTCCTAGCACACTGGCTGAGTTCAGGGGGAGGGTTTCTTTGGGTTTTTCTCATTCCTTACTGGTGTTTCCAGGCACATTACAAGATTCCTCCTACCTACAGTGGGCCTGTGAGCAAAGCCACAGCTGTTTCAGGAGAGCCTGGGGGAAGGGAGATTTAAGCAGTGCCAGTAAATGACAAGTTCTCCCTACCAGCACCCCTCCTTTCCAGCAGGACACTCAGGGGGGAGATGGGGAAGATAGCAGGGTTTGTCCTGAGATCCTGCAGGCTCTTTCAGATCCAATTAAGTCCAGAATTTTCCATCCAGTTTTTCCTGTTTTCATTTAATCTTGTCTGTTCCCTTCTTAAACACAGACCCCATGAAAATACCAATGCTTCCAACTGCTCCTTGTTCCTCTCTAGCCATGTTTTCATGCCTCTCTTATCACAAAGACTTCTGATGGTAAAGATGACTCGTGCCTATTGATTTATTGTTCTCTTCATCTTCTCAAGGGAGTACATGAAATGAGAGCAGTGGACAGCTTGTTTTGATACAGTTTTAACATGCAAGTGTCATATGTGGTTTGTGTGTTTAGGAGGGTGCATGTGCATGTGCTGATCTAAACTTGTTTAGAAGAGGCCCTCAGTTCAAAACAACCCAAAGCTGCTGACCTCTGAGGAATAGTGTGTAATCAATGGTTTTCCTTCAGGTTCAGAAAGGATGAGGAGTAGATGGTCCTATGAAGCTCTTTTTCTTGGCAGCAGGGCTGAACTCATGCTCCTAGATTATGCATTACAACTGTAATTTGTCTAGAAGCGATGCTTACAAACCTGAGACAAGCTCTAGGCTGTACTGGGTAAAGTACTGTACAAACCTATCTCAAGGGGAGATAACTGTGCCCAAATGAGCTGGAAAAATTGTAGCAATGTGTGTTTTTTAATAGCTCATTATATGTTCACTTCAGAGATTTTTATGTGAGCCATGATCATATTTCTGTTGAGAACTTACTTCCCATTTTGAGTGAAATAAGATAAGAGTAAAAATGCAGATTTTCAAAATGAAAATATTTAGAAAAAAAATACTCTGCTACAGGAAAACAACAAACACAAAAACAAAACAAAAAAAACTGGAAAAACATAACAATTGCGAGCTAAGGAGAAAATAAAGGTATAACTTAATTCAGTTGTTCATTACAGAATGGGGCTACCAATTTACAAATTCAGTTTCAAGAGAAACTCTTCTTGGTGTTATTATGCACAACATTCTTTATCTCAGTGACTGTGGGAGCCTTTCATAGAGTAAAAGTTTTCCCTTGGAGTAAATCACAGACAAGGTAGGCAATTACATTTATACAGGAGGAGCAGAAGCTCAGACATTAAAGATGAGACATCTGAAAGTGCTCAAACAATGCCCTCTTTGAGACATTCTTTGACACCATCAGAGCTAGGACAAGTAACATACCCTTTGAAGAGCCCACTTAAAAAGCTTTTCAAAATCTGTCAGTAATCTGAACCTCTTCTGCCTCATCTCAGACCACAGAACCCACCCATTTCCACTCCAGCAGTCAGCAATGTAGAGTCACTTTCTCTCCCCATCCGCACGGCTGTGACCCAGAGCACTACGGTTGGTGTGTAGTCCTACTAACAAGCCCAGTAAGTGCTTCTTTTAGAGCAAGGCTTAGGATTCTGGGCTCAGCCCGGAGACATCTTGTTCCTTTCACTGCGGGCAGGGCGAGAGTCGAGGGTGGAGGCTGGAAGACTGCGGAGCTGAGCGTTGCTGATACAGAGGCTGCTGGCTGGCAGCTGTTCAGAACCAACATCGTTGGCTCTTGTGTAATTATGCCTTTGTTCCAAGGATGTCTTCCATCCGGAATGGCAGGGGAAACCTTTTTCTCCCACCGCTGCCTCCCTCCCCCAGCCCATCCCCGGGTTCCAAATTCTTTGGTTGCTAAAGTGCAGGTATGCGTGTGTGTGCGTATTCCTGTGCTAACAGATACGTTGGGAAAGGAACCTCCTGTTTAAGTTAAAATGCAACCACGAGAGGCTTCTTGCAAGATCACATATGTTTTCCTTAAGATAAGGCTTTAGAGTGATAGTATTATTCCCCAAAAACATTTTTCAGCTCCCATGACACCTGAAGCAAACAAACGTCTCGTAGCCCAGCACTGATAGATGCAACATTAATAGCAATTTGATAGCCTCTCCAAGGCTAAAAGGAAAGAGCTTTCTCATGCTGTACCAGGGGACTTGTGATGAGGGAGCTTTGTTCTTCCAGTCCTGGATTTCGTGATGCACTCTTCCATTAGTATATCATTGCTGGTCAGGAGGAGTTGCACCATTGAGAATATGAAGAAAAATGAAGCTTTCTGCTGTGACAAGACCTGGAGGGATGGAAGATGAAAAATCTTTCCTGAAAGAATTGCAAATCTCCTTCATTCACAGAGAAATCCCTTCCATGTCAGCTTTCTGCTCCTGTTTCCCTCATTGAATGATAGTATTTCCCCATGTCTATTGATCTCATGTCTTCATCTCAGCCTCTCACTGTTTCATGCTCCCAGGCTTGGCTTGTTGTTCTTCAGTGGGAGGAGTACATTGGGCATAGATTCTTCTCCAGACTCAGCACAAATCACTACTGCATTTATAGATGCATTCTCATGTCATTTCATGTATTTTCTTCTATAGATAATGTGCTTGAAAATGGTTTTCAGCTCCAGAACAACGCTTTTGTACCCCATTCCCTAGATTGCTCTTGTTCCTATCACCACGATGAGTTTATTTTCTGCTTCCCTGAGTTTTACATTACCTGAAGTCTCTCCCTGTGACCCCTTTTTATTGTTATGAGACACAAAGGATCCATGCAGGACGAGTACCCTCAGACAGCCCCCTACAACACTGCAGGGTCTTTTCAAACACCATTCCTGGGAGAAGCAATACCCCTCTGCAGAGGTGAAACGTTACTGCCCAACCCGCTTGGGTCCACCTCTTGCTGTCTTCCCAGTGACTCTCAGCCTCCTTTACCCCTCAGCTGTAAGGACGTCCTGTCCCGCAGCCTCCTTCCAGCTTTCTGCTTTCCTTCTAACTCGCAAATCTCTCCCCCACATCGTGCTTAATAGCTAGGGGACAAAACAGTGACTTTTCATGTAAATCTGCAGGCCTCTTAAGGTTCAAGACAATTTACATAACAGAGGCCATGCACCTTAAAGCCATACCAGTCCCTCCAGAGGGGCTCCTGGAGGAAGTTACTCATTCTGCGGTTCAGTCGGTTTGCCCAATGATTTCACGTTTCAATCCACAGTTTGCTAACCTCTTCTTTGGAAATGCTGATGAAGATCTCGTGAGGTTCAGCTGAAGGTTTCTGAATTGCAGCCTCTGCAGGTGACTTTTACTTTTCATTCTGTTTGGCCGCTTCTTTTCCTCCGGGGCTGTGCTCTCCTCCCTCTCACCAACCAGTTGTGCAATACAAGCTGCAGCTCCTTGTTGCTCCCTCTGCTCGGTAGCTGGATGCAAAGCCGAGGTGCAGAGAGCAGGTCCTCAGTACAGCTGCAATGCCGCCGAACGAGGGCTGATAAAATCACGGCTTTGTTCTCCCTGGGACCCCTAAGCACAGTGTTTCGGGGAAGAGGTCCTGGAGGTGTCTTTTACCAGGGAGCAAAGAAACTTAAATAAAAGAGCACTGGAAACCTCTGCCTGAAACTGAAATTCAGACCTGCTATCCCCCTTTTACTTTGGAGGCAATTAAGCATTTTCTTGCTTAGTTTCCCGTTGTTCTGGGAAACACTGGGAGGTAAGGAGAGAGCTGATAAGTTTTTATTCCCACCCCCTCCCCCAGTGTACAGACTATGACAAAGCTCATGGAACTGGATATCTAATTTCCTCAGAGTAGGTAACACATGCAGACTTGTTGACTTGCATTCAACTCTACAAATTTCTCAAATCTCACCAGTTCTTAGCAAACACTCAGTTCTGCTCCTCCTTCCATATACAGTTCCTTTCCCTTCAGATGACTTTTTAAAAAATCATACAAAAGCTGATTTGTAACTCAATTTAGTACTTTTCACCTGAAAAATCTTGCAACAGAGTTCAACATTCAAGTCTCCACTAATAGCGTGCATGTTAGATCTAACAGAAAGTCTACCAGAAACTCAACTCCTAGTGATACTAAACATTCTAGGGGTTCAATATGAGATTAAGTAATGGTTTTGACAGTAGCCAGCTCATAGCTAAACTCAGGAACACCTCGCTGGGAGAAGTTATGTTTGTCAGACAGCTACAGAGGTTCAAAGAACAGCTGGACAAGTTCATGGGGAAAAAGCTATCAAGAGTCGTTCAGTACAAAGCCAGTAAGTTTGGCTCAGGAAGTTTTTGGAGGATGGGGATTTCCCAGAGAAGCTTTGCTATTTTCTTGGTTTTACTTTTTTGTTTTTGTTTTTCTCCAAGATGTCCTTTGTTCCCATTTGTCTTCTCCTTAGAAGCGTCATCAGCCCATCCCTAAAAAAACCTAAGAGCAATACCTGACAAAGAGGTTCTAAAGAAGGTAATGAGTTGAAACCAATCAAATACAGAGATAACAAATGAAAGAAAGGAACAAAATGCAAAGTCTATGGAAAACCTAGGACCGAGGATGCAGAGGGTGGACTACAGTGGCACCAAGCATTTCCTGAAGATGTCCAAGCAGCCACCACAGCCACCCAGGGCTGGAGATGAGCAGGACTCAGAAGAAAGCACTAAGCTAACAGGGCAGCTCTTCTCAACTCTACCCTGCTGAACTTATCTTCTGAACAGTTCACGAGACTCCAAGCTTCAAACTTATTTTACTGGAGAGAAAATGTAGCTGCTGGATATTATGTTTGAATAACCTATTTCAACCTGATGACTCATAGGTTGCTTTTCTTTTTCCTTCTGTTTTTCCTAGAAAACCAGCTTTGTGGAAAATGTCTTTTCATCTGACACCAGTTCAAACATAATTCAATTTTAGTTTTGTTAAGACTGACCTCATCTCATGCTTGTCCAGCAGCTAGCTGATTTAAAGCCCCATTATCCTGAACACATTTGTATGTGATATGCACTGAAGACATCTCTTAGCTTAGAACAGAAACTTCATAAATGGCAAGAAAAGCCTGTAGGCTTCCAGGGAGCCATTTTCACAAGAGATGTTTTTCCCTTAAACTTATTATCTGCTTAATGTCTTTTTTTGTCTGTAGGTCTGTATCCTTAGTTTGAAAATATAGCCCTGAATGTAGGTCTTTATGTGGTCCTTTTGATGTATGCTGGTGACCTGTGAGCCTCACCTCTTGCAAATGAAGGGGTCTCTGCACCTGTGTGCCTGGCAGAAGCACTAGACCTTGCAAATGCAGCTGTTTTAACCAAGCATTGGTTCAGTGGTGTAACTTCACAGGCAGGTGGGGCATTGACTTAGCTGAAGAGGACCCAAGATGTACTGAAGAGATGGGAGAAGGGCATAGATTTGTTTCTCACACCCAAAGTGCCTCCTCCTCCAGAGGTGTGAGAACAGTGGAGAATACAACTGGAAGGCAGCCATTTGAAGGCAGCAGTGGTGGGAAGAAAAGGATGTGGTGGGACTGGGTCAGAAAAGCAAACCCACCTGCTTTCTCTATTCAGATATGTTTTAAGGGTCTGTAGCTGAGCAAAAAGGAGAAAACTCCAATTTGAAGCCAAAGCAGAAAAGTAGAAGTAAGTGGAAGGTTTAATCTCTTTTGAGGATTATCTGATTGGAGTGGTTCCTGACACAGAGCCTCTGCAGGGAGTTCAGTGGGGACAAGTCCCATGAGCCATAAACCTACATTTTGTATGACTGTAAAGCATCACTGAGTGCATAGAGAGCATGCTGCAGGAAGTTATCCACACAATAATATTTGCTTCCTGTCTGAGCATCTAAGCACACATCACAAGAATGCCGTGCCAGTTCCCTACATGCTGTAAGAGTAGGATTACCATGCTGCTTCCCATTGTCCTCAGCCAACCCTCTAAACAAAAAAAGCTTGAGCTCTATTGGAGGGGACAAGAAGAGACAGCCTGAATGGAAAAGAAATCAAGGAAGCCAAATAAAAAATGGAGAGGTTTGGAAATACAGCCAAGTTCCAGAGAAATCCCTGGCAGAGGATTTGGGACAGGCTCTATTGGAAGGTTTTGAACATCCTGAAGTTGAAGAGTCTGAAAAAGTAATCCAGAGTATGCTCGTGCAGAGGAAGGTGGCAAAAATGAAGGTTGCATCATTCTGCGATTAACTAATTAAAGAGCTTTCAAATGACTGTGGCCCTCGTCTCACTTCCAGACCCAAAGGAGAGATTGACCCTAAATATATTTGAAGTTTGTGTAATGGAGAGAGTCTCTGCCCTGTCAATTCTATAATCTGGAAACTTCAATTTTGGATGAGGGGAGAAAAGATCAGCCCAATGCCCTGGAAGTCTCCCCTACCAGATGGAGCAGAATCAGCCACTATCCTGAGAGAATCAAAATTTTGTGGCAAGGACCTCTGAGAAGATCTTGAAATTGAATCCCAGGGACTTTTGCTCATCATCCTTAGACAAAATAGTTCTGTTGGATGGCTCCGCATTTAATTGCTGAGGAAACCTGATCAGAGCAGAAAGGAGATTCCCAGCCTCTGGCTAAGCTGTTGGCTTTACTTAGTGGTTTCTATCATCCCTGTGCTTCTCAAAAAGTTCCTTTCAGGTGCATCTTTCCTGAAAGATTAAATACTTCTGTGCAGATTACAGTGCTGGGGATTAATTGCCCCCTGAGGCTGAAAAACCAATCTCTTAGGCCTTGTACACAGGATACAAAATGTGGATAAAACATGAAGAGGTTTTGCCACACAAAACACTTGGAAAACATATTATTGAAGGATTGTCTAATTTCTTGTTAAAGAAAAAGAAATAGAGGAATATGGAGCAAGAAAAGAAAAAGGAGGAATACAGAGCAAAGTCTGTCCTAGGCAGTGAGAAATATTCAGTCCTAGAAAGGTTCCCAAATGCAGTTGCTACAGGAATCTGGGGCTCAGTCCAATTCCACTAAAGCTGATGAAAAACTTGTAAAGTTTGCATCCTCCATGCTGCAAGAAGCTAGGAGAGATTTGAAAGATGTGAGGAAAGGGGGAGTAAAGGTTGTTGAGAATAAGAGAAAAGCCTGAACTGAGAAATTCACAGAAGCATGCAGATTTCGAACTCAGGGAGACTTGGAGGGTGTGGGATTGAGGATAGTAGTTTGGACAGTTACCAAGAGAGAGGAACTGCCTCAATATTTGGATCATAATCTAGCTTCCAAGTCTGGTGTTCCTGCCATCCCTTTCCCATGTATTTGGGTTTACTGGGAACTACTCCTAGATCCTATCTGTTTAACTAGCTACATCCATGTTTGTGTAATGATTAGTCTATGCAGCTCTGTGTGTAGTATTTCAGTCTTGGTACAGAGGTCCTGTGTCACTGGGGCAGCTGGTGGTGTGGGACAGCCCAAGCTACTGTTTCCCTTGCTGGTTGTAAAAATGAGCTTCAACTCTAGAACAGAGATCCATGGGCTGTGAGATGGGAGCAAATGTGTTAGATGAAATCTAGAGTTCACTCACAGATTAAGTAAACCATTGTGATGATATACCATGGCTTGTGGTTATGGCAGACAGCACACTTCTTGTATGATAGTGAGTCATGCAGTGGGTTTGTTTTCTTCCCATTCATTTACTTCTTGTTTGTTGCTGCTTGTGGGTCAGTAGTGAAATGAGCTTCTTAATGTGATCTTCCCAAAGTCCACTAAAATGCTTCCTCCAGAGTGAGCTGATTTGAAACAATTGGAGCTGAAAGAGAAGGGAAATGTCCTGTTTGGATTTTTTTGTGGTGAACCAAACTGTAGATTTATTTCATTCTGGTTATATAAAGGAAAACAATGAGAATTCAAAGCAGATAATTCTGGTGTTTTCCAAATGAAATGCTTGAGTTTTCCCATGTAAGGAGACTTTTCATGTCACTGAGCATGCTTTGTTTCTTGTTTGAACTCTTGAAAAGAAAAAAATTCTGCTGATTCTTTTCCGCATTTCGTCAGATACTTGTGAAAGAAATTTCAGATCAAGCCAACATTTTATTTTATAAATTAATTTGGAAATGGCAGCAAATGGGTACTTCACTTATCATCCCAGCAGATTAGAATTCAAGTATAGCACCTTCTGGAGCTCCCAGTCCTCATCCTAGGATCCTCCGGCTCCCGCCCATTGCCAGGCAGGACAGTGAGCACCTGGCCAGAGCACTGAAAAGTGAGTGTCTGGTGCCCTCTATGGGTCTATTCCGCAGATGGGCCTGAGTCTGTCCCCTGTGTTCAGCTTCGTGCCTGAAAACCAGATTTCTGAGGGCGTGAAATCAGCAGATTCTCCTTCTGAGAAGACAAATTCGACCAATAACTTGAAAGCAGGAGTAATATATATGTATGTTGGAAGAAAATGGCTGAAATTAAAGAATCAAGCAAAATCCTTTCCTTAAATCCTAGTGAGGTCTAACATGGCATGGATGTGAAGGATTATTCCCAGGGAAATGAGGTTGCGGAGTCTTGCTAAGGATCTTTCCTTTAAATTAGATGTGTCTTGCACGTGAAGGAACAAACTTTCTAAATCTTCATGCTTAAACTGGCTTAGTTTAATCCACTGGAGTACAAATAGTGATAAAGCTGACAGCCTCTGCCCAGATGCAGGCTCTCTTATTTAGCAGCTAGAATCTCTACCTGAGAGACAGATGATCAGCTTCACAAGGTGCTCACACCTGGAAGTTTGGGAGCAGCCGCATTTTCAGTGAAACATTGAAGGCTGAGGGGGCTTAGAGGTAGGGCTTGTTGAGAGACTTCAGGTTTTTTTGCAAACCAATTTATAAATGTACCAGAAATAACATGGAGTTCTGCCTAGGATGAGAGCAATTTTTGGTACTGAGTCTTCCCGTGTACTGCTGATAAAATAAACTCTACTTAACTTTCCCTGCCTCCCTACACTGATGCAGCTTGTTATAAAGTTCATCTCTCCCATCCTTTCTTTCTCATTTCTTGCTTTCTGTGAATATGAAATTGGCATGGGAAACTGATCTGATAGACGCTGAAACTGAAGGTCTCTATGCTCAGATCTGCCAAAGCCTCAATAGCAAACAAGTCTAAAATCTTGTCCTTCAGCTTTGTAATTGTCTACAAAAAGTCTCTCAGTGAGGATTTAAGACCTGTACGTCCCACTGCTGCCCAGCACTTATGGGCCGTGGGGTGATCAGGCTCTGCAAAACACAGTTTATGACAGGGGAGAGAACAGGCTGCCAAAGGCTGAGTATGATCAGGGTGAGACTGCAATGGCTATGGGATCAGCATCCCTGGAAAGCATGGGTCCCACAGTGGCTACTGCTTCCCAAGTGAGTTGCAACAAACCTGATTGGTGCTCCCTGACTCTCAGAGCAGAAAAACCCAAATCCCCAAACTCTTGACAGCATCTAAGTTCTGTCAGCATGTGGCAATCTCATTGCATTTCTGTGGCCGCAGCCCATCTCCATGTTGCCAGCAGCAGCTTCCTATCATCCCATACTTTGCCAGCACCGGTCCTGAATGGAAGAGATTGTGTATTCACTTAGAATTAAAATTTTGTTCTTTGACAGAAAGCAAGAGAAGTACATATAGAGTCAAACTTACAGGGCCTGATTGATTGGGAAAGAGAGGGAAGGAAAAAAAATTCTTAGGTGCGGTTTGCCTTGTAAAGTATGTGTTTCCCTGCTGGTAAGGTATGTATATGAGTTCCCCTCCAATTCAAAGCAAGCTCTGTTCATCTCTTAAGCTCCTGTGTTGCCAGGATGGGCACTTTACGAGGGAGCAATCCATTCTGGGAGTCGAGCAAGGAAGAGTGAGGCCGTAATGTGCAGCTGACCAGAGACATTTTCCTGCCACGGGTTATTGGGTCAGATGGTGTGGATTAACGAAAGTTTTCTTCAGCAGTGCAGAGACCTTAATGCCAAAAATGGTTTGCAAATGATTTAATCGAAACTCTTGTATGCCACTGGCAGATGGACCCCACCTTGTCCTGACCCGAATCGTACGAGAATTCACCACTTCCCCTTGTAGTTTGTCCTAAAATTAATCATCCTCCCCACTCAAAATGTGTCTTTTATTCTCAATTTCTGGCTCTGCCTTTCAGGCACAGACTGTAACTATGCTTTTCTGCTGGCTGAAAGAGTCCTTTCAACTGTGGCGTTTTCACTGGCTGCAGATACTTTTATTTCATCTAATCAACCTGTCTCTGTCCTTTTTGATAACCATTCAGGCTCTAGGTCTATTGTTAAGAAGTATTTTCTCTATCCCTTCTGCTTTTCCTCCCGAATTATTTCCAAACATTGGCATCTATTTTAATGATTCACTCTAGATCTGGTTTTACTGAACTAAGGCTATACAAAGAGAGAAAACTATTTGCCTACTCTTGCCTTCTCTGTTGATCTGGTCAAGGATAAGCCATATATTTAGTTCCTTTGTATTTCATCAGTGTACCGTCTAGAGTCTTCTGCGGATCTCAAATAACTAAGTTTTGCCTGAAATGTGTTTCTGTTGATACAATAAAGCCAGTTTATATGTGGAATGTTGTATTGCATATAGTATATAATTACCTGGATTCTATGTAGTACATTTAACAAAGAGCTGTCCAGCTGATACCAGGTCTGCATGTTGAACTCTATTTTCTATAAAACTTTCCTGACTGGCATTAGTTATATTTTCTGCCAGTCGTTTTTGCTTTGCCTTTCAGCAGAATCATCTATTGACTTTTCCATTATTTTGCTTTGCTGGTTTCAGGTTTGTAGGATGAAAATTGGCTGAGTGAAAATATATATTCTTTCTGAAACTCACTCAGTGTTTACCATATGTAAGTTCTCTTGAATTTCTCAGCTTTTCAGGACATGCTAATAATCCAGTGACACTTGGCTAAGTGTTTGGAAGCTCACACATCCCCTTAGACCACACTGCGTAAGGTGAAACATCCTTCTCCACATTGCTGTCCTCTTTTCTAAGTATTCCGAATCCAGAGCTAAGCTACTTATTGAATATTTCTTCTTTTTCAGTCATATCTTATCAGGAATTTTACACTCTCAGTTAGGTAACAGGCAGTTGTAATTGTTAGAATTTCTGCTGTTATGTTCTTGCTTAAGAAAACTTGTCTTTGACTTTCCCTCTGCCAACAGTAATTTTCCTGATTTCTTTTGCTCCCTTTGTCAGTTACCTGAAGTTTATAATTTCTAACTGATACTGCTATCTTCTTTAAAAGCTAGTTTCATGCAGATTTTTGTATTACTGTTGCTTTGTGTCTGAGTTCAGCTTTTAGCCAAAGTTGTCCTTGTTCCTTGATTGGGAAATTAGTGGTTTATTAGAATAGAAATAAATAAAGAGGAGGAGGTGGTCAGTGATGCAAAAGTTGGCTGAAACAGTGAGCCCCTTTAAAAAGAAATTCTATTCCAAGAAAAATATGCAAAGTTAGGTCAGAAAGACCAACCCTCAATAACTGTGTTAGAGGAACATGCGAACGTTCAAGAAAGAAGTAATTATGCATCTTAGTATATTTAGGGAATAGCTTAATAAACATAAATCTAGTGAAACAGCGGAGTAGGTCAACATGTCTTTAATCTCAGAAAAAAATGTGTAGATGTTGCAATTGATTTTCAAGTAACCTATTCTGGTTACCTGTTACTGTACCTGAAGTGGAGCATCTTACCTCACTGGATTTTTGCTTCTATTTTAATCATGAAAATAAGCAGTATGAGTTTGTCAGCCTTGCTTAGCGAACTTCTTTTTTTAAACAGGACTACTTGGTTTTTAGGTAAATATGGTGTCTTGCAGTGGAATGTACTTAGCTAATCAATGCGAAGCTGGCCTAGAGAGGAATATTGTTACTAAACTGAAAAATGCTGCCTGAGAGAGCAGCATTAAACAAAGAGGTTTAAGCTGTAGGTATGTTTTTGTTTGGTGAGTCACTGAAGAGAATATAGAACTTCTTAGCCTACAGAGCTGATCTTAAATGAAACCAAACAAATTTTCAGGAACGTTGCATGTTCTTGGTCATGAGATCTGCTGACATTCTTTAACTAGGAGATTGGACAAAAGCTGATAAAGATGAAGGTGGGATACTAAAAAGAAAGGTAACACAAGAGGGAGAGAAAGCAAGCCAGAACGTTGTGGAAAAAATAAATCTGAAACCAATCTATTTACTAGGAAAAGGAAGCTTATGGAGCAAGAGTGATAGGAACATAGGGGTGTTTCTGCAGAGATCATTCTAGCACATAAAATGATTCAATGGGTTACAAAACCCCTCTACAACTGAAGTTTTGAGTCTGCATATGCAAAAAGCATCATCTTACAGAGCAAGGAAGTAATAGCTCCTCTGTTGTGGCTGTACCTGGCATGTGAGGCCAAACACTGAATTCCTAATATTGACAAATTGGAGACAGTTCAGAGAAGAGTAAGAAAAAAATAATAGAGATTAAAGGAACTAACTTTGTTGTTTTACATGACTAATAGCCTGTGCTGAGTCCAGCTGAGTTACTGTGCATTTGCATTAGAGCGAGTGAGACCAGGGTCTGGGGCTCTCCTCTCTGCATGAGTCTTCTTTACTTCCAAGCTCGGAAGGTATTTGTAACTCTATTTGGGCTCTTCCCATCTGCACGGGGCCAGTGTTCCAGGCAGTGAAAATCAAGGCCGTTTCCCTTGGTCAGCAGTGCTGTAGAAACTTCCACAAAACTATGGGAAACTTTCCACTACCCATGGGAAAATAGCTGCTCGCCTTGCACAGACTGAATGTATCCCTGGCCAATGCAAGACACATTCAGACTCTTCAGTGAGTGTTAAATCAACTTGCAAAGGACCACATGTGCCTGCTTTGTCCCTTGTCCTCACATTCCCACATCAGAAAGGCATTGTAGGAGCTGATCAATTCCACACAAATTTTTGGTCTTGCTAAAACTAATAGGATTCGATTTCTGATTGTTGAGACAGCAGAGTTAGGAACAACAGTAAGATTTCATCACAGCTAGAGTAGTTTGTACCCCCGTGAAGAAGTACCTTCTGTATAGTTCGTACTATACAAGCCATGGCAGTGCAATAACCCATTTAAGGATCCTCAATGTTCAAAAGCCCATATCTCACAGAAGCATGATGTGCTTGAGAGTATGCCACAGCATTACAGAAATATGGGTAACAAAGACTGTTCTGCAGAAAAGCATCAGGGTGGTATGATGCATTCAAGGGATGGCATTTTTTTGAAATAAGAGTGCCAGACTTATGTGTCAGCTTATAAATTGCATGATAAGAATAGTGAGTTGTCAGGAAAAGTCAGTGGATCTGTTCCATCTGCTTCTGTAAACTGGTTTCCACCACAGTGGTGTGCACTCACTTACTGTGTGGACTGCAAGGGCTTGAGAGTTTGTAGGACACCAGCAAGGAAGAATCCCCTTTCTGTACAACATCTTTTAAGTACTGAGATGCCTAATCAGCAAGGAACAAGTCCCCCAAAATAGCATATATTACAGATATATGTCTTCCTTGTACCTTTCCAGACTTTTCTATGTATGTCTGCTTTCATATGTCAGTGTTCACTCTGTACTGGGAAAGCTTAGCTTGGAACAGCACAAGATGCCTTTTGTCCCAGCCAAGGTTGTCAGCTTTGTGCCCCATGGCTGATGGTCGGCCATGAGCAGGGGCTGACAGCATTTCTTTGGAGTCTTTTATCTCTATGTCCTGTCAGTGCGGGCCATCAGAAGTGGCTTTGAACTTGCTAGTAACTGACACGTGCCCCAGACTTTCTGAAGGGCACTGGAGGATTTGGCAATACTCCGAGATCTCATTTGTAGAGATCTCATCATGCCCTTCTGTGCCAGTGAAGACTTGGAGGCAACGCGTGAAGAATTGACTAGAACGCTTGCCATGGCAGCTATGAATTGTCCCATCTTTTCAGGCGTACAAAAGAGTAATGACAACTGTGTTGTAGACATTTGCTTTTGTGTGAAGTTGGATGTCGCCTTCATTCCAGACACACCACATTCATCTCCCCAGGGCTCCCCGGCTTGTGCTCTGCAGGCATGCTTTTCCAAGGCAACACATTGCCAAGGTAGCAGGGTTTCTTCACCAATGTCAGTACTGCTTTGTCGGCTGCTTTTGTATACTTGCTACCACAGCATTCCTATTTAACGCTGGCATTTGTCCTACTTAAGCAACTAGTAATGATCAGAATATTTTTGGGTGTGCATACAACTGAGAAATTATTGCTAGAAAACAGCAGGTTGCAGGCCAGCAGCTCTGGGATTTTTTGCCACAGAGAGCCTTGTGAGAGTGGCTATAATGGATCAAACCACAGACCAAACCATATCAGCTGGGAATCTAGGCCAATTCTTTTCATCTTTAGTTATCACTTATGTCCTTGAATGACTAGGTCAAACTCGAAGCATACATTTGTCAGGACAAAAAACATGAACTTTTGTTTTACATCCTGCAGCGATGATGGATGGATTTAGTACGTCTGTACAAGTGATTTGAAGAGATACAGTACAACACAAGCAATACGAGAAATGGCATTTATCTCCAAATTCTATCACATGACAAAGTAGACATGAACATATGGGGGGCCATAGAAACAGAGTGTTCTAGTCTAACTGCACAGTGTCTATCAAGAATCCAGGTGTGAACTATGTAGCTCAGTGCGAGGTTCTTTGCTTGCTTGATCACAATGTAATCATGCTATGTATGTGTGCATGTGTATATATCTCTTTCTCTATATTTCTACTAGAAAGAAAATTTAATCAATGCCATCATCTTCTCCGTAGGCAAGATCCTCATGATTTTCTCAGACGTCTTCTTCAGTCCTGAAGATTTTATTTATTCACTCAGCTGGATTGCTCCTAGCAGTGCAACACTGGAAATTCGAGCTGTGCCATAGTAAGTGTATGATGTCACTTCTCTTCCCTGATTAAAGGAGTGTAATTCTCAAGATCTGATTTCTGGAGTGCTTAATACATTTAAAATTTACTGTCAGGGTAGAAGTCTTTGGTTTGAATTGATAAGGCTATGTAATCTTAAGTATATCATTGACATCCAGGTTATACCAGATAAGTGTGGCATGGTCAACTAAAATAACAATGTTTAGGCCTCCTTTTAATCCACAACACTTGTTTAACATTTTGCTATGATTTTTTCAAAACCACATGGGTCTCATTTTCTACTCACATATATTGCTTACGTACAGATGCAGCACTACTGAGTTCAATGGAATTATGTTTTGATTTAAACAGGTGTCAGTTCTCAGTCTAACATAGCACTTAAGCACGTGCTTAACTTGAAAGAAAGAATGTATTAATACATCTTCTGATTCTATTCTTGAAAATATTCACTATCTGCTTGAATACTTACTATCATAAATACAGGAATCAAAATCATTACTTTGCTTCAGCCACTCAAGAGATCAAATAATGACTCTGAAATAGTTCTCCCTGATTTATAAGGAAAACTTTAATGCACAAAACAGTAGTAATATTTGGGGTTAACAGAAACTGTTTTTATCAGATTCCTTTTTAAATTCTCTCAAGGGAGGAGAGAATTGAATAAACCTGGACGATATTTTTGAATGCCATGTTTTACAGTTTATGATCTTTTTGAAATGATATTTTGGTTTCCATTTTAATGAATCTTATAATCTTAAGAATCTCCCTCTCTGGCAAATCAGTTATGGTACACTATGAGAAATTACAGATTGTCATAGGAAAATTTTAAACTTGGCTTGGTAATGGAATATAGCACCGCTTAAACAGAGTACTACTGATAGAGATGTATTCTGAGCATCTCCAGAAAACTGGACAATATCCAGCCAAAAACTGCATCTTGTTGGGAGTTTGTAAATTAGTAATGCAAATTATGTCTTCTGTTTAGTTAATTCAGGTGCTTCCTATGTGCAGGGTGTAGGCTGAAGGTATTTGGTGATTCATTCTCCACATACCATTAAGCAACACCTTTTGCCAATTCTGCTACAAATGTAAAACATAGTAATTACATTACTTAAATCCATAACGTCTATTTGAGTTCCAGTGTAAAATTCAGAACTGAGGTGGAATTTTTTGATGTATCAGACAGTTAAAAAAAATATTCTCTTTCTATCTGGAAAGTTTGCTTAAGGGAAAAAATCCCCCCCAGATTTCAATTTGTTTAAACAGTAATGATATTATGTGTTTTTGTTTGTTTGTTTGTTTTCTCTCCTTCTTTTATTTATGGAATTACTCTGTTGATAGAGATGATTTCATTAAGGTTGCCATTTCTGGGAGGGTGGGAGAGGTTGTTAAAGCCAATAACACCAGCTTGATGTTCTACAAAGCTCTCCACGGAGATCAGCTTTTTCAGTTGTCTCTCTCCATTCGCCAGCAGTTTTGTTCCCAAAGTCTTCCTCACCCAGACAGCTTCATTGAGTACATAATGTGTTACACCCAGATGACACCCAGAGAGAACTGAGTGGTCTGCTTGCTGAAGAAATCCAAACAAGTAAAAGGTGGTTTGCTGAAGTGCCATTTTCTGTATTGCTGGAGGACATTTGTACTAACAGTTTCAGAATCCTGTAGAATAAATTGTTTGGATTCTTCATCTTCTTGACAAGGGCTTCCTTACTTCTACAATGTGTAGGGATCCTTCTTTCAAATCACTTGTTAACAGGTACTGGTAGATCTGGTTTGCATGTGCAAATCCTGTTTGTGCAGCAATGCAAGGATTTCTACACGTGAAAATCGGTAAAGGAATATCAAAATCTCTGCAAATCCTTGTTTCAGTTGGTCTGGTGCCAGCTATTGTGCTGTACTGAGCAATATTTCATGCACTTCTGATTGTCCAACAAAACAGCTTAGGCTGAGCCTATGAAGCTGGACAACATAAAAGGCCTGTTCAAAGTTTTGATAAAAGTGTTAGAAGCATGTTCAGTTCCCTGGTCCATAGTCAGAAACTTCATAACGCAGTTCTGCCAGTTTGTAGCCCTGACCATAAATCTGTAGAGAAAGCAAATTGAAAGCTCCTACCCTAGAAGAAACTGAACGTTCTCAAATTGTGACCATCACTAAGGTTTCACCTTGAGTTCTGTGGGCAACGAAGCTCCTGGTGTCCCCCTTACAGTTTTGGTGTGAGATGAAATATAAAGGAGAACAATTCCTGTGACTCAAGCATATCACCAAATGTAAGGAGTTTGATAACATAGATTCTATCTGTAATCACTGATGGGAGAGGAATTAAAATCAACAGGATTTCCTGGCACAGCGCTAACCTCAGTGCTCCACAGGCTGTGGAACAGTTTCCAGGTGGTAGATGGGCAGAAAGCAGCTGTAAGCATCCTTATGTCACAGTATAGGCTTCTCAAATGCTTTTAACATAGCTGTGCTCATCTGGCCTTTGAGGTCTTCATGTAAGTGCGATTCAGATCATAGGGATTGGGAAAGGAGTAGATATTGTGGTTCTGTAGTTCATGACTTGTCCCTGCTTTCTTCTCTTACAGTGCAAATGAAGAAACATAAGAAATATTTTCAGGGGTGACTTGGTGCTGTTACTGCTGATAGGATCTTCTGATTGGGTTCTGCGACCCCTGACTTGCAGACAAGCCCAAGGTGCCTGCTCTGTGCCTTTGGCCTCCTCTGAGAAAGGCAAGAAGGCAGCTCCATGTGCCAGGTGTTAACCTGGGAGCCTGAACAGAGGAACATTTGTGCAGTTCAGTGTAACTGGAAAATATCTGTCCATCATGTCACACAAGATGAGGTGATCTGTAAGTCCATTTACCTCAGGTGAGTTTAGTTTTTGATCTTGGAAGAAACCCAAAGCAGGGAAAGCTGCCTATATGCTGTACAGCATACAGAGGGCAATGGGCAGCTGGAGAGATCCTGCATCCTGGCTGCTTTCTGGAGGCACTTGGAGACTTCCAGCCCCTCCTCACCCTCCTCTCATCTCTAACGATAACCAGACTCCCCCATCTGCTTGCAGTATCTAAAAGAGGTGACCTCAATTAAACTGAATGTTTCCCATAATTCGGCTGATAGGAAGTTTTTATTGTTTCAACCTCACCGTGATTCATCTGCAAAATATTTTGTTTCACTTCATGGTTTGGTGGTATTTTTTTTTTTTCTTTTCCCTATTTGCTTGGTTGTTTTTCTCTACATCTGCAAAAGTTTTTGTTAATTCTGTAATAATACTCTGCTTTGTAGGCAGCTATATGGAAAAAACAAGTCAGTGTGAAACCAGTTCCAAGCCCAACCTCACACACGGCAACCAGACAACCAGACAAGGGTGAAGTGCTGCTGTGTACTGCAGACAGCCAGAAGACTTTGCAGGTGGCATTTCCAAGTGCGCTTGCTCTCTACTTTGGCCTGACTTAGCTTCTGTGAAAGCCAGTGGTAGTTTTATCACTGACTTCACACCATCAGTGATAATCCCAAAACATTAATTTCTGGACTATGGTTGACACTGAAGCACTTACATTCTTTCAAGTCTTGACCCGATGCTTTGTGAAGAGCAACAGGAGGACGAAGGAGGAAAAGGACTCATGGTGTTGCTGGAAAAGCTGAACATCTCCTGCAGAGGATGCCCATTAGGTCTGAGATGTGCTGTAGGCTTTCTGCTAAGGGCTATGAGGAATAGGGGAAACAGAAACTGATGTGGCTGTCTGTAGATGAAATCTGAATTCTTCAACCTCAGAGTTCTCAAAACAGGAGCCTGTAAAGCGTGGCACTTAATTCATCTGGAGATAGCTTTTCTTCAACTGCTTAGTGGCCAGACTTGCCTTGTGAAAGGAGATGAGTGAAGAAGACTACAGAATGCGATGTGTATGATTTTGGAATTTTTAAATATCAAGATGGTTAACATAGGACCCTAAACTGTGATTTAGGCTGTCAGGGGGGCAAAATGATGTGGGAGAGAAAGCACTCAAAGATTGCCCACACAAGTCACAAGGGAAGGAGTTTGGTCCTCAATTTTCCCCACTGTAACTTCCTGGCAGGCAAAGCAACTTAGGCTGGGCACAACCTGGACTGGTAAATTGTTTCTCTGGGATCAAGAAACTTCTGTCCGGCCACATAAGACTTCCCTATAAAGCATGGGGAAACATCTGTATCATCTCTTTGGAAAGTATGTGGGACAACAGGATTTCAGCCCTTTGCTGTAACCACAGTGAGTCACAGACGTTAACAGTTGCATTCAGGGTATATGAAGGTAACCTGCCTTTTTTTTTTTTTTTTTAGCTCTACCCAGCTCTATTTGCAATTGTAATCGTCACTGCTACTTTGCAAGTTTGTATTGACCGTTTTTAATTAGAGTGGGTTTTTCTGGCAAGTCCCAATCTTGTTGTTAATTAATTAGGCTTCAGTATCTGCTCCAGTGCCAGAGCGTTGGACCATGGCTGTCATGCTTCCTTGATGTGAGTGAGAAAAAGAGATCTGTTTTTGTCTTGCTGTCTGTAGATGACAGGATTTTCCAGAAAGAGCTCAGATTTGCTAACTTGAAGGGAGAAAAACAAACATGAAAAGCCCAACATCTTCAACTACTGACAGCTACCTTCCCTGTGGTGCTCTTTTCTGAAAGCTGAAGCTCAAAAACCACCCAAACAGAAGCAATACAGCAATACCCAGCACTAAAGGTTGAATTCTCTTCGCAGCCTTCACATTGTGGGTTGCCCTGGTGCTCCCCCCCGCAGTTTTCACCCATCAATGCTGAGCTCAGTCCACTGTCAGCACTAGAAATTGATGTCCCAGCATCACACTCCTTTGCGTGGAACTCCATGCTTGAACTTTGGGGGCTTGTGCGTGGAAGGATGTAGGGAAAGACCATGTGGGTCAGTGGCTTTCAGCCTGTGAAGCAGAATTCTAGGAAGTAGATAAAATCAAATTATTCTGAGTGATACAGAAGTCTACATGTATTTTCTAAACGTTCTTCATCCTCACTGGAAAATGGTTCAGAGTCCTCAGACAGGAAAAAGTTGAAAGCTCCTGTCCTAGTACAAAAGGAACAATCTGTTCTTCTATCTACTGAGCCAGAATAGCACTATTTTGCTTTCTTTCTACAGCAGTAATAATGAAAATTACATGTGATCACAGGAATGTTTTAGTCCAAGTATTGGGTCAAAATCTCTGATTATTTTAGATTAGTATTGTTAATTAAAGAAAGATACTGTGGTATCCTGTGGTACCACTGAGACGTTTTTACCAAAGAGATTTTTATTCTTTCTTTTTATTAAACACAGCTAAAGAAAAGCCCTATTTACAGGCTAGAGAATAGCAAAGCAGAAAAAAGGAGTTAGCAAAAAAGGCATTTGAGAATTTATTTCAAATGCAGGTTCAGTTATTATCCCTTCCATCAAAAGATCTCAAAGCGCCTTTAAACTGCTGGCAACTGCCCCAGAAGTTACCTTTGCTGTAGGCATTATTAAGCCCTTGAAAAGCTAAGATGTAAGCGGTGGGTGACTTTTCACTCAAGGTTACTCTGCAAGTCAGGAGCAGGGATAGACAGACTATTCAATACACACTATGTGCTTTGGAGAAGCATTTGGCTGCTGCAGTTGGGCACGTGGGAGGAGAGAGGGGAAGGACATCTGGGAACATCATCATAAGATACGATCCCAGCATCACGGGACTCCAGGCAATATAAAACAATTTCCTAATCCAACACAAAAATACCAAATCACAAAGTTTCTTGCATTAACGTAATGTTGTTCTCTTTCATGTGTTCGCTCCTGGTACCATTTGTTCTGATTTGTCTAGTTTAGATGTAATTTTTCAATTGACTTTTTTTTTTCCTTGAATTTGTCTTCCAAACATGACTGAGCAGGTCTGTGCCGTGATACTGAGAATTACAGTGGGGAAACACTGTTGCCATAGAAGTAACACAAAAAAAATGGGCAAGTCTGGGTGTGTATCAAACATAATTAATGTGGGCTTTATTTTCAGATCAATAACATCAGCCCCACCAATATCTCTATAACTGGACAACCTAGAAGTCAGGCATCTCTGTTCCATCCCTGCTTTAAAATGTACTTGGCATTTGCTTTTTATGAGAGCACATGAGAAAATGTTCATTTCTGTCCAGATCTCCTGTAAAAATCTCAGACGTAAGAGAAGCAGTGCCAGTGCTGAAACATCTTCAAAGCTGAAATGTGCGTTTGATGTTTAAACAAAAATAAATCACCAAACCCTAAAATCAGCCACTGGTTTTCAATAAAAACACTTGATAATTTTTTTGCAAGTATTTAAAAAGCCATCATTTTATAATAAAAAATGTCAGCAAGTCCCAGGTAGAATGAGAAGCCACTTTTGATATCTAGGGGGTGACAATTTTCATAAAGTACAAATATACAATGCCTTCATCGGAAGGGAGTTCTATTGGAAGGGTGAATATCCCATTAACATGGGATATATCCTTCTCACAAACACCAAACTAATAGCTTCGCTAATTACATGACTACAATTAACATTTTTAACGAAGAAAATAATTTGTAATTGCATCCGATCTTTGTTAGTTTGGGTAGATAGCAGCTTTTCAGGAAAAAAAGTCTTTTTAAAAAGGAATATGCATTTTAGGTTATGCATGTAACCCACATTTAAACAAACACTAGCATATGTTGAAAACAATTGCTTTACAACACTCTCCTATAAATGAATCGCCCAGGTAACACCTCCTCTTGTGAATCAAACAAATGATTCCATGATGGGAGCAGCAGTAGCACAAATTCAGTGCTGTAGTGTTTTCTATTCACTTGCAAATCAGAAAACACCATGTATTTATTTGTATTTATTTTCAGAGGCAACAACTGCAGAAGAACTTTTCCCCAGCATGTTGCTGACACTGCTGGATAGTGAGAGCTGAGACCTGCCCACAACACGTGGAAGGTGAGGATTCCCAGAGCAATTCTGATCCTCTGCTGCCTTCAAGGTATTGGGAAAAGGAATTATTCTCACTTATCCTCCAAATAGGCTCCCCACCCATGCTTCTAACTGACAGCTCAACTTGAAAGAGTTCATCTGCAGGAAGCTATTAAAGTGACGATCGTTCTTGTGGTTTATACATTGATACAAAAATTCTTGGTTAAAGAAAAACAAAACCAACAACAAAAAAACCCACTGTGGTAATTTACTTAATAAGTTTTTCCTCCTCTTAAGTAAACTTGGGAAAAGTCCCAATGAAGGTGGTTGACTGTGTTGGATAATTAAAGCATAAATCTTTGTCAGCATAACAGATTTGTGAACACTGTGTAAATATGCATTCAGGCAGTTAAAGCCGAAATGTGTCTCACTGCACAGTCAAATACATAAACAGCTGTTTTAGGATAAGACCCATCTCAGCCAAAACATGTGCTAGAATTCCACGCAGAAAACTTTCTGCCCTGGCTTCACCAGTGTCAAACACAGCTGTTGCACTTTGCTGAAATCTCCCTGGAACCAAAGTTAACTCATATCACTGGAAGACTGTTCATGGTTTCTGCTTTTCAAGACAACAAGAAAAGGTTGAGCTGAACAACTGGGAACATTTCCCAAGATGAGAAGAGATGGAAAAATGCATGGATATGAGCTTGATTGCATTTGAAGTGTGGCAATGGCGTGCAGCCAGGATTAAGATGCTCTGTGAGAGTGAAAAGATGGTCTTATACCAAACGAATCATTCCAGATTAGAGTTCTTTAGTCTCAAAAAGAAGCTCATTTCCCTGCAAGTCTCTCAGCTACTTCTGAGTGAGGGCCAGGTCAGCAAGAACAAATCTCTTTTCTTACTGTTCCTCACTCAGGGTCCTATTTCCTTTTCAGTCTCCCCATGGCTGTTTTTGACTCCCCCCCTCCTTAGAGAGTGAGCTAACCCTGGGCCTGAACATAGAACAGCTGGAGGACAACTGAGAGGATATTTAGTATTAGAATGGCAGGTACAACAGAGACAATGAAAATCTCTGACTTGACCCACACGTTTTCAGAAGCTTCTCATGGCCTCATTTCCTCTCCTCTTTTTCCTGTTGATTGTCTTTTTACTCATTTACCTGCAAAAACAGGACTCTGCTCCAAATAGTGGAGGTGGTACTGCAGTAGTAAGATAGACATACCCAAGGAGATCTGGCTGACACAGAACTGGAGAAGGTGGTTTCCACTGAAATAAAATCTCCTGGCAGAAATTTTAATTCTCAAGAGGCTGATAAAAGCATTATTTGAGCAATAAATAACAAAGGGTAGGAGCACATCTATGCTGCTACCAGCCCTGTCCCCATGCAAATCATATTTCAAGGACTTGCCAAGAAATAATGAAATAGTACAGTGACTTACCTTTCTGGTAATATGTGACTTTATGTCTTACTTTAAAGTGTCAGCATTTAGAAATGCATATGAATCCTTTTTATGTTGGCTTGCTCTTTTCAGTCTCAAGTTTATTTCTTTGATTAGGAAAAGAGAATTGTTTAGATGTGCCAGGGACAGGACTGACCTTGGGAACAGGCAGTTTAACCAAAGGGAAGCGTAGCTAGATAAGAAAATATTCATGTTAAGATGACAACTGAAACGTTGTTGTGCCTTGCTAATTAATATTTAGAAATCAACAGCTTGCTTCAATCTGAGAAGTCTTTTGTAATGTTTTGATGGGGAAATTGAATTCTTAAAAAAACGTAGAAATTCAGAGCCTGGCCATAGGTCACATCCTAATTTCACTGAACTAGGTTACAAACTTCTGATATATAACCTGCTATGAACTTGCTGTTGCCATTAAACTGTTACTGTTTGTTTTTCAAGCTGAAATACTCCTTAGGAAAGTGTTGCCAGGTAAATGACTGATGTGTGTCTTGCAGTGACAGTTCAGGAATGTTCTAACTCCCATATTCTGTAATCTCAGTAGGTTACTCAAAAGATGACTTGAGGAGGTGAAATTTGAGATAAAGAGAACATAAATCAGATTAAGGAAGTGTATGCAGGAGTCTTTCCTTAACTGTTCCAGTTCTCTAATATGTTTAACTCCAGGAAGTAACTTGACGGGCAAACCTTAGATCATACTTAGAGCAACTGATTTTGCCTGAATCCAGTGTTGAAAAGGGGAGTTATCCATTCTAAAACTTTATCCTCATCTGAATTGCATTTTAAAGAGTAATTCATCTTTTTATTTTTCTACCTCCAACAGAGATGTTACCTGCAGTATAGTTTAAGGTTCTAGGTAGAGACAACTCATAAAATAGCAATAACCTCTTTTTCTTATTTTTCTTTAGTAAGGGGATTTTTTGATATCCAAGTCACCAAATAAAGCTTGAGTCCAGCAGAGCGTGGTAGGGCTCTGCCATCTTCATTTTTTGATCGTTTCTGAAGGAAATGAGAAGCATGTCATTATGTGCTTCATACGTTTATTTTTCTCTCTCCCCTACTCCCAACTCAACAGTATTTAAATCTGCTGATTTATTTTAATCACAAATATAATAGAGGATTGCAGATTCCAAAAGAAAAAAAAAATCTGCTGAAAAAGTCGTGGAACTCAAAGAGTGGGTAATGTGAGACAGCTTACAGGGCAAGCTTCCTCTTGTTAGATCGTTTAGAAATTTAGTCTTAGACACTTATCTGTGAGAAGCCAAGGGTTCTGCTACTCCCAGAAACACATATTTGTTTCCTTGATTCTGAAGAACAGTTATGTCCAGAAATCACATTTTGATTTGTGTTCCTATTTCAGGGAGTTTTGGATGGAAAAAAATCTTAATACTGTTCCACAGCCTCTAACAGTGGCTGTGATTTTGCATTAAGGATATGTTTCACATGATGGGTGTATCAATTGTACAGATCAAAACAACAAAGGCATTACGACAAAAGTGTGATGACAAAAAGACTAGCAAAATAGAGAGGTGCTATAAAGGAAGGAAAGAAGACTGCTTACCCATATCAGAAAATTCCAGGTTTGCAGTAGTAAGCTTCACCAAGGAGGGATCTCCAAAAAGAGATCCTTCCCCAGTGGCAGTCAGCCCTTAAATGGGGTCTAAGAGAGGTGCAGCCAGGCTCCACTCCTTCTGATCACACAGTTGAATTGCCTTCACCTGTGCTCCCAGGGCTGACCTGGTCCTTTCCCCAGATGCTCAATCAGTGGTTCAGGCCATGACTCAACTCTTCCCATACAGTGGGACTTGAAATGAGAGATGTTTTTCATAGCGTTAGTGTTCAGAATGCTGGAGAGTATGCTTCTACCTTCTTAATAGAAGGAGTTTCTGGAACAAACTGCTTCCAGAGAATACGCTGAGATTTTTCTGAAGAAACTGGCTAGTCTCAAAGGAATCTGGAAAGCACCATAAAAAAGCAGAGAACCAGAATCTGACAAACCAAGGAGCTCACCTGTTTGACAAGTGTGGTTGTTCTTACTGTTGTTATTTTCAAATCAAATCTCTTCTCCCTTTTGTAGCTGTGGGAAGTGATTCTGGTCTTGCTGCTCCTGTTTGTGGGGGGGTTATCTCATAAGTGCAGCAATTGTTAGTGAGAACAGCTGGGTGACTTAGGTCTTCCCAGCATGGAGGCTTCACTGTGTTAGCAAACCAGGCTCTTTGCACTATCCTTGTGGTAAGAGTCTGCAGTGATATGAGTGCTGTTTTCCAAGAGACTGTCATTTCCTGCAAGAATATATGTGATGTGCTGTTGGGACTTTTAGAGAGATTGGGGGAAAATATTTCTTGGGACCTGAAGCCAAGGAGTGACTGATCCTGGCAGTTGAATTCCCTTTCAAATGAATGTATAATGGACCAAATGACTATCATGAAGTTATGGCTAGAAACTTATGGATTTGGGACATTAGGATGCTCAGAACCAGCATGACTCATTGGCAGACTCAAATGTGTCTTCATGGTAAACAGTCCAGACCTAATACCTCAGTCCAAGTCATGTCATAATATACAGCATGTCCATCTTTTATTTGGAGAGGTAGGGATAAAAAAGCATACCCTGCTGTCTCAAAAAGCAGTATGAATGCTATGAAGGCTTACTGAACCCTGATGCTATACATTAAAGCCAGTATAAACCTTGCAGAAGAATTTCAGCCTCATGGGAAATATTATATATGAGGATGTTTGAGAACTACGACTGAAGGATTTAGTTTGATGTCTTAATTGGGACCTGATGCACAGCTGCCACTGGGTTTCTTTGCTCCCTAATCTTCATTTCTTTTGCTTGGCAGATGCCCTGCAGAAAAGCAAGCCTTCAAAAGCTGAAGAAATGTGTTGTAGGTAAGGGTCTAACAGGTTATATACCAGAGACCTCTACAGGATGTGCACAGTTAAAAAGACATTCCTACTGAACTATTAGTACTGTAAAGCCAGGCAGAGTTTTCTTTGGATGAGGCATGCATTTCTGTCCCTCTCCTGATCTGTGAGAACAGGCCAAGAAAACTTGGGTTTATTTTTTTGCTTTCACAGAATCCTGCAGAAGATTTATAACTGTTGCTGAGAAACAGGTGCCGGAATGGCCATGGTAGATTGGGAAATTGCATTCCACTGAGAGGAGTCCGGTTCCAGGAGATGGTCAGGGCTGGTCCAGGACTTTGAAGAGAGAACAGTCAACTTAAGTCCCAACTGGTTTATTTCTTTTTCTCTCTCTCTCACACTTATCCTAACACCACTAGATGTCTTTATGATAATTCCATGATGTGGAAATTCACCTGTACTAAAGACACCATATCTAGGTTCTACCTAAGTGCAGAGATGGAGGTTATCACATAGAATCAACGTATAAAATGGAAAAGCAAAACAAGAAGTTTAGAAGGAGGATTTTCTTTCTATGAGCTAGACTTCTAGAGAAATTCTGTCTGTATCCTTGACATCTGGCTGCTCTAAAATGTTGGTTTGGGGCTGTTTTAGGAGCTGTCATACATTGTGAATTCTTTATTCTCCAGGAATATTCTTCTGCCTTGACTATTTTGGTTTTACAACTTCCTGGGGTTGTATTCCATATTCTTGTGGCTTGGTCTCCTCAGTTCCTCAGTGTCAAAAAACAGATCAGAAGCTTGGGCACACACTGCATCTCCCCACATTACTGTTGGCTCCATGCACCCTAGAGCTATTTAATTCATCTGAGAGAGAGTGATACTTGCTTTTGTCTTTTCTGATACAAAATTGACCACCCCAAAGTCATCTACTTTTCCAAACTAACCAGACAGATTCATGAAGTCTAGAAATCTGGACCAGAAAATGCCAGCTGGCCCAATCAAATGCCTTTTCTAATTTGTTTTGTTCTAATTTATTCTTCTGTACTATATCTGCAACATTGTGTCTGCCCTCAGTTCTCTATTCATTGGCCTCCTGTTATACGTGGAGAAAAATTTAATGGAACACACTCTCTGGTGGACTGAACTTCTTTTAATTTTTTTCTTCTAAAAAAATTGCAGATGAAAATTTGGGGAAACAATGGTGAAACTTGTCCAAAATGTCAAACCACCAAGCAGAATGAGACACTGAGATCCAGCTGTGTAATTCCACAATGGATCTCCTCTCGAAGATCTGCTAGAGAGGAGATGGGCTATCCTATTTGTGGCTCCAAGTTAACTCTACACTGAAACTTGGCACAAAGAAGAAAAATGTCCCATTTTCTTACACTTCTAGCATTTTCCCAGCAGGGACCAGTGGCCACCAGCCAGATTTCAAAGAGAACTGTGATTGATGGGTGAATATGCAGTGGGGAAAATATCTCGCTGCTTCCTCATGTCTAATTCCCACTGCTTTTGCAGGCTGTATCCCAAGGCACTGCTGCGAATAGACAAGTGATTTTCCTTTCTTGGACGTCTTGATGTTTGTGAGATGGACAGTTCAATGTGAATTCAGTTCATGCTCATTAAGTGATGATTTGTCATTTGTACAAAGGTACATAAGTAGAACTTCCCAAATAATCAGAATTAAGAAAGACTCATTGTTAAGGGGGAAAATATGGCTTCCAGAGATCAGATCTTTTGTGGATGGAGAGAAACAAAAATCTAAATATACAACTCCCCTACCATTGCTGACAGTAAGTCTTCTTTCCTTACCATTGCAGCTAACTCCGCAATGATCTTGTTAACATCTTCATTGCAGAATGCCAGGTGAAAATTTAAAGAGTCTCTGTAAAATGATAGAAATTGATAGTTCAGTAACGGATGGCATTGTTAATGTTTGCAATTTGCAGTTTTCAGAAGTATGGGCATCATAGAAAGGAAAGCTTTCTTGCTATTCCTCTACAATAATTTGTTGGATGGTTTTGGAGGGTAGCTGGTTAGTTGGTTCTCTCTTGCTAAAAGGAACAACTTTTTGATGAGTTCCCTTCGAATCATGACATCTTCCATTACATGAAAAGAAATGTCAAGACCCAATAAATGAGTATATGAAAAAATATACCAGTGGCAAGAAGTCCACATTAAAGGATTTTTCCCCCCGCATTCTGATTTCACTGCAGGGAGTATTTAGCCACACAATTTTTTATTTTTATTTTTAACCTGCAGATTCATTGAGTGCTAATGATTAGTTGTAAGGCAAAAAAAGTCTTCAGATGCCTAGATAGTGTTCTGCAGATGTTATCCATTGTAGTTGATGTTGTCTTGAGGTTAACTACAAAATAATAAAAATCCCAGCCTCAGAGAGAGTGCGAGAGCTCTTGGGAGTGGTAATGCAGTACAGAGCCTTTCACCCCGAGGTCAGCAGGTCAAACCCATTTCAGATCAGGAATGACCAGCAGTTATTAAATGTCTGCTTTTGGATTTGCAGGGGGGTTTGCAAAGTGTTGCTTGTATTAGTGCTACTGGAAGGCTGTTTATTGCAAGACCTGCTGATACATGTCATTGATGTGAGACATCATGGGAGTGAATACTTTATGAACATCCAGAAATATAGGCTTATTTACAGTACAAAAATCATCAGAGCTGTCATTATTTGCCCTTTTGTGGGCTAGCACAGTAGAAAGATCAAAGATAGAATTGACCCCAGTTAAGGACTTTGCTCTCTTACCTCTAGATGTGACATCTGGTGTCAAGCTCAGCACACTAATAGCTCCCACCACAAAGCTAAGTCATTCTTCCTGAGTATTTCAAAAGAGATGTTTATCATCAAGAAGTGCCCAAGAATCTTAAATCACTGGGAATAAAATTGTGCAGATAGAAAAGAGATGATGCAATATATGGATTGGAAGACAAAAAGAAAAAAACATAGCAATTAAGAACATCAGTTTCTCTATTAGAAGCAGTGCTGACAAACACATTCACCTTCTGCAAAAAAACATAGCTGCAGGCAGTACATTAGACATCTGAAAGGAATACTGCGTGAAGTCAAAGAAAATCTAAGTTTCTTTTCCTCTGCCATAAATCACAGCACTAGTGGGTTGTTTTTTTTTTTTTTTGAGGCAAAGTAAAAGATTGATTTTTTGCACAGTGCAGAGCTGCATATATTAGCTTCTGATTTTCACGGAAATGGCACCGTTTCTGAATTACGTGACATGCATTATGTTGTCAGTTTCAACAAGTGCTGTAGTATCTAAACCCGTTCTGTCCTGTAACCCTGTTCTCTTGTCTTGTGCAACATCTCTTCTCCCTAATTGCTGCTTTTTAAGCAATCTATTCTAACTAGCTTTCCTTCTCACTTTTCAGCTGAAATTTAAGACTGAAAGATACTCACTCCTCTGAGCTGGTAGATGAACCCCTATCCCCCACCACAGACTTGAGAGGCCAAATGCTTTGACTGAAGAATCACAGAAATCAGAACGTATCCACACGAAGCAACATTATGCGTGTATTCAGGAAGGCACTGACATTCTAGTAAGTGGTGTATCTGGATCAGACTAATTAATTCTAATTAATCCAACTAAAGCTAAGTATTGATGTCAGCTTTGCCTCACTGTGAAAAACAGTTGCTGATTACCCATGGCAAACAAGCCAGAAGAATAAAGGAGAAATGATTCTAAAAGTACAGGGGAAAAAAAAAATAAAAAAAAAAGTCTAACTGTAGAGGTGATAACACAAGTTTTGGGAGGAAAAGGAGTGGAAGTGAAAGAGCAGAAACAGCATGCAAATCCTAGGCTTAAACCTTGAAGAGGAGACTCCTGGGCTTTCTGCCTTAAAACCAGTTGTGCCACTGGGCCACCCTACATAATAGATTCCCTTGGCAGCATCACTCTTGGGGCTCAGAACTGTAGCAACCTTGGTGGCTTTATAATAGTTTGTACACTTGGTGTTGTCAGCTCTTTGTACAGCACATTGTACCCAAATATTGAGCACAACATTTCTTTCTTTCTTTTTCCTTTTTCTTTTTTTTTTTTTTTTTAATAACAGAAGAACAACAATAAAATTGCTTTCTAAAGTAATTTTCATTGGAAAGCAAATGGAAACCTTTCTCCATCTCATAAGTTAAAGTAATCCAATCAGATTCGATAGTGTTCTAACAATATGAGCTTTGAGTCTATGTCTAGACCTCCCACTTTTATTAACATTTGCCTTCTATCACACCTATGAGGATAGTCTCTACAGGCTTTTTTTGTGTTGGGAATGGACTGATATGATGAATGCAAATTTCCAATCCAAGTAGTGGAACTCTCCTAAGCTAATTTCGTCCATTTCTCAACCTCTGCATAAACTCTGCCTTAAGCCATGCTACACTATTGCCTGTAGTTTGTGCAGGGCAATGATCTGAAACATTTAGAGACGTTTAGGTGATTCTGTTCCAAGCTGGCTTTTTCTGTATCCACATCAGCTGGGAGTTGGCTGTGCCACAGAGCTGGTACAAAATGAAATGCTTCATAGTAATGTCTTTCCCTAGTTGATCTAAAGTGAATTCAGACTTTCTGGGTTAGAGGATTCTTCCACAGAACTGGGCACAATCCAATGTGCAGACCTGGAGGAGCCTGGCACCCTACATTTATCTTGAAATTTTTCCCTTCCAGTTTCCTCTGCCACCCAGACTGCAGCTCTGCTTAATCAGTGGTGTGAAAGCTGCTCCTTCTCCCAATTTCTGCGAGCCATTGCTGCCTCCTAACATCTGACAAAAAGAAGTGGGTATTTCATCCTAATTTGCTGCTCCGGTGTCAGCTCGACTTACCCTCCCTCCTTCTGCTGCTGAATGACTGGTTGTTTTTTAAAGAGCTCTTTAAATGGTGAATTTAAAGAAACATGGACAAGGTAGAAACAAGATTACAGAGGTTAGGAGAAGTGACCCCATCTGAGAATAAAGGATATACGAGTTCAGAATAGATGCACTCTGTGCTCTGGTGCAGTGACCTTGCCTACTGAGTGGTCTGACATGAGGCTGCCCAAAAGCACACGTTCCAGCTGATTTCACATCCTGGCACTGGATGCCACTTGTATGAAGACAGATTTCTAGGTTCCCTGCTTTCTGATAGAGGCCTTATATGAGCTCTCATCAACGAGGGAAGCAAAACCTTTACCAGACCTGTGGCTGTTCTCTGTAATAGGTATTTCTTGCTTAGAATTGTATCTGTACAGTGTGGCAATGGTTGTGTTTGGTTGTGTGTGTTTGCTTTCTTTTTCTGTTGTTGGTGGTTTATTTTTCCCTGTGAAGCTTACAAACACAAGAAATGTTTAAATGCCCCTTGGCTGTTTTTTCTTGTGTGAAAATCCCATGAAAACATTTCTGTTCACATAAGGGAGGGAAAAAGAGTTAAGCCTTAATTTGTGTCAGGTAATGAGGAAATTCATCTGAACAGAGAATTGCATGTTAATGTGATGACTAGTTGCTGCTTTCTCCAACAGTAGTCAGTTCTCCCCTTGCTACTTGCTGCACTGAAGTGTTTGCAAGGAGAAAAGTCTAATTTAGAAGAACCACAAACCTCCAAGAAACTCGACTCTTATTTCCTTTTAAAGCTTGTTGAGATCAGGAGAATGAAATCCCTCTGAGAACATGGAGAAGATATCACTAGAGAAATAAAAACTGGGAGGAGTGCGAACTAAAGTCACGTTATGTGGAGATAGCCACAGGTTGAATGTCACCATATCTGTCTGAAGGCTTGCACTCTAATCTGTAAGTATTTAAAAGAGAAGATAATCAATAGAATGAAGGTCATTGCTATTATTACAGCTATGCACTACCCTTCCCACTCTAATTTTAGCTTTAATCTTGCTTCAGAAGATGGTTAGAGGCATTAATTCTTGATATTCTATATGAGAGAAAATCTTGTGCTGTAGACGAGGGCAAGGTGACCTGAAAAGTTCCTTCCCCTACCAAATAAACACATTTCTCATGTCAAAGGGAACTAAGTTTTGGCTTGGGTGTATCCCAAACATGCAAAAGTTGAACTACCTCTCAGCTCCTTGGGCTGAATCCTCAGGAGTCTTTTGTGGTTTAGAAACAACAGAGTTTGCTTCCCAGCTGCAGGCTCTGAAGAGCATATCTGTTAGTTACAAATTTCTCTGGGCAGCCCTAGATCTTTACTACTTAAGTACTATTAATGGATGAATGTGACTTGCTTCTACGTGCTATGTTTCAGAACTGTAAACTAGGTTACTGATATAGGTGTCTTTTTCAAAGCTTACCAGTTGTTTAAAAAGCTTTTGTGGTTTTAGAATCAAGTAGGCAATACTACAACTTTCTCTTCTGCTATAGTTTACCTAATAGTGACAGCTCCATTTTCCTCACTGCAAATTGGTATGCATCTTCTCCTTTGCATGATCTTATGTGTCTTTTGGTTATCAGTCCTCCATCTTTCTCCCTTCTCCATATTTATCCCCCAAGTTATTGTTTCTTTCTTCTACACTGATACTGAGGGACAGTTTTCCAGTGTGTAAGTATTTCCATTTTTTTTCCTCTATCCCCATATATTTGTCTAAATTGGACCAGAATCCATTCTTTTAATTTGTAATATACTAGAAGTTCCCCAGACTCAGCAAGTAGTCTTGGAAATCACCATATTTTCAGTTTCTGAGCAAATAGCAGCAGCACTGCTGACAGCAATATCATTTTACAAAGAAGCCTCTTTGGGGCTTTCCTGGTCTCTTGTCTGAAGGACAGAGCCATCAGCAGGAGAGCTACAGCCAAGGATTTGTACCTCTAAGGTCTTCAGCCTCAGCAGAGACTCCTGGGAATCTGGGCAGATTTCCACTGAAAGTTTGCCTTGGATTCAGTAAAACTTCATTAAACCCCTACTGTGCCAAATGTAGCATGTCAAGCTCAATGAAAAAAAAAATTCACTAGCTCTTATAATATTCCCAATACAGTTCCCTGGCCTATGTTTTCTATTTCTATTGCCTACTTGCCCTAATAGCAAAATTAGTTGTAGACAACAGCTATAAACAAAAGGACAGCTGAACTACTAGCCCAAGGCCACTACTACAGTGACCCAAAACAATAAAAAAAAGGTGAAAAATTTATAGCTCAACCAGATTTTTTCTAAAATCTGTTGTGAATTTCTCTGTATCACTCTTTCTAGGAAATCTCAGCCTAAATCAGTTTTCCTTTTGTGACTCTAAATTCTAGACGAGGTTGTAGAATACTCTGTCTTCAAAACATGGCTACTACTTTGGGAGCTCCCATCACAGGCCCTAAATTCATCTACAATCTTTTTCAAACCAGTGGAGCCACAAATATTAATAACACAAAGTTATAAAAAGCTGAAAAAAAAAAAGTGTTGATCTGAATCTGGAAAACATGCCTTACAAGTGAAAGTATAAGGGTTGGCTCTTCTCTAAACCATTTTCCAAAGAAGATGGGAATATAAAAGCTATATAAACTTTCTTTTTTATAAACTACATAATATAGCTGGCACATTTTACTGAAAAACCTTGCAAGATCCCCTGGTTGGAAGCTACAACTTTTCAAATTCAGTCTTAAAATACTGCAGAACTGAAATAATGGATGTGAAAGCATCGAGAATTGTCTCTCATTTGTTATCTGGATGCCAGAATTTGTTATCTTGCTTTTTTTTTTTTTGCTTTTTTTTTTTTTTTCCCCAGCTTACATGGAAAGTATGATTATAGTGTAAGAACTTTTGAGCGACATGAGGTTTTATTTTTTGGGTGGAGCTTTTTAGAAGGGGCAGATTAGAACTGTTTCTTCTAAATTAAAGATTTAAAGTCTATGAAATATTTGCAGCACCCATATTGTGTAAGCTCTTTCATGCTTGCATATGCCAAAGCCCTGGGGAAATGCAGTCCTAAAGTTTTCTTTGACTGTTTGCATAGGGGAACATCATGACCACTCCAAGTACACAGGAATAAAATAACAAATGTACAATGTGTAAAAAGAAGCTGTAGTTCATTTCCCTTTGAGTTTAACTTAATAAAAGCAGTGAATCATTTGATTTTTACCAGTAGAATTTTTACAAATAGACTTAAAATATTTCTCTTCAGATTTGTGGCTCCAACAGCTGCAGCTGAAACCAGCAATCAGCAAAGCTCCTTGTTTTTATTGGAGTTGAAGTGGCTTGTTGAAAATGGATTGGATTACGGGGATCAATCAGCAGCAGGTCGAGGATGCAGAGGGAACTCTGCCAATGCAGCAGGCTGCCAGGAGCAGTGAAAATCCTTGGGCTAGTGACACGTCCTAATGTATTGGAAAATCCATTGTTTTACAAAGAGCTTTGGAGATAGGAAGTGGATCAAGTTGCAGAAGAGTGCAAAAATAAGAGTATCTCTCTCCTAAGTTCCTTTTGTTCATTTGTACTTGGCTTTAAGGAAATAAATTCCATAGAGATGCTGCCTCAGTGTCCAGCCAGTGCCTGGAGATGATTGGGAATAGGATAGATGCTAAAGCATGATCTTTCCTGAGTCACAATTTAGGAAACAGAACATTTATGAATTTCAGTAGCAGCCATCTTGGCAATCTGAAAGTTGCCATATGGTTCTGTTCTGTCCAGTTCTGGATTCTCCCTAAATAATGATGATTGTTGTTGCTTTCCATTAAATTACAGAGTTGAATAATCTTGTCATTGTTTTGCAAGGGTCAGTTCTTAATGTACTACGTCTTGATTAATGTCAGGATGAGCTCACACCCCTTTGTGTCCTCAGCTACACAGCAAATCCATTCACAACTTGATGAGAATATTACTAAGTAGACTAAAAACAGAATAATGAATTACTTCTGAGTTCAACTCCTTTAGATTTTAGCAATCGTTCTCTACTTATCCTTTGTGAAGTAGCCCCTGCATTCAGTGGGAGCCGTCTTATACCATTTGAAGTCTGAAACCTGTACTGAAGGAGACCACAGATGGCAAAGACATGGTCATGAATCCTGCCTGGCCTTGTTGACACAGGAATCAGCTTCCAGATGAAAGACAGGCATTTGTTGATCCTCACTCATGAGTATTTGGGAATATCACCCTCCAGC